>NC_139151.1:103592862-105000082 GCF_964270905.1 Leucopleurus acutus | reverse complement strand
CCCATGGCATCCCATTCTGGGGAGCTTCCCCAGGGAGTGTTGCTGCAGGTCAGAGGCTGGGTGTCTGGAATCCCCCTGTGCCCTGGGGTGACTCACCTGTTGGGTCCTTTCCGGGCGGCTCAGCCAGGAGGAGGGGGAGCACTGACCCTCTGGGGCTGGTGACTCAGCTGCAGGCCCAGCAGCAGCACCTGTTTCCTGGCCCTGAGTCCCATGGGCAGCACCCGCAGGGACATGTGGGAGCCCATCTGGCTAATGGGATGTGGGGACCCAGCGGGGGGGGGGGGTATTTCCATTCGGGGCCTGAGCTGTTGGCGGGGGAGGGGACGCAGCCGCCCTGTGCCCCACCCGCTTTTCAGGGACCCCGAATACTTCAAAGGACTTCAGAAACCATGAGCATTTTAAAACCTTCAGTTGAAGAATAATCGACAGACAAAAACGTGCTCCAGTGTGTTGAGCTGGCTGAATGCCCGCACCGCTCGGACCGCAGTGTCACCAGCCCCGGGTCCCCGGTCCCCAGGCCCGCCCCTCCCGGTAGCCGCTGCGGGCTTCTAGCAGCTGTGACTTAGCTTGTTTTAAACTTTGTGGAAATGGAGTCATGAGGGTCTCTCTCCATATTCTGCCCGAGCTTCCTCCGAGTTGCTTTGTGTCTCTGTAAAATCCCAGAGTCTGTCAGAAGGTGACAGTGTCCGGCCTGTGGCTCGCCCGTGGGTGGACGGAGTTGAGTCAGTCACTTAAAGGCACCGGGCTCGGTGAACCGCCGTGATTGACGTCACCGGGAAGCTCAGTCCTTCCCCAGCTTCGTCCACTCATCGGTACCGATGGACAGTCCCCTGCCGGGAAGGCCACTGGCCACAGTGGTTTGGGTGTAGGGGGCTGGAGACACGGCCCATCCCCCATCATCCTAGAGCCCCGCTGGGTCAGGGCTGGCCCGTGGTCCTGCCTTTGCTCCAAACTCAGAGCCATCCAAGGAAACAGACACAGAGGCCGGGACAGGAGCCCAGCAGCGGGTTCAAATCCCGCCTCAGCGTTCGCAAGCCCGTGGCCTTGAATCTGTCACCAACCCTCCCTGTGTCTCCATTTCCTGCCAGTAAATAGCCCCCCACTTCACAGAGTCTCTGGAAAAAGTAAGTGAGAGGGAGGGGGCATGGGTCAGCCAGCCGAGGACTCTGAATGGTGTTGGCCAGTTACCTAGACAGATCTGGGGTCAAGGCCAGGCTGTGCCGCGGCTCCCCGGGGGCTGCTGGGAGGACAAGGCCTATGACACGCCCTCTTTGGAGCATGGGCCCTGCCTTCCACTTTTGTCTCCACGTTGACTTACTTTACGTGCTCATCGTCAAAGACGTTGTAGCGACAAAAGACAGAAGAACGAAAGGCACAGAGTCAAAATCACCCACCATCATATCGCTTTTTAAAAAGTTTTAAAAATAAGAAACACCAGTTCTACCACCCACACGTCTAGAAGGAAACTCTGTAAACGGGCATGTGTGGTCTTCCAGGCGTGTCTGTGTTTTCACTGTGGTTATATGTACACTTAAACAAAGAAAGCCAAGTGGAGTTTTGCTATGCTTGTTCTTTTGCAACCTGCTTCTTCCATTTCACATCTCAGACGGTTTTCCAGTTGAGGACCGCAGCATTCTTTCCGCCGCGAGGTGCACAGATCCCGGCTGACCGTCCCGGGTCACAGACATCGCAAGGTTCCCAGTGTCCTGGGGTGTGAGAGGAGTCCTGGTGCAGAATCCTCCAGGATCAGTGGATGGAGTCTTAGCCGTGGGGGCAGGGATGCAGGGTGCGCGCATCTCAACTTTTGTCAGAAGCACCAAGTGGCCTTCTGGGAAGGCTGTGCCCACTTACGGTCCCCTTTCAGAGTCCAAGTGCCCTCTGCCCCAAACCCTGGCTGGGTGCTACCGAGCATTCAGATTTTGCCAGTCTGACAAGGGGCCTGTAGGAGTTTGCTGAGACTGCCGAAACAAAGGACCACAAACCAGGCGGCTTAAACGAGAGCGATATAACATCTCACGGCTCCGGAGGCTGGAAATCTGAGATCAAGGTGTTGTCAGGGTTGGTTCCTTCTGAGGCTGTGAAGGAGAATCTTCTTCTTTTGCCTGTTCTGGACATAAATGGAATCACACACTGTGTGGCCTGCTGTGCTCGGCTTCTTTCACTGAGCATAAGGTTCATGCGTGTCGTAGCCTGCGTCAGTGCTGCATCCCTTTCTGGGGCTGAGTGATCCTCCACTGTGAGGCTGGACCACATTTTTATCCATTCATCAGTTGATGGACACTTGGGCTGTTTCTACCTCTTGGCTCTTGTGAATAACGTTGCCCTGAACATTCGTGTACAACCTTTTGTTCAAATACCCGTTTTCAATTCTTTTGGGTATATACCTAGGGGTTGAGTTGGTGGGTCAGAGAGTCATTCTATATTGAATTTTTAAGGAATTTTATTTAAATTTTTCATATTTTGTTCGTCATGGATATTTTACATTTATTTTGATTTTTAAATTCAATATTACATTGAAGGATTTGTCTCTGTTGTTGCGTTTTAGCCCCCCTTACATTTTGCACCCGGCCCTGTAGGGCGGGGTGCGCAGGGTGGGGAGGATGGATGGAGTGAAGCTGTTTCCGGGAGGCAAACTCACCTCCGTATCTTTGCACTTGCTGTTTCCTTGGTCTAGAACTTCCCTCCCACTTCCCACCTCAGCTTGCCTGGGACTGTGGCGTTTCCAAGAAGTCCCGAGCAAACTGGGACAGCTGGTCACCCAGTTCCCACCATTTCTTTCCTAGCCGCCTCCTCTCACTCTTGGACAATGCGGTTTAGCTGGCCTGGAAGCTGTCCAAGGTCACGCTCCCTGGAGGGTCTTCTTTGCATCTCCCGTCTCGCCCCCCCCCCCCCCCCCCGTCATCCCTGCCATGCCACGCCCACCTTTCTCTGGGTCCCTCTTGCTTTCGTAGTTGACTCCTTTTCACCCCAAATGGCCCCCTAGCTCACTCAGGTGCTATTAAATAAAAACACAGGACGAACAGTTAAATTTGAATTTCAGATGAACGACAAATAAATTTCGATCGTACGTACATCCCGTGCAATATTTGGGACGTGTTATACTAAAACGTTATTTGCTGCCATCCGAAATTCTGATTTAACCAGGCATCCTAGCTTATTGGGCAGCTCTAGTGGTCAGGGTGAGGTAGGGTGTGTGGGAAGCCCTGTCCTCCAGAACCTCGAGTCTCGGTCACAGAGGGGAGCTGAGCAAGGATGACTTACCACAGATAAGTATTTGGGGTCAAGCTCTACTCCAAGGAAAAATGAAAAGACCTGTGTGGGCTCCATATTTTTTTAAAAGAAGATATAGATCTGGTAGGAAAGTGGACGTGAGCACCAATTAAGAGGAAATCGGATTGACAGATCCTTCGTGGTAAGAGCTTTCTTCCCTCTGTAATGCGTTGACAGCAGAACAAATCGTGGCCCTGGGGGAAAAAATTAAATTCTCAAACCCTGTTTATTATATTTGAAGAGTCAGGCTGACTTCCCAGAGGAAGGACATTGCCAATTACCATCGCCAGGGCCATCAAGCTGCCCAGACAGCAGCTCCCTGCCCGACAGCTGGCCCTCCAGCCCAGCCGCAGCACCGGGGAAACTGCAGGCTGTTTGCGGAGGAGGCGAGGGTGGGGAGGGGCTGCTGTGACGTTAGCAGGACGCGGCGCTTGGGGACAGCTGTCAGGCCTGTCCCAGCCTTCTCCTGGCCACTGTGCTGGCCCCAGCTCGACCCATCAGGTGCTTACGCGTGGAGTCCAGCCCAGTCCCCCTTCCCAGCGTCCCCCTGTCCCGTGTTGTGGGTATTTACTGCCGCGTAACAAATTGCGCCCAAACTGAGAGGTTTAAAGGAACAACATTTATCGCCTGCAGTTTTGCAGTATGGGCTGGGCTTTGTCTGCTGCACGCGGGCTCCCCCGGGTGGGCTGGCAGGGCGGTGCTGGCTGGTGGCTTGGAGCTCAGCTGGAGGGTGTGGCCGGGTCCCACAGTCCCCTCCACGTGGCCACTTGGGTTTCCTCGCAGCGTGTTGGCTGAGTTCCCTGAGAGAGGAGAGGCCTGGACCCGGCCCAGTGGCACTTCTGCCACGTTCTACCCTTGGTCAAAGGTTCAGCCCAGACGCAAGGGGGCGGGGGAATAGGCCCCGCTTCTCAGTGGGCAAAGCGTGGAAGACTCTGTGGCTATTTTCAATGGCCCACATCCAGGCTTGCCTGCCCCTCCTTGTCCGCGGCAGCCACGGTGAGCTTCCGTAAACACAGATCCGACCGTAAGTCTTTCCTTTCGGGAAAACTTGGCGGCTTCATCGGCGCCTGGGGAATCAGGTTCGAATGTTTTTTGTGGCATTTGAGGCTCTCCAGTGTCTGACGCTCACCCATCTGTCCATCTGTCCAGCTGCCCCACCTCTTTTATTCTCCAGACATTTGGTCCACACACAGGAGCAAATTGTTTCCAGGGATACATTTTTCTTTGCTCTGGAAAAAAATATATTTTATACACACAGTGCATTTTCTTGCTGGGTTCAGGTCATAAGATAGTAGTACTGGGTCACAAGAACTGACAGTCTGTTTTCAGGTTGATTAAAGATATCTTCTTGCCCTTCTCCTCCAGCCACTTATTATTCTGTGTGCATTTAGAAAATAAAATTTTTTTTTGGTGTTTGAGGGTTTTTTCCCACTCTGGTTTTATTTTAATTCTCAGTAATGAAAACAGAAACAGAATAGGAACTCTTGATGGCCAACAGGTACACGGAAATTTGCTCAGCCTACGCTAATCAAAACTAAAATCACCTCACACAGGTCAGAGTGGCCATTATCAAAAAGTCTACATATAACAAATGCTGGAGAGGGTGTAGAGAAAAGGGAACCCTCCCTACACTGCTGGTGGGAATGTACACTGATGCAGCCACTATGAAGAACAGTATGGAGGTTCCTTAAAAAACTACAAATAGAGCTACCATAAGATCCTGCAATCCCATTCCTGGGCATATATCAGGAGAAACTATAATTTGAAAAGGTACATGCACCCCAGTGTTCATAGCAGCGCTATTTACAGTAGCCAAGACATGGAAGCAACCTAAATGTCCATCGACAGATGAATGAATGAAGAAGATGTGGTCCATATATACAATGGAATATTACTCAGCCGTCAAAAAGAATGAGATAATGCCATTTGCAGCAACATGGATGGACCTAGAGATTGTCATAGTAAGTGAAGTAAGTTAGACAGGGACAGACAAATATCATATATCACTTATATGTGGAATCTAAAAAAGTGGTACAAGTGAACTTATTTACAAAACAGAAATAGACTCACAGAAATAGAAAGCAAACTTATGGTTACCAAAGGGGAAAGGTGGGGAGGGATAAATTAGGAGTTTGGAGTTAACAGATATACACTACTATATATAAAATAAATAAACAACAAGGACCTACTATATAGCACAAGGAACTATACTCAATATCTTGTAATAACCTATAATAGAAAAGAATCTAAAAAAGAATAGATAAATATAAAAAACCGAATCACTTTGCTGTACACTTAAAATTAACAGAACATTGTAAATCAACTATATTTCAAAAAGAATATTTTTTAAGTTTAAAAAACAATAGGAAATTTTCAGGTATTAATGGGCCAAATCTTTCTTATTTAAAAAACCACAACTTGGACTTCCCTGGTGGTGCAGTGGTTAAGAATCCGCCTGCCAATGCAGGGGACACATGTTCGAGCCCTAGTCTGGGAAGATCCCACATGCCGCGGAGCAACTAAACCCGTGTGCCACAACTACTGAGCCTGCGCTCTAGAGCCCGCGAGCCACAACTACTGAAGCCTAGGCTCCTAGAGCCCGTGCTCCGCAACAAGAGAAGCCACTGCAATGAGAAGCCCACGCACCGCAATGAATAGCCCCTGCTCGCCGCAACTAGAGAAAGTCCGTGCACAGCAACGAAGACCCAACGCGGCCAAAAATTTAAAAACAAACAAATAAATAAATAAAACGTGTGCATTAAAATAAAAAAAAAAAAAAGCCCAATTGAAAAATCAAAATGAATATGAAAGGCACCCACTGAGATGTCTCTCTTCCATCCCCACCCATCAACCTTGTTTCTGCCCAGATGACATGGGTACAGCTTATTAGGAATGGGGGTGACCTTCTGGCGTTTTCTTAATGCACCTGCGAGGAAAGAGTAGTATGTATGCAGGAGCAAAAAAGAAACACCGTCTGCACTGCCCTGAAGAGGCCCTGGAATCAGCGCAAGGGAGAGCCGCCCGTCCCTCTGTCTCCTGGGCTGCGGTGGATCCCGTCTGTCCGCACTGGGGACCCATGGCAAGTGATGCTGTGCACACCCTGGTCCGTGTTTGTGGCAGCATCCCAAGCGCAGGGGCGGGTCGAAGGTGCAGGCGCTGGTGTTTGGATAGATTTTGCCAAACTGCCCTCACGGGGCCGTACAGTTTTGCTCACTCTTGTTGACGAAAATCCAATGAACTATCAAGTTAAGAAATAAAAAAGGGAATTTTATTTGAGCCAAACTGAGGATTCTAACCCGGGAAGCAGATTCACCTATCTCTTCGAGACAAAGGATCGTACATCAAAATGACACGTTGATACTTTACATGAAGTTCACCAAGGACGCAGAGTCCAGGTAACCACATACAAAGAGAGCAGCGAGTCACCAGGACCCACCACAGAATGGGAAAGAACACTGTTCTTTTAAGAAGTTACACTGCCAGCATCAGAAGAAAGAAACACTTGATCTTTTTTTTTTTTTTTTTTGCGGTACGCGGGCCTCTCACTGTTGTGGCCTCTCCCGTCGCGGAGCACAGGCTCCGGATGCGCAGGCTCAGCGGCCATGGCTCACGGGCCCAGCCGCTCCGCGGCATGTGGGATCTTCCCGGACCGGGGCACGAACCCGTGTCCCCTGCATCGGCAGGCGGACTCTCAACCACTGCGCCACCAGGGAAGCCCCTAGAACACTTGATCTTTACGGTGGAGCAGGAACCCCATCTTTGAGGGGCCCTGGTTAATGTGCAGCACAGATGCACATTGGGGGGGAAGGGAGGCCCAAACACACACACACAGAATTTTACGTTTAATTTTTCTTGTCCTGCCTTAGAATATAAGTTTTATTCCATCACACTCCAGTCCTGTATGGGGGCACTGGATTCCCTACAAGAGTGTGGGCAGACCGGTGGGTTCTGGCCAATCTGACAGCTGAGAAATGACCACTCAGTGTAGTTTTGATGCGTGTGTCTTTCGTAGGAGTGTGAAAGGTGCCTTTTTCTACACTGAGGGCCGTTTGCATTCCTTCCTCTGCATTGCTCCTGCCCTGTACCTACTTCCCCTATTTTATTTTTTTTAAGGTTACAATCTTGTTTTTCAATATTTTACTATATCTATTTCCTTATTTTGGCACTGGGTCTTAGCTGTGGCACGCACGATCTTCGTTGCCACGTGTGGGATCTTAGTTGCGGCGTGCGGGATCTAGTTCCCCGACCAGGGACTGAACCCGGGCCCCTTGCACTGGGAGTGCGGAGTCTTACCCACTGGACCACCAGGGAAGTCCCATGCCCCCTATTGTAATGTTGGTGTTGCCCCACTCGAAGAATTCTTCGTGGGCTGGGAAGATAAGCCTCTGGCCTGTATTAAGAGAGCCAAATATTTTTGCGTTTAGCATTCGTTTTCTGACTTTGCTGATGGAGATCTGTCTTTTCTTCAGTGTGGTTGAATTGATCAATCTTTAATTTTATGGATTTTTAAAGCCACTAGAAAGACCTTCCCCACTCCAAGGTGGAAAAGAAATCTGCCCACATGTTCTTCTAAAAATGTTTTGTGATTCCACTTTTTGCCGTTTAACTTATTGTCAGGGTCATCTTGCCATTTCTTAGAAAGTCAGATTACTCCCCGAAACACAGTGAGAAAAGCACACATCAATCTATTTAAATAACTGTACATTGGGTTTGGTCATCGTAAAGCTAACCTATCCTCATTGGCCCGAATCGGTGAGGACGTGCGGAGGTGGACGAGGATTCTCTGCCACGTGGCCTGGGGGCCTGACGTCCCACGTGAATTTCGCAGAAACACCCGCAGGTTTTATTTGGACCGCCTCCTTGCTGTCCCACAGTCTAATGTTGGGCTCCGCACCAGCTCGGGGGTGAAAATAGCACCAGCAGTCCCCTGGGTCGGCGCCACTGAGGGACCCAGTTTGGGGCTGTTCACGCCTCCGCCTCACTCCAGACGGTTCTCTTGGTGGGACCTGCATCCGACATATAAATTAGAGACCTGCTGTGCTCCCTAGGCTGTAGCCGACAGGAAATGTGTTCACGTTGGTTCCCGCAGGAAATACCAGCACCTGTGAGGTGCGGCCATCCTCAGGGTGCCTGCAGTCCAGCTGGGAGGGGACACCAAGTCCCTTGACAAAGA
Organism: Leucopleurus acutus; assembly: GCF_964270905.1. Taxonomy (NCBI): domain Eukaryota; kingdom Metazoa; phylum Chordata; class Mammalia; order Artiodactyla; family Delphinidae; genus Leucopleurus; species Leucopleurus acutus. The sequence continues at coordinate 104,991,639 of NC_139151.1, read as the reverse complement.
ATTTAATGAAACCGCCTCAGCAAAGGACATCTGAGCACAGACTCTTGAGGTTCGAATGGACAGTGGGTCATTCAGGCCCATCCTAATGAGGGTCAGAGTAGAGGCCTTATCGTGGCCTGGGATGGCCAGGTAGGGTTGCAACCTCAGTTGGCCCTGGAGCGAGGACAAGATTTGAGGGAGACGGTTGAATGAGGCCTCTCCTAGCTGTGAGAGAAACCCGACTCGAGCCAGCCTGAGCAGCACTGGAAATGTACTGACTCAGGTAACTGCAAGGTCCTGAAGTGGGGGAGGGGGGTTCAGGTCAGGATGGCTCCAGGGGCTCCAATAATGACATCAGGACCCAGACTCTCTCCCTGTCTCCCCCAGCTCTGCGTGCTTCTCTGGGGGCTCCGCTAGCAGGTGAATCCCCCTGTGGAGGTAGGAGGGATGGCCTGAGCTCCAGGTTCAGCAAGTCTAGCCAACACAGAGCAGGTCTCAGAACTGATACCATTGGATTGAGTCACAGTGCTTCCAGGGCATCCATCATGCCCCCGCCCCTGTGAGTCCCTCCGCCTGCCCCTGGGCCCAAGACCCCGCACAGCGGAACCAAGGGGCCACACAGGGGCCAACTCTCATCCCGGCGGTGGCCCAGGCTCGGCCAGGGCGGGCGGAGCTGCAGCTCCTCAGGGACCCTGGGGACCCAGGAAGAGACCCCTCACACAGCATGGGAGGAGGCTCTCAGGTTCATTGTCATCCCAACACGAGGAGACTAACGTCATTGGAGATGCTTACACTCATTTTGCCGTTTCAGTTTGATCAATGAAAGGACATCGTGTAAGAATGTCCTGGTTAGGGGCTTCCCTGGTGGCACAGTGGTTGAGAGTCCGCCTGCCGATGCAGGGGACGCGGGTTCGTGCCCCAGTCTGGGAAGATCCCACATGCCGCAGAGCGGCTGGGCCCGTGAGCCATAGCCGCTGAGCCTGCGCGTCCGGAGCCTGTGCTCCGCAACGGGAGAGGCCACTGCAGTGAGAGGCCCGCGTGCCGCAAAAAAAAAAAAAAAAAGAATGTCCTGGTTAGATTTTATAACTCAGATGGTCCCAAAGTAACTTCCTGATCACCTAGTGACGAGGGAGAAAAGAAAATTCCATTTAGTTTCTTCTGTTGAAATGGTTTAGCTGCGAAAATGACTGTTTGTATTATCGCCTCTTAACCAAGAAGATGTTTGGAAATTATCTTAAAATGTTCCCTTTCCTAAGAAACAGTATATAGTAAAAAAGGTGTATTTTCACCAAGAATAAAATGTCCAGAAAGGAAAATTCTTAAAAGCAGAATGAATGACAACCAGCACACGGTGAGACTTGTCACCTCCAAGGAGGCCAGGGGGCTGGGGACTGGGGCAGGGGGACTGGAGCTGGGGGGCAGGCAGGGGGCAGGAGGGGCCCATTAGGAAACCAGGGCTCTCTTTGGCGGCCGTTCCCAAGGCTGACAGCTGAGCCGTGAGCAGAGGAAGGCCGCTGCGTTCTAGGTCCGGAGCACCGGCCGCTGTGCTGGTCCGGGGCACCACCTGCTGCAGCCCGGTTAGAGGCCGCCTTCTTTGCAATGTGTCTGAAGTGCGATGATTTGTCTCCTTTGGTCACTTTTTGGTTTGATTTCCCTTTTCCCAACCTCCCATGGGACATGAGAGGGGCCATTAGGGGGACTTTCATCTGACGTTTTCTTTCGGAATCCAAGTCCTCGATGGTCCTGCTGAGTCCGATCCCGGGGGGCCGCGGGGGCAGATTCTGGGCTGGAGCCAGGGTGGAGGACTTGCCCCGGGAGGTGCTCAGTGGAGCTTGCTGGTGGGGTAGGGGGAGCTTTCCCGGGGTAGGGCCTGCTTCCCTAGTCCCAGAGGAAAGGAAGCCGGCCTGTTGATCTTAAAACGCGGGAAAAGTCTCATCCCGTTGCAAAAACGTGTTGCCAACAAAAACGTGTTGCCAACTTGCAGTTTTTTGGAGAAACTTTTCAGTTGACAGAGTACATCCAGGTGGGGAGGGAGGGGCAGGCCTCTCACCCAGCCTGGTCACGGATGCCCTTCCTGGAGGGGCCGCTAGGTCCAGGTCCACTCCAGGCCTGGGGCTCCGGGTGGACAGAGGTGCTGGAGGGAGGTGGACTCCCCGAAGCTCCACCTCTCAGGAGGTCGCCTTGACTCACCTGACGTGCCTGGGGAACCAGACTGAGCTGTGGTCCCAGCTGGGGGGCAGATCCAGGGGGGTGGGGGAGGGACACAGGTGAGGCTGCTTGGGCCCTCACATCTCTGCGATATGGGTTTCCCTCAGGCTGTCGTTCTTAGCTGATGCCTTTCTTAGACGGTTTACAGAGGTGAATTATGAAGTCTATATATGATCTAAATCACATACATATATCTGATCACAGATGCCACGGGGAGCAAATTTAACTTACACCCCAATTTGGTAGGACAGAGAAAAGGTTTTTTAATTTTGTCTATTAACTAATGTCCCTAGTACCCCACTTGTGAGAAACCCTCAGCCGCCTCTCTCTTTGTGTCCTGATTCTCTCTGTATAAATTCCTAATAATGAAATAATTGATTCAAGAGTATGGACTTTTTAATATTCTTGAACTCTGAGGCCAAATTCCTAAATACATGTGGTTCTTCATCTCATAACCCTTCCTGGGGCTCCCACCTGGGGGCACAGCCTGCGGAGCTGAGCCCTTGCAGGGGGTGGGACCTCTGACTTCAGCCCAGCACTTTGCATCGTCAGGTTGACTGGACGTGCACACCTGTGTCCCCAGCAGCATTACTCACAGCAGCCCAAATGCCCACGGATGGATAACAGATAAACAAGATGTGGTCTCCATACAATGGAGCTTTAAAAAGGAAGGAAATTCTGACCCACGCTACAACATGGCTGAACCTTGAGGACATTACGCTCAGTGAAATAGCATGTATGATTCCAGGTATAGGAGATCCCGAGAACAGGCAAATTCATAGACACAGAAAGTAGAATAGAGGCTCCCAGGGGCTCAGTGGGGGATGGGAATAGGGAGTTAGCGTTTGATGGAGTCAGAGTTTCTTTTTGGAAGAATGAAAACTTTCTGGACATGGATGGTGGTGATGGTTGCACAACATTGTGAATTTATTTATTTGTTTATTTGTTTATTGCATTGAAGTCTATGTTTTGTTGTTGTTGAGAAAGCGCTACTGTATCATTAAGACTTTATTTTAGTGGAAAGCAGGAAAAGCACACATGCCAACAGTATTTGAAGACAAAGAAGATATTTCTGTATTCTGTGATTTGATTTGTGTTGTCTATTTTCTTTTTTTTGGTCTATTTTCTTGTAAACACTTGTCAACTTGGTATATGTTTCTTTTTCTTCACGGTCAGCTATGAATTTTTGGATGAATTTTAAAATTCATTGGTAACTTTATGCTACTTTTCTTTTTATATTTAAACAAATTTGTAATCCATGTTGCTTGTACTTTTTTTAAAAAAGTTTTTTGGAGTATAGTTGATCTACAATATTGTGTTAGTTTCAGGTGTACAGCACAGTGATTCAGTTATTTATGTATGTCTATATATCTATTTTTTTTAGATTCTTTTGCCTTATAGGTTATTACAGAGTATCGAGTATAGTTCCCTGTGCTGTACAGTAGGTCCTTGTTGACATGGTGAATATATTTAATGCCAACGATTTGTAGGCTTAAAAATGTATGAAATGGTAAATTTTTTGTTATGTATGTTTTACCATAATAAAATAAAAGTGAAAAAAATGGCTAGAGGGAATACAGCTGACCCTTGAACAATACGGATTTGACCTGCGCGGGTCCACATATATGCAGAGTTTTTTCAATAAACACATATATGTACTGTAAACATATTTTCCTCTTCCTTACGATATTCTTAATAACATTTTTTTCTCTAGCTTACTTAACTGTAAGAAGACATATATAGTACGTATAAAATACATATAATACAAACTAGGTCGAGGGACTGTGCCTCTGAGTAGGGTTTCCCATCACCAATAGGCTATTAGTCGTTAAGTTTGGGGTGACTCAAAATTACACTCAGATTTTCGATTGTGTGGGCATGTTGGTGCCCCTGATGCCCAAGTTGTTCATGGGTCGGCTATAATATCCTCCAAGCAATGTAATGTAATTTATTACAAAGTCCGTTGCAAAAGTAATCTGGAAAAATGTTTTTACAAATTTCAAAACCTAGCTTCCAAAGTCTGCTGTGTTCCCAGTAAAGTTGGAAACGTCGGTGAAAAGTGACAAAACGACAGGCTGTTGAGTGGTGACACCACATGAATCATGCTATGATGGTCTGATTATTACATAAACTTGTGCCTGTCAAGAGGCTCATGAGGGGCCGCGTGACCCTTTCGATGGCATTATCCCAACTTCTTTAAGTCTCATTTCTAGGTCATTGTGATGGAAAGATTCTTAAATGAATGTCGTAGTTTAGATTTGAAAACGCAGGCGAACGTCCTTGCATTGCTTCCCCATCCAGTAATCGAGCTGGATGTGGGCTTGTCCTGCTGTAATTCCACAGTGTGGGGAGGCGAGGGTGGGGGCGTCTCTGTTTTCTGGGGGTGGTCAGATGCCGGTTCCCCAGGGTAGGCACCTCCTTAGGGATCTGGGGACCGTGTCGAGTTGGGGTGGGACAGGGGGCCCAGGCCCCATGCCCTGGTCTTCGCTTCCCCTCTCTGGCTGCACCCTGACCACCAAGCCCCTGGCACCGAACCCAGACCCCCACCACCCCTGCGCACCCGTCCCTGCCGTCCGGGTGCCCACGGCCCGCTGCCGCGTCCTCCCTACTGCGCTGCCCTCAGCTGTCCCATGGGGCGCCCAGCCCAGAGAAGTCAGGGAGCTTCACCTCCCCTCTGCTCAGCCCCTAATGAATGGCTAAAAAGACTTCCTTCCCCAGGATGGAATAACCCTGGGAGGCTGCGCGCGCCCCAGAGCTCCCGCGGGCCCAGGCTCAGGCTTGCCTGTCCTGCTTCCCTCTCTGCCCTACAGGTTCCCCCCCAAGGTCACGCCCTCAACAACCCACCCGCACAAGATTCCCCGTCTCAGGCTGCGCTGGAGGGAACCCCGCCCAGGGCAGATGGTAAAAGCCGAGGGCTTGAAGTGACTCAGACCTGGATCTGGAGCCGTGAGAGCCACGCGACTCCCGCAGCCTCCCCTTCTCCTCTGCTTGCGCTGGTGCCTGGCAGTCTTTTTGTGCCATGAGGCTCCCCACCTCCAACAAGCCAGGAGGGGTGGAACCAGGCTGAGCACCTGGGGCTGCTGACACAGGTGGGTCAGTCAGAACTCCCCCCTCAGAATTTGGGATTGGGACTGAGACAGAGATGACCCCCAGCCTGCCCCAGAGATAACCTCCTGCCCCCCACCCACTGGAGGGATAAATCCCTCCCATCCCCTGGAGTGTGGTGTGTGCGTGTGTGTGTGTGTGTGTGCCCACACAAGTCTGGGGCTGTGTCTCTGGGTGTGACCTGGACCCCTAGGTCATGGCCACCTCGCCCTACCGGAATCCCCTCTGATTCTTCTAGGTGTGACAGACCCTTTCTGTCTTCGGGCCCTGCCGGGCCTCCTGTCAAGAAAATGAGGTCTCCCTGCCTAGAGTCTCTGCCCCCTGGGCGTGGGGCTTCTGGGCAGGGACCTGCCGAAGGAGAGGCCGGGTTGGGAGTCGGCCAAGCTGGTCTGTGCAGGGACTGGGGTCTTTCCCTTTTCCCAGCTGGTGGCGTGCTGCCCGGGAGGGGCCTCCCTCCCTCCCGATCTGGGCCACAAAGGCCTTTCAACTGCTCTGGAAAATGTTCAGACTCTAGTTTGCCAAATCAAGTTTGACTAGGTTATGTTTCCCACTTAAAAGAAATGTCACTGTGTCTGGCAAGATTCCTAATTGAATAGTATACAGCAAATGAACTTTGGAAGAAACAAACAAATCCCCTAGGAACGTTCGGAAGTGGAAGCTACTTCTGTGTGCCTTCTGTTTACACTGGCTAAGCACATCCCTTCCAGGAGCAAGTTGCCTTCCACACATCGAAGCCCGCAGGCCGCCAGGGGATTTCAAGCAAGCAGGAACCCGGCTGAAAACACTGCACCTGGGAGGGCTGGGTTTCTGGGCAGGAGCGGCCCCTCCTCGCCCCCAACTCCAGGCCGGCCTCCTCCGGGGCGTTTCCCCTCCCCCGTGGCCGGGCTTGCTGACGGTCACGGAGAGGCTGATGAAAACCTCCCATCGCCAGCCCAGACCCCAGCTGCTCCCCAGCTGCTCTCCCCGACCCCCAGCTTCCCAAGCTGGACCACCTGGAGTGGGGGGCGGGTAACAGATCAGGAGTCACGGAGCAGCCACGCGGCCGGCCGGCCCTCCCAGCTGCCCACAGGCTGGGGCCGCTGCAGACACAGGGGTCCCCCTGCGGGGAGGGGCACGGGCAAGCCAGCAGGATCTCAGGCCGTCGGGGCCTCGGGGCTCTGCTCCTGAGCCGGGATGGAGCCCCTGCCCTCGGCGGGCCCAGGTGCGGCTCACGCCGTTCACTCAACGCATCTCTAGCACCTCCCGGGGGTGTCCAGGACCAGATGAACTCACTGACGTCAGACTCTGCATCAGGCAGGACTCAAGAGGGGCCCCGCGATGCCGCCACCGCCTTGGCATCCCCCGCCCTTGGCAGGCACCTCGTCGCCATGCAGGACAGCCCAAGGCATAGCGACAGGACCAGGTCACACTCACGGCTAAGATGGCCACGCTCCTGGCTACTCAGATGACCCCAAGTCCCAGGCTGGGAGGCAAATCTGAGGGCAGGGGAGTCCCGGGCCGTTTTTATCCCTGACGATTTAAGAGGTGAGCCCGCCCAGCACTACACCTGTGCCACCCACCCCAGGCCCGGGCGGCCACTTCACCCTCTAAAGCAGGTTCTCAGCCAGGGGTCCTGTCCCCGGGGCACGTGGCAGAGTCTGGAGGCGCTTGTGGTTGTCATGACTTGGCGGGGGATGGGGGCGGTGCTACCGGCATCTAGGGGTGGGGCAGCCTGGGCCCCAGACAGAGAACCGGCCCCAGAGGCCGTCGAGTCTGCGGTGTGTGCCTGATCCTGCCGGGGCCGATGAGAGGCAGGTGACGAGGACAGTCTCCCCTGCGCTGGACACCACACCGAGACCACGGTCTGCACCGTTTTCCTGAAACTGGACTCCCCGGCTCCTACGGCCCACAGAACAGCACAGAAGCAGAGCCCCCCGGCTGGGCCCTGGGGTCTTCCACAGCCCCCGCCATGCCAGCCTCCCTCCCGCGTCGCCGCCCGCACCCGCCCTGCCTCTGTTCCTGCTGCTTTCCCTCGTCCACCCCCATCCAGCGCTGGGCGTGTGGCCCGACGCCCAGGTCCTCTGTTTCCCAGTGTCTCGGTCGGTCGGAGGCCTCTCAGCCCCGGAGGCCGGAAGTCCACGTTCAAGGTGCCCACAGAGTGGCTTCAGTCTGAGGCCTCAACCCCAGGCTTGCAGGCGGCCGCCTTGCCCTAATCGCCTCCCAAATTTCCCGCCTCCAAAAACCATCACACTGCGGGGGGCGGGAGGGGGGGGCGGGTGGAGGGATGGGGGGATACACACTCCCAGCTACAAGCCCTGCCCCTCCCGGGCCTCCATCTCCAGAAGACCCTCCTGCTGTGGGGGACGCCTCACCTGTGTGTTGCTCACCCCCACCCCAGGGAGCCCCAGAGGGCAGTGTCCCCAACCCCCATGGGATCAGTAAGTCTTGTCTGGGTAGACTAGCAGCCTCTCTCCAGGTGAACTTGGTTCCTCCTGGAGCCACGCCTGGGGCCTGCATACCCGCAGAGCCCGACGCCCTTCCCCCGGGTCACAGCCGGCCCCTCCCGTCCTCCCCACCAAGGACGCCACACCGCCCTCCCTGAGCCTCTGGCGTCTGGAGAGGATAATAGAGCTCACTGTCATCAGCTGAGAAGAGGACCCTGGCGGCAGCACATAACGGCCTAATTTATGCTGAAATTATCGGTAATTTGGGCCATTGAAGCTCATGGGCTGATGACTGCTTTTCCCCTGAACACAGGATAAAGATGAACTCTTTAGAGCGGCTGTTTCTGGGGTTATATTTTGGTATTCTGCTTTCTTTTTAACGTGTCCACAGCCGAGATATGAGCCCCTTCCGAGGCCGAGCTCCCCTCGCTCCTAGAAACTCGAGGCCGTGCTGGGAAACAGGCTGCCGGGCGGCCCTAGGGCCCAGATGGCCGGACGGTGACGGATGCTAAGAGGGGACCTGGCCGCCCACTGCCTGCGCAGACGAGTCTCTCCCATCTCGTTTGCATTTTTATTCCTTTACTTGCCTCTCCCTTGATAACTTTAATATTTGAAAACGGTAAAGGCAAAAGGAGATTTATATTTGCATTTGCTCTGGCCTCACCTAATGAGATTTGAGTTTCATGTGAAGCTGTTAAAAGCACATTTCCAGGATATTGGTCAGAATGAAGAAGTTGAGCTGAGAATATTCTGGAGCACTGACCCTTCCCAGTGAGGGCCAGCTCACAGCAGTCGTCAGTGGGAGACAGGTTCATCGCTGGACCCCTGACGTCACTTTAGACGCAAGAGGGGCTCAGGGCACTGAGGCGTCTCGGGCCGCCTGGGGCCAGCTCAGGGCGGAGCGGGCGGCAGCCCCTGACGGGGCCTCGGCTGCCTCTGGTCCAGGACGGTCTCCTCCCTGCAAGGGCTAAAGGGCAGTGACCCTAGAAGCAGGGACTACATCTCAATCGAGGGCCAGGAGGCACGTCCGTAAAGGGCTGGACAGTGACCGGGGCTTTGTGGGCTGCCCGGTGTCACACAGCTCAGCCCGGCGCTGCAGCGTGACAGCCACCGAGGCCACTCGTGGACGAGCCACTGAGGCCTCGTGCCAATAAGATTTCACGAAATCGGGCAGAGGGCCAGGTCTGGCCTGCGGGCCACAGTGTGCTGACCCCGTCGGCCTCCCTGGTCAGCCGTAAAGGCTGGTCGCCCAAGTTCATGCAGGTCGTTGGCTGGATTCAGTTCCACAGTGTACATGAATTGAATCTATCTTTCTGGGAGACAGGATTCAATCCCCCCCACTGGGGCAGGTCCATGGGGTTCACGGGCCGTCTCTGGGCGGTTTAGTGTGTGGACGGCCACACCCACGCAGGAGTGGCCTCTGGGGACACAGCTGCCTCCCGGGTGCCCCTCCCTGGCCTGTGCCGGAGGCAGGGCGAAGGCGTGGCCGAGGGGCGATGGTGTTCCCCGGCCCAGCGAGTGAGGGGCGCAGGGGCGCAGGGCGTGGGGTGTAGGGCCGAAGCCCGTCTGTGGGACGTCACTGTCCCTCCGGGCAGCCGATGTGAGCCTTGGGGAGGTGGGTTAGTTGGTGCCAGTGCCCAGTGAGACCCAGTTCCCTCCGGTCCAGCTGCGCGGAGCACGCAGGGCCTGCGGGTACAGACCCCCCGCCAGGCTCTGCTTTCCCGATGGGAGTTGAGTCCATCACGATGCCCGCGGCTCCCGCTGCCAGCCTGAGTCGCATCCATCGAGCCCATCGGTAACGACGAGCTCCATCGATCCGAGAAGTGCGCGGCTTCCCCGTGATGAGCGCTGAGGCTTCACAGTCTCTCTCTCCACCATCGACGATGAGAAATGAATTCACGTCGGCAGCGGGAGGAAAAGCTGTGTCCCCGCCCTCTTCTCTCCACAGAAAACAATGACACGCAATCCCGATGCGGGAGAGAATGAGCACACGTTCAGGAACGCAGGGGTGATGACTCGCAGGGTGAGTCGGGCAATCCCTGAACATCGTGACTTTCCCACACTTGCTGATGACGCCGGTATTAATCGACTTCTAAAACTCTGTAATTTGTTGTGGTTTCCTTTCTCACTCCGAGTGGCGTTCACTCCATCGCTGTGCTTGTCTTAGCTCTGTTATATTCTCAGCTCTGCTATCTTCTTACTCTTAAAGAGGCCCCTTCACATCCCACCCCCAGGTTGCCCCACCCGAAAGATGCCCCTCGGGCTCTGATCCGAGGGGCGCCAGGAAGTAGGCAGGGGCCGTGGAAGCTGGGGACGGGGTGGGCGGAGGCTGCAGGGAGGACAGGCTGAATGCTCCCTGCGGCGGACGGGCTGAACAGGACCAGGACTGGCGAGTCCCCAGAGCCGACTCCTGGGGGCCTGATGACCCCACGGGTGGGACCCCTCCTCCTGGCGCTCGCTCTGCCCTCAGATGCCACCCGCTCCCTGCTGGATCTGGGAGGCCGAGCACCAGGGATATGCCAGGCGTGACCTGCACGAAACCGTGCAGGACCAACCACTGGAACGTCCACAGGCCTTTTGATGCTTTGTCTATTGCTACACTCCCTCTTTCATTTATTTCACAAGTTTCTCCTGGGAGCCAACTCAGTGTCATGTCCTGAGCAGGGGTGATGGATTCCCCAGGTGACTGACACCCTTGTGGCTCACAAAGCCAAGTGAGGAGAAATTTTCTTCCGTTTGGGATCCTGGTGTGATGGCTAGAGCTATGCAGCTGTCTTAAGACCATGAGGTCACAGGCACAAGGATGGGAAGCCAACGTTCTGAGTATGAAAGAGAGAATTAGCCTGGGTCGCTGAGTACCACGGAGCTAGCCCCGAGATGATGTCCAGCCCCCCTTCCTGGGAAGAGGAGTAATTCATGTCTCTGCTTTAAGTCATTGGTGGTCCAACATTCTATTAATTGTAGCCAAAAGGACTGATCCACAAAGCAAAGCCTCTGAGATATTAGGATGGGGATATTAGAACGAGCTTACGTGCTGATGGGAAAGATTAACAGTTGGGAGAAGGGGGTGGGAGACCAAGGGGAGGGGTCTTTGCTGCGGATGGAGGCATTAAATATACTTCAGTCGGGTGACAAATGCTTTGATAGTGCAGCCAGCAGAGGGTTTTAACCCAGGCCTGGGGCAGGCGGGGGTAGGGAATACCTATCAGGGGAGCTTTCCTAGGCCTCTGTGCCGGGATCCCAAGGGGGAGCAAGAGTCGGGAGGCAAAGGGTCAGGAGAGGGGGAGGAGGGTGGACAATGGGAAGGTGTTCCAGGCAGAGGGAACGGCATACGTGAGGCGCCCCGGTGAGCGGAAGCACAGAGAGAAGGTCAGAACCTATGGGAGCCTGGGTGGCAGGGCTGGGGAGGGAGGGAGAAGTGGGAGGTTTGTACCTCTTGGGTGCTGTGAGAAGAACTCTACCATGAACATGGGTGTGCAAATGTCTCTTCAAGACCCTGCTTTCAGTTCTTCTGAGCATAGACCCAGAAGTGGAATCCTTAGATCTTATGGTGAGTGTGCGTTTATTTTTTTTGAGGAAACTCCATGCTGTTTCCACAGCAGCTACACCCTTTTACATCCCCAGCTGCCCGCCGACAGACGCAAGGTTCCAATTTCTCCACATTCTCATCAACACTTGTTATTTCCTTTTTCTTTCTTTTTTTCTGGTAGCCATCCTAGTGGGTATGAAATGGTCTCCCCTTTTCGGTGTGCACTTCCCTAGCGCTTAGTGTTGTTGAGCAACTTTCCATGTGCTTATTGGCCATTCATGTATCTTCTTTATGAATGAAGTAAGGAATCATACTTTGTTCCTTTTGTGGCCAAATAATAAATACTCCAGTGTATGGTTTGATCCCAGTTTGTTCATCCATTTGTTGGGACATTCAGGCTGTTTCTACGTTTTGTCTATGATGAATAATGCTTCTGTGAACACCCCTATACACGTTTTTGTGTGGCCCTATGTGTTCATTTCCCCTGGGTCCACCCCTGGGGATGGAATTCCTGGGTCACGTGGTAATTCCACATTTAACCTTTTGAGGAGCTGCCTGACTTTTCCAAAATGGCCGCACCATTTTACATTCCCTGAATCACTTCGTAATAGCAGAGTTTCACAGAACAGAAGAAACACAGAGGTTCTGGAATTGAAAAGACCAGCGGGCCAGAGGGAATATACCTTACAAACCTAGACTTGGACACAGAGCAGAATTTTAGAGCTCTAAGGGCAAGGAGAAAATTCTCAAAGCTTCCAGAGAGAAGAGAAGACATTCACAGCCCGGAAACAAGACTCAGACTGACATCGGTTCCCGTCAGCAACACGAGAAGAAAGGAGGTGACAGCAGCGTATTCAGGGCACGGAGGGAGGATGAACCCGGATCCGGAGGCCTGGGCCTCAGAGTGACCCCGTGGGAGCCTCGCCGTTAACAAGACATGAGCACACACTGCTAACACACAACCATAAAGTCGTTCACGTCTCAACGAAAGGCATCTTGGGGACCTTCCTGGCGGTCCAGTGCTTAAGACTCTGTGCTTCCACTGCAGGGGGCACGGGTTCAATCCCTGGTGGGGGAACTAAGATCCCGCAGGCTGCGCGGCTACGGCAAAAAAAAAAAAAAGACAAAAGGCATCTTGAAGAAAATGAAAAGACAAACTAGTAGCTGGGGGATGTTTGCGATACACATAACTGTGAAAGGATAAGCACTGAGAATATGTCAAGGCTTCCTAACAGATTAGTGAGAAAAATTCGCCCCAACACAATGGACGAAAGACACGGGCAGGCTTTTCACAGAACAGGAAGCACGGATGGCGATGCACTGCAGAGAGATGTTCCCCGGCAGCCAACAGACCAAGACCAGACCAAGGCCAGACTCCACCTTACGTCCACTCAGTCCGCAGAAGACGCAAGGGCAGGTCGGTGTGACCTCATTTGTTGTCGGGTAGAACACAGATGATTCTGCTTCCTTGGGGTGGAATCCTCTGGTCAACCTGGACGTCCACCTAGGCCATGCCTCACAGCTCCTCTGTTGGGTCACCCAAGTGGGACTTCAGCCCTGTCTTGCCGGGAGATACATTCCAGAATGTCCTCCGAGGCACCGTGTGTAGCAGCCAAACTGGGAAACAGCCCAAATGCTGGGTGACCAGGAGTCCTTCCTGGGGAACCTGCAGACCGTGCACGGAAGGCTCCCGCCGGAGGCCCGGCCAGTTCGCCAGGGAGGCGGGCCTGCAGGATGCTGGGCTCGGAGGGACCGGGGTCAGGGCCATGTCCTGCGCCCGCTCTGAAGTGTGAGTCGCCCCCCAGGACTGGGCAGCTGTACCCAGACATGGCTGCTGCAGGTCCCTCCCAGAGGCCCCGAGAGACCCGGCCTCGGGCTCCCAGCCAGGCCGGTTCATGGCCTCCCTCCAGGAGGGCCGGGGCCCACCTCTGCCCCTGGCCTCCCTCAGCCTGGATCTTGCTCCCCGCCCTGTGTCCCCTCATCACAGCTCTGGGGACCCTCACACACCTGGGCTTTGCTCTCCCCAAGGTCCTTCCCCGACCCCAGGTGCCCCTGCTCCGCTGCAGCCCATCTGAGCCTCCCACCCGGGCCTTCCAGCCTGTCGGGCTTCTCTGGAGCCTCGGCCCAACGAAGGGGGCCAGCCCGGCGGGAAGTCGCCGCGTCTCCCGCCTCCTTCCGCGTGCCCTGCTCCCTTTAGGCCTTTAGGTCCCCAGTGGATCTTCAGGCCCAGGTTCCCAGCCCGGCACTGCTGACCCCGGGGCAGTAGCTCTAGCGGCCTCCCCGGACTCTACCCACCCCGGGGCCAGCAGCAGCCTCCCCCCAGCGCGGCCACAAGCGTCCGCACAGGAGCAGAGCCGCTCGGGGGACTGCGAGGAGGGCGAGCTGTGACCTGGACCTAAGAGCTCCTGCTCGTGCGGCCCCGGCCTCACCTGTGTCCCCGACACCCACAGGACAGGATGAGATAGGGCAGGACCCCACGGGGTGAGAGGTGAGGATGGTGCCTGTGGCCCCCGCCCCCTCCCGGGCTGAGGACCTGGACACAGGAGCGCGGGGCCGCGTCTCCCCACCTCAGCAGAGACAGCGGGGCCTCTCCCACCACCCTCTCCAGGGATGGACACGGACCCGCTGCCCTCAGGGCTGGGCCTGGCGACCTTCTCCCCAGAGAGGGGTCAGCTCGCCTGCCCCTGGCACTGCCTTGGGGAGGTGCACCTTAGGCCAGGTCGGAGGGCACAGGCGGGTCAGGCAGAGGCCTCTCGATGCCCTGGGCATCCCGGCTGGTAGGGCACCGTCTACCGGCTGAATCCGGTCTGGGGTGAGCATCCCCCCGGAGTGCAGAGCCCTCACCTGCAGACTCATTCCAAGGGCCACCAGAAATCTCTCCCGGTCGCCACGGCGACGCTTTGTTTTCAGAGTAAACTCCCCCAGAATGTGTTCCACGATGGAGACCAAGGTGTCCCCGGCAGGGACGGCTGCAGGAGACCACACAAGTCCTGTCTAGCACGTTGACACTTGTCTGGGCCTGCAAAGGTCACCTGGCAGCCTAAATGCCAGCGAGGAGGACAGGGCTGGTCTGTGCCCTGCTGGCCCAGCCTGGGGTCAGCCCTCCTGGGGAGCGGGAGGGAGGCCAGGTGACGGGGGGTGGCCCTCAGGGACCCTCTCGTGGCGGAGCCCCCAGGACCCAGCTCAGAGTATCGTCTGGAAGCAAGTATGCGGCCTTGTGTTTCTGCAACACAAACGTCCAGCAACACCGTGATGGACAAAATGGTGCTCGTATGTTCAAGGGATCTTGCAGAGCCAGAGCGCCAGCGACCGGCGGCCACACACAGCCACACGGGCGGCACGGGACCCAACGGAGCGCAGGGTGTGGCGCTGCGTCCCTGAGGCTCTGGGCCGGTGTGGGGGGGGTGGGTCCTGAAGGTGGGGTCGGGGCTTCAGGGCGTCCTCCTGGTTCCGGGTGGGTCCCTACAAAACCCCGCCTCATCGTATCTACGCTGTGCTGCAAGTCTTTCCTTTAAGTCTGTGATTCTGGGCTGATGACCAAGCGCCCCATGTTCTCATTCTGACTTTTCTGTGCTCCAGGACCACTGCCCACTGCAGAGTGTCAGCTCCGTGAGGCGGGACCACGGGCTCCCCAGGGCCTGGCGTGTAGCAGGAGCCAAACCGAACCAAGACTGGACACGGGGTTAAAGGTGGGCCAGGTGCAGCTGCCCCCGCCCCACCCCGTGCGCGGCCCAGGCCGCTCCCAAGAGGCCAGGTGTCCCCAGAAAATGCGGGATTAGCAGAGTTTAGGTCCAGGGTCCTGAAATGGCCCATAATAGGCCCCGGTGGGAGATGGGGGATGGGCCGCCCGGCTGAGACGGGAGGGGGAGGGGATGATGCTTCCCCGCCCAGATCTCGGCTGTGCCCCTCCAGGCCGGTGTGTAGCATCAGCTCCCCTGCTCGGCTGGCCCCTCTCCCAGGCTCTGGGTTGGGGAGCTCTTTGGCGTTGCCTCCCTAATGGCCTTAATTAATGTCTCGGGTGAGCTCTAATGCGAGTAATTTTGCCTCCCGCTCACAGATTTCAGAAAAAAAGCATACAATGGCCCTAGTCCACTTTAGCAGAGAAAATAAAATAGTAGAAAAATAACAGTAAAAATTACTGTGCAACTTTCATCAACTTTTTTTTTTTAATCTGCTTGCTTACCTGTTTTCCCTCCTGTTTTCCTGAATTTCCAACAATGCGGAGGTTATGATTAATTTCCGGACAGGGTAACCTTTTTGGAAATGCACCCTCTCCACAAATAAACAGCTGCTCGAGGTAATTAAAGTAATGTCATCCTGGGCCCCAACTGCTCGTGCTAATAAGGCTAATTGACAACAGCAAGCATTAACCGCGGTTAGTCATATGTGTCTAACAGCATCACTGGTGCCTGTAATTTTCTACATGGAGGCGGTTTTACATCTGTTTCCAGGCTCTGTCTGCTTTCAGGCTTTGGACTCCGGGCTGTGCATTTCTCTGAAAAGGATCCCCTTTCTGCCTGGCACTCAATAGCCAGGTTCTCTTTTTAAAAAAAAAATTTTTTTAACATCTTTATTGGAGTATAATTGCTTTACAATGGTTAGTTTCTGCTTTATAACAAAGTGAATCAGTTATACATACACATATGTTCCCATAATCTCTTCCCTCTTGCGTCTCCCTCCCTCGATCCCTCCCTACCCCACCCCTCCAGGCGGTCACAAAGCACCGAGCTGATCTCCCTGTGCTATGCGGCTGCTTCCCACTAGCGATCTACTTTACGTTTGATAGTGTATATATGTCCATGCCACTCTCTCACTTTGTCACAGCTTACCCTTCCCCCTCCCCATATCCTCAAGTCCATTCTCTAATAGGTCTGTACCTTTATTCCCACCTTGCCCCTAGGTTCTTCATGACCTTTTTTTTTTTCTTATATGTGTGTTAGCACACGGTATTTGTTTTTCTCTTTCTGACTTACTTCACTCTGTATGACAGACTCTAGGTCCATCCACCTCACTACAGATAACTCAATTTCGTTTCTTTTTATGGCTGAGTAATATTCCATTGTATGTATGTGCCACAGCTTCTTTATCTATTCATCTGTTGTTGGACACTTAGGTTGCTTCCATGTCCTGGCTATTGTAAATAGTGCTGTAATGAACACTGGGGTGCATGTGTCTTTTTGAATTATGGTTTTCTCAGGGTATATGCCCAGTAGTGGGATTGCTGGGTCGTATGGTAGTTCTATTTTTAGTTTTTTAAGGAACCTCCATACTGTTCTCCACAGTGGCTGTATCAATTTACATTCCCACCAACAGTGCAAGAGGGTTCCCTTTTCTCCACACCCTCTCCAGCATTTATTGTTTGTAGATTTTTTGATGATGGCCATTCTGACCGGTGTGAGATGATACCTCATTGTAGTTTTGAATTGCATTTCTCTAATGATTAGTGATATTGAGCATTCTTTCATGTGTTCGTTGGCAATCTGTGTATCTTCTTTGGAGAAATGTCTATTTAGGTCTTCTGCCCATTTTTGGATTGGGTTGTTTTTTTGACATTGAGCTGCATGAGCTGCTTGTAAATTTTGGAGATTAAACCTTTGTCAGTTGCTTCATTTGCAAATATTTTCTCCCATTCTGAGGGTTGTCTTTTGGCCTTGTTTATGGTTTCCTTTGCTGTGCAAAAGATTTTAAGTTTCATTAGGTCCCATTTGTTTATTTTTGTTTTTATTTCCATTTCTCTAGGAGGTGGGTCAAAAAGGATCTTGCTCTGATTTATGTCATAGAGTGTTCTTCCTATGTTTTCCTCTAAGAGTTTGATAGTGTCTGGCCTTACATTTAGGTCTTTAATCCATTTTGAGTTTTTGTGTATGGTGTTAGGGAGTGTTCTAATTTCATACTTTTACATGTACCTGTCCAGTCTTCCCAGCACCACTTACTGAAGAGGCTGTCTTTTCTCCACTGTATATTCTTGTCTCCTTTACTAAAGATAAGGTGACCACATGTGCATGGGTTTATCTCTGGGCTTTCTATCCTGTTCCATTGACCTATATTTCTGTTTTTGTGCCAGTACCATACTGTCTTGATTACTATAGTTTTGTAGTATAGTCTGAAGTCAGGGAGCCTGATTCCTCCAGCTCTGTTTTTCTTTCTCAAGATTGTTTTGGCTATTCGGGGTCTTTTGCGTTTCCATACAAATTGTGAAATTTTTTATTCTAGTTCTGTGAAAAATGCCAGTGGTAGTTTGACTGGGATTGCATTGAATCTGTAGATTGCTTTGGGTAGTAGAGTCATTTTCACAATGTTGGTTCTTCCAATCCAAGAACATAGTATTCTGTGAAAAATGCCAGTGGCAGTTTGATAGGGGTTGCATTGAATCTGTAGATTGCTTTGGGCAGTAGAGTCATTTTCACAATGTTGATTCTTCCAATCCAAGAACATTGTATATCTCTCCATCTATTTGTATCATCTTTAATTTCTTTCATCAGTGTCTTATAATTTTCTGCATACAGGTCTTTTGTCTTCTTAGGTAGGTTTATTCCTACATATTTTATTCTTTTTGTTGCAGTGGTAAATGGGAGTGTTTTCTTAATTTCACTTTCAGATTTTTCATCATTAGTGTATAGGAATGCCAGAGATTTCTGTCCATTAATTTTGTATCCTGCTACTTTACCAAATTCATTGATTAGCTCTAGTAGTTTTCTGGTAGCATCTTTAGGATTCTCTACGTATAGTATCATGTCATCTGTAAACAGTGACAGTTATACTTCTTCTTTTCCGATTTGGATTCCTTTTATTTCCTTTTCTTCTCTGACTGCTGTGGCTAAAACTTCCAAAACTATGTTGAATAAGAGTGGTGAGAGTGGGCAACCTTGTCTTCTTCCTGATCTTAGTGGAAATGGTTTCAGTTTTTCACCATTGAGGACGATGTTGGCTGTGGGTTTGTCATATATGGCCTTTATTATGTTGAGGAAAGTTCCTTCTATGCCTACTTTCTGCAGGGTTTTTATCATAAATGGGTGTTGAATTTTGTCGAAAGCTTTCTCTGCGTCTATTGAGATGATCATATGGTTTTTCTCCTTCAATTTGTTAATATGGTTTATCACATTGATTGATTTGCATATATTGAAGAATCCTTGCATTCCTGGGATAAACCCCACTTGATCATGGTGTATGATCCTTTTAATGTGCTGTTGGATTCTGTTTGCTAGTATTTTGTTGAGGATTTTTGCATCTATGCTCATCAGTGATATTGGCCTGTAGTTTTCTTTCTCTGTGACATCTTTGTCTGGTTTTGGTATCAGGGTGATGGTGGCCTCGTAGAATGAGTTTGGGAGTGTTCCCCCCTCTGCTATATTTTGGAAGAGTTTGAGAAGGATAGGTGTTAGCTCTTCTCTAAATGTTTGATAGAATTCGCCTGTGAAGCCACCTGGTCCTGGGCTTTTGTTTGTTGGAAGATTTTTTTTTTTTTTGCGGTACACAGGCCTCTCACTGCTGTGGCCTCTCCCGTTGCGGAGCACAGGCTCCGGAAACGCAGGCTTAGCGGCCATGGCTCACAGGCCCAGCTGCTCCGTGGCATGTGGGATCCTCCCGGACCGGGGCACGAACCCGTGTCCCCTGCACCGGCAGGCGGACTCTCAACCACTGCGCCACCAGGGAAGCCCTGTTGGAAGATTTTTAATCACAGTTTCAATGTCAGTGCTTGTGATTGGTCTCTTCATATTTTCTATTTCTTCCTGGTTCAGTCTCGGAACAGGTTCTCTTTTCAAAGGTGGAGAAGAGAGCACTGAGATAGAACATTTCGTGTTGGCTAGTTTTTAAAATAAAGAACGTCGGCTCCAATGAAATCAGCACATCCTAGGATGTGGTGTTTATGATCATGGACACACTCTGGTATTACGGATGAAACAGATGCTCAGAACTCAGACGCAGGATTCACCCAAGAAATATCACGATAGAAAAAGAAAGGCCTCCCCCGTTTTTTTTTAATAGCACGTTTCAAATTTTTATTTTTACTGTTATTGAGAGTGCTACAAAGAACTGTTTTGTTTGTGTTTTTTGGCTGCGCTGGGTCTTTGTTGCAGTGTAAGGGGCTCTTCGTTGCAGGCTTCTCTCTAGTTGTGGTGCACAGGCTCAGTAGTTACAGTGTGTGGGCTTAGTTGTCCCACGGCATGTGGTATCTTACTTCCCCGACCAGGGATTGAACCTGTGTCCCCTTCATTGGAAGGTGGATTCTTAACCACTGGACCACAGGGAAGTCCGAGGAAAGGCCCTTTTTAAAATGCAGTTTTCAATTCACTTGAGTGGCCTTAATAATTGTTCCTGACATATGAAGAAGCAGAACAAGCAGAGGATAGACAATACCATGAAAAACTGAGTGCAACAGATACATTAAAATGTAAATCATGGGTAAGACTAGGTGATGAAATTGCAGGTGACCTTTTTTCTTTCTTTGTGCTTCTCTTTGTTCTGCAGTTTCTGTAATGAGCTTGCATCGCTGCTGTAATCAGAGGGAAAGGGTTTTATGAGTTATTTCATGTCGGCTTTTGTCTTTCAGTCCAGTCTACACAAACTGTTAGATTATTTTCCCTGAAAAATCATGTCATTCCCTGTTAAATAAAAAAAAAGAAAGGCCCTAAAATCCAATATACTTTTAAAAAATTAATTTATTAATTTATTTATTTTTGGCTGCATTGGGTCTTTGTTGCTGTGCGCGGGCTTTCTCTAGTTGCAGCAAGCGGGGGCTACTCCTCATTGTGGTGCGCGGGCTTCTCACTGCAGTGGCTTCTCTTGTTGCAGAGCACGGTCTCTAGGCACGTGGGCTTCAGCAGTTGTGGCTCACGGGCTCAGTAGTTGTGGCTCTCAGGCTCTAGAGCGCAGGCTCAGTAGTTGTGGCGCACGGGCTTAGTTGCTCCGCGGCATGTGGGATCTTCCTGGACCAGGGACAGAACCTGTGTCCTCTACATTGGCAGGTGGATTCTTAACCACTGTGCCGCCAGGGAAGTCACAATACACTTTTTAAAGAAAGCGAAACAACCAAATATTTTTATACCACCAGAAATTCTATGAAAATGAAGTGTTTAAAATCCCCATCAAGGAAACTTCTCACATGGGTGTTTGCTCTGCCGGCATCATCTCTCCACCCTGGCATGGAGGGAGCTCTGAGGGGCAGGGGCAGCATCTGCGTGGATCATAGCAAACAGAAGCTGGTGCTGAATTTCAACCCACTGAACCCCTATCTTATGCTACTCACAAAAAATTAACTTGAAGTGAATTAAAGACTTACATAAGAACTGACATGTAAAACTCCTTGAAGAAAACATAGAGAAAAGGCTCCTTGACATTGGTCTTGGCAATAATTTTTTGGATATGACACCCAAATCATAAGCAACAAAAGCAAAAATAAACAAGTGGGACTATATCAAACTGAAAAGGTTCTGCACAGGACTTCCCTGGTGGCACAGTGGTTAAGAATCCGCCTACCAATGCAGGGGACACAGGTTCGAGCCCTGGTCCGGGAAGATCCCACATGCCGTGGAGCAACAAAGCCCATGCGCCAGAACTACTGAGCCCACGTGCTGCAACTACTGAAGCCCGCGCGCCTAGAGCCTGTGCTCTGCAACGAGAAGTCACCGCAATGAGAAGCCCTTGCACTCCTCGCACTGCAACAAAGAGTAGCCCCTGCTCGCCGCAGCTAGAGAAAGCCCGTGCGCAGCAACAAAGACCCAATGCAGCCAAAAATAAACAAACAAATAAATAAATAAAATTAAAAGGTTCTGCACAGCAAAAGAAACAATTGGCAAAATGAAGAGGCAACCTACAAATCGGAGAAAATACTTGTAAACCGTGTATCTGATAAGGGGTTAAACTACAAAAGATTTAAGGAACTCACAGAACTCAACAGCTAAACCCCAAATAGTCCAAAAGGGGGCAAAGGACCTGAATACACATTTTTACAAAGGTATACAAATGGCCAACAGGTACGTGAAAAGGTGCTCAATATCACCAATCATCAGGGAAATGTAAATCAAAACTACAATGAGATTATCACCTCACACTTGTTAGAAAGGCTATTACCAAATAGACAAGAGATAAGTGTTGGTGAAGATGTGGAGAAAAGGAAACCCTTGTGCACTGTTAACGTAAATTGGTGCAGCCATTACGGAAAACTGTATGCAATTTTCTCAAAAAATTAAAAATAGAACTACCATACGACCCAGTAATCCCAATTCCGGGTATGTATCGGAAGGAAATGAAATCACTATCTCATCATACATCGTGCTTGTTATGTTGTGGTACGTTCCTTCTATACTCAGTTTGTTGAGCGCTTTTATCATGAAAGGATGTTGAATTCTGTCAAATGCTTTTTTCTGCATCTATTGAGATCATCGTATGTTTTATCCTTCATTCTCTTAACACGTTGTATCACATCAGGTGTGTATTCTTGTGTGCTCCCCGCCTCCCTAACCCATGCTCCCACATTCCCATACTCATTGCAGATCTGTTTTCCCTTGGTCATCCATTTGTGCTTTCATGAGACCACATTTTATATACTTTCCAGGAAATGCCATTTTGTCTCAATGATGCCCTGCAGATACCCCTTCAGGTCAACTGAGCAAGTGCTAAGGGATTATCCTTTATCCTGCTTAGAATTCCAAACACAACTTCAAACTGAGGAATCAATGTCTTTTCTAATTCTGGAAAATTACTAGCTAATATATGCTAGTATTTGTACAAATATTGCTTCTCCACAATCTTCTGCAACTCTCCTTAGACCATGTTACAGCCTCTTGATCCATCCTCCAAGCCCTCCAAGTTCTCTCATCATTATTTTCTCTTCATGCAAGGTTCTGGCTGAAGTTCTCGGAACTATCTTCTAATCCATCAGTTCTCTACTTATGTCCAGAGTTAATCCTGTCTATTGGGGCTTTTTCTTTTAATTTCAATGACTGTATTTTTCATCTCCAAGATTTCTAATTGTATTTTTTTCCCTCCACTTCTTCTAGATGTTTTGTTTATAATTTTGTGTTTCTTTGGGTGGGGAGGAGTATCTTCATTTCCGTGTATCTTCATTCCTCTCCTTGAGCCTCCTAGACATCCTTATTTTAGCCTTTATCAAACTATTCTATAAAATTAGTTTCATCTGAACTGGATCCTAAATATTGAGTTGGATAATTTTTTGATGACATTAGAATTCCGTTATGTATTTTGGAATTTGGCGTTTTTAAGGTCTTCTGAGGTGGCATGTTTTTTTCTTTCTCCCTCTGCGTTCACTGCTTTGTCTAATGGTTTTGTGGTGGTGGTCTGTCCTGGCTCCAAACCATCTCCTGTGATGGTGCTTAGTGCCCGCTCTGCCTAGGGGGCCCTGGAATATTCTGGATGCAGTCATCAACTGCATTGGAATCCCAGGTTCGGGTCCCCAGCTGCTCTGTGTCAGCTGCAGCCCCAAGCAGAGGTCGGCTCCCTTTTCCCGTTCGTTTCACAAGCGAGTGAGCCCGCCGCAGCCTCCCACCTGCGTGGACCTCTGTGAATAGCTGTTACCTCGCCGCAGCGCCTCAGTTCCCAGGGGCCACCGCCTCTTTCTAGACCTGGATCTTCAGCCCTTCTCTCCAGCTCCCATCTACTTCGTTTCTGGTCCCGTGAGATGTTTTCCTTACTTTGGAGTCCAGCAATGCCTTTCCAGTTTTCTCTTTTCAACGTTCTGGACTGTGTCCAATGTACCAAGTTTATCTCGTGGCAACATTGAGATCAGGTGGCAGATGTACTCTGTCAGCTTGACTAAATGTTCAAATCACGTTTTTAAAAGCTACCTAAAACTCCAGAGCAGCAAATGCTCCCAG
Source organism: Leucopleurus acutus (assembly GCF_964270905.1). NCBI lineage: Eukaryota > Metazoa > Chordata > Mammalia > Artiodactyla > Delphinidae > Leucopleurus > Leucopleurus acutus. Next base: position 104,968,561 of record NC_139151.1, on the reverse strand, counting down.
GAGCCTCCTGTAAGGACCATATGATCCATCTGAAGGGTCTCAGTGCAGCTTGGTAACCAGCATCTGTCTCCACTGTCCTCGTTATTGCTCCCAACCCACCTGGTACATTTCAGATGCCTAAGTCATCACCTTGGCCAGTGCATTTGCCCCCGACCAGCTCATTCTTTTGAGACACCACTGGCAACTGTTTTAGCCGTTGGACCACCTAAGCTAGTGTCCACACTCTACCCCAGCCAGGAAATGAGTGAGCCAAGCCCCCAAGCTCCATCTCACCACCTGCTTTCCTGGGCCATTCCTGCTGCCAACTGTGCTAGCTAGGCTCTCCAGGAAGCAACACTGACACAGAGTTAGGAATACAAAAGGCTTACCTGTCTGTGAAAGGAGAAGGGGAGAAGTTGGGTTGGATGGGTGCTGTCACAGCCTGCGATGCAGACACAGTAATTCTCTTTCAGCCCAATGGGGAGAGGGAGCCCTGGGGCAAAGATCATTGTCTGGAGAAGCCCCATATTTGGGGGAAATGGCTATAGGCCTTTGTACAACCATCTTGTTCAGTGATGGGCTGAGGGCCAGTACAGCATGACTTAGGCCAGAAAGCTGAGCAGATCTTGAAGGAGCTATTAGCTCGAGGTTGTCAGCCAACCCCATTCGTTGAAGACGGGCAACCAGTCGTTTCCAAGCAAAGTAGCCCATCTCTGTTGTCTGCTGCAATCAGGTATAATTCTATTTTCTCTCTCTATTAACTTCTAGTTGCACATTCTTTTAGTGGTGACCCTAGAGAGTACAGCATGCATCCTTATTAGAGGGTTATTAGTACTTTCAATTAACTAGATGATGCCAGGACCGTGAAGGCAAACTGTTTACTTCCTTCTGCCTTTTGCCTTTTGTACCGCAGGAGAACTTTTTATTTAAATTTGAAGTTAATTCACTAGTGAAATTAGACATTTGCTTATTCATTTAAAAAACTTTTTTAGGGCTTCCTTGGTGGTGCAATGGTTAGGAATCCGCCTGCCAGTGCAGGGGACATGGGTTCGAGCCCTGGTCTGGGAGGATCCCACGTGCTGCGGAGCAACTAAGCCTGTGTGCCACAACTGCTAAGCCTGCGCTCTAGAGCCTGTGAGCCACAGCTACTGAGGCCCGTGTGCCTAGAGCCCGTGCTCCGAAACACAAGAAGCCACCACAATGAGAAGCCCACGCACCGCAACGAACATAGCCCTCGGTCGCTGCAACTAGAGAAAGGACTTTGATATTTTTGGGTCTTATATTTCAATCTTTAATCTATTTTCAAGTTGATTTTTGTGTATAGGGTCCAATGTCTTTCTTTTGCATGTGGATATCCAGTTTTCCCAGCACTATCTTAATTCAAGTGTGTTTTCAACCCCACAAGACAGTTATATTCATTTCCTTTTACAACTTATTTCCTTTTCTGGTGCTCTCAATTCCGGCTGCATTGTTAGGCTTCCATCTGGGAGGATTTCCTTCTGGCTGGAAAACTCCTTTCAGTGCATCTCTACTGGTATTGAAATGTTTTTGTTCTTCTGAAAATATTTTTATTTTGCTCTCACTTTGGAGGAAAACTTTCTAAGTATTCTAGGCTGGCGCCTTTTTCTTTTGGCATACGTCATTCCATGTCTTCTGGCTTTCCGCATTTCTGTTGAAAATAACATGTCTATTAAAGACAAAGTCGTTTTCTCAGGTGCTTTCAGATTTTCTCTTTGGGTTCTGACAGCCTTACTGTGACTACCATAGAGCATTAGCTGTGGTTCTCTTTGAATTTATCCTCCTTGGGCATACACAGAACTTCTTGAATCTATAGCTTAGGTCTTTGATAGTTTTGGTGTCTCTTCTACTCCATTCTTTCTCCTTCTCTTTCTGGGACTCCAAATACATGCATGTTACGTTCTTACTGTATCCTTTATTTCTCTTAGGTACTGTTCTGTATTTTCAATCCTTTTCCTCTCCTACTTGTCTGAATGTTTTCTACAAACCTACATGAAGTCCATAAATCTTAACTTCTGCTTTGTCCAATCTGCTTTTAAATTCATTTATTGGGTTTTAAGTTCCAATTACTGTATGTTTCAGTTTCAGAATTTCCACTTGAAATTTTTTTTGGCAGGGGGGATAGATTCCAGTCCTTTAGTGGTCATCTATTTTCTTGACTATATTAATCACATTTTAAAGTCTAAAAACACTTGGCATGTTTTGTCTCTTGGCACGCCTAAGAAACTTTTATTGAAAGCCAACATTGTGTATGAAAAATGGTAGTGGCTTTAGGTGGTGCAGTTTTCCTTGAGAGGGAATTTGTTTCTTCTGGTAAGACTGGTCTTTGCTCTTACTTCTAGGCTGTGGTCCTTTGGTGGTTTTGCTGTTTACCAGTCCCTCCTCCTCGAGTCCCTAAGCTCCAATCCTGCCTCCCCAACACTTAGCTGTCTAGACTCTTCTTAGCTGCTATTCTCTACTTGGCTTTTTGGCATCTCTCCCTGCACAGTTTAGGACTCATCAAAGGCCTTGAGAGGAAGAGCAGTGAATGTCAGGCTCACTTTATGATCCTCTTTTCTCCAGGATCTTGTCCCTTCTGTCTTGGCTTCTTCTGTCACCCTTCATTCCAAGGTCTCCCCAGCCCTGTAAGGCTGCTGAAAGCTCGGAGCCTCTGCTCTCTGCTGGGCCTCAACGTTCCTTAATCAGCAGAAGCCAAAAGGGGAAAAGTGGTATCGAATATCAGATTCACTTCAGCGCATTTCTCCTCTGAGCACCTGCAGCCTGTTTGCTCTCCAGTGCCTTCAAAGGGCTAGTTTTATTATTTATTCATTTATTTTGGCTGAGCCGTGCGGCATGCAGGATCTTAGCTCCCCAACCAGTGATCGAACCCGTGCCCCCCTGCAGTGGAAGCACAGAGTCTTAACCACTGGACCACCAGGAAGTCCCAAAGAGCTAGCTTTTTAAAACTTGTTGTTGGCAGGATGTTTAATCTGATAAAACCACTCATATCTGGAAACGGAAGTCCCGTTCCTTGCATTTCTAGTAATTACGATTGGCTGCTACAATTCAGTTTGATGCACAGTCCTTAAACAGTGCTTTTAACTCTAAATTTTGCTTTGCCTCATACTGTCATGTTTTCTTTTTGTCTGCATTTTCCACTTCTTCTATTCATTTTCAGCCTTTGTCATTTTTATGACTTTCATATAAACAACATATTGCTGGGTTTTATTTTCAACCCCAGTCTGACCATGCCTTTTAAAGAGAATCTAGATGTAGTGTAGCAACTTACATCCTTTCTTTTCTTGGTTTGGGGGTGGGGGTGGATTAGGGGAAACTCCCTCTACCCCAAAGCTCAGAAATAAGTGAAAATGAGCACTTGGGAGACACACGAAGAAAACCGAGTGAGAAAATCTAACCAGAGATGTGTGATGAAATGGGCCTGGTAACCCCCTCACTCCTGACTAAGACAGCTGCATACCTAACCACTAGCAGAGCTGGACAGCTTACACACAGACAACAGACCACAGCACACTCCTCTGTAGGCCAGCAAATGCAAGGAAGAGTACATGAGGCTCCTGAAACAAAGTGTAGATCCTCTCCGAATTAACCAGATAAATCACTGTAACCTCCCCTGAGACTGAGAGATGAGGGAGAGAGAGGCCAAGAGTGTTAACTCTAGCATTAGGATTCCACAGGGAAACCTGAGACCCGCAACTGCCCCTCACGTTGCTCAGTGCTTCATCCTTTTCTCCTATTAGACTTAGCCATTAAGCCAGGGTCAGTAGCTGGGCCCCTAAGAAGGTGCTGGGCCCACTTTCATGCCACTCCCTCAATGCTGCCCCTTTATTATCTTAATGTAACAAGAGCTTGGTGAGAGCCTTAGAGGAGACAGTAAATATTGCCCCCTCCCCCACCGGCCTTTAACCCTCCAAAGCATCCCTCTGGGAAATAAACCACAGCAAATGGATTCAAAATACTCATTTTATTAATGAGCGTGTCTTGAAGGACATGGCTTGGATGCTCCCTAATACTTAGCCCCTAAGTTAAATGCACCCACCTGCTCACAGGAAGCACTCAACAAACACAGGCCTCTCCCCACACAAGGACAAAAGCTGCCTGTAGGAAAAGGGCAACCCAGAAGGCACCTTCTCCATGGGCAGGCAAAGCCACACTGGATTCCAGAAAACACTAACCCAAGCATGCCCCAAGATCATGTTCCCAAATCCCTCTTCTGCTGGAGAGGAATGGCAATTCCATGATGGCTTATGTGACATGGGGAATGAGTTCTCCTTAACAGTGTTTATTTTTCTCCTTTCCCTTATCTTAAGGAAAAAAAAAGGTATAAATTACATATAATAAAACGCATAGGTTTTAAGTGTAGAGTTCAGTGAGTTTTGACAAATGTCTACACTCGTGTAACCACGATCACAAGCAAGACATAGATTTCCATATTCCTTTATTAACAATCCCTCCACCCCGCCTTCTCCTTCAGGACCAAACAATGTCCTGATTTTCAGCACTGTCCATCAGTCTTGTCAGTTTTAAGCTTCATATAAAGACATACAGTACATACTCCATGTGTCTTGCTAAATGTGTTTTTGAGATTCATACAACATGCTGCATTTATAATAGTTCATCCCTACTTATTGCTGAGAGATATTCTACTAAATACTACAATTTGCTTACCCATTTTCCTGCTGTTGGACATGTTTTTGATCTTTCATTATTATGAACAAATTGACAACAAACATCTTGTATGTCTTGTGGACATACATTGAGTTCTACTAGCTCCACAGTTTCATCAATATCTGGTACTCTTGGTCTTCTTAACTTTGGCCGTTCTACTGGATGGGAAACGGTAGCTTTTTGCGATTTTAATTTGCATCCCCTAGTGACTAATGCCTTTAAACAACTTCTCATGTTCTTATCGGTCACTCGTGTATCTTTGTGATGATCTGTTCAAGTCTCTTGCCCATTTATTAAATTGGGTTTTTCATCTCATTTTTGATTTGCATTTTTCTATTTTCTGGATGTGAGTCCTTTGTCAGGACACACAGAGATTACTTTTTTCCTGGCAGTCCATGGTCTACCTGCTCATATATTTTTTTTTTTTTGCGGTACGCGGGCCTCTCACTGCTGTGGCCTCCCCCGTTGCGGAGCACAGGCTCCGGACGCACAGGCTCAGCGGCCATGGCTCACGGGCCCAGCCGCTCTGCAGCATGTGGGATCTTCCCGGACCAGGGCACGAACCTGTGTCCCCTGCATTGGCAGGCGGACTCTCAACCACTGTGCCACCAGGGAAGCCCACCTGCTCATTTTGAAGGACAGAAAAATGTCATTTTGATGGAAGCCCCACGTCTTTTCCCTTATGATTCGCGCTTTGTGTCCTAAGGATTCTTTGCCCATTCCAAAGCTGATTAGGTATTTTTGTTTTCTTCTGGAAGCTTGTGTAAATGCTTATGGTTTTAGACCTATCATAGATTTTGTTTTGTTTTTTGGCCGTGATATGTAGCTTACATGGGATCTTAGTTCCCTGACCAAGGGACTGAACCCGGGCCCTGGGCAGCGAAAGCACGGAGTCCTAACCACTGGACCTCCAGGGAATTCTCCCTACCATCTATTTGTATTAGTTTTTGTATATGGTGTTGGAGAGGAGTCAAGGTTAACTTCCTCGCATACAGATGTCCAACCGCTGGTTGAGAAGACTTTCCTTTCCCATGTAACTGCCTCGGCACTGTTGTTGAAAATCAACTCACCATGTATTTGTGGGGTCTATTTCTGGATTCTATTCCATTTCATTGATCTATTTCAGGGCTCAGCAAACTTCTTCTATAAGGGCCAGACAGTAAATATTTTGCGGTTTGCAGGCCATGTGGCCTCTGTTGCAACTACTCAACTCTGCCAGTGAATCATGAGAGCAGCCAGTCGAGGGTCAGATCCAGGAGCAAGAAGGCGCATTCCCACAAGCCCCTCAAACGCCTCTGCTCCTGTAAGCTTATCAAACGTACCTACGCTGGTCTGCTTTGAAACTGTCTTGCAGCTGTCAGGCTTTGTCCATCGCTACGCCTGTAACATTTCTATTGTTCTACTGGCTGTTAAACACTTGCTGTTTCATAGTCTCCACTCACTGCTCTACTTTGAAATCAAACTGACAACTTCTAAGGAAAAAAATACCAGAAAGATTTGTTTGGGAGTGCACTGTAACAGCTAGTATTAACTGAGCATTTACACAGTCGAGCACTGTTCTGTTATACATGTAAATGTGCTACACCTGATCTTCACAACTCTGTCACCTGCTGGCTGAGCATCCTTGCACAAGACTATTTAACTTCCGTGTCCCTCTTATGCACCTGTGAAATGAGGGTAACTAGCTATCTCACAAAATTGCTGTGAAAACAAGTTAATGCACATAAAGCTTTTAGAACAGTGCTTTAAGAACTCAGTTTTCTGTTAACAAGTGGAGAATTGTACAGGAGAAACAAAACCAAACCACTCAATGCCTTACGGAAGGCAGTATGAAATAGTCAGCTGAGGGGTCCCTGCCTTTAAGCATTTAGAACCCACCTAGGGTAATAAATTCAAAGGCAGCACTGTGTCGTCTGTTCATTATGTAAGTAATGAACGATTGGTACAGACGGTAAGGGCAAAGCCAGCACGCACTGACTGCTGAAAATGAATAGCCGAGCCAAAAAGGTATCAGTAAGGACGGGAACAGGATCCAGAGAGAAGAAACCGAATCGAAGGAAAGAATGAACACCGGCTATGGAGCGAGACAAGGAACACGACTCCTGGCCTGTCACCGTGGTGCAAAAGCAGTGGACAATGGACAAAAGAAGGGACATAGCTCTGTCCCAAGAAAACCACCTGTAAACACAGGTGTTGGGCCAGAGCTGGCACGTGGGAGGTAGCCGACCCTGAAGCTGAAAAATGACTAAATCCATCTGCCTGGAGTGAAGGTGCTTGAGTTTTCTGGAGGTTCAGCTTGCAAACAGAACCACAGGCTCAAAGCCAGGATTTAGAAAGGCCAGTAGGTGACCATAGGGGGTTGAGAAGTGAGGAGACAGCACATACTAACATTTATGAAGTGTTTACAGTAAGGCAAGAACTGTTCTATGTGCTTTAGATCCATGAATTCGCGGCTGTGGTTTCCCCATCGGACAGAAAAAGCAGCTGAGACAAAAAGAAGCTCTCCATCCTGGGTGGGTGGGGCGGCCTGTGAGTGAATGCCAGCCCCGGCCCGGAGCCCACAGCTCTGAGCGCTCAGCGGGGCCTGCGGCATCCGGGGGCCCAGAGGTGTGTGCCCAGACTAGCACAGGGGGACGTGGTGGCTAGCTGGCTCTGGGGGCATTGATAACAACCAGGGGGACACTTGCTTATGCGAACAGACGGAGGAGGGAAAAGGAGCAGCTGTGACACAGCATCACGTTCTAAATACCACTATGGAACACCTGAGAAATTTTGCCTCCAAAGCTACCTCCTGGGGCCGGATGCCAAAACCCCAGGCTGGGGAGGTGTTATACACAGAGGACAGACACAGCACAAGCTCGCAGCAGATCCCCTGAACAAAGTACACGGAGCCCCTGTGCGTCGGGCTCTGGCTGCTCCTGCCATTTGGGCAGGACAAGCCCCCGAGCCCGCGGACAGCAGGCTCTTTCCGGGGTGCAGCTGCTCGGCCTCCCCGGCGCAGGATCTGGTGCATGCAGCACGAGAGCTGGTGTCAGGAAGCCTGACCCGTCAAAAACCAATGGTGGTTCTCTCATTAAGGCCCCACACCCTGTCCATTAAAGCCCAAGCAAGGTACAAGAGAAGACTTCTAGAAACAAAGAATCAGGCTTTATTTTGTTGTCGTTTTTTAATACAGGTATGGTGTAGCAGACATCTGTTAGTCTCGCATTCAGTATGGCCAACCCACAGAAATGAAAGTAGAAACTCAGTGAGCTTGTGCTCGCTCCTGCCCCCGGGGCTGACACCCTCCCACCCCCAACAGCCTTTGTGCTGCCCACCCGTGCCCCCTCCCTGCCACGCGACTCGAGCAGAACAAAACACCACCCCAAGGAGAAACCCTGAGTGCCCTTTCATCAGCAGTGGGTGGGATGAAATAAGACACCGTGTTTACCTTGGGTGGGATGGAGAAGCCAAGCAAATCCAGACGGTACAGGGGCAGCGCGTGCACCCCTGGAGCCAGGTCGGTGCCCACAAAGCTCTCCACCAGGCGAGACAAGAGCGTGCCGTCCTTCCACAGTCCCCGAGGTCCGGGCCGCATCAGTCAGCATCCTTGAGACAAGCGAAGGGCGCCCTGTCCTCTGGCAGTGCTAGAGTCCTGGGGAGAGCACCCGAGGACAGTGTCTTCTGAGAGGAGCTCCCAACAGAAAGGGTCCCTGAGGAGGCGCGCAAAGGCCAGGCACAGCAGCCCTGCCGTCTGTCCCAGGGGCACTGCCGACTCCACTGTCCTTGAGGGCTAGGTCTGCCTCGGGAAACCTCATGAAAGGTTTCCACACCATTTACAATGGAAAAGTAAATCAGAAATAAGGCATTAGACATTTGATTTTTTTATTTCCATATGCAATGTAATGTTTAGGCACGCTGCTTGGGATGCTACTTCTAAAAAAAATCGTTGGCCATTTTTCAGAATATCCTTTTGGTTTTAAATACTGGTCAGGAAAAACAAATGATGTAAAAATACGTGAATAATTTTCTATTACAGAAATGAAAAACTGATTTGCATCTAAAAGTGCAGGAGGTGAAGTAATTTAACCCTTTCACCAGACAATATGGCAATATACAATATATTGCTTCAGCTGTTTGAGAAGGCTGTGATGTATTTTTATACTGACATAGAAAATTATAAATTACACTGAATTAGTATCCATAATCACTATATATGTACACAAACCAGTTCTTAAAAAAAAATACACTGGTTTAGAATTTACGAGTGAAAACCTCACAAGGTACAGTAAAACAATTAACATGCTCAGGTGCCGGATTTTGATTTCTAGTTTAAAAACACTAGCCTGTAAAATGAACGCACTCTAATTCCATTAGCAGCACGAGCATTTTCCCACTGACTTGCCTAATATGATTTAGATACGTGAGATACGCAGATTGCTCTGAAACTTTCATTGGTGTTGCTTGTTAACAAGGTAAATTTTGGTGAATGGGTTAAAAGGCAGATGAACAACCAAAACAAAACAAAAAACAAAAACAAAAAAAAACCCAAACCACAAGCCATGTACACTCCAAATATTCTAGTGTTTCACCTGTAGGGATAATCAGTTCAAGCAAACAAGACTTTACCAGAACATATGGCTTTACAATAACATCGATTTATCAACTAAGTTGTAGCAATAAATACTTAATCTCTACCAATAGACTTACATTTTTTGATCCGCTTTAAACAATACAGAAAACAGTTACCAATCAAAAACTGGTTATAAAAAGAACACCAAGTATTTCTTATTCAAAATCACTTTTGTAAGTTAGAACAACCAAAATAACACTTAGAGGGCATCTCAATCCTATAACTCCTCGCCAACCTGGAAGAAAAATGAATTCAGAACTTTGTACAAGGTGAAAAATGTATGAAAACTGCCTAATACTTTGGTCACACTAATAATTGTCAAATAGTTATGTTTCAAATACAATAGATCTGTGTATTCACTTTTATAAAACTATTCTTACAGCCATTTTAACTATAGTATTACTACTATTATTACATGGGTGGCAAGATCTTATTTCACAGGCTACCCATTATTTAGAACAATACAATATAAACATACGCAAAAATTCTTGGTATTTGTCAATGTGCAATATTTGTACACTTCTGGGTTTCTCTGTACAACGTCTTAGACTCTAGAATATAAAGGTTGCTGGTCCTGATCCCTTGCAGAGTGAGTGCAGCAGCGGTGGCTCGGTGGGCTCCCGACGCAGCCCCGGACCCCGCACGGTGGCGCCTGCGGTCCCCGGTCAGCAGCAGCAGCAGCGGCAGCGGAGCTCGCTCATCATACGGGGCCGTTAACCGCCGCATCGCCCGGCATGCTCGACTGCTCAGTCCTGCGGGGTGAGACCAACTCCGTGTAGCTCCCCGAGGGTGGGGAGCGTTTATTTGAATATTGTCTACGCAGTGCCTAGCACAAAGCCTGCACTCAGCAGTTACTTCATGAAATGCTTCTTAAATGCATTTTCCTAAAGCTCCAGAAAATCTAACTGAACAGCTCTAAGCTTCAGCTCCGGTGAACTAAGCACTTAGCAAGGGCTGCAGAGGAGCGGGGGCTCCGTGAGACCCACCACGCCTCAGCCTCTCAGAAGCACAGGGACAGACTGGTCAGTGGTCCCCGAACCTTCAGGAGCTATTTGCTCATCCCTCCTTCAAAACAGCTCGTTCTCTGTTCTGTATATTGCAATCCATATAAAATTTCACTTGATAAAAATAGGATTTTGCTACTGGGGGCTGGGGGTGGGGAACGACAAAAGTTTGTAAAAGGACCAACTTTGAGAACAAAGGTGTGCACTTTAACACGTGCTCCCCCGAAGCAAACATCAGGGGTGATGCTGTGGGGGGCGGGGGTGGGGGAGAGGGGGATATGAAAGGAACAAAGTGGTGACAGGGTACCCAGGACCTTCCTGCCGAACTACAGTGTGACCTACGTCTTATGAACGAGACTTGGGAAAAGATGTTTAGAGCTGAAATTGGGAAGCACAAGCACTCTTGAACCGGCACTCCAACTTTACAGAGTGCTCCAGACCCCTGCTAATCCTAACAGAGACCCACGAAGTTAGCTCCACTCACACAGCAGACTCTACCTACATTCCATGGTGTCTCAATGTATCACAGAGACACAGGCACCAGCATTCTGGAACCAGACACAGCCGGGCACATGCCCTGCCTTCGCCACTTACAAGCTGTGTCTTAACCTCTCTCAGCTCAGTTTTCTCCCCCTGTAAAAGGGGGACAATAACCCCCGCCCCTGCAAAGAGGTAAGTATACAACGTATGCAAGGTACCTGTTTGCACACTGCTGGCACAGATACCATGCATACTTAATACTGAAAAATAAAATTTTGTGGCAATGAAAAGCTCTACGTGCAATAGTGCACATCTGTCAACCTCAAAAATAATATTTGGTTGTGACAGGAACCATCTCGGTAAGACTGCATACAGAAAGTCCCAAATGGCTATCTTCATTGTCAACAGTGCCGTAAGCTTTTAGAATGCACATGTGACACATCAGAAAACCTACCTCTGTCCCCGCCAAAACAGCAGCTCAGATGCCCCGACTGCCCTACCTAAAGTGGGACTTCTATTCCTTCATCCAGCTTTATTTATTCTTCATGTCCCTATATGTTATCTGTGGGGTCTGTTTCGCTACTGTTTTATCACCAGGCCTAAACCAGTGGCTGCTGCACTCATATGTGTGTTGGATGGAGGAAGGACAGGCAGACAAGTGATGCCCACTCTTCTCCCACTGGCTCTCCCCACCTTTCTCCTCCACTGCCTGAGTCCTGCAGATCAGGAGAGGCAGGGCTCCACATCCCAGATGTGTCTCTGCACGAAGAGCAAGTGGGTCCCCCGAGGCAAACACTTCTGCACTCCAGAGCCCAGTAACCGATCCCACAGGCTGGCTGTATCACTCATGTCAGAGAAACCAAGAACACACTCCAGGAGCAACGACTCCAAAGTGGGACAGGTTAGATATCTTGTAGGCAGCTCTCCATATAAAGGAAATTTACAGGGAGACACTAGGGAGGTGACAATGACTGCTTAGGTTATTACACCTACAGAGGACCTTTGAAAAAACATACCAAACCCTAGGCAAAAAAGTGACTTGCCCAAACCCTTAGATGCACAGCTGGGGCTGGCTCCCCTGCAGCCGGAGTGCCATCCCGTCTCCTCCTCCCAAAGCCACCACTAGAGCCAGCACGCACAAGTAGTTCTTATAATTAATTTGTTTTGTACACACACACACACGTTTTTAATTACAAAAGCAAACCCCTCATCCCAGCTGTAATTTCCATGAGAGAAACAAAAGCAGGGTTTCCTACACTATGAACATACAGGTTTACTGACCAGTGAACAGAGAGTGCCCCCTGCTGGCTCCCACTGGTTACACTACCCCTAAAATGCCTAGATTTGGGGGCATCAGGTGAGAGGGAAAGTACTTCTCGGAAATGGCTTTAGAAGTTACTTTATTCCTTATGGAAGGAATATACAAACTTGGATATATTTAATTAAAACAGTTCAGTCTGCGCAGCACTGAGCGAAGGTCCTTGTGGTCCAAGGGCAAGTCCTGAACTTCCCACACAAGCTCTGGAGCAACAGGAGGCCGCCCTCGCCCTGCCTGCGGGGCTGCACACAGCCCAGGGTGGCCCTTGCGGGCTGGGGCTCTGGCTAGGCCTGTCCCTCCAGACCACGGGCTCAGTCTAAGCAAAAGGTGACTAGAGGGCTTCCCTGGTGGCGCAGTGGTTGAGAGTCCGCCTGCCGATGCAGGGGACACGGGTTCGTGCCCCGGTCCGGGAATATCCCCCATGCCGCGGAGCAGCTGGGCCCGTGAGCCATGGCCGCTGAGCCTGCGCATCCGGAGCCTGTGCTCCGCGACGGGAGAGGCCACAACAGTGAGAGGCCCGCGTACCGTAAAAAAAACAAAAAAAAAGTGACTAGACAGATAACGTCACATTTCAAATCTCTTGGCTCTGGTGGTGGGATTTTCACACTTCATCCGGACAAGATAAATATTTTGCAAAACAAAACCAAAGAGGGACTCATCTGAGAGTGGAGAGCATTTAGCCACACATGTGAAAGGGTCTCCAGGAAAGCCCTCCCGTGTGTCACGTGGACACATCTGTGGGAACCGGGCACTAGGGAGCCGCTTGTGTGTGCCTGGCAGCTGGGTGACTATGGCACTGAGGGAACCCAATCCTGGAAGGGCTCAGTATCAGCCTCAACCTGGTGCCTCATCAAGAAAAAAAGAAGGGGGGGGGGGGTGGGGATATGCCAGCATGAGAGACCCTTCCAGCCCAAATAATTTCTCAAAGAGCCAGTGATGTTACTGAATCTCCGAAAACCAGTTAGTTTTCAGTTTCTGCAGTAGGAGATGAACTGTTACGTCTAAGTTCTCAGCTCAGTCACCCTGATTACCATTCGGAACTGAGAAAATGCTTCTGTGCAAGTCACTGAACACCTGAGGACAACGGTAACGACCCCCCACCGCCATACCAGCTTCCCTCCCAGCTCCCAGGAGACAAAGCCAGAGCAGGGCCCAGGCAGGATGGCCGGAAGCAGGTGGTTACCTCTGCTCTGGGCTGCTGCTGGGGGGCCGGGGGGCTGCAGACTTCCCCTCTGCCGTCTCCAGGCTCTCCGCCACATCTTTACAAGCAGCATCTTGAGAGGTAGACAGTTTTCCTTCCTCACTGCAGTAAAGAGGACGACAGGCAGCGTTAGACGCCCGACGCGGCAGCACCGGGTGGAGGAGGAGGGCGCATGCACTTGGCTCTGGAAGGCATGGCGGCCATGGATCCAAGCCCCGGGGCTGAGCATGCTGGTGGGTGGGGGGGATCACAGGGACCACAGACACGACTGGGAAACCATGGAAGGGGAGGATCACACACAACTGGGAGCTGAAAGAGGGACCATGTAATGCAGCTGGTGTCTGGTAAAGCATGGTCCCCCATCACTGTACATACCGGTAGGATTTCAACACTCTGAAGCCAAGTGTGCAAAACAGAAAAAGAAATGTACAAGAGTTTCAGAATACTCCTATAAATGAGGTATTTGGGGGAGTAATATGTCCACGACTGCACATAAGCAGAACTGCAGACTCGGTGAAGGTGTCAAAGGAACCTGTTTGAAGGAATGAGTCTTTAGTTCAAGATTTCTGCCTTCAGGGCCAATCCCCCACCAGCTTGCTGGCTGACGTCGCGTTGAGCCACGCAGCCTGAGCCAGGGTGAGCTCCCGAGCTGCCCTCTGACTGCGTGAGAAGGACAAACCATGAGGGAAAGAGAGCCAGGAACAGTGGCCAGAAAGGTAAAAACTGGTCCTGAGGGGTCACAGAGAGGCTTGGGGAAACAAAACATGAAAGGATGATTTTCCCCTTAGATAGAGCTCTTGCAGAGAAAGACAAGGAGCAAATGCTGTCAACTGTCTGTGGGCGGGGAATTTAGACTTCTGCCTATCTTGTGTCTGGCATTCCCACTTTGACACAATTCAAGACGGCACTAAATTGAGCTTAAGGGCAGCTAAAGGTTCCCTCTGGGACAGTCCATCATTCTTAGTGTGGGGTCCTGTCCCAGATTTGCTTAGGAAAAACCTCACTTTAGGATGACTTCTCGGTGGCTTTCAGACGGGTCTGGCAACTTACAAGGAGGAAAGTGAACGGAAGTCTAGTTCATTACTCCTCCTAATTTATCCCCATTCTCCACTCCCTGCCCACCAAAGCAACTATCCTGATGTGTTCAATACATGTTACTTTCATTCTTGTGCGTGTATTCTGAGACACATCACTGGCCTGGAACCGCACACCTCCCTGCATTTATCTCTGTACCAGCACAGTCTGGAGGGCCATCTTTTCCTGCTGCCTGTAGCACAGCATCCCACGGTGCACACCTCCCGTTCTACCGCGTTCTCACAGCGACCGGTGCCTCTGTGCACAGGGCTGCAACGCTGCCACTGCCTGCTGGGGCCCCAGTGGACCTGCTGGGACACTTCTCGGGGCTCTACACCCAGGAGTGGAAAATGCTGGTCATCCTTCCAGCCAGTATGCCCACCAGCAGGGCGACACGACTCCTGTGGCCCCAGAGCCCCACCAATACTCAGCATTTCCCACCTTTCCAATTCCTGCCAGTCTAGTAAGAGGTGTCTGATATGAATGAGTTTTGAGTATCTCTTCTTAGTTTTGCCCCTTTGGGTTTCCTTGTCTGTAAACTGCCTAATGATATTTTTCGCCCATTTTCTGATTTGCGTTTTCTACATCTCTTCCTTACTGGTTTGAATGTTAAATGTTAATTTCTGACTGATTTACAGCTGTAAGCTCTCCCCCCCTCAATTTGCCATCTGTCTCTTAATTTTGTCTACAATACTTTATTAGCCAGAAATTCTTAAATTTGATGTAATCCAATTCTATTCTTTGCATGAGGTTTATGCTTTTGGAGGTTGCTTTTTTTTTGAGGTTGCTTTGTTTTGTTTTGAAAAAGAAGTCCTTTTCTGTCCACAGGTCAGGATACACTGCATTTTCTTCTAACTACCATGAGACTCTGGCCACATCACTTAACTCCAGTATATCATTTTCGTCATCTGGAAAGTGCGAGGATAGCCATGGTACTTATAGGGTCCTTGAAAGAAAGAAACGAGCTAACACGTGAAAAACATCTGGCACAGCGCCGGGCACACAGGAGGCGCTGCACGTGTGCTCTCACCCTTCGTGCTCAGGCTTCACTGAGTGAGCCCGCCTCCGTCACCTGCTGCGCCATCCGCCTTGGGACTGAGCTCCCTCTCACCACAGTGGCCCCTTTAGCTATCTGTGTGCTAATATTACACTGTTTTAAGTATTTTGACTTTGCAGCATGACCAGTACTGCCAGGGTAAGTCTCTTATTTAACCTTTCTATGGCTCTCTAAGCAATTTGGGAAACTTTTTATTCCACATGAATTTTAGAATATGCTTATCAAGTGTCTTAAAAATCCAACTGAAATTGTGACTGGGACTGCACTACACTTACAGATTAATTTGGTGATGGTGGGTGTCTCTGCAGCACCGAGCTGTCCCATCTCGTGATGGCCTTCACTTGTCCAGATCTTCTTCTGTGGCTTCTCTTATTAGCACTTTCGAGTTTTCTCTATAGATATCTGGGTTAAGATAATTCCTAAATAATTTATAGTTGGATGTATTTTGTGACTGGCACTTTCCTTTTTATTCTATATACAACCTAGTTGCCTATTACTGATGCAGAGAGAGGCTACTGATTTTTTAAATTGCTCTCTTACCTGGCAGCTTTGCTGAAATCTTACAAGTCTGCTACTGACCTAGTTGTAGTTGATCATTATCACCTGCAAATAATCAGTTTCATCACTTCCCATCTCATCTTTACCTATACCTCTGTTTCTTTTTCCTTTCTTCTTAACACTCCCCAGGACTGCCTATACAGTGGCAGTGACAATGGGCATCCCTATTTGCTCCTTCCATGAGAGTTAATGCAACTAAAATTTCTTCATTAAGTAGTACACTTTTTGGTGTAGTGTTTTGGTATTTAGCTTTTACCAAGTTAAGGAAATTCATTTCTCTTCCTGATTTGCTCAGTGTTTTAATCATATATAGCTTTTTTGAAAAGCTTCATCAAAAACATCAAATGACCTTCTTTCACTCTATTAATATGCAGTGAATTACACTGACAGATTTCTTGATGCTGAACCATCCTTGCAGTCCAGGGATAAACTCTAACTGATCATTATGAATTAATTTTAGTATACTGTCGGGTTCAGTTAGCAAATATTTTATATAGGATGTTTGCATTTAATTTGCTTGTAAGTGACATAAGCTGATCATTTTCCGTAATTATCCTTATTTGTTTTGGAATTAAGATTTCACTGCCTCATAAAAAGATAAAGGCAGCTTTTGCACTTTTTCTATTTTCTGTAACAATTTAGATAGGAATTAATAGATTAACATGCATGGAGGGACTTCCCTGGCGTTCCTGTGGTTAAGACTGCACTCCCACTGCAGGGGGCATGGGTTCCATCCCTATTTGGGGAACTAAGATCCCACATGCCTCATGGCACAGCCAAAACAACAAACAACCAAACAAACAAAAATGCATGGAATAGCACTGAATCATTACTGTCACTGACGCGAGGCTGAGGCTGACCCGTTAGTCTGCTCCTTGTTTTCCTCCACCAATAATGGCTTGTTTGTACTCTTTGTCAATTAAAAAAGTTATTATTAGATTGTGTCTCTTCCTTTGATATTAGGTTCTTCCTATATCCTGCTACTGCATGTTTCTTTGCTGGTTACGGCTTGTCTTTTCATTTTATTGTGTCTTTTGGAATACTAGAAATTAAATAAAGTCAAATTTATTAATCTTTCCCCTTATGGTTTGGCTTTTTTATGGTTAAGAAACCCTTTACCATAAAGTTGTAAGATACTCTCTTATGCTGTCTTCTGAAAGTTGTAGTTTTGCCTTTCATACTTATGTTGAGAGAGAGATTTAATCTTATTTTTCTCCAACATTGGATAATCACTATTTATTAGTCCCTTCCTTCCTCACCAGCTTATGTCACCCTAACACGTAAGTGTAGGGGGTCTGTCTGTCTATCTGTTTGTACAACTCTGTGCCTAGGTCACACGCATCATCTCAATAATAGTGAGTCTTGCTGCCTAATACCGTGAAGCCCCCTTACTTTACTCTCTTTAACATGATCTTGGCTATTCTTGGCTCCCCTTGGTCTTTCTCTGGGACTCTCACAATCTGCTTCTCCCTTTCATAAAAACTCCATTGGGATTTTGATGAGAAATACGTTCATTTTATAGATTAATTTGTTAAGAAATGCCAAAGATACCGTCCCATAGCAAACATGGTATATCTCCCTATTTATTTAGGCCTTTGTTTTTTTTCAGTCTTAGTTATCGACAACATTTAACTTTTCATTTAAAAAGGGGGAGGGACACATCTAAGACATCTTGTGTTGGCTTATAAGGTGCAATTGATTTGTGGGTTCATCCAGTAAACTTGTTAAACTTTCCTCATAACTCTAATATTTACCTATAGATTCCACTGGAATTTTTTATGTAGAAAATCATAACCTACAAACAAACAGTAACCATTTTATCTCTTTCAAATCTGTTTTTATTTATGCTGCATGTGCTAAGACCAGCAGCACAGTGCTGAAGAGAAGCAGTCACTGCAGGGTTCGCTGTCTGGGTCATGTCTTTGAAGGGACTATTTCTTCAAAATAATGCTTCACCGTTAAGAATAAAGTCTGCTGTAGACTTTCAGTAGACACTTTTATCAGTAGCTATTTTCTATTCCTAGGTTGCTAAATAGTCACAAACAACTTTAATTTTTATCAAATGCTTTTCTGTCTACCGAAGGTCCAAAGGGTTTTTATCCTTTTATCTGTGAATTACCTTCAATAATCTTTACAATGTTATAACATCCTTACATTCATGCGATACATCCTTGGTCATGACTTAAAAACACATTGCTGGATTTGGTTTGCTAGCTTTTAACTTTAAAGTGCTCTACATATAGACCCACATGTGAAATTAGCCTACAACTATTTTTTCTTTCATACTTTGCTTGACTTCATGAGTTGGGAAGCATTACTTCTCGTGATCTGAAAGGGTCTGTGTAAGATGGAGACCAGAGCTCTAAGCACTGGTTTAGTTGCAGTCTGTAGGTTTTTTTTGTTTTGTTTTTGTTTTGCGGTACGCGGGCCTCTGACTGTTGTGGCCTCTCCCGTTGTGGAGCACAGGCTCCGGACGCGCAGGCTCAGCAGCCATGGCTCACGGGCCCAGCCACTCTGCGGCATGTGGGATCCTCCCGGACCGGGGCACGAACCCATGTCCCCTGCATCGGCAGGCAGACTCTCAACCACTGCGCCACCAGGGAAGCCCAGTCTGTAGGTTTCCATAGAACTTTTTCATTACTCTTTCAGTTTTAAGTTTTTCATCTTCATTATGATTCCTTGTTGATCCATGAGTTTAGAAGTGAGGCTAATTTCCAAATATGTTTTTTTAAAGCTATCATTTTGCTACTGAATTCTGCTGACTGCATTATGTCTGGAGAAAATGATCTGTATAGTACCAAACCTTTGGCTTAGATGGTCCAAGCTTTGCAGCCTGCCTGTATCCAGTGCAATTCCTATCATGGCTAGAAATTGTCAGTTTTTTATACTCACGTATTTTGAATCCATCAGTGTTCTGAACCTACAGTCTTCTAAACACTATTAAAAGGGGAGGGGTGGGACTTCCCTGGCGGTCCAGTGGTAAAGAATCCTCCTTACAATGCAGGGGACGCGGATTCGATCCCTGGTCAGGGAAGATCCCACATGCCGTGGGGCAACTAAGCCCGTGTATCACAACTACTGAGCTCGCGCACCTCAACTAGAGCCCGCGTGCCGCAAACCACAGAGCTCGTGTGCCACAACTAGAGAGAGAAAACCACACGCTACAACTAGAGAGGAGCCCGCGCGTCGCAAGGAAAGATCCTGCGTGCCTCAATGAAGACTCAACGCAGCCATAAATAAGTACATAAATAATCTTTAAAGAAAACGGGGAGGGGGGGGGAGGACCACTTAATGAACCAAACTCCATCTCTTTGTTAAGATTCAATGAATTTAACGGAGATACTAGAAAGATGTCAGGCCAATGTCTGAACCCACATTTGAATCAAATTAAAGCTGTTAATATCTGCGGTCTCTGTCCCCTCTGCCTCCCCCCGCCCCTCCAACAACCTGCAGCTGCCAGCACACTGTAGCCCTGGTTACCTTTTGAAGACCGCGGTTTCTGTCTTGGCATCCACAGTGAGGCTCAGAGTTTCCTTCACGCCGCCATTCATCACTGTCTCAGTTACCTTGTCTGTACTTTCTGCATCCTCCTCTCCATCAGAGCTGGCTTCCATGGCCACACTGCCTGGCGCTGAAAAGGACACACAGCTGAATGTCACGAACATCTGTGCAGACCCAGCCACCCAACGTTACCTCTACTGCTTGAAGAAGAAGGAAAGTGACATGATCTGCCTGTTGCTGCCTCTTAGCGATGCCCACAGGAGAGAAGTTGCGTGGGTTCCCCACAGCGTAGGACTGGTGAGTCCCCCCCGTCTCCCCAGCTACCTGCACACCCAACTTTCTCCCAGTCAACTCTCCTGCCCCTCATGTTCTCCAGTTCCCAGCGCAGGACAGGTGGTCGTATATTCTACAACCACAACCCACCAGAACCCAGTTCATGGTTTATCCATGCACCCTTCTCATTCATCCTTCTCCTCTCACTTGTCCCACACTTGGGTCCTATTCTTTTCTTTTTTTAAAGTTACCTTTTTGTGGTTCCCTGTGGATTATTTCTTTGTTCTATAAGAGGGAACCATGGGGTATACTGGTTATGAGTGTAGGCTCTGAAGTCAGACTTCCTGAATTCACACCCAGCCTTACCACCTTACCACTTACCAACCTCAGAGCCCAGGGCAAAGAACCCAACCTATGCCTGAGTTTTCTTATCCACAAAATGGGGGTATTTGAAGCCACCTGTAGAACCGCTGAGGGACAAATTATGTCATCTATATACAGAATGTTTACAAAATACTAATTTCTGGCTTTATTAATTTCCTGCCCCTTGGGTCCTGTGCCCTCTACCTGTACCCTCATTTCCTTTCTAAGGACTGGCTTCTCTGTTTCCTCCACATACTATCCACGCCCACTCCTCGCCCCCTCACTAACCTCCGTGCTCTCCCCCCACCTCCCACGCCCCTCATCAGGTTGAAAATAGTTCAGGGCCTACGCAAGGAACAAGTGCATGTTTTGAAAAAGATAGTCACTGGATACCCTTGACCATTTCACCTATTCACAAAGGTGGGAAGGAAATAAACCACCAGAGAGCCTGAAATGTGCCCAGACATACACATATGCACCAAGAAAGCAAACTCCAAGGGACGAAAGAGCTGGGTGCAAGATGGGTTTGGAGCACACATGACTAGTTCTGGTTTTATTCACCCTGGGTGCTGTAAGCTAGGCCATTCATCCTTTCTGGGCCTGTTTCCTTTCCTGTCTTGAGGGAGCCGAATGACTGGTAACTTAGATCCCTTACTGTTCTAGGATCAGCATGCTGTGGTTCTGGCAAACATACACAACTTCTTTTCCTCAATAGCCCTGCTCACATCAGACCCACCATCTCATTTTCCTGGGTCCTTGGAGCCCCTGAACTTTTTTAAAAACCTGCTTTGTGGACAAAGACAACTTTTCCGATCTCGAAAACTCAGCATAAAGTTATAGTGTGAAGCACCACCAAAGGAGCGGCCCACAGGCTGTGCCTCGGCGCTCTCTGCACCCACCTTCCGGCTGCACTGCCAGCGCAGCCACACTGGGCGCCAGCGGGCCCACTGGCTCCGTGCTGGTCTCCATTTCCACTGGAGAACTGCTCCTTAAAGAGTCTTTTGTACTTTTACAAGAGAGAAAATTCAGAGGTTAGCAGTGGGAAACAGACGTCAGTTATCATTATTCCCAAAAAACCTTTGAACATCAGTTCCAGTTCCACTGGGGAGACACAGTTGGTTATAGACTCCAGTGAATGACACACAGATCTAAGCATGGACGGCGGCTTGGAGTAGCAGATGAGTGTGGGTGGGCCGATATTCTGCTAAATCAGCAGGGCAGTCACACAGGGACTTCTCAGAGGTTTCTAGACAGTCTCAAAATGCCCCCAGCCCCTCATGGTCACATAATCACCAGGCTCCCAGGGCTGGCACAGCAGTGTGTACACTGTACAATATGAACTGTATCTGCAGTGCCATTTTTACAAAAATCCTTATCACCTCAAGTCAAACTGCCTAGAGGGCCTGGCCCTCCTAATGATATTTAATGAGAAAACACGGCCTGTGCACAAGGGCTTGTAAAGGTAAACAAGATGCTCCAACAACATTCTCAAGTAACCAGAAGAGCAAGAGCTGGAAACCTGATTGTCCTGCACTGGAAGAGTCAGTGAAGTAATTCATCATATTTTGGAGATATTTTCCATAAATCTCACTTTTACCTCTGAATAACGGCTCGCTGCTATTATTAGAGGTGCTGTAAAGTTGCCTCTTTGGTTTGTCTGTAACGGTACATGCTAGTTCATAACAGTTTGTCTTCGTATCTTTTCCATTAGCAGTGACTGTTTAAAAGCATCACTGGTTAATGGGGAAAGCAACGAAGTCTTTCAAATGGGGTGCTGGAGATTGATTGTTTTTCAGTAGATGAAATAAAACAACGTTAATCAAATCAAAGTAAGTCTAACAAGACATGAAGTCCATGGTTAATACTCAAATGCTGACAATATTATTCAGGAAAACTTCAAAATGACAGGTTGCTGTTACTGAGAATTACAGTTAACAAGATTGACAGCCATACCTGTCACACCCCTTAATTTACAGCACTAGACCAGCTACAAGCGAAATACAAGCTCGTATTATCTATTCAATTCAAGATATATTCTGTATTTTTCTGTAATATTCCACACTGAGGTGTCTGCCAGGAATTCTTTGGCTTCACCTTGTTCCCAAGCCTGTCCCGACACCTTCATCAGCACTGTGCTGACTTGCTGGCCATATCTCCCCAGCCTACTTTGTTACGATCTACTCCTTTCCCAGTTCATCCTGGATGAAAGAAGGAGAAGGACTGTTCTTCTTGTAACTCATAGCTGTGTCAATCCCTCCCCCTGCTGATGCTCTATCTTGTTTAAGGCACTATATTCAACTTGGAAGAAAATCAAGGTGACCAACAGTGTCAACAACACCCATGGCATCCTCGGTTCTCCTGTGGAAAGCTTTAGAGAGCTGGCGCACATGCTCACCTCAGGGAAGACGCGAACTCGGAAAAAGAAGCCCAGCCTGTCTCCTTAGTCGGCACTGGCTCCTCTGTGCTCCAGACGTCAGAGCCCACAGAGTCTAAGGGAGCACCGTGCGTTGTCTCCATGGGAACATCAAAGCTGGCTGACCAGCTGGGCGCTAAAAAGAGGGGAAGGATTTCATTTTGAGAACACCTCAGTAGTTTACTATAACACAAGTATTTTTCAAAAACAGATGTGCAATGATGAAAAGCCCACAGTTGTGGGCCAAGGGCACTCGAATACACCGTGGGTAGAAGCGGACATGGTACAGCCACTTGGAGGGCAGTTTGGTGACATCTACCCTATTATAAAACTGTGTGTTCCCTTTGATCCCTTGGCAATTCCTCTCTATGATTTTTTTCCAATAGAGATTATCACACAAGAATACAAAGCCACACATAAAAGAACATGTTGATGTTTTTAATTTTGTCAAATGTACCAAGGTTATATTAACATCAGGAGGAAGATGGGTGAAGGGTATACAGCCACTCCCTGACAACCTCTGCAACCTTTCTGTAAATCTAAAATTATTCCAAAATAAATAGTTTATTTTTTTAAAAGAAAAGCATGCCGGCTATTCAACTGCAGTAAACTGGAAACAACCTTAATGCTTCCCAGTCCACGCCCGGCCACGCTCCACACTCATGCTTTCCACGGCCGCCCTGCAGTCTACTACCATTAGCACAAACAACAGCAAGGCTTCCTGTGACATAATAAGGAATACGTGTTTGGTCTCTGACCACCCACCCCCCAAACCCTTGGAACCTCTGAAGTGACAGACGGGTGCTGATGGGATGACTGGCGGCTGGGGGCTCCTGGACAGCCGCAGGGTGGGGGCCGGCGAGGGGCAACCAGGTGGCGAGAGGGTTGGAACTTTCAGACCTAGCCCACCACCCCTTCCCCCAACCTTCCGGAAGGGCAGAGGGGCTGGAAGTCAAGTTAATCACTAATGATCAATGACTTAATCGATCATGCCCACTTAACGAGGTCCCCATGAAAACCCAAACTGCCGGACTTCAGAGCTTCCGGGGTGGCGACAGGGGGTGGCACATCACAAACTCCATGGGGACAGAAGCTCCTGTGCTTGGGGCCCTTCTGGGCCTTGTCCTATTTACTTCTTCATCTGGCTGTCCATTTGTATCCTTTAAAATATCCTTTGTAATAAATTGGTAATAGTAGATAAAGTGCTTCTCTGAATTCTATGAGCGGTTCTAGCAAACAATCAAACCCAAAGAGGTCACGGGAACTCCCTATTTATAGCCAGTTGGTCAGAAGTACTGGTTGGGATGGGGCAGCTATCTTGTGGGACTGAGCCCTTAACCTGTGTGGTCTGACTCTAAGCCCACGTAGTCTGTGCCTGAACGGAGCTGCACAGGACACTCAGCTGGTGTGGAGAAACGGTCTGTGTGGGAAACTCACACATTTGGTGTCAGAAGTGAAATTCTGAAAGTAGAGAGGAGTTTTTTTCTTCTTGACTCTCTAGGTCCTGCAGGCACAGGAGTGCGTTCAGAGGTGGGAGTGGCGGGACTGCAGGGGCGCTACTCCCTGTCTGTGCTGCTCCTCTCATGTTGCAGTTTGGGTCCAACCTGCCGGTCTCTGTTTAAATGTCGACACCTGAGATGTGTCCCTTCAGATGGAATCAGGTCTGTTTGTTTGCTCGCTCTCATCGCACACCATGCTTTCCTTCACAGTACTCAATGCTGAGTCCCCAAATCCTTGCTGGGACAAGCTGGGTGTGGGGACCACTGTTCTTTATCAGGGATGTTTTCTATCACAATTTGGAAGCTCCAGGCTGTAAGCAAGGAATGCTAGACTAGGGAATCTGCTAGCTATTTGGGGATTCTCCTCGAGACAAATGACCAAGAAGTACCTGTGTACAACAGAAGTGTACCAATTTTACAGACACACCACCTTACTGTGACTCTGGGCAAGTTATTTAACTCCCCTTAGCCTGGGTTTCCTCATTTGTTCAATTTGGATACGACCATCTGCTTAGTCCTGAGGGTTAAATGAGGGCCTGCTTCCTGCACTGCACTCTGTGTGTGTGCGGCTGGGCTCCACTGGCACTGAGAAGGGATGATACCTCAATGTCTGAAAACCTCACCTGCAACCTTAGAAGGGTCAATCTGACAGGCATTTTTGCCTGCCCACCATATGCAAAGTTCTAGACTCATTCCATCCAAGTCAAAGTTCCACTTCGTAACTAAATTAGGCTACACAAAAATGACTTTCCTGTTGTTGTTATCATTCTGGGATATTCTTTCCCAGATTAGCTCCCCAGAATTAGTCTAACATTAAAAACTCAACAGTCCCGAAAACCACTGAAAGAAGCCACAGAGATTGCTGGGGATGGCGGAGGCTCTCCAAGTCAGGGGGGTGAGGCAGCTAGCTCAGAGCCCTAGGAGAGGAGCACCCCCCCCATTCCCTGGCCCCACCTCGACCCCTGTGGACCTGTCAGTGCAAAGGAAGCCCTTCCCAAGGAGCAGAGTCAGGAGGGCTGAGACCTGTAAGGCTGCACCCCATCGAGTAAGGGTGAATGGGACCTTCATCCAGGATGCTCCCCCTCCATCTCTCCCTGTCCCC
Organism: Leucopleurus acutus; assembly: GCF_964270905.1. Classification (NCBI taxonomy): domain Eukaryota; kingdom Metazoa; phylum Chordata; class Mammalia; order Artiodactyla; family Delphinidae; genus Leucopleurus; species Leucopleurus acutus. The sequence continues at coordinate 104,943,444 of NC_139151.1, read as the reverse complement.
ACACCCAGCTCCAGCGTCACCGTGACAGTGGTAGTGAGTCATACCAAGTGTGTGGTCTCTCTCCAAGTCACTTATCACCCACCCAGTGACCTCAAAGAACCACAGACTCTGAAATATTATTCAGCCTTAAAAAAGAAGAAAATCCTGCCATACGCTCCAACATGGATGACCCTGGAGGGCATCATGATAAGGGAAATACACCAGCCACAGAAGGACAAATACTCTGTGATTCCACTTAGATGACGTCCCTAGGTCTGTGATTCCACCTAGATGAGGTCCTCTCTGTCACAGAGACAGAAGGTAGAATGGTGGCTGCCAGGGGCTGGGGCAGGGGGAATGGGGAGTGGTTATTTAATGGGTACAGCTTCAGCCTTGCAAGACAAAAAAAGTTCTAGAGGATCTACTGCACAATAATGTGAATATACTCAACACTACTGAACCGTACACGTGAACACACACACATTCTAGAGCTAAAAGATCAGGGTCTCCAGCCTGTCTCTTTCTCGCTGCTGCCTGGCCCCTGTCCTGATCAGCCCTCGCCATTTCTCACATGTAATGGCGAGTCTCTTGCTGGTTTTCCTGTCTCCAGTGTGCCCTTTCTAATCCAGCTCTCATGCTGCTGCCCACAGTGATCATCTCCAAACAGATCAAATACTGTAATTCTTAGTAAAACCCTCAGGAGGAGGATTACTGCCTTCAGGATAAAATTCTCCTCTGGCCTCTGGCCTCACCTCCACCACCTCACCCTTTTCTTGAGCTATATTAAACAGCTCTGCGCCTTCATATGAGTTGCCTTCTGTGCAAACTGACTGATCCCTACTTGTCCTTATTATGCATCCCATTCTCTGGGAGGTCTCTGCAGGTGCCTGGGGTGAGCCGGGCCCCCCGAGCTCCCCCGGCCCGCCGTCCTCATCACACTGGATGGTAAACCTCTCCATTTCGTCAGTAGGTTCTAAGCTCCTGGCACACAGGAGGAACCTGATAAAGGCGTGCTGATTTGAACGGTATCACGTCCTCGTGAAGAAGGTGAGCTGGAAAAGGAGTGAGAGGACAGAGGATCTGTACTTCCTCTCTGGCTCTCCGTTTTTGGGTCTGTAACACGTGGGATTTGCTGGATTACTGCTAAACTCTGAGGTTACGAGGAGGTTGAACCTGACCTCCAGAGCTGGGTTTCAGCCTCTGGAACTGAGTCATAAAAGGCCTTCCTGGGTAACAGGAAGCCCTTTCAGCCTTGAGGAAAGCCCTAGTAGCAACCCGCATGGCTCTTGCACAAAAAAATTTGTCTGGACTCTTAGAAGTTAACAGTATTTTTATAATGCCAGCTAACACAAGTCTTCTTAGCAAGCAGCAAAACATAAATAAGCACTTAGCTGGACAAGTTTTAGGATTACAGGGTTCATAAACAAACCATGGAGAACCCATTTAAAACTGTTCGAGCTTTAAGGTGTTTCCTCTGGTTTAAGTGCACTCCTGATTCTACAGATCAGTCTTTCCTCATCTTTCCAGAATCTACGGCCTTTCCCCTTTTGCTCTGGTACCCAGTCTCTGTAGCCAGAGGGTGGACCTGCCAGTGTGCTCTATCCTCTAGCCAGACTCACACAGAAGGTTTCCAAACCGTAAAGAGATGCTCTCCCATCAAAGGTGTAACTTGCTCCTTCCCTTAGGCCCGGTCCTTGAGACTTAAACCTTCAAGGGGACTCAAATGACAACATGTGCTTCAACTTAACTATTCCTTCAGAAGACATCTCAGATACTGTAGGCTATCTCCAACACACAGCAGCTGATACGGAAGAAGGCAACTTACGTTCATTCAGGTCTACCTCCATTTTATCCTCTGTGTTGGCGCTACTGGATTCAAACAAGTCTTGTTTTGCTCCATCTTCTTCTTCAGAGTCTGTACTTTCCTCACTGTCTGTACTCCCCGAGCTAAGGAAAAAAGGACCAAAATATTTAATGTTGCCTGTCGGCCACCAACCAAATCCAAAGAATTCAAAAGTCCTCCAACAACAAAAAGATCCTACTGCACTTCACCTGGATCCAATCTGCCCGTCATTCTGTTAAGACTGATCCTACTCTGGGTCTCCCGCTGTTCTCCCACTTGGGCTTTGCTTGAAGACACAGATCATAATCTAAACAACTGCATTGTTTGGAGGGTGCGTGGAGGTGTCCCCTGGTGGCGTGAATCTGCATTTCCCTAATTACCAAGGATGCTGAGCTTCTTCTCAAGTGCTCATCTTCTTTTCTCAAGTGTTCTTTTCACATCTTTAGCCTATTTTAAAAATTGGGTTGTCTTTTTTATTACTATAGAGTTACGAGAGTTCTTTATATGCTCTACACAGAAGTCTTTTATCAGATATATGATTTGCAAATGTTTTCTCTTGGTGTATGCTTTGTCTTTTCATTCTCTTAAGTGTCTTTTGAAGAACAGAAGTGTTTAATTTTGATAAAGTTTAACTTATCAAAATTTTCTTTCATGTACAGCACTTTTGGTGTTGTATCTTAGAAATCTTTGCCTAACCCAAGGTCACAAAGATTTTCCAGGATTAAGTTTTCTGGTTTTATGTCTTACATTTAGGCCTAAGATCCATTTTGGGTTAATGTGTATATACAGTAAGAGGTATGGACTAAGTTCATTTTTTTACAGATAGAAGTCCAACTGTTCCAGCACTGTGTCTTCCAAAGACTATCCTTTTTCCACTGATCTGCTTTTGCACCTCCACCATGAATCAGATGTCTACATATGTGTGCAGGTCTACTTACGGGTTCTCTGTTCTGTCCCTCTGATCTATTCCCTGTCTTAATTACTGTACCTTGAAGTCAGGTAGTGTTAATAACTCTAATGCTGTTCTTAATGAAAGCTGTTTTGGTTATTCTAGGTCCTTTGCATTTTCATATGAATTTAAAAATCAACTTGTCAACAGCTACCAAAAAAACCTGTTATGATTTTGTTTGGGACTGCACTGAATCTAGATCAATCTGGGGAGAACTGGCATCTTAACAATATTAAGTCTTCCAATTCTTAAACATTTATCAAGTCTTGATTTCTCTCAGCTGTTCTATAATTTTCAGTGTATGGCCCTTGCATGTCTTCTGTCAGATTTACCCCTATATATTTAATATTTTGATGCTACTGTGAATAGTACTGTTTAGTAATTTTAATTCTAATTGTTGGCTGCAGTACGTAAAAATACAATTATATTGATCCAAGATTGTGCAATCTTGCTAAACCCACTTTATTGTTCTAGTAGTCTTTTCGTAGATTACAACACATTTTCTACATAGATAGTAACATTGTCTATGAACAAAGGTAATTTTACCTTTTCCTTTCCAATCTAGAAACCATTTATTTCTTTTTCTTGACTTACTGCACTGGCTAGAACCTCCAGCACAATACTGAAAAGCAGTGGTAAGAACAGATATCCTTGTTTTGTTCCTGACCTTGGGGGGAAATCATTCAGTCTTTTACCATTAAGTATGATGCTCACTGTAGGTTGACTGGAGAAGCTTTAAACAAGTTGAAGAAATTCTCTTCTATCTCCAGTTTGCTGAGCATTCCTATCAGGAATAGATGTTGGATTCAGCCACATGCCTTCTGAATGATTTTCAAATGTTAAACCAACTCTGCATTGCTGGAATAAACCTTGCATGGGCATGACGCATCGTTGCATTTATTTGCTATAATTTTTAAAGGAGTTTCTGTACCTATGCTCATGAGAATAACAGGTCACTTTTCTTTTCATATCATGTAATGCAATGCCAGCTTTTGGTATCAAGTTACAATGATGTGGCTTCACAGCATGAGATGGGTACTATTCCCTCCTTTTGAATTTTCTGGAGGCTTTTGTACAAACTGGTGTTATTTCTTCCTGAAATGTTTGGTAGAATTCACCAAAGAGAAACCATCTGGACCTTGAGTTTTTCTGTGTGTATGTGGGAAGTTTTATACTAAAAATTCAACTTCTTTGATACAGGACAACTCGGGTCATCGTTTTTTGCTTGAGATTTGGTAGTCTGTGTCTTTCAAAGATCACCTATGTTGTCAGATTTATTGGCATAGAGTTGCTCCTAATATTCCTTATTACCCTTTTAGTATCTGTAGAATCTGTAGTGATGTCATCTCTCTTGTTCCTGATATTAATAATGTGTATCTTCTCTTTTTTCCTTGAACCATTCTGTCTAGAGGTATATCAGTTTTATTAATCTTCTCAAAGAACAACTTTTAGTCATGACTCATTGATTACAATGATTTTCCCTACTGTTTTTCTGTTTTGTATCTCTAGTCATTTCTTAAGGTGGAAGTTGAGGTCACTGATTTGAGATGTTTCTTCTTTTTTAATGTAAGCAGTTAGTGCTAAAAATGATCCTTTAAGTACTGTTGCAGTTGCAAGGTCCAAATCCTGATATACTGTATTTTCACTTTCTTTCAATTCAAAGTACTGTGCAACTTCCCCTGTGATTTTTTAAATGTTTCTTTTTGGTTAAGATTGATTGATTGATTATTTATTCATTTATTTAATTTATTTATTTTTGGCTGCATTGGGTCTTAGTTGCAGCACATGGGATATTCGTTGAGGTATGCAGGCTCTTTGCTGCGGCATGTGGGCTTCTCTCTAGTTGTGGTATGCAGGCTCCAGGGCACGTGGGCTCTGTTGTTGTGGTGTGTGGGGTTCCAGAGCACATGGGCTCTGTAGTTTGCGGGAGGCACGCTCTCTAGCTGAGGTGCACGAGTTCAGTAGGTGTGGCCCACAGGCTTAGTTGCCCCGTGGCATGTGGGATCTTAGTTTCCTGACCAGGGATCGAATCCGCGTCCCCTGCATTGTAAAGCAGATTCTTTACCACTGGACCACCAGGGAAGTCCCTCCCCTGTGATTTTTTTCTTTAACTCATGTGTTATTTGTTTCCACATATTTGGAGATTTTCTAGAGATCTGTTACTGATTTCTAATTTAATTCTATTGGGGTCAGACAGTGTATTTTGTATGACTTGAAACCTTTTTACTGAGACTTGCTTCATGGCCCAAATATGATCTCTCTTGGTAAATATTTCATGTATACTTGAATATATTTACTGGGAGAGGCGTACTGAAATATCTGAATATAATTGTAGAATCTGCCTATTTCTCTTCACAGTTCTATCAGTTTTTGCTCTATTTTGAAGCCCTGTTATTAGATATGTAGACATTTACAATTGGCATTATGTCCTTCTAATAACCCCTTTATGACCTTTCCTTTATCCTTTTCCTTTGAAATCTACTTTAATATTAATATAGATCCCTCTACCTTTAATTTTACCGTGTTTAAAGTTTTTTTTTAATTTAAGTTTTTAAATAAGTTATTTCCCATCTGCAGCATAAATCAGGCTTTTTTTTTTTTTTTGGCGGTACGCGGGCCTCTCACTGTTGTGACCTCTCCCGCTGCGGAGCACAGGCTCCGGACACACAGGCTCAGCGGCCACGGCTCACGGGCCCAGCCGCTCTGCAGCATGTGGGATCTTCCCGGACCGGGGCACGAACCTGTGTCCCCTGCATCAGCAGGCGGACTCTCAACCACTGCGCCACCAGGGAAGCCCAGGCCTTATTTTTTTATCCAGTCTGACAAGCTCTGCATTGTAACTGGGGTTTCTGGATAGAGTGAATTTTAAAAATGAGGGGGAGAGGGGAGAGACTGGGTTGATCCCAGTGGGTATCAAATGACATGACTCTGTCTCCCCAAGTTAAATTAACTTTTAGAAACAACTTTTCCCTTCCCCGGGGAAACTTTCAGTCTTTTGTAAGAAACAACACATAACTCAGCTGCTGCTCTTATTACTGGTAAGGGACCGTTTACTCAGAGCACGACATGACTACATTCCTCAGCATCACTTGCCAATAAGAACTGGCTGTGTCACAACATTTCATGAACTATGTCTAAACACTTCGAGTGTTTTCAAGTAGATTACCTTGATTTGTTCACACTGCACCAACTCACATCAATTTACAAGGGCATTTCTGATCGTGACAAAAGCACTGATCTCTAGGTCAAACATATATGTTTGGAGAGGTTACAATGTACGTCTCCTAATAATCATTTGCCTTATGCACTGGATACTATTACTACTATAATGAACTCTCTTTCACCTTGATCGTCTTTGGGATTCTGGTGTAAATGCAATGTGTTTTTCCTCCCAGATATCTTCCTCATCAGAGCCACCATCATCAAACTGCTGTATTCTTTCCTTACAACATGCTTCAAACAAGGCAATATTTCCCTACATAAAAATGAGAGAGAGAAAATCAATTTTAAAATCATTTTCCGCAAAAGTTACCAATGTAAATCATCTTCTTCTATATCCTTAAAAAAAAAAATGTGTCTATCACATACACCAAGATAAAATGTAAGCATCTAATGTCAGCTTCTGTGTAAGTAGCAACGGAAAGTTCCCCCCAAAAGACTGGCTTCAAAACTAGCATACAAGAAACTGAGACTGTCTACATATACTCACTTTCATCTGGTGAAAGCACCATTTTAATTCTAAGAGCCTCCCTGGCCCACCTACCTAAGATGCAGCCCAGACCTACCCTAACACAAAGAGCTCTTCTTTTACCGGGCCAGCTAAGCAGTGACGAGTGTCATGGTCCAATCGGTTAGTTTCTAACTTATCACAACAGCAGATAAACCACTGGTCTCTCATGTTAAGTGACATAAAAATCAACATTGTGCCCATTAAAATGACACTAATCCTGTGTCAATCTGCTGATGTGGTTGACTTGGCGTTTCAGAACCGCCTGGCGATGAGAGGCTGGCCCTGATCTAGCCCAAGTTTCGCTCCTGGTGACATTCAGCAGATGTAAGAGGCAGAAGGCTGGAGTCAAACAGCAGTCTTTGAAGCTCAATATCTACACTGGTTTTATTAGCCCTGTCACATCTTAAACCAGGGTTGCAAATTCACATGCCCACAGGGGCCAGGCAGGTCATGTGAATGGCTGAAGTCACAGCAATCTGAGACAAAGTTTCCTAGGGCGTAGGGGTCCCAGTGCACACAGCTCTTGCAGGCAGGCTCTGAGAGAACCCCATTCCCACTTGTCCATCTCACGTATGGCTTGTTACTCGCGACAGGCCTTAATACTTACACTTTCATTTGTGTTGAGAGTGAAGTTGATGTCTGATACCCGATCAAAAGAAACACTGTAAACAAAATATAAGTGCAAGAATAGTTAATTATCTATAGACTCAGAAACAGTATTTGTGAAATTCTCCAAATGTAAAATATTTACACTATCATTAAAATCTCTGTTAAGTAACAACAAACAAACTCTGCTTGCATTAAATGATACCTCCTCCCTTGGTATAAGGAATTTACACAGGATGGGAAGGCTGGAATGGAAGCCTCTTGCGACATAATAAACGCACCCTCGAAGCCTTCCTATAGAAGATTTTTAACATCCACGGTAGAAACCATGGTTCCATGGGCCATACTTCATAACCCCAAAAAGGTTATTTGCAAAGAAGAAATAGGTCAAAGCACGAAAAAGGTCACAGAAGCTGTCAGACCCTGAACTTTCTCCAGGTAGAGTCAAATTCATACATAAAACACAGATACCCCTGAAATCTTATGCTATAATATGGCATAGTTAGGCAGAAAGTAGGGAGTAAAAGAATTCAGAGCCTATTAAACAATTTTTGAGTAGGTGGGACTATTTTATAATCCTTAAAAGATCTGTTCTCATCAAACATTATTCCAAATACCCAATACAAATTCTAAAGAGACTATGGATTCCTAACTAGTAACTTTTTTTTTTTCTTTTTTTTTGGCGGTACACGGGCCTCTCTCACTGTCGTGGTCCCTCCCGCCACGGAGCACAGGCCCTGGACGCGCAGGCCCAGCAGCCACGGCCCACGGGCTCAGCCGCCCCGCAGCATGCGGGATCCTCCTGGACCAGGGCATGAACCCATGTCCCCTGCACCGGGAGGTGGACTCTCAACCGCTGCGCCACCAGGGAAGCCCCTAACTAGTAACTCTTAATAAATGAGTCCAGACAGACAAATGCTGAGATGCCACATGGGGGAACTTGCGGGTTCTGGTGTGAGCGCTCCTGGGGTACAGACACAAACACCGAGTCCTTGCTCTTTCTGGATTTAAATGAGCCGATTCTTAGGGCAGCTGACAGCCTTCAACTACTGCTCTACTTACAGTGGAGCCTCCAGGCCCCTGTGCCAACACAGCATGTTGTTTGGCACAATTAGCGTGTGATGGAAAAAGTCTTTTAGCTTCTCACCTGCCATAAACTGCAACTTATGACAAACAACAGCCTCCACTGGCTGTAGTTCAACCAACTACTGAGCATCTACTGCTAGTGGGGAACCCTGAGAGATGCTGGGTGTTGGTGACCATCATCAGGGAGCCCCTGTGAGAGAGAAGTTGGCTGGTGAGCTGTAACACCCCTCTTGTAAATACTTCATTTATAAATACCTCTCATTTCCCAAGGTCAGATGCTAGAACATTTGTTTTCATTTCTGTGGATGGCCCACACATCTTCTATCCATTAATTCTGCACATTACCAGTAATCCCCATTTCTATGCTCCTCTTTCCCTGACTGCAGAATGAATGAACTTACGGCCTGGCTCTCGGGCGGAAAAGCCCCAACTCTGCCTTCTGGTGAGTCAGCTAGAGAAAATACACATGGGGTAGAGCTGCTCAGCCATAATATGATACCCCATTCACTGTGCGCTGTAAGAGAACCACACCTGCTCAAGCCAGGTAACTAGGTAACTGACATAGGGATTAACTACTTTAGATGATGTGGTCTAGCACTAAAACCTCAAAGAGGAGCACAATGACTTGAGTTCCTACACCTAATACAAATAAACCTCTGTGAAAGATGTCAAGCCCAAGGGCAAGCCTGCTCTGTGGGAGTGACATTCTATTCCTACATGTTGTCTGGGTGCTTCAGGCTGATAGGTTGGAACTAAAGGAACACTTGGAGGGCAGGTTCCTCCCAACTCACGAATGCAAAAGGGTTCCAAGAATCCAGGAGAACCAGAACGTCTCACAAAGAGCAGGAGTGTAGGAGACAGTTATGCAAACAGAAGACATACTCACTTGCCAATGTCATCTTGATCTGCAAACTTCTCATCGTTGAAGCCAAACTGGTCAATAAAATTGGACGTCATTTGTTGCATCTGATAATCAGAAAAGGCCTGGCAACCCCAGGACCAGTGACAGTGATATAATGATTCTAATGACATTCTACATACTATTTGCTCATTTGTTTTCCAGAAATCATCTTATTTATATAGCCATAGGGCCTAAAAAGTTGGTGTGTTTTTCTAAAAAAAAAAAAATCAAATAATTTCAGACACGATTTACCCCAAAAAGGAAATGTTTGGAATTTGGTCCATAAATTATTCTAATGCACATGTCATGTAAGAAATGTTTAAGTGACCACTGACCTCTATTCCAAATTATCTTTAGAGAGAGGTTTGGGTCTAGTTCAAAAGCGTGATCAAGTGACATGTGACAGTCTGAAATTATAAGGTGTATCAGTCACCTCTGAACACAACCAACCTTATCTTAAGATCCAACCAATGGTAACCACCCACCCTCCCTCTTTGCATCTCCCCACCCACAGTCCACTACAGCAACATGGCACCAGAGGAAAAATGACTAATAATCACAATCACAATCCTACAACACAATGTTCAGGGACACTTCATTTTCTTAAAAAAAAGATTTAAGGCTCAGAGGCTAGGAAGAGTAGAAAAGTAACTACTATCCTACCTACCTTAGAGAGAGGACAGAAAGTTATAACACTGATCCAAAATCACTCTGAAAAGCCTACAACACTGAAAGACCCATGCAGGAGTCGGCTCTTGTTTACTACACCGTTTCTAGAGAGCACCAGGCTCACTTGGGTTCTCTTAGGCAAGAAAGGGGGAATGTTAAAACGGACTCCACAAAAATGTTGCTATTCTAATTTCAAACAACAAGCAGGCCCGGGGGAACAAGCGAGGTCAGCAAACGTGTTCCATGTTCTCAATCAGGAGTAAAGAACAGATGAAGATAGGCAAGTGCCACTCCTCACTCTGCCCCGAGCAATAAATATGGAGACAAATAACGTGAGTGCTGCCCACGGACAGAGCTGTGTACGGACCTCGCGGAGGCACAAGCAGCAGCTGGCAGCTGAACTAAAAGCGTCGCTCCTGAGGCCACTACTGGGAAGGCCAAGTTCTCCTCGGTTCTCCATTTGAGCAGAGCCCACAGACTCTACCCTGCAGACAAACACTGCAGAAATGCCTCTGCCGTTAATTCCTGATTATTCATTCTGGTGGCAGGGAATTATGGCATGGATAATCCAAATAGTGGATAATTTAAAAATAAACCTTATATTTGGCTTTGGAAGGCATCTTTTCCTTAGGTCTAAAAAATGCTGCATCTAGTTTACCGAGAACCTAAAACCTCACTTTTCTCTACCTCGATACCCACCACCCCTCTGTTCACTCTCACACTTTCCCGCTGCTCCCTTCCTTGCCCAAAGAGACAATACTACATGAGCACATGAGCACTTGGGGCCAGCCCCCCAGGGGTGCATTTGGTAAGGCACACCAAAGCTGTGGGAGTTTGGGTGAAAGCAGAACGGTAGGGACAAGTTCTGGGAGGCTGGGCTGAGTTTTGGACATACGAATATAAAATATGTAAGTAGAAAGAAACCAACTTGTCTGAATTGCTTTATCTTTTATAAGGTATGACGCATGGTTGGTAGCTTCAAAGGTGTGGCAAAGAATCGCGAAGTCCTTCTTCCGAGCAAGCAGTATAAGCCAGGCTCTGAGTTTATTGACAGATTAGAAATTTGGTTGCACAAGGGGAAAAGGTCCTTTTCAACTGTTTTGATTCTTTTTTTTTTCTTCTTTTTCTTTAAATGTTTTATACTTCTAGAGATCATACTGTAAATCTTTTGGGTGTAAAAGGGAAGAAATATTCCCGAAAGTGTTCCTTTAAATGCTTCATAATACTTTAAATGCTTCATAACAGAATGCAAATACTAAGTGTATTATAAATACATGTGTGAATGCATACATGTACAAACATATAGATACATACACAGATACACATAAACATGCACACACATATTTGCATTGTCTCTCTTCATCTATGGAGGGAGATATATAGCTGCTGACAGACACAGCCTCCACGTAGTAACGCAGAGGAAAAGAAAACCAACAAACCGTAGTCCTCATTAGCTCTGAGTCTACTGTAGCTTCTAGGAAGATAAAGCCAGCAAAGAACTTAGGTCTCAAGTCTGATTTTGACTAATAAAGCCATCGAGGCTTACTAAACCCACATAAGTGAGGACTGCTACTGTATTCTATTTGAAGCTTTAGAAAAGTGTTTTGGACTCTGAGAAATCCAAATCTGGAAAGCACCATACAGTTGTGCGATTATTAAAAACTTTTAGTTATGCAAAAAAGGGAAAAAAAAAAAAACCCCACACGTCTCAGAACTGTCATCCTGGCCAAAGCCAGGGACTGTTCAAGTCAATGAGAAGGGAGCCCACCACTTTCTTAAGTAAATCTCTTGGGTGGACCCACCCGGGCAACAGAAAGTCCCCGTCCACAGACCTGATGGCCTATGAACAAGCCTGTTGGGGACGGGGGCAGCGGGAGTGGTGTCCATCCTTGGCAGCCAGCCCTAGTTCTTCAGACACCACACGAGGAAGACCTCCTCACCCTTTACCCTGTGAGGCAGCCTTAGGAGGAGGAAGACTCAAGCTCCGGAGGTGAGGAAACCAGAAGGGGCACCAAAGCTGTGAGCACGCCCCGAGCCAAGTATGGCCCCCCCAAGTCTGTTAAGTGAGCTGCTCTAAGCTCTCTGTACTCGAGCATTAGCAACAGATCTAGCTTTAAATGTGAATGAGAACCTCAAATTGATATATATAAACTGATTTGATTATAAAGGAGACCAGCATGAAATTCTTACATTAACCTAGATTTGTATTCTTAAATTCAGAAAAAAATGCTTTGGAGTATGTTTATTTTCAAAATGATCCATGACTGGTGTATAGTTTAAACATGCAAAGAAAAGTTTACTGGAAGGCTGTAATTATTCTTCCTCCTTTTAGAGGGTTACATAAAGTGGATAAAACCCACAGGTACAGCAGCCTGGTGTTAAGGCAGTTTGGTGACTGGGCTTGCTTTATATGCACATCAGCAGTCAAAGCAAAAAAAACGTTAGAAAATTCTCCCCAGAAAAGCTATGACCCTGTAACCAGATTTCAAGAGATGTAAGGGAATCCACTTTCCTGGTACCAAAATGTCACCAGTACCCGATTAAATCAGTTGCCCGGAAGTTCCGAGTTTATTAGCTTATTTACAAATAGACGTTTAAGGGCATTCTTTTTCTTAAAGCTATTCGCCAGATCAAAATCATCTTGAAAATGTACACTGTACACCATCAATTTTCTTTGTAGGGGTGGAGCAATGTGTAGCACTGGGGTTCAGACCAGGACGAGGGGACTAATTCAATACTGCCCAGGCGCTCCAGGGTCGGGCAAGAATTGCTCAAAGGCATGAGGGCTCACCGTGAGCCAGCTGGGCCTACGGGGTGGCCACTGCTGCCGGACAGCAAGCCAAGGTGAGAGGTGGCAATGAGGCCCTGCTGCTTGACAGCTCCCCGCCTCTCTCCTCGGGAGGCTGGCTTCCAAAGGGCAGTGTCAAGAATCAAGAGAAGCCTGCCAGCCACCAAAATGCTACCTCAGGCCTAGCCTGAATACATGAATGTTAAATTGCCTTAGTACCAAACCAAGAAACTGCTTAGCTCAACCTACACCAGAGTGTGTCAGTCTACTTGGACACCGAAAGGCAAGGCCAGCATAAGCATCAGAAGCTTCATCCTGGCCTTGGTAAAAGGGGCTTAAAGATGGAGAAAAAAGAAGCTAAGCAACATTCAGTGCCAGGTGGGAAGGTGACTACGTCAATTCCATTGCCACACCAAATCAACTGACAGGCCAAGACCTGGTCCTGACTAAGGGTAACTTCTTCATACGAAGAGCTGATAACTTTCAAAGGGGCTTCTCTATTTAGCTCCCAAACCTGATACCCAGTGGAGATAGTGAAATCATTCCTCACCTCCCCAAGAACCACCAATGGATGATAAATCAGCACATTTATTTCTATATCCTGCTCTCTCCCCAACAAAGATTACCAGCAGCTGATAAAAGCGATGAATTTGGGAACAGGAGGACAGGGTGGCCATGAATTACTTCAATTACAACTTAACTTAGATGTCACTACACAATTTGAAGATACTGGAAACATGTAAGCCATCTGGGGTTCAGGGATATTGTGAAAGTTACTTTCACTGACGTTGAACAAGTCTTCGTATTCTTATCCACAGACCTGCAGGAACTGTCTACTGTGCAGGTCTGCATAATGAGCATGTCTGAGGCGCTTACTGAACTGTTCAGTTCATTCAAATCTCCTGAAAATTTACCGGACTCATCATTATTATCAGATCTGAAGAAACATTCCCCGGAATTACAATCAACATAAACCTTCCTCTCATGTACCCAACGCTTCCTCTTTTAAATGTCTTTGCCTAGCTAACAGGTTAACCCCAAATCACAACCTAATGCATGTCTCACTCCAACGCTGATTCACAAATGGCAACTAAACTAAGCATTTAAAATAAAACAAAAAGCAAAACTTTAGGCATGACTCACTTGCTGCAAAGAAGAATCCTGTGAGAAACCCGTTTCTTTAAAGTCAATTTCATCATCACTGGATGAATGAATATGGCAGGTTGTAACCTATATGCATAGAAATGTAAAAAACTATTTAACAGAGAAAAGTTTTGGACATTTGTATCAGCATTTTTACGGAAAAATCACATTTAGTTTTTCTCTCAATGTGTTAACAACAGCAGGAACAAAAATAAGTAACAGCTAAGTTGTAATAAATCCACCCAGTAATTCAAGGGTACACTTCACTCAGCCAGACGGTTTGGCTACCTGTCCTTCTGCTGCCCACCTGTGGTTACTTCACTCATGATTAACAGCACCAGAAAGCATGTGAGAGCTGTGGTACTCCATTTAAGTGATTTTGGTAAAAGGGAAGGAAGAAGTTAATGGCTCAGATAAAATATAGAAATAATTAAATATGCCAAGCCTGAAGGGTAAAGTTGCAATTCCCAGGGATCACTAATGAGCCACTAGAAAGGTCAGGTTTAAATACAACCATTTCACTTTAAATTCTTGCATTTCTTGCCCATTCTAAGAAAAGCATTGTTCATAAATGCTAAATATGACTTAGGTCAGTAGTCCCCTGCTCATTACAAGACCCCAAGTCTTCTGCCACTTAAAACGTAACCCCCTGCCCTCACAACTTAAAACCAACTCACATTAATAAGCAAAAGCATAAACACGAACTGCTCACCAATTCACGGTAAGTGATTTTTATTAATTCATAAATGTATTAACAATTAGAAATGAAGATATACAAATGGCTAAGCACCACACTAATGACAGTAATTGCTCTACAGCAAGTAATAAAAATGAACAGTCTGTAAAATTCTACGAACAAGCACTATACCTCTAAGGGTAACTTACACTGTATTTTCTGAGTTATTCGTCCCGTACTTTTTGTAGAAGTGTTCTGGGCAGAGAGCACTGTCCTTGGGGGAGACACAAGCAGCCGTTACCTGCCAGCCCTTGAAGCTGTGCCTAGAAGCCTAGAGTTATAGACACCAGCCTGGTTTGCTTTGTGATGTTCCAACACTGATTCAAGAAGCCCAAAGTAGAATCCAACTGAGTTTGTATGTGGTATGGCTTATGAAATTCTGAATAAATCACTGCCTGAATAAAATTAATCTCTTTTCCCTTTGTCTGGCTATCTTTGGTGAAGATACTGAGTAAAAGTGAATAACCCAGTGTTTCCAATTAATTCCCTCTCTATCCTCCCTAAAGTATAGAGAAAGCATTAACACTAATTTTGAATCTGGCCTGATGAAATCAAAGGCAGAATTTGTGATCAATGAAGGGAACCTGCTTGAGTCAACTGTGGCTTTAGCAAGCTGGTGGGAAAGATATGGGGGTGAGGGTGTTCCACAAGAGCCCAGCCAGGATGCAGAAAGGAGGTGGTGGAATACTGCTTGGTCATGGCAGCTGGCACCTTGCAGGGCAACTGCAGTCAAGAGCAGGTCAAGCTGTCCCACTGCAGTGGATTTAGGAGCTTTGGGCAACTTGGCTGGCCAGTACAAGAATCATATTAAGCCCATGTGTGTTGTAGGGGTGCAGCACCACGGGGGGCGGGGAGGGCACAAAAACAGAAGACAATTCAAAGAGCAAGCTCAGTGAACTAGAGAGGAAAAGAAGGAGCTGACTACTCCTAGTATGTCTTGTTTAAGTTCAAAAAGGATATAATGTGTCCTCATTCATACTTTTTGCTACAAAATAAGATTTTATCAGGTCATTAATTAAAATAAGCAACTAGCTTTTGTTGAGCAACTACTATGTGCCAGACACTGTGACCCCCTTATATATTCTCCTTAACTTGTATCCTCAAAGCAATTAATTTTTTCCTCCAAAAAGAAACTACTGTTTTACCAAGTTATTATTAATAATAACACAATGCCTGCACACCTTCTCAATTATGTTTTTAAAAGATGTGGGGACTCTGATCCTACCTACACCATACCCAGTCTGAAATCATTATTAATAAAATGAGCTAAAAGATCGTTTAATTTACCTACAGGGGAAAACTTGTTCATCTCAGTCCCTGATCTAAGCTTCCAAAACACACCCCTTTTGAGGCATCTTCAGCTCAGGAAATGCCTCTTTCATTCCTCTTCTTCCAGCTAAAATCTTAGTCATCTTGTTTCTTCTGTCTCACCCACATCTGTCCATTCTACTGTCAAAATGGAACCTAAAATCCCATCACTTCTCATCAAGTCTATTATCACCTCCTTAGTGGAAAGTTTCTCCCTCGTCTGGATTAACACTGTATTAGGCATCTAACCAGTGTCCCTGCCTCGACCTTTTGTCCCACTATAGTCTATACTCAATCCAGCAGCCACAATGATCTTTTAAATCATTACAGGATTTTAAATCACTGACATCAAATCGTGTCACTTTTTATTTAGTTCCAAACCTAACGGTTTCATCTCACTAAGATCACAACCCCAGGAGCCTGCCGTGAAGCTGCATGAGATCTGGCCCGCAGAACCTCTAAATCTCTCCTCCCATTCTCTCCCTGGCCCGCTCTGATACAGCCACGCGGGCGCTGTGCCGGTCTCTGCACTCGCTCTTCCTGCCCCACTTCCCTCCAGCCTCTACACAAACGTTCTCCATGGCGTCTTCCTAGACCACCTAATTCTAAATTGCACATCTGCCCAAAACACTCCCCGACTCCCTCCCCCTAGTTTACCCTCCATCTGTTTATCCATCTCCACTGAGGCACGGATTTTTGCCAATCTTGTTTAGTGCAATATCCACAGTGTCCAGCACACAGCAGCCCCTCAAATATTTCACGAATACTAGTAAATCACTAAATGAGAATACAGAATCATAACTTTAAAAAAAGTAACAAGTACATAAGAACATTCTTGCCAAGCAAGATGCATTCTAAGTAAACTATACTCTTGAAGCTGCAGTGAAAAAAAAGCTTTTGAGTTGTTACCTTCTTTCATAATAAAATTTCAGTTTTATTAACTGTCTTTAAAAGAAAAAGCAAATAAGAGTTTTCTTCATCTTGGCTGATTAGGTTGCTAGGAGAATCCTAAGTATGACTTGATAACTGGTAACCTGATAACTGGTAACCTCCAGTGAAAAGTGGAAGCTACAGACACTTGCTCCTTGCTGCACGTGGTCCCACTGTGGACCCCCAGCACTTACATGACCTGGGGATGGTTAGAAATGCAAACCCTCAGACGTTCCACCTTGACCTGCTGGATCTCCAGGCAATTCATACATGCATGTTTGTATTACTCTACACAACCTCCATAAACTATCTCATAAACTACCTCAACCTTAAAAAGAAGATCCTCACCCTTGGAGAGGCAGGCCGAGAATGAAAGAAACTCAATCTTCCAAAGTCAGTACAGAAACATTGCCTACGTTATCTAAATTTCCTGTATCTAAATCCTTACCAATTTTTACAGTTTGGGGGCTTAGTCAAAACAATGCGGCCTCTGGATATAATTAAAACACCAAATTTTACTCATGATAAACTCCCAACATAAAAACATAAGCAGTGTATGAATCTCTTGTTCATATACTTTGGCATGACGGGGTCAGAAGATTAAAGTACTTCAAAGATCTCAGAGAGAAGGTAATTCAAATGTTGCCCTAGAAGTGATAGGAGCTGGAAGACAGATGTTGCCCTAGAAGATGGCAGGAGCCTGGGGCTGGCACAGCTTATCCTACATAACCGAGCAAGTCCTCAGGCCCACAGCCAGTAGAATAGGTGAGTGTTTGCTGTATAAATGAACGAATCCTGGCTGTGGCTAGAAAATAAAGAACAGGCCAGGGCAACCTAACAATGCACTAACTCAAGCATTTGGTGCTGAACTACTAGTTGACCCAAGTCCTATGAATATACCTGAAATAATTCCCAGAGAGGTATCTGAGCCATCATCCTAAAACCAACTAAGTCAGGGCAGTGCATCTAATCTATCTATTTGGGGAGGGAGGTAGGGAATAAGCGATGTATTATTTAACTGCCAATTTCAGTGATGAGTATGCCTGAAGCAATCAGAAGGGAATGCTTTTATTTGGACTTTGCACGACACGACTTAGTGGGCATGACATTTCTGTATGACATTTTTGCAAGGGCAACACCCACTGCATGTACCAAACTGTGTTTATAATAATATTCACAACAGCACATTTTCCCTGGAACATGTGGGATATAGCCTGAAACATTCTGGGCAGAAAATGAAGAGCCTGGAGGCTACAGTTCAACTCTCCTTGGCGGCCCAGGATTAATGTATAAGGATCCTTAAAACTTGGAATACCCATATCCCTAAAAATACTACAAAGCAAAATTCCCTATTAGAAGGACTTAAGACTAAGTAGAGGTAGTATTTTAGTACTGGGTATTTGAAACCAAGGAAGTGAAGAGCTCCTGAGAGATCAACACAAAAGTCTCAAGAAACAACAAAAGCACAGAGTGGGGCTAAGTCAACAAAGGATATGAGCAATGCTAACAGGGCTCTATATATCTTACCACTTTTGCTATATAAGCGAACTTCTCCTTCTTTTGTTTTACTGTAGATTATCTATGTAGTCCAAGTATTACGGCAGAAAGTGCAATAGGCAAAGGAGAACTGAGCTTCAATCAGCGTGATAGGTGGAGCCCGTGATGATTTTTTTCCTTCAACACAGGTGTAAATGTATGTCTAGATGTGTCTGACCCAAAAGGGCTGTGCACTAATTATGCAGGGCAAGCCCACGCTCCTCTGTGTGGACATACATGACATTACACACAGTCACAGACTAGATAACTGACGGCATCGTGCAAAGTAGCTGAGTGCTACCTGAACTGCAATGAAAGTCCATCTTTATAAATATTTAAACTACTCACAAAAGAAATCTGCTTGAATTACCAAAGATAACTTTTTAAAAAAATCCTGATAACAACAAGTTTAACTGGACATTCTTTACTTCTACCTCTGAAGTCAATCAAAAGGCAATTTTTTTTAAAGCTTTAACTATTTTTTTTAATTAATTAATTTATTTTTGGCTGTGTTGGGTCTTCGTTTCTGCGCGAGGGCTTTCTCTAGTTGTGGCAAGTGGGGGCCACTCTTCATCACGGTACGCGGGCCCCTCACTATCGCGGCCTCTCTTGTTGAGGAGCACGCGCAGGCTCAGTAGTTGTGGCTCACAGGCCCAGTTGCTCCGTGGCATGTGGGATCCTCCCAGACCAGGGCCTGAACCCGTGTCCCCTGCATTAGCAGGCAGATTCTCAACGACTGCGCCACCAGGGAAGCCCCAAAAGGCAATTTTTGATGAAGTTTCCCAAGCAAGATCAGAATTAATACTCCTATTTCTTTATGAATAAGAAACAAGGCAAAAATCCCCTTCAAGGAGACCACATTTCCTGCATTCTTAACAAGGAATCAATCTGGGAACCTCTAAAATTAAAAGGTTCAATTTAACAGTATGAGAGAACAATTTCACCCTACAATAAGACCCTGATGATCCAGAATTTTAACCAATTTGACTGGGGGGAAAGAAACAATGTACAGTGGGTAATACATTCATTAAAAGTTACTTAACCCTTCCTTGATCCCTCAGGGCTGTCAAAGTGAATGCCATTTCCTCTGTTGGGCTGTGACACCCTGCGACAATAAGGGCCACCAAATCTATTTTAACTAAATGTCCCTACACAGCTCCCTTTTTACAGTTCTCTCTCAACTTCATATTTCTTCCAACTCCTAATACCTAATAATTCTCTCACTATATCCACCTGAACAAGCCACCAACCTGTCAAGAGTCTGGAAAAAGATAACCAGACTTGTTAGACAATCTGCAAAGCAGGAGGCAACGGGCCCTTCGGGCGGGTGACGCAGGATGACTAGTGACCGCTCTGCAGCACCACCCCCACCCCATTTCTAGCCTCTGCTCTGAGCAGATAAGGCTGCCTAACAATCGAGGCGTTACTGTATATTAGAAATGCAAGACTGCGGCTGCTGAATTTCAAATACAGAATTAAATGCCTGACACACCTACTTCCATGTAGAGTCAAGGCCACCACCTCAACTATCAGCTGGCATGTGCTTGCAAAAGGAAATGCTTTTCCTTGAAAAGCAAAAGCAATACTTACCTTAAAACTTAACATATTAAAGAAAACAAAGACTACATTCCAAAGTCCAATATAATTTTTAAGAATATTATCAATGCCATTATTCCCTGGCTCAAAGTACCAATCTATTAAAGCTGGGGTTTTCAAAGTCATCTATAAAATTTTCCCCCACTGGGAATGACTTTAATGAGGGTCAACTCAACTCAGTAACATTAGAAAATATCGAATACTTAGGTTTTCTAACCACCCGGGGTTATTTAGGCATAAGGCAACAAACCCAACACAGTAAAAGGAAGGCTAGAGGCTGCTCTGTTGAGGTGCTTGGGGAGCAGGGCACTGAGGGAGGTGGAAACCGAGTACAGTGGGAGCAGGTACGAGTAGCTTCTTTGTACCCTTACGTCATCCTAAGCAGGAATTGGAAGTTGACTAGACAAATTAGCAAGAGTACGGTGGGCACTGACCTCTTTTACTGGTAAGAAACATGAGCTTGGCCTACAATTATCAGGACAAGTGGAAGATGTCTCACATCTTTCTGAATAGACGGGCAAAGGCCAAGAGCACTGAAATCACAGAAATGTAACCTTGTAGAACCTACTAGATCTACCGTGTTCCTCTTGTTAGTTTCTCCTAAGGAGCTTGTGCAGAACGTCTCCCATCGCTCCCTGACTTCGTCTGGAAGATCTTCAGAGGGAGAAAAGGAAAAAAACATTATCACTACAGTGACTTGCACACAGACAAATAAACAGGTAACTCGAGAGGGCACCACCCACGTGGTTCCTCAAAGGCAAGCAATCCCTGCAGGCTGAGCTCTCGGAGGGACGGGGTATAGCCATGCTCAGTCTGAACCCCGAGAACTTTTCAGGAACCCCCTCCCCACCACGGTCTATGCCTGATGCTAAGAGCCCTAAGCAGTTCTTTGAATTCAACAAGTTTTTTAAGACCTTTTGCTAAAAACTTAACCTGGAAAATATGTTTCTGATAAGTTCCCTGTAAAGATAACAGTCTTTAAGGTGGGGGTAAAAGCAGTTTTGCTTCATGGTCGTGTGAGTTTAGGAAACACTGCAAATGTCAGCTCTTGCGCACTTTCTTGAGAAACTGACTGGCATCTGGCCAATGAATGTCCCACGGAACCCAGTTTGGCTTCTCAAATTGCTCAAAGATGATGTTTCCTAAATGTTTGTGTCATAGGCTAACATATGGATACGTATGCAATAGTGAAAGCTACCTTCTACAGAAACTGTAAAGAAAAGGATACACAAATACTTTTCTGAGAAAATGCAACTATAGCTGTAATCTTGGAGGCCTCACTAAGGCTGTCTGTCATCTGACAATTATGGCTTAAACACACGTGTGTACACACTCTTACAAAGGCAAGCAACTTCCATAAAACAAAGACTGATCTAAAAACAAAAAATCATACACATGGCCAATTTACGTGCACAGCAAAGGACATAAAGTGTGATGATCTGGCTAACATCTCGCTCAAGAAGCAAAATTACAGGTGCGCTAGCCCCGATTTGTCCGTCACTGGGCTACAACTATACTTTTCGTGCACATTCAATAGGTAACAGCCTCTTGAACACAAACATTCTTAAGAGAGAAATAGTAGGATAGACTGAGAGATGATTTTCAGCAAGTTAATAACTGAACGAATGTTGTACCACAGAGGTTGAAGATGTTTTGCCTTCAGAGTAAGTCACAGGACTAGTAATCCCACTGGTACCAAACCTGCAGCACACAGAGTTCTTGATGCTCTCATTTGGGAGGAGATGGACTCAAGGCCTTGGTGCCAGTGTAAAAGGCATCAATACGGTTTCTTCCAAGTAACCTTGGGCTGATTAAATTCAAATGCTAGTGCAGAAAGAGTCCTTTAGGATATTGGCTAATATTGTTCATTTTAGTAATAGAGAGATGGAAAAAATGCTGTTAAATGCTTTAATATGCCCATTAAAGGAACTCAATCCATAGGCTATGTAGGGGACTTCAGAAGAAAATAAAAAGCAAGAGTAACTGTAGCTCAAGTGGCTCAACTGTCAGCCTACGAGTACTTCAAGCTCAAAGGAACGGTTTAGTGAGCAATACCCTTAGAGAATGAAAGTGGGTAACTAGTCACCGGCTGAGCCTGCCAATACTTAATAAAAGGACTGCAGAACTAAGAACAGAGATACAGCAAAAATCTGTATTGTTCAAACACCTTCTCAAGAGCCTCATTCAAATCTCGAGATAATATAAGGAAACTCTTCAGACAGCTATTTAAAAAGCTATGAATATTTCCACTTTACCCCTATATCCTTTCTCCAATCCAACAAAAATGTAATGAAAATTCCATAAACCCATTACCTTTGATGAGCTGCTGTACTAAGGCGCTGTTGGGGCCCTTATCAGTGCTGTGCACGATGCAGTTGGCTATCCTTGTCAGGTGTCCCATGTAGCCATGCCGTCTTCCTCCTTCGGCTCTACCAGGAGTAAAGGACAAATATTCAGACTCCTGAGAGGATGGAGTGATGAACAGCCTGGTAAGTACAGTGGATTTAAGCAATCATTCTAAAAACTGAGGCACTAAAGACAAGAACAGGCGGAAGAAGAGGGTACGTAATATAACCAGGTTGGGGTAGGGGTAGGGGGTGGGAGTGTGGCAGCAACTGTCTACTCAAAAGACTACATTGTAGCCTCAGTCAACAGGACAAACTCTGTTCAAAGACTCAAACCAACCATCCTCAGTAACACAGTATCTTTAAAAACAAAACCCCAAACATTCACTGATGCCTAATGATTCTGTAACTTTCCTTCTTATCTTTCTGTGAAACTATTTTTCAGACTTTAAACAGATTGTAGGGAAATGAGGTGAGAATTCTGCTGGTTCATTTTGCTAAGATATCAAATTTTAATTGTATCAATCAATCATCGAGATAGTTATCTACCAATGGCATTTCTCAAGTTAAAATATTAGCTGATTTGAGGACTTGGCCAAGATGAGAGGTAGTCAACTTGTATCTGGCCCACTTCCCACTTGGACACAGACATTCACATTACTCCTCACCCCTTCCCCACTTAAGAGTCCAATCTTCACAACTATGACCCATCTTTACATTTAGACAAACTTTTCACATCACAGTGATTTCTCCGCCCGAATATTTACAAAGTGTCAAGTCTTTAAATTCTATGAAACAAAAGACTTTTGATTGCAGACAGGAGGAAACAAACCGAAGAGCTCTTTGCTTCAAGGGAGAATCTTTCAGGAGTCACTAAGAAAAACCATACTGTGCTTGTAGGCTTGCCTGGAAAATGAAATATCTGCTAATAAGCTTAGTAGAGGGCCTGGGAATACCTAAGGGTCTGAAGGCATAAGGTTGACCTTAGCTGAACTGCTATGAGCCTCTTTCAGTTTCACAGTAAGATCCCACGACCGGAGTGTTCCTTCTGGGCAAATTCTTAGTCAGAAACTCTGGTATTCCCTCAAACCCTCACAAGGGAAAACAAACACCCATCTCCAAGTTTTTTGGCCCAAGGCTCCGAATTTTCTTTAGCCTTCCTGTTCAAGGAAACCTTAAAAAGCTCTTTCAGGACTCCCCAAGAGGGGAGGAATATTATTAGCCAGGCCTTCAGAGGATGGAGCTTGCGGGGAGTAGAGCACACAGGACACCTCAGCACTGGCGAGACGAGGAAGCAGAGAGGAAGGGGGTCAAGGAAGGCTAAGATGGGGCAGACACATAACCAGAGACGCCACTCTGGCCACAGACAGCACCCCAAAGGAGCTCCATTTGGAGGAAAGTATCTGAGGTCCACCAAGACTGAACCCCTGCCACCCTCAACCTACACGCCACCTTTCACCACCCAGAGTCAAAGCAAAGCCCTATCGGTGTTTAGTAAGCAATTTTTAAAAACCAAACCCCAGAAAACAAAGCAGGCAGCTCCCGTGAGTTACCTAGCTCTCCTGGGCACTGCAAGAGACATCTGAACAGAGACACAGAGCAGGGAGATCCTGAGAAAGGTTAGACTATAAAGGGGCATGTGACAACTTTATGGGGTGATGGAAACGTTCTGTGTCTTGTCTGTGATGGTTACATGACTGAATGCATTTGTCAGAATTCCTAGAAATGTATACCCAAAAATGTATACTTCAATAAACCTGACTTAAAAACAAACACAAGAAGTATACCTTGAGAGTGTTTCCCAAACATACCCACCTGCTTCAGAATCTATGGGATGGCATAAAAGCTCCCAGGGCATTAGAGAGGAATGCCTGTTTCAGACAAAACCACTAGGGAAAAAAACTCTGTGTAACAAAGCTACTCACACGCAGCAACTAATACTTCAAGTAATCTTGCCAATCAGCTAACGGAAATTTTCTAAAAAAGGAAATACTAAGCAATTTTACCCTCCCTCTAGCTCCAAGCACAAAGTGACTCTTTTCTTCCATGAGAACCCGGGTAACAAGGACAAAGGTGCTAATTAAGGAGGACTTTACTTTGTAATTCTTTCCCTTCAACTCCCCATTATTCTCAGAAAAACAGCCATTCAGAAAGGACCAAGAAGTTGCAAAGGCAGCAACAGAGGTGGGGAGTACTCCCAACCCCTGTTCTTTCAAGACAGGTAGAAAGACAGGGGGATCTAAAAGTAAATTACTAGAAAAATATCTGTTACAATTAAATAATCTGGAAGTCCCAAGAGAACCATTTGTAACTGTAAAGTGGCCTGTACCATGTAATTATATTATATTCATTGCTCCCTGTCTAGGGCAAGGGAGTATATTTTCTTCAAATTAAAAATCAAACTGAACTCCTATCAGAAAACAATTTACTTACTGTTTCTTCTCGTTCATTTCCCAGGCGTCAAGTATTCGTTCTATCAATTGACATTTTTGAAAGAGCTGAATAAAAAGGAACGTTCCAGTTTAACATTGACATAAATGTCAAAGTGTCAAATTTTTAAAGTGAAACAGAACTCTAGTTAAACAGAAAAGTGATACCTATCACTTTATACATATAACCCAGCAAGCCTAATACAGCTGTGAATTACTGGCTAAATCAGATGCACCGTGAAAATAAATTTACTCAAGGGCCCCAGAACACTACAGGGATTCAAGACAGGATCTATGCCTTTAGCAGTGAACCTACGAGGAAATAATATATTTCAAGTACTGCTACCAGTGAGCAGCTGACCTAAAGCAAAAGACAGGTTTTACTCTGAAATGGAATAAAGAAAATTATGCCTTGGCAAAAATTTAACTCACAATCCACAGCAATACTTGTACATTTTAAATGCGAGCAACACTTACTTCTCTATGAGCTAACATTACTGCATTCGTATTAAAAATAGGTGTGGCTTGCCAAACTTCCGCACGCCAATGGCCAGTGCTGTGGGCTGCATTATCGAATGTGCACAGCCAGTCTTATTCAAATGTCATTTGTCTTCCCCATCTACTTGGTTACTCCAGGTTAGCCTTTCCCATCTTCAAGGTTTGGGCGTAACCCAGTATGAGCTAGAGAATGTCACACAATCACAGAACTTCAGAGCAAGAAGAAACCTGAAGACTGACTTAGTAAAATCACCTCATATTTAACAAAAGAAAACAGACCCCCAGAAGAGGCTTCCTCGATACTGCATAAGAACTCACTTCTCCCAACTTTCAGTCATATATTCAGCACAGGAAATTAAAACTCTGGCAAGCCAAATAATTGGTTCAAATGTTTTCTGCAGTATTTAAATTTGCATTGTTCTTTTAATCTCCAAAAGATTTCTAAATCTTCAAATTTATTAATTTTCCCAAATAAGCAAGCCACTTAGCCTTTTTTTTTTTTAAAGTTCATGTAATGGTTAATTGTCCAGGATATGATTTACACAATCACTGGTTAAAAGTACCATTACAAGTTAAATATTCAGACTCTGAAATCTAACCTCCCACCCTTAAACCTCAATTCACTTCACACCTTAAGCAGAAAAATGCTATAACCAGGAGTGGCAGAAAAAAAGACACCAAGTAAGCTTACATGTTTCAATAACAAATTGTCACCAGTGGAGTCTTGATCAGTAATTGTGCTATTTTCTGTGTTTTCAAAAGGACTTGCAAGAATCAGTGCAATACAGATTTCCACTTGTGTGTGTAAAAAGTTATTCCATGTGTATTTGAAGAACATGTCCTACAAAAAAAGAAAAATAATGCTTTCTTTTATTCAGTCTCCTCCATGTTTAAGCCACTACCGCAACACATTCACCAAATAATGAATTAATAAAGTGAAAATGATGTGTTCCTAGTACAATAGGACAAATTAAAAGGAACACATTTTATTTTAAATGCAGTTTAAAATGCCTTCATAGACTAAATAGCATGGTATTTCCTCATTTAACATGTCAGAATTTGCATGGAAACTAACAGAGACCAACAATAAACACATAAAGACAATAATAAATTTCTCAGACAGAAAGAGAGTGTCTTTTTGTTTTCAACGTGACTAATACAGATATTAAGAGTTCAGTAAATTTCCAAAGAAATTTATGAGAATTTCATTTTGCCTCAACAAATGCTTACTGATGACTTCTGAGCAGCACACAGTGCTAGGTGCAACCTGGGAGACAGACAAAAATACGGTCTCCAATTTTGAGGTGCTCACACCTTAAAAAAAATAACCACTCGGGCATTCAAAACTCATAGAACTATCAGTGGATAGAGCAAAACAAGAAAGGCATGAGAGGTGGTGACGTGCGGAACTCCTGGAGGTGCAAGGGTTTTCCAGATTACCTGAAAAGGTAACAGTAGCACACACACAAAAAAAGACAATTCCAAAAAGCACAAATGCATCAAGTATGTATTCAGGATATCGCTGAGTCTTGGTTATCTAATCTCAAAATGAAAAGATAATGATTAATGATCCACTTAGGAGTTTTATCATATTAATCACTCAAAAGAAGCTCTAAGATTAACAACAGAATGAATTAACAATAGCTGTAAACTTACTACTAGGAAGATGAAAGACTAGTGATTGATGACTTCAGTGAGACGCCCGGAGACAGGATTAGGAAGTTATAACCCTGTCAGAGGGTAGGGCAAAAACTATGTCCCCAGAGGGCAAGGGTTATGCTGGCAAGGAAACTGCAATCCTGTAGCGTCTCATCTTTCTCCAAATGTGCCTGCTCTCTACGCCTTCTACTGCTGTCAATTTAACACAAAGCTGAAAAACAACTGAAGTATCTATCTCAGTGACACTAGGAAGAACAAAGGGAATGGTTGATAGAGCATGCATGGGTTTGAAACTGGATGTGAATTCAAATCCTGGCTCCACCACTTACTAGCCATGGAATGTATCCCCTATCTGGGCATGATCTGAAAAATCATGCCCAGGATCACATGAGAAATGTATATGAAGTTTTATACCTAGGATCACATGAGAAATGTATATGAAGTGTACATTCAATACCTTTCATGTAAAGAGCAAACACCCAGACTCTCCTTTGAAACACACGCCAAGTTCCCCCCAGTGTACAGTGTGGCCAGCGGGTGTACAGTGTGGGTCCTGGGAACCCATCTGTGCTGTGCAGAGGCAGGACAGAGCAAGCAGAGGCCCCGGGGCCAGGCCCATGGATCCCAAACACAGGCCTTGGAGCTGGGGAACTCAGGGGTCAGGGAAGTCCAGGTAATTCCTGGGCTCTTCTTTTTCCCTTACATTCCCTTCTGCTTCCACTGAAGCAGACTAAATCAAAAGATAGTCTCACACTAAATTGAAACAGTCTTTTAGACTCAAATCAAGACAGTGTCAGAGACCTCGTATACTATCTCAGTGGAAAGAAGATCAAAGCTTGTCCCTTGGCTAATTATGAAGAGAAAATAATGCTGTAAGCCCCAGTCGTTTATTGCTAATACAATCCCCTGAAGAGGGTGATTACACTCACTCTATCCTCCATACGAGACTGAGCTTCTCAAGGGAAACATCTGTCTTAATCATCTTCCAAATTCTCTAATACAGTTCTTTACGCACGGCAACAATAAATTACTACTGAAAAATTGAAAGCATTCAAAATTGATGATAATCTCAAGGGGAAAACTATATAAAAGACTGTTTACACTCGGACCAAGGAAAGTCATTGACACATACTGCAAATTTATGAGGTTCTACCTTCAGTTATGTATCCATAAAGTATCAAGGGCAAATTAAGACATCTTTCAGGGGATATCGTACCAATATGACCCCAATGCTATTCAGCTCCATAAGGTCCCCGTTGATACTGCTGGTATTTGTTTGGAGGAGGCTGGATATCAACCTAATCACATTCAACCGGGTGTTCCCCACGGGAGGGTCCAGCACGCCCCACGTAGTCTTCATCACACTTTTCTGAGGAAGAAAAAGCTTTCCAATTAAATTCAGTTCAGTAAACAAATAAAGGGTGTAGGAGTATGTACTAAGATACAACGCTAGGTAAACTAAGCCTGCAAACAACTTGGCCTAAATTCTACACCTGAAGGAAAATCCAAAACTCCTACTGATGATATCTTTAAGATATGATGAAATGAACATGAGGGAAAACAATTAAGTAACTTCCCTGGACTACAAATTTTATAAGAAGTCAAGTACCCCCTTGCCTTCAACATTGCAAACACCACAGGAATGAAGCAGAAAGCTACTGAAGTCCACGAAAAAAAAAGTGCAATATTCCAATTCTGACCAGAAACCTAAGAAACTAAGAAAAGTTACAAGTGGTTTTAGATCACAGTTCTCAATCTCTGCCAAATCTGTGATAAAACTGCAAACTCAGAAGTTGCCTCTGGATCACAACCTTGAAACAGGATCAACCTCAAACCTGTTCTTGTCCATAAAAGGGAGTTTCTATTCTCTGAAATCACAAAAGACAGACACAGAACATTCCGGAACTTCAGAAGTTTGGCAGGAAAGGATGATGACCTGTGACAACGAAGCGAGGATGCCCTTCTCCATGTCCTCGTCCACAGGGGATCCCTGCCCCCCTGCCTGCGCTCCTCCAGGCCCAGTGGAACTGGACGGCCCCCAGTTTCACTCCCTGTGGCACAGCTCTAATAAACACGGACCTACTCACTCACCACATCATGTAGTAAAAGCAGCCACAAGCTGAACTCACTCCTAGCCGTGAACAAGAGGAAGGGCAAACCAAACACTGTCTTACTTCCGAGTTAGGCCCAAGAAGAGTACCAGTGTGAGAATCCATCCATATTAGACGCTGCCTTTTTTGTCCACCTAGAAAGAAGACTGTGGCACCTGAGACACAGGTCAGGGGAACCTGGCCACACCCTCTCCTCTCACAGGACCTCCTTCCCCTCCAACTTCCACTTCTCTTCTCCTGAGCAAATCCTTCTCCTCTCCTTACTCTCCCTCCTCTTCTTCCCAGGTCTGGCACAAAGGACGCCACAGTTAAACACCAGCTCCCCCTCCACAAGATGGTTAAGTAAACAGAAAACATCTACTTTAGAAAGGAGACACTAGTCTACTAATTTCCCAGTAACTCGCACCGTAGACGTCACAGAGACACACTTTCCAGAGCCTGGGATGCTGGATGCAATGATGCAGGGCAGAAGGAAAAACCAAAGTGTAAGAACTAGTGCAGGCGGTAGAACTCTCATGGAACTGCCTTCCACCCTAGAGATGCCAAAAGGAAGAGCCTTGTCCCCTAAAGCTCGATCTGCGCCAACCCGAGGGGGTGGGGTGTCACGGAAGGACACCACTATGGACCCTGGACACCCCTCTTTTGGAGGTCTTCGCTGTCTGCTGTCTGTGCTTTCAGTGGCTGCCTGATTAACAGTCATTTCTGGATTAGCACACGGATGCTCCCGACAGAAAAACTAACACTCCAAGTCACATTCAGCCAACTACTTCTTAAATGAGATGCCTGTTCATCAGGGGGTTACACTGCTCCAACTCTGAATAAGACAGCTCAGTTTCAAAGGTCAGTTCCTAAAAGGTTAGCTTTTACCTCAAAGATGTGACAGTAACACGCTGTGAGAGGAAAACGACTGTACTGGCACGTAAGTATGCAGAATATAGAGGAAGAACAAAAAGCTGAGTTTCCTAAGCAGATGAGTAACTTACTTAATTTTAATTCTATTCTATTCATCAATTTAGATGCTATATATCGATAAAAGCCAATTAAAAACTAGCTCAAGAGCAATGAAAACAACTGCCCGTGTACCTTCTAATATGCTTTGCACATGGGAGTCACAGCCAGTCCTTTAACTCACAAGGTTCATCTACTTTCTAACAACAGCTGAAATCTAGCTACTGGCTGGTCAACGGGCTTCAGAGAGCTGCCTTACCTTGGGTGGCTCAAGCAGGAGTTCATGAAAAGATCCAAGTCTTCCTCGGATGGCTTCTAGAACGCTCTTGTTGACCGAACAAGCTGAATGACTCATGCCTGGTGGGCAGATCTCTATATGGCCTTCAAATCTTGAAACAAAGCAAGTTAATTTTATTTATTACTTCAGAACAAATCACTCAAGGTGCTCCGTATCAGCGTATAGGGATATACATAATAGCTATAGAATATATAGTGATTATATCAAAATTTCTGGAAGGATAGGAAGAGGGTGTAATAAAACCTTGATGGGGATCAGCCAACATGGTCTGAAATCCAAAGATGTACAGTGTCGGGTGAGAAATTATATCCATTTCTTCCCATTCTCTCCTAAACCTTTTAACTCCTTATACCTATTGTACTAATATCAGGTCTCTAACCAGAAAATCTGGAAAGCAGCAGGAGATCCCTGAATTACAGGACACATCACACTGCCTGCCACTGGAAGACTGTTAATAATAAACAAGCCTGTATTAGTTCTATACAGCTTCTTTTGACTAATCAACACTGCTTCCTATTTAAAAGTCTTAACTTACTCTTCTGCATAAAGCTTCACCTATACTCATTATAAACCACTCCTTTTAGAAAAACAATTACGAGTGGAATGAGACTCCCAAATCCCAATCAGTTTTAGAAAGCACAGGGGTTCTCAAAGTTTGGGGACATAAGGAGGGAGGGGTCTAAAAATGTGGGTGTACAATTCAGATTAAAAGATAAACCTGAGAGTGGTGTGTCAGTGCAAACTAGCGCTTAACAATGTAGCTGCTGGAGCACGACTGCCTGAGCCTGAACCCTGGACCTTCACTCACCAGTAATTCGTTCTAATATTGGAAAACGGGAACCACTGAAGAATGTCCCTCCCAGGACTGCTGTGGGGACCACGCTAATGTAGACAAAGGACTGAGGGCGCTGCCGGACACAGCTAACACCTAGAGAGTGGTTATTAGGGCTGTTACCCCAGGACTGCTGTGGGGACCACGCTAATGAGGACAAAGGACTGAGGGCGCTGCCGGACACAGCTAACACCTAGAGAGTGGTTATTAGGGCTGTTACTTGAAAATATTTCACACGGGCAAGTGATTTCTAAGAGCTACACGGAACAGCCTTCAGAAACTCAATTCCTAGAAAGGGGGAGTAGGTAGAGTAAAGGCCTTTCGCTTTGATTATAGTGCTTTTTAAATGTGTAGGGGTTTTAATAATTTATGTGGCCAAATATAGCGTTCTTCACTATAGTCTCTGTCCAGGAAGCCATACTTAAAAGTTCTTTACAATGCCATAATCCTATGAGTATTTGCATACTTTTCCTCTGGTGTTTTTCATTTAACTCATCTGGAATTTATTTTTATGCAAAACAGGTATAGACATGGTATTTTTTCCCCAAGTGGCGAGTCACTTCTAAGCCACATTTATAGAATGATCCGCTTTTCCCCACTTATGTGAAAAAAAAAAAAAAAAAAACCCATACAAAAACATATACTAAAATTCCTTAATCATTCATATACATTTTATTTGTTCATCTAATAAATACTTAGTGAGCATCAATTTATGTACCTGCCTTGACTCAGGTACTACAATCAATATCCATGGTGTTTCTCACATTTTAATCCTTTCAAATATATGTAAAAATCTGCCAAATCCAAAACAAAACCTGTGCTGATATTCCGAAGAGATACATGAAATCTGGAACACAGACTTGGAAAGGCACAAGAAGTGATGGCTGTTTGGGGCATCGGGAGTCTGTTCCTTTCCTCTCTGAACAGAGATCTACAGTCCAGATGCACGGTATCTGCATCCACGCAGCTCCCTCAACCACTCACCAGTTAAGGAAACTTTGCTTATTTACTGTGTGGGATGATTATGAATAAAGGGCACAAATATTCACTTACAAGTTTCTGTGTGACACAATTTTCACTTTTCTTGGGTAAATATCTAAGAGTGCTGGATAATATATTGCAATAAAGGTCTGTTTGTTAAAAAACTGCCAGGCGTTTTTAGGAGATGGCCGCATGACTTAACATCCCAGTCGGAGAGTGTGAGGCTTCACTGTCACCAGCACTGGCTGTTTGTTTGGTTCAGCTGTTCAGTGGGCTGAATGGTCCCCCCACAAAACGTATGTCCACATCCTAGTCCCCAATCTGGATGCCTTTTCTTTCTTTCCTGCCTCACTGCACCGCTAGGGCCTGTAGCATGAGGCTGAATAGAACTGGTGACGGGAAATATTCTTGCCATGGTCCTTGATTTTAGGGGCTATGATTTCAGTCTTTGCCCATTAAGAATGATGGTAGCTATGGGTTTTCTTTTTGTTTTTCAGTTTCCAAGTTCCCTTCTATTCCTAATTTGCAGAGAGGTTTTATCATACAAGAATGTAATGAAATGATCACATGGTTTTACTTCTTTAGTCTGTTGGTATCAGTTATACTGGTTGATATTTATTAAAGCTATTTTTGTGAAGCAGTTTTAAGTTCACAGCAAAATGGAGGGGAAGGTACAGAGACTCCCATATACCCTCTGCCCCCACAAACGCACAGCCTCCCCATTATCAACATCCTCTACCAGAGTATGTTTATTACAATCCATGAACCTACACTGACACATCATCACCACCCAGAACCCAGTTTACATTATGGTTCACTCTAATGGGTTTGGACAAATAATGACATGTATTGGTCACTATGATATTATACAGAGCATTTTCACTGCCCTAACGGTCCCCTGTGCTCCACCTATTCATTTCACTCCCCTTGCCAACCCCTGGCAACCGTGATCTTTTTACTGTCTCCACAGTAAAATATGACATTTTCCAGAATGTATGTAGCCTTTTCAGACTGGCTTCTTTCACTTCTTTCTTTCTTTCTTTTTTTTTTTTTTTTTTTTTTTGCGGTACACGGGCCTCTCACTGTTGTGGCCTCTCCCGCCGCGGAGCACAGGCTCCGGACGCGCAGGCTCAGCAGCCATGGCTCACGGGCCCAGCCGCTT
The DNA here is from genome assembly GCF_964270905.1 of Leucopleurus acutus. NCBI lineage: Eukaryota > Metazoa > Chordata > Mammalia > Artiodactyla > Delphinidae > Leucopleurus > Leucopleurus acutus. The sequence goes on along the minus strand of NC_139151.1, from coordinate 104,910,381 downwards.
CTCGGCATGTGGGATCCTCCTGGACCGGGGCATGAACCCACGTCCCCTGCATCGGCAGGCGGACTCTCAGCCACTGCGCCCCCAGGGACGCCCTCACTTCTTTCTTTTTCATTTGCATTTAAGGTCCCTCCATGTCTTTTCATGGCATGAGGGCACATTCTTTTTAGTGCTGAATAATATTCCACCGTCTGGATGAACTACGGTTTATTTATCCACTCACCTACTGAGGACCTCCTGGCTGCTTCCAAGCTTTGCCAAGTGTGGATAAAGCTGCTGAACAACTGTGTGCAGGTTTTTGTGTGAACCTAAGTCTTCAACTCCTCTGTGTAAATACGAAGGAGCACAACTGCTGGACTGTATGGTAAAAGTATGTTTAGTTTTCTAAGAAACTACCAGACTGTCTTCCAAAGTGGCTGCACCATTTTGCGTTTCCACCGGCAACAAATGAGATTTCCTGCTGCCCTGCAGTCCTGCCAGCACTTGGTGTCGTCAGTTAGGTCCACTGAATTGCTAGTACTGTGCTTCTTACTGATTTCTGTCTAAACGTTATGTCCATTTCTGTTAGAACTTTACAAAAAAATTTAGATTTACAAAAAAATTGCAAAAATAGTACAGAGTTCCCATGTGACCCATACCCAGTTTCCCGTTATTATCTTTCATTTGTCAAAATTAATGAACCAGTACTCACACGTAAAATCCATACTTCATTCAGATCTCCTTGGTCTTTGCCTACAGTTGTTTCTCTGACCCAGAACCCGCCGAGGACACCACACTGTATTTAGCTTTCAAGTGCCCTTAGCCTCCTCTTGGCTGTGACAGTTACTCAGACTTTCCTGGTCAGGTACTTTGCAAATGTCCCTCATTTGGGGTCTGGTCTTAACATTTTTCTCATGATCATGGGTCTTTGAGAGGAAGAACACACAAGTAAAATGACATTTTCATTACATACTATCAACACAACAGTGCTGGCTGCTGACTTTGATTATATGGCTGAGGAAGTGCTGGTCAGATTTCTCTGTCAAACTTGACAGAGTAACTGTCAAGTTCTCATTTTATTCTCTCTTCATACTGCACTTTTTAGAAGGAAGTCATGAGGTGCAGTCTACACGTCAAGAACGGACAGTCTTTTTCTTCCTCCTTGAGAAGGGATTATGAACTATTTGGAATTCTCCCACAGGGGAGGTTTGTCTCTTCACCCTCTCTTACTTATTCAGTCACTTATTTATATCAGTATGAACCCATGGGTATTTTATACTTTGTGTTATAAAACAATACTGCCTTATTTTATTGTGCAAGTGTTCCCAGCTCTGGCCACCGGGAGCTCTTTTAGTTGGCCCGTGCCCCTCTCACACACCCGGTGCTGTGGGTTTTCTCTCGGAGCGCGTCCTTACTGTCTGCACCACAGGATGCTCCACACTCATCTTGTATACTTCTTAGCCCAGTTGCAGAACCAGCCACTTCTCCATGAAGCCCTGGTTCCTTTACTGGAGGATGGTATGAGAAACTGAGATCTGGGCACACGGTTACTTGTTCCTGGTGATGCTTCATGACTTCTAGGCCTCACAAAGCAACTGTCTTCCTGGTTTAACTCTTCATATTTCAGTATCGGTAACTTCTAGTGTCCTACACTGATCCTTTCCTCAACTATGTCAAAGTTTACAAATGAGCCCAAAGGCATTCTTCCATTTCTGTTGTAGTTTTCATTTCTAGCATTTGTGTATGATCTTCCATATCTGTTAAAATTCTCCATCTGTTCACATATTGCTCACTTTTCCCACAAGCCTTTAACACATTAATCATAGTTATCTTAAATTGCCTACCAGATTGTTCCAACATTTTTGAATCTAGTTCTCCTGACTGCTTTTTCTCTTGAGAGTTCAGTTTGTTTGGGTTCTTTTTATCTTGCTTCTTTGTCTTGCAATTTTTTAGCTGTGACGTGGACATGCTGTGTAAGACAACAGAGACTGATATAACTAGTATTTGCAATGGATACACCCCTTTTTTTCTAGGTCTTTAGTGTGAGGTTTCTGGATCAATTTATAGTCAGCAGCTGAGTTAGGTTTGGGTTTTGTTGTTCCTATGACTGACTTCTCTCGGCACATTGAAGACTTTAAATGTGTCTCAAGTCACTTTGTATTTATAGTTAGGGATGGATTGCCAAGGTTTTCTCAACTTCTGCTCTGCCCCTGGCTGAGGTTCTTCCCTTCAAGCCTGCTCCTGTGCTGATGGCCTCCTTCCACACTGCAGCCTTCCCTCCACCAGCACGCTGCTCTCGTCACTCGATGTGTGGTGGCCTGGTGGGGAGGACCGCTCTGTTGTTCAGGTTCAGCCTCAGTCTCAGGCAGCGGAAGTGCTCATGGACCTCAGGGGTGGGGCCCTCTCGGTGATCCTGCCCTTACCTCAGTGGTAGGGGCTCTCTAATAGCCTGGGCCCTGAAAAGTGTCCCTGCTTGTCCTGTGGGGCAGAGACATTTTCCTGGTCCCTTCCTCCTCATCGAGTCTTTAGGGTTACAGGGTTTGCTGCCCTTTCGCCAGTGGCTTCAGGGTTTTATTCAGCAGGGGCGGGAATGGAGAAGGACCCTGCTGCTGTACTCCGCAGCCCTACTCTGCAAGGGAGGCCTTCTCAGGGCTCTTACCCGGCCTCCAGTACTTCCTGAGCAGGGCTCGCAGGTATGTGCAAAGTCCTGAGTCTGTAGTTCTCAGGGTGTCCTTGCTCTCCCTGTACCTGAGGCGCTTTGGGCGTTACATAACCTACTATTATTCTACGTTTATAAAAAACACATTGGAACTATCATTTTTTTAAGATGAAAAATGAAACTGTGTATCAAAGTACCTCAGTTCCTCAGTAGAAGATAAGAATTATATTGTGCACTAACTTACCCTTTCTCTCCTTTCTTTCCCGGACCGGGGCACAAACCCGTGTCCCCTGCACTGGCAGGCAGACTCTCAACCACTGCGCCACCAGGGAAGCCCTCTCATTACTTCTTGAGTTTTATTAAAATAATCTGGAATTTACTGGGGTTTTTTTTTCAACATTTGACTTATTCAATTATTCATTCTTAACATAACTTTCATAGTCATATGAATTGTCACATTCCTATCTGTTTCATTTATCATTACTTTCACCAACATATTTCCTTATCTTAAGTTCTTTATTCTACCTTATTTTTCTGCTTGGCTTCGGTAAAGTCCATCTTCGAGTAATCTGGCCCAGGTACAGGACACGGATGGGACACTGAGGTCCATACGCTTGAAAATGCCTCCTGCCCTCACACAGCAACAAAAGTGCTTCAGGGTCACAATCCTGCCCCCTGTTTTTCAGTGTTTAGTTAGCTTTACAAATGACATGTCTGGCAACGTGATTTGCTTTGTAGTTAACCCACTTTTTTCTTGTCCAAATATTTTTAAGATTTATCCTTTATCCTAGGGATTCAGAAATCACATAAGGATAAGGCTAAGATCTCAGTTGTCCACCACCCCTCCACCTGCCCCTCTTTAAAGTTAATCGTGCTTAGTATTTGATAAACCTTTGTGGTCTGAGGATAAGTTCCTTCTGATCAGAAATTCCTTCCTGTCATTTATTACTGTATCGTCTCCATTCTCAAGACAGAGTTGTCAATATAAATCTCGCAGCACCAGCTCATGTGCTTTTAAACCATTTTGAGAGATGATGCAACTGCCTTGCAGCATGAGTAGCAAGATAACAGTCCTGTATCACCTGATTAATACCTTAAGTTATTGGTTACGCTATTTAAAACATGATTTACCAGGGAAGACACAGGCAAAGTCAAAACTGCAGATACAACTCCAAATGACAACAGAGCTGAAGCAGTGCTGCCACACTGCCCTTCCATTATCACTAACCAGAGATTAAAGAACCAGAAATAGAGATGAAGACTTTGGGAAGCAGGGATTGGTAAGGCTGTGTTTACTATTTTGCTGGAAACCAAAATGACATCACAAACTAAATCCAGAAACACTGGATGGCTAAATTTTCATATGCTGACAGCAGACCGTGTCTCTCCTCCTCTTCATGCCCTCTGCTTTACTGGATGGATCCAATAGTGGGTAAGAAAATACAAATTCTAATCTCTAAACCACATGTTCCCAGAATGCAAACACATACATACCTCTTCAAATTCTCATTCTCCAGAGAACAATTAGGAAAACTCTGACAATTAATAAGTAAATTAGCTTTGGGTATAAACTGTAAAGAATAATATGACAGGGCTTCCCTGGTGGCGCAGCGGTTTAGAGTCGGCCTGCTGATGCAGGGGACGCGGGTTCGTGCCCCGGTCCAGGAAGATCCCACATGCCACGGAGCGGCTGGGCCCATGAGCCATGGCCGCTGAGCCTGCGCATCCGGAGCCTGTGCTCCGCAACGGGAGACACCACAACAGTGAGAGGCCCGCATACAGCAAAAAAAAAAAAAAAAAAGAAAGAAAAAAATAAAAAAAAGAATAATATGACAAATATTAATTGACTTGTCCAGAGGCACATACATAGGGAAAACAAGACTATATTTCTGATTCTGAAACACACAGCACAAAGTTTTCCTTAAGGCCTCAAGCCACCTGCCCGTCCATTTTTAAACAGCCTAATGAACTGTAGTTGCCTCATATGTGAAACCCCGGAAAAAAACCACCCAAAGCCTCAAGTTAGCAAGCACTGGACAGAATCACAAGATGGAAAGAGCCCTGAACTGCCACTTGGAGGAGAGCTGCATACAAACCAGGAACACCTATTTTCAATTTTCATAAGCAAGAAATAAGCTTCTCTTGTGTTTGAGCCATTCTGTATGGGTCTGACTTATTATAGAAGCATTCTGGTAACTACTACAATACCCCAAATGACTAGAATCCACATATTGCCAATAGTGTTTACCAAACCATATAGTTCAACTACATCTATGCATCCCATTCATATAAAACTATTTATATAGTAGAAAAAGATTCAACACCTGAAATTCACGGGCATGATACTGTAGCGATCAACCAACAACTTAACTCTTAGCTTTTAAAAATTCTAAAAGCAAAACCAAATGGCTCATTTCGCAAGATAGAAAGGAAAACTTACGTTGGTCGCCGTGTCTCAAGTAAAGCCAACAATATCTGGACTGCGCTGACTATGGCCGATTCATTCTTCTCCTTGTGGAAAATATTTGATAGGAGCTGCTCTATGATTTCTTGCCTAGGAAAACAAATCAATAGTCAAACGCTAATTGTAACATTGTTTAACACAAACAACTTCGGAGAAAAAGATCATGGTATCAGTAAGACAAGTATAAAAGAGTTCAACCTCACTTGTGCATATTTATTAACAATATTTTATGTTTAATATATCTATAAGGAAGGCCAGTGATCTTGCTTATCATATATGTAACACAGACATATATATATATATATATATTCCTATCCCCTCCCCTCAGCAAAGTCATCTGGGCCCTGCTTGCCTTTGCCAATCTTGTTGAAAGCCAACAAACACCTCACGACTGGAAGTCACCTCCTACTCAGATGGTGGGGACGGGCGGTAAAAAGACTCGGAACCCTTCAGTCCCACAGAAGGAGGGGACTTTTTACAAAAGAAACCATAAATGTTTTCCCACAAAGGCATTCATGTATAATTAACAAAGATCTAAAACAGATACAAGATAACATCACTTGCTGCACTGTACTCTACAACTAAAATTTGGTAAACCAAAATAATGTGGTAGCAGTGAAATGGGTGTGACTGAACTACTGCCCCAAAAGTATTCTCCACAGGCTCTTCCCATGACACCCCCCAATACACGTATACAAGGTCACAATTAATGTAGAATACAAGGGTAACCTGTTAGGTGAATAAATTTATACGGATGTTCTCAAGGAAAACCTGTTTCTTAGGATCTCAGTAATTTTTAGAACCCATGGGGATTAAGAAATGGAATCACCTTAGCAATGAGAGGGACAGCTGTGTTGTCCCTGGTGCCCACCTGGCAGACACACTAGTCACCCCAAGGTACAGCTGTGCTCACTGGCTACTAACACCAGTTCCTTTGCCAGGTTAGGGCAGCAAGTAGGACAGAATCTCTTTCTCTTTGGGGGAAGCAAATAAAACTGGTATCTAACCTAACTTCAGAGGAGCCCCTTGCAGGAAGTAGCTTTCAAGTACTCTCAGACCAGCACTAGAATTGCTTGTGAGATCTCTACCCAAAACAGTACTGTAAAAGTCACTAAACACACAGCAGTCTACAGAGTAACTATTAAACTTGGAACTGAGCTCTGGAAAACAGACTGCTTTTCTGTAAATACGTATATTCTTCAAATAGCAGCCTCACCCCAGGTAGAGGAGTACCGACAGGGCATCCAACTGTAGATGTCCACCTTCTCATTCAGCTGTAGTGTCTAACTTTCCAGAGAGCAATATCACCTTTCATAAACCCTGACGCCTGAAGGGAGTGGCTAACAAAGAGGTTCTCACTCTTTCATGGCTGCATCAAATTGGAAGTCTACCATACCCATGGACAGCGTTCTACTAATGGACAAAAATGAGATAATAACCAGCAAAAATGTGACGGTCAAGATGCAACACAGCAGCTGAGCCATATTCTGAGTCTTAGCTAAACATACAAATATCACCAAATACAGAAGAAATCATAAACTGAAGAACTGAGCTTATTAAACAGGATAAAAAGAATGCCTTCATATTCTTTAAATAATAAGGCATTTATTTACAAATGAGAAGACATATTCACTTCCACTTTTTAAAAAATGGAGTTCTTGGGCTTCCCTGGTGGCGCAGTGGTTGAGAGTCCGCCTGTCGATGCAGGGGACGCGGGTTCGTGCCCCGGTCTGGGAAGATCCCACATGCCGCGGAGCGGCTGGGCCCGTGAGCCATGGCCGCTGAGCCTGCGCATCCAGAGCCTGTGCTCCGCAACGGGAGAGGCCACAACAGAGAGAGGCCCGCGTACCGCAAAAAAAAAAAATGGAGTTCTTAGACGAACACCAATAAAGTTCATTATGTGAGCTGTGCTATGTACGAGGCCAGCCAGGTTCTTCACCCAGGCCTTTGAGACGATGGCGCACTTCTGTTTTGTTTTGTTTTTGTGTGGGCAGCTAAAGACTCGCATCTATAAAAATAACTGGGCTCAACCCGGCCCAGAGGCCGACCCACTGTAAGCTCATTAGTATCAAGAATTAGGAGCTGCCTGGTCCAACCGTCCCTAACACAACTAGTTTTAAAGGAATTCTGGAACTTCAGATTTTCCCACAACAGAGCTACTAAATTAAATACATTCAATTTCAGCTCAGATTGTTTCCCAAGCTAACACTCACTACCCAACACCTGGCCCACCTTCTTAGAGGCCTTCTGGTATTCCTACCCACCTTGACCATTCTCTTTAACCTTAGCTCATTTCCAACTTTTCCTGCAGTGCTAACCTACACTTCCAGTTACACATACGGTGTTTATGTGGGGGTTAGTCTGTATACCGAGTAGACTGGCTTATAACACAACACTGCTATATATTATTAGGTGATAAGCAAATACATACAGATATATAACAATATATAAAATATACACAGATACTGTTAAAATTAATAAAAGCTTACTAAGCTCACAGGAGCCTTTGGTCACTGTGTACTTCCTCAATCAACAGATACTAAAGAGAACGACTATAATGTGGGAACACGTCTGATATTAAAAAGGGTTGGTTCTCATCCTCAAGAAGAGTGTGGGAAGCACTGTTATAGAGTTAAGTCTCCCCGATGCTCAGTGCAGTGAAGGTTTAACTCAGTGACACCACGGAGCCCCTGACTCTTTAGGACCATGTAGTTGAAGAAATTTACTCTGACTAACATTTAATGATGTTGATTATGTACCTCTCTGCATCAAAGTACAGTTGCCTGATCCAGGTCTAAAAACACAGTCTGAAATATATTAGCTAGTGCACACAGAGGCTCCAATAGCTAGATCCCACGTTTAGTCCAAATAGAGTTGAGTGAAGAGAGGGCTGGCGCAGAAGAACTCAGTGATTACTACTGACCAGCCTGACACTCGGGGTGAACCCGCACAGTCCAGGAAGGGAGCCAAGCACCACCTGTGGCCACAGAACGCTCAAAAGGTAACTAGTCTGAATTGGCCTGTTCTAAGTGTAAACTACACACTGGATTTCCAAAACTTTGCACAAAGAATGTAGACTCACTCATTAATAATTTTTTAAATGAACATATGTTGAAATATTATTTTGTACCTATTAAATAAAACATAAAAATTAATTTCACCTATTTTTTTTACTTTAATATGGCTACTAGAAATTTTTAAATTACATGTGACTTTTATTATATTTCTATTGGACAGTGCAGTCATGAACCATATGAAATTACTGTCAGTCAACATTTTTTAACCTTGAGTAAGTTAATTTTTACATGGTTCAACCTATTTCTACTACAATTATCGGTATTGTATATTATAAAAGGAGTACATATGCCATAATGCCCAAGAATAACTGAAATGGGGCAGGTAAGATGACATTTTACTCAGAAGCTGATAATCTCTTGTCTTGCTACTTGAGAGAACTAGTCAATTCCTTCCGATTCTACAATGCACACTGGGAAAATACAACTTTATTTCTCAGAATACAGAGTTTAAAACAAGATATCTTGTCTCTAATTTGTTCCTTGTTTGTCTCACACTTGCCAAGTAAACAATACACACAAATGTCTTAGTTTAATAAAAGGGTCTTCCCGGCCAAAAGATGCAAACGAGTCTCAATATACAGGAGGACTAAAAAATTCCAACAAAGTCATTAAGAAGAACAACAGTAGCAGTAAACTGATGCGAGACTGCCATTCGTACATAACAACGCTAACTGTAGGCACTCTTTCCAGTTACTCATCCAAAGTGGGGAAATGCCTTATTTTTGTTTACTAAAATAACGTTCAGTTGTAGGGATGCAGGCAAATGTATGCCCATACTCTTCCTGAAAATGTATGAATCTACAAATACCAGTATGGTAGGTTGGCCATTCGCAGATTTCAAAATACTACACCACCCCCAAGCTGTCTTCCACCTGAAACACATGAGATGTCTGTTCATTAGGAATTATCTAAAAATAAGGGCAGAAGCAATATAAAGAAACAAAACATACAAGATGTATAAGCCTTCGAATCAGGTCTGGTCAGGTTACCCCAGTCAGCTGCCAAGGTACAGTGGATCCTAAGAAGAACTTCTGATTAAAAATCACTGACTGGGAATTCCCTGGTGGTCCAGTGGTCAGGACTTGGCCCTTTCACTGCTGATGGTGTGGGTTTAATCTCTGGTCGGGGAACTAAGATCCCGCAAGCCACGCGGCATGGCCAAAAAATTTAAAAAAAGAAAAAATCACTGACTAAGATGGGTCAAATTACTTCATATACCTATCTTCCCCAAAGACCATGGAGGCAGTGACAGCAGTTATGATGTCACTGCCCCATCCATGATAGTTTTATAGAACTTAGTTTACAATTATTGAAAAGTTCAAAGTCTACATATAAATGTCATTTATTTACATTCTTACCCTGTAAGTCTCCAATGGGCATCACGACTGGCTGAGATCAGATAAGCAGGTTTTCCTGCCTTCTCAGCCATCCACAGGTTATTTTCCAGGGACAGGATTCCCACGTAAGAAACACTTACCAAGTACTTACACTGGAAGCACATCAAATAGCATCAATATGAAAAAAGAACAAGAAGAGAGTTTCAAACATACTTTTCTAGAGTGGCAAGCAGGGGGTCTGGTTCTGTACTGTTCTGAATTTGTAACATCTGGTCTCTGCTCAGGCGAACAATTTCACAAAGTGACTGTGATGCATTTGAATGCCGCTAAAGGAAAGAAGTACAATTTTAACTATAAAACACATCAGAAGTCAAATTTATAATAAAATAAAGTTAGTGAAGAAACTGCTTAAGAAATAACACAAATTAACACTGGCCATAAGCTACAGTGAATAAAAAGCCAGGGTCCAAAGAAATAACATATGTCAAGCATGAGTATTTTACCCTTCCAGGCTTTACTTAACAATACCACAAACAAAATACACGTTACTTTGTGTAGGGAAATGTAATTAAAGTTCTGACAAGGAAAAATTTCTTTAATTAAATACTTGAAGAAAAATATAACCCCCCAAATTTATATCCTTTTAGCAGCAAAGAAAGATGAACACAATTCTTTGGCTTAAAAAAATAAACGCAGCTTTCTGGAATATACTAATGGATAAGAAATATTACTTCTTTCAGTGCGCAGTGTGCTATTCTACAGGAAAGTTCTGAAATCTCAGCACCAAACGCCTATGCTCCGTGGCATGTGGCACTGAGCATCACCTGCCCAGTGAGACCAGCAGGTTCCAGCACAGATGACAACACACACCAGGGTATCAAAATCCACTGTTTGCAATCAGGAGTCTAACATTTCCTCAATAAATATATGCAATTCATCACTTAATACAAAACGGAAGTATCAACAGGACTGTCCAAAAGACAAAATTAACTTCTCTTGCAAGTCAGTTAGAGAAGGTGCTGATGCCCCAAACGCTTTGTCCTTTGCCAAAAAAAGTTGCTGCAGAGTTGGGCTTCTCCTCTGTCAACTTCTCCTGGACCCTTCAGACAAGGACAGTACCTGTTGAGCAGGAACCTAGTGATGAGCAAGCCTCGTCTGTGGATGTGTCCTCCCTACCCCATGAATAGGGCAGGCCACGCTCCTGTCCTCACTCTCCTCGGCCTGCACCGGCCACATTTCCAGCACATGGGAAATGTGCTCTTGGAACCATCCGGCTCCCCCAGCCACAGCAGGAGGGCTCATCACCCCAACCAGGCCGAGGGCGCCGTCGAAGCTCTAGCACCCAGTACGTGCACACACTGGAGTGTCCTTCCTGAGAGTCAGCAGTAACGATACTGCAGGGAGCACATGATGTACTGTCTCAGGGGAGGGTGGGAATCAACAGCCCCCTTAATGGTTAGCTCTTTTCTTTTTTGAAGGGGGTGGTGGGATGGGGAGGCTGCTTTAGATAAACTCCAGGTACCAAAAGTTTTTTAATGGGCTGCAGTAGAAGGGGCTACATCTACCTCCACAGGAAATGTGTCTTGGTGGGGAGAACACGCTCCGGCCACATGCTCCTTCCTCTGCACTGTCTCCTCTATGGCGCTCACTCTCCGATTAGTCCAAGCTAGAGGCATCCAAGGAGGCTGCCCATGCCCCGTGACATACCCTGCATGTTGTTTGAAACAACTCCTTTGTAGATACTACCTTGAACCACGTGGAACTGTCATTTCCATAGGCAGAAATGGCCAAATGCTGGCAGCTCCACAAGAGTCAGTCCACTACTGAAGGCAGCAACAAGGGCAGCAGCAGAGAAGCAGGGGGACAGCCTCCTCTACAGCAGCATACCCGCTGGTCCTGGAGACCCCACCCCGCCCCCAAGCATCCCCTCAGCATGGAGCTCAACGTGCAAACTCCAAAGTAGCTTCAATTCTACTGCCAAGTCAATCTTTAGCACCCAGGACAAAGGCCAAACCTGTCAGCACAAAAGCCCGAGCCAGGAAGTAGAACCACCAAGAGTTCATCCCTCTTAAGGATTCAATGGTGACCAGGATCCTGCTGCGCTGTCTGGAAAGCTTTAGCCAAAATGGAAAAAACAAATGCACACAGACGTGGCCACATCATCTGGACTAATGATGGGTATAAAAGAAAAACAAAGTGTGGAGGAGGTTTGTAATAAAGGCAAGCAGATGCAGCACGAAGTCTCAGCTCTAAGAAGGAGAAGGAGCTAGACCCAAGGCTCACTGTTTCACATTCCGGGAAATTTTCTGAGTATCGGCAAAATGCAGTATTTTAAAAAGCCTTTGGTGTTTAGAAACCTGTCAACTTGAAGAATGCCAGGTGATCGCTGTTACCTACCCTCTACCTTCACATCTAGTACAATTATGCTCTGTGCCCAAATAAACATGGTTCATTTTTTTTTTTTAAATCAAGTTTATAGTCACACAAGAGAACTTACATCTTCTTCTTGCGATGGATGAACTATTTCCACAAGCCTCTGGATAATTTTCTCCTCATTTAACCACTGTAAAACACATTGTAGAAGTAATCATAGCAATGAGTGGCTCTTGTTCAAGCCCCAATGAAGATAAACATACTTGGAAATATCCATCACATTTTAAGTAGAATGTTACAGGTTTTCTCTGGACTTTGAACACTACAGGAAATTAAAAGTCCCCCAAGGAAAATGCCAGTGAATATATTATTTTAACAGTAGCTACAGTACCAACTACTCCCCAAGTCACAATACCCACATCCAAAAATTCTATACATCAGTTTCTTAGTGATGTTAATTCTCAGACACTGGGTACTAAAACGGTCTGTACTTTGGACATGAAGGCGGGGGGAATGGAACTTATACATTTTCTGTAAGAGAGCATTCACTTTAAGAGAGCTTCAAAAAGGCTGAGAAAAGCAATATTTAGTAGCAAGCCTCTGGCTTAAAACACATGATGAACTTTTTACCTTCTAAAACCAAAACAACCGCAGGAAACGTGGGGGCTGGCGGGCACCACAGAAACAGAGTTTGTCTGCCCTGCCACATGCTAGCAAGCTATCACCATGATTAGGACACTCTCTTCTTCCACCATATATGAAATACTGCCATGAATGAAAATATGAAGGGGATGAGAATAAATGAAAAATCAGCCGGCGTAATATTAGTTCCACAAGGAACAGGAACACCGTAATAAACAAGGCACTCACTACCTGGAACGGGCGTGCACACACACAAAATCCCAAAGGTTAACAGAGATGGCGGCGGGGCTGGGCGTGGGGTGGGGTGAGGCTAGGGGTGGGTGGCAAGAAATCGGACACGCTTTGATAAAGGCATGTGGAGAAATTCTTAGGTTGTCTCTAGGCTCCTTAAGGAGAACATGCCAAAGGAAAATGCAAACAAAAGCTATTAGGAGACTACCACAAAGGCAGAGGCCCAACTTTACATTTTAAGATGTTTTAAAACGTGTACGTGAAGTACACTGTGTTTGAATCTGTTCAAACACAGATTCTGACTCAGCAGGGCAGGGGTGAGACCTGGGATTTCTAACATGCTCCCAGGTGATGTTTGGGACCAAACTTTGAGTAGCAACGACCTAAAACAGGATGCAAACACCTCTACATAGGAGGTGGGGCAGAGGGTCCTGACGGCCAAGAGAAAAAGTAGGAAACTTTGTGGTCAGTGAATGAATCAAACACCCACCCTCACTGACTCCACAGCTATTAACAAGCACCGACAGCCCAAGCCCACGGTGGGCCCCCCAATCAAAGTAAGACATTCAGGAGTTTCTAACTACCCTTCCCCCGAACTACGCCTTTATTAACGACCCACCACCATATCCCTCCAGAAACGCACCTATTCCTTTGGAAGTGGGCCCTAAAATTCAACCCAGCAGTGACCAAAGGAATTCTAAGAAACCACACTGAATAATTTCCCCCAATAATAATCCAAACATAAAGGTGACCATCCCTCCTATCCTTAACTACCTTCCCTGGAATCCCCAACCTCTACTGAGAAGAGACTCACATCCACAAAAGCACACCTAAAAAGGGCCAGAGTCCCAATTTAGGGCCCTCTCCCACAGGCAACTCCCAGGCCATCCACGAGGCCCCCGCAGCTGACTTCCTCACATGACCACGGTTCTCAGTAGACCTCTGCCTGCTCCTACAGACCCAGCCCTGACCCGACCCCCAGACTCTCCCACTCACACAAACACACGCTCCGGCACGCCTGCCCACCTTGGTAGAACATGTCCTTCCCTGGGACACCACCCGACAGACCCTCCTTCTGGGCCTTCAGGTCTTTAGCTTTTTCAATAAAACTTGTTTCCAGAGTTCTAAGGTTTGAGGTTGAGTATTAAAGATGGATTGAGGGACTTCCCTGGTGGCACAGTGGTTAAGAATCCACCTGCCAATGCAGGGGACATGGGTTCGAGCTCTGGTCCGGGAAGATCCCACATGCCGTGGAGCAACGAAGCCCGTGCGCCACAACTACTGAGCCTGCACTCTAGAGCCCATGAGCCACAACTACTGAGCCCACGTGCCACAACTAATGAAGCCCATGCACCTAGAGCCTGTGCTCCACAACAAGAGAAGTCACCGCAATGAGAAGCCCACACACCGCAACGAAGAGTAGCCCCCGCTCGTCACAACTAGAGAAAGCCCACGCGTAGCAACGAAGACCCAACACAGCCAAAAATTAATTAATTAAAAAAACAAAAAAGATGGATTGGACTGGGGAATGGTTCTGGAAGGAGGCGGTGAAAGGGACAAAAGAGAGGAAGAGACAGAAGACAAGAAGCAAAGACGAGAGGCTGTGAGAAACCTCACCTTCAAGTCACTCACACCCTCATCTGCCCACCCAAATCCCACCCAAGGCAGCTCCTCAGGATACACACATGTCCTGAAATAACCACCTCACCAAATTTTAAAATATGTGCCCTTTTGGAGGTAAACTCCTTTCTCCTTCTTATCCCATGCTCCTAGGTATCCACGAGAAGAAAGTTACTTCTGAAGCCAGATTCCCTAGAAATGCCAACACCTCTTCTTTTTGACTTTCAGAGGTATCTCTGCAGTGTGACCATCTTCTCAAGAAAGAAGTCTCACAGAATTCTCAGATGAGACTTTTAGCTCCCATTCTACCTTCCTACTCCCACTGAAGAACAGACCAGCAAAGGGAAAGAACCCCTCACAAGGAGACAGCCTATGTACCTAGGGATGTACACGTCAGGAATCCTAATCCTGAAAGATCTGAATCTCTTCCCATTTTGGAATCCACCCCCCACCCCCGTTTCCCAGACCACTTTCTACCAATCCCCTAGAATCCCGCCCAGACTGAGCAGCCCAGCAGCTCGAGCGCCACTCCCCAGCCCGTCCACAGCGGCCGTGATCCTACTCACATTCAGCACATCCTGCCTGGGCTGTGGGGGCTCAATGCAAGTCAGGAGCCTGAGCAACAAGTCCATGATGGCCGATGTTCCTATGTGCTTCATAATAAGGTCCACAAAGTCACGTTTCTTCTTTAGGAAATCCACAATCTAGAGAAGAACAGCCACAACTGAAAGGCACACCACTTGGGAACTATCAACTTTAGGATGCTTTCAGTCATGACCCATCTAGCTGCCCCCTCCAAAATCCACCACCACTTTAAGTTTAGGAATAGCAAATGCTGAATTAGTAGTAAGATGTCAAATTGGAAAGCCTTCTAATTGTTACAACATTCAAAAACCTCTTGGGGAAAAAAATCTCTTAAATTATCACATGTTCCCTAATACAAACACACCATAATCTTTTATTTCTGTTCACTTTCATTATTAATTCTCAAAGAATGAGGACTAAAAATTTAACACCCTATAAAGAGCAAGCAAATACACCACTTAATAGTTTATGGACATAAAGCAAGTCGATTAGGCTTTACATGAAAACACAGAATAAACATTCAAAATCCTGCCTGTACTCTAGCAAGTAAGAAAAATAAAAACTATAAAGATTTCTACATCAAAGTGGCTAACTCACGTGCCATAGAAAATCACATTTGCATTTTATGTCAGCAATTCACCTGATCAAATTAACACAAGGAGGGTGAGTGTGGAAGAGGCTGACAGTTACCCGGAGGAGTTATGGAAACAGTCATACAGTCATGACCGCCACCTGGGTCTCTCCTGCGCAGGTGGAAGAAGGCACCTGTTCTGGCCTGGACACCCTTGTGTACCTTCTGGTTGCTGTCCGTGTGCACAAATCACCTGTTCTAAAGTCCCAGAAGCAGCACAATCAGCGTGGCAGCTGCCCTGACAAAAGTCTCACCGGAGTCTCTCAGAAGCCTGTGAGGCAGGGTTGCTCAACTCAGTGTTATAGATGAGGAAACTGAGGCTCAGACCAGTGAAATATCTTGCTAGAAGCTAAAAAGTGGATGCCCTGAGATTTAAATGCCCCCAAAGCCACAAGTCTGCCATTATCCCACACAACGTCTACCAGCCAGGGATGAACTAAAAACTGCCTCACACCATCATCGGGTGTAAATGCAGGATTAACCATCACATGTTGCTTCTCTAGACAATGAGGTTGAACTCTGTAACATAAACCTTCAAGAAGTTATACATAATTAATCCACTCACAACTGAGTCACATGGTAGTTTTAAAAGCACAGTGGAGAAGAGAGGCAGAAAAAGTCAAATGTGGCCAAAATACTGCATTATTTAGTGGCAAAAGCACTGACTCTGGAGCCCAAAGGCACAAGTCCCAGCCAGTGCCGTGGTGGCACAGCAGGGACAGCAAGCTGGAGGACCGCACTGCTGGGGGGCCCGCCCATCCAACACTGACGATGCTTCACGCAGCTGGACCTCCTGCTCCACGAGTTAATGAATGTCTGTACTGGTTAGGTCAGACTGAGTCTGAATTTTTTTCATTACTTGCAGTTGCATATATCCTTACTAATACATTATGTGATGGGAAACCTTTATTTACACTCAAAATTCTCAAAAGGATAGAAAGGTGCAGTGTGACCTTTCCCTGAAGCTGAAAGAGCAAGGGCTCTCGAATCCTCTCGTGGCTGAGGGCTTAAGTGAGAAGCCCGACGAGCAGCAGAGCAAATGGGCCCTCCTCTCGGCATTTAATTGGCACGTGCCATGTTCCTTACACAGGTAACATGTCTGGCCTCGAAGACCAATGCAAATATGTAGAACACCAGAGAGCTTTAAGTGTATTCTCACTCTATAATAAAGGTACACTGAAATCCAGGACCCACAAATTTGGGTTTCCCTAGAACAGAGTGAGGAGAAAAGCATGATGAAGGTGTGAGCCCTGTCTCAATTGTGACTACAACCATCTGGAACTGACTAGGTACCTTAGACTGATGGGATGGCTTGCACTTTCCTAAAACAGTCAGTAGTACTGTCACTTCTCATCAAAAGACAGAAGAAGGAATGACAATCTGTATTGCAGTGATCATGATTTGGGGATTACTATCTAAGGAAAAAGAACCTCAATTCCAATACACTTAGGAAGGTAATCCTGCTCAATTAAGAACATGAAAGAACAGCCTCGTCTAAAATAAGACATGTATCCACTTTGCCTTGGCAAAGGACAGACGTACTGAGCCTAAAATAGTTCCAGTCCCTCCATGTTTGCTGACAGCAAGGATGGTCAAGGAGCCTGTTTTCCACCACGAAGGATGCCAGGCCCAGCTGGTGTGGCCCCTGCACCCGTCGTCACACCCCTGCTGGCTGCACTCTGCAGGGCTGCTAGGTTGCACTGGGGCATCTGAGGCTGTTGTTGCTCCCTGGGTGCCTGTTCCCATGAGTGGATCACAGCCTCCTCGTAGTAAGCAGGTCCTTTTCCACACCAGTTCCCACTAGAGCAGTGATTCTCAAATTTCAGCGTGCACCACGGTCATCTGGGAGGCTTCTTAAATCCCAAATTGCTGGCCCCACCCCCAGAGGGTCTGATTCAGTGCGTCTGGAATGGGCCTCAAGATCTTGCTTTTCTGACAAGTTCTCGGGTGGTCCTCATGCTGTTGGACCAGGGACCACACTTTCGAGAACCACTACACATAGGACAGATACTTGGAAAGTAAGTTTCCCAAGTACAGTACATCTGAATTAAGAACAAAATGAAGCGTGGGGGACGGGATGTGAGAACATAGATGGACAACACCACGAAGAAGATGACCACGATGATGAAGGAAGAGGAGGAAGAGGGGGGAGAGGTTCCTGGCGTTAACAGTGAGGAATGAGCTCCTGCTAAGCCCTACCGGACAGGAACAGCAGAGCTCCATGTGTACGCACATGACAGTCAGTACCCAGATGGCTCAAGTTTTTGAGTGGAGTCAAAATAGAAACAATCACCATTTGCATAAACTAACCATCAATTGCATTTATGGGAAAGCTTTTTAAGTTTCACCTGTGATCATCCTTAGGGGAAAGAAAAAATAAGTAAACTGTTACTTTACCATAGTCACTAAGATGCCACCCACACACCAAGCGCTCAGTGTGCACCCTCCTCACACTATCCTCACAAATGGACCCCAACATTCTCATGCTTCCAACCACTTGTCAAAAGAGGAAGCCAAAGTATACTGAAAAACTGAGATGTGAGGTACTCAGAAAAGAAGAGGTCAAATTAGAATGTATTCATTAATGAGTAAGTCAGTGTTAAGTCAGCAAGCATTTAGAATGCTTAAGGTTTAAAATATATCCTTTTACAGAACCTGGATTTAAGGCACACTCAGAACACTGAAGCAACAAAATTACTGGGGGATCATCTCAGGGGGATGATCAGCCCTAATACTTACCTTTTTGGAAAACAATATTTACCTGTTCTGGTTTTCTGCTGATAAGAATACTTAGCACCTTGCTGAAGAAACTGGCAAGTAGTGG
The DNA here is from genome assembly GCF_964270905.1 of Leucopleurus acutus. Lineage (NCBI taxonomy): Eukaryota > Metazoa > Chordata > Mammalia > Artiodactyla > Delphinidae > Leucopleurus > Leucopleurus acutus. The sequence continues at coordinate 104,891,962 of NC_139151.1, read as the reverse complement.
GTTCAAGGGGGAATCGTTTAGGAGGAAGCTATACAATTTCATTAGCAAGGATTCATCTTCTCCCAGTCTATCATTCATCTGGGAGACATCAGAAGTGAGCAACTCACAAGATATATTTGGATACCTAGAAGAACAGGATACTTATATCATCATCTGTATTAACAGCTTAATTACATAAAGTAAAATGCAAATCAGAAAGGTTTCCTAAAACTCTGTGAAAAATAAACGAAGTCATCTTCTGGGAATTAGAAAATAATTTCAATCCATTCCGTTCAATTTAATCTAGAGAGATTATAGAGTGAATTTTCTTCTGTGTCTAAAAAATGGTTTCTAAACCAAGCTTGAACCCAACAAAACTAGAGCACACCTGGGACTCAGAAGGCAAGGGCGGGGCCTCCTCAGAGGAGGAGGCGCGATGGGGCAGGTCAAAGCCTGGGGCCGCAGCCCTCAGCAGCCTGCTCTGGCATGCAAAGCAGCACAGCTCATAGGACAACCGCGGGGGACGCCCATTTCCAGGAAACTGCACTGCACACAGCACCCTTAACTATTCAAGACACACTTAGGTTCCTGGACAGGCTGCCTGTATTCTCAGATGGGTTGTAACTGGAGTTAGAAAGCCGGGCTTATCAAGAGTGCAGTCCATATGACATGTTAAGAGAATAAATATTCTGATATACTCAGGAGAGAACAGGACACGGCCTGAGTTACCCAGGTGGGAAAACCGTACACAGAGCTCTCCACACCAGTCTTCCAGGATCTTCTGGGATCAGACCACCATCAGATCTCACTGCTGTGGGACACAGTCCTCTTCCACAGGCCTCACGGCCCTAGAAATACCTGTGCCCCTAAAGCACGTTTGCCCCTGAGCGCAACAGCGCTCTCTGAAAAGCAGGCAGTAGATGCATTTTCTCCACTCACTTCTTTTACCACAAATGACTTCTCATCCGCTCTGTTCTCAGAGCAACAGTGGAGACTCCAAGGCCCGTCCAGACTACACTCGCCCCCTCCCACCGTTCACCTCTCTGCTCTTTATCCCTCCCAGGTGAGTAGCAGGGAGTGGCAAGCTCAAATGCTGATCAGGACAGGGAGGTGACAAAACAGCTAGAAGCAGCTATATGGCAAAACAGAGGGGTAAAGGGTGTGGTCGGAAGCCATGCAGCACCCCTGAGGCATCCAAGCAGCTGCCTGTTTGGAGACCACGGGCTTGAGAAGCAACTGGCAACAGACCAGAAGCTGCAGCACCTACCTACCAGCTCTGCCATGAGGGAGGAACACTGAACCGTATGAGAATATCCCCAAAGATCACATTATCAAATCGCTGTCTTCCGGAGGCTTTGGCTCAATCAAATTAAAGCCTTCCTCACTTTATAGAACACAAGGACTCAAAGACCCCATAATACAAAGTCACCAAAGTGCCGGAAGCAGGAGCAAGCAATGGCGACAGGTGTGGCTTCTGGAGTCACACCACCTAGGCTCAGAACCTGTCTCCACCACTTACAAGCTGTATGACCTCAGGCACGTTACTTACCTTCTCTGGGCCTCAGTTTCCAAGGATGCAATATTAAGACAACAGTCCTTACCTCACGGGGGAGAATAATACATACAAAATACCGAGAAGGAGGCCTGGAATAAATAAATACTAGCTGTCTTAATTCCCCTTTTTCTTCTACTTCATAAAACTTCCCGAATGCTGCAACGGGGCTGGGGTTGCGGGGGTGGTGGCGGAGTCAGCCCAACTGCCCCAATTTGGAAGCTGCTGGCAAAGGGCCGGGAAAAGCTGGAGACGCCAGCTCCGGCCACAGCCCAGTGTGTAGGGAGTAGTCTCAGAATTCTGATGCAGAAGGTCCAGAAGAACGCGTGGGCAGCTTTTAAAATTTTCACCTGTTTCTCCACCGGCGACCTGGAGGTCTGACTGAGCTAAAGAAGCACGCATGTGGGGGCCCAGGCACAAACACAAAGCCTCAAAGTTCTGGTTCAGAACAGGCTGGGGCTACTCTCTCTCTCCCTCCCTACCTCCCTAAGATTAAACAAGCTTCTGAAACACCCCAAGACCTCCTCTACGCCACTCCTCAGCAAGGCCTCTCCAGCCCCACTCCACCCTCTGACCTCAGCTGCACAGAAGCGATAGGAAGGGAGTCCAGCCCAACCGTACCCCTGACCGGCAGCCGGTCCCCTTCCTCCTCCCACTATGAAGCCACCCTACTGTCCTCTCGACCGAGGCCAGCACAGAGCATCACGAGACCTCCCGCTCCCTCCACACCAGCCCCATTTCCCCCTGCGCTGCATCACCCTCACCAGCACATACACACACCGTTATTTCTCGCATCTATGAAGAAAAACAAACACCACACCTCTCCTGGCTCCACATCTGCCTGTAGCTCCCACTTTCTCTCTCTGCTCCTTTTCCAGGGAACTACTTGAAAGAACTCTCTGCTTTGTCTCCAGTTTTTCCTCAGAAGCACTGCAGCCTGGCTTCCGTGTCCAACAACCTGGAGAACCTGCACTGAAGGGGCCCATGTGCTCCACGCTGTAAATGCCAATGGTACCTGGCCTGTCAGCACAGCCCCTGGATCCCCTGGGCCCCCTGTCCCATCTCCCCGTCCTGAAGCCTGGCCTCCCCTGACATTGAGGGAAGCACCCCTCCGGGTTCTCCTCTTGCCTCTAAAGTCCCTCTGTGGGAACCCTGACCCGACCAACAGCATCTCAGCTTTTGGGTTTACACTAGTACTTAAGGACCTATTTTTAAAGTTCTGTTCAAATTTCTGCTAAATTATTTAAAACTGAGGTATCTGTTATTAAGATTAAAAAGTTAGTGTAAAAATGACAAACCTTTAACACCTTGTGTATGATCACTGGATTAAAAGTGATGGGTTCAATCCACATGTGTAACTGATACGCAGTTACGAACTTCACAAACCACAGCAATCACCCCATCATCCGTAAACTAAAAAGCACTCGTCTAAATTTCCCTAGATGACTACAGTCAACCTTAACCCAGAGAAGCTTTCAGATTCCCTCTGAAAAATCGCTCTGTGCTAATCCAGCTGTCCGAGTTATCCGGCTCTGTGTATGTTACCACAGCTGGTGGCTCTGTCCAGGCCAGAAGTGCCGCAGAGAACTGCTCTGCTCAGCTCAAGCCATGCTCCCTCGAAATGGTGCCAACCAGAAGGCTGCATGCCCAGGGAAACACACCTGCTCTCTCAACCTCAAAGGTAGCACAAAAAACGCTGGCATGGCAATACAACAGATGCCATAACTACTTTTTGGTAAAATAAGCAATTTCCACAAGGCTTGCTTACTCTTCTCCAGTTAAAGAAGTATTAGCTTCATTCGGCATGTGAGAAAACAGATCCAAGAAGGGTAAGCCTCTTGTTCAAGTTCTCAGAGCTCCTAGGAGAGGGCTACACGCATCCCGGGTGGGCCTGATACCAAGCCCACACCACGCTGCCTCCAGCCAGGATAAGCCCCACGACAAGCAGCATCCACATATGGTGGTTCACTGTGAAGGGAATTCCAAAGTAGCAAAGTATCTATCTTTGGGGCGAAAGGAGTACACTGGTATTCCTGTCAAATTTCTGTCCTTTTCTTTTCTGAGGTACTGCTCTCTGAGTGGAGACGTGCTGCATGCTAGCTGTCAACCTTAATGGCTGGCAGAGAACATGACTTCCTTGAAGATCCAAGCCATGAGAACTTGGAAGCATTACTAAGTACTATTCCTCTGACAGCAAAACTCTCCCCACAAAGAAATGAAAGGATATCTGATAAGGGGGACAGACTGGGGGAAAAAGGGCAAAGGAGAATCTACTGTAGGCCATAATTCTTCCTATTCCATTAAGTTTATTTAATGTTTCATCAATGACTTTTTGTTTTGTTCCTGAATTGGTTCTATTTTCAGGCAGAGAGGGGGGGACAAATATTTCAATAGAGTTGGAGATGGAAAAGTAACTAACTGAAACCCCAACACTTTAAATACATATGGAATATTCGCAGAGTTTCCAGGGGTCCGAATACAAAGTGTTATAAGCTGACGACACCAGTGGTGAAGTAGATAAATCCACTGCAGTTATCCAAGGTGTTAGCTGCTTAAATTTAGCTACAGTAACGTTGACCAAGACCCATACCCTTATTTTCAGTTAACAAAAGGTCAGAATTTATTTAATCAGCAGCGCTGTTCATTAAACAAGCTCTGGCCCAGATGTGCTGTGTAATCTTGAGTAGTCACATCATCTCTGTCTTCCTATTTGCAAAAAAGAGAAAATACTTACTTGGATTGTCTTAGTATTTTAGGAAACTTTATCACTGTTTATAATGCACCTTGCCCTTAGACAAAACCTTTTGGCCAAAATTTAGAACGTTCACTTTAAAAATCTTGTGATTTCACTGGACTTGGTTCTAGAACGGATTGTTTGCTCCACTGAGCCTGTTGCTCTTGACATGTTAACATTCTGTAACTGGTCTACGACAGTCCTGCAGAGCTGCTAGACAACAAGGACGATAATATACCCTACCCCCGCTTCACTTCAGCCCCACCCTAAAGAGAAGACTGAATTTTCTTACTTGTATCTGATCTTTTCATCCATGTCTTGAGGTGGTTCTTCAATAATGAATGAGACTAAATCTTCGAGACATTCTGCTTTTAACAGGAACTCTATAAGTTTGCGGTTCTGAGCTTTACATTCTTGTAAAACATCTTCCTCATCCATCAACTCCTTCAGTGTTACATCTTCTCTTTCTAGAAGTGTGTCTATGTGGGATGATGAGTGAAGATCAAATTTCCAAAACATGCTGCTCTAAACAAAATGCAGAGAGTATTTCAAATACAATTTCAACTTCACATATTAATTTTTCAAGTTTCCATCTAGTTTTACAGTCTAAAATGTCAACTTGGGTCACATAAGAAAAACAAGTTCCATATCGAATCTATAAAATACTTTCTAAATAAGTAAAACTGGCAAGATTTTTTCCTTCTCAGAAAATATTTTTATTGATAACAAAAAATTTTGACTTGAAAATGCTGAAAGAATGATAAAACCTGGGATGATTTTAACCTGCAAAATTAACCCACCCATACTTTAAGAATTTAGTGCTGGGAAAGGAAGAAAATAAACCCTTTCTTCAGGGTGAAACATACATTCTTACACAGAACTAGTATCTTCAGTAACAAATGACAAGTATTGAGACCTAAGTACATGGTACTCTTCAGAATATTACAACATTAAATAAATAACCACCACGAACCAGAACTTTTAGCCACTGACAGCACTTCCACAGCTGAAAATGTGAAAGCCGTAAAATGGCAAAACCTATGCCATTCTTAACAAAGAAACAAAAAACTGTAGCAAGATCACCTTAAAGAACAATCATTCACCTTGTCTTCAAAGTTGATCACGGAAAATTCGATCCTAGGATGTCTACAGACAAAAGAGTTCACTGTCCTTATTTTAAATACTTCAGCAAAGTCACTGACTGAAAAGCCATTAGTGACATTCAAATACCTTCCCACATCCCACTGGTATCAGGTCAGTATGTGCTTATTTTGGTCTATAAGCCGAATTTCTGCTAATCTAATGGTCTCTCCACTTGAAGTCAGAAAACTGGACACAGTTAACAATTTAGCCTTAAGTCTTCAAAAAAAAAAAAAATAGGTCTCATTTAAAGTAGCATGTCTTTTCATTTTTTTGTAATCCCACACATAAAGGCAAAGTATAATGAAAAGTACTAATAAACCACAAAAGCAAATCTCATATCAAGCCCTTACTACTGGCTAGTTATAAACAAGATATACACTCATATTCATCAACTGAAAACTATAAACATCTACAAACCAAAGTCATACTTCTAAAATATGGATCAAGATATAATCACATTATCTACCTCAATTAAAAACTGACTTCCAAAATTTTAACCTTATAAAGGTAACTCATCATATACTGATTTACAGAGAAAACTGATAATTGGTGGTGATGAAACAACAAGTGTTGGCAAACTTCGGCCCACAGACCAAATCCAGCCCACAGACTGCAAGCTAAGAATGGCTTTGATAATTTTAAAGGGTTGTTTAAGAGAAGCATATGTGACAGTGACCATGGGTGGCCTGCATATTTACTATCTGGTACTTTACAGAAAAAGTTTAGCATCCCTTGCTCAAGAGGAAATAGAGTGCTGACTAACACATTCCTTTCTGCCATCTCTGAACCCACACGGGCATGTCCCCCACAGTCCTCACAGCCTGCCCAGAGGGGCGGAGCCATGTGGTGTCAGGCGGGACTGTCTACCAGATCCATTCTCTCCCTTCCTTAGGCACTCACCTAGACCATGTCCCCAACTTCTCGGGCAGGTAGATATGGCCACATTACAAAGTTTTCTCCAATGTACTGTGAGCCATAAAAACCTCCATGTGCTCCCCCCGGCATCTGGCTGGATGTTGATGACAAAAAAGGCCCTAAGGGACTGCAGAGCCCAAAAGGAAGGTGCCTGCACCCCCAAATCACCACGAGGAAGATCGCTGCCTGCCGATCTGAGAGCCTGTCCTAGGCCGGGTTACGATGAGCCATCATACACACCTGCTCTGTATTCCAGCAGGATGGCCGACCTGACCAACCAGCTCCTCCAAACTCCTGAGCGCATGACATCGTGTGTTATTATACTTATTTTATTATACACAAGAAAAGGAATTCTTGAGCAACTATCTGTTTTAAAATGCCTAACTCCTTTTGCTTTCCACTATCCTAAATTAGAATAGCATTTTTCAAATCAGAACACCTTAAAATATACATTTCCACAGTGCATTTTCTTTAAATTGGGTAGGTATACTACCGACTTAAAAATAAAATATAACCACAGTATACTCTTAAACATTATGTATTCTATCTTTTAACCAAACAGCAAATTGACTGGAAATGAACAGCACTGGTAAATTAGTTACCCCTGGCTTGGCCCTACTTCTATTTGTGCCCTTTGAAGTAAAATCAAGCTAGGTGTGAACTAACTGTTACAAAGTTCAGCTGCCCAGGGCCCCGAGGTAAATGGAGTCCTTTAAAAAATGTAACTAAGATACTCTGAAGAAACTGAAAAAAGTCAGAACTTCAACAGCTCACTTTTAGTAAACATAAATACACTTTAAAATTCTTAACCTAGGTATACTTCAACAGGATTTAGCGATAAGAGGGAATACAATTTCTTACAGTAAACCAATTCACAGGCTTTTAAATCGATACTGACAAAGAGAGAAATGGTAAAAGCAAACTACCCTCCATCTTTCTGCAAAATCCTAGAATTGTTTTATAAGTTGAATGAGGTACCTTGAAAATAGGGTTTTCTCCACAAGGGCTGAAGAGTATGTGGGCAGGAGTTGCCGCAGAGGACAACCTCTGCTATGCTCCGCCTTCCTCATAACTGAAGACACAAGTGAAAATTATCACCGTATATGCATAAAATAGGACCAAAGGATCCATAAATCTACTCGTCATAGATCAACTGCTTTAATTAAGGGTCCTGTGAAATTAAAATATCATCCTTCTTGGAAGCAAAACCTGGGCCACAGTACCTTTATTTCAAAAGCAGTTAAGCAGTGACACTTTGTTTCTGAAACAAAAGGTGCTACCTTGTCTCTATGACACGGGACCTGGTATGGTGATGTGGTTCAGTCACGTGCAAGAGGTTTGAGAAGGACGTCAGTCCCTCTGCAGAATCTGCCAAGGCTCTGCTGGAAGAGTATATTGAACAGGGCCCAACTGTGGTTTATGTAAACCAACTACAACCACTTGCTTTCCATCAAATAAACATCATTTTCTCCTCAAACCTTGTTAGGACTCTTAAGCATCTCAACATACTGGATTCCAATGCTGGCTCCACAACTGCCTGGCACTGAGGCCTCAGGAAAACCACTTCACCTCTCTAAGCCCCAATATCCTCAAACAAGTAAACTGGCTGTGAGTAGATGAGAAAGGCCCGGTCTGGTGGCTGAGACATACCGGCACTCAGCACCTGGAAGCTTCTGTGTAATCAACATACCACCCCCTTGAAGTCAAGTGAGCTTTAAACCAATGCTACCGAACTTCCATGGGGTCTTATTAAAACACAGTCTCAGATTCTGATTCAGGAAAGCAGGGATCAGGCCTGAGATTCTGCACCTCTAGCAAGTCCTCAGATGCTGCTGCTGTCCTGGGTTTAAACCATTGCTGATCATTTGCAATAAACTGCTATAAGTATATTCAAAATAATCATGTAACCATGAGAAACAGAGGAAAAGCCTACTATACCAACACGTGACTGTTATTTATTTCAGAAACTCCCTGTGGACAAGCTGGTATTAGTGGGTTTTCCTTCAACATAACAGAAGCAAAACGTAACACTTTCCAACAGAGGCCAGAAAAAATGACACCATGGACACACTAAAAGGTAAACTATTAAAGAGCTTTGGAGAGAGAAACTGCTGATGGTCCTGCCTACAAATGAGAAGCAAACTGTGGAAATGACAAAGAAGAACTTTAATGAGTTTAAAATACAAAATCCCCTATTCATTATGTACTAACTGCCTAATTTTGGCAATTTTCTATCCAAGTGGGGTAAACTGCACTCTGTAAAGCCCAAGTCTGTGAACTGCTATCAATGGTGGAAACCCTGTACCCAGGAATGGCCGGCCCAGGGCACAAGGTTCAAAGGTTCAAAAAGAGATACAAAGATTATGAAGAATCTCAAGACAGCAATGTTGAGCCTGAAAGCTAACGCTTCTGGGTGTGGGCCCCGTGGGACTACAGGCCGCACACCCGCGAAGCCAGCCTCTGGTATGCCATTCCGTAACTGGCCCACTTCAATCCCCAAGATCCCATACCCTAAATACTTCCTCGCATGCTCCAGTCTTGCAACAAACACGCACAACATACATCCAGTTTAGATAGCTGCAGTCACCTAAAGTAAGAAGTACAACCTACACAAACATGAGAAGTAGCTGCGTTCACCTAAGATAACACAGGGGAAAGACTTTAAGACAACAAAATGTGTTACAGATTTTTAATACTATTTCTTTTAGATGTGCTATGAAGGGAATAGTTATAATACAAATTTTTTCTGGGTCTTATACAAAGGCACGTAAGCACATGCTCCCCAAGTTCAAATCCCTACACACCTCAGTCTGCCTGCAGCACTCTCTAGAGGCCCCGGCCCTCAGCACGAGAAACGCAACACCTCCACTGTCACCCGAGCTGGTGCTAACAGAAACATCACTCAAGACACAATGTGAGCCACATGTAAGCTTAAATTTTCTAGCAGCCACACCAAAAAGTAAAAAAGAAACTGGTAAAATTAATTTTAAATGTATTTATTTAACCTCATATAGCTAAACATTATTATTTCAACATGTAATTCTTTTGGTACTAAGTCTTCAAAATATGGGTGTTTTGAAACTTCACAGCATATCGCAATCTGGACCAGCCACATTTCCGGTGCTTAAGAGTCACACGTGGCCATTCGGGACAAGACAGCTCAAATTGTATGATTGCTACAATTATGATTCAAAGTTTCTCTCCTGGTACTAAAATACCTTCCCCATCTCCTTCCACAGCCAAAGTCAATAGTTACCCACCTTTTCCACACAAGGGCCAATGTGGGATGGGTGGGGAGAGGCTATGGGCCACGGTCTTCTTTCTTTTAAAATATAAACATACCTGGGAAATCATGTTTATTCTCATATATATATATATACATATACATATACATATATACATATAAAAGAAACACTTGGACATTCTTAACTCAAACAAGTAGGTCACAAGAAAATGAGAACTGTTTTTTAGCCTCTAATTTCTAGGAATATTTGTAGGGATAAAAGGTAAAATTTCAAATTCTTTACCTTGTGATAATGGAGAATGCTAGCTTGAATCAGGAGGGCTACAAGTGGCTCATTACTGGTAGAGATACACCTGGCCAAATTTTGAAATAGTTACGTGTCTGTGGGAATTTATTTCATTTTCTAAGTTAATTCAAAAATATTATGATGAAAAATAAAATGCCCAGGTCACTCAAACATGTTGGGAAACAATGATGTTTGATTAATATAAAAAAATAGACTCCCCACTGGTCCCGGAGAAAACTGAGTCTTCACTGCCTCCATTCAGTTTTTTAGTATATGTGCTGCCGAAGCGAGCACCACTGCCTCCATTCAGGTTCAAAACAACGTGCTTATTACTCCGCGAGGGGCAGGCACATTTACCCCAAACCTTTGGCCGAGTTTACCAGCAGCCTGGGAACAGGGTGTAGTGAACAAACTGAGCTGCTGAAAGGCTGTTCTTACTGGCTCTCCTGCTTCTGCCAGTGTCCAGACACCTGGAGTTGCAGGACCCCTGGGCTTGGATTCAGGCGTGCGGAGAACTGAGTTGGGCCACATATAACAAGACCCAAATGGGGGGACGGCTAGGCTGAAGAAGGGTTGGTGGTTGCCACTCTGTACACTGAGAGCAGCACGCCACCAGGAAGGGACAGAGAGGAAAGTATCTATAAATAGCAGAGTGCAGAGTCACTCTGAAGGGAGGTCAGCTCTGTGTTATAAGTTAATGATAAACTCCCCCAACAGCAACGCTCAAGGCCTAGGCAAAAGCTATAATTTTCACACGAAGAGGCAGAAACATGCAACATCGGGAAGGAGTAACAGTTGGGCTTTGATGGCAGTTCTCTTTAAGTACTAAGGAAAAAGATCACAAAGGACTGGGAAGTCTACCCAGTAGCTGCCTCTCCACTGTTAACAAAGGTATCCAACTCATACAGTTGTCCCCTCACCCCCACCCGAACACTAGACTAATCAAAGCAAGTATCAGAGTGCCAGTTAGAGATAACGAATTTCTTTAGAGGAAAGGGCAATACAAACTCAGGGCCAGTTTCGCTGTATTAGCTCTGAAACTGCTTCTTCCAAAGAACGTATCAAAAGCAATCAAGTTTCTACCATCCAGATGTTGTAGATGCTTTGCCCAGTTTTAATTTGTAACTTTCTTTGATATTTCAGCTTTTCAGAGTAGTAAATAAAGGAGTAAAATCCATTTAATATGCACTATATTAATCAACAGGTACTTTTATTTTTTTTTTTTGCAGTACGCAGGCCTCTCACTGTTGTGGCCTCTCCCGTTGCGGAGCACAGGCTCCGGAAGCGCAGGCTCAGCGGCCATGGCTCACGGGCCCAGCCGCTCCACGGCACGTGGGATCTTCCCGGACCGGGGCACGAACCCGTGTCCCCTGCATTGGTAGGCGGACTCTCAACCACTGCGCCACCAGGGAAGCCCTAACAGGTACTTTTAAAGCACTAATTTGCACTGTATTGGGGAATGCAGGAGTAATATGATAACGGTGCCTACTTCCTTGAAGAATACAATAAAACTGAGAACAGAGAAAATACAGAAAATAAATGGCACAAACTCCAAGCTTGTTCTGTAGAAAGGGAGCTCAAGGGAGGGGAGCCTGGACAGAAAAGACTTTGCTATAAATGAGGCCTAAGCTGGGCCTCAAAAGACAGGTAGGGCTCAGTAGGTGATCCTACAAGCATGGAGGATAGACCCTGGAGCTTCAAGAAATTCACAGCAGGGAGAAAGTCCTGATGACAAGAAGAAAGAGACTTTCAGAAGGCACTCGGAAAGGTTAGGCAACGCAAAGCCACATCTCAAAGAGCCATGCACGAATGCACAGCAGAGCCGGGCAGGCTTGCTGCAGAAGCGAGGGAGGGAGCCAGTCCGTTCTAACTGAGATAAATGCACATTAAAATAGCTATAGCAAAGATTAACACAGTATACAGAAACAAATGACTCAAGAAAAGTAGAGGAAAATGACACAGAGGAGACGAAATTTAAGCTGTGGCAAGTACATTTTCAACAGACGCTGTACTCCCACAAAGGCGGAGAGGGGAAGAGGTCTAACCTGTTCCCAGAACGGCCATGTGTTTGAATATGACTAAAATGTGGGATAGGGAAGGGAGTGCTGAAGACAAGACCACTGAGGTGGGACACTGAGGTCAGGTGAGACAAGGCAAACGAGCAACAAGATGAGATCTAGAGTTTAAATGCTGTCAATGTGAAAGATGGACTGGACAGGGGTGAGCCTAGATAAAGAGCGGTGACCCAGAGACCGTTTTAAGAACTCGCAGAGGATGGCGAGGCCCTACAACAGCCTCTACTTTGAAAACCAAGTTATTCCCTAAGAAATTTCACATTCAATTATTATCCCCCCTCCAGTTTCACCCATAATTCCTCAAAGCCTAATTCTCATGTTTTCTTCATTCCTAGCTGCACTTAGGTATCAGATGATACAAATTTATAGATTGCCCTTGGAATTCTGAGCTACCTGGGAAACACACGATCCTCAGAAAACAAATGCCTACCCACACCCTGGGGCTAACTCCAAATACACCTCTAAGATGCTGTGGACAGGCAAGAGGTGTGATCTTAATTGCCCACTTCACTTTTATATTTAAACAGCCAACTGCCAATCAAGAAAAGTCCAGCCTCACTTTTGTCATGGAGTCCACACTAAAGTACAGTGATGTGTCCTTCTACAAGTTCTCATTATGAAAATGCAAGTGGACATGAATTTCTGTGCATAATTTCCACAACTTCAATATGAGTATATGCAAAGCATGACTTATTTATACTAAGAACAAGTTTTTTTTTAAAGTGAGACTAAGGGGTTGGAAAGAAAAAAGACAAGTAATGAGGATGACACAATGGCAATCAGGTTTTTGCCAGGAGCCTTGTTAGAGATCAAAGCAATAAAGGCAAGGAAAACCTAGCTGGATCTAGGTGTCTATTCTGTGTGTGTGTGTGCGTGTGTGCCTGCACAAATAAGAAAATTCTAAGTAGAGGGTTTTCCATCTCAAGCATCCAGAATTCTCTGAATCTCTGAAACCAGGCAGAGCTGTCAACAAATCTGAAATATCAGAAAGAAGTGACATGTAACTGGAGAGCCAGAGGAAACGTGATGCGATTAGAACACCTGTCATCTGAAATAACCCAAAAGAGTTCCTAATCTAAAACTGTAGGGATGGGAATTCCCTGGTGGTCCAGTGGTTAGGACGCATCACTTTTGCTGCTCGCGCCCAGGTTCAATCCCTGGTCAGGGAACTAAGATCCTGCAAGCTGTGCGGCGTGGCCAAAAAGTAAATACAATAAATAAAACTGTAGGGAGGAAGATTGGTCCTAAGCAAGTCAGGAACAGTATGAAAACAGCAGAGCTAGAAAGAGAACTCTATACTAACACAGTGCAGGGGAAAGCCTTGGAAAATCCAACTCGTCCATGTTTTTACTAAGTGAAATCAGTTATATGCAGTTTGTGAGTCACCCAACTTGAATCAAGTGACAGTGGCTACTTTTTTATTCATATGTCCATTACAGACAAGATGCCCAAAGAGAACAGCCTTTCCAAATCAGAAATTCTAGAGCATATTGAGATGCCATTGAAAAAAGGCCAAAAAAGAAACAAGCTTCAATTTAAGAACGAGCTAACTACCCTGGTTAATTTGGAGTTACAAGCAACTCTATAACAGAGACAGACATGGCAAATTGGTCACAAATTTTAAAGGTCCCCACCCCCATTTTTTTTAACCTTCGATCTTCCTTGCCCAGCAAACTTTAATCAGAATGTGTATAATCAGGACTTCCCTGGTGGTGCAGTGGTTAAGAATCCGCCTACCAATGCAGGGGACATGGGTTCAAGCCCTGGTCCAGGAAGATCCCACATGACACGGAGCAACTAAGTCCGTGCGCCACAACTAATGAGCCTGCGCTCTAGAACCTGCGAGCCACAGCTACCGAGCCTGCACACCTAGAGCCTGTGCTCCACAACGAGAAGCCACCACAATGAGAAGGCCGCGCACCGCAACGAAAAGTAACCCCTGCTCGCTGCAACCAGAGAAAGCCCATGTGCAGTAACGAAGACCCACGGCAGCCATACATACATAAGACATAAATAATGTGTATAATCATAAAGCATTTAGGGCTATCTCAACAGTCCCTAGACTAGCAGTAATAACTTGTTAACCTCTAGGAAGTGCTTTCCGTCATGAATATTTTACCAGCAAAGCAGACTCCTGGACTGCTGAGACTCTGCTCAGGAATACAAGCTCAGTGTAGAACATGAGACGTGAACACTGCTTACAGTCTTTATAGCCCCTTAATCTCTTCTAGCTATTCCACAATAACAGTAAATGGTCTGATACGGCAACTTTCTATTAAAGGAGGAAAAATGACTAATAGCAGCTCGCAATTATTAAGTGCCTACCATATGCCAGACTCTGGACTTGATGCTTTTAGATACATTATCTGTACCTCACAACAACTCTTCAAGGCTTCGCTCTCATTTGCAGATGGAAAAACTAAGATTCTAAGAGGTGAGATGATCTACCAAAGACCACAGCTAGTGAATAAGCTGGCCAGAGCTGGGACTCAAGCCCAGGCCCATTGCGCTCCCAAGTCTGTGCTCTTCCCATCACGGCACACGGCCAAAGGACCAGCATGGAACACCCGGTGAGCGACCGGTCCCAGCAGCAGTCATCGAGAGCACAAGCCAGCCCCAGGCCAGCCTGCAGAAGGGAAACAGCAGCAGGCTAACCTGCCATCTAATGGCTCTTGGGATACACTCATGGACGGAATCCCATGTCTTCATGGGCAGGGAAAAGAATCACTTGACAGACAAGCTGGCTGGGAGCTCAGCCCAAAGAGCGTAGGTGGTGACACTGGAGGAGCTCAGCTCTTGTGGCCAGTGGTGCTATCAGAGCTGACTGACCAGAATGCCACAGGTTTGTCCAAATGCACAGAAAACACGAGTGAATCAGCATTTAAAAGCTGTCTGACATGATGAAACCAAGAGAAATTTACTTAACATGGTTAAATGTAAAGTCCTTTTAAAATAAAAACTGAAAAGCATGACATGGGGTGGGGGGTAGAGGTTGCTAGGCCTAAGAAAACTGTTAAAGAAAGAAACAAGTCCAAAGATTTTAGTTACTTATAAGTTTGACATAAAGTTGTATTATGCTGTGACTAATAAGCAAGTAACCCTCAGAATGTGTCATAGATCAACTGCATCTAGGACCACGGGAGATACTAACTCTATTGAAGCCTTCCCTGGGCAGATCAGCTCATGCCAAGCAATATCATATCCTGTTCTGGGGCAGATGAAGAGACTGCCAACCACATGGCACCCAAAGAGGACCAGGGTGACAGAAGGACTTGCCACTTGGAGGAAAAAATAACTAGCTTTGAATATCTCGAAGCTCTTTTATACTATCACGGACAGTGCCCAAGGGAAAAAATGAGAGCCAGTAAGTGAAAAGGACAGATTATCCGTCCTATCTGTGAGCAGAAGATGCAGGAACTTGCTAAAGGTTAGGAACACCAACACCTTCAAGACCCCAAGGCTGGAGGTCCTCTGGAAGCCTGGATGATTCCCTATGAGGGCAACGACAGACAACTTCCCGTTCTGGACAGAAAGACTATATTAAATGATCACCACACTGTTTTATGAATTTCTTCTCAAAGTCTATGTGATATAAAAGGCATGGCTACATTTGGGCTGACATGGAGTCTCAACAAGAAAATAGCAAAGGATTCTGCAACCTTCCAGATGCTTAGTGGGTTGAAACCTACACAATTCTCTGCCCTTCTGGAAGCTCTAGAAAAACAACAATAAAGGACAAAGAAAAGGAAACAACAGCCAAGGAGAATGCCAACAAATTTATGAAAGACAGAAAATGGAGAAACAATTCCGAAAGTCCAACATCCAAGTAACAAAAGTTTTAGAACATATTATAATTCACCACTGATCTCCCTTGTCAAAAAAATGTTTTTTCTCAGAGCATAAAGAAGTGACTCTCCCCCTAAGACCTACATGTGGCACCACGTTGAGTGGTAAAAGATCCTTTAAGACACAGTGTGAAAGCCCGTGGTATCGGAGATTAAAAAAAAAAAAGAGTATCTAAACTCTTCTAGTGAGGAAAAACTTATAAAAGGACTGGAAATCAGAATGACATCAGCTTCCTCAATAGCAATTCTAGAAAAGAACATTTTTAGACCTGGAAGGTCTGAAAGATTTATTCACAGTTTCTTGAGGAAGCTACTGGATGGAGAATGGGCTTCACTAAAGCATGGCAGTAAGCCATGAGAGGAAGACACGGAATCCATGAGACCAGGGATCCAACACACAGAGAAGCAAAGATGACTCCCAGAAGGGGGGACACCTGCAGCTACAGACGAAGTCAAGAGGAACCAGTTTGGAGTAAACCATGAGGCAGAGGGCTCTGGAAAGGATATGTCCAAGGAAGTGTGTTGCCAGATGTATGTTACCGTGTTGAGAAGGATTCTGCAAATTAAGTCAGAGATTTAGGGATTAATTAACCAAAATATACATACTTTTATTACTGATATTAACCAAAGTTGTGCTTTAACTATGTTGGGAGATGTGAGAGGGAAAGAGCTATGCATATAAGAGCTAAACTTTAACCTTCATAATTAGAAGTAAGACAGATTAGAAACTGCTACCTACAGGTATATAATTTAGAAATGCATAAGGAAGTAATAAAGATGAGTAAACAGCTAAGAGATGGAGGTAGCAGCTCCTAGTGAGTAAGTAACTCACTTACTCACTAGGGGCTGGGATGAGGAGGGGATAGGATGGGAAAGATGAAATAGATGATTGTTATTTTTTGTTATAAATCTTGTGATACCATTTGACTTTTTAAACTATGCACCTATGTAAGCTATGTACCTATGTATGATAAAATAAAAAATTATGAAAAGAAAGAAAATATAAAGCAGCACAATCCCTGGCATTTAGGACAGGCTCTATAAATATAAGCACAATCTAAAATCAGGGTATTATAAAAGACTATCTAACAGAAAGACTCTGAGGTGACTACATGCACTTAAGATTCCTACGTACAAAAAACAAAGAAATAGAAAAATCCAACCAACAGCAAAAACCACAATGGTACCTTTTCAGTTTAGGTCCTTTCCCACCCCATTTTTTCTGCCATGGGTGTGTGAAGCAACTCCAGAGACCTAGGATACCTGGGGGTACCATACTGAGATTGCCAAATCTGGTCTGCCACCTTTTTTATAAATACAGGCCCTGAGCGAAGAATGGTTTTTACCTTTTTAACTCTTTGGGGGTGGGGGTGGGGGAGTAGCAAAAGGACGATATTTCGTGACTTGTATAAATTCTACGAAATTCAAATTTCAGTGGCCATCAAGTTTTAACAGAACACAGTCACACCATCCTTTACATTCTGTCTCTGGCTGCTTTTACACTACCAGGGCAGAGTTGAGCAGGTGTCACAAGAGACCACATACGGTGCTATCACTTTGCACTGCAGCTGGGCACTCTCCAAATCGCAGTGACACGGGTATAACTCAACAGTGCTCAGAGTGCCATATGCTGTACTGCAACATTTTATTATTATAAGTGCACACCCAACATGTCAAAACAAGAAAAGAAAATCTGGACTTCAAATGTTGTGTTTTTAAGGTACAAATGGGATGTGAACTATTTTGTTATGAAATTAGATGGCAAAGCACTGTTTATTATGCAATCATACCATCCCTGTGCTAAAATACACTATATGCTGACATTACCTGACTAAGCGGTCATCACAGTATTCCCAACTCACAAGAAAGGAACAGTCAGAAAAGTCAGAAAATGTTAAATGGAGTATCTTATTACAGGAGAACTTCTTCACAAAAATAAAAAAATGAAAACAAAGCTTCAATCAAAGCTGGTTTCTAAGGTCGCCTGTTAGTAAGTTAAAGAAGCCGGGCTTCCCTGGTGGCGCAGTGCTTGAGAGTCCGCGTGCCGATGCAGAGGATACGGGTTCGTGCCCCGGTCCGGGAAGGT
Source organism: Leucopleurus acutus (assembly GCF_964270905.1). Lineage (NCBI taxonomy): Eukaryota > Metazoa > Chordata > Mammalia > Artiodactyla > Delphinidae > Leucopleurus > Leucopleurus acutus. Next base: position 104,874,103 of record NC_139151.1, on the reverse strand, counting down.
CCCACATGCCGCGGAGCGGCTGGGGCCGTGAGCCATGGCCGCTGAGCCTGCGCGTCCAGAGCCTGTGCTCTGCAACGGGAGAGGCCACAACAGTGAAAGGCCCGCGTACCGCAAAAAAAAAAAAAAAAAAAAAAAATTAGTTTTTGAAATCCAGCATCATAACAGAAAAATGGATAATTGTTTTAACTATAAATGAATCTGACGGTCAGATCATAGCTTATCACTGCATACTACTGGACTTCTTATATCTGAACCCTCAACTGAATTCTCCACTCAGTCAGGCAGGTAAGAAACTGAAGAGTTCATACCTATGGGTTAGAACCTATCCCAAGGCAGAGGAAAAGGAAGGGCTGGGCCACATGAGCAAAAACAAACAGACAAAACCATATGAGACAAGGTGCTCAGAGTGAATGACTACTTAAAGGGAATTCTCCCCATCAGGATTTATACAGAATAATATGAAGATAAAAACTGGACAAATCAGAACCTTTCTACAAGAGTTGGTGCTTCACTATGTAAGCAGAAGGGGATGCTGAGGAAGAGTTATTCACAAAGGACTGGAGGTGGGGGAGAGCACAGGCGAAGTGGCTTACTGCCTAGGAAAGATTGGGGCCTGGGGATTAGAAGCAGAGACCTGTTATAACAGAACAACTATAGTATCTCCTGAGACAGTGAAGCCTGAAAGGTAGATGATTAAATGGTTTATGCCCACCTGCTCCTCCAGTTACTATGGAACAAATGAAACTGGATTAAGTATGTGTGCATAGCCCCAAAAAGGTCCTACTGGGCCACTTTCTATTAAGTGCCAATTGACTCAAAAGCCAAATATGCAAAGTAAACCTCTGGTCTTTCACAAAAAAATTCAGTAAAGAGTTGCAAAATGATAGCAATTAAGACTCAAAAGAGTCAGGTGGCTGGCTAGAAGCCAGATGTCCTTTGGCTGGTGTAAAACGAACACAAATCCCTCCCTCTCTCTCTCTCTCTCTCTCTCTCTCTCTCTCTCTCACACACACACACACACACACACACACACACACACACACACACACACACAGCCAGGTGACCTAGAAGCAGTAGCTGGGTCGCTACTAGCAGTCTTTCTCTGGCATGCTACATCAGCTTACTAGGCCTGTCTAGTCCTTAGGGCCCAGCTCAATCCCACCCCAACCCCCATCCTGTGGAAACTGGGAATCCCATGGGTGCTGCAGATTCTACGACATACCAGAGCAAACTACAGAGCCTGTTATTTAACTTCCTAAAAATACCATAGCGCCACGGAGCCAGGTGGTACCTGGCTCAAAGTGATGACGCAGACCAGGTCCACCTAGACTCCAGGGTCTCAAGTCAGAAAACTGCTTTCCTTGATGTAACTCATGAAACTCCTCATAATTTTAGTGACCTTACCTTTCAAACCAAGTTTAAAAATTAAAAGAAATGTTTTCTTTTCTGTGGCTCCTTGCCCATTACAGGTTATCCTGGCAACGGTTGTCTTCCAATTTACTGCATTAGCAGATTAGCAGAATAAAGCGGGATGGTGCACATGAAACAGAAGTTCCCCTATTAAGAAAAAAAGAACAAAAATGACAACGTGTTCTCTTTTGTTCGGATGAGAGCTGCCATTAAAAATACTAGTTCAAGGTCTTCATTCACACACAACTATACCTCAGAGGATTGAAAAGTACTAGCTAACTGAATTTTTTTCTATGTAACAAGAGGAAAAAAGGCACTGTCATCCCTCTACCTAAGCTTTTATCCTACACTAAACAATAACCCAGAAATAGATACACAGTAAGAGCACTATCAGTGGGCAAATAAGAAAAAATACATATGCTTATCTTTGTCTTATGAAAACATCAATGACATTCTTACTCAACACAGGGTTAACTACAAAGGCACCATATTTTACAACACTAAAACAAGTTTTAGAAGTATCTCCCTCTAAATGTCCCCAAGTAGCCCCGTGTAATACCTTTAAACAACCGTAACTTACTAGGAACTATGAGCAGAACATTAAGTTCACTTAAGTACTAGCTGCAGCTGAATCCCGTCTCTAATGTGAATTAACCAGATGCTTCACATGAAAGGACTATAAATTTAAACTGTCTTCCAAGGCACTTCATTTATAACTAAATACTGCAGGAAAAGACACAAACTATGGACAATATACCAACCAGAAATCCTATAAGGGTGCAGTCTACAAGGCATCTCAAAATAAATGCCATTTATTTAATGCCTTTGTTCCACAAAATTCACACTACATTCTGATCAACTCAACATTTTCCCTCAAAATAAATAGAAACAATGCTAACCACTTGCTAAAAGAAACAAAATGAATCAACAAAAACTGTAACAAACCTAGTTTAAAATGAAGAAAATATTTGACTCTAAAAAACATTTTACCAGTGAAATGTTTTCTCAACAAAAACTTAAAAAAGTGTTTAATTGATCACCTAAATTTTTGCTTTAAATCATAAGAACAGATCATGTGCCACCACAGTGTTTAGACATGACCAACTTAGCATGTTAGTGTAAAGAGTACATTTCTAAATGTCATAGGTAATTCTAGTCCCATCACAACCACTCTGTGTTGGGGGTTCCAGACCCCTTTAAAAATCCAATGAAGTTATATACTACACAAAATGCACACGCCTGCGCACACATACATACATTTGACATTTAATCTGAGTAGCTGTAGGATCCTCAACTGATCTACAATCTTTTCTCCCACCAGCCAAGATCACCCACTTCTGGATTTCCCTAGTGGTGCAGTGGTTAAGAATTCACCTACAAAAGCAGGCAACATGGGTTCAAGCCCTGGTCGGGTAAGATCCCACATGCTGCAGAGCAAGGAAGCCCATGCACAACTACTGAGCCTGTGGGCCGCAACTACTGAAGCCCGCATGCTTAGATCCCGCCCTCCGCAACAAGAGAAGCCACCGCAATGAGAAGCCCACGCACTGCAGCAAAGAGCAGCCCCCACTCGCCGCAACTAGAGAAAGCCCGTGTGCAGCAACAAGGACCCAATGCAGCCAAAAAAAAAAAAAAAAAAAAAAAAAAAAAAAAGATTACCCACTTCACCCACTTCCAAGCCAGTCAGTCAATCACAGGCTCCCAGCAGAGTTGTACCAACCTGCCTGCCTCACTGTGCTGCACACTCCCATCCAGGGAAGCCAAAAGATAAGACAGCTGTCAACCCGCTCAGAGCATCACAAATCCAGGTGCTTATTAAGTTGTAACAAGTATGCTGAGACATAACCCACTTTTCTGGAAAAAGGTCTTTGTTTAATTGTTCAGTCTTTTCCCTTAGACTAATTACGGGAAAGAGAGGGTCTATACTATTGATGATAAGAAATTGGTTTTTTCTAAATTGTGAAAATGTGGGAAACAAGATCAAAAGATACAAAACAGAATGAAATGGTATATAAATGCACTACTGGGACTCCTGGGTAAAGAATGTATATTGAAGACACATTGAAATGCCTCTAAAAGTACAGTAAAAGAACTGTTTTGGTTGTTTTGTCTTGCTTTTTAAAGGCATAATCCCAAGAACCAACAAAATTAGGGAGCAAAAGGAATACTAGTTGAAAAAGCTATATAATGAACACTTAGATTCCCAAATCTCATTGCCTTCTTCTGTCCTTCCCAGCCCCATCAGAGGACAGAAGGAAGCCAAAAAGGATGGTGACTCCAGCACAGCTGAGGGTGGGCCTGCCAGTGAAAACAGAGGGACTGTGTGAACTGCAGAAAGAATGCAGAGACAGGCCCCCTCAACTGCCCACCCCATCCCCAGCCAGATTCTCCTATTGGGCTCTGACATTCCCAGCCAGGATGAAAACTGAAAGTGTCTTCTAATCACTGACCTCAAGAAACAAACACCTGAAAATCCTGACACTGGGGACTTCCCAACCAAAGGAGCTCAACTCATCACACTGCTGAAAGGTTCAAAGCCACTGAGCCCCCACCCATGAATGGGGGCTCCAATCAACCACCCTCACTCCAATCTTTTCTTTAAAAGTCTTCATTGTAAACTTGCAGAACAGCTGCAAGAGCAGTACAAGAAGCTCCCACAGAGTCTTCACCTAGGTTCACAACTAATCACTGTGTCACTTTTGCTCTTCCATCCATCTTCTGCAGCCATCATGTCCTTTACCTTTAAATAGCTCGCTGTGTATTTCCTAAGAACAAGGGTATTCTCTTCCACAATGACAAAGTCAGGAATGCAACACATTAACTGTCCCATACAGACTCTACAGTTCACATTCCAATTCTGCCAACTGCTCTACGTCCCTTACGGCAATCCCCCTTCACCTCAATCCAGATCATGGATCACACCTAATGTCATGTTTCCATCTGAAACAGTTCTTCAGCAATTCTGTCTTTCACTGGCATCTTTGAAGAATACAGGGTATAAGTATCTGGCAGTACTACCACAAAAGTGGTAAGTGAGGTTTGTTTTTCCTAGAGTATCACATAAGTAGTAAGATAATGTCTGTGTGTCCCATTATTGGGATTTTGATCACTTGGTTAAGATGATATTTGCCTCATTTCTCCACTGTAAAATAACCAGTTTCCCCTTAGTAATTAACTAGTAAATAATCTGTAGGAAGATATTTTGAGATTATGTTCTTAAAACACTCACCCAATAGTTTTAGCATCCACTGGCAATTCTTGTCTTAATCAACTGTTACTGACAGTTATAAAACGATGTTTATTTTGTAAATCTACTGTTCCTTCTACACTTATCAGTTGACATTATAATTCCAGTAAGGTTATGTTCCCTTTTTCCCATTCATTCATTATCAGTGTGGACTCACGGATTCTTATTTTATTTATTAATATCACCATTCATTCTGATGCTCAAGTTATCCCAGATTTGGCCAGTGGGAACCCCTTCAAGCAGAGGACTGTGTGCTTTCCATGTTTTTTGAGTACTTCCTTATTTCCTTCCATAACAACATGTTCTAGATTAATCTTGTACATTCTCTGCCCCAGCTCTAAAATCACCCATTTCTCCAAGGAGCCCTGGTTCCTTTTAGTGGAGGGTGTGATTTAGAAATGAAGATCTGAGAACTAAGTATGTTCACAGATAGTGAACAAAGCTGAGAAAGAATGGCAATTTCATATGATTCAACTCTATGTGTTGTGTGTGTATATACCCCGACTTTAAATGTGAACGAAAACCACGGGTTCTAATAACATCTCAGGAAAGCCTCTATCATGAAACGTAGAGTGCAAAACAAAACAGAAAAATGCAGGATGGAGTAAAGACTATACAAGAAAAAGAGTACATTAAAAAAATTATCCTCAGAAAGATAAGTTAATGTATCCATCAAATTTAAAAAAAAAAGAGATATTATTTAAAAGGGCACTGAGAATAATTAGCAGACTAATACATTAGGAAAATGACTTCCAACCCAGAAGTCTATACCCAGCCAAACTATCAATCAAGAGTACACAGAAAGTCTCAAAAGACTTACCCTCTCACACCCCCTTCCTCACAGAAAACTACTAGAGACTGTGCTCCACTAAAACAACAGAGAAACAGGAACAGGAAATTCAATGAAGGAGAGAGGCAAAATGAACTCCCCGGGTCCCAGCAGACAATGTGTTCCCAGCAGGGAGGACAAGCCGTCCAGTCTGGAGCAGATAAAAATTTCTTCAAAAAGATAAAGCTGATGGAATACCTGAACATGTAACTGGTGAAAAGTGTGAGGCTAAATTAGTGACTGATACATTAAAAAAAAAAAAAAGTTGACACAACATTTCCAAGGAATACCAGAAGTTGTTTAGGAAAAGTATTTATAATTTACTACTTGACATTATAAATAGCATCCCAAGTAATAATGGATAAATATTGATTTAATAAAAATTGCAATAAAACTGTATTGGAAAGATGGGGAAGACAGAATGTGGGGAAGAGGGTGCAGTGAGGGAAAAAGAGTAAGTTAATCCTTATCTTCCATATCTTTTCAGAAAGGGAAATCAATAGATGTGCTTAAAACTAAAAAAATCAGCAAGCATGCATGTAATTATGAACTCTTCCAGTATGCTCTTCACACATATGGAGGTAAATATGTGTTTTTTAACTGGCTAAAAGAGTTCTAAGTAATATAGTCGCCTTCAGGGAAGGGGGAAAGAGGGAAGGGTGGCTAAAAAGTGCTGTTATCTTATCCAACCTCCTAAAGCTAGCTCACTCTTAAATGGAGATATGCAAAACTGACAAAAATTTTTTTCAAATAAAATTTTAAGAAGAATGCTAGACTGGGAAGGAGTATTAAATGTTGAGACCAGAGAACTATAACATCAGCTACTCATTAGTTGTGTGACCTAAGGCAAGTCATTTGACCTGAGTATCCATTTCTTCATCTACAAAATAAAGGAGCTGGACTAAGTTAACTCTAAACTTTCTTCCTCTTTCAATAAATTTATGAATCTAATATAAAAATAAAGTAATCAAAGCTTTAAATATGGTGCCAGTGGCCATGGACAAGGGCAAATTAAATTACAGAAAGAATGAAGCAGGACTTGGTGAAATAATAAATGGAGAGAGAAGTAAAATGGAAAAAAATAATTCTGCTTTAAGCCTGTGGGTCCCAAGAGGGTGCTGATGGTGAAGGAGAAACGAGAAAAGCACTGTTTTAGAAATGAAGACAAAAGAGTTCCTGATCCTGGCCTGGAACGAACTGAACTGACAGTATCCAGACAAACTATGACATGAGCCCACCGGAAAAAACCTACCTAAGCTGGAAACAAATGTTTGTGTTAAAAGTTAAAACATACAGATGATGGTGGAATCCATAAGGATGATGAAAAGTTCTTCCCAAAGAATACAGAAACTGAAAAAGGAGGAATTCTCCCGTCGTATTTAATTACTAGGAAACCATAAGTTTTACATCATGATTAAAGGACAAAAATGAGAAAGGGGCATGGCTAGAGAGCAGACTATTGAAAGGCAGTGGGAGCAACAGCACAATGTCATACAAGCTAAAGGAGGAAAAATACAGATTTGCTAATAAAGAATATAATACATAGCTTACTAGTTGACGTCACAGTGCATTCGGGCTGCTATAACAGAATACCATATATTGGATGACTTAACAAACAACAAAAATTTACTTCTCACACTGCTATAAACTAGGAAGTCCAAGATCACAGCATCTGTAGTGTCTGGTGAGGACCCCCTTCCTGGTTCATAGACCACAGCCCTTTCTGTGTCCTCACACGGCAGAAAGGGATGAGGGAACTCTCTGGGATCACCAATCCCAATCATTAGGGCTCCACTCTCACACCTCAGCACCCCCCAAAGGCCTCACTTCCCAACACCATCACACTGAGGATTAGGTTTCAACATATGAATGTTAGAGGGGAGACAAACATTCAGTCTATAGCAGTTGATATCATTAGGTTATTCTTTCAGAGGAAATGGATCCAGAGGGGGCCCCTCAAAAAAGGAAAACAAGATTTTTTTTAAAGATAATATACTTTTACTTTTGTATTTATTTTTGCCAATCATTCCTTAAAGGAGCCACATCTTCCTCAATAGGCATATAACATAACTCTATCAAAAAGGGTCTCCTCTTTCCAATACTACTGATCTTGATTAAGGCCAATGAAGAGAATGTAAGAACATAATTATAAAAATATCAGTCAAGAATGAGGGCTGGTTTAGCCTAAAACAGCAAAGGAACAGATTCTCAGCTAAAGAGTATCTAAATATGTACTTGCTTAGTCACAGAACTCAAGAATAGCAAGAATGAATATCTACCCTTACAAACCCTTTGTGCCAGCATTATACACATGCTTCTCAAACCTCTTAGGTATTATTCCTATTTTATCACTGAGAATAATAAGAAAGGACACTCCAAATAACCCTTAATGAACCCTCAATTTATTTATTTTTTAAAAACTCACTTTGGGGAAAAAGGAATAATAACCTGCTCCCTATGCTCTCATATGACTTTTTACCATAAATTCCATGATACTCTTCACAAATGCAAATTCACAAGAGGAAGCCGTAGCTATTACATAACATTCAAGAAAATATTTTCTCCTTGTGTCACATATCATACACAAACAACTAAAGACAACCTCTCAGTTACAGACAGGTGATACAGCCTAGAGCCTGGACCCACAAAAGCAAGCAAGTCTACTCTTATTAACATCAGGGAGCCCTAAGGCAGGCGAGCTCAATCAGAGTTATCATTTTAATGTGGATCTCAATGATCCTATCTCTGCAAAGGAGCTCACAAATGCTCTCCAAAACACCCAAGTCTAAAGAGATGCAAGATAATGAGATGGGAAGATACTCCATCTCTATGAGGTCTTGCTCACCATTTTATCCTCAATGCCTAGCACACTGCAACTTAAAAAAAAAAAAAAAACCCATATTTTGACCACAAAAATCATCAAAAATGAGCACACAACCACTCATAATTGGGAGAAACAAACTAAGTAAGTAACATCATTTGGATGACTTCAGAGGCATCTTTCAATATATATGTATGTATTTTATATATATATATATACACATAGATACACACATATATGTAACTATCAGCTAATTTCAGAACCAATCAATTTAATACAAGCTGTGGCAAGAATACAGGCTTCTAAAGCATTAATCAAAAATTACTGTGACAAGAATGCAAAAAGACTGCTTTTTAAAGTATAAAACACCCAAGGTAAATCCATACTACCACCTTTTAAAAGCAAAATCAAGTACGTAAAGGACTAAGTAAAAACTTTGGCACCTGACTGGATTACGTCATCGTCCGGCTATGCACCCTAATGGACACTCAAATCACTGCCATCGTACATGAAAGCCAAACCAATCTAAGTCGCTATTAAAATCGAGCCAAATCATAAATTAGTAAATTAGCATCCAAAGTAAAGCCCAGAAATCCAACGCTGCCTCTTACAACAACAACAGTGTGCAGAGATGTATAGCAATGGTACAAAAGACTACATGATTCCAATCGCCAAAGCTATACTTAGCTGGCTCAGCCATGGTTACACATCAAGCTTAATTTGATGTAAAAACTTCCATAATCCTGAGTACAAAAGCAAGAAAGACATCAAACTTTTTGTAGGGCATCTTAGTAACCAAGTGATTAATATGTGAAATAGAAGTACAGAGACTGGAAAACATGCTAAGCAGCATGAAGATGAATGAATGTATCACTGAAAATTCAACCCAAGGATGGGATTTTCAACTGGCAAACCAAGATACCTGACAGATGGAAAAGGAAAAGCCCTTCTTCATATAGGCTCTTGGTTACTATCCTAAAGAACAGATGAAATATGAACCAAGAAAGGGCCCAAGTCACAACTGGTTATAGCACTGCCACAAGCTCTGAGTGATTTTTTTCCTCCTACGTTTAAACACAAACCTGATTTCTAGCTGGCAATTCTAATCATACTCATAACTCTTGGTGCCCACCACTAAAACTTCTAAAGTTATCAAAAAAAACTGTTTTAAGGGGAATGCTCTAGACCTACACTGTACAATACAGTAAGCCACCTGCCACACACAGCCACTGAGCACCTGCAATGTGGCTAGTAAGACTAAGGAACTAAATTTTCAATTTTCTTTTAACTTAAATAGCCACGCTGACAAACAAAGAATACCATTTTACTGGGCAGCACTGCTCCGACTCACATTAAAAACTAAGCACAGGATAAATGTTTATGGTCTACAATTTTGAATAAGTTTACATCTCTAGGCTTCAACTTTCTCAACCAAAAAATATAAAGAGAGTTCCATTAGATTGTCTCCATGACTAAAAATAAACTAGTGCAGCATATAAATGAAAAGTCTCGGGACTTCCCTGGCAGTCCAGTGGCTAAGACCCTGTGCTCCCAATGCAGGGGGCCTGGGTTTTATCCCTGGTCAGGGAACTAGATCCCTGACCACATGCCACAACTAAAGAGATCACACATGAGGCAACAAAGATCCCACGTGCCACAACTAGGACCCGAAGGGAAAAAAAAGCCTTCATTAAAACTGCTGCAGTGTAATTAAAGCTACACACCCCGGGCTTCCCTGGTAGCACAATGGTTGGGAATCTGCCTGCCAATGCAGGGGACACGGGTTCGAGCCCTGGTCCAGGAGGATCCCACATGCCACGGAGTAACTTAGCCCGTGCACCACAACTACTGAGCCTGCGCTCTAGAGCCCACGTGCCACAACTAGTGAAGCCCACACACCTAGAGCCCGTGCTCCGCAACAAGAGAGGCCACCGTAATGAGAAGCCCACGCACCGCAACGAAGAGTGGCTCCCGCTCGCCGCAACTAGAGAAAGCCTGTGCATAGCAACCAATACTCAACGCGGCCAAAAAATAAATACATAAAAATCTTTCCAAAAAAATAAAACCACACACCCACCTCAAAGTTATGGCAGGTTACCTCACCCTGATGATACAAGGGTATCATATTACTCCTCACTTCACCAAATTTAATGGGGAAGACCAAGAGAGCATGCATTCAGTTCAGTCAACCTTTGGGCAAGTAAACTCATCTCTCTGAGCTTGTTTTCATATCTGTAAAATGAGATGATTAGACTAAACGATCATTTAAGATGCTTCAAACTCTCAACTACTTCTTCCTGTGGCTCTAAGAAGAAATGTAAGTGAAACCAGGATACTCTTAAGAAATGAAGAAAAAGGAATCAATGAATAACCACAGACTCAAACTCCTAAATGAAATTAATTAAATTTAAACAAGATCTTAAAGTAGAGAGTCCCAATGACAGAGAATTTAAAGTTATATTGGGTTGGCCAAAAAGTTTGTTCGGTTTTAAGTAAATATAAAAGATACATTTTTCATTTTCACGAAGAACTTTATTGAACAACATATTCACTAACCGAACTTTCTGGCCAACGCACTACGGTATCAATGTACTCTGCTGGGAGACTGATTTGGTGTATTAGGGTGTACCCAGTTTTCGTTTTTGCTTTAAGTCCATATGTGAACACGCTGCTTTCTCCAAAGCAGGAAGATCAGTAAAACCGGGTTAACGTAGGTGGCAGGAGAACATATAGCACACAGAGGTTTGTACTGTCCCTTCCCTCACAGAAGGTAGACAAAGGAAGTCTTCCTCCTCCATCAGGCAGCTGTAGTATAATCGCCATTGCTACATCCAGCTTTCTCAGACAACATCAGATGCTCGCTTACTTTATCAATGATCCAAACCAAGTAAAATGATGCTCTCACGATAGGAACTATGGTTATTTTTAGATGCAATAAGGCAAACTGGAGTGTGAATTCATCCATGAAGCTGGTAAGATATGTTATACCCATCTTTCCTGTGGTATACAACTCAGAACATATATAAAACAGGACAGGATCCTTTAAAAAGAACCCTAACAGGTATCTGGAGATGGGAATATAGACTAATAATTCATGTGAAGTGTGTTAAAAGGCAGAAAGTCAAGAGAGAATGACAGGCTTAACATCGCTCTTCAAAGGCATATTTTCACATACCTTCTGTGCCTATACCAGACCCACTGATATTTTTTTCAATCTTTTAAAATGGGGGCAAAGAATCACTCTCAAAGTCCCTGGTTTATAGCATGGTAGAAAAAACAAAACCAAATTCTACCTTTTGAAGAATAAAATGTTTTAGCGAGACTTCCCTGGTGGCACAGTGGTTAAAAATCGCAGGTTCGCAGGTTCGAGCCCTGGTCTGGGCAGATTCCACATGCCGCAGAACAACTAAGCCCATGTACCACAACTACTGAGCCTGTGTGTCCTAGAGCCCGTGAGCCACAACTACTGAGCCTGCGTACCAAAACTACTGAAGCCCGCACACCTAGAGCCCGCGCTCCGCAACAAGAGAAGCCACCGCAATGAAAAGCTCATGCACCACAACGAAGAGTAGCCCCCACTCGCCACAACTAGAGAAAGCCCGCGCACAGCAGCGAAAACCCAACGCAGCCAAAAAATAAAAAAAAAGTTTTAGCTGATACTGACTTTCCTTTACATTACAGTTGATTTAATCAGGCCACCACTGATGGACCATTTAGTTTTCAATTTTCACTATCACCAAAAAATGCCAGGGTTCCCAGAAGTGGAACTGCTGGATTAAATAATGTTCATTTCTAATTAGCTGCACAATAGCCATTGGAGGTCATGGCTATCCACATTCCCACCACCAATGGAAGTATGTATGCCTGGTTCTTCACACCCTTGCCCAACAACGTCTTTTTCTCTTAAGAGCACTGTTCATGTCTAAGAGCCATTTATACTTCACTTTTCTGCCAACTGTCTGTTTATATCCTTTGTTCATTTTTCTACTGGGCCTGTCTTCTCAATGGTTTGTAGTGGTTATTTAAAAGTAAGAAAAGGAGCCCTTTGTCTCAAAGCATTCCCTCTTCAGCTCATTCCAATCTGTACCACTCAACTGAAACTGCCTTTTTAAGTCACCAGTGACCTCCAGATGGGGCTAAATCTAAGTGAAACTCTTCTGTCCTCCTCTCAACCTCGCTCTCAGGAGCATTCAGTACTGTTCACCAGGAGACCCTCCTTACTGGCACCTTCTCCTCACTTGGCTTCTTTGAGATCACACCCACCTTGTTTTCTCACTGGCCACCTCTCAGTCTCCTCCGAGGCAGAGGTTCCCACAGGGTTCAGACTGTGGACACTACCTAGGTACACTCTCCCCAGCTGACTACAGTGGCTGGGGTGTCCACTTCCATGTCTTCTACTCACCCTGTTGCCGAAGCAACCAAAACAAGGCCTGGGGAGACTTCAAAAAAAACAAAAAATGGTTTTGTTGAATAAATGAAGCCGTTTCCACAGGTTTTTAAATATACCTCTGTAAACACAGTTGAGATTCAAATTTATAAAACCAACTAAGGCCATCTCTGCACTTCAAACACAGGTACTCAACTATTAGCAGACATTTCCCCTTGGATGTCTTGCAAGCACATTAAATTTAGTATCTCCTAAACGGGTTTTTGCTCTCTATCATACACTGACCAGCAACCAAACCTTTTCCTCACTAAGTTCTCCCTGTCCCAGAAAAGGCACACCCCAGTTGTAAAAGACAGAGTCTGGCTCCTCTTTTCCCTTCCAATATCCAATTCATCAAAATTTTGTCAACTCCGTCTTCTGAGTATCTCCCCTTCTTCATCTTCCTCTGCCACCACCCGGAGGACAAAAACAGCTTCCTACTTCATCTCCTTGCATCTCCTCTGGCCCTTTAAGCCACCGTTTACTTGTGTTCCTATTCAGTGTCCTCTGCCACTCCACATGAGCAATAATAACAGTGGTGATAATCGGATCTATGCGGTCCACTGTGGTAGCCATATAAGGCTTTAAGCACATGAAACATAGCTAGTTCGAACTGAGAAGTACGTACGTGTAAAATATACACTTGACTTCAAAGACAGTACAAAAGAAAGAAGTGAAAATATCTCATTAATAATTTTATATGACATGCTGAACTGACAATATTTTGTATTACTGGGTTAAATAAAATACATTAAAATTAATTTTACCTGTTTCCTTTTCATAAGGCCACTAGAAAATTTATGATTACATATGTAGCTTGCACTGTATCTCTATTGAGACACTGTCCTGATTCACTGAGGGCACCAGCATGCCATCTTTTTAAACCACATGTGACCAAAGCATTGAAAGCACCAGGCCTGGCACTGGGCAGGCACCCAGATATTTGCTGAAAGAATTATGGTCAACAATTGGTATCCTTTATGTACACTCATTTAAAAACAAAACACTGAAAATTTAGCTCTTACTTGAAGTTGAACCATACTTTTAAAGTACAATTTGGGCTTCCCTGGAGGCGCAATGGTTAGGAATCCGCCTGCCAATACAGGGCACATGGGTTTGAGCCCTGGTCCGGGATAATCCCACATGCCGTAGAGCAACGAAGGCCGTGCGCCACAACTACTGAGCCTGCGCTCTAGAGCCCGTGAGCCACAACTACTGAAGCCCGTGCGCCTAGAGCCCGTGCTCCACAACAAGAGAAGCCCGTGCTCCACAACAAGAGAAGCCTGCGCACCACAACAAAGAGTAGCCCCTGCGCGCAGCAACGAAGGCCCAACACAGCCAAAAATAAATGATAATAAATAAAATAAATTTTAAAAAATAAATGAAATACTATGTGTATTAAAACAACTTTTTTTTTTTAAATTCAACAAATGTATACTGAGACCTGCTCTGCAGAGCATACCAAAGCCAGGTGTCCTGACTTCTAGCTGGTACCGCGGCAGGGTCACTGCACCCAGTCACCCTTTCATTAAGGAAACCCATGACATGGAGTCAGAGAAAGGCCTTCTTTGTTTTTCATAGTTTGCATTCTTACAATAAATCATTTGAATTTATACAAATAATACACAAATACATTCTTCTAAACTATTGTAACAATACAGACAAAGTGACAATCTCCTTCTACCTACCCAGCTCGTTCCAATCACAGTAATCAGTTTCAGAACTGTTAAGAAAACAACTAAGTTGAAACTTTACACATACATGAATTCTAAGAAATACTTTGTCTACTTCTCTAACATTCATCCTAATTACGTCATTAATTTTTGTAATTTTTCGGTGCTAAATTTTCTGCTAGAAGGGAAAGTCAGAAACTGGGGAAGACTGGAAATTTAAGGTGGCCTAAAAAGATTTTGAGTCATCAACCCTTAAAACTTAGTCATCACAACTCAAAAAATCAGCCATGAGAGAAGGAAAGCTAGTGGACAGTATAAGGAGGGGAAAAAAAAAAGTAGACGGTTAACATGGAAAGTCTAATTAATAAGATTTAGGTAGTGATCATCTTGTAATGTATTTAAATATCCAATCACTATGCTGTACACCTGAAATTAACATAATATTGTTGTACCAACAATATGTCAAGTGAAAAAACAAAACAAAAAACCTGGGAGGTGGGGCTTTGCAAAAAGTATCACACCACCTTATGTTATGCCCTGCAACATTTAAACTACCTGAGAGGGTGTGGTATCTTCAAGAGGGCAAGGCTTACAGTCAGTGTGGGGTCTTCTAAAGAAACAAAAAATGCACTCTCAGATGGCCTCACAAACACACAGAGTACATTTCAAAACAAACATTATTACATTTTAAGTCTAGAACTATAATCTGAATGGATTTCAATGTGATTTAGGTTGGAAGCCCTTTAAAAATTTCAATTTGGGTCCACATTCAACCTCCAGAGACAGATCACAACCAAAGAAGACACATGAGCGAGACTGCAGGAAAGGTTACGCCCAAACAGAGAAACTTACAACTACCTGCTTACAAGGCAGAGGACACTGTGGGGATACTACAAGACAAAAAAAATCGAGGTCTTCCAGATGGCAAGTGAGGTAGGGGGAATTGTTTTAACTGGTAGACCTTATTCGGATCCTGATTTGCCAAAATTAGAAAACTGTATATATAAAAATTATCACATTTGAGACAATTGGAAATTTCAACTCCGACTAGGTACTAGATAGTATCAAGCAACTGCTTTGTGGGAGTTTTATTTAGATGTTATAGTTCTGTGGTTATGTTATGGTTAAAACAAAAAAAAGTTTATTTTTGAAAGATCTATACTGACATATTTACAGAAGAAACAAGATAATTATTTTGAGATTTTCTTCAAAGTAGTATGTAAGGGGCTAGCCATAAAGGAAAAATTAATCAACTGAATTACATTAACTCCTCTTCCTCCAGAGACACAATGACAACCCACAGAGTAGGCAAAGACATTCACCATGTTTGTTATCTCCTGAAAGATTCATATCCAGAATAAAAGAAACCCTACCAAAAAAAAAAAAAAAAAAGAAACCCTACCAATTGTTGTGTTTGAAAATATGTCCACGGGCTTCCCTGGTGACGCAGTGGTTGAGAGTCTGCCTGCCAATGCAGGGGACACGGGTTCGTGCCCCGGTCCGGGAAGATCCCACATGCCGTGGAGCGGCTGGGCCCATGAGCCATGGCCGCTGTTAAATGCACTGAGACTTTTGAGGTTGTGTCATAAAAATGATAGCTTCCACTTGGTGCTATTTCTCTCAAATCACTCTCTCAGGGGAAAGTCAGTCACCATGTCCTGGGGACAGGACACTTCGGCAATCCTGTCAAAGGCCTACATGAAAAGGAACTGTGGCCTCCCACCGACAGCCAGGACTAACTTGCCAGGCATGTGAATGAGCCACCTTAGGAAGGATCCTCCAACTCCAGTCAAGCCTTCAGAGGCTGATAACATCCAAGCCAAATGGCCCAGCCAAGTCACTCCCAAGTTCCTAACCCACAAAAACTATGAGATATTAAATGTTTACTGGTGTTATAAACCACTAAGTTTGGGGATAATTGCTATGAAGCAACAGAGAGTTAATACGATAAAACAGATAATGCAACAGACAAAAGAAAAGGAGACAAATATTACTCTTCGTTAAAAAAGAATAACTAGGGGGCTGGGGAAGGGAAGGATTGAGAGTTTGGGATTAGCAGATGCAAAATATTGTATATAAGATGGATAAACAACAAGGTCCTACCGTATAGCACAGGGAACTATATTCAATAACCTGTGATAAACCATAATGGAAAAGAATATTAAAAAGAATGTATATATTGGGATTTCTCTGGCGGTCCAGTGGTTAAGACTCCGTGCTCCCACTGCAGGGGGCACAGGTTCAATCCCCGGTAGGGGAACTAAGTAAGATCCCACATGCCGTGTGGCATGGCCAAAAATAAATAAATGAATGATGAATGAATGAATGAAAACAAAAGAAAAAGAATGTGTGTGTGTATGGGTATATATGTATGTATAACTGAGTCACTTTGTTGTGCAGCAGAAATTAACACAGCACTGTAAATCAACTATAGTTCAATAAAATTTTTAAAAGATAAAAATGAAAAAGGATAACTAAACAACCAAAAAAAGCATGAAAAGGTGCTTGACTTCACTAGTGCAAATTAAAACTACTGTAAGGTATCACTACACAGCTAGGGGTGTAGCTAAAATGAAAAGCATGAAAGAAAGATATGAGCTATTAATGATAGTATGGAGTAAGCGGAACGTCACACACTGCTGGGGAAAGTGTAATCTGGGACAGCCACTTTAGTAGATGCAGCCACAGTTTTCCAAAATGGAATATATGCACACCTCTACGACCTAGCAATTTCACTTCTAGGTATATCCCCAACAATCTCACACACAATGTCAAGAGAAAAACTCAGACACAAGTGAACATACCATAAGATTCTATTTATTTAAGGAACAAAACTTAATGCAGTTAAGTATCAGGATACTGGCTGCCCTCGGCAGAGAGGAGGGTATGACTGAAAGGGGACAAAGGAGATACCCGGGACCCAATTACCCAGGTGGGTTTCAGACTGTGAAAATTTCATTTATGATGTGTACTCTTCTATATTTCTATTACAATTCAATAGAGTTTTAAAATAGTAACAATCCAGGAGAGAAGTGGGGGTTGAAGGAGTAAGTAGGGCAGGACTGGCCTTGGGTTTATGGTTGTTGGAGCTGAGTACGTGAGGGTTCATTACACTATTCTATATTTGTGTTAAAATTTTCCCCTAATAAAAAAGATTTTAAATATACATTAATATAAAACTGGCTGGAACTGCTGATAAAAGCATAAACTGGGGTAATTTTTCTGGCCATAGATATCAAAGGGTGTTAAAAATCTATACATTCCTTGACCCAATTACTCTGCTTTAATGAGTTCATACTAAGATATTTATCCTGAGTAAAAAAGTCTTATATATAACAATGTCCAAAGAGTTTATAACAGAAAAAAAAAAGAGAAATGTCTAAATATAGAGGTCACAGGACACTGTGGGGACCACCACAGGATAAACAATCCAGGTCATCCACAAACACAAGGAACCTGAATAACAATGATTTTATCTGCACCAAGGTTCTTTTATCTATCCATTGAAATATAGTCATTAACAAAGATGTGATCCACATCATTATGGCACCAAAAACATGCAAATTAAAACAACTGGGCACAACTACACACCAATTAGAATGGCCAAAGTCCAAAACACTGACACCAAATGCTGGTGAGGATCTGTAGAGTGAAAGGAACTTTCAATCACTGCTGATGAAAGTGCAAAATGGTACAGGCATTTGGAAGACAGTTTAGCGGTTTCTTACAAAACTAAACATATTCTTACCATACAATCCAGCAATCGGCTCCTTGGTATCTACCCAAGGAAGTTGAAAACTTATGATCACACAAAAACCTGCACACAGATGTTTATGGCAGCTTTATCCAAACTTGCCAATACTTGGAAGCAACCAACATGTCCTTCAGTAGGTGAGTGAATAGACTTTTCCCCTCCCCTCATGTTTCTGGGAGGGGGAAAAAGAACATTTTCTTTGCTTTTCTTTTCTTTTTTGAAATATATCAGGACATTCCGTTCTTAACAAAGCTCACCTTTAAAAAAAAAACTATTTTACCAGAGCCTAACCCACTGAGGTTTTACCAGAACCTAACCTACCTGGAGGAAGGGAAATATCCAACTCCAGCCCCCTCTAACCTTCCGCATGAGGAAAGGGAAGTACACAACTCCAGGCCACTCTAGCCATCCTGTACCACCTAAGAAAAGGAAAAAAGCAGAGAAGCACTGGTGAAGTTCACAGTTCAGGGGCACAGGCTCACCAAAAGACTGAGACTGAATCACAGCACTACAGAACATTTCCCCTCCCCAGACAATTTACCACTACATTTCCAAAGGTCTATTCTTCACAGTTCCTTTTACCAGTGCATCATGTCTGCCTTTCAAAAAAGATTACGAAGCATACTAAAAAGACAAAAAACAGTTTGAAGAGATTGAACAAGCATCAGAACCAGTCATGTATGCCAGAGATGCTGGAATTATCAAACCAGGAAAGCTAACAGCTTTAATGGAAAAGGCAGACAACATGCAATAACGGATAAAATAATGCAAATAGATAAAAATTCTAAGAAAGAATCAAAAAGAAATGCTACAGACCAAAAATACTGTAACAGAAATGAAGAATGCCTCTGATAGGCCCATTAGTAGACTGGACATAGCTGAGGAAAGAAACTCTGCGCCTGAAGATATGACACTAGAAACTTCCAAAATGGAAAAGCAAAGAGGAATAAAATGGGGGCGGGGGGGCAGTGTGCAAAATATCCAAGAGCTGTGGAACAACTACAAAAGGTATACCATACATGCAATGGGAATACCGGAAGGAAAAGAGAAAAGGAAGAGAAACAATATTTGAAGCAATAATGACTGGGAATTTCCCCCAAATTAATGTCGGACACCAAACCACAGATCCAGGAATCTCAGGGAACACCAAGCAGGATAAATGCAAAACAACAAAAACAAAAACCTACACCCGGGCATATCATATATTGTCTACAAGAAACTCACTTGAAATTCAGAGACACATATAGATTAATAGTAAAGGGATAGAGCTAGACCATACTAACACTAATTAAAACAAACTGAGAGTGGCTATATTAATTTTAGACAGAGAAGACTTCAGAGCAAAGAAAGTTGTCAGTGATAAGAAGAGTTATTACAAAATGAAAAGGGGGTCAATACTCCAAGAAGACATAACAATCCTTAATGTTATGCAGTTAACAACAGCATCAAAATACAAGTCAAAAAAGGATAAAACTGCAAGGAGAAATAGATGAATTTACTATTATAACTGGGGACTTTAACACTCCTCTATCAGAAATAGACAAATCCAGCAAGCAGAAAATCAATAAGGACATAACTGAACTCAACAGCACCATCAATCAACCATATATAATTGACATGTATGGACTAATTCATCCAGCAGTAGCAAATCACACATTCTTCTCAAACACACATGGAACACGCACCAAGACATTCTATGAAATACACCTTAACAAATTGAGAACAGAAATCATACAATGTCTGCCCTTAGACCACAATGCAATTAAACTAGAAATCAGTAACAGAAAGATAGCTGGAAAAACCCAAAGTACTTTAAGATTACACATTACATTTCTAAATAACACATGGATCAAACACAAAAAAATCTCAAGAGAAACTTTAAAAACGTCTGAATAAAATGAAAATACAACTTACTAAACTTTGGGGGATGCAGCAAAAACAGTGCTTAGATTAAAATTTATAGAATTGAAAGCATATATCAGAAGACATCTAAAATCAATAATCTAAGCTTTCACCTTAGAAAACTAGATAAAGAAGAGCAAATTAATTCCAAACTATGCAGAAAATTGAAATAATAAAAATTAGAGCATAAAAGAATTTTAAAACAAGAAATCAGTAGAGGAAGTCAACAAAACCAAAAGCTGATTCTTAAAAAAAAACAAACAAACAATAAAACTCATAAGACTTTTTCCAGACTAAGGAAGAAAGAAGACCTAAACTGCTAATATCAGAAATGAAAGAGGGGAAGCACTACAGATCCCATATACAATAAAAGGATAATAAAAGAATATTATGAACAACTCTATAGCCACAGATTCGATAACCTAGATGAAATGGACCAACTCCTTGACAGATACAATCTGTCACAACTCACATAAGAATAGACAGTTTGAATAGGTCTACGTCTATTAAAGAAATTGAATCAATTATTAATAACCTAAAACAGAAAGCATCACGTCCAAATGGGTTTACTGATGAATTCTACCAAACATTTAAAGAAAAAATTATACCAATTCTCTATCATCTCTTCCAAAAGACAGAAACAGAAGGAATACTTCCTAACTCATTCTATGAGACCAATCATGCTCCTTGGTATTTACTCAAACGAACTGAAAACTTACGTTCACACAAAAACCTGCACACAGATGTTTATGGCAGGTTTTTCATAACTGCCAAAACTCGAAGGCAACCAAGATGTCCTTCAGTAGGTGAGTGCATATTACTCAGCACTAAAAAGAAATGATCTCTCAAGCCATGAAAAGACATAGAGGAACCTTAAACGTATATTACTAAGCGAAAGAAGCCAGTCTAAAAAGGCTACAGTGCTGCATGTTTCCTACTATAATTCGTTCTAGAAAAAGCAAAACTATAGAGACATTAAAAAGATTAGTGAGGTCATCGGAGAGCGCTGCTCGCTGTGGGCAGAGCCTGTGTGCCACTGACGTCACCGCCGCCAACTGCTTTCTGGGAGGCAGGAGTGGAAGGCCTAAGAGTTGATAATAATGGCAGATGAAGAAATTAATGAAGACTACCCAGG
The DNA here is from genome assembly GCF_964270905.1 of Leucopleurus acutus. Classification (NCBI taxonomy): domain Eukaryota; kingdom Metazoa; phylum Chordata; class Mammalia; order Artiodactyla; family Delphinidae; genus Leucopleurus; species Leucopleurus acutus. Next base: position 104,852,906 of record NC_139151.1, on the reverse strand, counting down.
AGAAATTCATGAATATTTATCAACATTTGAGAATTCCATTGGGGCTGTGGATGAGATGAAGAGTATGATGTGTGTTTCTAGAAATGAGTTGTGGTAGAAGTTGGACCCACTTAAACAAGCAAAAGTGGATTTAGTTTCTGCTTACACATTAAATTCAATGTTTTGGGTTTATGCGGCAACTCAGGGAGTCAATCCTAAGGAACATCCAGTAAAGCAGGAACTGGAAAGAATCAGAGTATACATGAACAGAGTCAAGGAAATAACAGACAAGAAAAAGGCTGGCGACCTGGACAGAGGCGCGGCTTCAAGACGGCATTGGAATAAATGCCCTCTGGGAACCAAAACCTAAAAATGCACCCAAAGTTGTCAATAAAGGAAAAAGTAAAATTAACCTTTTGGTTTGATGTACACATATTCAAAAAGTATATAACTGTTTTGTGTGTGGTTAAGAATTTTATTCTTTCTTTCTTTTTTCTTTCAATTTACTTTTTTTTTTTTTAAATTGGAGTGTAGTTGCTTTACAACATTGTGTTGGTTTCTTCTGTGCAGCAAGGTGAATCAGCTATACGGACACATGTATCCCCTCTTTTTTTGGATTTCCTTCCCATTTGGGTCACCACAGAGCATTGAGTGGAGTCCCCTGTGCTATACAATCTGTTTTCATTAGTTATCTATTTTATACATAATAGTGCATATTTTTATTGTTTTCCACAAGATAGACGATGATTATGTAGCATTGTAAGGTTTAAATGTATTCCGTATTGAATTCATATATAAAATCTGTACTTTAAATTTGTAATGCTAAATACCTTTCCCCCCAGAAAGATTAAGTTATATTTATTGATTTTCTTATAGAACACTGAGGTTTTTAACATTGTGGTATATTTATAGTTTACTGTCTCTTGACAAGACTCTTATTTCCTTATACAGGTCACTCTTTCAAGTGCCATTTTATAAGCTACTATGAAATTTAAGTTAAATGTTCTTTGTAAACATTTGTCTATTTTCAGTGAATAAAGATTTTATGAAGTATGCTGAAGTTATAAATACAACTGTTTTCATTATATAATATTAAGAAAGAAAAAAAAGATTAGTGGTTGTTAAGTTATAAATACACCTGTTTTCATTATATAATATTAAGAAAGAAAAAAAAGTCTGAGGCAGGGATGAACAGGCAAAGCCCAGAGGATTTTTAGGGTAGTGAAACTGTTCTACAGACTACTACAATGGTGGATACGTGCTATCATACATTTGTCTAAACCCACAGAACATACAACATTAAGAGTGAAGCTAATGTAACGTGCGGACTTTGGGTGATAATGATGTGTCAACACAGGTTCATGGAGGTTGGAGGGGGGCACGTGGGGAGACAAGGAGTATATAGGCTTCTGGCTCTGTACTTCTGCCTCAATTCTGCTGTGAACCTAAAACTGCTTATGAAATAAAATTTATTAATTTTAAAAAATGGTTAAATGTAAATTTGTGTTATGCATATTCTACAACAAGGAAGAAAAGATTTGCTAAATCACTGTTCATTTATAGTAGAGCTTAAAAACGTCATATATGTTATACATCATTTGAAAAGGAGATAAATAGAAAAGCTTTCTAAAAAAAGGTTTCCTTCCACTGCTTAACAGTTGTACTTTGTACGTAACGATAAAAAGCAAAGAAGCCAGCTTATAATTTAGTATTTCACCTACTTCTGTACCAAACACTAAACTTCTAGAAGCTTCTAAGAACAAAGTGCTTTACTGTAACAAACTAAAAGCAAGCCAGGGCTTCCCTGGTGGCACAGTGGTTAAGAATCTGCCTGCCAATGCAGGGGATATGAGTTCGAGCCCTGGTCCGGGAAGATCCCACATGCAGCGGAGCAATGAGGCCCGTGTGCCACAACTACTGAAGCCCGTGCGCCTAGAGCCTGTGCTTGGCAAAAGAGAAGCCACCGCAATGAGAAGCCCGCGCACAGCAACGAAGAGCAGCCCCCGCTCACCGCAACTAGAGAAAGCCCACGCACAGCAGTGAAGACCCAACGTAGCCAAAAATAAATAAATTTATATTGAAAAATAAACAAATAAAAGCAACCCAAATTTGTTTGTGATTAAAAAAAAAAATCTAAAGCCCGCTGAAATGGGAAATGGCTATAAAGTATACCAGTAATTAAAAAGAAGGCAGATCTCTGTGTACTGCATGGGACTCAATGAAAAGTGATGAATGATAAGAAAAAAAAGGTGTATGCCTAACACTGTATAGTTTCTATAAGCACATATATAAGTAATACAAACACATAGAAAAGAATAAAAAAAATAGAGACAAAACTATTAACAGCAGAAGACAGAAAAGAACTGGGGGAAGGTGAGCAGAAGAGATTTTAGTCTTACCTATTTTTACTTTTTTTCAAAGCAAATATAATCACGCATTGACTAAGTTTTTGAAACTAAGGCTTCTATTCTAAACAGAAAAACGGCAACAGAGTAAAAAAGAAAATTTCACAATATCCTACTACCAGTCAAGATTTCAAAACCAAAGCCAGTGAAAGAGTTCATAAAATATTAACCATTAACAAAATCAGCATAGCCTTAATCACTTGTTCTGTGAAAGTTTATGACTTCTACATTAATACACTTGCAAGGGAAAAAAAAAAAACCCTACAAATTCAAATTACCCAAAGTTACCTTCTATGGAAAAGGGAGGAGAACTTTAATATTACTTCCATTTTATATAGGGAGAAGCTGGGGCTCAGAAAGTGAAATAATTTGCCCAAAGTCAGAGAGCTAGTTCAGTAGTCAAACCAAGATTCCAATCCAGTTCTCATCAACTTAACAACGCTTTCCCGAAATCATTCTGGCTAGACGTCCTCCCTCCCTCCCAGAGGTTCCTTCTTCATATAAAAGATGAACATCCTACACTCACCTTAAGGTGAAAAGAGTTAAAATATGCAAGTAATGACTCAAGCACAAGTGACAACCGTAATAACAGGCACTGGGCAAACAAAATAGGAAGAGACAGTTACATCTACCCAGTGTAAGGCAGGTATGTAAGAAGGGCAGGCTGCTGAAGGTTTACACTAATCAAGAGGCAATTCAGCAGTCACTGATGCCAAAAATTGAAAAATTTTAAGCCTGACAATATGGTAAATGGCAGGAATGGACTCTACTTTTTTCAGGGGATAAACATAAACATGCCCAATAACGCTTAACTTTAATCCTCACAACAATTCTGCTAAACCAGCTCGCGCTCTCTCTACCCTGTGCCCCCTACAACTCTTCCTCATTCTTTCCTCGTTGCCCTGGAAGATTATCAAACTCTATTTTTTGAAATTTGATGAAAACAATAGTTATAATACCTATGCATTTCAAGCTCCTTGGCCTCACTGAACATTACTCGGATAGGACTAGAAGTAGTTATTAACTCTTTACTCCTGGCATCAGCAGCACTGGCACCAAACCCCCTAACTCTCCTCAATTTACAAGTCTTGCTAACCACACTATCATAAAGTGAGTTCCAGCCCAGCCCAGCCTATGCTTGTATGTTCCTCCATGCCTCTTTTAATTTACTAGTCAGAGTAAGAAAAGACTTAATATAAAGAAATAAGTATAAAACCATCCCCCCTCTCCCTCAGGATAGGCCACGTATTATAAATGCTGAACTCTACTCTTTTCCTTTCGCAAAGACAGATTCAGCTCAGAATCTATTTTGATCCACATCCCTTTTCCAGATTGTTTTTGGCGTTCTATACTTGGCCAGAGTCACATTTAAAGTTCACATAAACGTTTCCTAGCAATCAAATGATCCCATTTTAAAAAGGTAACTAGTCTTGAAATCCTTTCCATTTCTGGATATAAAAATGAGCTAATTAATATGAAGAACCAGAAAATCTTTAAGAAATTCCTTATTGACACAGGAACACTCCATTTAAAGGAGGAAAAAACAATCACATTTGCCAGCTCTTAACAAAATGAACATCCTTGGGACTTCCCTCGTGGTGCAGTGGTTAAGAATCCGCCTGCCAATGCAGGGGACACAGGTTCGAGCCCTGGTCGGGGAAGATCCCACATGCCGCGGAGCAACTAAGCCCGTGCACCACAACTACTGAGCCTGCACTCTAGAGCCCGTGTGCCACAACAACTGAGCCTGTGCTCTACAGCCCATGAGCCACAACTGCTGAGCCTGCACGCCACAACTACTGAATCCCGCGAGCCACAACTACTGAAGCCTGCGCACCTAGAGCCCGTGCTCCACAACAAGAGAAGCCACCGCAATGAGAAGCCCACACACCACAACGAAGAGTAGCCCCCGCTCGCCACAACTAGAGAAAGCCCACGTGCAGCAACGAAGACCCAACACAGCCAAAAAATAAAAATGAATTTTTAAAAAATGAACAGCCTGCATTATTGCAATTCTTAAAGTTTTCTGAATGCTGACACATATCCAAAACAATATCTGGTACATGATTATTCAAAAGTAGCAAGACGCAGAAAGAACAATCGAAAATAAAAAGTAATACCAGCAATCTAAAAATAAAAAAAGACTAAACATATCTGCTGGACTGGCCAACATGAAGAGCACTTTAGGCACAGAATACCTCAAGTTCCTGGATAAGGAACAACTGACAGCTCACTTCTAGTTCTAATCTAATTAGGCAATAGCTGCATATAAACTGGGATTAAAAGCATTTGAAAATTCTTATAAGGGTAAAGATATCAATTAACTTCAGGCCTTAAGTTAAATATGAAATGTCTAAGATCACCAAGAAAAGAAGTGTCTAATCTCTTACTGGTGTAGGTAAAAAGAGCAGACAGGAATGAAGGAAAAAAAATCCCACAATATATAGGCAAGAAAAGGAAAAGAAGAGAAAAAAAGCCCAATTAGAGAGCACAAAATACGAAAAGTAGAAATAAACCAAATATTTCAATCACAACTAATGTAAATAGACTAACCACCTTAAACTCAAATTATGAAAATGCAATCTAGCTGTGTGCTGCTTTCAAAGGGCACTCCTAAAACATTAAGGACACCAAAACTTGATAGTTAAAGGGCAGAAAAATATATACCAAGCAAACATTAACTAAAGTCCCTTGGTACAGCTATGCCAATATCTGACAAAATATATTTTAGTGGAAAAAATGTTCCTAGAAACAAAGATTCGTTACAGAATGACAAACTGTGCAAGTCACTGGAAACTTAGCAATTCTAAACGTATAGATAGAAAGCAAAAATTGAGAGAACTATAGGAATTTGACAAATGTTCCATCACAATGGGATTTTAACAACACCCCTCTCTGTAACTGATGGAACAAGCAGACAGTATTAGTTAAGGACACTAGTTTGAATGTGAATTCAATTAATGTGTTTCATCCAATAGACATGGGAAAACCTGACCTTAAAATTGGAAACACATTCTTTTTAAACACACATGGAAAACTGATAAAAATTTGCCACAAACTAGACACCATTAAAACAGCCTCAACAATTTCAAACAATCAAAATCACACTGGACCACATTTTATTAGCACAATGTATGTTAGCAATCAATAACAAAGATTAAAATATACAGGGCTTCCCTGGTGACACAGTGGTTAAGAATCCACCTGCCAATGCAGGGGGCATGGGTTTGAGCCCTGGTCCGAGAAGATCCCACATGCCGTGGAGCAACTAAGTCCGTATGCCACAACTACTGAAGCCCGTGTGCCTAGAGCCCATACTCTGCTACAAGAGAAGCCACCGCAATGAGAAGCCCGCGCACCACAACGAAGAGTAGCCCCCACTCGACACAACTAGAGAAAGCCCGCGCACAGCAATGAAGATCCAATGCAGCCATAAATAAATAAATTAAATATATATCAATATATCAGCATTTTTCAATACACTTTCTAAATTTCTAAGGCAGAGAAGAAATCAAAATGAAAATGTGAAGATATTCAGAACTAAAAGATAAAAATTTTGCATAGCAAAACTACTGAATTGGAGCTAAAGTAGTATTTAAAGGGTAGTTACTACTTTATTTACATATATATGTATACATGTATACAAAAGACCTGAAAATTAATAAGCTAAAAATCCTTGTTTAAGAAACTAAATATTAGTAATTAATTACAAATCAGGCGAAGTCAAAAGAGATTATAATTTTCTGCCAATATATTTGAAAACACGGACAAAATAAATGTTTTAGAAAAATGTAAATTACCAAATGTGACTCAAGAAAAAGAAGACTCCAATGAGCCTATAAATATTAAAGCAACCAAGCCAGTAATTTTTAAATTCAGACAGAAAACACCAGGCCCTGATGGTTTTACAGGCAAGCTTTATCAAAATGAAAGAACAGATAATTACAATTTTACATACAAACTCTCTAAGAGAAAAAAAACATACAAACACTACAGCTTATTTTATTAGACTGAGAATATCCTTAATAGCAAAACTCAGAGAGCTGATACAAAAAAGGAAAGTTAAAGATCTTACCAATGAACATAGATACATAAATCCTAAGATATTAGCAAGTAAAAAAATATATCTAAGGGAATTCCCTCGCAGTCCAGTGGCTAGGACTCGGCACTTTCACTGCTGGGGCCCCGGTTCAATCCCTGGTCAAGGAACTAAGATCCCGCAAGCCGAGTGGCAAGGTCAAAAAAAAAAAAAAAAAATACATGCGGGCTTCCCTGGTGGCGCAGTGGTTGGGAGTCCACCTGCCGATGCAGGGGACACAGGTTTGTGCCCCGGTCCGGGAAGAGCCCACATGCCGCGGAGCGGCTGGGCCCGTGAGCCATGGCCGCTGAGCCTGTGCTCTGCAACGGGAGAGGCCACAGCAGTGAGAGGCCCGCGTACCACAAAAAAAAAAAGCCAAAAACGAAACAAAAGAACAATTTTGTTTAAAAAAAGAATATGTCATGATTGAGATGGATTTATCCCAGAAATGTGAAATTAATTCCAATATTACCTTTTAGAGCAATTTTTCACATTACTAGATTAAAGGAGAAAAACTAATATCATCCCAATTGATGTAGAAAATGCATTCAATTAAGTGCAATGCCCACTTGTGATGTTTTTTTAAATTTCTCCATAAACTAAGATTGAAGAAATCTTCCTCAACCTGTTAAAGGAAAAAAAAAAAGTATCCACACATTTAATGGTGAAAGATAAAAGCATTTCCCTTAAAACCGGGAATATGACAAAGATGCCCGCCATTACCATTTATATTTGGCACTGGTGATGGCTGCCATGAAGCAGTGCAGTTAAGACTAGAGTTAAGATATAAAAAGTAAAAGGACTGGAAAGAAATGACCTGTCATTATTCAAAGATTAGATGATTATCTACATAAAAACCCCCAAGAGTCCACAAGCAAATTATTAAGTTAGAGAAGTTAATGAATATGACTCACATATAAAGTCATCTACATTTCCATTTACCAGCAAAGAGAAATTTTTAACTTAAAAAAAAATTTACAACAGCAACAAAAACTATAAAGCAACCAAAGAACAAATCTAACAACAACAACAACAAATGCAAGACCTGTAGAAAGAAAAAAACATAAAACTTTTTAAAAGACAACTACCTATCAACCAAAAAATCTATTTCCTCCTCTACTTGGGTAGTATGAGGGCTAGAAGAAAAGATTAGAAGATATTAAGATCCATTTTTGCCCTTTTATTACATGCTTTCAAAAAATACTTTTTTAAAAATCCCATAAACACAGTAAAGAGGTCACAAATTGGGAAAGAACATTTGTCACACAAATAATAAAAATCAAAATATATAAGAATTCCTACAAATAAGAAAAACCAAACAACTCAAAAGGAAGAAAAATAAGACATGAGCTTCCCTGGTGGTGCAGTGGTTGAGAGTCCGCCTGCCGATGCAGGGGACACGGGTTCGTGCCCTGGTCCGGGAAGATCCCACGTGCTGCGGAGTGGCTGGGCCCGTGAGCCATGGCCGCTGAGCCTGCGCGTCTGGAGCCTGTGCTCCGCAACGGGAGAGGCCACAGCACTGAGAGGCCCGCATACCGCAAAAAAAAAAAAAAAAAAAAAAAAAAAGACAAACAGGTATTTCACAAAAGAAGAAATCCAAATAGCCAAAAAAATGCTCAACTTCAGTAGTAATATGAAAGAAGAACATTAAAACCATGCAGAAATAAATGAATTAATAAAAATGGCCAAAGAATTACTTGAACAGACGTTCCCCTAAAGAAGATACACAAACAGCCAATAAGGACATGAAAAGATGCTCAACAGCATTAGTCATTCAGGAAAGGCAAAATCACAATGAGATACCACACTTCACTAGCATGGCAATAATTTTTTTTTAAAGGGAAAATAATGTATGTTGGTGAGGACATGGAAAAATTAGAACCCTGATACAGTGTTGGTGAGAATATAATATGGTACAGTCACTTTGGAAAACAGTTTGGTAGGTCTTCAAAATGTTAAACACAGTTACATTACCTAACAATTCCACTCCTTACTATACACCAAGAGAAATAAATACCTATGCCCCTCCAAAGACTTATACACAAATGCTCACAGCAGTACTGTTCACAACAGTCAAAAAGTGGAAACAACCCAAACATGCACCAACTGATGAATGGATAAATAACATGTCATATGTGCATACAATGGAATGTTATTCAGCAATCAAATGAAATGACACTGATACTGAAATATGCTACAACATGGATAAACCTTGAAAACATGCTAAGTGGAAGAAGCTAGTCACAAAAGACCACATACTGTATGATTCCATTTACATGAAATGTCCAGAACAGGCAAATCCACAGAAAGTCCATTAGTGGCTGCCTAGAGGTTAGGTGGGAATGGAGAGTCACTGCTAATGGGTACAAGGTTTCTTTTCAGGATGATGAAATGTTCGAACATTAGATTGTGGTGATCATTACACAGTTCTGTGAATATACTAAAACCTATTAAATTGTACGCTCTAAGTGGGTAAATTGTAATATGTGAATTACATCTCAATAAAGCTATTAATTAAAAAATGAGATGTAAGTTCACACCCACCAATCTGGCAAATACAAAGAAGTCGGACAATACCAAGAGTTGGCAAGGATGCAGAACAACAGTGCTGGTAGGAGGGTAAACTGGCAACTATTTTTAACTAAAGTTAAAGCTGTACAGGTCCCCCACTACCCTGCAATTCTAGTTCTCTCCAAGGCTTCATACCTTGGAAAAATGCTTTTGCACTTGTTCAAAGCCTCGTTGTTTCTTTAGTGGAAACAATCCTATCCTACAATGATAGGACAGAGAATAAAATGAGATATTCAGTCTGAAATAGAACACAGAAGTGAAAAGGAATAAACTATAGCTACACACATCAATGTAGACAAAACTCGTTATCTGCATGGTCTCACTTCCCTCACCTCCCAGCTTCAAGTCCATACCTCACCATTACAATCACTTCTCTTGCTTTGCCACTTTTGCCTGGGTAAACCACAACTGCAACACTGCCTACTCTGCTCCCAGGAAAAAGAACACAACTGCTTTTTTCACTTCAAACTAAGGACGGCTCCCCTCAGGAGGCCATTCCACATGGCTAGTCCATTCACATTCTGATCTTCCCATAGAATACTGCATACCTTCTCCTCTCTCGTCACACCCCACCGGCCCCTACTCACCCTCATTTTTACTGACAAATCCTCCTATTTCACGGAGAGAAAAAGAAAGAAGAAAACGGCCCTGCTCCCACCATGCCAGCTCCCCTACTATGCTCTCCCTCATCTCACCAAGGAAGAGTATACGGGTGCTCCACGTGGGCCCATTCCCAGCAAATGTGCCCTCTCCCGCTTCATCAAGGTGTTCATTCTGTACAGAACCATTTCCCACGAACAGTACAAAAATGCTGTAATTTCGGCCATCTCAACCAAACTTTCTCAGGGCCCCAACTCTCCCTTTAGCACGGCGCCAAGTGCCCACAAAAGGGCTTTCTCCACTTGCCCTCCTCTTCTCTCAATCCCTCGTGAACCCTCCCTTCCAGGCTCTTCCTGCACCACCGTGTGGGGACTGCTCTTGTCAAGGCCATCAGTGACTCATGTGCCACCAAAGCCAGAGGACAAGTCTGGGCCCTCATTTCACCTGAGGGCACAGCAGGAGCACTGGGCGTGGGTTCTCACTCCCTCCCCCTTGACGACACCTCCCCCATCTTCAAAGATGCAAGGACCACCTGGTTCTCCTCTACCTGGGAGCCTGCCTGTCCCCATTTTCCTTGCTGCCTCGGCCCTCATTCATCAGTGCGCTCACTCAACATCAGGACTTTTAAGTGTCATGAAAACACTGAGGACTCTCACATGTCTATCCTCAGCCCAGACCTCTCCCCTCAACTCCGAACGCCGTAACCCTACGTGGCTCCAGTCGGCTCTCGAACGAAGACGGTCACAAATGCAACAGGCCCAGACCCCAGCTCTTGATCTTACTTCCAAACCTGCACCTCCCACCACCTTGACCGCAAGCAAAAACCCCTGGTCGGTATCACCTTCACTCCGTTCTCTCAGCTATATTCAATCTGTCAACAAAGCCTGTTGGCCCGACCTTCAAGATGCACCCAGAATCCAACCACTCCTCACTTCCACCCCTGTGCCCCATCAGTCCAAGCTGCCATTATTGTTTTGTTGGATCCTGGGCAGCAGAGGGGCAGCTATTCTTAACACGGTTTCAGGGGAACCTTTTAAAAACATAAATCAGATCTCATATCACACCCCTGCTCAAAACACTACAATACTTCCCATCTCATTCAGAGAAACAGACAAAATCCCAACTGCCTGTGTGACTGGCTCCCGCCCCCACCCCACCCCACCCCCACCCCACCACCGCCCCCCCCACCCCGACTTTCTCTCCTGCCACTCTCCCTCCAGCCTGGCTCTCTACTGTCCCTCCAACACAACAGGTACAACCCTTCTTAGCACCTCACGTGCACTGGACTCTGCCTGTGAGACTCCCCTTACCCCACCCCCACCCCCACCCGGAGCCACGTGGCTCCCTGCCTCACCTCCTGTGTTCAGAGGTCTCAGGAAGGCCCCTCCTGACCACCTTATTTCAATCTGCAAACAGCCCCCACCCACCTGGCTTGACTTTGCTCCCAGCTGTATCACCACATGACTACCGTGTCTTTGACTTTCTGTCTTTAACTGTCTTTCTCCACCAACATGTAAGTTCCAGAGGACAGGGACAATGTCTTCTTTGCTCACTGCTAATACAGCCAGCATCAGAACGTATGTTTTATCGCCTAAGACATAAGTACTCAAACATCTGAATAAATGAGTCTCAAAAACAGTAAGAGGGGAGGGGGGAATTACAGAACAAAATGATTCCATTTATATAAAGACATGCAAAAATTAAGTTATATTATATAAGGATACATTCACAGATGGTAACACCATAAAGTAAATCGAGAAAATGATACATGCAGGTCAGCCCTTGCTTTGGGGAGGTCAGAAGAGGTAGGAGTGGTCGGGGAGGTCATACAGGAAGCCAAAGGTAGTGGCAACATTCCATTTCTTAAGCTGGTCAGTGGGTGCACAACTGGTAGTTTTAACATTTAATATCTGTACACATGCTGACATATACTCCTTGAACATATGATCTCATTAAAAATTGAAACAAAGAACAGGTTAGAGCAAGACAGGTCAAATCCAGCCCACCACCTGTTTTTGTAAATAAGACTCTACTAGAAGACAGCCACCTTCATGTGTTTCATGTTGACTGTGGCTGCTTTTACACCACAGCAGCAGAATCGAGTAGTTACAGAGACCATATAGCCAGCAAAGCCTAACATATTTACTGACTGGCCCTTTACAGAAAAGAGTTGTCTGGTTATAATGTGAAATTTGAAAAGAAACTGAAAACAAAATTTAAAAGAGCCAATCTTCTGTTAAAAAACACTGATCTCTCAAGGACTTCCCTGGCGGTCCAGTGGTTAAGACTACGAGCTTCCACTGCGGGGGGCACGGGTTCGATCCCTGGTTAGGGAACTAGATCCCACATGCCTCGTGGCACGGTCAAATAAATAAATAAAAGTTAAAAACGAAAACAAAACATTGATCCTTCAAGACGTGTGATTATCTCCAAGAGCACAGTACACTGAAAAAATATGGTTCCATATAACACGAGGGATTCCAAAGCAAACGGGATTTTTATACTGTCTTAAAGCACCAGAGAGATTTTAAAGATGAATATTTTAGAAAGCAAAGTGCAAAACCTCAAATTTATGATCTCTACTCCCACCCCAGTAAGAAAATATTATCACATTTTAGCAAATAAAATCTATATAACATAATCCAAATTTGGGGGGAAAAGGAAGACAACAACAACACTACCACCGAACTCTACAACCTGCCCTCACCCACTTCGCCATCATCCTATACTTCCCCAGGCAGCTAGTTAGACCTCGAAGGTCCTCTATGATGCCATAATACTCCATCTCACTTTTTCAGGGCATTTCACTGAAGCTTATATTAGTCATCTCTGAACTTATTTCTACTGTTATTAGGAAGAAGACTAATAACAGTAATATTAAAACAAATATTACTGTGTACTAGGCATTGTGCTAGTTCGTTTATATTTAATATTCATTTCACAAACAGGAAACAAAGGAACAGAGATGTCATCTAACATTATGATTACACAGCTGGAAGACTGTGGAAGCCAGAACTCAAAGTCAGCTATTTTAGGTCCTGTGCACTCTTGACCTCCACAAGACACTCTGAATTGAGAACAGAGAACAGATATTAATCTGTGAAAACTTCCTTAGCTTAAAATACTATCCCTATGATAGGTGCCAAATACATAGCTACTGTATCCATCTAAGAGTATAATAAATGAAGGATGAGAGGTCCACAGTGGAAAGGGGGGAAGGGGGTGATTCAAAGAGTATTGTTTAATCAGAAGGGATTGGGTCTCATCACAGGCAACAGAGGCAGATGTGACCTGCCCACTATCCAGAGGCAACAGAAACCCTATGTATCTCTAAGTCAACAAAAGTAAACCAGGAGACACTACACTCCCTCATCTACTACAATGACAAAAACAGATATGTACTACCACTAAAAAACAAACAACAACAACAAACAAAACACCAACTCAGAAGTTACCATTTATTCGTTTTTCTTTAAATTTTTATTGGAGTATAGTTGATTTACAATGTTGTGTTTATTCTTAACTCGCCGTGAGTTCCAGCTATGATGTTATTGTTGAAACAAATGACACTTGAAATTACGGTCTACTGGGGCCACCGAAACCCTAAGGAATCACCCAGGAACTGAGATTTCTCTGCTGCCTACAGGTGATTTTCCAGAATGACCTAAATCTTTCTCTAATAATCAGTGACCTCCAAAACCATGATTCTCATGAAAGGAAGCCCCAAACAGCCACTCGAGTCAATACTTGTCAATGTTCCTCGCACCACTGCCTCATCTGGGGACTGAAGGCCCAGATTTCACCAAGGTCCAGCCAATGCCTACTGACTACACTAAGCCTTATGGGATAGAGGAGGCCACCCCGGAGTGTGCCTTAGTGGCTAGTGTAACTGCTGCCTACTCACCCTGACAGGGTCTCAGAGGGCCATGCATTCTCAGGCAAGCTCCCCTTTCTCTCCTTGTCAGTGTGTCGCATTACTATTGACACCAGCATTATTGTTCAGATTTACATCCAGGTCCAGGGAACTCCAGGCTCCCACTAGCAATCCACACGGCTTTCTCCAAGTCTGACTCAACATTCAGTCATACTTTTACTTCTGCAGGCTTGCTTGCTTTTACTTATTTATTTATTTATTGCCGCCTTTTTAGTTCGGCTGCCTAATGTTTCAAAAAACAATCTCATTCATCTTTCCTTTGGGCCACCATATTTCAGGGCAGTCAGCATCTGGTGTACACAAACCATTCCAAGTCAATACATACTCCCGCTGTAAGATATTCTGGAATTAATAATACCCTAGTTTTCTCCAGAGTTGTTGAGAAGTACAAAATCAGAGTCTCCTTATATCAGTAAAAAGATGCTCAAAACCTATCAAACTTTATTTGTATAAAATCAGTCGATTGTGTAGTCTTCACTAATACTTAATAAAACAGATCAACACTAGCCAGCAGAAGTGAGAAGTAAGTAGTAAACCTCCTCTACTCAGAGTAACCCCAGACCTTTGCAAAGTCTGTGACACAAAAATGCCCTTTTTAAGGTTAAGAAGCCTTTCGAGTACTGCCAAGATTCCCTTTTACTTGCTTCTTTACTGTCTAGCCAATCTACCTGGTACCCAGATGTCAGTTCATAATCATTCAAAACCTGAAACTGGGCATTGACTAGTAACTCTCTCTCCCCTCCCAGTAAAGAAAAATAAAGGGGGAGGGAGAAGGAAAGGGGGTTTCCGTGGCAACTAAATGTAAGCCAAAGTCAAAGTCAAATCTACAGTCAACCTCGATCCAGACTGCAGCAGGAAAAAACCCATTCCCACTGGAAGCACCATGGATTTCAAGGATGCTCAAGATGTTTAGCATGAACCTACACCAAGCCTCTGATCAGTATGGGAACAGTCAGTGTTTCAAGTTTGATCAAGATGTTGCAACCAACATCTATGGAGCAAAAGACAATATAGGTCAATCCTATTTGTCACTGCAAAGCAGCTTCACCAGCGTGGGAAGAGTGGCACTGCTTAGACACACCAAACCAAGGAGGAAAGTGGAAGTAACTATTCAATACCTATGAGAAACAAAGGTGTAACTATTTTATTTTTTGGCAAGAGACTTCTGGCAATCTCAACCACCCAACCAGCAGACACAAGCTCTTTCCTCTCAAGTCTCTAGGGCCTCTCATTAAGAGTCTGCTATTTACACCACATACAAGTCTAACAAGCTGTGTTCCCTGGCCTCACAGCCAAAAGGACATCTCTTTTGTCAATGCTGCCTCTCCCCATAGACTGCAAGTCTTAAATGCCTGTTCATGACTGAATCCCTAATACAGTTCCTGACAGGGTAAGGATTCAATATATTTGCTGACCAAATAAATGACGACTAGAAGAAGCAGACAGGAGGAGTGGTCACTTGTCATTCTCAGCATAGCCACAGGCCTGATTTCAGGATGAAGGATTAGAAAGTGCCTCCCTGATCTCCTCCCTTTTATATGTCGAGATTTTAACATTTGGTTGGTAAAAATCTGTACAATTTTTATACTAACATTTTTCCACTCAATAAACTAGATCATGCATATTCTAAGTGTGTGTGAGAAAAGCATCTCTGCCGGTCTCTCTTCTACTGTACCTCACCTCCCCAGGAGGAAAAACACTCACCCACTTGGGTCAGAGTCCAGGGCACAGGCAATCCCCCTTTGCTAGCAAGCAAGGGTCACTGTGTTAAACAATAAGCATAGAGTTTGCCTCTCTCTTGCCTTCAAAGGGCAGAATTGGCAAATCAATCCAGGGCTAACTCTCTGGAAATAGGCTTTCATTTAAAAAAAAAAAAAAAAAAAGATAATGATGAAGCTGGCATCTAAAAACAGAACTGACAGCTGACTGACAGGATGAGGGCAAAAGATACAAAACTCAAAAATCACAGTAGGATAAGGTTATTTAGCATAGGCACAAACAATCCTAAACACCTGACAGCACTAAGTTTCAGCTTTGGCAATAGATTCTCATGAAGCAACAGAAAAAAAAAACAGTTTCTCAATTATTTTATAAAATAAATTCACTTAAAAAATTTTTTTTTAATTTCAGTCTCCTTTAAAGTTCAGCACCTGAAAATAACGTACGTACACCATCTTTCCCCACTAAGTAATGTCCAAGGTAGGATCTAGGTATAGGTAGAGCTCACAGATGACACAAAGAATTCCTTGACCCACAAGCAGTCCCTAAAATCTGCGGTCTAGAAGAGTGGTTCCAAAAACTAGCTGCACTTCAGTGCTACTTGAGGAGCTTTTAAAAACATATTCTCACTCTCACCACACATTTCTAGAGGTGGAGTTCATCACCCATGGTCTTAAAAAGTATCCCAAATGATTCCAATGCAGGCCAGATTAGGCCATCTATCTAGAGCAGGGTTTCTCAACCTCAGCACCACTGATATTTGGGGCTGGATAATTTTTTATTGGGGGGAGAGGGTTGCCATCTTGTGCATCATAGGATGTTTAGCAGCATCCCTGGTCTCTACCCTCTAGAAGTCATTAGTACACTGCCCAACCCCACAGATGTGACAAGCAAAAACGTCTCCAGACATTGCCAAATGTTTCTTTGGGGCAAAATCATCCTCCAGTTGAGAACCACTGATCTAGAGTAAATCAAAAACCAACCATTTGAGGTTCTCTTAAGAAAGGAGAGATAAGAAAGCTTTTTAAAGCCAAGAGGCCAGGTCTATTTTTTTCTATCCATCTCACCTAAGAAAAAGCAGCGAATCCTCGGCTCACACCAGGGCTCAGGTCTTGACTTATGAGGAGGAGCAACCACAGCCTCTTGTGCTTTTTATGAAATAAACTCAGAGCTGAGTTTTAGCTGAGCAGACGGTTAGAAGAACTTCGCTATCATTCTTAAGGGTAATAAAACATTGTAAAATTTTAGACCAATATACACACTCAGGCTGCCTCTCAAATATCCAAAATATAAAACCCCAAGATACAAGTTTATCAAAGAAGCAAACTAAATTCCAATCCTGACCAATACTGTTTTAAGGAAGATGTCTCATCTGTAACAAGCACATTATCTTTGTACCAAATCAATGCAAAAATTTACTTTAAAGAGGCTAAGCAAACGTCACCCAGTCAAGCCTTAATTTTATCACTATTCATTTTCTGTCCAGTTATGGTCTGATTCTCAAATTCCCAAGCAGTTAATTGAAACCAGCAAGTTTTTGTTTTGCTATACTTTACACAAAAGCTAGTTTTCTAATCTAAAACAATCTTCTTCCTGTTCCTCAGTAAGTTACACCAGCGAGATGCTCATCTGTACTTAAGACCAAGTCTATCAAAATAACACTTCCCCAAGTGCAACGAAGCAAGCCAAGGCCCAAGCGAGTAATTCCAGCGGAAAGGCAGGCATGGTTTCAAGTACCAGGCGAAGAGCACGGGGCAAGAATCAGAAGACTGTGAGTATACGTGTGAGTGAGTGCGTGGCATTTTGTTAGATATTCTAGACTCTGATCAAACACACTGAAATGCAAAACATCCATCCAGGACAACAGCTATTTCCCAAATTATCTTCACTGAAGTGTATCTCAATACACAGCAACCTTTCAAATCTCAGTAAGAACCCAGGAGTACACTAAGAAACTCTAGAATTATTGGCGGCCAATCACACTCAATACGTAGTATCCAAAAAGTACGGTAGGAACAGAATCCGACTTGAGCTCCCGATGGCCTTTTCTTTATTTAACCATCTCTTAAACCATTCCGAGGCACCACCACTAATTACTCCAAAAAACGTTTGTAATTTAATCAATCTTCAACCACCCCTTCTCCTGGGTGGTTCTCAGGCCAAATGACTCTTAAACACACAGAGCTTTCTAAAGACAGACACCAAAAGCCAGGACTTAAACACTCATGTGACTTCCTAATAGTATCTAAACATTTAAAAATCAAATTTAAATTAATAATGGCCACTAATTACTCAGCGTATTCCTCGCGCCAGGCACCGTTTCTAGCTTCTTTACACGTATTAACTCCTTTCCTCCCGACAAACTTAAGGAGGGAGACGCTGCTGCTATTCCCGTATCACAGAAGGAGCAGGGAGTTTGGGTAACCTGCCCAAGGTCACAGGGCTAGAAAGTGGTGAAGCTGAGACCTGAAACCAGGCAGTCTAACCCGAGAGCAAAGAAAGCTCCCCCACTACCACCGCTTAGGAGACCTTCCAGTGGCTGGAAATCTGGAGTCTCTTTCCCACTTGCTGCCTACCTACAACGTGACCTTGAGGACATAATCGCATTCAACTCCACATTAACAAAACAGCCACATTAACATTAAGTGCTGTGAGGATGAAAGGAAACAACTCCCAAGCGCCCCTCCCAGAAAAACAAAACATAAAGTTCTATCCGACCCACAGAGAAAATGGTGAAGTACCGAGAAAATTACACGAAGCTCCGAGGTTGAAACGTCAGGACACACAGGTACATCCAAGGACTCATTCCGTCCACCTACAACCAAGAGTCCAAGTTGTGATCAGGGCAAGTAGGACCGGGAGGAAGCCCCTCCGAGGGAACGGCGAGAGGGTTTCTTTAAGAGGGAGGTACTTGCGGCCGAAAGAAGGACCACCCCCCTAGTGCATTTGCGCCAGGGAGGCTTTCGCGACCAGGTCTGCGCTGGAGTCGCAACACCGGAGTTAGCAAATCGCTCGGAAGGAGGTTTAAACGCTCCGAGCCGGGCTCTGCGTATCCCGATGACTCTACGGCGAAGGAGCAGAAACCCACAGAACTTGTTTCCCGGAGAACCGCGTCCAACAATGGCCTTCGCGAGTCTCCGGCGAGCCGCCGCCTCAACTTGACACGCTCCGCGCTCCGGGGCCCGCGGGCAGCGGACGGCGCTCGGGGCGGGAAGGCCGGAGCGGAGCGGGGCCCGGCCGGGTTAGGGGCGCGCCCGGCCGCCCGGCCGCCGCGCCAGGCCGCGGACGTCAACGCGGGCTCAAAGTTCGCCGCCCGGCCCGCGACCCACCCAGCCGCCCGGCCCGGCGGGGCCCCCGCGGCCTGCGGCGGGGGAGCAAGCGGCTGACAGGCGCGGGCGGGGACGAGCCGGGGAGCCCGGGCGCCGCGCCTCCCCGGCCGCCCAGCGGCGAATTCCGGGGGGGAGGGGAGGGGGCCGGGACGCTCCCTCCCCGAGCCGCCGAGGCCGGGCTGAGGGGCCCCGCCGCCGCCCACGCGCCGCGCACCCCGCGCACCCCGCGCCGCGGTCCGCTCCGCCGCCCCCTCCCCCCATTACCTGGAGGTGCCCGCGACTCGCCGCTAGTTGCGCTCAGGCGGGAAACGCGCTCACCGACACCATCAGCGAAGCGCCCAAAATGGCGGACGTATCAAGGAGGCCTTGAGTTCCCCCCGCCCTCCCTCCGGCCGCCTCGCGACCAATCAAGGCCCTGCCCCCGCCCCCGGCTCCACGCTCATTGGCCTCCCTCTCCCTCCCCCTGCAACCTATTGGGTCACACTGCTGCCCCGTTGCACCCACTCCGATTGGCTCGCAGACCCCGTCCGTCAAGTGCGAGGGGCGCATTCTTTTCCCATGGACTTGACGGATCCGGAACCTCTAGGACCCCGGAGTCTGGAGAAACAAATCAGAAACCGAGAGAAACCTGGCTGGGTCCCCCTACGCCGTAGCAACAGCAGGGCCTCCGCTTGACGGACGCTTCGGACCACCAATCCGATCGCCAATGCTTTTTAAAACTAAATTGAGCCAAACCAATCATGGCCCTAGCTCTGGGAGCTGCAAGAGAACCAATGGGGTAGCGAGACCGGCGGGCAGGCGGGTCGGAGGGCCTGGAGGAAACGGGTGATGACGTGAGCCACAATGTGTTTCGGCGGCGGAAGTGTTTTCGAGCTGGGGAATTAGCTCAAATGGTAGAGCGCTCGCTTAGCATGTGAGAGGTAGCGGGATCGACGCCCGCATTCTCCACGGTTGAATTTTATAAAGGTTGAGGGGTCGCCCGTCGATGATGGTCACTTTGTTCTCAAAGGCGGCGACAGTACCAGGAGGTACAGGGGCAAAGTGAGGGGCCAGGTGTCCCAATTTGTGCGCCCAGTTCCGTGAGGGAGGCGGAGGTCTTCGTTTTGCCTCGCGGAAGGATTTACGCAGGAGCTTCTTAGAATCTAGCGGGCACTTGGTCTGTGCCCAGCCTGCGGGGGTGCGCAGGGAGCAGACGGTCCCGGCTTTGACGTCTGTGGGAGACGTCAGACTCCACCTGGGCAACACCAGGTAAGTAAAGCAGACCGCAGAGTGGTCGGGGTCTTCCTGAGCAGGTTACATTTTCACCCACGGGACAGGGAGAACAGAACCGTGGGCCTAGGTCTGGGTGGCAGGGAGAGAGACCTGAGACCCCAGGATGGGGCTTTGGAGCAGGTTGGGTTGTGGTGGGAGAGGTGACGCCCCGGGGGAAACCCACAGTCCCAATGCTCAGATGGGTGCCGGGCCTGGAGTCGTAAAGAGGACCCCGTGCAGGGAGAATGGCAGGTTTCCCTGGGGCACTGGCTTGGTCAGAGATGACCACTCCACCTCAACGACAGGAGGCAGGCTCACTGCGGGGCTTCCCCGGGCTGTCTCCCAGAGGCCAGGCCTGAGAAAAGTGACAGAGTTGGCCCCTGGGGGTAGCGGGATGGCAGGACCATTGGAGTTGGCCCCTGGGCTGCCTTCCCAATGCTCAGCGTCCCGCTGCACCCCTATGCACCTGCCCCAGCTGGCCCTCCACCTCCCTGACTCAGACTCTCTGAGCCCCCGTGCCAAAGGGCAGGGAGAATGGAGCTCAGCTTGAACTGGGTCAACCCCAGCACCTGGGGAGCTGGGTCTCTGGTGCAAACATGCCTCTGCCCCAGCTCACCCTTTTCAGCGAGCCTGTGGCTAGAAGCAGAATCTAGAAGGAGTTCATCATCCCAACATTACATGTTAGTTAACTGAGACCCAGAAAGCATTAGACACCCGTATTGGCTGAGTGACCTTGGCTGGGTGGTCAGTGCCCCTCTGAATCTCCAGGTCTCATCTGTAAAGTGCTGGTGATAATACCTCCCCGCCTGTGTCCATGCCCTGAAGGGCGCTGGGCCTCTAGGAAGGCAGCAACCAAGGGCAGATGTTACTTGCCTTGATTCTACTGTTCGGAAGAGGCTCAGAGCCTTGCCCAAGCCACACAGCTAGTGAAGAACACAGTCAAGATTGAAACCAGTTCAGAAGACATGCTTGGTGCGGAGGGTTAGGGAGAGGGACATACATACAGATAGTCCGGGGTGGGGCAGAGGCAGGCATACCCAGCAGAGGGAACTGCAGAAGCATGGTTGGGGGAGGCACAACTGTTGGAGGACCAGGTCGTGGAGATCACAGGTCTGGGGGGAAAACAATGGGAGGGACTCATAGCAGCTTTGGAGGATACACAGAGGAACTTGGGGTTCATCCTCAGACAGCGAGGGCCAGGAAAAGCTTCGGAGCAACAGAAGGGCGAATTCAGGGCTGGCCGTACTTTAGAAAGGATTGCTTGGATTCAGAGCAGCAAGGCTGTGCTATAGCAGTAGCACAGGACCAGAGGGGCAGTGCCTAGCGACTGGACCTAGGAGCAGGGGAGGGGCTGCAGGGAACCCCGGGACAGTAAAAGCACTCTGTACAATGTGATGCTTTAAATAACATTAAATATGAGATGAACCCTGTGCTCCTGAGCAGGACTGAAAACTGAACTTTCTGTTTCTAGATCCATTGGACTAAAAGCTTCTTGAGGTTAGGTTTTGTTTTATTCACTGCTGTACTACAGTACCTAGTACTTAGCACACAGTAGATGCTCAGTAATTCATTGTTAATTTCATTACAAATTCTTTTTAAAGACCTCCTGGTCTTTCTGACTGACCGATGCTCTGACAATGCTCTTTCGTGTGACCCTTCCCTGCAGCTGGGCCCGCCTTGTTCTTCCAATGGCTACCTTTTGTCTGGTGAGGAAGTCTTAAGCCTACCTATCTCCTGCCTGTCCTTTCCAAGTAATCCAGCACAAAGCCTTCATCCTATTCAATCTGGTCTCTCTCTTGCCTGTCCGTGTCCCAGTTCTGGTCCTCCGGCACAAGTCCGTGTTGTTGATGACAGGGGGCGGTGCCTCAGAGGGACACCTCTGAGTGTGTGGGCAGGAGGGGGCAGCCAGGGCTGGCACCTGCCCTCCTGGGGAGGAGGTGGCCCAGCCACCCACTGATCCGTGCATCCCTTTACTCATTCATCATCAAAGGACTTGCCAGTATCTGCTTCAGGCTCCTCCATCCCAGACTGAGGTGGGTCACAGAGCCATGTGCACTATAATTAAAGGAAATAATGCAGGGACTTCCCTGGTGGTCCAGTGGTTAAGGCTCCACACTCGCAATGCAGGGGGCCCAGGTTCAATCCCTTGTCAGGGAACTAGATCCTGCACGCCGCAGCTAAAGATCCCACATGCCGCAAGGAAGATCCCAGGTGCCTCAACTAAGACCTGGCGCAGCCAAATAAATAAATATTAAAAAGAAAGAAATAACGCAGTACCTCGTCCAACATAAGTGGGCACCCAAAGTCTCCAATTATGATAAGCTCCTAGCCTAACCAGAAGGGTTGAAGTCAGGGAGAACTTCCTGGAGGAGGAGGCATCTGAGTTGAGCGTATCTCCTGAGGACCATGGGGAGCCATTGACAGGCTTTAAGGAGGAGAGTGACTTCAAAAGCTCTGCAGTGGCCTCACCATCATAAAACTTCTAGATTTCTCAAATTGCCACCTTCGTCTTTTTCTCCCTAATCCCTTTGTAATTTAATTTTTAATATTTCAATTTTCAACCCATCTAGACTTTTAAAAAAATTATATGAAAAATTTCACACATACTCAACAGTAGAGAGAAAAGTATTAGTGAGCACACGTATGCCCATCACCCAGCTATGACTGCTTAACCTTGAGGAACAGACACAGAGCTGTCAGATCTTAATTCTATCAAGTAGTGATTTTAAAAAAATACTATTTACTATTACTGTGATTTCCTAAAAGAAAGGACGTTTTACCGCACACACACATACACTCAGATAGGAAAGACCAGCTCAGGACAAAGAAAAGGCTTTAAATTGGATGAGCTTTCCTTGAGAACAGAGACCACCATTGTCTTTCCTTCTGCTAGGTCACCAAGGCTCAGTCCTGATCTGAGGGCTGGAGTGGGGTTTCCCTGGCAGAGGACATGCTCTGGAAGGGCCAGAGCTGGTGCTGGGTGGTTGCTGGGTCAGGTTAGGATGTGTTGAGGCTGGAGAGAAGGGGCCAGTGAGGAAATCTAGGGGGATATGAAGGGTAGGCCCATTTTAACATGGAAATTTAACTCTGTTTCTTTTCCTTTTCTTCACTGCGTTAAGATTCAGTCTGGGTTGTGGGGGGAGGTGAGTATTTCCCTTCCCACCAAAGGACTGGTGATAGAAAGGGGAACCACTAGGGTTGCTAATAATTAAGGCCACCATCGAGCTTGCAGGGAAAGAAAAGAGAAGATGGCCTTTGGGTGTTCCTTGGTGGGACCCCAGCTCCATCATCAGAGGGTGTGGTCCAACAAGGGGGTCCCAGTGCTAGAAGCGCCAGCTGAGTGGCTCTGGAGAAGGAACAGGGGCCAAGTGGGATCCAAGCCCACCCAGCTTCACAACCACCCAGGCTTCTCAGGGACAGAAGCTTCTGCACTGCCCACATCCTGGTTCCCCAGCGTCCTGCCTGACAGTGGACGTGCCCCAGATATGGGCACATGGATTTGGTTCAGCTGCCCAGGGCAGCTGTAGACCCAGGGGGGTCTGGACCTCAGGCAGGGAGGAGCTCCCACTCCCGTCCTGGGGTTGGAGGCCGGCCGAGATGAACAAATGGATCCCGTCTGATGGGGTTGGTGGGGAGGGGGCCATCACATGAGGGAAACCCCGCAGGGCTCAGTAAGGGATGGCAGAGACTTGGGGAGCAGTGGGTGTCACCGCAGAGCTGAGAGGGTTTAAAGGGAAACTAGAAGCCCTTTTGGCCACATTGAGCAGCACCCAGTAGCCAGATGGTAATGTTTATTGGATAAAGGAAGGATTGAACAAATGAATGAAAAAAATTCTGGCTTTACTTCTTTTTCCCCGAGCCTTGGTTTCCTCCACTACAAGCTGGGGATACCATTGACTTAGCTGGGCTGTTGTGAAGTTTAAATGAAATAAGCCCGTTAACTTCACCCCCATACTTGAGAGACAGATTAGACATCACCTCCTCCAGGAAGCCCTCCTTGTCTTCCCAGGATATAACACTGTGCTTTCCCCACAGCTTTGGAAACTGCCTCTGTTACTAGGTTTTGAGCACCTTTAAGGGAGGGGGTCACATCTCACTGCTCTCTGGGGCCCCAGCATGTGACTTAAGTGCAGAGCTCTGCACACAGTAGCCACTTAATAAAGGCTGATAGATTTACTTGACCTATAGTAGGAGGCCAGTGGGTTGACCCTCTGGCCCCCGGCCATGCAATGGCTCTATCCGGGGCCTGCAGGAGAGGGAGGGGAGGACTTCCTCCCAGAGCACATAGGCCACCAGGGAGCAGCGGCCCGGCCACCGCTGCCCCACCCTGGGCTAGATCCCTGGCTTCCCGAGCAGACTGGATGGCTGACCGGGCAGGAGAGTTGGGGGGTGGGAGTTCTCCCCCATGATGCAGCCGCCCCCCGCTGCCCCACTGGCTGCCTGCATCAGTACTGGTGCTTTAATGAGCACCTGAGAGTGAGGGGGCCTAAGTGCTCCGAGCCCTGAGCTTCCTCCCGCAGGCAGCTCTGTGGGCAGGAGCTGCTGCCTTGGGCCCGGGGGCCGGGTGCACTCTAGCTCTGCTGGTCCTTAGCGCTGTGACCTTGGGCAAGTATGTCACCTCTCCCACTCACGGAGAACCTGCTACTTGCCAGGCCCCAACTGAGTAAGGCTGATCTCATGGAAGCCTTACTGTAGCCCCGGGGCGGGGGGGGGGGGGGTGCGGATGGTGCCCTTCCTTGACAGACGGGCGGGGCGGCTGGATGGAGCAGATAAGAAATGAAGCTTTTCAGGCAGAGGCGGATCTGCCCCCTGCGGTCTACAAAGGGGACTTGAGTGTAGCTCCCCACCAGGGGTGGCACAGCTGGCCCCGGCTCGGCACTCAGGGCGGGCTGTCCATGCTCACTGTTACTTTGCACCGACGGCAGGCGGCCCATCCCCAGCATCTGCGGCACCGGCAAGCCCACCTGTTTCTGTCACCGCCGACGCTGACCCACGATCTCAGATCTCAGGGAACTCCCGGGCAATCTCCTGGGCAATCAGGAGTCAGGGGAGGCTACTCCTCAAAGGTCTGTCCCAGGACCCCAGGCCCATCCCCAGCTGTGTCCCCTGGCCCAACAGCCTGGGAGCCCTCGGGGCCACAGCCCTCCTCATCCCACCAGACTCCCCTCCCTCTGCTGTCACCTCGGCACTCCAGGCCTCAGGGCTCAAGGGTGCAATCTCAGGGTCGTGTGGGGAGGCACGTCTTCTGGCTCTTTGTGGTTTGATTCCCGAGTGCTGGGCACACCAGCACTCTGCCCGCCCTGACCTCCCGCCGACGTTCCGGTGGGGGTGGGGGTGGGGGTGGGGCAGTCAGGCCCTTCCTGGCTGCTGCATTTTCCTTCCTCCCAGCCCTGCGAGTGTGGTTCTTCCTGCCTGGCCGCAGAACAGCCCAGCCTCCTCAAGACACACCGCTGCTTCCACAGACCGGGGACCCCCAGGCGCAGGGACCAGGCCTGACCCATGTCTCCTCCAGTACCAGCCGGGTGGGCACAGGGCAGGCCTCTGTGAGGACCAGGCTCTCCACAGCCCATCTGCAGATACGGACACTGTGGGGGCCCAGAGAGCAGGAGGCCTGGGGGGCTCCCTACCCAACCCAGGGCAAGTGTGGCCCGGCAGCGCCATCCACTGGGGTCAGCGCGGATGGCAGGGCCCCCAGCACTGTCTCTTTTTGGCCCCCAACCGCAGCTTGAACCCAGGCCCTTGGCGGGGAAAGCGCCG
Organism: Leucopleurus acutus; assembly: GCF_964270905.1. NCBI lineage: Eukaryota > Metazoa > Chordata > Mammalia > Artiodactyla > Delphinidae > Leucopleurus > Leucopleurus acutus. The sequence continues at coordinate 104,827,283 of NC_139151.1, read as the reverse complement.
AGTCCCAGGTACTGGACCACCAGGGAAGTGTCCCCCCAGCACTGTTTTTTTCCAAAGATTTTTTTGATGTGGACCATTTTTTTAAAGTCTTTATTGAACCTACTACAATATGCTTCTGTTTTAGGTTTTGGTGTTTTGGCCGCGAGGCACGTGGTATCTTAGCTCCCTGAGCTAAGGGATCGAACCCGCGCCCCCTGCAGAAGGAGGTGAAGTCTTAACCACTGGACCACCGGGTAGGTTCCTCCGCCCCCCCACCCCACCCCAGCACTGTCCTGACGGGCAGCAGCGGCCCTGGGCCGGCACGCACAGGTCACACAGTAGCAAGGAACAGCCAGGAACAGCCCAAAGCCCAGGTATGTAACCTGCAGAGCCCAATGCGAAATGAAAATGCAGGGCCTCGGTCTTCAAAATTATTTAGAATTTCGGGACGGCAACAGCAGAGCATGAAATCAAGCATCAGGTCGTGCACGAGTCAGGCATCCACGGAGCTGACCCGCCCGCAGGCCTCTGCCCAGAGGTCTCACCCCTCCCTGTGGGAACCTGATGGCAAGACGCCCATGCCCAGGACAAGTGCACGACTCCGACAGCTGTCCAGGGAGGGCCAGAGGTCAGCGTTCACTCCGTGGGGACACTCAGCTCCAACACACACGGCATGAAAGAATGGCAATGATGTTTTAAAAAATTAGGTTTATAAATATTTTCTCCATTGTACAAAGTTTTCCCCACCCTGCCCACCCCCCATCACTGTTCACATTTCTCATGTTTTTAAAATCCCAACTATATTTATTTTTTAAATCATAAAATATAATTTTTTCTTTGTTCATATTTAAAACTATTTACAGGGGCAGAGAGAGGCCAGGGTGGCCCGGCCGAGGTCAGGACGAGTCCGTGCAGGGGGATGGAGGGGGCGGGAAGAGGTGGAAATAGCTCCTCTCTGTGGCGGGCGATGGTGGGCAGCTGTCCTCCGCCGACAGGTACTGGCTGTGGGGTGTGGGCGGAGGCGGGTAGGGGTCTGAGTCCGAGTTCAAATCCAGGTAGTACTTGCTGGCCTTCCAGCGGCTGGCGCTGTAGTCACTGTCACACACGTCTGTGCTGCAGGGCGTCGTAGGGGGCGCCATGCCACGGATGATGTAGGGTCTGGAGGGGATACAGCAAGGGAAAGGGGACCTGGGTTCAGATTGGCCCACATGCACGTCCACCTTTGGGCACTTGGGCCCCCTGGCTATGTGGCCTCTCTGAGCCTCAATATTGCCACCTTTAAAGTGGGCGCACTGGCACCTACCCTGCAGGCTGCCAAGCCCAGGCCCTGACAAGGACTGCAGCCCGAGGCCAAGGTCACCTTTACGGGGAACGAGGCCTCCAGAGCCTACCTGGCTGACCTTGGGCAACTTAACCTCTCTGAGCTTCAGTTTCTCATTGACACAATGGGGAAGATGAAACAGTATCCATTTCAAAGGAGCTTGTGAGGATTAAAATGAGATTCTGCCTGGAACGTGCTAGAAACAGCATCTGACACGAGAACGTGGTCAACGACCGTTCCCCCTTCTACCATTACTGTAAATACTGGAGACCAGCTGGCCTCCCATCTTGATCCCAGAGATGCCTCCCGACCGTCCCCCGTGACATCGCCCTTTGGCCCGAGTCCAAGGTGGGGATCGTGGTGTGTTTAAGAGCCACAGTGGGGCTCACAGCGGGCGGGAAGGTGGGGCCAGCACCAGAGGGGCGCCTACACTGAGGAAGGTGCAGCAGCAGGATGTGCCTCGTGGAGCCCTGGGAGCAAGAGGGAACGCCCACAGACAGTGGGGAGGCAGAGGTCTTGGAGACGGACCAAAACCAGGGCAGAAGGAGCAAAGCATGCAGTAGACTGGAGGCTGAGGGGCCTGGCCTGGCTGGTGTGGTGACAGCTCTGGGGATACACGGTGACAATGAGGCACTGGGGAGCCCCCGCAGGTTCTTGAACAGGGCAGTGACCCAGTAAACGGCTGGGCCTCCCCGGAATCTGCACGGCTGCCCAGCTCCCCGGCCAGGCCCCGGAGTTCCCCAAACGGCCACCAGGTGGCAGGCGGTGCCGCGCTCGGAGGGTCCGCCGCTCCGGGAGGACCAAGGGCCTCCGCCACCCCCAAGCCCTGCTCTCTACACAGGGGGCGAGCCTGGCGGGGCCGACCCTCCACCTGCCCCATCAGGTAGCTCGCCTGGGGGTGGGGGCGGGGGCCCCAGCGCACCTGGTGGGCGGGCCCTGTCGGCTGAGACCATCGGGTGAAGGTCAGCAGGTTCACCTCGCCCACCCTGGCTCCGACCCGCCCCTGGCCACAGGCCAGCAAACCCGGATCCCGTATCTCCTCAACGCTCTCCAGCTGGCCGCTCCCCACCAAGGAGGGGGTCGTGCGACCCCTAAAGGGACAGCTGGGAGTGCGGGGTCGGAGCTGAGCAGGCCCGGGGCCCAAGCAGGCCCTCGCAGTGGGTGAGGGGGAAGGATCGCCCCATCAAGGGCCAGCCGAGGTACCAAGGGGTGGCGCCCCACCGGGGTCCCAGCGCTGGATTCAGGCACAGAGCGCAGAGCCCTCCGGGGGACGCGGCCGGCTGCGGTGGAGACCCCTGTGGGCGTCATTCAAGGCCACGTGTGGCCCGGCTTACAAAACACCCCCAGGGCTGCCAACCGTGGGCTCAGGATGGTTTCTGAACTCAGCACGCCCACCGGCTCCCCGACCCTCCGCGCTTTCTCCCGCAGGAAATGGGGACCAGGCCCGGTACCGCGGGGCGCGGGGGCTCCGTTACCTGTACGGCCTGGCGGTGGCGGGAATGCTGGAAGGGTAGAACACGTCCACGTTGTACAAGGAGGGGTCCGTGGCGGGGGACGGCGGCGGGTTCAGGATCTGAGGGGAGCCAAGCAAGGTCACACGGGCCCCGGAGCCGGCGGTCCCCACCGCCCACCGGCCACCCCCAACCAGCTGCCCTCCTCCCAGGGCCCCTCCTGGTCTGGGGACGGGAAGGGGCAGCTGTGGCCCGAGGGTGGGCACGAGCAGGGGGACAGCCCGGCCCGCTGATCAGTGGTGACCCCAGGCCCGGGAGCTCGGCTGCGCACTCAGGACCCCGACACAAGCCCCCTCTGCACCGTGCCACCAGCAGGGAAGGGTCCCTGCAGGCCCGGGCGTGTCCCCACGCCACTGAGTGCCTCCCGAGGTTCCTCAGGGGCTTTTCTGTCAACTCCCCTCTTTGGTCTTTTACTCCCCCATCTCCTCCCACGTGGTGCAAAGTCTAATCTCTATAATTCATTCCTTACTCCTAACATTCAGGGGACCCACATCCCAGCCTGAACCCTGACAAGGCACACGCACCACCACACGGAAGGAGGGGCCACAGCCCTGCTGCCCGCCCTCCCCACCCTCTCAGCAAATGAGGAAGGGGCGCCCCATTCTCAAGGGACTATATTGGCCCCAAACTGTGATAATAAGTACACAACTCTTCCCCAGGAACGCGCCCTCAAGAGCCAGGCGGCACGTGACCAGCCCCACAAGAGGGACAGAGGAACCTGGGGGCCAGACACCCGCGGGGTCTGCACCTTCCCCAGCAACCATCACTGCCTGTGCCCCCCGCCCCTCCTCTGAGCTGTCCCTGCCAGGGGCACAGCCAGACCTGGGAGTCTGAGTGCCCTGAGGGACTGAATTCCCCCAGGTCCCTGGGGCGATGGAAAGGGCACGGCCTTCCCTCGCCAACACCCCCCCCCCACCCCCGCTTCGGCAGATGTGGGTTGAGACCTGTTTTATCACCTCCCAGCTGCTCCCTGGTGAGGGACTTCACCTCTTGAGGCCTCAGGACCCTCATTCCTAAAATGGGGCTAAGGAGACCCGCTTCCCAAGGCTGTCCTGACACTAGGTGAGTCACCTACAGGACGTGCCCAGACCCCTCCCCTCCCCGTCAGGAACTGGCACGGACCCCTCTCCTTATTCTGTGGGGGAGGGCCCTCTTCAGCCCAGATAGCCAGCCTGCGGCTTCCTCGGGGTGTGACCCCAAAGCTAGGAAGGCACGCCTGGGGGAAGAGGGTGGTGTTCAGAGAGCAGAAACCAGGCAGGGAAGCCCAGCAGAAAGGGCCTCCCACAGCGGCTCCCACACCCCAGGCCCTTGCGCTCCTATTTCCGCATCTGCCCATGAACCTGACTGGACCTGGCTTCTCTTCACTGCTGCCTCCAAGGAGAACTCTGGGATCCTGCCCAAGTCCCCTCCCCTGCTGCTGTCGGTGCTACTTCCCGCAGGGTGCTGGGGAGGTGAAGGTCAAGGAAGAAGTCTCCCCAATACTACAATGGGCATATTTCTAGCAAGTTCTGCTGGTGCAGCACCTCGGCGACTTCTCGGTCACCTGGTGCGTGGGGGCTAGGGGCTCTTCCCCGCTCAGATCATCTGCTTTTCCTGCGTTCTGAAGAGTTCTCTTTACCTCTCACTGGCCAATTCCCTGCAATTCTAATCCCTGATAATGATTCTGTATATTTGAACTTTCTCTCTTCAAATCACCATGTGACTTCCGTCTCCTGATTGGACCTCGACTAATAAAGGCCAATTTTTTTTTTTTTTCTCTCTTTTGGCTGCACTGCTTGGCATGCGGGATCTTAGTTCCCCATCCAGGGATTGAACCTGTGCCCCCTGCAGTGGGAGCTCGGATTCTTAACCACTGCACCACCAGGGAATTCCCTAAAGGCCGCCTGGTAGCCATCAGCACAGAAATAAAGTCGGATGCCTCCAGCCTCACTCAGTACACCTAATTACATTCCAGGAGAATCAAAGTTAAATTTGATTCCAGGAGAATCAAAATTAAATACAAACACAAGGGACTTCCCTGGTGGCGCAGTGGTTAAGAATCTGCCTGCCAATGCAGGGGACACAGGTTCGAGCCCTGGTCTGGGAAGATCCCACATGCCGTGGAGCAACTAAGCCCGTGAGCCACAACTACTGAGCCTGTGCTCTAGAACCCGCGAGCCACAACTACTGAGCCCACGTGCCACAGCGACTGAGCCCGCGTACCTAGAGCCCGTGCTCCGCAAAGAGAAGCCACCGCAATGAGAAGCCTGTGCACCGAGATGAAGAGCAGCCCCCGCCCACTGCAACTAGAGAAAGCCTGTGTGCAGCAGTGAAGACCCGACGCAACCAAAAGTTAGAAAAAAAAATAATACAAACACGAAACCTTGAGAACATTAAGAAAGAGAGCATGGAAAGAAACATTTTTACAAGAAGGGAAAGCCTTTCTGGGTATGACCAAAAACCCCCCAAGCTCCCATAAAAGATGAATAATTTCATTGTATAAATGGCAAAACACAACATAAACCAAATCAAAAGACAGAAAACTAGGAAAAATATTTTCAACCCTTATCCCAGGCTAACTTTCTTAATATATCTCTATATAAAGAACCCTTACAAATAAATTTTAAAAATACCAACAACCCAATAGAAAAAGGACATAAACGCATCCATCTGAGAAAATAAAACTACAAAGGTTATTAAACATACAAAAAGATCTTTGACATCATACGTAATAAGAGAAATATAAATCTAAATTACACCACTATACCATTTTTACCCTAAACTGGACCTGACGAGAGTGTGTTTGAGAGGGACGGTCGTGCCGGTGTGGCCCTCTGCTAGCGGGAAGATGGACTGTCCCCTTGTGAGGGACCCTTGGCAAGAAAGGTCAAGATGACCGATGCTCAGCCTTAGCTGCAGGGCATCTTCCTGCTGGCCCCTACCCAGGAGGGGAAATGAGGAAACCGCAGGAGTTCCGGGCATCACTGTTAGGGTAACGAGATTCTGGGAATGACTGGACACCCACTGGTGTGGGCCCAGCCGCACCCCAAAAAAGGGCACTCTCCAGTCACCAAGAGGGGGACAGCTCTGCCCGAGAAGCAAAACAAACTTCAGGGTGCAGGAGAGGCAGGGTAGGGGAGTGGTCAGCTTGGACAGAATGGCCCCAGGGAGGAGGGGGGCGGGTAATCACCACTCAGTTCCTTGGCCTCATCTGCCAAATAGGAGGCTGATAGCGCCCCCTTCTGGAGTCGGGGTGACAACAGCACACGAAGAGTGTATTCCTCAGAAGTGCTGGGTAAAGGCCAGCTTTCACTGATCCTTGGTAGCAAAAAGCAAGGCTCAGAGAGGAGCTGTCATTACCTTCAGATGCTATCATGCAGGTTTTAAAAAGTACATATGAAACTGCTCTGTATGAGACTAAAATGGTGGATACAAGTCATTACACGTTTGTCCAAACCCACAGAATACTACCCCACCAAGAGCGAACTCAAGATGTAAACCATGGACTCTGGGTGATGGTGACGTGTAGATTCATGGACTGTAACGAGTACCCCACTCTGGTGGGGGATGTTGATAAAGGGGGAGGAAGGGGGATTTGGGAAACCTCCCTACCCTCCTCCCAATTTTGCTGTGAACCTAGAGTTGCTAGATACATAGATACATAGATACACAGATAGATAGCTATAGATAGGTATAGATAGATAAAAGTTGTCTTAAAAGTGCATATATAAAACTGGTGAACTGTGAATAAAGTCAAAGTGTATCATATCAATGTCCTGATTAGGCTACTGTACTATTGCTATAGACTGACTATTTGTGTCCCCACAAATTCATATGTTGAAACCTAATTCCCAACATGATGGTATTAGGAGGTGGGGCTTTGGGGATGTGATTAAGTCACGAGGGTGGAGCCCTCATAAATGGAATCAGTGCCCTTAAGGAAGCGACCCCAGAGAGCCCCCTCACCCCTTCCACCATATACAGATAAGACGGCCACTACAGGGAGTTCCCTGGTGGCCTAGTGGTTAGGATTCCAGGCTTTCACTGCCATGGCCCCGGGTTCAATCCCTGGTCAGGGGACTGAGATGCTACAAGCCTCGCAGTGAGAAAGAAAGAAAAGAAAGAAGGAAAGAAAGAAAAGGAAGTGGGGAAGACAACTACTATGAACCAGGGACCGGGCCCAAACCTGCCAGAACCTTGAGCTTGAGTTTCCCAGCCTCCAGAACTGTGAGAAATAAATGTGTGTAGTTTAAGCTGCCCAATCTATGGTATTTTCGTTAGAGCAGCATGAATGGGCTGAGACAACCATAGTTATGTAAGATGTTACCACTGGGGAAAATTGGTGAAAGGGAGTTAGGACCTCTCTGTATTATTTCTTACAACTGCATATACATCTACAATTATCTCCAAAAAAAAAAAAATTACTCTCTTTGTTGGGAAAATAAAGTTCATACTCTTGTATACTCGCTTATGTACAGACTTCCTCTGGGAGGACACACGATAAACTCACCACAGGATGTGCCTCCGGGGGAGGGGTGAGCTCCTGAGCAGGGCTGGGCCCTCCTTTCACTGTGCCCTTTGAATTCTGTACCACGAACATATATTACTGATTCAAACTAATGTAGTTAATTTTTACATAGCTGGCTCCGTGCAGGGTTTCTTTCTGGGATGATGAAATGTTCTACATTTAACAATGGTGATGACTGCACAACTCTGAATATACTAGAAACCACCGACCTGTACACTGTAAGTGCGTGGGTGGATCGGAGGGTATGTGAATTATATCTCAATAAAGCCGCTGAAAAAGATTGCTGGTGGTCAGTGTCATCTCTTGCTGTCACATAAGATCTCCCCAGCTCCCAGCAGGGGCTGTGGATGGAGAAGCCAGTTTCCCGAGCATCCTGCTGCCTGCATGGGGGGGTCCAGGGGGCTGTCCTGGGGTAAGCTCAGTCTTACACGGGTTCCTGGTGCTTTCAGCTGGTTACATGGGACATCTGAAAGCCAGGTGACAGTAGCAGCAGGAAGGACAAGAGGTATGGTGGGGAGGAGTCTGAACCCAAGATAATGACCCTGCTGCCCCCCACTCCTTGGTCCTGCCAGGTCAGGTGTGATAAGGAGGGGCAACACCCCGGATACGGGGGACACCCAGAAGGGCAGGAAGGCCCAGCCCTGGTGGGTGGGGCTCACTGGCGACCCCCCAGAGAAAGCTCAAGGGGCTGTCTTCACGTCAGAAGAGCCTACCGTCACAGGAAGTCAGGTTTTGGAGAATTATAAAGCACAGAACCATATCAAGTCAGACCCTGATATGTAACACCAGGTTCACATCCGTGCATCACGCTTGCCCCAGTTACCCTGGGGCCACGCTTTGGAAATGGGGGTCTTTTCCAGCCTCGAGGAGAGGGTCCCCCTCGGGATCCTGGTGTGGGGCTGGGATACTGGAGGCTTTGGCCCTTCACCCTCTGTAGAGTCATTTCGTTCTAGGGTGTGGCTCGGCCTAGGGCCAGCCCGTCACCCCACTCAGGCTGCCGGAAGCTCCAGGGAGCATTTCAGCCACGACAGTCACCCCAGGAGTGCCTGTCCTTAGAAAACCATCCGGCTATTTTCTGGGAACCAGCAAGGCTGTGGGCGGGAAAATAGAGTGCTTCTGGCGGGGACGCTGAGGGGAAGCTTGCGTCCATCCGGACAGGCCCTGCCGATGGGGCGGGCCCGAGGAACCAGACGGCCACCCAGACAGGGAAACGCCCAACGGCAACCCCGGGAGGTGGGATTATGGGTGAGACTCCCACTTTTTAGAATCTTATGTGGCTTCCAGGTTATCCACAAGGAACAGGAAGCACTCTTTTCTGAACAGAAAATGATGCTGGAGAGAAAAACTACAGGTCAGGACGGGGAGAAAGGTGAACGCACCCACCATTCTAAGTGGTGGAACAGCAAGTAATTCTCGAAATCCTGAGGTCACAGGACGTGCCTGCCCCTGGTGGGCGGGGGGACCCTGAGCTGGCCAGGCGGCGTCCTGCCCCTACTCACCGGCGGGTACAGCGTGGCCTTAGTGCTGGATGAGCTGCTGGACGAGGCCCCGGTGACGTGGTTCCGGTCATAGAGGGGCACCCCGGCTCGGCCCCCCATCAGGCTCACGGAGCTCATCATGGACTTGCTGCACGAAATGCCTGCGGGGAGGGGGTGGGGGAACGAGGCCAGTTAGGGGCAGGGGCGCCCCACGCACACGGCGCACTCTCCCCAGCCCCGCTGCCCGGGAGACCCAGGTTCAGGTGCGGAAGCCCTATGAGAGATGTGTCCCCGCCCAGCCGTCCCCGGGGGACGACTCAGGACACACCCCACGAGAACATCTCAGGTCAAGTCCAAAGAGCATTCCTGATCCACTCGCCCCATATCCCGCCCTGTGTGCCTCCGCACCGCCGCCCAGGGTCCTCACCTGTGAAGGGACCGTGCTGGGAGCCGCCCGGGGCGATGAAATTGAGGGGCACGTGGGGGGTCCCACTGACGTACTCATGCGGGAAGGGCCCGTTGGCCCCGGCGTAGCGCTGACACACCACGCGCTGGCACACAAAGTAGACCCCGCCCATGATGAAGAGCGAGAGGATGATGCCGATAACCGGCCCGATGGCGCTGCTGTGGGCCGGGCCGTCGTCCGAGGGCAGCTTGGTGATTTCTGCCAGAGCACGGGCAGGAAGCGACAGCGGACGTTAACCCAAAGGGAGCGGGCCTCCTGCGGGGCAGGCGCTGTGTGCCCTGGCGGGCGGCTCCCGCCCCGGCCCAGCACCCGCCGATGGAGCCGCAGCACCTTCTCCCCCTCCTCGGCCTGACTCAGCTCTGCCACGGCCCCCGGCCCCTCAGCAGCGACTCCTCCGAAGCAGCCTCCTATTCATGCCCCTGACCCGGAGCTTCTGGGCTGGAAGCAGGCGCTGGGTCCTCCCACGTCCACGTCCCTAGTCCAGCTGAGCCCGAGCCCCAGGCGGCAGGAGGGGGCGGGGCAGGGAGACGGGACCACGCGGAGGGGCGGGGCTGACCCAAGCACCCAGGGCCGGGGGGGGGGGGCCTCCATCTGAGCCCCTCACGCCTGCCTGCCACAGAGGCCGGGAATCCTGAAGGCCCTAGGCAGGGAAAGCGTGAGAAGTGGAATGTGAAGGGCCTGGCCTCAGGGGCCCAGTCAAACCCAAAAAGCCAGGAGCCAGCTCAGGGCTGCAAAGGTGGGTGCACCCAGGGCTCCCGGGCAGGGGCACTCCTGGGGCTCGCCCCACGATCAAAGCCACCTGCGGCATGGAGGGCATGTCTGGGCTCCAGACTCAACTCTGACAAAAGGACATTCACTTTCCCATCAGGGTGGCACGTTTCTGAGAGCAATCCACAACGTCCCCTCCGGCCAAAGCCCGAAGGAAAGGGAGGAGAGCTGCTGGTTCCCGGGACGAGGCCTGACTAGGGATAAACATCACCCCCAACGGCTGGGGCCACGATCACATGGGAGCCTGAAGACAGACGCCGTCACACTGGACACCTGCCCAGCAGAGGCGCGGGGCTCAGACCCCCCGGGGCTCCCACTGCTACCCTCTGGCCCCCAGACCACGCTCCTGAGATGGTAGCTGAGGGGCCTGACCCGGGCTGATGTGAAGGCACAGAAGTGCTCAGTGAGTCCCTTGGGGACGCCTCCTTCTCCCCATTCACAAGACGCCTCCATCCTGCAGGCAGAGCTCTCAGCACCGGTCCCTCCGCAGTGAACGCAGTGGCCATATCCCCAGACACACAGACACATTCCCACTTCCTGTCTGGGAATCCAGCTCCCTTCCTGTCTGAACCAGACAGCCTTTCAAGAGCCAATGCCTCCAGGAAGCCTTCTCTGACTGCCCTGGTGTCACATTCTCTAGCCCCTACATCCCTGGCCGTACAAGCTACATCACTCAAGGGCCATGCAGTGTGTGTGTGTGTGTGTGTGTGTGCGCGCGCGCGCGCGCGCGCGTGTGTGTGCATGTACGTGTGTGCATGGGCACACACCACTCCTCCTCAGCCAGACAGCAGGCTGCCAGGGAATGGACTCACCCACTACTCTGTCAGGGTGATCTTGTTGACAGATGCTGCTGAGTGAGGGCTCTGGGCAGAAGCATGCCGCCTTACACTCAGGTCTGGCCTGGCACATCTATGCCTTCTCTGTGCCTCTGTCCCAGCTGAAATGCCCCTTGGCTCACAGTTTCCCCCTCCCCCTCCTCACAGCCGCCTCCACCTCCAGGAAGGCTTCCCTGACTCCCTACCGAGGCCAAATACTCCTGACCTCCCAGCCTCCTCAGTCCCCGCCACTTCCTCCCTCTAGACCCGACGGTCCTGGGACAGAACCCCAGCATAGGGCGACCCTCCAACCCCGCCCTCGGGGAAGCCAGCTCACCACACATGAGCTCGTCGGAGCCGTCGACGCAGTCAGGAAAGGAATCGCACTGCTGCTTGATAAGGACGCACTGGCCGCTGGCGCACCGGAACTGGTTGGGCAGGCAGACGGCTGCAAGGAGGGGCCTTGCGTTCAGAGAGGCTGGAGGGCATGATGCAGCCAGGAGCACTAAGCAGATGACCTCCACCGGGGCTCCCTGCCCCGCCCCCCCAGACCCAACAACAGAGGTCTGGGCTCCAAATACAGAGCAGATAAACGGACCCTTTCTAGGACTGGGTCGGGGCGTGGTCACAGCAAAGCCAGTCTTCACCCACCCCTCAAGGACCCCAGTTCCGAGGCCCATGCAATGCTGGGGGCGGTCTGGCAGGGAAGAGACCTCAACGACCCAGGGAGGTATTCATTCATCAGGTTCCTACCATGGGTCAGGCCCGCAAAGCACCAGGACTACCACGGCCCCTGTGCCCAGGCCCTCCCAGGTTACCAGGAAGGGGACAGCCGCTGGCTCGACAAGGAACTGGGCTCCTAGGGTGGGGGGGGCAGGGGACAGGGGATGCGCCAGCAGAGCTCTGAGGGTCAGGAAGGGGGAGCACAGCGCAACTGGAAAGGCAGAGGCGGGCCACGCAAGGAGGACGAGGAAGGCTGGGTGCTGACTGCTGCCTCCCTGCTGACCTGGAAAGGGCTATGGCCCCATGAGGAAGGCATCACCCGCCCCCAGTACTTGCCGTCTAAGCTCCCCACCCGCCCTGCCCCAGGCGCCCACTCTGGAAACCAGAGACAAGGAACCCTGTCCTTGCAATAAGTGGGCAGGTCTGCTGGTAACCTAGCAGGAGAGGAGGCTTCTGAAACAGAGGGCAGAGCCCAGAGCCTCCACTAGGGCCTGCTGTCCTCCTGATGCTTCCTTTCTCCAGGAGAAACAGTCACAGTGGGAGGAGGGAGGGGACGGTCCCTAATCAGGGCTCCTGCCACCTGCTGAGATCTTGGACACAAGACTGTGCTGGGGCCAAGGATGTAAGGCAGGGCTCAGCAAACTTTTCTGTATAGAGACAGATAGGTCTCTTTTGTAACTACTCAACTCTGCTGTTTCCGTGCAGGACCAGTCAGAGACAATATGTAAATGAATGAGCCTGACTGTGTCCCAGTAAAACTGCATTTACCAAAATAGGTGGTGATCTGGATTTGGCCCTCAGGCCGCAGCGTGCTCATCCCTGGTCTACAGTCTCCATCGAATTCAAAGGGGCTGTGAGCTGGGAGGACTTAACAACTGCGGCTTTACAGAAACATCTGGGGAAATGACCCCCAGGCCTTCACCTTCCACAGAATGGTTGCTCACCACGAACGGGGACAGTGGGCAGATAATATCTGAGTTATCCAAGAAGAGGACCGGTGGCTGTGGGGTGGCAGCTAGAACGACCCATTAACAGCTCAGTGGCAGTCATGGGGCCGTGGTGCTGACGGTGTGTGGCAGGAACCAACGGAGCAGGTCACTTTATGTAAGAAAACCTCAGAGGGAGCACAGAGATCTGTTTCACTGTCACGGTCTAAAAGGAAGATACTGCCAGGCAGCGTGGACCCAGGTTGACTAAGCAAATCTCTTCGTAACTCCTGGTTCAAGGGGATACTAGAAACCACCCAGATGTAAGTGTTATCCCACAGACGGCTTGGTGGAGGACAGCACTGCCTTTTGGGATGGGGCTTAACCAGGGTGTAAACCATGCAAACCCAGCTGACTACTGGACTTCACTTGGGTCTCTGTAAAATTCTTGACTGAAGGAGGGAAGGCAAGATAGACCCTCAGTCTGCCTTCAAGCCAAAGTGCTTGGCGAGGCAGAGCGCAACAGCTCTCAGTGGGCCTGCAACTAACGTTCTCCCCTCCCAAGCTGAGGGGCCACGGCAGTTTCGCTCCAGGCCAAGGCTTTATGCGTGACCTGATGGAGCCCAAGCTCCAGGAGGGCGGAGAGCGCGAGCCTAGGGGAGGGGCGGGGCCTCACCGTCGCAGTCCGCCTCGTCCGAGCGGTCCTGGCAGTCAGCCTCGCCATCACAGCGCAGCCGCAGGTCCACGCACTGGCCCCGCGCACACGGGAACTGGGCGGCCGAGCACACCGGGCAGCCCTCCTCGTCGCTCTGGTCATCACACTCCGGGAAGCCGTCGCAGCGCCAGGCCCCAGGAATGCAGTCGATCTCCCCAGTGGCGCACGCAAACTGGTCCGGGGAGCACGTAGGAGGCTCTGGGGAGGAGAGAAAGACCATCACAGGCCGCCCAGCGGGGCAAAAACTGGGCGAAACACCTCTGGGTTTCAAAGCGGGGAACACGCTCAATTCCCAAGTGCTGTACCCGGTCTCCACTGCCCTGCGTCTTGTCTGCGTCCCACCTCCAGCCCCCAGTGTGTGATGAAGCTGTCCGTGTGCACGGCCTGGCTACAGGGGAGTGTCCACCGCACCCCCGCCGGAAATAGGAGGGTTAGAAAGTGGGTGGTCAGCACCCACACCTGTTACACATTTGGGGCAGGGGAGCCAGAACTCTGTGGGTGGCCAGCGAGCCCACAGGTATGGCGGGGGCGGGGGGGGGGGCACCAGTGGAAGACCCGGGCACCTTGTTGAAGAGTGGGCTGAGGAAAGGCAGGTGGTGAGGATTCCACAGTGGGGAGCAGAGTGGATGAGGATGGGGCTCGAAGGCTCCCTGGTGGAGGGAGTCGTGGAAGGGTGGTGAGCTGGGAGGGTGAAGGACAGGAGATCTGGGGCCACCTTGTACCAGGTGGCCATGGCAAGTCACCTCCCCCTCGGGGTCAACTTCCCCAGTGCAGGCTAAGAATGGGCCAGACGCGCAGTAGCACTCCGTGAGTGGCACTGTCCTGGAGGCCGAGACGCAGGTGGGCACGGATGCCAGGGCACTGGCAGAGAGACAGAGGAGGAGCCCCTTGGTCCCAGGCTGCCCCCATTTCCCAGGGGGCCCGTCATCGTCTCTCCACTCCTCGGTCTGGAAAATCACAGGAAACTGAGCCCCAGAAACTGGTCCAAACTTCGTTTTAACGTTTAGCAACAGTCCTCAATACCCTTGAAATCTGATTAAGGAAAAAGGTGTCGGGAGTTCCCTGGCGGTCCAGTGGTTAGGAGTCGGCACTTTCACTGCCGTGCCCTGGGTTCAATCCCTGGTCAGGGAACTAAGGGACACAAGCCACGCAGCACGGTCAAAAAAACAACAGAGCTTTCAGTTTCGCAAAAGTATTGATTTCAAGATGTACTAAGCCTTTCAACATCGGGAACCCACATGCCTCCCCCGTAACTGCGGGGTCCACGCTGGGCTGAATAGGGATGTGAGATGGGGGAGGAGATGTGAGCACAAGGCCGCTGTTCCCACTGGGCTCGGCCACAGAGGACAGCCGGGGACAAAGGAGCCAACGACGGGTGTGTGCTCACTGAGCCACCAACAGAGAACACAGGGATGCTGGCCACGGAAAGGTGCATGTGGACAGTGGCCGAGGCCCTGCTCCTGGACTCCAGCCCCCCACAGCCCAGCAGGAAGAAGAGGGTCCACGTGGGGCAGGCTCCAGCGGCCAGAGAGTGAGGACGGGACAGGATGGGGGTTGCACAGACCTGGGGTTGAACCCAGGCTCCCCCAGCAGCTGTGCAACCCGAGGACCCCCCAACCTCCCAGAGCCTCCGTCCCCTCGTCCCTAAAACAGAAGCAGCTACCCTCCATCACAGGCTCCTCGCGGGAGTAACGAAGACAGCGGAGAAAGCACGCGCACGGGCATGTGTGAGCGAGTGTGTGCACGCGCGCGGTGCCTGGTTCGGTAACGTGCGCGTGCACAGCATTGGCAGTGGCGCTGCTCTGCCGGTGCACGAGGCACGAGGGTCCATGGCACCTCCTGGGAACCTCAGTCAGCCCTTATCCTCCTGTGAGCCCCCAGAGCAGAGGCCAGGGACACAGTAAATACAGGCCTCTTAGGCCGTGAGGAAGGGCCTGGCATCCTCAAGTCTGAGGGCCAAAGCCTGGGGGCGGGTGACAGAGGGATGCGTCCTCCCCTGGGGAGGCCCAGGGCTGGGGTCCCAGGGAGAGCTAAGCACTCTGTGCAGCTCTCTCCCCGGCCCCGTCTCCTCCAGGGCAGCCTGGACGTCTGTGGGACCTGCACAACCACTTGGGCCCTGGGGCCGTAACTAGAAACAAGCCACCAGGAAGCTCAGGAGGGTCAAGGTGGCCCCCACCACGGGACAGTCATGAAACATCCCCTCTGTTCTTGGCCAAGCTCTCTGGGGTCCACAGTGTGAGGTGGGGCAGGAGAAAGCTCCAGAAGGACAGGCCCATGGTCCTGCTTCCCGAGATGTGCTGAGCATATGCCGTGTGTGGGACACAGCGTGGAGGTCGTGGGGGTGAGGATGAGAAGAAAAGGGACAGGGTAAAGACCGGCCCCCAGGAGCTCAGAGGAGGAGGGAAGAAGAGAGGAACACAGAAACAGCACATCCAAGGTCACCTGGGGGACCTGCAGGAAGAGGAGAGGAAGTCCTGGGGATTGGGTTTCATCATGGTGACAATGACAATTATTCCTTTTTATTACTACTGCCATTCTCACAGCTAATAGCAGCTGGCATTCCTGTGTGCCATGTGTCAGGGACCATGCAAAGTACTCTGTTACTTAATAACAACCCCATCAAGTAAGTGCTCTCAATTTCTCTATTTCACAGAGAAGGAAGTGGAGGCTCAGAGAGGTGAGTGACCAGCCCAGGGTCACTCAGCTGGGAAGTGGCAAAGCTGGGATTTGAACCCAGGTCTGTCTGACACTGCAGCTTACATTCTTGGTCACTCCCTGTGCAACCTTAGGGAAGAAGAGGATCAAGGGTAGAAGGCGGAGAAAAGACAGTACTAAAAAATTAGACAAACCCACTATTGGAGACTTCAACACCTCCATCAGTAACTGACAGCACAAGCAGTCAGGAAGGATACAGACAACCTGAACAGCACTATCCATCAGCTGGATCTAACCAACATTTACAGGACACTCCACCCAGCAACATCAGCTGACACATCTTCTCAGGCTCACATGGAACATTCACCAAGGTAGACCACACGCTGGGGCATAAAACATACCTGAACGAAGTTAAAAGGATAGAAATCATACAAAGCATATGCCGTGTGTGAGACACAGCGTGGAGGTCACGGGGGTGAGCATGGGAAGAAAAGGGACAGGGTAAACACCGGCCCCCAGGAGCTCAGAGGAGGAGGGGGAGTATGCACACATACTCGCTCACACACGCGTGTGCGCATGCTTTCTCCGCTGTCTTTGTTACTCCCATGAGGAGCCTGTGATGGAGGATGGCTGCTTCTGTTTTAGGGATGAGGAAATGGAAATTAATTCCACAAAAATTTAATGGAACTAAACTAGAAATCAATAACAGAAAGATAGCTGGAAAATTCCCAACCATCTGGAAGTTACACAACACACTTCGAAATAACACAAGGGCCAAAGAATTATTGAGAATAATTTAAAAATATTTTAACTAACTGAAAATGAAAATGCAATTTATCAGAATTTGTGGGATGCAGCAAAACCAGTGCTTAGAGGGAAATTCATAGCCCTGAAATGCTAATATATTAGAAAAGAGGACAAAGAGACAGTCTGCTCAGGATACTGGATGCCACAGGGACTATGTATTAAAAGACTGTCAGGCAGCAACCTGGCAGGCAGAGAATCGGGTCCTGCTCAACGTCCCAACAGAAAGTGCTGAGGTCACACCTACCACCACAAGTCAACAGGTTCTGCAGGAGCACGAGGTGGACTGGGCATGAGCACCGTGGCGTCCCATCACCCTTGGCAATGCAGATGTGGGAACAGCCGCCATTGTCCCGGGCACAAGGGTGGGCTGCTGTGGAGAGAAAAGAGGGAGGGGGTCGGGTTCTACCTCCTACCTCAGGACTGTGGCCTAGAGGGCGGAGGGGATGAATGCCGGGCAGGAACTCACAAGAACTGGCACTCCAGTAGGAGTGTGGTGGATCCTCTCACTTAATTCTTAGGGCAGCCTATGGAGTCTGTTTCTGTTGACACTGCATTCTGCAGATGAGGAAACGGAGGCCAAAAGCACTTATAGAACTTTCCTTACATCATACCCCAGCCTGTCTGCACCAGCTCCCACTGTGCCCACGACCATCATGCTACACTGCCCACCTGTGTGTCTGTCTCTCATGGTGTAGTGGGCTGAGTGGTGGCCCCCTAAAAGATATGTCCACTTCCTAATGCCTGGAATCTGTGAATGTGACCTTATTTGGGAAAAGGGTCTTTGCAAATGATGTAATCACGTTAAGGATCTTGAGATGGGGTCTAACTCTGAATTGTCTGTGTGGTCCCTAAATGCACTGACAAATGTCCTTATAAGAGACGACATAAGAGGTGAAGGCAGGGGAGAAGGTCATGTGATGACAGAGGCAGAGACTGCAATGATGCAGCCACAAGGAACACCGGCAACCACAGGAAGTGGGAGGGGCAAAGAACCATCCCCTCCTCTGCCTCCCCACCCCCACCTCCAGCCTCCAGAGGGAGCACAGCCTTGCAGACACCTTGATTTTGGATTTCTCCAGAACTGTGAGAGGATACATTTCTGTTGCTTTAAGTCACCCAATTTGTGGTGACTTGTTATAGCAGCTGCAGGAAACTAATACACATGGAAGTTAAAATAATAAGGGTGTTGAACCCTGGGGAACTCGAACATTTCAATTCAATTAACTTCATGTGCCCAACACCTTGACAATGGTTAGAAGGCTGGGAGGGTGGCTGAGCTCCCTCAGGTGAGGGGAAATGGAGCAAAGCACTCTGCTCCTCACCCAGACCCCCAAAGACAAATCATAGTTTCTCCTCCTCAACCTTGAGGATTAGGTGTTTTTAAAATGACAGAGTCATGGTTTAGAGCAGGGTCAGCAAACTTTTGCCATAAAGAATCAGAAAGCGAATAATTTTGGTTTCATGGGCTAGGCTACCTATCTAGGTGACCATGACTCCTTGTCGGCCAGCCGCAAAGCAAAGGCAGCCAGGATGACACAGACCTACGGGCTGCAGAGTGCCACCCCTGGTTTAGAGTTTAGTTGTGGGATCTTGTGGGGAGGCAGGATGGATGGCCCACGTCCCAAATCAACACGGCAGAGCTCACCCAAGGACTTCCCGCCCTCACCCAAAACGAGGAGCCTCTCCCTGTCACCCTAGACCCCACACATCAGCACTCATTAGCACCCGGTCTCCAACCTCAAATCTGCTCACTGAACGTCTCCTGGCCCTTCCAGCCGCTCGGTTCCAAGGAGCTGCCGGTCAATGAGGCTGGCTTTCTGCCGACACCAGCAGGCAGTGGGTCTCGACATTTGTGGGCTCAGCATTCACCATTCTGACCATCTGCCAGCAACAACCAGGAACCGGGACCTGGCTGAGGATGGTGTAAGGGGCCAGGTGAACGCCGGCTTTCCAACCCATAGGCGTGGGGTGCCTCGGTTATCCGGAAGCTAGTTCCTGGTGACTTCACTTATTCAGGATCCAGCTGATTACCCACAAGGACAGAACCCACTGCCAGTCCCAGCAGTCAACACAGAAGTGACTGATTCAGAGGTCATGCCCCTCTCATCCTGAGCAGGGAGCCCAACAGAAAAAAAATCCCAGTGCCTAAACTGTGGGCTCTGGCCTCAAATCCAAGCCCCATCAGGTTTACTGGCTAGGTGACAGGGGGAAGCAGTACCCTTTCTGAGCCCTACTTTCCTCAGCTGTAAAGTAGAATTATTGTGAAATAACACATATAATGTAATAATATGCTGAGCACGGGACCTGGGGTGCAGAACAGTCAACACATGGTGTGGCCGAGGCAGGAGGCCAATAGTAATGGGCTGGGGTGAGGCTGGTGGGGCTCCAGGGCCTTGAAGGCGGCCAGACCGTGGGCATCACAGGACAAGGACAGTGATGGCTCCGCTCACCCAGCTGGCAGCCCAGGTGTATTTACTGAATGAAGAGAGAAAAGCGAGAAGACAGAGGGAGAGGTAGACACTTCACACACACACACACACACACACACACACACACACACACACACACCCCTCCATATCCACATACAGCCATATACGGAGGTGGGTAGAGGAACCAGAGGTCCCAGTTACCGACGTCGTCCCTCTCCCAGGCCCCTGGGCACAGCCAGACTGTGGCAGGCAGAATCCTAAAATGCCCCCTAAATGTCCTACCCTACTCCCCAGCTGGGGAGGATGTGAGGAGCTATTATGCCTGTGGTTTTCTTACCTGACTCAGCAGAAGGGATTTACAGATATAATTAAAGTTACTAATCAGTTGATTTGGAGTCAACCTAAAGGGAGACTAGTCTAAAACTGGGCCAAATCTAATCGCAAGCCCTTGGAAAGCGGAGTGGGTTCCAGCTGGTAGAAAAGGAAGTCAGAGAGGTTCGGTCTGTTACTGATGGGGAGAGGGCCTGGGGGTGGCCTCCAGGAGCCGAGAGTAGACTTGGCCGACAGAAAGAAAGAAAAGAGGATCTCAGTCCTACAACTCTCACATTGGCCTGTCCTCCTGCCTTATTTCAAGGGGGCCAGTTCAGGGGCCGCCGTGCTCTGTGAAGAGGCCCAGCCTCCCCTCGGCGGTGTCTGCACACACCACTGCCTGCTGCCCACTGCCCACCCGCCACGTACAGAACTCCTCCAGGCTGATGTCCTCCACGGCGTGGATGCCCGTCAGGTGGGCGACACGGCCCTGGACTCGTGTCCGCGCATCCCCTGTGGTCTTGTCCACGCGCTCAATCATCTGCTGCTGGCGGTCGATCCAGTAGAGGTGCCTGCCCAGCACAGTCAGGCCCACAGGCTGCACGATGTTGGCATCCTCCAGGGTCAGGCGGTTGGCCCCTGCAAGAGGGAGGCGCTCCCGCTGAGTGGCGGCTGACCCCTAGAGCTCGGCCCACGCTTGCCGCGGGAGAAGGGTGGGCTGCCGGGAGCCTGGGGGACGCCGGGCTCTGGCCAGGGCTGGGGGCTGGGGCACGTTCCCTGGAATTGGGCAGATCTGAGGCCACCTCTCGGACAGCCCTGCTTCTACCTGGGCTGCCCTTCGGCCAGGGCCGTGGCCCCAGTCGTGGGCCCCCGGCAAGCGCGGTGCCTCCCCTGCCCCCAGCCCACCCCAACTTCCGGAAGAAAAGCCCCTTTAAGCACTGATTCTCACTCCTCTCTGGCCCAGGGACCTCCCGGACTGAGGCGGCCACGGCAGAGGAGCTGAGAGCATGGGCACTGGGGGCAGAGCGGTCGGACTCCTCTTCCACCCGACGCTGGGGGCCCTGCACAGCTGGCTCACCCTCTCTGAGCCTCGTCGGCCCCTGCCACCTGGGGATCACTTGGGACCCACATCCTGGAACGGGGCGGGGGCACTATACATGGTAAAGCCCCAGCCCAGTGCCTGCTCGCAGCCGGTCCCCCACAAACGTGGCGGGCTGCTATGCCATGACTGATGACCAGGATGGCGGGCGTCCTGGTGGGTCAGACGTGGTGGCCGCCGAGGGACCGATCCTCGGGGAGGCTCCAGGGAGCGCACCTGACAGGTCGCAGCTTTCAATGCGCTTCAGGTCGGCGTCCACCCAGAAGAGCTTGCCCAGCGTGTTGTCCACCACGAGGGCCACGGGGCGGATGAGGCCCGTGGTGAAGAGGACCTCGCGCTCGGTGCCGTCCAGGGCCGCGCGCTCTATCTTGGCTGCTCGGTCCTGCATGTTAGTGAAGTACAGGTACCTGCGAGAGAACAGCAGGTAAAGGACGGGCGCTGCGTCTGCTACGTCCTCAGCAAAGCACCAGAGAGACCGGCCCCAGACCCTGCGGGCACCCAGCAGGGCTTCGGAAAGTGACCAGTCATATGACCCCAGCCTCTAGGGGCTGGATCCGGAGCTGAAAGGTCATGCCCTGGAGGAGCTGGAAAATGTCCCCCAAGACCTCATGTCTACCTGGAACCTCGGAGTATGACCTTACTTGGAAACAAGGTCTTTGCAGATGTAACTAAGTATCAAGATGAGGCCGCCCCGGTTAGGGTGGGCCCGCAACCAGTGAGAGTGGCTTCAAGAGAGAGAAGAGGCCACACGGACACAGAGAGAAGCCCACGTGAAGACGCAGGCAGAGTGGAGGGACGCGGCCACAAGCCAAGGAGCACGCGGGGCCCCCAAAGCTGAGAGGCAGGAAGCAACCTCCCCTAGAGACTCCAGTGGGAGCACGGCCCTGCCACCCTTGACTTTGGCCCCTGGAACAGCGAGGGCATAGACCTCCGTGTTTCAAGCCCCCAGTCTGTGGTCACTTGCGGCAGCCCCTGGGACTAGTACACGCCCCCTCCTTTGATTCCTAAAGAACCGTCTTCAGTAATTGAGCCCCCGGGGGCTGCAGGGCTGGTACTCCCCGCTGTCCTCACAAGGGAACTGAATCCCTGGGAGGTCACGTCACCTGCCTGAGGTCACATAGGCAGTAGGTGACAGAGTCGGGATTTGAACTCAGGTCTGCCTGGCGGTCCCCGGGCACAAGCTTCAGCACACAGTGCCTCGATGGGTCTGATTCCTGCCCTGAACGGCAGCCCTGCGGGTACCTGAGGTGGTCACCATCCTCCTGCCTTCCACCCCCACACCCTCCCCGATTGGCTTTATTTCCCAATCTCATGTCATGTGGTTTCGGCCCCCTCACCCCCCCGCCCTGGTCCTTCCCTTTGGGACCCTCCACATGTGTCAACGTGTCTCAGGTGCTCTCCCACCTACCAGAGAACCTGAGGGCCCATCAGGGAGCTTCAGGGAAGGAAGAAGCTCCCAGTCAGGTAGTGACCTCCCCTAGGCAAGTGAATAACCCCATCACCGCGCGGGACGCTATGGAAGGGATGGTTGAATAGGGTTCAAGTTGGATGGGATGGTATGAAACCAATGAATCCCATCCTGCCTGTGTCTCTCAGCAAAGCCCTCTCCCCTGCACAGGCTTTCAGTCCAGGCCATCCCTGGGCGTCTCTGCCTCCCTGCCATGCCTGGGAATGAGCTGGTGTCTCCCTGCCCCACGCCGGCTGCAGATGGGAGTGTCGGGGGTGGAAGATCCCTCCCGGCCCGAGAGGCCGACATTCACGGGAGGGGCCCCTGGCACACCCCAGCGGGTGCAGCACCCCACCCGCGCGGCCCCGCACCCTCGCTCGGCGTTGACGACGATGGCCCTCGGCTTGTCGCGGTCCCCGCGGAGCACTACGCCCATGGCTTCCCCGTTCAGCCGGTGGACGTTGATCGTGTCGGTGGCCTCGCACGTCCAAAACAGGGTCCGGCTGTAGACGTCCACGCTGAGGTCGTGCGGCTGCCTGTCCGGGTTCTGGCTTTGGCTCGGAGAGGCCAAAACGAAGGGCTGTAGGGTGGTAAGAAGCGAGCACCGGCTAAAGTCACGCTGGGGAGGGCGGAGGCCTGCGCCCGCGTGCAGAGCAAATGTCAGAAGCCCAACCGTGTCGGGGCCTCTCCTTTCAAACCAGCTCTTGCCCACACATCCGCCTGAGAGTGAAGCTGATCCCCCCAACAGCCTCTAGGAGAGCTCTAGCCCATGGGCTCCGAAGCTAGGCCCCGCCACCAGCGACGGCCCCGGACCCGGCTGCCTGGCCGTCACCCCACCCGGGCTGGCCAGCCTGCGCCCGCACGCACAGAGGGACTGCCCAGCAGCTGAGCGGCCAGCCCGGGATCACAGGCCCCGGCTCAAGACATCTTCTCACTTCTTGCTTCCTTAGACTCAGACTTTTGGATTAAGGCCCTCAAATCTTTTTTTATCTTTTTTCCTTCCCTTGGATTTTTTTTTTTAACATCTTTATTGGAGTATCATTGCTTTACAATGGTGTGTTAGTTTCTGCTGTATAACAAAGTGAGTCAGCTATACATATACATGTATCCCCACATCCCCTCCCTCTTGCGTCTCCCTCCCACCCTCCCTATCCCACCCCTCTAGGTGGTCACAAAGCACCGAGCTGATCTCCCTGTGCTATGTGGCTGCTTCCCACTAGCTAGCTATTTCACATTTGGTAGTGTATAAATGTCAGTGCCACTCTCTCACTTCGTCCCAGCTTACCCTTCCCCCTCCCCGTGTCCTCAAGTCCATTCTCTACATCTGCATCTTTGTTCCTGTCCTGCCCCTAGGTTCTTCATAACCATTTTCTTTTTTTTTCTTAGATTCCATATATATGTGTTAGCATACAGTATTTGTTTTTCTCTTTCTGACTTACTTCACTCTGTATGACAGACTCTAGGTCCATCCACCTCACTACAAATAACTCAGTTTCGTTTCTTTTTATGGCTGAGTAATATTCCATTGTATATATGTGCCACATCTTCTTTATCCATTCAGCTGTCGATGGACACTTAGGTTGCTTCCATGTCCTGGCTATCGTAAACACAGCTGCAATGAACACTGTGGTACATGACGCCTTCTGAATTATGGTTTTCTCAGGGTATATGCCCAGTGGTGGGATTGCTGGCTCATATGGTAGTTCTGTTTTTAGTTTTTTAAGGAAACTCCGTACTGTTCTCCAGAGTGAAGGCCCTCAAATCTTATTGTTTTTTTAAATTTAGGATGCCAGGACAATAGGTGTCCAGCACAGAGGTCCACCTCTCATAGCCTCTTCCCTGAGGGAGACAGGCCAGGGGTTCAAGGCCAGGTGAGGGTGCAGGGCTGCCCCGCAGCGCATACCAGGAGCCCAGGGGCAGCACGTGCCCCTCGCGGGGTCTGTTTTCCCCCTCACACTCCCTGCAGGTCTCCACCCCGAGCCTCTCCCGGGAGCGCTGCTGGACTCCATGCCGTCTACTGCCTCTCAGGGATGAGCCCTGGCTTTCGGAGCCACCGACAGAGAATCCCTTTAAAGGGGACCTTGTTTCATGAACTGATGCAGGAGAAGGAGAGTGCCCAGAGCTTCCCTCACGTCCCTCACAGGCTAGAGGCCGATTCCCTGGTGGATCTGGTCCCCTTGGGTTCTCAGGTGACCTGACCTGGTGCAAAGGGGCTTCCCAAGCTCCTGGGCTGCTGCCACCAACAGTTTGGATGAAAAGTTCCTCCTCTGAGAAGGGAATCATCTTTAGATGATGTTCTGATCACAGCTCATTGCAGACCCTCTTAATATACCTCTTTTCAGCAGTCAATAAAACAAGAAGTCTCCTGGTGGTCAAGAGGGGGCTTGCAGCCAAAAAGAAGCCCCCCTCCCCAGGCCCAGCCTCTTGGACTCAGCTGGAGAGGAACCACCCGCCCCCAAACACACACACAGCAGCCTCTGGTCCAGCCCCGCTGGGCAGCTGGAAGCATGTCACTCGCATCTCTGCAGGTAACAACACCCCCACCCCCGGGAGCTGTGGGCCCTAGGAGCCAGGCGTCGACTCCAGCCGGCACATTCCTTTCCCAAGAGCCACAGAGCTCTCTGGCCAAAGACCACAGCCCAGTGCAGCCAACGGCCTGGGAGTAAAGCAAGATTCCAGCTAGCCCTGGCCAGTGTCAGGCTCCCTGCGGAGGGTGGGCGTGTGGGAGCCGGGCACTCGCTCATCGGAACAACCAGCTGAGAAAAAAGTGCGTGCTGTAACAACACACCACCCACGTCCCACCCCGGGCACACAGGAACGAGGAGGTAAACTTTACACGGCTGGCCGGTTCTATAAAACCCAAACTCCAATTTTACCATGAGGAACAGCACCAAGGCCGGTGCAAAAAATCTTAGCAGAATCCGATTCAATGTCACAATCCACACCCCGGCCCCTCCCCAGTACAAAGTGGTACTTAACCCAGTGGGAAAGTCTGCAGCAACAGCTCACAGGCGGATGCAACCCCAGCGTCCACTGATGGATGGACGGATAAGCAAAATGTCTTCTATACGGACAATGGAGTGTTATTCAGTCGTACAGAGGAAGAAAATTCTGATACCTCCTATGATGTGGATGAACCTTGAGGACATTGTGCTAAGTGAAATAGGCCAGTCACAAAAGGACAAATACTGGGTGTTTCTACTTATATAAAGGACTTAGTGCTGTCAAATGCATAGAGACAGAAGGCAGGAGGGTGGGCGCCAGGGACTGGGGGGATGCGGGGGACGGAGAGTTAGGGTTTAATGGGGACAGAGTTTCCTCTGGAGATGGATGGTGGTGACGGGTGTACAACAATATCAATGTACTTAATGCCATGGAGCTGCACACTTAAAAATGGTTAAAATGGCCCATTTTACGTAAGGTATATTTACCACAATAAAAGAATCAAAAATTAAATAGAAAAACGACAGCCAAGTAGATGATAATTAAGAATACCATCCTTGGAGGTGGGGTGGCACCCCTAATAATCAAAGCCACCAGAGGGTGGAGTTTAGCAAGAGACACAGGAAGGGAAATGAATATTTTCCAGATTAAGTGTTCCTAGAAGGGCTTCTTCTTCAAAGTCTTCCCCCACTCCTGCTGGACACCATACAAGAATGCAAAAGGACGCCTCTCCAGGGGACTTGAAGGTAATTTGTGCCCCAGCAACTTTCTCAGCAGGAAGCCATGGTCCACCAATTAACACTCCCTGTTCTCCAAAGGACTCAAAGCGCCTGTCACCTGCGCCCAGGGTGGGACGAAAGAAATCCATTCCCACCGTTTCCACCAGGCTCTGCTCCCACAGAGATGATAATCACAGCTGCTCGGGCACAGCTGGGGCTTTTAGCGTCAACCAAGGACACAGACGTCAAAGGATGACTTGTTAACTTTACATCGTGGGTGGATGAAGTATTTTGTCGAAAGCGAGGCCCAGTCGTACAGGCAGTACTGGCACCCGGTTCAGGGTAGGAAAGAGAAACACCTACGTTACAGACACGAAAATCTTCTGAAAATCTCCACACACAAGCATCTGCATCGCTGTTCTAACAGTATCAAGATTTCACCACGACGACATAAGCTGTCACACTGACCACTCGACTGAGAAAGAGACCATCGGGTTCGGTAGCTTTTGTGAAAGGAGCCTTTAGAACCTGGCATGACCAGCCGGGCACGTCCTACTGGAATTCTGGCCACAGTTCCCTGTCACATGGCTGGATACGCCGGGTGTGCCCCGAGGCTGCAGTGACAGGGTCCTTCCTGGCACGGGTCACAAACACCTAACCCAGAAAAGGAGTCAGTTCTGCTAGACTCACGTCTGGAAAACATGTATGCGTCCCCATGCAGTGATGTATCAGGGACAGTCTGAGCAGAGAGCAGGTTTCGCATTCACTTTGCACAACTGCACCCAGGAGAACCCCTAGGCAAGTGCAGAGCACACAGCAGCACCGCACCGAGCAGCAGCCCACAAACGCACGTGCCTCCAGCGACCCCCAGCCCCCGGGCACTGGGAGCCACGCCATCCACGCCGGGGTTACAACGATACGTCCCGTCTCAGACAACCCTCCTTCCGCGTTCCACAGAAACCCACAAGCTGCAACCTTCCGACCCCCACGTCCTCCGCCAGCTTCAGGTCTTTTCAGCGTCAAGAGCCATATCTGCTGGAGCATTTGTGTACCGAACCATTTACCATTCGAAGGACAGGGCCCCTGTATTGCCAGGTTCCTCTCTTTTTTTTCAGTTTGTCACTGATGGCCTTTTGAGGGCTGCACACCTAGCCCCCTTTCCCCCATCAGACCCGTGGTCTGTACTGGGCAATTCTGTACAGTGCAGGGATTTTCAGACACATGTACATTGCATTATAACAGAACTGACTATCCAACTCCCCTAAAATAAAAGATAAATCTAGAATAACCAACATCAACTATCCCTACACAGAACCACTATGGAAAGGAAAAAAAACCCCATGGGGTTTGATGCCCACCACTGCAACTTAAACAGCTGCAAAATCCAGTTTCTACACAGAATCACAGTCTAAGGGTCTCACACGGCTCAGCCTCATACCTGGTAATGACATAATCGGAGCCCAATCACTGTTTACCCCAAACTGTGCCCTCTTGGCACCCCCTCTGCTAAGAAAAGGGGGCGGTAGCCTGGGAGCCGCCAGTGCGAGCCCCTCGTGGAAGGGCCCCCCGCGCCCCCCCGAAAGCACACTTACCTGGGTCCCATCGTCCTTGGCTCGTTTGATGTTCTGGCGCCCATCTACCCAGTAGATGAACTTGTCCAGCGGGTCATAGTCGATGGCCTTGACGTTCCGCAGCCCGTGCAGCGGCAGGATGAGGTCTGGGCTGTGCTGGTCATCAGGGATCATTCGGCTGATAGCACACTTCTGGCTGAAGAGCAGGAAGGTGGTGGGTGCTGGAGAGAGGCAAACGGGGGCGGGCGCGCGTCAGCGTCTGGGAGCCGAACAGGGAGTGGGGCAGGGAGGACGGCCTTCCATTCTCTGGTAAAAAGTAGATTTGCGTGCGCACCTACGCGATGTACGTGGACAAAGGCTGGAAAGACACAAAACTGGTTCTTGGGGGTGGACTATGGGGAATTTTATTCTCCGTGTTACACATCGCTGCTGTTTCCATATTTTATAAGTGTGTGTGTTATTTTAAAACTAGATATCCACTTCTTTTCAGATTATCAAGACTTAAGTCAGAAGGAGGGAAAGGTAGTGAACATCCAACTCCCACCCATAAGTGTGTGGGATGCTCTGGTGACGGTGGGATTCGCCAGGGGCTTCTACGTGCTCCAGGGAATGGCTGAAAACCGTGTGACGTGAACAGTGACACCGGGAGGGGACACTCCTCAGGGCTGTCAGGACCCAGGATGTGTAGAGGCCACCAGCTGCAGCCACGTCAAGAGTTACAGCTGGGCCACATGAATCCAAGTCACAGCCCTGGGTCTGCCGGCCTTGGGAGCCAGCACCCGAGTCACATCCCCTCTGGGCAGAGGGTGACCTGCACCTCCGCTTGACCCTTCAAGGTTATGGCCCCCAGTGGCAAGGACAACAGGACCAAAGGGAGCCCAAGAGCGGGGAATCCCAGGCTGTGGCCCCAGGTCCATCACATACCAGCCTGGCGCCTCGACCAAGCCCCCTAACCCTTAGAAGCTGTAGGTCCCTCATCCACATAATTGGGCCAAGGAAGCTCAGTCCTCTTAAGGCCCAGGGCTGCGAGAGGCTCACACAATGCCCGGATGACAGAGAGCTTTACAAACTGTCTAGCGCTGCACAGAGGCCGAGTTAAAACTAGCTCTCTGCTGATGTCACAGGAGAAAAGCCTGCCAACAGGACACACCTGTTCTCCCTGCGGGCCCATGGGAAAGTCACTCTGAGGCTCTCTGAACCTCGCTTTTCTTAGAATTGAAAGTGAAAAGGCCTACCTCGTTTAGAAGGTCGGTGTGAGGATTACACCGTGGACAGGAGGCCACACGCAAGGGGTCAGGGCAGGGACTCTTGAGCCAGCCTGCCTGGATCCAAACCTGGTTCAAGTCTTACCAGCTGTGTGGCCTTGGGTGGGTAACTACACATCTCTGTGCCCAGGGTCCTAGTCTGTGAAATGGGGACAGTGATACTCCCTACCCCATAGGCTGGAGGATTAAGGGCCATAAAAAGCACTTGGAACAATGCCTGGCCCTAGAAGTGGGTGCTCTCCCCCAGGGACTGCTTTTCACATCCAAAGAGCCTCCCATGCGACGTGCCCGCTGAGGGCTTGGACCATCTACTCGTGTCTTGATGAAGCAACAGGTCTTCCACCCAGCCTGAGCCTCCAGGTAACATTAGGCAACATGTGCAGTGCACAACCTGCCCGACTGCCCATGTGCACCAAGGTTTCCCCAGATAAAAAGCTTCTTTCCACCTTAACCGCCAGAGTCAGACTGATGATCTAATGTGGGAGTGAGGGACAGGGGCAGAGCGAGGCACTTACGGCTGCAGTTGCGGCTACTGGGGTCCAGGGTGTAATGTGAGGCACAGCTGCAGCGGTGGCCGCTGGGGACAGCGAGGCACAGCTGCCCACACTGCCCGTTGTTGTGCATGCAGTCATTGAGGCCATCCTGGCGGGAGGAGTGGAACACCAGGATGTCCATCACGAAATCCAGGTGGCCCTGGATGAGTGTGCGGTTCCGGCCACTGGTCTTGTCGGCTCGCTCAATGCTGTGCAGGTTCCAGTCTGTCCAGTAGATGTAATCACTGTACTGAGTCAGGCCGAAGGGGTGCGGGAGGTCATCGGCAATCACGACCCGTTCCTGACCTGCGTGGAGACACACGGGTACCGAGTCAGCAACGGCACCGCACGGGCGTCCTGTGGCTGAACCAGTTCAACCTGCAGCCTGGCCACTTGCGTCGGGCTCATAAAGCATGTGACCACTTTGGGAAACGAGCAGGGTCCACTGAGGCTGGATGTGCACCTGCCCTGAGGGCAGGCAATTCCCCTCTTGCAGCACAAGAGAAATGCGTGCAGCATCCACCCAAACAACACAGATGAGAATGTGCACGGCAGCAACTATGTGTAACTGCCACAAACAGGAAACAACCCAAATGTCTGTCAATAGTAGGATGGATTAGAGACTTCCCCGGTGGTCCAGTGATTAAGACTCCGAGCACCCAATGCAGCGGGCCCAGGTTTGATCTCTGGTCAGGGAACTAGATCCCACATGCCGCAACTAAGAGCCCACATGCCACAACTAAAGATCCCGCATACCGCAACTAAGAGATCCCACGTGCCACAACTAAGACTCAGCACAGCCAAAGTAAAAAAAAAAAAAAAAATAGTAGGATGAATTAAAAAATGGTAGGATCTTTGGGACCTCCCTGGTGGCTCAGTGGTTAAGCATCCACCTGCCAATGCAGGGGACGCAGGTTCGATCCCTGGTCCAGGAAGATCACACATGCCGCAGAGCAACTAAGCCCGTGCGCCACAACCACTGAGCCTGCGCTCTACAGCCTGCGAGCCACAACTACTGAGCCGGCGTGCCACAACTACTGAAGCCCGCACACCTAGAGCCCATGCTCTGCAACAAGAGAAGCCACCGCAAGGAGAAGCCCGCGTACCCCCGTTCGCCGCAACTACAGAAAGCCTACGCGCAGCAACGAAGAGCCAACACAGCCAAAAATAAATAAATAAATAAAATGTAACTTTATAAAATAAAATAAATAAAATGTAACTTTATAAAATAAAAAAATTATTTTAAAAAGGTAGGATCTTCATACAATGGAAATGATAAAAAAGAATAAAAAAGAATAACAACAATGTGGGCAACTTTCACTGAGTGAAAGCATCCAGACGCTGAAGAGCACACTCTGTGCGGTCACAGTGATAGAAAGTTCTAGAACAGCACAGCTAGTACACATAGATAGAAGTCAGGGCAGCACTGACCCGAGGAGGCTGGTGAGATTGACTAAACGCCTTTTGAGGGCTGGAAACTTCCCTACTTTGATCTGCATGGGAGCTACACAGGCTATGCTGATGCCTCTGTGTATGCACAAGTATCTGTGTGTAAAAATTCTCCAACTTGACTACTTTTTTTTTTTTTTTTTTGCGGTACGCGGGCCTCACTGTTGTGGCCTCTCCCGTTGCGGAGCACAGGCTCCAGACGTGCAGGCTCAGCGGCCATGGCTCACGGGCCTAGCCGCTCCGCGGCATGTGGGATCTTCCCGGACCGGGGCACGAACCCGCATCCCCTGCATCGGCAGGCGGACTCTCAACCACTGCGCCACCAGGGAAGCCCCTTGACTACTTTTTTGTACTTGACTGTATATATATGTCAATAAAAATTTTAAATATTGATAAAATAAAACCTTCTGCCTAGCAGTCTACTACAGTGGTTGAAACCAGGTTCTGGAGTCAGCCTGGGCCCCCTCGCTTCTCCCTTGACCAGCATGTGACCTTGGGAAAGCTATGTAAGCTTCTTGACTCTCAGTCTCCCCATCTGAAAAATGGGTATTTGGGGGGGGGGGCCATGCCGTGTGGCTTGTGGGATCTTAGTTCCCCAACCAGGGATCGAACCCAGGGCCACGGCAGTGAAAGCGCCAAGTTAACCACTGGACCACCAGGTAAGTCCCAAAATGGTTATGCGTAATAGTGCCCTCGTGGGTATCCATGATAATTAAATGTAATAAATTATGATAAAAAAACAATGAGGTTCGCGATATAATTGTGATAAATATTCAATGAGATCATGCGTGTAGAATGGTCAAAATGCCGGCACAAATTACGTGCTTGATAAAAACTACGTGCAGACGAACATTCCCCCTCTCCCCCCAAAAGAGGTCATCCTAATCTCCAGGATTTCTGAATATAGTACCTTACACGGCAAACGGGGCTTTGCAGGTGTGACTAAATTAAGGATTTTGAAATGGGGACACGATTCTGGATTATCCCAGTGCACCCAGTGCAAACACTAGCGTCCTTATAAGAGGGAGCAGGACAGTGAGAGAGAGGCTGGCGGAGGCTATACAGCTGGCTTTGAAGATGGAGGAAGGGCCACAAGTCAAGGATGCAGCCAGCCCCCAGATAATGGAAAAGGCAATGGATTCTCCTCTAGAGCCTCCAGATGGAAGGTAGCCCTGCCCACACCTTGCTTTCATTTGGGAACGCTGGTGCCATTCTCTCGCCAGCAGCAGAGGGCTTGTGAAACGAACCAGGGTCTGATCACATGACCCGCCGAGCAGTTACACGCAGAGCACACACCTGTGTGCACCTGCTGGGACTACTGCGGCAATACGCAGGCTCAGGGCCACATGAGGGAGGGAGAGCAGGTGCAGGGCCCGGTGACACTCGACAAGTTCTGTCCCTCCACCTGGGCATGGGTTTCTAAGTCTTCACTTGTCAAAGTGTGTGTGTTGTATGCATGCCTCACGTATGCTCTATTTCACAGTAAAAACGGTACCAGTGAAAACATATTGGTGACCTGGGGACATGCTCCTCCTGTACAGGAGTGGGAGAAAGCCAAATGAAAATCATATGTGGCACGATTTGAAATAATGTTTTCAAAATGATTTTTAAAAAGGAAAAAAGTGAAAAAAATCTTCAGAGATGAACAGTTAAAAATATTTGCTTAAAAAAATCAATCAAAAAAATTTTGAGACTGGAAAGAGATATGCCAACAGATGAATATACATTATTACTGACTGGCGAAATAATGGATAATTAAAATTTTTCTTCCTGTTTTTCTGCATTTTTAGAAATTTTCTAAGCTGATCATTTTATCATTAGAAAGAAGGTAGTTCTGAAATAAAGGTGCTCCCTGACTGCCTGTCACGCACACGCTGCCCGCCCCCACTCCACCCCGGGCCCTGGACTGGGACTCGCAGTGGACTTTTCCAACAACAACGATCATTAACTAAACACTCAGAGGGCAGTGACTGTGCTCCAGACTTGATGAGAAGTGCCTTCAGTTAATTCTCACAGTAGCAGCTGTAGGAGGAAGGGACCATCGGCATTAGAGAACCGAGGCACAGAAAGGTTAAGTCACCTGGCTCAAGTCACACAGCAAGTGGCAAGGCCAGGAATGCAACCAGGATGGCGGGGCCCCAGGTTCACACTCCATGCCCACTCGCGCCACGCCAGGCAACATTCCCACCTTTCCCTTGCCCGGGGCCTCCCCTGTTATTAACCAAGTGCTCCCTACACGTCTACGCCATTCAGTGGGAATACGGCTGAAAACGGCCTGACTGGACGCACACGACCACCCTCAATCTGCAGAGTCGAGGGGGTTTCCAGGGTTTTTGCTGCTTTTCCTCCCAGTGTGTCTTTACTCTGGGGTAATCAGGGAGCTTGGTTATTTCGGGCAACCACAGCTGTGCTGTGACTGGTTTCCCACCTGGCACCAGCCTCTTGTAATTCCCTGTGGGGCTGGGGGTGGCAGTCTCAAAGACACATTCAAGCCTTGCTCTTGGCCTCATACACCAGGACAGTCAGCATGCAGGGTGGGTGCAGCCCGCCGCAAGCAGAAACCAGGCCACTGAGCTTCTAGTCCTGGCTCTGCTCACACAGTACCTGGGGACAAGCCGTGCAGCCCACCTATGCCTCAGTTTCCTCATCTGTAAAATGGGCACAACCACACCCGCCACAGGTGGCGGCAGCAGCAGTGATTAGGAAGGAAGCCAAATTCTCTCGGTCGCACAGGGCAGCCCTGCCATGTGGTATCACCCAGGGGAGCTAATATAACCACCCCCTGCAAGAAGTCCAGAGTCATGTGATTTCCAGGCTCAAATCCTGCCCTCACCGCTGGGTGGCTTGGAGCGAGGGTTTCTTTGTTTTTGTTTTTAATCTAATCCCAGGTGTTGAGTGGTCCCAGAACAATGCCTAGCACCCAGCAGGTATTCAGGGTCAGATGGGGCTGTAGCACGTGGCCGTGGGGTCTGAGGGGCACTCTGTGACCTTACACAAGTCCCACGACCTCCGTGGGCCTCAGTTTCGCCATCAACGAAAACCTACGCTATGTGGTGTAGGGTCAGATTAGAATCCTGGCACGGGGCTGGCCGGGACCCGGCTCTCAGCTGGTGTGTAGGGAACAGCTGTCACTGGGGTCTCTATTGACACATCTACAGCGACAGCACCAGGGGCGGAAAGGGACAACCCTCAGGAGGGGGCGAGGCTGGGTCAGCACCCGGGGCCTGGCCGCACCTCCTGTGGGGCTTCGGCCTGGCGGGCCCAAGGGCACAGCGCCATGGGGGCTGAGCATGGCCAACGCCCAGGGCAGGGACGCCCCCTCGCAGCAGGACGCACCGGCCCTCACCCAGCATGTTGGATGACTCAATCATGTTGGTGTCCAGGTCCGTCCAGTAGAGACGCTGGTCGGCGTAGTCGATGGTGAGGTCGTTGGCCCGGCCCACCTTGTCCACCAGCGTCACGCAGTTGGTCCCGTCCATGAAGGCCCGCACGATCCTGGGCTTGCCGCCCCACTCGGTCCAGTAGATGTAGCTGGAAGACATGGGAGCAGGGCGGGGCAGGCTCAGGCACGGCCACCCTCACGGCAGGGCAGGGAGCACACCTGCCGCCATCTCCGCGGCTGTGCCGATGGCATCCCTGCAGGAAGCAGGGAAGAGGTGAGACCCTCGGAGGCCCCTCCACCCCACCATCCCTCTGGGAGCAGTCACAGAGCTACAACCTGCCTCCTGGGGTCCCACAGCAGCCCCCCTGCAGGCTAAGCCCTGATATTCCCATTCGGGTGCACAGACAGGGTGACCGTGCAACACGACATCCAGGCTGGGACACCTGTGTCAGGGACAAACGCTAACTAAGCTGGACAGGATGCCAGGGTGACCGGGATGGGCAGGAAGCACGTGGGCAAATCGGGGCGTACAGTCTCCTCTCCTTAAAGAAGGTAGAAAACAAGACGCTGAGGCCAACAGGCATCGTAGGGTCAGGACTCAAACTCAGCTCTGCCGTCTCCACCAACGGGTCCTCCCTCCTCTCTCTTCAGCAGTGGCTCCGGGGAAGGAATCCCCATTCCAGAATTGTGTACGTTTTACTGGTTCTTTCGCTAAAACCTGGACCTTTCTTTTTGTTCTGCCGAAATCTTCCGGGTTTGGAGCGCTCCCTACACACCACTGATGCTTTATGGGTTGAGCACTGAGCGCAGAGGAAGACTCCACCCTGGCCTCTCTGGCCCCAGGGCAGGGCCCCCAGGCTGCCTGACACATAAAATCATGTGCCTTGCAAGCTTGCAAGGTGGGTTTTAAACCGCCGCTAAGTGGCCAGCAAGAAGCAGGAGGGGAGAAGCCCAGGACAGGAGCCTAGAAAGGACTGCATGGGACTTCCTGGCCCAGCCCTGCTCTAACCAGTTATGTGACCTTCAGTAAATCACTGAGCTTCTCTGAGCCTCAGTTTCTGCATCTGTCAAATCACCCACCCCTTGCAGGGCCCCTGGATGCCCAGATGAGATGACCCCTCTGGGAGCGCCCAACGCGGTGCCTGATACAGAGGCTTCCCTTCCTGCCTGCTGCTCTGGGCCCCAGTGTCTCCTCTATGAAATGAACCAGATGACCTCCAAGGGTCCCGCCGGCCCCGGCCACCTCAAAGTTAGTAGCGGTCGTTACTGCTCCAACCGCAGAGTGCCAGGTGGGCAGCCGTCTGCCGCGGCCTCGGGCCATCAACGCACTGGCTGGTGTAGAGAGGTGACGGGGACACGCCTGCTGGACAAAAATGGTCCTTACCCTTTGGTGGGGTCCAGGGCCAGCGACCTCGGGTTGTCCAGATCCCTCCACACAAGGACCTGCCGGAACTGCCCGTCCAGCCGGGCCACTTCGATCCTATTGGTCCCGGTGTCCGCCCAATAGAGGTTCTTGCCCATCCAGTCGACGGCCATGCCTTCCGGGTAGTCGAGGCCAAACTCGATCACGTGCTCCACGGAGCTCCCGTTCATGAAGGCCCGGCTGATGGTCTGGGAGCAGGTGAGGAGGAAAGGGACACAGTTAGAAACCAGAGTTTCTGCAGATGTCTCCTGGAGCAACTACTGATCACACCTGGGACCAAATCACCAACCTTCGAGGTTTTATTCTTTTTATTTCTTTTATATTTTATTTTAAGTTTTTCCCAACTTTTGAGTTTTTGAAGGAACATTTGAAAAGCAGCAAAATACAACCTTTTTAGAAGAAACAATTTGGTAATATATATAAAATACATACTTCATTTAAAAATATGTAAAAATATTTTATGTAATAGTATATAATTATAAAAATATATCATTATATATAAGCTATGTTTTATATATATATATATATATATATATATATATATATATGTATCATGACCCTTCAAAATAGTTGTAACCTTAAAAAAAAAAATCACTGTATCCTTTCACCCAGTAATCTTCCTCCTGAAACTTTATCCATAGGAATGAAAACACAGAAGAGGCTTTACCCACAGAGATGCCTGTTCCTGTGGTATCATTTGGAGTCGGAAAATACTGGGAGAACATTTAAAATAAGGGAACGGGGCTTCCCTGGTGGCGCAGTGGTTGAGAGTCCGCCTGCCGATGCAGGGGACACGGGTTCGTGCCCCGGTCCGGGAAGATCCCACGTGCCGCGGAGCGGCTGGGCCCGTGAGCCATGGCCGCTGAGCCTGCGCGTCTGGAGCCTGTGCTCCGCAGCGGGAGAGGCCACAGCAGTGAGAGGCCCGCGTACCGCAAAATAAGAAAAATAAATAAAATAAGGGAACGGTTAAGTATGATAAGGAATATATGTGCACTGGAATATTTTACACGTTTAAAGAATTATGTTAAAGAGTTTGTAACAGGCTGATAAAATACCTGTTATAATGGGATGTGGAAAAAACCAGAATACAGAATTCTACGTAGCATATGATTGTGATTATGAGAAATACTAACATAGGGAAAAACTCAAAGGAAATACAGTAAAATGACATCAATGGCTGACTTGGGATGGTGGGGATGTAGGTGTTTTTATTTTCTTCTTTGTACTTTTCTGTATAATATACTTTTCTCTCTTTCTACAATGAACCCTGTGGCTCTTAAAATCAGAAAAATCTTTAAGACCCATGTAATACCAACAGTAGAATAAAAGATAGGCGATTAAACTGTTTGGGTTGTCCGGTGCTTTACAACAGGGGTCAGCAGACCTTTTCTGTAAATATTTCAGGTGTCACAGGACATGTGGATCCATCACAACCTAGTGGCACAAAAGCAGGTGCAGACGATCCATGAGCAAGTGACCCAATAAAACTTTATTGACAAAACACAGAGGCCAGCCCACGGACCAGTATGCCAAACCCTGCTTTAGAAGATGAAAGAGGCTTTCCTGTATTCATCCAGGATGTTTATGTTAGCACCCGGAACAAAGAAAGAGCTTGCTAAAAGTAAGTGGGCACTCGTGAGGGAGTGGGTGGGGTGAATCGAAAAATACACGGACACACAATCACTCTAGAAATGGCCACCTGTGTGTCCACTGGACCTGCTCATTGTAATCATTCCTGCTTATTTATTAACACAGGTTCACTAATGTTCTAATGGTGTGAATCGAGTTACAATAAATATTATAGTTCTTTTATTTTTTTTAATTTTTTATATTTATTTATTTTTTTGGCAGCACTGTGTACCTTGCGGGATCTTAGTTCCCCGACCAAGGATCGAACCTGTGCCCCCTGCAGTGGAAGTGCGCAGTCCTAACCACTGGACCACCAGGGAATTCCCTATAGTTCTTTAAAAAAAAAAAAACCCAAACTTTTTCTACAAGGGAATACTACTCAGCCATAAAAAAGAATGAAATGTTGCCATCTGCAACAACATGGATGGACTGGGAGGGTATTATGCTAAGTGCAATAATTCAGACAGAGAAAAACAAATACTGTACGATATCACTTATAGGTGCAACCCTAAAAAATACAACAAACTAGTGAATATAACAAAAAAAGAAGCAGATTCACAGATACAGCGGTTACCAGTGGGGAGAGGGAAAGGGGAGCGGCAACGTCACGGCAGGAGAGTAAGAGGTACAAACTATTAGCTATAAAATAAGCTACAAGGATATATTGTACAACACGGGGAACGTAGCCAGTATTTTATAATAACTATAAATGGAGTATAACCTTTAAAAATTGTGACTCACTCTATTGTGCACCTGTAACTTATATTGTACAGCAAGTAAACTTCAATTTTAACAAACCATTAAAAAAACAAGGGACTTCCCTGGTGGCGCAGTGGATGGGACTCCATGTTCCCAACACTGGGGGCCCGGGTTCGATCCCTGGTTGGGGAACTAGATCCCACATGCATGCCGCAACTAGGAGTTCGTATGCCACAACTAAGGAGCCCGCATGCCGCAACTAGGAGTTCATATGCCACAACTAAGGAGCCCACGTGCCGCAACTAAGGAGCCCATGTGCCACAACTGGGGAGCCCATGAGCTGCAGCTGAGGCGCCCGCCTGCCGCAACTAAGACCCCACACAAGCAAATAAATAAATTTTTTTTTTTAAAAAAAGGAAGAAAACCTTTTTTCAGCCTCTGAGGCGATACCATCACCAGGTGATGGTATCTTTCACGGGAAAGGTGCACAGGGAGGACGCCCAGCTGCCGTACCTTCAGGCTGACATCAGTCCAGTAGATGTGATGGTTGGACACGTCAAAGTCCAGGGCAGAGGCCTCCTTGACGCCCGTGAGCGGGATGGCCACGTCGTTGTTATTGGTGTCCAGGGAGATCCTGTGGATGGCGGCCCGGCTGGTGAACACGAGGAAGGCCTCGGGGACGATGCAGGTCTTCATGTCACTCAGAAGCTCCAGGCCGATGGGGCAGCCGCACTTGGCGGCGCGGGGCGTGAAGAAGCACAGGTGGCTGCAGCCCCCATTCCTGTCTGCACACGGGTTGGTCCCTGGACGGAAAGACACAGGCTCTAGACGCCAGAGGCCCAGCAAAGAGGGGGTGGGCAGTGGCTCCACGGTTGTACGAGGCTTCATTTCTGCCAGACGTCACACAGGGACAGCAGGTGGGTGGATGGAAACCCAGGGCCTCCCCAGGCACGGGGAAGGCACGTAACAACGGCTGGCTCTGGGCCCAGGGCATCTCCGCACTTGGACTCCTCCATCCTCATGGCGACCTGGGGACAATCGCACCCCCTGCCGCCCCCACCCCGCCGGGCCTGGACTCCCAGCCTGCTGACCGGACCGCAGCCCGAGACGCCACCCAGACAGTTCCTCCTCCCGTTTCCGGCACTCTCGGTGCCCTCGAACTCAGATGCACCCAGGACGGCCAAAGGCGCCTCCTTCTTATTGCAGCAGACTGTACTTAGCATTCGTGTATTTTTGGCCAGGCCGTTAGTCTCACTCATCTGCTGCAGTGCTGTTAAAATTGGCTTTAATTTAGTGTTAAGTATTTCAGCTAGAAAAAGAATCCTCTCCCCCATCTTTCCCAGTAAATCCCTACATGAGAGAGAGAGAAAGAGGGAGGGAGGGGTCCAATTTCTCAACTTTAAATCACACCCAATGGATACATCATGTTTCTTATCTCTAGGGTTTTCTTTTTTATTTTTCAGACACTCACTAACCGGGGGACCTCACGTTCCACAGTGGATGAGGAACGTGTTTTCAAAGGCACTGGTAAACTAAGTGTGTTGATTCCATCGCCTTGTCTCAGGAGTGCAGGTTGTGACTAAAGGCCTCTCCCGGAGACCAAGATGCACTAGATCCCCCCAGGGTCTCCGCCCACGGCCTCCCCTCCAGGCCTCTGCTCAGCTGTCCCTTCTGCCGGGCAAACCCTGACCCCCACCTGCTCCCTAACTTCCAAGCTCAAGTGCCCTCCCTCGTATTTTAAAGCCAGGCATCCCTCTAACCTCAACTGTAGTCACCAGCCTGGCAGCAGAGCTAACTAAGGGGTGTCTCACCCACTAGACTCAAGGGCAAGCACTGGGGCCTCTCTGGTCCTTCCTCCCTCCCTCCCTCCAGCAAAGGGTTGCTGAGTGTCTCTGATGTGTAGGTGCAGTGCTAGGTGCAGGGCCCCAGCTGGGGACAGGGTCCCTGTCGCCACAGAGCCCACAGTCCCGTTCCCCCATCTGTCCTCCCACCAGTGTAGCCTGTAGACCTGGGAATCATATTTATAAAGAGGCAAATCCTTGTGTTAAGGGAGCTTTCTGCAGATCCTGGTGTGTGCTTGAGGGTCCAGGCTGTCACACTGGACAACAATCACAGCTCAGCCCAGCCACGAGGTCAAGGCAGACCCAGGCATGAGTCCTGAGCTCGGCCACCCATTAGCTACACGGCTTTGCCACCCTCTCCCCAGCGCAAATAGGGCCACATCGTAATTCACGTAGAGGGCTGCTCTGGGCACTACGGCGCTTAGCCACAGCCTCGCACACAGCAGGCGCTCCGCAAGTGTTAGCCATCGTGAGAACAATTACTGCCAGCAGTGCCCAGTCACCATGCCTGGTCGATACCCCACCCCCATGCCACTGGTCATGGACCAATATTCTCACCATCTCCTGTGCTGTCCAGCCCCAGAGTGGTGCCCCAGCCGGTCACTTACACCCCCAGCTTTGGCCTCCAACTGGGCTGCCTGTGGACCAAAAGGGCAGCCACGAGCCTGTGGCACGGCTGACCCACGGCAGGAGGCTGACCCGACTCACCGACGGCCTTGGCCACATTCACAGCCTTGAGCCCCATCAGGTCGGGCAGCTGGTCGATGATGACGTCCCGGCTCGCCTTGACCTTGTGCACGCGCTCGATGCTGCGCCGCTGCCAGTCGGTCCAGTAGATGAAGTCCCCCAGCAGCGTGAACCCGAAAATGTGTGGGAGCTTGTCCTCCAGGAGCGTCCGCCTCTTTGTCCCATCGATGTTGATCACCTGCAGGATGGCAGACGTAGGGCTGAACCAGCCTCGGGCCTGAACTGCCTGGAACAGGACGGGCCCCAGCAGCGTCTGCGCCTGGCGAGGCCACCTAACAAAGCCACGGCTCACTGGGGCAGCTGGATGAGTGATGTTTTCAGTGATGGGGCCATTCAGGGCTCTTCCCCACTGCCTCCCCTACCTGGGGGTGGATGCTGGGCTGACAGGGGCAGGCAAGACAAACAGGTGTCCTCTCTCTCGCCATTGCTGATCGACTGGCAGTAGCTGCCTGGAATACCAAGGTGTGGGTCTCCGACCCGGGATGGGCTCATTGATTAGTAATGTCTGCCAAGATGTAGAACGGGGAGGCACCAGTTCACACCCTTGACGCGGAGCTCGGTTCCAAAAGGCTGGACAGCCAACGTACTGCAAGCCCTGGGCAAAGCCTCCCGCTTGTCTGTGGACTAATTTCTTGCTCAGTCAGCACCAGGGGAACTCTGAGGACGCTGCTGGGTCTGAGTCTGAGCCTACAGCTCTAAGCTGCTTTCCAACACCAGACACACTAGTGGCTGTTTACTCTGAGATGTAAAAGCGAAATCTTTTTCTTGAAGAGTCAGCACTGATTAAAAGCATCAACCGCAAAAGCCACAGAGGAGAAAACTACTATCAAACATAAAAACGCCTTAACCAACTGAAACACACAATCAGGATAAGATGTGGTTGTGATGACAGATGACCCTGTAGGAGCTGATGTGAAAAAGAAGATAAAAATGTAACATCCAAACTCTCCTGGCTCTCAAGCCAGGATGAAAGAGACATGATGAATTAAAGGCAAGTCTCAACAGGTCTCCTGCAGCCGGATTATACTTCCAGCTCATCAGAAAGGCTACAAACCTTCAGGTTTGCAGGTGGCAGACACATAAGACAGATCGGGTGTGTGCTGAGCAGAAAAGACTTTGGTCCTCTGTTGTTGGACAGCACAGGACAAAACCGCTGGCCCAACCAGGAGTGGCAGGCAGCTCTGGGTCCTACAGCCAGGGGTCCCACCCCAGCTCTGCCCCACAGCCAAGTCCCTCTGCATCCCACATGGACCTCAACCTCTCCACCTGTAACTGAGGGTAGCAGCTAAACTCACCCTGGAGGGACCTCCCTGGTGGTCCAGCGGTTAAGACTCCACGTTCCCAACGCAGGGGCCCTGGGTTTGATCCCTGGTCAGGGAACTAGATCCCACATGCCTCAACTAAGAGCCCGCAAGCCACAACTAAAAATCCCGCATGCCACCATGAAGATTCCGCGTGTTGCAACTAAGACCCAGTGCAGTCAAATAAATAAATGAATATTAAAACATAAATAAAGTCACCCTGGGAACTTAACCAAAGAACAGTGGCTGGGCCCCAACCTGGGGCAATTACACCAAACTGGAAGGCCAGGTACGAGTCCTGAAAGCAGCTCCCCACAGGTGGCTCCAATGAGCAGCCCAGATGAGAACACCGGACGGGACCACGTCCTGTACCACGAGCTGGAGTGTAGACCTTGGGCTGTAGGATCTCCGTGCGGAGCTCTGGGCACCAGGCCTGGCCCACTGGTTAGCCATACAGGGCAGGTGATAGATTACCAGCAGGTGCTGGTTCCGGCTTCGGCCCCACAAGAGGAAGGCAACATGAAGGCGATGAACACACGCTTTGCACAGAACTCAGACGTGGGGAGGGTTCTCGCCTGGGATTCCCGCCGAGGAGGTGCACAGCAAGAGGAAGAGTGTCTCTAACAACACACAGCCCGTGAGAGGCAGGGCTCAAATCCCTGCTCCTTCCTTGACACAGAATAACCCGGGCTGGGCGCTGGGGGCGGGGGCGGGGGCGGGCAGAATGGTAGAGGTAGGACATGATCGCTATAAAGAGAACATCCACATCTGGAAAATAAAGACTCCACCTTTTATAAAGCAAAACGTCAACAGCATCTCTTGAAGAGATTTTTCTCATCCTTCTCTATGTCCATATTTTCTTTATTTCCTTTAACAGCTCAATTCCAGACATAAATAAGTGCATGTTCTATTGACTGAGGGGAGGAAGTACATGTTCCCCAGCTTAGGAAGGATGAAAGTGAGCCCGCAGAGGACAAGGGGCCAGATGGGGGGGGCGGGGAGACAGCCGCTGGCCAGCAGCAATCCCTCCCCCAACCTCTGTCCCCACACACACCCTCGCCCCACCCT
Source organism: Leucopleurus acutus (assembly GCF_964270905.1). Classification (NCBI taxonomy): domain Eukaryota; kingdom Metazoa; phylum Chordata; class Mammalia; order Artiodactyla; family Delphinidae; genus Leucopleurus; species Leucopleurus acutus. The sequence continues at coordinate 104,784,758 of NC_139151.1, read as the reverse complement.
CTGGTTGCCCAGAACAAAGTGAGGAGGGTGTGAGCTGCTCCCCCCCGGGCTGGGCTGGCGGCACCCACCGCAAGGACAGAACCTCGGCTCTGGGCTGGCAGGGCCTCCCTCTGCCTCGGAAGCCCCTCCCTCACCCCATCCCACTTTGAACGATTACAGACCCCATGAAACACCTCTCAGGCCCTCCAACTTGGGAGGACAACAAGACTCTAACACTTGAGAAAATAAATGGTCCCAAAGCGGCCTTTTTACGGCAGCTTTCAACACACCTTGACCAAATCCAACACATCTGTAGAAGTAACTCTGCTGGACCAGGCCTTTCCCAAATCCTGGAGCAGACAAGTAGGACCTGTGTACAGGGAGCACACGTGTCAACCCGCCCGTCCCCAGGCTCCCTCTGGGGCCAACTCGGGGGCCTCCTTTCCTGGGCCCTGAGCGGAGCCCAGAAAGAACAGAATCGAATCTGGGCCGCCTGATAACATGGGAGCCGGGAGAGAGCACAGGAGGCGGATTGCCGGGGACAGGGGCTGGCAAGCTGCTTCTGAAAAGGATCGTAAATACCTTCAGCTTTGAGGCCATAAGGTCCCTGGCGCGATAAAGCAGCCACCGAGCGTGCCTAAAACAAGCGCGAGTGTGTTCCAATAAAACTTTATTTGTGCAAACAACAAAAATTAAAAACAAAAAACCTGGAAGTTCATGTTCATATAATTTTCACATGGCACGAGATACCATTCTTTTGATTGTTTTCAATCACTTAAAAATGTAGCGAATTCCCTGGCAATCCAGTGGTTAGGACTCTGCGTTTTCACTGCCGAGGACCTGGGTTCAATCCCTGGTCAGAGAACTCAGATCCCACATGCTGTGCAGTGCCCCAAAAAAAAAAAAAAAGTGTAAAAACCACCGTGCGTTTGAAAGTGGCACAAACATAGTCATTCTGGCCTCCGGTCCACAGGTTTCAACCCCTGCTCAAGAAGTTCCCCTGCCCTTGATTTTCAGGAGAGGAAACTAGATACCTCCAGGAAGTTATGTCAAAATGGTCAAGCCAGATGTCGAAGGCGCCCGAGTGCCAGCCAGCCTTGCTGTCCGACCTTCTGGCCTCCGCCCTCCTGTGCTCGGCTGACTCCACACACCAAGCCCAGGTCTGGAGTGGGGTAGAGGCAGGGCAAGCAGAGCACACACCCATCCCCTGACCAGCTCATCACACGACCCGCAGATCAACAGCTGCGTGATGCGCAGAAGGGTGGGCAGACCCCAGAGAAGCCCGCCCTCGGCTGTACTCCAAGAGGCAGAACCCACAGCTGCGGGGTCTGCACGGCCACCCACAAAACAGTAGACCCCCAAAAGTCACCTGAGGTGCAATTGCCTTACACCGAATCCTCTGTTTCTAATGACTTGGCCGTGCAAAGAGGTGAGAGCCCAAGACCAACCCTTTGAAAGCACACGTTTAAAGCAAAAAAGAGTTCTGCTCTCAGACACAAAGCCCCAAATTAAAACTGCTCTGGTTATTGTTTCACGTAACAAAAGAGATCTTACACACCCGCACAGCTTGTGGCCCCGCTGCCCGGAAGCCCTGCACCCTTCTCCCCCAGGGCTCATGGACCCGGACACACAGCCAATCCGTCACTCCTGCAATGAGTGTTTATTCTGTTCGTGCTGGAAGTCACCTCCATCGACTCAGGAAATGTCAGGAACAGGGGGACGGATGTATTTTTAACTTCTCAGGCTGTGATTCATCCCTGGCCCGCCTGCTCCACCGGGTGTGTCACTCCCCACCGGGTACTCCCCATGAATGCCTACCCTGACAGTAGACGGCCACCAGCAGATGGCGGCTGCGAGGGACACAACCTCCCCGTGGTCCTGGCTGAGGAAGACATGGGGGGGGGGGGGCTGCAGAGAGCCCAAGTGACCCCCGGGGCCTCCAACGAGTACAAGGCAAGCCACACACAGGTGACACTTCCTGCCCCAGAGACGGGCCAAACAGCCTGGACTATGGGTCGACCTGCAAAACTTCTTCTTCCATCCTCGGGGCGGGGAAACAGCTGGGGAGGAAGCTTTAGAAAGACAGCTCCAGTCCGCAAAGGGCAAGGCCCGAGCCTGCTCTTACCCAGGAATGGCTAAAACCGCCATCCAGGGACCTGCCTGATCACTGTGTGAGCACAAGGGTGTTTAAACGCTTTGCCTATTTCGGGATTAATAACGGGCACCGTTCCTCCTGCTACTCTAGAAACAGAAGGAAATAGACAGGATATACACAATCAGTAAGAGGAGAAGGCAGGGCTTCAGAACCAACGCGGCTGGAGAGGCAGCTAGGGTGCTGTCAGGGGAGCCTGAACGACCCGCCCCCTGGGCCCCCATCCTCTCTGCTCGGCATCCCTCTAGAACACTGACCACCTGACGGGCTGACGGGCTGCGGTTGTCCCGGTCACTGCTGTCCATATCTCCCCTTCTAGAACACTGACCCCACCAGGGCATGGGTCTGTCCTGTGCTGCTTTTCCAGCACGAGGTGACATTCAGTGAGCGCTGCAGGATGAACAGATGCTCGCCCAGGGGCGGGGAGGGGGGTTGAGGGAAAGAGGCAGCGCGAGCTACGACAGGACAGGAGTTCCACTCAGGGACGATCCGACAGGCAGCTGTGGGGAAGGAGGATGCAAGGACGGGCCGGTGAGGGGAAGTGGGGGACAGAGAGAGCGGGGGAAGGACTAAGAGGGAGAGGTCGCTTCTGATGCAGAAATGGTGTGTCCTGACTCCCTGCCAGGGGATCAGCACAGAGACCCCAGTTCAAGCCCAGAGAGCTCCCGCCTGCTTTGGGAGACATGGCCGCTCACAAACAAGTGAAAAGATGATGACGATGATGACTCCATAGCTAAGTGAGAGCACAAGCCCTGCACAGATGTGGAAGGCCTTACAGCCTCTGGCTGGGAGAGGCAGCCTCCAGGCCAGAACCAGGATGTTGCTGTTTTGGAAAGGAAGACCCTACACCGTGTGGCCAAGTGCGTGGATGAGGTGAGCTGCTCCCATACGTGAGACCGTGGCGTGTGGTGGGAGGCGACTCAGGCTTCCGAGGGAGAGTGCAGGGGCAGCTGGGCACGTGGGCTCAGGAAAGAGCTCCGGATGGAAGAATCTGCTTGGGAGAGGACCCACGCTGGGCTGTCATGGGCCCGGCACCTGCCAAGAAGCTGGTCAGAGGGAGAGGAGGGAAGTGCAGGGCCCGAGGGGCCGTCAGTTAGAGACAGAAGAGGGAGACAGTGAGTCCGAGTTACTTTTACCAATAAAGTTGAACCTTGTGGCACAAGGTCGAAGAGCTGTGGCAGGTTGGAGGAGGAGAGGACACGCTCTTGGGTTGGGAGCCTAGCTGGGCAGGGAGGGGGAGGGGGAAACACGCAAGCAAAGGGTGAGAGGCCGGGTCCTGAGGATGCGGCTGGAGCCACGGGAAAGTCTAAGCACCTGTGGGCAGGAACCTCTAACCCCAAGGGCTCTAGACTCAGGAAGAGGGTTAAGGAGGTGCCCCAGGGAACCCCCAGCCCAAGAGGGTGGGAAAGCAGGGAGCAGAGAGGCAGCTCTGTGGATGCAGAAAGAGGCGGGGGCTACACCCATGTCCACCCCACACGGCTCCAACCTGCGCATGTCGGGACTGCGCTGGCGGTCCATCCCTGGTCCCTGAGGACGGGGAGGGGACCTCAGGGCTGCCTCCCAGAGTGAGCCAGCCCCGGGCCCACCCCCACCCCCAGACGGGGAGCCACCCCGAGCTAATCCCCCGAGGGGCTGCCGACCCGAGGCTGGCCCGAACCCGCTGTCCAGGATGCCGTCACAGGCAAGGCGGCAGGAGGCCCACCTGGAGGGCGGCGCGGCCCTGCCCGCAGTCTGGACTCGGTTGCACAAATCCAGCTATGTGCCAGGACCGCCGTCCAGAGGAATCCCCACTTCGTGGACTCGGCCCTCTAGACCTTTGTTCTCCTCCCAGCTCGTCGGGGTATCAGCCACAGCTGCCCTGGGAAGTCATTTTCGGGACAGGCGGGCGAAGCGGGAACCTGACTGATGCCTCTTCAAAGGGAAGCCGGTGGACACCGCGTGGAGCTCCTTCCTGCCGGCGCCTGCGCTCGGAGCCAGGCCACGCGCACAACCACGCGGAACAGAATCCCTTCTCCCATCCAAAGCAACCCGGCAAGATATGCCCAAGAAACACGCTCAGGCTCCTTAGCATCTGTCTCGGGCATAACGTCTTAGAGACGTGACCGCTGCTGGAAGCGTGTCCCGTCGCTGTGCTGACCTGGAAGAGCCCTCCCCTGACCGTCCCCCGGCCTGGAGTCCAACTGAGTCCTCAGGAAAGGAGACACAGCCCCTTGCCCTCGGCTATTCCCCCGAGGCCCATGGAATCCACCGTGACCCCAGCAGGGGCTTCTGCACCTGGGCTGGTGGCCTGATCCCAAGGTTCATGTAACATGTACCAGAGGAGCATCTGTTGGGCGTATTTACCAAGGTGACCCAGCACCTGGAGCAGAGCTGACGCCCACTGGGTGTTCAGCAGCAAACCCTGAGGCCCGAGAGTAGGGGGAGGGTGTCCACAGCAGGAACACATGGGCAAGTCCCCAGGCATGCTCAGGCCACCTCCAAGAAGCTCACCCTGGGGCATTTCACCACCGAAAAGAATGCCAGAAGGGTCTGCCCTGGGCTCCGGGCTTGACTCCAAGAAGCTGCCATGACCTAATGCACCTGCGATTCATCGGGGCGCTTCCCACCCTTGGAGTTCACACAGAGAACCACCTCTATGTCTGTCCATGTCAGTGGCTTCCCCGCAGCAGGGGCGGAGGGAGAGTCCAGCACTAACCCCGAAGCCGGGGTCAGCCCTGGACGTGTGGGCAGGCGGCCTAGGTCAGCGTTCCTAAAGTGTGTGCCACCGGAGCCACAGCACGGAAAGAAAGGGGGCCGTAGATTGTGTAGTTTGAGAACACGTACTCAGTTCAGTCCCCCGTGGGAGGTCTGCTTATTAAAGTGTATTAGAGGCTCCAAAGAGAGAAGTGAGGCAGGAAAGTCTGCGCACGTTTCCCAAGTTTGTTGGATTAAAGAATCCCAGGGCTTCCCTGGTGGCGCAGTGGTTGAGAATCTGCCTGCCAATGCAGGGGACACGGGTTCGAGCCCTGGTCTGGGAAGATCCCACATGCCGCGGAGCAACTAAGCCCATCCGCCACAGCTACTGAGCCTGCGCAACTGGAGCCTGTGCTCTGCAACAAGAGAAGGCCGCGACAGTGAGAGGCCCGCGCACCGCGATGAAGAGTGGCCCCCGCTCGCCGCAACTAGAGAAAGCCCTCGCACAGAAACGAAGACCCAACACAGCCAAAAATAAATAAATAAATAAATTAAAAAAAAAAAAAAAAGAAGAAGAATCCCAAACACTTCCAATTCTTCTGTCTCTCTTTTGGGGCCTCCTGGTGATTGGCTCCAAATCAACAGGTGATACGCCTGTGGCGCATGTTCCCGGTTTGTCCGTACCAGCCACCGCGTACTCTGCCGGCAATAACTTTGTCACTTATGCCACGCCCCTCCCCCACCCTCCCGTTACCATGATGTCAGCGTTTTAGGGCCTCTGTTGGTTACCCCTGAAGCTCTTCCCCACCTGTCCGCTCCTAACTTTGGTCCATCCTACTGTTCCATAACCACGGCAGATAACGTTTATATTGCGTACAGTAGCCTGACGCTCCGGGCTCTGTCTGTGGATTGACTCTGAAAGCAGAACATCAAAAAGCACCTACTTGCTGCATGACCCTGAGCAGGTTACTCTCCCCTGGGCCTCAGTGCCTCATCCACACGTGGGGACGATGCCACATACCTCAAAAGACTATTGTGGGACAGGCACATGGAAAGATGCTCAACATCACTCGTCCTCAGAAAAATGCAAATCAAACCCACCAGACATCACAGCACACCCGTGGGGATGGCCGTGATAACAGGAGAATTTTACAAGTGTCAGTGAGGATATGTTGACATCAGAACACTCGCACACTGCTAGTGAGAATGTAAAATGGTGCAGACTGTGGAAGACAGCCTGACGGTTCCTCGGTAAGTTAAAGATAAACCTAGTATACGCCCCAGCAATTCCACTCCTAGGTACGTGCCCCGAAGAATTAGAAAAGATGCTCAAATAAAAACTTGTAGACAAATGCTCATAACAGCATTATTCACAATCCCCAAAAGGGGGAAACAACCTACATGTCCACCAACAGATGAATGGATGAACAAAATGTGGTCTCTCCATACAATGGAGAAGGAATGAAGTACTGACACACGCTACCACATGGATGAACCCTGCAAACATTCTGCTGCGTGAGGCCAGACACAAAAGACCACTGATCGTATGATTCCACTCACATGAAATGTCCAGAGCACGCAAAGCCATAGTGACAGACGGGAGATTAGTGGTTGCCAGGGCAGAGGGGTGAAGAGCGGAGACTGGGGGCCAACTGCTTAACAGGTTACGGGGTTTGGGTGATGAAAATGTTTCTGAACTAGAGAGTGCTGATGGTTGGACACCACTGTGAATGTACTAGGTGCCACTGAGTTGTACACTTTAAAATGGTTAAAATGGTCAATTTTATGTTTGTTTTACCAAAAAAACCCCACCCCAACCAACCCACTGCTGTGGGAGTAAACCGAGCAATGCCTGTAGCGCGTCTGGCAGTGTTAGCTGGACACGCGCATCCCCAACCCACTCCCGGGGTGGGCGTGGCTACGGACACGGTGGGCGTGGCCACGCCGCAGGAAACAGGGGTCTCGCCTTCAGGCTCAGAGGCTAGAGATACAAGTGTCTTCAAACAAGATCCTTTCAAAAGTGACAGTTTATAGGGAACTCCAACAGGAAATGGTGCCAACTGCAGCTCCTTGGGTTTGCGTGGGAGAGGGATCTGCCCAGCCCCGAGTCCCCTTCGCGTTCCTGCTCAGAAGCGTGGCTTGAAACCCCGCGACACAGACGCACGGTCATAGTCTCGCTCCCGCCTTCCCCCTGCAAGCTGCCTGGTGGGGGTCTCCCCATGGAGCCGTGAGAAGAGCGAAGGTGACCCCCAGGTGGTGATATCAACGAGCAGTGATGTGACCAGAGCTGACAAGGATTATCCGGAAGCTACCGGAAGCGAGGGAGGCATCCAGCCCAGGAGAGGCACCAACGTCAGGGACCAATTTAACTACCGTATGGTCAAGAGCACCGCAAACAACGCACCCCTGAGCAAAACGCAAGATGCTAAAGGACGCGTACAGAGCACCACTTTAATCATGTAAGATCACGCAAGACTGCGTGCTGTTCCGCGTGACGTCCACATAGTAAATGTCTTTTAATGCTCGGGAACGAATCGTCAAACTTAGGAGAGTGTCCCCTCTGGCATCAGCTACATTGATTATGTTTTACATCTTAGGCTGGGTGGTGGGTATGTGTTATTTCTTTCTTTTATTATGACTTTGTATTTTGAAACAGGAAGTTGCACACGGAGTTCAGAGGGTTCCTGCGTACCCTGTCCCGGTTTCCCTCTTAATAACATCTTTTTTTTTTTTTTTTTTTTTTTGGCCACACCGCGCAGCATGCAGAATCTTAGTTCCCTGACCAGGGACTGAACCTGCGCCCCCTGCAGTGGAAGGGCGGAGTCTTAACCACTGGACTGCCAGGGAAGTCCCCAGTGATAACATCTTACATAACCACATACACCCTATGGTGCTGTTAGCTCAGCTACATGCCTTCCGTATGTCAGAAACACATCATAGTAAGTTATTTCTTCAAGGATTCTATTTGGCCAAATAGCATAGCACAGGCATCTATCTGCTGCCCACCTGACACGTATGACGGGCTGCAGGGGCGGCCAGGCCAGCCTCTGCATAAAGATCAGGGCTCGACGGCTGCAGCGCTGCGCCTCCACTTGCGCTGAGCAGCTCCGTGGACCAACGAGGATGACTCACCTCGATTTTGTCCGTCTTGGCATCTCCCCAGTACAGCTTCCCCTCCTGCAGGTCCAGAGCCAAGCCATTGGGCCAGCCCAGGGAGGTGTTGACCAGGACGCGCCGCTCCTGCCCGTCCAGGTTGGCGCACTCGATTTTGGGGTTCTCCCCCCAGTCTGTCCAGTACATGAGGCTGGAGAAGAAGTACATGTCCGTGACATTGCCGATCTGTCCCATCCAGGCTGCACCCCTAGGACTGAGAACAGCACCCACCCACCACGCCCGAGCCCGTGTGCAGGACCAGGGGCTCCACGGGGACAGCGGGGGCTTAACTACACGGGGCGCTAGGACTCAAAACAGCAGACGCGCTGTCAAGGGACCCCGGGGAGGGAGGGGCTGAGCTCCCAGGGGGAGGAAGAGGCAGAGTGGAACCTCCTTCGAGTAGCTGAAGGGCTCCCACGTGCAAAGCAAAGCAGGCAACGCACTCTCTGCGGCCCCGAGAAGCAAAGCGACATCCCGTGGGGCGCTGGGGGCCCTCCGGGGTGGGGGGGGCTCAGCCCAGAGAAAAGCGGCCAGAGCTGGGCCCTGAGCACAGCGCCCTTCCGGGCTGGTGGCCTCTCCTCTCCCGCCCCTGAACCCTGTGATCTTATACTTGACCCGACCCCGTTTCCTGAGGTCCTCACACTCGAGGCCAGGGGGGACCCCACCCCCCATTTCACAGGTAATGCCCACAGAGGGGGGTGACTTGACAGAGTTCATCGGTGGCAGAGTGGGAGCAGGTCCCCATCTCCCGAACCCAGAGCCCGCATCCCGACACTGGAGCTGGCCACGAGCTCCTGCCCGCCTGGGCCTCAGACCCCGGGGGCCCGCTTCTCACCCCCACCCCCCCTCCCAGGGGGACGGCCCTGCCCCTTGACAGCCACACAGAGCAGCGTCTGTCTGCCCACTCCCCCCCAGGCTCCGCGGTGCTGCTCGAGCCCTGGGCCTGTCCAGCCACAGCCCCGTGACCCGCCTCCGAGGGCTGTGCCGCTGGGCTTCTATAGACAGAGGCGGCTCCACAGCAAGAGCACGTCTGAAAGCCCCGGGGCGGGGACCAGAGTACAGGCTCCCTGGGCAGAGGGGCTGCAACCCCTGCCCCACACACACAGCAGGCACCTTGCGGGGTCGCCTCACACTGAGCCTCAGCCCTGGGGCAATGGGAGAAGCACCTGATGCCTTGTGGGCACTCCGACGGGGCACGTGCCTCGTGGGCACAGTTACAGTCAATGCAGCTCAGTCACTCCCCAGGGACCTTCCCGGGACCAGCTGCCTTCCAGGGCTGCCCTCCCAGCCCCTCCAGGCCATCCCCAGGACGTGGGCCCACATCCCGCACTGAGGGCGGGGGGCTTCCCCTGCAGCCCCAGCCCCCAAGAGGTCCCAGCACTCCTCCCCTCTTGGGGTCTGCCAGTTTCGTGTTCTTGGTCATGAGGTCCCAGGAAGGCACTCAGCTGCTACCCTCTGAGCAGCTGAGGGTCTCAGAAAGGCTCCTACACTGATTGACCAGATTCACAGAATCCTAAATTGCAAAGTTGGAACCAGACTGTTAGGTCCAATCCCCACCTCCCAGCTGTGTGACCTTGGGCAAGTCACTTAACCTCTCTGGGCTTCAGCTTCCTCCTCCGTACAACGGTACCTACCCCACGGGGCGAAAGGAGGAGAAAAATGTGCTTGCTACGTGGAACATGCCTGGCAGAGATCTGGCACGTGTGCAGTAACTGTTGCAGTGGCCACCACTCTTGTTACCATTATTAAACCAGAAATCACCCCAGTGGAGGGCTCCATCTTACAGGTGAGGAGATTGAAGCCCAGGGGGAAAAATGACTTACCCAAGGTCTCCAGGGTTTTCTATAAAGGTAACCAAGTTCTGTGTCAGAGCTTCTCAAAGTCTGGTCCCCAGATCAGCCCATCACCTGGGAGCTTGTTAGAAAGGCAAGTTCTCCTGAACCAGGACTCTGGGAGCAGGGCCCAGCCATCTGCTTCATCCTGACGTGGGAAGAAAGCCCCAGGACCACCGGCCCCCCGCAGCCTGGCTCCCGCGCCCGCCCCCAGCCTTACCCCATCACGGGGTGCAGCACGATGGCGCGGGGCTCGTCCAGGTCCTCGGACACCAGGATCTTGCGGGAGGTGCCGTTGAGGCGCGTCACCTCGATGCGGTCGGTGCCCGTGTCCGTCCAATAGAGGTTGCGGGCCACCCAGTCGACTGCAATGCCGTCGGGGTCGTTGATCTCGGTGTTGACCAGCGTCTGGGCCCCCGACCCGTCCAGGTACGCCCTGCGGATGGCACGCACCTCGTCGTCCGTCCAGTACACGTAGCCCTCCAGCGGGTCGTAGTCGATGGCGATGGCATGCCGGATGTCGTCCACCTGCAGCACGATGTCTGTGAAGTCCGGCGTGTCCAGCGAGATCCTCCGCAGGTCCGTCCGCCGGGCCAGTAGCAGCACCTCCTCGGCCCCTGTGGACACACGAGCAGTGGGGTCATAGGCCGGCGGCAGGACAGGAGACGGGGCCTGCAGTGGGCGTGGCAGGAGAGGGGCTCAGCCAGGTCCCCGGGGCTTCCTGGCAAGGACAAGTAATGATAGGTAACGTCCGCCGAGATCTTCCTACACAGCCACTAGTTCATCCTCAGGAGAGATCCGTGAGGCTGGCGCTCTTTGTATCATCATCTCACAGATGAGACAATGGAGGCACAGAGAGGTTAAGCAGCCAGCCAAAAGCCACACGGTCGTCTGGCTTCAATCACTGTGTAAGAGCTGCCTCACGCTCAGTCCCCCTTCTCCCCTGCAAGCCCCTCTCCTGGCCACAAACCAGCCCCAACTACCAGTCCTGCCTGGGCCCTGGGCTCCAGGCCCCACTCGCCCACCATACTCCTCAAAGCCCCAACTGGACTCAAATGCCACCTCTTCCCTGAAGCCCACCCTGCCTCCCCACGCCCATCCGGCAAGGCAGCTTCAGGTCCCATGACCATACACGTCATCACAGGTCCATCGCTCCCAGGTGGCCATCTCACCCACAGGGGTGAGCGCCCTGGGGGCAGGCGCCCCATATCCCCCTTTGTCCCCCCAGCAGTATTGCGTACTGTTGTGTATTGGTTTGTTGTGATTTCCAATCCGCTTGTTTATGACTTAAGTGAAGTTGTTTTTATCTAAAGGTGAATCTGTTTATGTGGAGGAAGCTGTGCCAGGGTGACGTCATCGACATGTCCTTGTCGATACACTCAGCTGGCGACGGGCTCCACTGGGGCTTCTCCATAAGGACAATGACGCAATGGACATTGAGGCTTTAAATACCAAGGGTCTGTGAGGACTGGGCAAGGCGACTCCTGGCTGAGCTCCTGCCGTGGACAGGCCACTCCTGGTCGGCGGTGCTATGAGAGCGCGCAACAGTCTCAGGAAGAGAGGGGACAGCTGTTCCTGCCCTGGTGAGGCGCCTCCTCGTAGGCAGTGGTACAGCCACGGAAGGGCCCCTGGAGTGACGACCTTCAGAGCAGCCCACCTGGCCCGCCGTCACCAGTGCTGTCACCTGCTAGCTACGTGCCCCGGCAGCAAGGGACCTGAGCTGGCAACAAACGCCCAGCTTTTTTTTTTTTGTGGTACGCGGGCCTCTCACTGCTGTGGCCTCTCCCGTTGCAGAGCACAGGCTCCGGACGCGCAGGCTCAGTGGCCATGGCTCAAGGGCCCAGCCCCTTCGCAGCATGCGGTATCTTCCCGGACCGGGGCACAAACCTGTGTCCCTGCAATGGCAGGTGGACTCTCAACCACTGCGCCACCAGGGAAGCCCAACACCCAGCTTTTAGTTGAACAGACTGACTACGGAGAGCCAACTCGTAGAAAGCTACACCTCAACTACATTTGGACTTGACATCCTTCACTTTCCCTTTGCCTGCAACAATAATGTAATTGGTTTGGAGTATATTATTTCTTTATTGACTTATTAAGAGACATTATCCCATATGGTATTGGCTTGTGAACTATTATTATTAATATTATAAATCCTAATTCCCACAGCGAACCTGTGTTAGATAAATTAGTGGCAAAGACAGTCTCGGTCTCTGAGCATAACTTGCCCTAAACAAAACACATCTGACTCTGCCCTGGATCCTCCCTGGACTCATCACAACTCCCAGCAGAAGTAGCCTCACGTGCTACTACCTGGAGCCTCACATGGACTCAGGGACCCCAGGGGTGCTGGCCAGCCGTGACTCGGACACCTCCGGAGGCTGCTGGGGTCAGGGTGTGGCCCCTCCCCCAGAGCTGGGTCACAGTCCACGCACTCATTCTGGACCTTTCTGGCCTTCAGACTCCTGCTTCCTTGAAGCGGGAAGATTAGGCTCACAGACACCTCTGGCACCTGGGGGCCACTTGCCTGGTTTGATGAAAGGCGCAGAATGGGGAAGGACCCACCTGAAGTTACACAGCTGTGAGGGATGGGGGCAGCCCAGCATCCTCCTTATGCCGAGGCCCCCAGGCCTGGGCTCTGCAGCCGACTGCCTGGTCTCCTCATGCCTGGTCCAGCCACAGCCCTCGAACAACTGACCGGCTTTTTGTCACAGGGGTGGAGCCCTCGGAACCCAGCGTTTTACAGGGGTTCTGGGGCCCCCTGCCCTGCATTTCAATTAAGGGCAGGAACCCCATCCGGACTGTGCTGCTCTGAGGCCCAGAGTTCATAACCCGATCCTCCCGCTAGAGGGCGCGCACGGACAGCATGGCTTCACGAGCCCAGTGCTGGGGAAACTGGGGCAGATGGGGGGCAAAGGGAGGTGCCCAAGGTGCCCGGCTACGTCGGAAACGTCCCAGATCCAAACTCAGATTTCGGTAGAGGTGTCCATGCAAGTTCTGGTTTGGTGTGTGCTGGAGGGAGGGGAGGGGAATTCTGCATTTCAACCGATCGTCTTCTGCTGGGCTCCATTCCCAAAATGTTCTAGTGACATCAGACCCGTTTTTCGAGGGCCAGGTCGCAGGCCTCCTCCTCCTCCAGGAAGCTGCTCCTCCCTCCCCTCCAAGCGGATGGACTGACCACACATACATGCCTCCTGCCCCTCTGCTCGCGCACCGCCCTTACTGGCTCACAGGGATTCTGGCACATTGCCCCTCTGTGCTCCGCAGCCCCCAGCACAGGGCCATGCCCAGAACAGGTGCTAACATCCTAGGACAAGCAGGGAGAATTCAGGGCAGAAACCTCCTGGCCCTGCCCCTGCTGTGTGATGCTGAGCAGGTCCCTAACCCTCTCTGGGCCTTAGTTTCTTCATTTATAGTGAAGAATCAGCCCAACCTGATGGTGTCTGCGTCCCCATTTAGCTCTGACATCAAGGGGACCATAAACCAAACTCTACGGAGGGCTCTGCCTTAATCTGCCACCGTGGAGGCTGGGGGAGGGAGCTCCCCAGAAAATGCTGGGTCCCGATGGAACCAGACGCTTGGTCGCCAAACATATTTCCAGCCTGTTTCACCCGTCCCTGTTCCCATGATCCTCCAGACACAATCACCTGAAACAGCACAGTCCTCACACCAATCTCTGAGGTGTGATCACGCCCCATTTTCCTGAGGAGGAACCCGATGCAGAGAGCGGTTAAGCTCCCCGCCCAAGGACACACGGCAGCAAGGTACCACGAAACACTTCAATCCCCGGAGCTGGTACACGCAGGAAGCCCAAGATCGATGCGCTGGCCCAGCAGGCTCGCTCACCCACCCCGGTCTCTTTGTGGGCAGCTACACTAGGCCAGGCCCCGGACCAGGTGCTGGGGCTCGGGGTGGACACAGAAGATGCGGGAATGGCCCCCGCAGTGCTCCTGGGGTCACAAGGCAGAGACCTTCAGTGAGCAAGACCATTAACGAATCAGTGCTGGGGTCACGGGCACCTGTGAAGGGGGCCGGCTGAGACTGGTGGCGCGAGACTGGCCTCCAGCCGCAAGAGCCTCTGGGCTCCATGTGGCTGTGACCAGGCAGCGGATTCCAGCAGCCTGTCCCCGTGGGCACAGAGCCACCAGGGGCGACGTGTGCCTGGCGCCAGCCCTCTGGTAACCAGGTCAGTACAAAGCCTCAAGCACACCCCGCCATCAGGGAACCCCATTTTCGGCATTCCTCAGGATTAAGTCTCTGTGGCTGAGGCAGTAACTAAACTCTGGGACAAATCTGTAGGTGTTAATTGACTCCAAGGCTGGGGCGGGGGAGGTGTCTCCGACGCCCTTGGGCTGCAGAGCCTTTGAGGTCTTTACTTGAGTTTTGCCGAGAACGGGACCCCCAGGAAAGAGCGGCGGCCTGGCCCGTCTGCCTGAAGGTCTGAGCGGGCGGTGCCCAGCACAGAGGCCTGGGGCGCGCCATCCAGGGCCAGGCCGGCGGGGGCAGCTGTGAAGAGAGGACCACGGGCCTGGCCCTTCCTTGACAGATACTCATCAGGGCAACCTCCAGGGTCGTTTGTAGGGAGGTGTGAGCGGCAGCCTGCTTCGGGCCCCCTGGGGTGGGCGCAGGGCGCTGTGCCGGCCCGGAAGAAGAGAGGCCAACCCCCTCCCTGGGACCAGACACAGAGCCTGGGGAGGAGCTCGTTTAAACACCAGGGAAGTAAACTGTTTAGAAACTAACAGTTTGGCCAAATGGTTTCCTCTGGGGTTGTTTAAACAAACAGCCTGCCCCACAGAGCTGCCAGAGAAAGTGAAACCTTCCCTCCTGGCTGCGCAGAGGTCCCTGGAGCCTCATCTGGGCAGGCTCCTGACCTCTGCCCCTCCCCCTGCACACAGGCAGGAAAGAGCAGGGGCATCCGTGCCTCGGAGCCAAGCGCAGGGCACAGGGCACAGGCCAGGCCAGGGCACCGCCTTCCTGGCAGTATGTTCACCTCAAAACAGAAAAGCAGACTGGACAGAGGGCCCAATGCCACGGACACGTCCAGCTCAATGGCCTCCCTCCCTGCCAACATCCATTCAGACCAAGCCACCGTCCGTTCTGGGGCACCGTCCCTGTGCCAGGCCCGGGATCGCGCAAACGAGGGGACACAGAGAAGGGCTGCTGTAACATCCCCACCAACCGGGTGGCTCGGATCAGCAGAGACTGATTCTCTCACAGTCCTGGAGGTAGAAGTCAAAACCCAAGGTGCTGGCAGGGCCGCGCTCTCGTGGAAGGCTCTGGGGAGCATCCTTCCTCTCTCCTCCCGGCTTCTGATGGTTGCCAGCGATCCCTGATGTTCCCTGGTTTGTGGCTGGATCCCTCCAATCTCTGCCTCCATCTTTACGTGACCTCCTCCCCTGTGTGTCTGTGTCTAAATCTCCCTCTTATAAGATGACCAGTCGCTGGGTTTAGGGCCCATCCCAATCCAGCATGACCTCATCTTAACTTGGTTACAACTGCAAAGATGCTACTTCCAAGTTAGGTCACATCCACAGGCTCCGGGGTGGGGATTTCACTGTGTGTATTCGGCGGGGGTGGGGGGGACACACGCACGATTCAGCTCCCAACAAGTGCGGAACAGAGGGTAAGGGGACAGTCTCCATCGAAGGATGGGTTCAAGGGCAGGAACTCCAGACAGAAGGGTTGGCATGGGCAGCAGCGTGGAGGCCGGAGGGCACAGGGGCCGCTCTGCAGCCCTGTGGGCAGGAGTGGGGCTGACCATCGACCGCCCCCTCCCCGTGGGGTCTGGTCTGAGTTCGGAGGCTGGGTGCCCCCCGAGGGTTTGAGTGGTCCCGCAGGCCACGACTCTTCCCTGAATACCTTCTGCCCGCAGGACGCCGGGGCAGCTCTGAGCCCACCGCTGTCTGCAAGGAAGCCTCGTGCAAATGGAAGCTCGTGCTTGTAGCAGGAGCCCCGCCACAAGACACACAGAGAGCCACCTGGAACAGAGGCCAGCAGGAAACCCAGGTGAACACCCGCAGTGCTATCTCTGGACCATTCCAGCCGGCCTTCCGGTCTCCAGCAGGGGTCTGTGTGCTTTCTGTCAAGGGCCAGGTGGCAGACGCTCCAGGCTCTGCAAGGCCACGGCCACTTGTCTCAACCCCTCGGCTCCACCGCGGCCGCTTGAAAGCTGCCACAGACGACGGGGTCAGCAAAGGTGTGCAAAGAAAATGTCCTCCGTGGACACTGACATCTGAAGGTCCCCTCATTTTCCCAGGTCACAAAACACTCTTCTCGTGATGTTCTTTCAACCATGTAAAAATGTAAGAACGAAACTTAGCCCGCGGCTGCCCCAAAACAGGCAGTGAGCAATCTGGCCCGTGGGTGGCGGTGTGTCAACCCCTGCATGGGAAATACGTGTGACTTTTACAATATTAGAAATCAATTCTAATACTAAGGGAAACTGCGTCAGGAGGGAGAGCAGGTACAGAGGGGCTCTCAGTGCTCTCCAGTCCACTGTCCTGTAAACCGAAAACTACTCTAAAAAACAAAGTCTGTTAAGTATTTTAAAGAAACGTAAAAGGCATATAAATCAACAAGAAAACTACCCAGACCCCAACGATAAACAGGCAAAGACCATAAACACAAATTAACAGAAGAAAAAAAACACAACCAATAAACACGAAGAATGGGTAACTTCTCCGTAATTTGCAAGTAGAAGCAGGAGGCCAGTGGCTACCAGCTCGGTTGCAAGACGGGTTAACGCTCTGTTGGGGGGGCGGGGGTAGCACGTCCCCCCAACCTCCCAGGGGACTGTCCCGGGCACACGTTTCCTGGATGGCAATGTGGCTCAGGGACCCTCTGACCTGGCAACTTCCCCTCTGAGAAGCCAGCCCAAAGCAGCAGCTAGAAATGCACATGGATTCCTGGTCACAGAGGGTCACTGAGGCTTGGTGAAAACAGCGAAACCCACACACCCGAGGGAAAGAACCTGTAAACGATCTCAAGATCCCACAAAGGAAAGCATTACATAAATGAAGGGGCTGGGGGTCCAGGTCAGCCGTTACACACACCCCAGACAGCACACCCTGGAGAAGGGCAGAGGCAGGAAAAGCTCGTGACATGACAAGCAGGAAAGTCAGCCGTGATGCTGCACCTACAATAGAAATCACGCAGAGAGCTGTGAATGTGCGCGTGGAGAAAGGACAGGAAACACCTCAAGACGTTAACAGCGGCTATCTTTGGGTGGCTATCTTATTTTCTCCAGTATCTTTCTGGATGTCTTCCTTCCTACAGTGAACACAAATGTTACTTTGTAACAAGAAAAAACCAAGGCTTTTAAAGAGGGGTGCACGCATTCGTCCTTAGAGGATCGCATGGTCTAGGTGGGGAGGTGGGTCTGGACTCCGGGGACCCACCGGGTCTTTCTCACTAGGCCACCTGTGGGGGGGTGGGAGAAGCGCCCTAGCCCTCCATTAAATTGCCACAGGCTGGGGTTGGGGGGACGGGGTGCGATCTATTCGACCTCCAGGTTCTGAGCTGTTTGGGGGTGCAGAACAACAGGAGAAGGAACGGATGGGGCAGAAGCACCCACAGTCCCCCAGACAGCCCAGCAGGACACTGCTGGCGGTCGTCAAGTGTGGGAACCTACCTGAAACGGCCTCACGGTTAAGCCCCTCCAAGCCCCAACGTGGGGAAAGGGATTTTTCACTAAAGGGCAAAGTAACAGCGCATCCCAGGCAATAGACTGACCAAATTAACGCCGATGAAAGAGGCAGGGCCCTTGACCTCCCGCCCTCCAACCCAGCGGGCAGGGTGGACATCACCTCCACCCCCCGCTGAACCAACTGCAGGTCCAAGGTCACGGCCCCCGGCAGGAAGGACCAGCCCCCCCCCCACAGAGTCTCACGCCCCAAGGTCCCCCCAAGGCCGCACCAACCCCAGAAGCTTCCTCCTGCCACAAGGGCAGAGCCAGGCCCAGCACAGGCCGCCCTCCACGCTGCAGTTTCTAAGGCCATAAACAGCTTCACAGCCGGCAGGCAGCTGGTTTCTTTTTGTATTTTAGCAATTGATTTTCTCCACTGCCCCCCGGGGGTAAGTGGTTGGACAAACACTGAGACCACAAGCTGGCACCCAGGCCCAGGAAACCGCGCCGAGCGGCCGCAGGGTCACAAGGCGCAGAGGAAGTGGCCAGGCCGGGCACCGGCTCCGCTAGAAACCCGAGGCCCGAGCAGCTGTCCCCCCGCACGGCCCACCCCCGGCCTCCAGGCCAGCACTCGGGGAGGCTGCAGCCCCTGGGAACCACCAGCCAGACAGGCACCCCAGCCTGGAGCTGGGGCTGTGTGCACGGTGTCACCCCTGCCCTGCGTCCAGGGGTGGCCGGATAGCAGCCAGGTTAGCGCCAGCCCTGTGACCCCCCAGAGGCCAGCCCCACTGCCTCACTGAGCGACCCTGAGCGAGTAAGCTGGCCTGTGTCCTCACAGGTAGGACTCGGGTGTGGATAAGGCCCCCAGCGAGGCTGGGAGGTCCCATGACAAAGCGGGTGAGCCCCGGAGCTCGAGGCCACCGCCCCAGAGCACGTCCCCTCCCAGCGGCACTGAACACACACCCAGGTACCCATGGGGGTGGGGGGAGAGAGAGACACGTTTGAACGAAGTGTGGCCGGCTGGACAAATTAGAAGTGGGCAGCCTGGTCCCCCGAAAGGCAGGAGTGCGGGCTGAGGGCTGTCAGGCAGCTGGTGACTTGCATGAGGAAGTCTGCGTCCCACCTCTTCAGGCAGGCGGCTCAGTTCTTTAAAAAGCCCACACGGGGGCCTTGCTGGTCCACACGGAGGGCAGGCCAGAGGTGTCCCGCAGACGGCCTTGGTGCACCACATGGGGACGCCCCGGGGCCCAGGCGGTGCAGGGCAGGGGCTGGGGCAGAGCCTGAGCCAGGCTGCCCGGGTTCAGGTCCCATCTCTGTCCCTTCTTCCATGGCCTTGAGCAAGCTCTGCCTGTCCTTGGCTATGAGGCAGGCTAGCCACAGACCCTCCCTCACACGGCGCCACCCTCCCCCCCGGCCCCCAGGAGCACCAGTGAGCACAGAAACGTCATCACTGGGCTTGCCCGCCCTGCCCAGCGGTGGAGGCCAAAACCACAGAGTGGGCTGAGCCATATGAAAATGCCACCTCTCTAGCTCAGAGGTGGTCAAGCATCAGTGGTTTACACGGTTGAACCCAACTCAAGCGCCCTGCACTTGACAGCTTATAAGGCACTTTCAGAGAGACGATCTTGTCCGATAACTCCCAGGTCGAGGCGGCACGAAAATCCTGCATCTCATCGGGGTCACAGCCACGTGCTGCGGGATCCGGGACAGACTCAGATGTCTCCACTCCCGCCCAAGCCTGTCCCTGCGGGTGGCCGGGAAGGGACACGGGGAGGCCCCTACTGGCACAGTCGCCAGAGTCGCTCCCGGTCCCAGGACGACCAAAGAACCTCAGCTCTTGCACAGCAGAAGCTCTTGAAGGCAGCGAACCGACTTCCCAGCTCTCTCCCCGGGCCTGGCGAGGCCCACGGGAAGCCAGCATCCCTCCCTCCTCGTGGAGGTGGGAACAGAGCCTGACACACCTCTCGGGGGGCTGGAAGCGTCTGAACAGAGGCCTGAAGGAGCCCCAGGGGTCAGCCCAGCAGACCCGGGGCTCTGGTCACCGCCCCCAGGGCACATGGAATTGGAGAGTCGTCCCAGGCCCAAGGGCACAGTCAGTGGTACCCAGACAGGGAATCTGCAGCTGTCACCAAAGCCAGAGAGGGCACGAGGGGCACATGGCCAGGAAGGGCAGCCTGGGAGCTGGGGGGGGTCCACCAGGGCCTGGACCCTGAGAGCCCAGAACTTGTCTCCAAAGCTGAGGGGAGCCGTCTCAGCTCCGGGGTCAGTCTAGGGCCAGGTTGGAGCTGGGCTCAGCTGCAGAAGCAAGGGGCACATCGGACAGGCTAGGAGGGACGGGGCTAGTAGGGGAGGGGGGTGACCGCAGTCTGACTCTGCGGCCAGTGGACATGGGCATCCGTACAGCTGACACACCCAGGAGGCGCCGTCTGCCTTGGGCCCCAGCCCCACGATGACACTTTTCTCTTTCTAAGAATATGACATGCTCCCCTCTCCTCTTTTATTAGGTTTAAAAGTTAGTCTTCAGACTCAGACACAAAAGAACACATGCTGTGTGGCTCCATTTCTGTGACGCTCCGGAACAGGCAAAACTAATCCGCGGTGACAGAAGTCAGGACAGCGGCTGCCTCTGTGGGGCGGGGGGAGCTGCCAAGGGCACCAGGGAATTTTCTGGGTGGTGGAAACGTTCTGTATCTGTCGAGGGGTGGTGGTTGGGCTGATGTATACAACTGTCAAAGCTCATCAAAACGTACACTTAGGATCTGTGCACTTTATTGTCCGCAAGTTATACCTCAATTTCTTAAAAAAAAAAAAGTTAGTGCTTGGGCTTGTTACACAATTTCCTGGGACTGTGCAATCTGATTTTCTTGCTGTTAAAAATTCACGGTCCACGGCTGAGAGCGGCAGCTGCCTTCTGTTTGCAGAGCCGACGCCAATCACAGCCCGGGCGGCGGCGGCCTCAGCCACAAGGGCCTCTTTTCTTTTCCCTTCGACCTACTTCCCTGATAAGTGACAAGACAGCCAGACTGGGAACAAACGCACCCCTTATTCCTTGGCCCTGAGCCTCGGCTAATCCTCCCGGACAGACGGATGGATGTGAGGGGCCCAGTTGTCAGTCTGCCCGTCAGACCCGACAGTGGACGCCTCTGTTCCTCCTGCTGCCTCTGCCGGCCACATCCCCGCCGTCTTTTTGTTTCCTGTCCCCGAGAACATCTGTTAAAACTCCTTCTTGGCAAGGTGCGGCAGGCGGACTGTAAATCACCAGGCCCCCAACTCCCGCCCTGCCCCGACGGCAGCCTCATCTGGAAAGGCCGGGGCGGGGGGACAGAATGACGCCCCAGCACAGCCTGGCCACCCCCAGGCGGTGAAGCCACACGCCCTGGACACGGGCCCACGGGTCACTCGCCCAGGTTGCTCAGGCCCGGAGGAGGGGGGCGCACGGCCCAGAAGCCTCCGGGCACGAGGAACACACAGGGACAAAAGTCAAAACAGCAGGGCAGGTCCCACAGAGGTCCAGCCCAAGGGCAGCAGGAGTCTCCCTCGGACGTGGTGGCAACTCCCAAAGAAGGCCCCGCTGCTGCCGTTTTTAGCCCATTCCACATAATTGGAAAAACATGGGGAAAACCAAAGCCAGCTGGGCACCTCCGTCTGTGCAGCTGCGAGGGAGGGTGCGGGGAGGCCCGTGCTTCAGGCTGGAGGGCGTGCGGGCGCACGGCCTGGCCCAGGATGGGCTCCTGGCCCGCTCGCGCCTGGGGGACAAGAGTCACTCGGCCCCCCAGGTCTCACCCAGCCCCCAGCAGAGCCAGAGCTGAGGAGGGGCCACTTGCTGTGACATCCTTCCCAGTCTCAGAACCTACAGGACCCTCCCTGGGGACCTGAGACACGGCACCCCAGAGCCAGTGGGTGTTACCCAACCCGCAGGGCCGTGGGACATGAGACGCCCCTCAGGCCAAAGGCAGGGAGTCCCGAGTCTCCCATCCTGAGTGTTCTACACCCCCCCACCCCCGCACCCGGAGCAGGGGGAGGTCCTCTGATCTCCCCAGGTCACAGGCGAGGAAACTGCAGCTCGGAGGGCTGACGGACTCCCCGCTCTGCCGGCGTCCAGCAGCGAGCGATTCCGCCCCCACTGCATCCTCTGCTTCTCGGGGGACCCCTACATGTCCCTGGGATGTCGCAGGCCCCCATTCTCTGGGGTCCGAGCATCACCCCACCTCAGTTCCTTCCTTGGGGAAGGCAATGACCCCTACACAGGGCTGGCTCTCATTTGCTCAAAATCAGGAAAAGATGGGATTCACCCATGTCACAAAAACTTCTTCGCCTTCAGCTCCACGAAGCATAAAAGGTCAGACGCCTGGGATGAGAGCCCCAAGAATCCACAAGTCACGCCCTGGCTTCAAATCCTGAGGTGTTTCCGGCTGTGCGGGTGGCCCGACCCGCTGCCCAGCGGCTGCCTGGGGCTCGTGTCCAGTGCAGAGGCAGCTCTCCACCTCCCATGCCCTATCCCTTGTCGTGGAGACTGATTTGCTGGGGCCGGGGAACCTGGATGTGACATAAGGGGCCGAGCAGTTCCAACACAGCCAGGTCCCTGCCCCCCCCCCCCCAACCCAGAAACCCTCCAGCCCGACGCCGGCCTGCATCCCACAGAAAGGAGAGCCACATGCCCGGCACCCTCACCGGCTGTGTGAGGAGGGCTCCCCAAACCCCACGCCCCCTCCCAGCTCCTCTCGGCACCAGCTGGCCTCCACGTCCACTTCTGGTTCCAAATGTCCAGGGAAGAACTGCTCTCCTGCCATCTTGCCTGCCTGGCTCCTAGTTCAAGTTCAAATTCAAGCACAGTTCATATTTGTGGGGCATCCAGGCCTTCCTCTCAACAACCCCATGAATCGGGTACTACGATCATCCCTTTTTACATCTGAGGAGACAGAAGCACAGAGAGGCTGAGTCAATTTCCCAAGATCACACAGCCTGGACGTGAGTTAAGGTATCGTAAAAGGAAGGCTGGACATAGAAAGCCATCACGTGATTGAAAATCACTCTTCAATTCTGGGTTTGCCTGAGACGGAATTTCCTTTTCACCCCAAAAACCTTTGGCAGGCTCTCAACCGCAGACCAAAGCCATGTTATGTCTGGTGCCTCCGACACAGCCCCTTCTGGATGGAAGTCACACCTGCGCGGGCTTTGTCCATTTCTGTCTTTCCCGAAGGCCTTTCCTCTAGCCCAGGGCCAGTTCCTGAGCCCCCACTGTGTGGCCTCGGCTCTTCACCACCCCCCCCCCAGCACACTGGACCTCACCAATTCCAAAGCCAAGAAGAGATCCCCAAGTGATCCCAGGGCCTCCTCGGCCAGCCCCGGAATTCCATCCTCCCACCGGACACACCGGGCCTCAGAAGACCCTGGCGGCCCTCCATGGGCACCGCTCTCTTCCGGCCGGCGAGGTGTCTGCACCAGGTCCTCAGAGCTCTGCTGGTGACAGTCAATAGGATTTAGTGTCTCGTTTTCTTCCCATTACCCTCGTGTTAGCAGCCACTGTCTCCAGGCAGCGTTCACATCTGATACCCTGCACATCGTCAGCACTCAAAACCCACATTCCACGTGTCATTTATGTCCACCAGGATGCAGAACTACATCGCCGAAGGAGGCTGGCAGCTCGGAAGGCCGCCTGAGAAAAGGAAACCAGCTACCGCGCTTAGGTGATAGGATTGGGCCTTTTAATCAAACATTGTCCTTTAACATGATATTTTGTGGCAAGGAAGAGAAACCGGAGGGTGAGAGACCCGTGTCCTAAAGCCCCCAGTTTGCCACGGAGCCGTCACTTTATGTGACATCTGAGGCCCAAGGCCCCATTAGGTCCTCGCTCACAGAACCGTCTCTGACTCGCTCTGTCGTCCAAACAGACAGAAAGGCCCTCGGGGACAGGACCCCTTTCTCACTCATGCCCGGCTGAAGAATATGGAGAGATGTTTGAGAACCACCTCGAATTTCCAGAAAGCCATCTTGGGGGCAAAGCCTTGAAATGCTCTGAGAAGCTTGTGGGTTTCTTCTGGACTTCAACGAAAACATTTAGAAAATTGTTTACCCTTTCCCACCCCAGCTGCCCCGGACCCCTGTAACTTCAAACAGGTCCAGGGCAAAAGGTACAGGAGCCGCCATTGACCCCCGGAACCAACCAGTGCATTACTGGGAAGCAAGTGGGGTGGGAACCAGTCTTATAAAAACCAGGAGCCCAGCAGTCACATTCTCATGCAAAGCAAGGCTCCTGCCCCATGGCTTTTGTCCCTCTGTGAGCTCTTCCCTCCTTCTGACCTAACACCCTAGACAGGGCAGCTGGATCAAAAGCAGGAGGACGCAGGCTCAGTGTAAAGACAGCCCGCGCCTGCCCCTGCGCAGACCCCCATCCGAGCAGGAGCCCCTCGGAATGACAACAAAAACGTTTTTCTTCCGCGCACTTGGCATCCTCCAACTGGGTTGTTTGTAAAAGTGTCCTTCACGGCTCGGGGGGCGCGAAAACAGTTCTGGTAAGACCAGGGAAGGTGGCCGCAGAGCTGAATCCCGGGGAATCTGCGGGCTGGCCGTCCTCCTGAAGGAGGCTGGGAACCAGCTTCCGACAGGAAGGACAGGCTTTGCTGCTAATCCCCCAGTTTCTACCCACCCCCACCCCCGCCCGCCGTAGGTGTCGGTATCAGCACCCACTGCAGAGCTTCCGGCCCCTCCTCCAGGAAGCCCTCCACCCCAGGCCTCCTCGCCCCGCAGTTAATGCCTGCAGAGGGAACAAAATGCTCTCAAAGGGCTCAACCCTGGGCAGTGGTCCCCAGAGCTCAGAGGCTCCAGCTACTGGGATGCTGGGAACCCGAAAGGAGCCTACAGCCTTAGCCTCTTCTGGTTGGAAAAGAAATGGGGCCTCGCCCAGGAGTGGCAGGACCCCTGGACAATAGAGGTAAACCTAGCCCCTTGGGCCTGATGAGCTGCCAGTGGTGTGAATGGGGGGCACGGCTGCCGTATACTGCGTACCCACTACTCACAGGGCACCTTGTAGGCACTTTCAACTCCTGTTAATGCACTGGGTCCTCCACAGCTTCCCTGGCAGGGGGTGGTCTGTGGCACCCACCCTCATCTCACAGATAAGGAAGGGAGGCACCAGGCACCATCCACGCCAGACGACCAATAGCTCTCTGTACCCCAGGGTAGCCTGGGCAAGTTGCTTCTGGAACTCCGGGCTTCTCCAGCTGTGCAACTTCACTGGACCATGACTCTGGGCTTCTATGAGGGTTCACACCTCAGTTTTGCCCACACCCCACTCCTGGGCCCCTTAACAGAAGCGGCTGCACAAGGTCCCCCGTCGGGGCAGGTACTACTGCATGACCCACCTTTCTGGGGGGTTGTGTCCATCCCTATTCCTTCCCCAAATGTCCACATGCAGCCTGGCTCCAGACACCCGGAGTGGGCAGAGATGGCAGCCATGCCTGCATTCCCCTCCCTCTCCCAGAGAAGACATCACCAATCGATCCAACACAGGGTTCGGGCAGACAGCACCCATCGATGGCAGCAACAGACGCCAGATCCAGATCCTTCTAGCTCCAGGGCCAAGCCCCAAGCCAGCACTCTCACGGCAGCAGGACTCGGAAATTGCAAAAACACAAACAGAACAGAAATGTCCGACAAGGGAAACATGGTTCAAAGGTATGCCCGCTTGATAAAACATTCTTCAGGCACTAAAACGCAGGTTTTTGAAGCATACATACCTCTTGTCATTGCAAATGCTCCTGCAATAATGTCAAGTGAAATGTATAGACACACGTGGACAAAACAGCAGAGTTAGATACATGGAAATGTTTAGACCATCTCCAGATTTCCCTTAGTTTCTCCAAGACACAAAGCAGAACTGGCCCCATATCATGCAAGAACCACTGCAAAATGAAAATGCAGAGCCCCTTGTGCAACAATTATTAAGCATTTCAAGTCAACAACAGAGCGCGAAACCAAGCACGGGGCCCTTCTGAACTCGAGGCCCCGTGTGACTGCACAGATCAGACACCTGTGAGGTCAGTCCTGATACCAACTGCTTCCTGCCTCAGAGCAGCCCACAGGCTCTTCCTTCTCACTGTTCCTTCTCCCTCCTAATCCTCTAAGCCTCAACTTAAATGGTGCCTCCTGGGAAGGACCTTCTCTGGCCGTCCATCTCAGGCAGGCAGGCCCCCCCTGCTGGGCTGGGCTGGGCCCTGGATGTCCCCAGGGACAGGCTGTATCCTGGATGCGTCTCATTTCTGGGAGAGCACATCCCGAGGCCCACACCTGGCAGTAAAGGCCCCCAGGCAGTGCGATGGAGAAGGGCGACACTTCTTTAAAAACAGCACGAGTCTTTGAAGCAGCAAGTGCCCGAAAACCAAAGGGGAGAATCAAGAGGTGGAAAAAATACCTACAGCAAAGAGAATCACCTGCGTGGGGGGCAGGAGATCAACTGAACTTAGTGCAACCAAAGAAAGCGCCCGTTAAGGATGTGTCCACAACCTAAGTTTCCACGGCATGCCGGGGTATGGGGGTAGGGGGTAGGGTTATTACAGCACAGAGTCCATGTGAATGGGATGCAAGGATAAAAATGAATTACAGGGACTTCCCTGGTGGTCCAGTGGTTAAGAATCCACCTTCCAGTGCAGGGGACGCAGGTTCGATCGCTGGTCGGGGAACTAAGATCCCACATGCCGCGGGGCAACTAAGCCCACGCGTTGCAACTACAGAGCCCATGTGCCCTGGAGCCCGCAGGCCTCAACTAAAGTGAAGCCCGCGCGCCACAACGAAAGATCCCACGTGCCACAACAAAGATCCCACGTGCCGCAACTAAGACCCAACAAAGCCAAAAATAAATATTTTTTAAAAAAATAAATTATAAATTCCATATCAACGCTCATGAAAAAGCAGAAAAGCAAAGACATGAGCTCCCAGGAGGGCCCGAGGTACTACAGCGGTGGGAGCATTTGGAAGGGGCGGGAGGAGAGGAGGATGTGTCTGCTGGGAACCTCCTTTCGCACACTCTCTAACACCATTGCTCTCGTTACAATAAACACAGTTTTGATTTAATAGCCAAAGACAGCCAGCTTTTAGGGTGCGATTGCGCATGCCGGCAGTGCGCTTGTTACTTGGGGTCTCTGCCCATCTGGCACAACCTCGTCTTACAGATGGGAACCTGAGTTCCAAGGTCGTTCGCCCATCAGGCAGCAGAGCCCAGATCTGACCTGAATCCCGGCTGTTCGGCTGTCAGCGCTCAGAGCCCGGGCCGCGTGAACCCCTCCCCAAGGAAAGCAGATCGTGGGGCACCCAGGCTGGTGGCTGCCCCTCCCGCCAGCCGCTCCCTGGCTCACCTGCCTTGCACGTCTGGCCGTTGTCCTGAAGCTGCACACCAGTGGGGCAGGCGCACGCGTAGAAGGGCTCCCTCGGGGACAGCAGGCACAGGTGGGAGCAGCCGCCGTTGTTCTCCTCACATTGCGTGTGGTCTGGGGAGACAGGGCAGGCGGGAGAAGGTTCCGGATGGGCCCTAGACACCCACGCCCCCCACTCCCAGTGTGCGCATCCTCCCCGCCCTGCCCCCTCTTCCCGATCTCCTACCACAAGAAACCCCATCTTCCTAAGGGCCCCTCAAAGGACACCTCCTCTGCGGAGACTGTCCCCAGCCCTCCCTGGCAGGATCCCAGGACCTGCCTGCGTGGTAAGGGGAGGCCCTGGGTCGGGGGGGTCCTGGAGCAGAGGCCTGTCTCTGTGACATGCCTGGACCCCATGGGCTCTGCACAGAAGCTTGGTGGCCACACATGGCCACTGGGCCGAGCCTCTGGTAGCTGATGACAGTGCTTTTCATTCTCCCAAGCCCTTGCACAACCAGCGTGCAAATGAACTGACAAATACTCCTGGCATCTCACTCTGCCCAGGACAGGGTGGAGGGTGGTACCCATGAAATGTAAAGCATTAAACCCACCTGCGTGTAAGGACCACGATGTTCTCCCCAGAAAACCACTCCAGAGAGCCCCACCCCTGGGAGCCCACTCTTAAGTACAAAGTTGGAACCTTCAACAGCACCGTGGCCAGAATCCGCCCTGCTCCGTGGTCCCCATGGGAACCAGTGGGGTCCCGTAAGAACAGGTGGTGGTCCTCGTGGGAGGGGGCGAGCCCGAGGCCCTGGCCCTGCTTGCTGGCTGCCTGTCACAGGAGCTTTTCACCATCAGGGACCCCTGCCACGACCCCACGGGGACCCCAGGCTGAGAACTCTGACTTGGAGCAGATTTTTCATGAATAAACATGTAACTTCCACTGGGCCTTGAAAACAGGGCAACCTTCCTTGGGAATCCCTCTGCCACCCCCGAGGACCGCTGGGGCATGACCCTGCCTGAAGCCACCCCGACACCAGCTCTGCAGAGGGGCCTCTCCCAGCCTGCCCCACCCCCAGCCTGGCCCCGACTTACAGTAAGGCTGCCGCTCTGGGCTGAGCACTTGGATATCCATGGGCGAGTAGAGAGCGCTAAGGATCTCCTTCCTCTTGTCTCCAGTCCTCTTGTTACAGGCGTGGATGGAGCGGGTCTGCCAGTCTGTCCAGTACAGAGTGTCTCCAGAGAGCGTCAGGGCAAAAGGGTGCGTCAGACTGCCCTCCACGACCTTCTGCCTGTGGGTGGGTGGGGGGGAGGCGGGTGGAGGAGCCGTCAGGGGGTCCCCACTGTGCTCCCCATTTTGAAAGCCTTCCATTGTCACTGCTGACCCATCGACATCACGCAGGACAACAGGAGCGGTGATGGAGCAGCGTGAGACCAGGCCACGGCATCCCAGGAACCCTCTGCCAGGGTGCGCAGGGCACCTTCCAGACCCAGCCAGCCTCCCGCCACCCCTGACAGTGACGTGGGGGGCCCTGCACACCCAGCTGCTCCCTGTCTAACCCGTTTCCAGAAGGGGGGCCGTTGCCAAAGTGCCCCACAGAGAAGAAAGAAGGAAGAAAAGTGGCAGGGAGGACGCCACACCTGGTGACAACAAGCTGATGAGAAGCACACCTGTCCTGCCTGATGCTTTAACAACGTAACACAAATCGGACCAAAGTTACTGATACCTGCTCATTCCTACGATGTCAATAACTTATATTATCAAAGCAAATTAAACTTGTATCAGCGTTAAAAAAAAAAAAGCTATTCTCATCTGTGTATTTATAATACCCAGCAAACGAGAACTTGTTTTTAATGAGATTATGGACGACGGTAATAGAATCGTAATTCACACAGCTGGTAGTATGCGATTATCTGGTTTAATGACCCGCACCCCACTATAGGCTTCCTGAGGTGGACACTGTGGGTGGGTGGTCACCACCGTGTCCTCAGTCCCCGGTACAGCACTGAGGAGGGAGTCACACTCAAAAGGTATCACTGAACAACCAAAAATCATACACTCGCGCTCTTTCCCAGCCTGACCTGACATTGCCTCTTCCCTGTTTTCTTCATGTCACTTTTTAAAAAGATTTATTGACTAAAAAGGATCATAAGATAATACTATGGACAACTATATACCAACAAATTAGACAACCTAGATGAAATGGATAAATTCCTAGAACCATACAATCTTCCAAGACTGAATCGTGAAGAACCAGAAAATCTGAATAGTTACTGATAATTAGTAATGAAATTGAATCAGGAATCAAAAAACTTCCCCAAAACAGAAGTCCAGGTCCAGATGGCTTCATAGGTGAATTCTAACAAACATTTAAAGAAGAGTTAATACCTATCCTTCTCAAATTATTCCAAAAAATAGAAGAGGAAGAACAGAATAGCTATTACCGAAAAGACAAGAAACGATAAATGCTGGCAGCGATGTGGAGAAAAGGGAACCCTCGTGCACTGTTTGTGGGAATGTAAATTGGTGCAGGCACTATGGAGAACAGCACGGAGGTTCCTTAAAAAACTAAAAATAGAACCACCATATGATCCAGAAATCCCACATCTGGGTATTTTCCCAAAGAAAATGAAAACACAAATTTGAAAGGATATATGTACCCCTGTGTTCACTGCAGCATTATTTACAATGGCCAAGATATGGAAGTAACCTAAGTGTCTGTCGAGAGATAAACTGAATGGATAAAAAAAGATGGTGTGTGTGTATACACACACACACACACACACACACACAATGGAACACTACTCAGCCATAACAAAGAATGAAATCTTGTCGTTTGTGGCAACATGAATGGACCTGGAGAGTATTATGCTAAGTGAAAAAGGTCAGACAGAGAAAAACAAATACCGTATGATTTCACTTATATGTGAAATCTAAAAAACAAAAGAGAAACAGATTCATAGATACAGGGAACCAACAGGTGTTTGCCAAAGGGGGCGGGTAGGGGAACAGATGAAACAGATGAAGGAGAGCAGAGGTACAAACTTCCAGCTACAAGATAAATAAGTCATGGGGGACTTCCCTGGTGGCTCAGTAGTTAAGAATCCACCTGCCAATGCAGGGGACGTGGGTTCGAGCCCTGGTCTGGGAAGATCCCATATGCCGTGGAGCAACTAAGCCCATGCACCACAACTACTGAGCCTGCGCTCTAGAGCCCACGAGCCACAACTACTGAGCCCATGTGCCACAACTACTGAAGCCCACGTGCCTAGAGCCCATGCTCTGCAACAAGAGAAGCCACAATGAGAAGCCCGTGCACCGCAACGAAGAGTAGCCCCCCGCTCACCGCAACTAGAGAAAGCCTGCACGCAGCAATGAAGACCCAATGCAGCCAAAAATAAATAACTTTTTTTAAAAAATCAAATCTTAAAAAAAAAAAAATAAGTCATGGGGAAGTATGTAACGTACACATAGGAAATACAGCCAATAATACTATAATAACTTTGCTTGGTGATGGGTGGTTAACTGTTCTCATTGTGACCATTTCATAATTGAATCACTATGTTTTACACCTGAAACTAATATAATATTGCATGTTAATTATAACTCAATAAAAAATATTGGGCTTCCCTGGTGGCGCAGTGGTTGAGAGTCCGCCTGCCGATGCAGGGGACACGGGTTCGTGCCCCGGTCCGGGAAGATCCCACGTGCCGCGGAGCGGCTGGGCCCGTGAGCCATGGCCGCTGAGCCTGCGCGTCCGGAGCCTGTGCTCCGCAACGGGAGAGGCCACAACAGTGAGAGGCCCGCACACCTCAAAAAAAAAAAAAAAAAAAAATTAGGGCTTCCCTGGTGGCACAGTGGTTGAGAGTCCGCCTGCCGATGCAGGGGACACGGGTTCGTGCCCCGGTCCGGGAAGATCCCACATGCCGTGGAGCGGCTGGACTTGTGAGCCATGGCCGCTGAGCCTGCGCGTCCGGAGCCTGTGCTCCACAACGGGAGAGGCCACAACAGTGAGAGGCCCACATACCGCAAAAAAAATAAATAAATTAAAACCCAGACTCATAGATAGAGAGAACAGAACTCAGAGATACAGAGAACCCCTGCTTCCAGGGGAGGGGGGTGGGTGAAATGGGTACAGGGGATCAAAAGGTGCCAACTTACAGTTATAAGATGAGTAAGTCCTGGGGATGTAACATACAGCACGGTGACTATAGTTAACAATATTGTACCGTATACTTAAAAGTTGCCAAGAGAGTGGATCTTAAAAGTTCTCGTCACAAGGAGAAAAAAACGTAACTCTCTATAGTGATGGATGTTAACTAAACTTATTGCGGTCATCATTTTGCAATATACACATATAACAAATCACAACAAATCACGACGTCATACACCTAAAATGAATACAATGTTATGTGCCAATTACATCGCAATCAAAAACCAAAAACAGGACCTCCCTGGTGATGCAGTGGTTGAGAATCCTCCTGCCAATGCAGGGGACACGGGCTCGAGCCCTGGTCCGGGAAGATCCCACATGCCACGGAGCAACTAAGCCCGTGCGCCACAACTACTGAGCCCGCGCTCTAGAGCCCGTGAGCCACAACTGCTGAGCCCACCTGCCACAACTACTGAAGCCCACACGCCTAGAGCCCGTGCTCTGCAACGAGAAGTCACTGCAATGAGAAGCCCGCGCACCGCAACGAAGAGCAGCCCCCACTCACCACAGCTAGAGAAAGCCCGTGCGCAGCAATGAAGACCCAACGCAGCCCAAAATAAATTAATTAAATAAATAAATTTAAAAGAAAAAAAACCAAACATACAAAACATGTCTTGAGGTGAAATTCACATACCACCAAATCAACCATTTCAAAGTGAATAATCCAGGGCTGCGTAGCACATTCACCATGTGCAGCCACCACCACCAGCTGTTTCCCAAACATTTCCACCCCCACAGGAAAACCCTGAACGTACCAAGCAGGTACTCCTCATCTCCCCTCCCCCCGCAGCCCCTGGAAACGGCAGTCTGCCCTCTGTCCCTAAGGATCCGCCTGTTCTGGACTTTTCACATCCATGAAGTCACACGATAGGTGGCCTTTGGTGTCCGGCTTCTTTCACTTAGCAGCATGTTTTCAAGGCCCATCCGTGGTGTGGCATCCACCCGTGCCTCATTCCTTGTTATGGCTGAGCACCACTCCATGGCACAGATATGCCACAATCTTGCTTATCCATCCGTCGCTCATCTGCTGGTGGACATTTCAGCTGTTTCTACCTTTTAGCTGTTGTGTTTTTTTTTTTGTTTTTTGTTTTTTGTTTTGCGGTACGCGGGCCTCTCACTGCTGTGGCCTCTCCCGTTGCGGAGCACAGGCTCCGGACGCGCAGGCTCAGTGGCCATGGCTCACGGGCCCAGCCGCTCCGCAGCATGTGGGATCTTCCCAGACCAGGGCATGAACCCGTGTCCCCTGCATCGGCAGGCGGACTCTCAACCACTGCGCCACCAGGGAAGCCCAACCTTTTAGCTATTGTGGATGCTCCTGCGATGGATATTCGTGTACAAGTATTTACTTCGATACCAATTTTCAATTCTTTGGGGGCATAAACCTAGGAGCAGAATTGCTGGATCCTATGCTAATTCGATGCTCACACCCTGAGGAGCCATGAAACTGCTTTGGATGTGGGGCTCTTTAGCCTTTGCGATCCCACTGAGAATGAGCATTCTACATTTTGCTATAAAATAGATGCAGATGCCACCCCAGACCCTGCTTGGGTGGGATGTCAGACATGGTGTGTGCACTGTTATGGACCTCAGCTCTGAAAAGGCCTGCAGGCCTCAGGCCCCCAGGGTTTCAGGTCTGAGACCACTGGCCTGAGTTGGGAAGGATCAGCCAACGCCCAGCTGGGACTGGCCAGGGCCCCGTGGGGAAGGTGGGGGCCCAGAGCCAGGCGGAACTTACCGGAAGGAGCCGTCCAGGTTGGCGCGGTGGATGAAGCTGAGCTTGGCGTCCGCCCAGTACAGCTTCTGCTCCTCCAGGTCGATGGTCAGCCCGTTGGGCCAGTAAATGTCCGAGTCCACAATAACCTTCCGGGTGCTGCCATCCATCCCTGCCCGTTCGATCCGGGGTATCTCTCCCCAGTCTGTCCAGTACATGTACCTAACAAGGAGGACAGAAGCACGATGAGAAAAGCTCGTGTTTGTTTCGTTTTTGATTTCTGTCTATATGAATGCAAGCGTATGAAACAGAGACAGTGAATTTGCCCTGAAATCTCGCCCAATGTTCCGGGCCAAGGGTATCATTACTTCCGATTTGCTTTCTAAGCAGTCAGTAATATATTAATTTTTTCTTTTTTTTTGGCTGCACTGCTTGCAGGATCTTATTAGTTCCCCAGCCAAGGATTGAACCCAGGCCCTCAGCAGTGAAAGCGCAGAATCCTAACCACTGGACCACCAGGTAATTCCGTGTAATATAGTAATTTTTAATCAAAGTTGGATAATCAAATATACTTGTTTCCACTTGTTCTCATTTAGCAACATATTCTAGGTATCCTCTTCTTACTAGTCAAAACCCTCCTTGTTCTTTTAATGGCTATATAGTACGGTAAATTATTTAAGTGAAACCACTTTGAACGTTTACGTTGCTTCTGAATTTTTGCTACTATGAAAACGCTGTAAATGAACTTCTAAAAGGCAATTAAAATATGTAAAATGGAATATTATTCAGTGCTAAGAAGAAATGAGCTATTAAGCCATGAAAAGACACGGAGGAACATTAAATGCATGTTACTAAGTGAAAGAAGCCAACGTGAAAAGGCTACACATTCTATGGTTCCCGCATACGACACTGTTGAAGGTAAAACTATGGAGACAGAAAAAGATCAGGGGCTGCCAGGGACTGGGGAGGGATATGCACTGACGGAGCACAGAGGATCTGTAGGGCAGCAAAACGATTCCGTAGGATAATACAACCATGGATACGTGACATTAAATCTTTGTCAAAAGACAAAGGTTAAATGTACATGGGTATACAGGAACTCTCTGTACCTTGCCCTCAATTTATCTGTGAGCCTAAAACTGCTTTAAAACAATGAAGTCTGGGGCTTCCCTGGTGGCGCAGTGGTTGAGAGTCCGCCAGCCGATGCAGGGGCCGCGGGTTCGTGCCCCGGTCCGGGAAGATCCCACATGCCGCGGAGCGGCTGGGCCCGTGAGCCATGGCCGCTGGGCCTGTGCGTCCGGAGCCTGTGCTCCGCAACGGGGGAGGCCACAACGGTGAGAGGCCCGTGTACCGCAAAAAAAAAAAAAAAAAAATGAAGCCTGTTAAAAACAACAATGCGTAGGTGAGGTATGCACTGAAACATACCAGTTATTCCTGGGTGGGTTGTGGGTGAGTCAGCGCTGCTGAACCATGTTCTTAGAGTTTCCAGCCAGAAACCACCGCCTCCTTAGAGGCTTCCTTATTTGATGTCCCTTCACATGAGCAGAGATAACAGGCAGGCATCTGGGCTGAGGGGTTCAAACCCCACCACGGCCCAGATGTCCAGGCGGGGCGCCCTCCCAGCATGGCTCTTCAGTGGAGAGCAGAGGGAACCGCACCAGCCTTGAGGACATGAGTCCCTTGGGTTTCTGGCCCAGTCGGCTGTGGACAAGCCATGGGGCACAAGGGGTGGCAGACCTGTTTCACTTCACTTTGTCCCCCGGTGTCTCTCCGCAGAGAAGGGGGCAGTGCCTGGATTTCCCTTTGAGGAGCGCCGCCTCCACTCGAGGTTCATGAACCTCTCCAGGTGGGGTGTCTGCTCCCACACCCCCCTGGGGTGGGCACAGGCCGGTCCCAAGCAATCAACAAACCCATTACCCGTAGCCTTCGTGGCTGCCTAGAGACAGGCAGGCGGGAGTCGGCCTGCGGGGGGGCAGCGGGCTCCTGGGAGCCACCTGTGCCCTCGCGGGAGGGTCTGCCAGGGAAGACAGCGCAAGCCCCGACGGGGAGAGGCGGGGCCGTGGGACAGAGTGGGAGCGAAACAGGCCACTTCTCAGACGCCCTAGTTGCTTGGGCCCACAGGCTTGCTTCCCTTCGAGCTGCTTCTCTTACCGATCAAGTCCCCTCCCCGCACTCCCTCTCCACTCAAGCTCTCAGCCTCCACATCTTCAGAGGTAAAACCTCATGCCTTTCAGCAAAGCCTGAGCTGCCGTCCACCAGGGACCAGCAAAGTCATCAGGGACTTGGGGAGAACAGGCCCAGCCTTGCCCTTTGGTGGGGGTCTCTGTCCAGCAGGAGAGAGAAAATGACACGCACACAAGCTGCCACTCCCCCGAGATGGGAGCCCCGAAGGCCACCCCCATCCACGGGGCCGTGGGGCCTTCCCAGAGGGGTGTCACTTCGGAGCTGGCACTGTCACCACCTGCTAGACGGGTTATGACAGACGATGATAACGAGCTCCTGGGGGCTTCACATGCGGCAAGGGGCCAACCACACCCGGCCATCGTCACCAAGCTCCCGTGCTCTCCAGCCCCCATGGGGACAGAGAACTTGGAACACCTCTCCAACAAGCTCTCCATTCTGCTCTCCACTGAAGAAGTGACGCAGGGACTATTCCCATTGGACAGGTGAGAAAACCGAGGCTCCGGAAGGCTGCGCTGCCCCAGGTCACAAGCTCTGGGAGCACAACACGGTTCTCCGGTTGAGGTCAGAGCCTGGCCGCTGTCTGACCCACCCCCCAGCCTGGGGCGGCGGCGAACTTCCCCGGGCACCCGAGGCTCTCAGCAAAGGCTCCCGCCGGCCTGGTGCAGGCACCTTTCTCTCCCACCCCCAGCTTTTCCCACCCCCAGCAGCCTGGAAAGAGCCCAGCCCTCCCGCCGGCTGCCCAGAAGGTGTCGGGAGAATCAGTCTCAGAGCCATCCACTCACATGCTCCCTGAACGCTCCTTGGTGGCCAACGGGAACGGCCGGGAAATGTGCAGGCTCAGGACCTCCGCGAGGAGCATAATTCACATTCCTTCCCCCCGGGTTTCATAACAGAGGCCCGGCTGGTTTCCTTAAATGGGGAATTTGCGAGCCACCCTGTTCCCAGAGCCCAGCTGGCGTAGATGTGCTCGTGCAGAGCCTTCAACGCTGCCACAGGCCCAGCCTAGCTCCACGGAGGAAAATCAACTCCTGAAGCAGAGCCCTGCAGCCTGGTCTCAGCGCGCAGAGGGCAGAGGCTGGCTGCGGTTGTGGTTGTGTGTTATTTTAGGGAAGGGCCATTTTGCATCTTAAAGAGGGGGTTGGGTTTCAGCCCGGCTTTAACTCGAGACCCAGGAGCCACTGCAGCCCCTCGTGGGCTGGGACAGGCCCGGGCCACCCCCCAGCGCTGGGCTGATGTCTTCCCGGCCCCGGGTCCTCAGGGCCAGAGAGTCCTCCCTGGAGCCCGCTCTGCTGCCCAAGTGGGCACCTGGTGCTGGGAGTGGAGGTGCCTCCCCAGCCTTGCCGGGACACCTGCCCTTTGCCACCCGTGCTGCTGAACCTTACCAAGTCCAGGCCCTGGGGTCTGTGGTCCTCCTGGCTATGGGGCTCTTGGTCACGTGCACCCTGAGGTTGACGTTCAGACTGAGAACCTTCCTTCCTGATGACGTAGCAGGGGCAGTATCCCCTCATCTAAGGAGGGACCCTAGTTGTGAGGCAGAAAGGCTGCATCACGAGAGGACAGACACACGGAGACAACAGAGGTTCCAACAGGGCCGGGAGGAGGCAGTGATGCTCCCTGCAGACACGAGTGTGCGGCCAGGACAGAGAATGAAGCCCACTGTCCCCGCTCTCAGGACTCAGCCTGAACTCACGGCAAGGACCACCGCCAGGCCAGTGTTTGGCAGAGTGGGGCGCTGCCCATGGTGCCTATGCACTGGCCTGGAGTCCTTCCCTCCTGGGCAACGGTGTCTAAGGGGACAGAGCGGACACTGCTAACCTCGATCACACCAAAGACGAAGCTGGGACCTGAGTCCAGCGTTCTCACCGCCATTCGATCTGGTGAGTGGGA
Source organism: Leucopleurus acutus (assembly GCF_964270905.1). Lineage (NCBI taxonomy): Eukaryota > Metazoa > Chordata > Mammalia > Artiodactyla > Delphinidae > Leucopleurus > Leucopleurus acutus. The sequence goes on along the minus strand of NC_139151.1, from coordinate 104,748,002 downwards.
CACTTAGCACCACCACTTCGCTCCGTCACGCATCAGACACGTCACTGGGGCGGCGGGAGATGTGGGGGAGAGGCTGGGGCCTCAGATATCCTGCCCAGGGCATCAACACCAAAGTCAACTCTACCTCAGGGGCAGGGGTGTGATCCCAGCAGGATCTGGGGGAAGAATTCAGAGGCAAGATCAGAAAAGATTTCAAACATTTAATAAGAAAAGACAGGGCCAGAGATGGACCAACTCCTAGGGATGCTACAGGCAAAGCCAGCCTGGGTGTGAGCATGAAGACGACTGCTCCCAACCAAGTACCAAGCACCTCCCAACCGAGCACTTCCCAACTAAGTACTAAGCACCTCCCAACCGAGCATCTCCTAACCAAGTACCAAGCACCTCCCAACTGAGCACCTCCCAATGGAGCTCACACACACACAAACACTCAGCTTTTAAACCAGCAGCTCCAGAAGGCTCCAGCTATTCCGACATCAGAAGCCAGTCTAGTGTGCCTTCTCAGTCAACACGCCGAGAAGGGCCCCGTAAGGAGGTTTACTTGGCCAACAAAGCGCCCCCTCACCCAGGGTGCTCCCCGAGCTACCCACGCACCTGCACTGGCAGGACAGGCCTCTGCCTCCCAAACCTCATTCCACCCACCCCAGGGTGGGCTGAGAGGTCCTTCCAGCCTGGGCTGCAGGCAGTGCGGCCAGTGTCACCACCCCTCCAGGGCAGGGGAGGGCACTGCCAGGGGCAACAGCAAGTCAGGGGCATCAGGACCAGAACCCAGAGTTCTACGGTGTTTCTGTTCCAGATGCCCAACAGCCGTTTCTGACGCATGAACAGCAGAGGAGTGGGCAGACCCAGCAGTGGGTCGAGCACGGCCAGGAGGCAGGTGCCTAGCTTGATGCAGCCTGGCTCAGAGTGTGTCCTTCCCAGGTGGCAGGAAGAGGGAATAGAGGGCCGAGGGATGACCGAACGAACAGCTACCGCTCATGAAAGTCTGCAATGAGCCTGGCCTGGCTGGGCAGCTCGGTCACCTCCCCACAATCTCTCCATCCCAGCCTTCAACTCTGCACATGTTCTTAGCTTTGCCGCCACTCACAAAACCCCACCTGGAACTCAGGGCTGGGCCCTGAGCCTTCGTAGGTCACGTGAGCTCAGCCAGACTGGGAGGCAGGGGGAAGCAGAGGGCTTCCAGAAGACACCAGAGAAACCATCTGCAGCAAGTTCCACTTCTGGACAAGGAGTTTCACTTTTTCCCCCCGTTTTCAGCTGATGCAGTCATAAAGGAAGTGAAAGGCGTGAGTTCTACCTGTCAGAGCGCTCGCACCTCCTCGGACACCGTCACACACACATCTGGGACGTTTAGTGATTCGAATCCACGGCCAAGCACAGAGGCAGCGAGTTTAAAAAAACCCACAACACAGGGTATCAAGGGGAAATGGTTCTCAACAACAACAAATTCTGAAAGCGAACCCATTTTAAGACTGCCGCATTTTCTCTAAAAAAGGTACGTGGGCTCCAGTAAGTTCAAGAGAGAAATCACGACCCTACCCACTCGCACCAGGGAGCAGAGGCACTGGGTTTACCCGTGAGCGGGGTCCAAGGCGATGGCCCGCGGCTGGTCCAGGTCCTGCCAGAAGAGGACCTTCCGGGACGTCCCATTGAGATTGGCCACCTCGATGCGATTGGTCTCCGAGTCCGTCCAGTACAGCTTCTTGCCGACCCAGTCGCAGGCCAGGCCGTCGGGCGACACCAGGCCGGAGATGACCACGTTCTGCACGGCAGCCCCCGTCTGGTTCAGGTAGGTCTGCTTGATGGCCTCCTCGCTCACATCCGTCCAGTACACGGCTCCCTTGGAGAACTGGAAATCCACCGCGGCCGCATCCTCCAGGCCGCTGACCACAATGGTGGACTCCAACTTGACTCCGCCGGCGTCCACCAGCCGTACGTCCCGGCGGTTGGCAAACAGGAGGAGCGGCGAGGCTGTGGGGGCAGAAGCAAACCGTGAGGACCGCAGGCTGAGCCGCAGGCCGCACAGGCCAGGACGGGGGGCTAGGTGCCTGGACCCCGCCCGGCCCGTGCCCGAGGCTCCCGGTTCCTTCCTTCCATCCCCAGCCACTGCCGGGAAGGCACCTGGGCGGGCCCAGCCACCCATCCAGAGGCTCTTTCAACGCAGCAGACGGCGCTGCAGTTCCTGAAATCACCGTGTGTCCCACCCAGGCCCCTCCTCTGCAGGGTAGGAGGACGCGCGGAGGGTTCGAGGTCAGGACCGTCTCCGGGGCTCCACCACTCCCACCACCACCATCATTATGTCACGTCTACAGTTCTTTGTGGCAGCAGGGACACGGCAAAGATCAAACACGGGGATGTAACAACTACATCTGAGCTGGGCATCCTGACCTCTTGCAAGGAGGAGATGGCCACCAAAGAACTTCTGTCCCTAATCTCACCCCTCCCTGCCCCAGGCAGGTACAGACAGATGATAAAGAGTGCGCATCCTCACAGGCTGACGGCTCTTTGAAGGTCACACACGGCACACAGAGTTGGGCAGGCTCCTCTCTGGGCCCCCTGGGCTCTCGGCACACAGGCCTGGGCTGTGGGTGACAGTTCACCCATTTTACAGAAGGGTAAGACAAGGCTTCGAGAGGAACCAAGTTCAACAGCTCACCAGCTGCCACACTCCGGAACAGGCATCGTGTGCTCGCTGCACAGGTGTATTTAGTTTGTAAAAAGGCATCACTTTTCTGTGTATACGCACTTCAGGAAAAAGGTTTTTTAAACTAAAAATGGAAGTTTCCCTGTTTTCCCAGCTGCTACAATATGCTGAGGGTCCCAGTGGACCCTGCACTCCAGGACGGCTTGTCTGCCCGTCTAAGAACGCCCTGCCCTGCCCAGGGCCAGCCCACAGCAGCTGCTCTATAAATACATTTCACCCACCCCGCTAGCATCCTAGCATCCTAATTTCAAGACAGTGAGTCACCTCTGCTCTGTGAGAGGTGAGAAGGGAAAGGGCGGGGTGCCCAGAAGGGTCTGGGTCCCCACTGTCAGCCAGAGGTTCCACAGAGCAGAGTGGCAGTGACACACACCACCGGAGGCGCTGCCGGCAGTCGGGTGCCTTCCGAGGGTCAGAGGCCGGCCGGTCGGAGGACGGTGGGCAAGGGGGTGATACCCAGGATGAGGGAGGGTCCAGACCTTCAGAGGAGGAAGAATCGTACAGACCAGAGGCAGAGGGCCTTCGCAGGAAGAGTCGTGTGGGATCTGGAGGCCCGTGGACCGAGGCAGAAAAGCTGCTGCAGGCACCCCGCAGCACATGCAGGGCGACGGGTGCCCCAGAGCACCTGCCCATTCATCGTCACCAGGGCCCCGCCGGCCACTGGAGCACAGACGACCAGTAATCCCACCCCGCCTGCAAGGTTCACCGTGCCCGGCCTCCTGAGATTCCTCCCCTCTCATCCGGCGAAGGCAGGACCGGCCCGGGTGGTTCCTAACCTCGGGGGTCACAGAGCCCTCTGATAAGCTGACCCTCTCCCCAGAAGCAGACACAGGCGCGCACACCAAAGCCCCGTGACGTTCCCCCACCAGGATGGACCCAGCTCCCGCCTGAGAACCCCACGCGAAGGCCAGCAGGGAGGACGCTGGCTTCACTCTTCTCTAAACTAGCACCTCTGGACGACAGTGCAAGGGACCATCTCAGGAGGAGGCAAGCTCCCCGCTGCCACAGGTATTCCATTGGGAGTTGGTGGCCACAGGTGAGGGATGAAACTCACCCGGCATCAGCATCAAGAGATGGATGGCCCCGCAGACAGCAGTCTCCAATCGGAGGCGTTCCGGCCCCCAGGGGAAGCGCTTTGGAGGGAGGTACCCACGGGGCGAGTCGCCAGTCCCAGCTGTTGGCCAGACACCCAGTAAGTTAACCCTTCCCCGCAGCCGAAGTCCCAGAGGCCAGGGAGCCTGGGCTGGGGGAGAATCAGGAGGCGGGGAGCCCTGGAAGCTGCCCCCACACAAAAAATCCTAATTCTGCTCTGCTCTTTCTCCCCAAACTGGAAAGACCACATTTTCCCCGCAGTTTACACTCTGGGCAGTTCAGGTGCACCCTTCAAAGGCCACAGGTGATGGGGGGTGGATTTCAATTTCCTGCGCTTTTCCCAAACTGAGACTCCTAGGAGGGCCAGGGCGGGCAGGCTCTCTCCAGGAGAAGCCACTCCTGCTTCGAAGACATCTAGAAACCACCACACACTCAAGTCCTAAGTTTGAAGAGGCACCCACTTCACTCTCCGGTTACCCTGGGGACTCACGGCGATGGGGGCCTCTTGTGGGGGGCTGCCCCCCCAGCTGGCACCTACCCTCCCAGTGCCCCTCCTAGGGCTTGGGGAGCCCCGGCTGATGCGGCCCCAAGCCTACCAGGGGCCACGGGTACCCTGGCTCATCTGGGAGATGTGGCCGCCTGGGGCCCCTCCTTCCCCACGGGAGGAGGGAGGCTGGGGAGGCGGGCAGGATTAGAGTGGCCAGCTGAGGGGCTGGCGTCCGGACAGGCCATCCTGAGGAGTCATGCACTGGGCTGAGACCGCAACAGAGCCGGCCAGTGGGCAGGCAGCGGGGTGTCGTGTAGCACATGCCAGCCTGGCTGGGACACGCAACCGAACCCAGAACCCACCCTCGTGTCCTGTATTACGTGGGGGGAAAAGACAACAGGCGACCCACATGATGGGTAAGGCGATGTCAGTTATGCCTCACAACATCGATGCTGCGGTTTGCAAAACAGAGCAGGGTAAAGGATTGGGGAGTGGGGTCTGCCGTTTCACGTAAGATGGTCAGGGTGGCCTCGCTGAGAAAGTGACACCTGGGCAAAGACTTGAAGGGGGCAGCGAGAGAGGGCTGGATGGAGGGCATCCTGGCAGAGGGGATGACCAGTGCAAAGGTCCTGGGGCGAAGCACGCAGGAAGCGGCAGATGGTCCTATGTGCTCCTTCCCGAGGTGACATGCCCACGGGCCCAAGACCCTGTAGGTCAAGGGGTTCAGGTGTGTATCTCCCAGGTGAGGAGACTGCAGCTCTTGGAAGGGTGCTTTGACCTGCCCCAGGTTACTCCAGGGATGATCTCTTGACCAGTGGCCCAAGCTTTTGGGGCAGTGAGGAGAAGAAACAAGCAGTGTGAGGAGGGAGAGGAGTGCAGGGCAGAGGGGCTGAGAGCTGGCCCGGCAGCCCAGCCACCACCGCACCCCAGGACTCACGTGGGGTCACCTGGCCACCGCAGATGCAGGAACAGCCCTTTTAGGAAATACCGCGGTATCTGGTATTAAGGACCGTAAAACGTTTAAACCCTCTCCCTAGAGACGGGCCTCACAGGACCTTATCCCAAGGAACACCTGAAGGAAGGAAAAGGTCCTAGACACAATATTTGCTGCAGCCTTCCTTATAATAAGAAAAATAAACAAATAAAAAATCTCCAACATTGGGGTACCTAGTCTGTTCTCTCAGTAGAAAGTTGTGTCCATTAAAGTAGTAAGAAAATGACTGCAGTGACACCAGAAAATGTGTAAGAAACGTTAAGTCAACACACAACGTAGCTATAAACCCCGATCTGTACTAGAATTGCGGGTATGAGAAGGTGCTAGGTGGGGAGGAAGATTGAAGAAAGGACTGCGTGATGAAAGATGACTTTGTTAAGCCTCTGGATAACTATCTTGAAATGTTTTAACCCCAGGTTCCATTTATGTTGCTATGACATTCTCTGTGCAAGTTCTTTTTTTTCAGGACCACGTATCACAAGGGTACACAGACCGGGTCGGCCCCCCCGCGTGAGCAGCCTGGAGCCAGCTCAGGGGCACGGCTCAGATCTGGGCCTCTCCGAGCTCAACGTCCTGTGAGATGGGGGTCCTCACTGCACCCCCACCTCAGAGACTGTGAGGCTTCAACAGAGCAATTCAGACCAAGCCTCAGCCCGGTAGCAGCACATTTCAGGCACTCAGTGAACACCAGCCGGGGCAGCACCTGTGCTTGTAGTTCATTAAGTGTTTCTTTCATCCAGTCCCGGGCCGGTCCTGCTACACAGGAAAGCACGTCAGCTCAGACTCTCGTTCAAACCCCAGCCTGGCCTCCAGCTGCGAGAATTGGGGCCAGACTTTTTATCTCTGCTCTGAGCCTGTTTCCTCATCCATCCAGCAGGAAATGGTAACTACTTAAAAGGCGCCGCTGGCTGCTGTGGGGCTGCAGTGCAGAGCACCCGGCAGGTCCTCAAAAAGTTACCTGTCGAGGGGCTTCCCCGGTGGCACAGTGGTTAAGAATCCGCCTGCCAATGCAGAGAACACGGGTTCAATCCCTGGTCTGGGAAGATCCCGCATGCTGCGGAGCAACTAAGCCCATGCGCCACAACTAGTAAGCCTGAGCTCTAGAGCCCGTGCGCCACAACTACTGAGCCCGCGAGCCACAACTACTGAGCCCGCGAGCCACAGCTACTGAGCCCGCGGCCTAAAGCCCACGCTCCGCACCGAGAGAAGCCAACACAATGAGAAGCCCGTGCACCGCAACGAAGAGTAGCCGCCGCTCACCGCAACTAGAGAAAGCCCGTGCGCAGCAAGAAAGACCCAACGCAGCCAAAAATAATTAACTTTTTAAAAAGTTACCCATCGAGGTACCACGTGACCCAGCAATTCCACTCCCAGGTGTGTACCCAAGAGAACTAAGAGAACTCAAATACTTGTACATGCGTGGTCACAGCAGCACGATTCAGTCGCCCAAAGGCAGAGGTAGCCCCAATGTCCATCCATGGATAAATGGATAAACAAAACGTGCTCTATCCATACAATGAAATATAATTCAGCCGTAAAAAGCAGTGAAGGACCGACACAGGCTACAACATGGATGAGCCCTGAAAACATGATGCCAGAAGAAGACAGACGCAAAAGGCCACACAGCACAGGGTTCCAGCCACATGAAATGCCCCACACAGGCAAACCCACAAAGACAGACACACAGATTAGTAGTGGCCGGGGCTGGGGAGGGGGGGGGAGAGGAGGCAAAACCGCTTAATGGGGACAGGGTTTCCTATAGGGGCGATGGAATGTTCTGGAACTAGATCGCGGTGGCTACCCAACATTGTGAATGCACTGAAGGCCAATGGATTGTTCACTTTAAAATGGTTCATTTTACGTTGCATACATTGCACCTCAATAGATCATTTCTCAAGGCACCATTGCACCCCAAGCCCACTGAATTCCCCCCGTGACCTTCTTCCCTCATCCTGGCTTCCCAACTGGCTGACTCAGGCATGGATGACCCTTTCTGTGACCCTGGATTCACGCAGCCCCTTCTTGGCATGGCCCTCAGAACACCCACAGAGTTCTGTGGGTTCTCCGTGTTTCCCTGCCAGGGGACGGGGAGTAGACCGCTCCCACCTATTTCTAGGGTAGGTATGCCGTTCCCAGCATCCTCAGCCCATCAGTGTCAGAAAAAGGCCACTCTTCCCCGTCCTGGCCCGGGTACCAGGACCCGTGATTAACGTGCAGTCCCTACCACAGTGGAATCAGGAGTCTGAAGATCCCGGTGCCAACAACCCCATTTTAACCCATGTAAGCATAGCCAGTATTTATATATAGAATTCATAGCAGATGTCTGGGCTTCCATTCCAATAGCCTGTATTTTACACTGTTCACATGGTTACACTAAACACAACCCAACTCACTGTAACCCAATCCTCTGCTACTACACCAAAATAAGCAACGTTTTTAGTACATGCCTTATTGATATTCACCAAGCGTTACATTGCTCATTGGAGCAGGCTGGAGGCTGGAGGCAAACTATGGATCATGGGTCAGCAATGGTCCTTCGTCCCACACCAGCCCCACGGGGAAGGCCAAGAAGTGGAAGACAGCGTGGGGTACATTCAGGGAGCCTACAGCGCAGCTGGGCAGGACACACATCATACACACACGCACACATGCGGTTAACCACCTAAGCAGGAAGAAAAGGCAGATGAGTGACATGGACAGGAGGTGCCTGGAGGAGAACAAGCTGTCTGGTGAAGCTGGCGGGCTCCCTGGAGGAGGGAGACGTGAACGAGACTTAGCGAATGCCTAGCACGCGGAGGTCCGACCCCGAGATGCAGCTATGTGCTCAAGGCAATGAATTCTACCCACAGTAACTTTCCTGACGCCTAACGGCTCTGGGTGGCTTCTAGCTTGGGCTTCTCCAACTGGGCACTCGCCGCCCCTCCTTCGCACTTGCTCATAGCTGCATCCCCAGGGGCAGGAGCTCCTCCTCCAGCTGTGCCCGCGTCTGCTTCCACGTGCCCTCTGTTCTCTACTTGCCCAGCCCTGCACCACACCACGTGCTGAGCAGGCTTTCTAACCAGCCCCGACTGCCGGAAGAGGCAGTCCCTCCTAATTCATGTCCTTTAGAAAGTCCTGGCTGCCCTGGGTCCACTACATCCCCTTACACATTTTACAACCAGCTCCCCAAGTTCCACAAAATCCGCGCTGGGATTTTTCGTGGCATTGCTTTTAAAGTTTTTACGATACGAAAAAAGCAAAAATGTCAGAGCTTAGCTGGCAGGACAGACAGACAGACGATGATGCTCATGACACTGCTGTCTGTGGTGGCGAAAGCCTGGGTTTACTAGTTTATTCAATTATGGTGGGAGATGGATGGGGGCGATGGCTGTACAACACATGAATGTCCTTCGTGCTACCGAACTGGACACTTTAAAATGGCTAAGAGGGTAAATTTTAAGTTATGTGTATTTTAACACTATTCAAAATAACATAAATAAAAACTGATGGTCTAGTAATACTGCAGATTATAAGCTACTAAAAAGAATGGCTCAGAACTACAGCTACAGCCTTCACTCAGGATTTTTTATTTTACACGTTGGCTGGTCATTAAAGCATGTCTACCATGTACTACTTCTTCATTAACTGAAGCCAGTGTAGACTCATCTATACCTATTTCGTGAAACGGGTTAAGATCTAATATTCCCAGTTACTTTGATGTTCAAATGTTTCCTACGTTTGGACGGTGAGAGTCCCTTTGCATTGGCTCTTGGGTCCCCCTGACACGTCCCCACCATCGCTTGAGGATTTCTTTACTTTCTTTCTGGGACAGTGACATGCTCCAGGCTCATGTGTATTTCTCCCTGCCTCAGCTGGAGAATCGGCCCTTTCTCGAGAAGCTCTGCTTCCTTTGAGTGGAGAGTGATCCTTAGAAGCCAAGACCTGGGTGCTGGGTGTGCTCACTGCTTCTGGGCCTTCTCAGCAGACGGAGCTGGGGAACATACACATGGTCCCTCCTCCTTATTCACAGATGCCAGCCTGGAGAGTCGCCCACTGGCTCAGATTTATTTATAACCCCATCGATGCCCAGGGGCTTTCCGATCATTCCTGGACGTGCACATGCACAGAGAGGGGCGGAAAAACAGTCACCTGATAAGGTGGCACAGGCGAGCTCTGCCCTGCCGTCTCAGCTCACACTGTAAACGTGCGTCCTCTCCAGTCGTTAGTGCCACATTGTTGGCATTTTCTGTGCTTTCTGTGGGTGATTTCACTGTTGAAAATGGCCCCAGGCACAGGGCTGAGGGGCTGCTGGTGTGCAGGGTGGCTGCAGCGTGGTGTACGCACAGAGGAAATGGGTGTTAGATGAGCTTACAGCATTACTGGTCATGGGTCAGTGTGAATGAACCAACAATACCTATTAAATCAGGTGTCTTTAAACAGAAACACACGTCCAACAAGGCTGCGTGTCGATCGGCAGATGAAAATGTGACCGGAAGCTCTGGGGGGGAACCCAAGCCTGTATCTCCCCCAGGACCAGTGGTTCAGAATTCACTCATTCAGTGTTTGCGGTGGCTTTATACACCAGAACTACTGTGAATAACGAAAACCCACTGTATATGTATGTACGTACATTCCTACACACAACACCTATAACATTTCTCTATTTCTCTGTGTGTGTGTGTACACGTGGTAAAAATTCATGACTTCATGGCTGTCCTTGCAATGTTAAACCTTTCCTCGGGGTACTTTCTAGTCTCCCCTCTCTCTTGTCAGTACGCTCTCCAAAGTGGAAACGTGGCTTTTGTGATTGTCAATATATTTACTTACCTGCTCAGTATCACCAACTCCCAACCACTCCCATAAGCTCTGCTGGCCTCCCCTGCACCAACCTCCCCCAGCCCATGTCACCAGCCGCACCTCTACGTGGCACCCCACCATGACCTCACATCCTCAAATGCCAGGCACCAACATTTCTGCACCGGGAAGGGAAGGGAAGTGCACTCCTGGGAACCGTGCTGAATCTATACATCATGGAGGGAAAACGGACATTTCTACGATATTGTCTTCCTATCCACGACCATTTATTTAGGTCTTCTTTAGCGTCCCCGTAAAATTTTGTTTTTTTTTTTTTTTGGCATACATTCTGGCACATTATTTCTTCAATGTACCCCCAGGTGCTTCAAATAAAATTCAAAGCATTAAAAAAAAAATGAAACTGGCATGACTGTAACAGAGAGAGACTGCCAAGTTCCCGTGAATCTTATGATAAAACAGGAAACTTCAAAGACACTTGGGTTGGGATGGGGACAAAGCCCCCCCATTCCCCAGGCAGGAAAGCTCCACGTCCCCTCTAAGAGGAAACGGGTGAAAAGCACTGACCTGGCTAAAACGATGGGAACCAAGGAGAAACCTGTGCGGTCCCCCAAAGTGCACGCGAACGAGCCTCCCCAGCTCCGAGCACAGAAAAGCTCCGTCCCTCCCCTCCAAGCGCAATAACAGAACCACACGCGGCTGGGCCCAGAATGAGGCTCGGAGACCTTAAAATGGCCGGAAATAGTCACTGCTGTACCATGAGTAGCATCTCAGCAAAATCACACCTCGGTGTCTCACGGAACTTTCGTAATTAAGGGAGAAGCAATACTAACAATCCAAGCTCACTTTAATGTGGGAAGTTCCTCGAAGCCGAGGGCCCCCCGCCCCACATTTCCGTCCCGGCCCTCAGCTCCCGGGAGGCCCTCGCCACCTGTGCTGCTCTCACAGCGGGGGCAGCGGCCACGGCAGTCCTCGTGCAGCTACAGCGACCACAATTCCGGCCACAGAACCCCGTGTTTGATCTCAGGCTTCGACCCAACTGAGATAGGCTCTTTTTGGTGACACCATCCTGCAGTGGTCTAAATGTTCCAAAGGACAGACTTGACATTTACAACAATAATAAAATCTTGGGTTTCCTTTAACTGAACAGATGTTCTGCCTTTTACGGAAAGCTCGGCAAACTCAAACTTGTAGGCCTGAAAGGGTTGAGCCCGAGTGATGAATCTCTGATAACATCTCCGAATGCCCGGGAATGATTCTACTCCCCAGTTTCCACCTCGGCTGAGTTATCACAGCCCCCACCCAACCACCCACCCACCCAGTCATCTCAGAACCCACTGAGCCAGGGAATATCCCCAAATTCCTCTGTCCCCCCACCATGGCCTCAGGCGCCCAGGCTCCCCTGCACGGACCCCACCCTCTCCACCCCCAAGCCTTTCACCGCCCCCACTCCCACCAAACCCTCCCTGGTGGCTCTGCCTGGCCCAGGTGAAAGCCTGGGTCCTCCGGGAGCCCTCCCAGCCTGCCCCGCTTCCCCGAGGGTGTTGTGTGTACCCTCACCAGGCGGGCCACACCCCACTCCCCAGGGCAGGGATGGGGGTGTCACCCACACAGCCCCATGCAGAACAGGGCTGGCTGCCAAAGGGGCGGTGGTCCACCCTTCCCATTCCAGGTACTTTTTTTTTTTAATTTACTCATTCATTCATTCGGCTGCACGGGTCTCAGTCGTGGCACGTGGGATCTTTCGCGTGCGGGATCTTCGTTGCAGTACGTGGGCTCTTTAGCTGCGGACCGCGGGCTCTTAGTTGCGGCATGCATGTGGGATCTAGTTCCCTGACCAGGGATGGAACCCGGGCCCCCTGCACTGGGAGCGCGGAATCTTAACCACTGCGCCACCCGGGAAGTCTCCAGGCGCTGTCTTGATGATGATCGATTGATTGAGTTGCTGCCATTCGCATACAAGTAATGAAGAAACGCCAGATTTCGCTCCAAATCTGTAGCAGATGTCGCCACGACTGGCAGACAACTGTAAACCATTCTGAAGGACAGCCTGCCTTTTCCCAAACCAAGGCTGCTCGGGTTATAAAGAGCTTTTATCACGACCACAGGGGTGGGGGCGTTCGGAACAGACACAACTAGAACGTGGCTCCCGGGGCCGAGCACACAGGTGATGGCTGGGAAGGAGCTCGAGGAAACTTCCGGAACACTGGAAGTCCTACGCTCGACCCGGGCTGACAGGTGAGCTGTGGACATTCACCAACCTGCTTTCCTAAGGTCTGTGCACATGGCTGGGTGCGGGACAAAGGCCACCCACCACCCCCGTCCCAGCCCAGCCATGTGGTCTCACCCTGCTCCCCGCACTCAGCCCACACTTGCCCGGCTCCCAGTGCCTCCCCACCTGCCTCCCCACCCCACCCCACCCCCGTCCACACGTTCCCCCCCACCGCCCCGACCCTCAGCCAGGCCCAGGCTCCCAACTCAGCTTGGAGAGCATCCTCTCCCTTCCAGCTCGGTCACCCCCATTTCTGATGTTCCCCAGCCCCCATCCCAATCTCTCTAATACATACATACACACACACACACACACACACACACACGCACGCACACGCGCGCACTCGGCCTATAGGAAGGTGGTAATTAACCCAGAGGCCCCCGGCAAGCTTCCCGAGCAGGGTCCACATTTCAAAGGTCAGGGAAGCAGGGACCACATTTCAAAGGTCAGGGAAGCAGGTGAACAGGAAACGGTCGGGGGCAGGTTTGGGGGGGGGGTGGAGCAGGAAAGAAGAACTCAGCTGCAAAAGATAAAAAGAAAATGAGGTCGTTTGTTTCCGACACCTTAGAGCACAAAGAACCTTAGGACGCGGGCCTCCCGGGCTTCAGGAAACAGGGAGATGGGCTGGGGGGCTGTCCCCTGCACGGGGGGCTATAGCCCTGACACGGGGCCACTCAGGCCCCAGGGCAGGCAGGAGGGCACACTGGCCATGCTGAGGACAGGACCGAACCTCCGTTCCGGGAAGAGCCTGGGCTTGGTAGCTACTGGAAGATCTGGGGGACAAAGGGTCAGAACCTGACCCAGGCCCAGTGCCTGCAGAGGGACCCCTGGGTGTCAGTCAGGGCAGCCAACCGCCCCCAAGGGCTACTCTGAGGGTCCCGACCCAGCTGACCTGGCCCGTTCCAGGAATGACCGTGTGGCCCTAATTCCCACCCAGCAAAGGGTCACCCCCAGCCCAGGGTCACCCCAGGGATGATATCAGATTGTCACCGAGCCCCCCACCTTGCAAGTGGTAACCACCAGCGCCCAGCCCCCAGCCCAACACCCACGGGGGACCACAGACTCAAGGGGGCCAGGCAGAGGAAGAAACACCTGCTGTGTGGTCCCCACCCTCTACCTTTGCCCAACTTACCCTCATGACCCCCTGCTGAGGGAGGAGCTAGCTTATCTACCTTTTTTAGCAGATAAGGTGTCCAAAGCACAGGGGTCACCAAGGTCACATAGCAAGGCCATGCAGCATGCAGTTGGCAGGGGTGGGGGTGGAGCCCCGATGCTGCGCTGGGCTTCTCCCTCCACCACCTCCCCTGCCCCAAAACCCTATGGACTCCAGACTAAATCTGTGTGAGGGGACAAAGCCCCAAAGCAACAACAAGTACCTCCAGGAACATTTATGTTCCTCACACAAAATCCCTCGATGAGAACGGCCCGGGAGCTTACTCTGACCTTAGGACTCAAACAGGACGCTGGGTCATCCCACACGGTCCTCGGAGAGAGAGAGAGGGCCGCCGTGCAGAGGTGACAGCTTGAAGAAGCCACCCCAAAGCGAGGGAGACAGTGAAAAGCAGTGCCCGCGATGTCGTGTGTCACTCTGGGCACAACCCAGCTCGCAGGACAGTCAGCGCCCTCTCTCCCCAACCTGTCAAGGCTGCCTAGGCAGGGGGTGACACAGGGGCACGTGACCACCAGTCTCAAGGCTCTGAGAAGTCCCGCAGTGAGAAACCTAGTTCACTTCCTAAGCCCCAGGACTCCCCAGATGTATCTGATCACAAGTAGTTTCTACCCTTGGCCCAGGGGATACGTTTTGAAAAACCTGGGGTCCTAGGATGTTGGTGATCTCAGCTCCGCACCCTCACTTTCCACCCCGCAGTTGCCTCCCCCGCCTTTCACGGACAAGGAGGCTGATGGCCACCGAGATCCGGGGCTCCCTGGGGAGGGGGGCCTCACTCACCCCCCACGTGCAGCTGCCACGAGGAGCCCCTCCGGCTGTGGCCAGTGGCTGCCAGCCTAGGTGGGGAGGCTTCCTCCCTCTGGTTACGAGGAAATCGCTTACAACACACCACCCGGGACACAGACGACCCAACAGTCTCCAAGGCATCGGTCCACACTCCACGACCAACGCAGCACAGAACCGGTGACCCAACTGACTGGGACCCCCAGGCCGAGTGTTCGCATCCGGCCCACAGGCCACCCAGAGCTGGTTCACAACTACTGTTTGGAGTCCAGTCCAAACACCAGTGAGGGGAGGACACATCCCACGCCAGGGCCAGTCAGCAGAGACAGATGGCCTTTCCCCAAACCGAGTCCATTACCGTAGCCCATCGGTGGTGGAAGCCGGGGTCTACGCAACACTGCACAGCGGAGATTTTCCTGCAAGGGAAAGCGCTTCTCCATGAAAGCCATTTCCCCCATAATTATGTTTTAATTGGGCAAATATATATATTCCCCTGCAGTGGCTGTGCAGGTGCAGATAGGGCTGGGGGGGCCGGAAGCAGAGGCCCAGGGGTCTGAGAGGGAAGGAAACAGGTGGTGAGGGCTCACCTCAGGCACCTCTGTCTCTCCCTCCCTCCCCTGCACCCACAAACACCCCGACACGCACACCCACACATGCACTCACTCTGCAAGCCCTAATTCAGCAACGGCGGGATGTTACCCACTCAGTGATGCCTAGGACAAGTTTTTAGGGAATATGACATTTGATTTATGTCTGCCCATGTGCGTTCTCACTAATTAGAAGGTTCAGGGCAGAGCAGGAAAAGTATGTATTTCAGAGTCCCAGTTTGACTTGCCAGAAACCAGCCCATTCCTAACATTCTTATTTTCGACAAAATATAGCATTCTGATTACATACCATTTCGGTTCCATGGCTCCTGGCCTGCCAGGCTCCCGGGAGCGGCCCAAGGCCACGGCAAAGATGGTGAGACAGGTCTTGGGATGGGGACTGACTCGGGCCCTGGAGGATGACAATGCCTGTCCATTCTGGCAGAAGGCAAGTCAGTGGCTTTCAGCCGAAGGCCCAAGGCCCCAACCTAAACAGGCCCCAGGTGGCACCCCAGGTTTGTACAGGAGGCGCGCCACCCCGGAGAGGGGTTCTCACGGCACTGCCCCCTCCAGGCCTGTTTCCTTGTCAGCACCGAGGGCTCAGCGCCACGCTTGTTTAACTGCACTGTGGCTCGTCAGCCAATTCAAAATAGCAATGAAGAGGTGGGCACTGGAGCCTCAGTCTGCCCACTGCAGTCCCTGTATGACCCTGAGAGCTCCCCAGGCCCTCCTGGCCTCAGCTTCCTCACCTGTGTGATGGGGTCTGATGGCATCCCGCCCCCACAGAGGCCGGAAGGATTCAATGAGTCAATCGATGAACATCTCAGAACCTGCCTGGTGCACTAAGTTTCCAATAAATGTGAGCTATTTTCATCTATCACGTCTAGAGATGTCTGTCTTGGGTGTTCTAAGGCAGGATGTATCGACCAAAAAATAAAGATTTTCGTTAAATGCAGGCCTCAAATAAAGTGATCCATAGAGGTCGTTCTTAATGGAGACCAGCATCAGAACTGCCCCAAGTGCAAGCTCTCAGGGTCACTTAGCTGTCCCTGGGAGTCAAGCAAGGAGGAACTTCTAAGGGTACTGTGTGTGCGCACACGTGTGTGTGTGTGTGTGTGTGTGTGAGCGCGCACATGCCTCCGTGCGGTTCACAGCTCCCCCAAGGAGCACACACACCCCGTGTCTCAAGTAACGAAGCGAGAGGCCAAGCAGCGGAGGAGGGCCTGAACCCCCTGGGCTCATGGTGATGCCCCACCTGGTTCTACCTGGCTCTCCAGCCAACTCTGCATCTGCACTGTGTCCTGGAGACCTGCCCTTGGCACAGGACTGGTATTGGATACAAGACAAAAAGAAGAGGAAAGGGGCCGGATCGACGCCTGGTAAGAGAGACAGTACCAAGTCCCAGGGTCCGCAAACGCAATGCAGACACAAGAATTTAGCGCGAAGGCCACGCGGTTAACTCAAGGACTGGGGACAAAGGTGCAGGCTGCTGTGCCTCTAAGTCCCAACCCTCAAATCCCCCCCCACAGGCAAGCAGACCGCCCGGCCTCCGGCAGTCAGCCAGGGCCTCTCACCAGGCTGGCACGGACTGGTCATTTCCACCGAGGTGGGGGAAGGTGGGATCGTCCCACCTCCCCCCATGCCCACTGGCAAGGAAGGCGGCGTGTTCCCCGTGTGGTTACAGAGACCTCATTGTTCTGCCCCGCAGAGAGGAAACTGGAGAGGTGAGCTCAGAATGCATTTTGGAATCAGCAGAAAAGAACATCTGGGAAAGGAAACACGCTTCAGAAACAAACATACCTTTGTACCAGCTTTTCTTTAAGTGTAGCAAAGAAATAATGATAATAAGGACGTGCCAAGCTGACCATCATTCACAAAATCTCCTTCTTTTGGGGCAAAATGGGGAGGCTCTGTTTTCCAATGATCTTCTGCTCCAGGAAAAGAGCCGCCACCTGGGTGCCAGGACCCAGAGACTCCCCCAGGAGCCAACTCGGGCTCAGGACACCTAGTCCCACAGACAGAAGGGGACAGACGAAAACCATCAGATAAAAGAAAACTCAAACCTCTCGCCCCCAGCCCCTGCTGAAGCTTCTCAGGACGCTGACATTCTCTGAGGAGCTGTCAGTTTTCAATTCCACATATTGATGTGAGTTTGCGGGCTGCCTGTGAAGTCCAGCGCCGAGGACCAGCACACTGATTATTTCTGGAACCAAGCTGGGCATCAGGTCTGGAGGTTCATAAGAACGTGAAGAAGCCCACGATTAGGGTTTCGCGGGGCCCCAGCTGAGCTCGTGCAGCACGCTGGGGACCCTGCAGACAGGTAGGCAAAGACGGAGCAGGTTTCACCAAAGGGAAAACCTGGAGGAGCCCCCCTCCTCCCCTCCCCCAGCCCCTCGCTCAGTCCCTGGGCCTGGATGCCTCTCACTTCCCCACATCTGACCACAGCACGTGATTCAGTCACACCTGATGTCACCTGGTCCTCATAGGAGGTGGGGCTGCCGTCACCCCGTTTTATGGACCAGGAGAGTGAGGCACAAGGTGACCAAAGTCACACTCAGCCAATCAATGACGAGAGATCAAAGCGCTCAGGTTCTTTCCACACTTGAAATCCGTTCGTTTTACCTCATGGGGCCATCAAATGACCCCAGAACTCGCTGCAAAAGGGCTAGACACCAGGGCAGCATCCAGACAGGGGGAGACCGCCCCCTGAGGCACTGCCGTGACCGTCCCAGGAGGATCGCGGCCCCTCGGCCTCTGTCTGGGTCCCCTCGTGTGTCCCAGGACAGCCCCTCTGTCCTCGGGCAGCACAGATGCGTGCTGCAGCCCGATGCTCCGTGCCCCTCCTTCTCAGGCAGAGAGAGCAGGGCCCAGAGAGCGGGACACTGCTCCGGAGGGCGAGCCCGAACCGGCTGGTGGCCAACAGCGCCTCCTGCTTCTCTCTGGGGCTCCCACCCCGGGTTCCCACCTGCCGGGGTGGGCAGGGAAGGCAATCGTTCCTGTGCACCCATCTGTAGCCACACAACAACCCCAGAGCCCAAGTCCACGCTCCCTCCCCCCCCCCCCGGGGAACCCTCCTCACAAGGACCACCTGGGCTCTGGGGGGGCCTCAGGGGTTCTAAGCGTGGAGCTATATGCCTCCTGCGTGATGAAGCCTTGAGTCTG
This sequence comes from Leucopleurus acutus, assembly GCF_964270905.1. Classification (NCBI taxonomy): domain Eukaryota; kingdom Metazoa; phylum Chordata; class Mammalia; order Artiodactyla; family Delphinidae; genus Leucopleurus; species Leucopleurus acutus. The sequence continues at coordinate 104,729,965 of NC_139151.1, read as the reverse complement.
GGGGTGGAGGGAGGGGGCGCGTCCCATCACTGGGTCACTCCACAAACTCATGTTGCCCCTCAGCTTCATCAGTGACCACGGAGATGAGGCTGACCTCCCTGCCTCTAGAGCTGGTCGGAGGAGTGGAGCAATAGCCCTCCAGAAGGTAAACATTTCAGGGAGAGAGGCCGCCGTGCTTTCTCGCAAGGGAGACCGATCCAGAGGAAGACGGGGTCCAGGGGGCACCTCCGGGGAGCAGGCGCGGGAGGGAAGGCCCTTCACAGCCCTCACCGGTACAGTCACCACTGGCCTGGGCCAGCCATGAGGACGGAGCCCCTGCCTGCCTGTGCTCATCCGGCTCCCAGGGGCCTGGTTCTGTGCCGGGCACATGGGCCAGAGGCAACAGCAGAGTCAGGAGAGCCGGGAGCCTCCCAGGTCAAGGAGGAGGCCGGTCCCACCTGAGCAGGTGCAGAGGGCAGGTACGGAGGGAGGGCGGGGGGCTCAGGGCCGCACAGGAGCAGCGGCTCCACCCTGAAGGTAAAGGGCGCTGACCGTCCACATCCCAGAGAGGGGAGCCACAAGGAGTAGGGACCTCAGTTTGAGGGTGAAGCGCCAGCACCTGGCTGCCTCGTACGCCTTCAGCGGGGAAGGTGACGGGGTAGGAAGCGGGGGCGGGCAGGCCAGCGATGCTGGGGGGCTGGGAGGGGGGGATGCTGGTCAGCCGATGAGAGAGGAGACCCTGAGGGCCGGTCAGGCTGGCTCAGGCAAGAAGGAAGCAGGGTCTCCGACAACATCCTCTGAGGAGGGAGAGGCAGGGGTTGAGCTCCTGGCCGCACCCTCCTGGCCATGCCTCTAACAGAGCACAGGTTCCAGGAGAGACGCTGCCCTCAGATACCTGTACCTGCGGCCGCAGCCCCAGGGTTCCCGGCACCCACCCCACCAGGCTTCCAGCTCCAAAATAAATGCCGGATTGACCTCGGCAAGGAAGCAAGTCCAGGACTGGAGCCATCAGGCCACTCGGGGCAATGAACGCAACTCAACACTCACCTTCTCATCAGAGATGGACTGAGTGGGCCGAGCTGAGACGGTTCCCACCAAGCCACCTTTCAGCTGGAGTTGAACCTGATTCCAGAATCCCCTGAGGGCCCTCGCCCCAGAGAATAACAATTATGATTGCCGTAGTAACCCTAATAGCTAATAACTACTGAGGGCCCACGGGCACTGGCCTCACCTCTTTGCATCCTCAGGTGTGTCTATGTGGTGGTAATTACGATTACCCCCACACACCCCCCAACAGGTGGGGAAACTGAGGCCAGAGGGGTCGCTCACTCGTTCGAGGCTGCAGAGCTGGGAGCGAGCCAGCAATGTGAACCGAGCCAGAACAGGTGGGAGGGGCCTGCTGTGCCCTGGGATTCCAGGCCGGGGAGGCTGGGCGGGCAGCCCCCAGGGCCCCCAGGCTCGCGGCTGGGATTCCTCCAGCAGCTCCCTCAGCTGTTCACAGCAAACCGAAGGTGGGGGGGAACGACAGGGAAGCAGGCCGGGAGCTCAGTGTGTCCTCTGTCCAGGGGTGCCTGAGACAGCGGGTCTGCTCGGAGGCCAGCACTGGACACGGCTGCTGGAGGGGACAACACATCACGCCACATGTGCCACGGTGGGGTGACCTTCCCGAGTGTCCACTAGGGACCAAGCTGGCCTTAGGTGCTACGGGTAGGCAGGGGCAGAACGAGGCCCACCTGTCCTCTTCACATCTACAAAGAGTGGGCAGGGGACACTTGAACCAAATGTGTCCCTTGGTGTCCCTCACCACTCACAGATCGGAACGCGTTCCTAACTGGGCACCCCCCCATCTGCGTCACCACCCTGCTCTGCTGACACCAGCTAGGGAAGTCCGGAAAAACCCTAACCCTGTCCAGTTCCCTACTGAAAATCCAACATCCCCTGAGATCCCAGCCATCCAGAGACCTTAAACCTTACTGCAGTGAGATCAGACTAGTGATTACACCCCCAGAGTTTCTGGAGAACTCTCTCTTCACAGGTCCAAAGTCCCTAACACGACCCTCTAGGCATCCAGGGCTGGGGGGCGGTGTGGGGGGTAGGGTCCCACCTTCAGCCACCTTCCATCCTGGCAGGGCAGGGCACTGGGTACCTAGACAAGAAGCTCCAGAAAGGCCGGTGATGTTAAGACACAGGAGGCCGGGGGAGAAAGGCTCGCCTGGCAGGTGCTCTGAGTGCATCTTCTGGGATCCTCGTGGGTGGAGCAGAGCAAGGGGGCTGCCTGAAGCCCAGGGCCCACCTTGCAGCCCGACCTTCCTGGATCCTGGAGCAGATCCCGCTTCATCCTCCAAATCAGTTATTCCCAGTCCGGGCCCACAGCCCAAGGGGCCACGCGGTGTGCTGGCCCCAAGAGGCACTTTCACGGCTGAAAAGCCAAATGGAAACTCCCCGGTGAGAGGTTGATGGAAACCTTGCAAGCCCCAGCAGCCCGGCTTGGTGATCGTGAGTGTCTGGGATCAATAAGGAGAAAAGGTTACTACTTCACAAATGTACTTTCCTTGGAAGGATAAACTCCTTCAAAATAAAGGGGAAAGTTTTAAAAAGCTAGACCTGGTAGCCAAAAGGATGGAAGCTGCTCTTCGGCTCTGGGCAATCCTCTGTACATTTTGAACCGTTCAGTGCTCCAGTGCCTTCTGAAAGGAGGTGCGGGGCGGGCTGCCTCGAGGGCAGATCACCGCCTGCACCATGGTGACCAGGACCCTGCTCTCCGGGCAGGGGCACACGCACGGGTCCCCTGGACCGCCCCCAGCCCCGCCCCGGCAGCTAGACAGCCAGCATCTCAGCCCTGTGAGCTGACACTCCACTTGGAGAGAACTCTGCCAACACTGACGACGCCGTGAAAGCCGGCACAGACCACCCCCCGGCGGCACCCAGAGCAAGCGGTCAGCAGTTCGTGGGTTCTGGGCAGCCTAAGAGCTGCAGCAGGGAGCCAGGCAAGGACCCAGGCTGCAGTGGCCACGACCGGTGTAAGAGCCTCTTGAAAGGGAGGGCAGCAGCGGGAGGCCCACGGCGGCCGGGCTCGGGAGCCGCCCACCCACAGTACAGCACGGGCCCCGGGAGTCAACCAGGGCTGAGTAAACTCATGCAGAGACCCGGGCAGTGACAACGCGACTGGAACAAGCTTCAGATGCTCAAGGGCGCGACCCTGAAGGGGCAACGTTCTCATAAAAAAAAATTTTTTTTTTTGGATGCGCTGCGCGGCTTGCAGGATCTTAGTTCCCCGACCAGGGATCGAACCCGTGCCCCCTGCAGCGGAAGCACAGAGTCTTAACCACTGGACCGGCAGCAGGGAAGTCCCAGGGCAATGCCCTCTTAATGCTTAAACTCCTGAAAGTTCATCAACGATATCGTCACTCAGCTACCTACTCTGTAGTTGTAACTCAAAAGCACAGAAACCTTTTTTAGCATAAAAATGCTTGTACCACTATTTCTACGTGTTTTGCATGACTGAAAACGTTCTACAGTTTTTTGAAAGACGATAAAAATGACGGGTGAAGGATGCAGGCGCCAGGCCCCACTGTCACGCCTCAGTCCGGGCTGCGGAAGGTGGGGAGGTGTCACGTGGACACAGGACATCGCAGTCCCGTGCGTTTAGGATGCACTGGGTTTCCTGGAGTAGAATAAAGGCCAGCTTTATTTGCTGCAGGCCATCTTAGAATCCAGACCTCAGAAATATGGGCTCTAGAGGGGGGAGGGGGGTCCCACACTTGGCCCCAGAAGCCTTTTGTCATGTAGCAGGACAGCTGTTTCACAATCTGGGAAACAAAGCCAGGCTGGAGTTTGGGATGCAGGCGGGAGCTCGCAACGCTGTAGATTCAGGGGCCGGAGGAAGTAAGGATGGGAACTATCCGCTCCCTGGACAGACAAGGCCTCGGGAATCTTCAGGCAGCTACGCTGAGCGTCCACTACACACCAGACACCAGGCCAGAGGCAGAAGGACGAAGATGAAGACTATCTGTCCCCCAGGCCCTCTCAGGCTGGGTGGACCATGAAGGGCTCTGGGCTCCAAGGAGATGGGTCTGCCTGGAAAAGTGCTCACCCTGGACAGCAGAGGCACATCCTCAGTGGCAGCATGGAATATTGGGCCAAAACATTCCAACTCTGGACACCACGAAACCAGTGTCGTGTTTCTTAGAAAGGGAAGGATATGATGAAACTAGTTTTAGAAAAATTAATCTGGCCAGAGTGAAAGATAAACGGGCAAGGGGAAGGTTCTAGAAAGCAGAGACCAGCTAGAAGTTGATGTAATCCTCCACCTGGAATCTAGTCCTCCATGGGGTACTGTGGAGGCCCCAGGGGGAAGCCTCAGAGCCGGGGGGTCTGGGTGAGGGAGGGAACGGAGACAGGCCTGAATCTGGACAGCAGAGGACGGACGGTCATCAAAGTGCTCCCCGCTTCCGGCCTGAGTAAAGAGGAATCCAGCGGGGCTAAGACGGACGCCTGCCGCACCCCAGTTCCCCGCATTCAGTCTCCTTCGGGGAACCAAGCTCACTCTGGGGAAAGTTCAGAGAAACGGCCTCCCCCACAAAGGCCAGCTGGAGAACACACCTTGACCTACAACCGGCTTGCGGGGAGGACATCCCCTCAGCTCCCATCGTGGACAACGCCTGCTCCTTCCAGGGCGGAGTCCCAGGTGGCAGCTGTCTGCGCGCGGCAAGTCTGGAAAGCACCCAGGCCCCCGGGGCTCAAGTGTGCGGGCCGGGGCCATGCACTCAGGTGACCTTGAATGCCCACTGAGCAATTTCCTGAGAGTTTTGGGGACCTACCTAGGCAGGTACCGCCTCCCCATCTGGGTTAATAGAGGGTACAGCCCAGGGAAGAAATTATTAAAGTTGCTCACACTTTGCTCTGGAATGAACGAGGGGAGGGGAGCCATCATTCACGCGGTAATTATATTTGCCTCTGGGCAAGCGCTGGGATTAGCTGCACTAGAGCCTGTTTCCTGAGCAGACGCTGGCGTGAGCCAGGGAGCAGGCGCGTCCCAGGCAATCCAGCATACACACCGCCCCTGAAGCACACGCCACATGCCAAGAGGAGCCCAAAATGCGAAGGCCAGCTCCGCGGCAGCCACAGGTGGATTTCCTTCACAGAGACCAGCCTGCCTGGTCAGAGGCCACTTCTGAAGTCCAGCCCTCCGACACCTGTTGAATGTCACCGTTTACTGGCCCCGGATCAAAGGATAGAACCTCACAGGCTGACTCTGAAGTTTATCCCCAAAGAATAAATGCACAAGAAGAGTCAACACAGTTTTTCAAAAAGAGCGACGAAGGGGTAATTGCACAGTCGACCTCAAAATATACTATGATGCTATGGAAATTAACACAGCAGCAGGCTGGTACAGAAAGACAGCCACAGGTCAAGAGAGCAGGACAGAAGGTTCCAGAATAAGGAGCCAAGCACCTGCGGACACTGCAAGTTAAAGAGTGGCATTTTAAATGAATGAGGACGGGACAGGCCATGCCATCAACTCCCTATCCACTTACGGGGGAGACAGTTCAGATCCCTACCTCATACCATATTCCTCCTTCCAACCGAAAAAACAGAATAATGTCTGAATATAAAACAACAAAATAATAACAGTCTTGGAAGAAAATAAAGGAAGATGTATTTATAGTCTCGGGGTAGAGAAACAAGGCATGGAACCCAGAACCCATAAGAGAAAAGACTTGAGTTTTGTTACATGAAACTTTCTAATGTCTTCGTCATAATAAACCACCAGAAACAAGGATGAAGGACTAGCTACAGATCAGAAGAAAAATCTGGAACAAATATAATAAAGAGTGAATGTCCACACCAAATAAAAAGTTCCTACAAATCAATAAGAAAAGGATAAGCAACTCAACAGGAAAATGGGCCAAGGATAAGAGTAGGCAATTTGCACATAAGCCAGTAATGAAGGGACGTGCAAACCAAAATGTGTTATAATTTTTAACCAAATTGATTTTTAAAAATAGAATCTGGTGATTCCCAGCACCGAAAGGAGAAGGAAAAGTATGTACCCTCAGAGATGCCTGGTAGGGTATAAATTGGTGCAGCCTTTTTGGAGGAATTTGTCAGTATCTTTAAAATTGTATAAATGGGACTTCCCTGGTGGCGCAGTGGTTAAGAATCCGTCTGCCAACGCAGAGGACATGGGTTTGAGCCGTGGTCCAGGAAGATCCCACATGCCGCGGAGCAACTAAGCCCGTGAGCCACAACTACTGAGCCCACATGCCACAACTACTGAAGCCCATGCGCCTAGAGCCCGTGCTCCGCAACAAGAGAAGCCACCGCAATGAGAAGCCCACGCACCACAACGAAGAGTAGGCCCCGCTCGCCGCAACTAGAGAAAGCCCACACGCAGCAACGAAGACCCAACACAGCCAAAAAACAAACAAATAAACAAAAGAACACATGACCTTAACTCATTTAAAAAAGTATTGTATAAATGAACATACTCTTTGACAAGGAAGGTATCCTACAAAAATGCTTGTATGCACGTGCACAGATGCATATGCAACGTTATTCACTGTGTCACGCCCTGTAATAGCTATGAAGCCTGGAAAAACTTAAGTGCTCCGCAACTGGGTAAAAGCCATGAAATACGGTGTGCCCGTCCTACAAAATACTACTTAGCTTTTAAAAATACGAGTACACGTTCAAAACAAAAATAACACGCTAAACTACGTGCTGAAGGTGCGGTCATCTCTGACCAGGACACTGGTCTTCCCAGAAAGAGGTACCACGCAGTTAAGGGTCTAAGCTGTTTATAGGTATTCATGTAGGCCTTGCATTTTAAAATACACATTTTTGTAAAAGAAAGTGGCCAACAAGCACGTGTGAAGATGCTCAACATCATAAGCCCCCAGGAAACTGCAAGTCAAAACCACAGTGTGGCACCACTTCACACCTGCTAGGCTGGTGAGGACCAAACAGAGGGAAGATAACCAGCGCTGGCCAGGATGGGGAGAACCTGGAAGCCTTGTGTGTTGCTGACGGGGATGTAAAATGGTGCAGCTGCCATGGAAGACAGTTTCACGTTCCTCAAAAATTAAACACAGAGTGGCCATGTGATCCAGCAATTTCACTTTTCTGGGTATATCCCCCGAAAGTGAAAGCAGGGACTCACACAGATGCCTGCACACCCGTGTTCACAGTGGCATTTCACAATAGCCAAAGGTGGAAACAACCCAAGTGTTCAGCAACAGGTGAATGGATAAACAAAGTATTAAAATAAGCCGCACACGAAAGGATAAACATCATGTGAGTCCCCAAATATGAGATACCTAGAAAAGGCAAATTCACAGACACAGAAGAGAAGAACAGAGGTTACCAGCGGCTGGGGGTAGAGTGAGAACTGGGGAGTGACTGCTTAATGGATACAGTTTCTGTTTGGGGTGCTAAAAATTTTGTTTGGAAACAGATGGTGGTGACAGTCACACAACATTGTGACTGTAATTAATGCCGCTCTTAAATTGTATACTTAAGGGTGGGAAAAAGCAGGCCGGGATGGCAGAGCTGGGGGCTGCCACAGCCTCAGGAGGCCACACTCCAGACCTGAGAGTGCAGGGTCCCAGAGGGGTAAGGGTGGAGCCGGCTGGGCCTTCGGGGAAGCCACACGGCCCAGGCCCAGCAGAGAAAGGGCAGTGGGGCCCGGGGGTGGGCAGATGAGGCACCTCCTGGCTTCAGTTTAACCACTAGAAAAACTACATGCAGGCAAACTGAAAGCACCGAAAAAAATCTATGTTGAATCAAATACCAACCAAGGAAATAAGAAAATACCCAGCAAGTACAGTATCTCCCAGCCCTGCAAAAGGGCTCACAGGCGATGTCACCAGGACAACTTCCCAAGGTCCTGGGCAAAAGAGATCCTGAGTCAGGGGGACAGAGGACAGCGGACATGTGACCCTGGGCACAGATACGATCAGACCCTGAGGTTCCAGCCCCAGGCAGCTGCCACCACTGCTGGAGCCTGAGGTCAACACGCCCACAACACCCCTCCCCTCTCCCAGTCCCCCACTGGAAGATGGTGTCTGGACTCTGACCCTCGGACTCTTTTAAAAGGAAACGGCCGCCTAGGGCAGGACTCCCCCTGCCACCACGTCCTTCCCATGATGGCCCGCCTCAGCTTCCTCCTCACTGAACCCCAGCCAGCACCCTGCAAGGTACACGCCATCGTCCCCATTTTGTGGATGAGGAAACTGAGGCCAAGAGTTAGCAGACCACCACTTCCTGAGCTGAAGAGAAAGCAGAGAGCAGCCCGCAGCGGCGGGTGGGCCCAGGGGGCCGGCTCTTTGTGCCTCTGCCGCCCACAGCTGTCAGCAGCGCTTGGAACCACTCTGTCACCAGGATGCCTGCAGAGCAGAGAGGTCACTGCTTCCTGCACAAATGTGTCCCAGGCCCAGCAGGGGAAGGGGCTGCACGCGGCCCCCTGCTTCCGTCAGAGGCTCCCCATTCTGAGAGCGTGGTAAGTGACCAGCCCAGAGGCCTCATAAACCGCAGATGTCCAGTTCCTCCCAGGGCTTCTGTAATTATGAACATGGCACTAAGTCCACCTCCCAGCGCCCCTCCCCTGCCAGAGGCCAGCCCTGGGCCCTTAGCTTGTCCCCTGGCCCGGCTCTCCCAGCTCTGAAGCTAATTTGCTCATGTCCCCGGCCCAGCTTTAAACAGCCTCCACTGTCCAAACCCCGCAAGGACAACCGGCTCCCATCCCGTGGCCACTGGGAGAAGTACTCAAGCAAGGTCAACCCATCAGCAGGTGGACGGATGAGCAAATGTGCTCTCTCCACGTGACGGAAGGCTGTTCAGCCGTGAAAGGAGCGGAGCAGTGACAAGTGCTACAGCGTGGACGCACCTCGAAAGCATCCCGCTAAATAAGCCAGACGCAGAAGGCAGCACAGCCTATGATTCCCTGGATACGAAGCGTCCGGAACACGCGAGTCCACAGAGACCCCAATTCGTGGGATCGGTGGATGGGAAGTCGTTGAAGTTATGGTTGAATGGGTACAGGGTTTTACTCTGGGGTGATGGAAATGTTTTGTATCTTGACAGAAGGGGAACTTTCACAGCGTTGTGAACATACTCCATGCCACTGAATGGTATACTTTAAAATGGTTAATTTTATGTTACATGATTTTCACCTCAATTTAAAAAAAAAAAAAATCAATTCAACACGTTTCCCCTGCGTTTCCTATCCCCCTCCTCCAACTAAAGTCTCCGGAAGCTTCCATCGCTCTCTGGACCATGTCCAGACTCTGCAGCACGATCCGGCCTCTTTCAGCAGAGACCCGCCAGTTCTCGAGGACAGGGCTCTGGGACTGAGCCCACCTCTCCCAGAGCTGCACAGTCAGCTTCTGTTTGCCTTTCCGTCAACCGGACACCCCGACAGCAAAGGCCCGGGCCTCCTCTGCCATTCCGTCCCATTCTCTCCCCAGGGCTTCACCAGGCACCAAGAGTAGCAGCAACAATAATAAGACCTGATACAGGCACGCGTCAACTCACTGAACTATTGGGAGGAAGTATTGTTATACCCATTTTACAGAAAAGAAAACTAGGGTACACAAAGGTGGAGTCAGCTGCCCAAGCTCCCCCGACAAGCAAGGCTCTGCCCACACTGTTAACCACCACAAGAACCCTCACCCAGTGCTGCAGCGATAAACAAGTCAGACAGCGGGCTAGAGGTCCAAGGTCCCACACAGTAGAAAAATCCGGACTGTGTGATAATAGCTTCTAGACCTTCCAGGCAGAAAGATCAAGGACCCCATTACACAACAGGCACTGCAGCTCTGCCACCACCGGTTCCTCACCCGGGCCAGGAATGGTGCTAAGGGTTTCCCAGGCAGCATTTAACGTTCCGGACCATGTTGGCTGGGGGGTGGGGGGACCAGGTGAGGACACAGAATACAAAGAAGCTAAGTAAGTTGTCCAGAGTCAAACAGGTACTGAGCCTCTCGACCCAAGTGGTCTGACCCCAAAGCCCCCGCCCTCGGCCCTGGCAAGCCCACGCTGCGGGGTAGGAAGCCACGCTGAGTCCTCACCTAACTGCACACACCCCCATCCCGTGTGCAAATTCTGCTAAATGCCTGAGCGGTGACACAGTGCAGCTGAAATTAAACGGGTTCCAAATATGACGGGATCTCCACAGCAAATGCTGGATCATGTGGGTACACTGGGTAAATTCTTGGAACTGAACGGGAGGGTTCAAGGCACGTGGGCCCTGCTTTGGGAAGCAGAGGGTCCTTTAGGGGAACTCTCAGCGGACTCTCCGCAGCAATTAGTTAACTCAGTACCCACCTGCCGGGCCCTCCCCGTGGGCCAGGCAGTAAGCATCTGCAGTAACCACCCAGGGGGCAGTCCTGGAGCAAGTTCTGTGCGGCTAAAAGGGAGAGGCCTGAGCCGTGGGGCTGGGGCAGGCCATTCCCAGCACCGGGACCACTAGAACAAAGGCATTTCCGTGGGCTCACCGCTTCAAATGGCAACAGGAAGCAATCAGGAAAAATAATTAGCTACCAACTTACTGGCTCCACTCCGGACTGTGGCATAAATCTAACACAGAGATCAGGGACATGACATGTCAAGAACAGTCAAAAGAGTTCTGCAGCAAGATCCCTCCTTTTCGTCCCATTTCAGGACCAGATTTCCACATCAGCCGGTGCTCTAAAAACCTCGCGTCGACATGCTTTCTAACGTTAAAATAATCGAGTCTGTTTCTGCCTCCTGCACAACTGAACTCCACAGATGTGATTCCTTCTCCTTGGGGGCTCGAACCGCAGGACAGGCACTGGAGCCCAGCAACATCACCCCAAAGGTCCAGGAAATCCAAGACTGCAACACAGTGAACATCAACGCAGCCGGCTGAGAAACCCCACCTTTAAAACAAACATCTTCCCAAAAAAAACCCTTTTGCCTCCGTGATCCAGGCATTTCCGGAAAGAGAAGGAGCAGGGTTGGCCTGAACTACCCAGATACTGTCATTGTTTTGTCGTCACCTTGTTTTGCTCGTATCAGACAGGGCCAAGAATGTAAACACGTTCCGGAGACACAGGCAAATTTGGGGTGAAACCGTCAAGAGTCTCCGGGCTTGGGCTGGGAGGCGAGAGGACTTGAGGAAACTACCCCCTCTCCGCTCCCCAAACCTCAATGGAGGGGCCGCAGCGCTGGGAATGTGACCACAGAGCCAGGCCAGGACACCTCCCTGCAGTGTCCACACTGGAAATATTCAGGGAGACAGCTGTTTGCCTTAAAGAGGCCCAGACAAAGGGACCGGAGCCGCCCCCCACCCACCCGCAACTGCCCGCAGCAGAACAGCAGCCTGGAGAGCACAGGACTCGCACTCCCGTGTCCACTTGGCCAGCCACACTCCAGAAAAACAAAACACTCACGTCGGAAGAGAATGATTTAGGTAGCGAGAGGCTTGCTTCAAAAACCACATGGCAATCTCCAAATTAAAAGAACATGTGTAGCTTTTCACAAGGCGCTTCGTTTCCTGAGTCCTCCTGACCTCAACTCCACCCCTTGGGACACACCAAAAGTTGGAGAGAAAGGTCTCCAGTCCCCGATCTCCCAAAGGTTGGGTGTCCAGCTGAGGCCCCACGCTGCGCGCTGGGACCACGTCACCCCGAGGCGGCCCCACGCAGCCGGCGCCCGGGGTGGACACCGGCCGGGTGTCACTGTTTGGGGCCCCAGCGGCCAGACGGGTCGTCCGGGCACCTGGCAGGTGTCAGTCCGTTTGGAAACCGACAGCAACGCAGGCGAAAGGGGTAGCGCCACAGGCCAGGCCGCCCGGCGCCCGGTTCAGAACTTTCTCTGCAATTTAAATCAGTTCCCGGAGCTCGCAGGCCGGCCGCGCGGCCATCGGAAACAGGGTCGGGAAGGAGTTCCCGACACAGGACGGCAAGGCCTGCCTCCGGGCCGAAAGTCCCCGCTCCGTGCGTGCCCGCGGGCCGGGGTCCCCCCGGTCCCCGCACGGCCTCGGCCGGCGGGCTTCGGGCGGGCGCACTTCCGAGCGCGCCCCGGGGGCCGGGCAGGTGAGGACCCGCCCGCGCCGCACCTGGCGGGGTCGACGCCGCCCGCGCGCCCTCCTCGCCGGCCAGGGACGCGGGACTGGACCCGGCTTCCCCGGGAGGGGCTCGGGCGGGCTAGACAAAGGGCCCGCGCGCAGCCCCCGGGCAGCGGGCGCGGCAGGGGGGCGGCGGGGACCCGCGGCGCGCGCCCCAACTCGCCCCCAACTTCCAAAGTCGCTTCCGAGGCGGCGCCGCGCACTTGGCCGCGGGGCGGCCGAGCCGCCCGGGCGGCCGGGCCATTGTCCCTCCGGCCCGCGCCCACCTACCCGCGGCGGGGGCCAGGCTGCAGCAGAGCGCGAGCAGCAGCAGCAGCAGCAGCGGCGGCGGCCGAGGCCGGGGCGGCGCTGCCTCCATGTTGTCCGGAGCCGGACGGGCCCGCGCCGCGCTCACTCGGGCTCCATGGCGCGGCGGCCGCGGCTCCTCGCGCGGCTCCGGGCGCCTGCCGCCTCCCCCCTCGGGCGCCGCGGACCAGGACGACGGGGGAGGAGGCAGGAGGCGCGGGAGCGGAAGCCGCTCCGCGTCTCCGCCCCCCGCCGCCGCCGCCGCCGCCGCCCTCCCGCGCCCCACGCGCCGGCCGCGCCCTCCAGCGGGCGCCCCCCGGAGCCGCGGCGAGGCGGCCGCCGCACGAGGTCCCCGCGGCTCTGCCTGGGGCCCCGGCCCCCTGGGGCCGGCCGCCGGGGCTCCGCGGGGGCGCGGGGTCGGGCGCCGGGTTTGCACCCCGCGGGGCCCGGGGGCCGATCAAGTCCCGGAAGCAGGTGTGTTACCTGTAGAGCTGCCGGGACCGGGCTTGACCGTTGGGGAAACTGAGGCACGGGGGCGGGGCGTGCGAAGGGGGTTGCCCGAGAGCACACAGTGAGGCAGTTTCTGGGCTGGAAGCCAGGGGCCCCGAGCCAGGTGCCTGCGCTTTTCCGCGACCGCAGCCACCCCGGCCAGGGTCCAGTCGGGGGCGGCCCTGCGACACCTGTTCACACTGGGGAGGGCGACCGCGAGTCGGTGCAGGGCAGGGACAGAGGCGGGTGATGGAGAGTCAGGTGGGGGCTGCACGGGCTGGGAAGTGGGGCGGGACGGGGTGGGGGGTTGAGGTTTTATTTTTAAACTAAATGTGTACCCTAGACGTTAATTATGGTACTCGAAGGCCGAGCGGTAGACACGTTGTTCTTCCAAATATGCTTGTAGGCGGCCTCTAGGATGGCAGACCTCACCTTTGATCATTCAACAAGCCCGGCCACCCCCGACCCATCCCCCCCCTCCCCCGTGCCCACCTAAGCGTCAAGTTCAGCCACTGAACCCTCAGGGCACGGGAAGGCCTGGGAAGGGGCAGCACAAGCTCTGGAACCCATAGGCCCAAGTTCAAACTTTGGTTCTGTGGCTTCCTAGAACTAGGTGTGCCCTTGGGTAGGTCCAAATATAACCTCTCTGGGCAGACTTTCCTCCCTTATAGAACAGTGAGAACAATGCTTACCTTGCAGGTGCTGAGACAACTATAGGCAACTCACATGAATAAGCCAGTACTACATGGATGCAGGCATTCTTCACGTGTTTGTGACAACTTTACAAAGCAAGTGGTCAGGCAGATTGTTTCTGGCCCATGGGGTTTATATTGTAGGGAAGGAGACAAACAAAAACAAAAAGAAGATAGATAAATTTAAAACCAAAACAAACAAACCAAAACACCATTAACAGACCAAGGAAGGCCCCAAAACATGAAGCGTGTTGCGCTGCAATGTCTGGGGAAATTCTTACTTAGAGGGGTAGGGACGTTTGAGCTACCACCAAGGAGTGGCATGGGCAGATGGAGTAGTCAGAGAAGCCAGCTGGGGCCGGTGCGTATCAGACCTGGAAAAGGAGTCAAGAATTTATCCCAAGTCAATGGGAAGCCATTTAGGGGTTTCTGTAGCAAAATCCTTTCCGATTCCTTTCTCACACCCTATGCCCAACAGCAGCTGCACATCCTATTGGCTCTACTTTCAAAATAGAGACGGACTCTTAACACTTCTTATACCTCCAATATCACCACCCCGGTTTGGGTCACATCTCACCCCAGTGGGTCTCCCACTTCCAGCTTTGACCTCCTTCAACCTAAACTCACAGCAGCCAGTGAGTCTGTCAAAACAAGTCAGCTCACATCCCTACTCTGCTCAAGAACCTGCTATGGCTCCCATACCAGTTAGAATATAAGCCAAAAGGCGTTATGGCACCTACAGGGCCTGATCTGGCTACATCTCTCCCTTTGTCTCCCCAACCTCCTTATGCACTCTTCTTCCTCTCCCTCACCCGGCTCTGGCCACGGTGGCCTTCTTGCTGGTCCTTATGCACACAGCACACACTGCTGCCCCAGGGCCTTTGCACTTGCTGGTCTCTGTGCTGGAACTCTTTTACCACAGTTACCCACATGGTTTACTCCATCACATCTTCAGCTCCTCAGCCAGACCTTCCCTGACCCGCTTTGGAGATTGCAAACCACACCCCCTCCACCGCCCATCCTCACCAGCACTTCCTGCCCCATTTCTCTGCTTCACTTTTCTCCTTTGCACTGACCAACATCTGACATACTAGTGTTTACTTATCTTTCTTCCTTCCACAAGAACAAACTTTCACTTGTTTTGTTCCACGTGTATCCCCCAAGCCTATACCAGGGCCTGGCACATAGTAGGTGCTCAATAAATGTTTGTTGAATGACCGAGTGAACTGGAAAGTCCCAATTTATGTTTATGTAGGGAGCACTCTGGCTTCTGAGTGGGGACAGGACTGTCAGGAGGGAAGAGAGGATGCTGGGGACTGATCAGCAGGTGGATACCATGGTAGCACCCAGGAGAGATGGCAGCTTGGATGGGTAGCGGTGGGGGGATCGTGAATGGCAAGAAGGCACTGGATTCAAGATGCTTTAGGAAGAGCTCATGGGACTCGCTAAGGGCACTGGCTGTGGGGATGAGGGGAAGGGGGCCCAGGGTGGCCCACCATAGGGGCTCTGCTAGGGGACATTTATTACAACAGCTGGTCCAAAGTTCAAGTCAAGTTTCTAAATCTGAGAAAGGATGTGGAGAAGATGAAGACCCTGTGCTCAGTTATGCAAATGATTAAAAGGAAAGTGAACCAAGAATATAAACTGACAGACATTGAGATTCTTTTTTTTTTCAAATTTTGAACATTTTTATTGTACGTAGTCACTAGTTCTATTACACCCCAGTTAATTTCAGAAAGAAGTAACTACCCTTGCATTTACATTTTTTTAATCTTTTAAAAATATTTTACTTTTGTACAATTTTTCAAGGTAACTTTCCATTTACAGTTATTACATGGGATTCTTTTTTTTTTTTTTTTTGCGGTACGCGGGCCTCTCACTGCTGTGGCCTCTCCCGTTGCGGAGCACAGGCTCCGGATGCGCAGGCTCAGCGGCCGTGGCTCACGGGCCCAGCCGCTCCGCGGCATGTGGGATCCTTCCAGACGGGGGCACGAACCCGTGTCCCCTGCATCGGCAGGCGGACTCTCAACCACTGCACCACCAGGGAAGCCCAACATGGGATTCTTTATTCTCAAAGAGGGAGATAGAAAGCTTGAGTCTCAGAATGGGAGAATTCAGTAAATACGGAAGAGGCCATTTAAGTCAGGGAATGGCTGGGCTGGCAGCATCTCCTGGGGTGCCCCAGGGTTTCCTGTGGGATGTCAGCTGTGCAGGGGCCACCAGAGATGCCCTGAGAGGGAAAGGACTGTGCCCCGGGTCTCAAGGCATCAGAGCGATAGCCCAAGTTGCCTGACTCTGATCAGAGCTTTGAGAAAAGCTGTTTGCAAAGAACAATGAGATTGAAGCACTATTTGATTCTGCAGAATTCTAACCTCACAAGGGCAGTAATTTTTAGACTCTTCACTAATGTAAGAAGCAACCAGAGAACGTGCTAAGCTTCCACTTCCCCAGAAGGCTGCCTGTCACAGATCATCACGCTACCACACTTTTCTTAGGCCGTGCGTTTGGAAGTGTTCACTCTCAGTTCATTGCTCAGATGTGAGTTCCATCACAATGAAGCAAGGGGGGGGCTCAGCACCTGTCGGATCTAATCGTTTCTGCGCACAGGGGCTCAATTGGGTTCCATTTAGGGCCCATCAGAGGTTGACGTCTCAGCCCCATGACACTTGGGGAAAAGTGCCTCTTTGGTTTCCCTCCCAAGCTGGAACATGCTGACTCTGGTGAGTTATTCTGGGCATGCGAGCCCTCCCGCCCGGCAGGCCTGGCCGCTGTGGTCAGAGGTGTGCCCCGAGCTCCAGCATTTCCGGGCCCTCTGAGCCTCAGGCATCCTCCCGAGGGCAGCTCAGTGGAGGCGCGCAGTGGGAACGTCCACTGACTGGCCATCCTTCAGATCCCCACAGACCTCTCCCTGCAGTGGCACCAGTGCCCAGCATCTTGCACCAGGAGCAGGCAAGGAAGGGCTGCCATCGGTGTGCGGTGGTGGGCAGTGCAAAGGCTTAGTAGGTAGCGTTCCTGGTTTCTACGGAGACAGCTGGGGTGTGAAGGACACAGGTGAACCTCATTTCTGCGAGCCTCAGTTTCCTCATTCATAAAATGAGAATGATACGGAATTCCCTGGCGGTCCAGTGGTTAGGACTCCAGGCTTTCACTGCCCAGGGCCTGGGTTCAACCCCTTGTCAGGGAACTAAGATCCCGCAAAGCCGCGTGGCAAGGGCAAAAAAAGAAAAGAAGGAGGAGGAGGTCACCCTGGATTATCCAGGTGGACCCTAAATCCAATGACATTGTCTGATAACAGAAGAGGAGAGGGCCATGCAAAAATGGAAGTAGAGAACAGAGGGATGCAGCCACAAGCCAAGGAATGCCTGGAGCCCCCAGAAGCTGGAGGAGGTGAGGAAGGGTCCTCCCCTAGAGCCTTTGGAGGGAGCACGGCCCTGCGGACACCTGGATTTCAGGCTTCTGGCCTCCAGATGGTGAGAGAGGACCAGCTGCTGTCTTAAGCCCTCCAGTTGGTGGTGGTTTCTCATGGCAGCCACAGGAATCTAACACAGTCCTTAATCTTCACAAACTCATTTTTCAGGGAAGGAAACTGAGGTCAGAGAGGTAAGGGCTTGTCCAGGGGTATCATCTCCAACTTATTTTATATGATAACGGCAAAGGCGAGTGGTCACAACAGAGGCCATGTGGCCTGTGGAGCCTAAAGTGTCTACCCACCGGCCCTTTATGGACGCGTTTGCCCACTCCTGCTCTAGCGGGGTGATACCCATTCTAGAGAAGGTAAAGCAGGGCAAGAAGGGCAAGGGGTGAGGAAGGCTTCCCTAGGAAGGTGACATTTGTGCAGAGACCCGGAAGAAGGGAAGGCCCGTGCAAAGGGCCCTGAGGCACAGTGAGGGGCCAGAGGGCCTGAGACAGCCAAGGTCAGAGAGCAGCAGGCCAGCTCTGCAGGGTCTTGGGAGCTGCCTCCTCTGAGTAAGCTGGGGGACCATCAGAGGGCCAGGAGCAGAGGGACCATGGGACTCGATTTCCATGTTATAGATCCTCTGCTCCTGTGTGTGAAAGAGACTGAAGGGTCAGGAGAGGGACCAAGGAGGCCGGCTGAGGGGCTGCCATTCACTGAGACGAAAGCGTTGGTGAATGGAAGGGTGTGGAGTCCCACCTTGAACTTGTCTAGTTGAGATTCTAGTAGACTTCCCAGTGGGGGAGTAGCGTGGGCAGGGACCAGGCTTTAGGGAAGAGGGTTGGGCTGGGCTTAGAAACATGGGAATCTTCAGTATTTAAGGCCATGGTCCCAGAGGAACAGTTACGAAGAAAGAGATTCAAGGGCTGAGCGTTTGGGGCCCCCCAAGCTCAGAGGTGAGAAAGACCAGAAGAGAGCAGCTCCCAGGAGCCAGGGAAGACAGTGATTGGAGGGGAAGGGCCACGTGTGGCGCTGCCAGATGAGTGGGATGGGCATGGACACGTGTCCACTGGACCTAGTGGGCGGCCCATCATCCTTGACCTTGAGGAGCTATCTGGAATTACGTGGTGGCTTGCAAACACCTGGCTTTTATTGAGGCCAGGCATACCACGTTCACTTAGTTGAACACGCAGGACTCCACAGGGCAAGGCAGGAAGACCTTTCCCTGCACCTGGATGGACACCTGGGCCAGACAGGTGTGCGGCTGCCTTCTAGTCCCAGGAATGGCGTCAGCCCGGGAGCTGCAGTTCCAGCTCTGGTTTAATGATGAAAACGGAAGTTTATTCAAAGTGACAGCTTCTCCCCTCCTCCAGCTCAACTGGGCTGCAGGCAGGGGAGCTGCAGGCAGGGGAGCCACAGTGGGGGAGGGCTAGCTCCGCCTCCCTCTCCTACTCCAGGCTGGGGCTGGGGATGGAGGGAGGGCCGGAGGGGACTGGGACCCTGTAGGTTAGGGGGATCCTGAATGTTGATCTTTCTCTTTGAGGCTCTTTGTGGGACCTTAGATATTTCTCAGGTGGTGCCTGACCCCCAGGACATAACGCCTTTGGCCAGTCGTCCTGGAAACATGGCTACCTATCCAGTTCCACGGCTGGCAAGGCAGCTACAGCACTGACCTTGGCCTTTAACGTGTCAGGCATGGAGCAAGCAGCAGACCCACGCGCTGTCCCCCACCCGGACCACAGCTCCAGGGAACGTGTGTTCGCCTGGTTCCTCGAAGCCCCTCTTGCCAGTCTCGGGTTGAAGGGGACGCTTTTCTGCTCTCAAGGTGGGCGGTGGACTAATTAGGGTGATTCGCCATCTCGGTTTGCCCGAACTGAGGGGTTCGCAGAACACAGAACTTTCAGAGCTAACGCTGGGAAGGTCAAGGCAAACAGGAGCGAGTCCGTCGCCCTCGGGCTGGAGGAATCAGGCTCTCCTCCGCAGGACCCTCACTCCAAGCACGTGGAGGGCCAAAGTACAGGGCAGGCCCGGCACTGTGCCTGCCACTTAAAATGATAAATCATTCTCAATACATCAATGCCATTATAAAAAAAAAAAAGGTGGAGGGATTTTTCTGGATAAAAAGAGACAAAAGGGGGCTTCCCTGGTGGCGCAGCGGTTGAGAGTCCGCCTGCGGGTGCAGGGGACACGGGTTTGTGTCCCGGTCCGGGAAGATCCCACATGCCGCGGAGCGGCTGGGCCCGTGAGCCGTGGCCGCTGAGCCTGCGTGTCCGGAGCCTGCGCTCCGCAACGGGAGAGGCCACAGCAGTGAGAGGCCCACATAGCGCAAAAAAAAAAGAGAGACAAAAGGGAAATCCTGATGGATCATATCCTGCTTGAAAAAATAACTCTGATGATATTAAGAATCATGAGTGGGTTTTTTTTTTAGATGTAACAAAATTCTTCTGTTCGCTTAGGAGAGTGCTCTGAGGAGAGCTCTTCCGAACTATTTATTGGAGACACATAACACCAGGAAGGTAGTGCCACGTAGAACTTTTTGGACCCCTCTGGGTTAGAACAAGGTGACGGAGACGCAGCCCCAGGCGAGGTCTGCAGTGGGAGGTCGTGTCTGGGGGAGGTGCCCACACAGCCTGGACTTGGACCCTGTGCCGTTTGGGCAACGACTCCCAGGCCCACGTACCTGGGCCGAGGTGCGGGGTGGTGAGCGCCAGGGAGCGTGTCCCCTGTGGAGGATGAGCAGGCTGGAGGGGTGGGGTAGGGGCCCCTAAAGCTGGGAGCCCCAGGCAAGATGTTACTTACTGCTCTGGCTCAGACCTTCAGTATCAGACGAAATGGAGGCAGAAAGTCCCATCCTAACACCACCCTTCGAGAGAGATACCAACAGCTCAGCACACCCGCCCCAGGTCAGGCAGCCGGGAAGTGGCCAGGCTGGAACTGAGACCCAGCTGCCGGCTCTGCCCCGACCCTCCTCCCGCCAGGCTAACCCCCGCTGTGCACCGACCACCTCCCCTTCCCCAGGCCCTGGCCCCCGCTGCAGGGACCCCCTCCGGCCTGGCCACAGGCCAGTTCACACCCCCTCTTCTGGCTCCAGCGGCTCAGCTTGTAAACCTGAGTGAGAGCCTCCCTTCTGAAGAAAGTACGACAAAAACTCGCTGTTCCCTGTCGTTCTTTCCTCTCTGTCCCCTGGGCCGCCAAGCCCCTCCGGCCCACCGTCTACACTTGCTGCCTGGCCTCAGCGCCTGCTCGGGCAGTCCTGCCCCTGCGATGACCTTCCCATCCCTGCTGCATCTTGAGTCTAGATTCTGCGTCTCCTCCACCGCCACCCCCAGCCTCCTTCCCTTGCTGTCCTGAGTCACCTCCAGCCTCGGCCTCAGCAGCTCTTTCGCTCTCCCAGCCTCTGTCCCTCCTACACACACACACACACACACACACACACACACACACACACGCACTCCCCTGCTTCAGGCACGGCCCCCCAGGGGCCACTTTGCTCCATCTCCAGGGTAGCTTCGGGCCCCCCGGGGCTCTCCCCACTGCAACCTGTCCCTCAGTGCAGCCCGCATCATGGCTGTCAGATGCCCATCTGACAGTGGCCCTCCCTTCACAGGAGTCCTTTATGGCTCCCCAGTGCCCTGTGGCTCCTCCTGCCGTGTTCCAGGATTGGAGCCCCCTTTCCCGCTGGCCTCTGTTCCCTCCCCCAGGCCGTGCGCACAGTTCCTCTGGGCTGGCCACAGTCCTCCTGGCCCTTGGGTCTCTTAGGGTCACCTTTCCCTGGATGAGTTGGGGGGTGGTCAGGTGGGGACGGAGGTGAGGAGAGGGGAGAGAGTAACTGCTACAGAGACCCATGGGGATGAGGTCCCTCCTAGCCAACAGCGGGCGGAGGAGGGGCGGGCGGAGGTGGAGTGAATGAGGTGAGCTGAGCCTTCACAAAGGGTCGGCTGGAACAGGCAGCCGCGGTGGGGCCGGGTGCTCTCCGTGGGAGGCAGGTGTGATGTGGAACAGTGACCCGCAGTACTGGGGCCGGGAGCAGCTGGCTTGTGGGGGACCGAAGGGGGAGGGGATGGAAGGCAGGCAGGCTGCAGGGCCGAGGACCCAGACGGCAGAGCTCCCAAGTGGGAGCTCTGCACAAGTGGAACTTTGCGCAGGAACGTTCCTGGAGCTCAGATGGGCGGGGGCGGGGAGGTGTGGATCTCACCATCCCCAGAAGCTGTGATTCCAGATTCTAGATTCCAGATTCTAGAGGGGAGTCATGGGAGTGCCCCCCCGCATGCCACACGCACACACCCAGGAGGCTTTGCCTGGAGGAGGTGGAGGAGGGTGCCTGGGGGTGTCTTGGGCCCCCGCTAGTCCCACGAAGGCCCCTCCTTCTCCCTGCTGGGGTCTTAGAAGCTGCGGCAGCCCCAGGCTCCGGTGAGAAGCTGCGGCAGCCTCCAGGCTCTGGCGCGAGTGGGTGGGGCTTCTCCGGCTGCATAGACTCCCCGGGATAGCTGGGCCTGGCTTTGAGCCTGAAGATACCCGTGCGGGGTCGTTGGGCCGCAAGGACACGAACCCTCACAAGGCGGCCAGGCAGACCCTGCCCCTCGGCACGCCCACCAGGTGCAGCAGGCGAGGCTGAGAGCCGATGCTTGGGGCGCCCGGCAGTGGGGGACGTGTCTCCTGCCAGCGCCCCTCCCAGGCCAGGACCACACATCCGACCAAAGATCACAGCGCGCAGCAGCGGGCAGGGCGCGCGGCGCCTTTGATGAGCAGCCCCACCTCCCAGTCAACAAACGGCTGCGGAATCTGCACCAGGACTGTTTCCTCCTTCCACTGACGGGGCACACCGCCCGCGGGCTTCCCGCTGCTCCCTCTGGGCGGGAGGCTGCCGGCGAGTCCTCCGCAGCCCGGCGTTCTAGGTCCTCCAGGAGCCCCTGCCTGCTCACGAAATCCTCCTAACTGTAGAGGGAAGATCTCACTTATGCCCATTCTAGAGAGGGGAAAACTGAGGCCGGGGCAGGTTGGGTGACTTGACTGGGATCCCTCAGTGAGCAAGCGGTGGAGATGCAGACTTGTTATTTCTCTTCCCCAACAGGCCTCGGGGGTCGGGGGAGTGGGGGGAGCGTAGAGAAGGCTGAGGCCCTCGAGAGCCAGGGCGGCTCAGGCACGTCCCTGCTCCCGGCGCTCCTGATTCAGGCCTGCCTGCAGTGATCCCTGTGGCCACGAGGGGACAGCAGCATCCTGCCCTGCCGGGCTCTCCAGGCGCTCCGGGATTCAGAGAAGAAAGCACTTGTCAAAAGGGAGGGGCGTGGAGAAGAGGACCTCGCCAGAGAAGAAATGGCACTGGCTGTCTCTACCCGATGCTGTCAAGACAAAAGGAGAGAATGCGGCCCCCAGATCGGGGGACAGGTTCGAATGCCCACCTCATGCCTTTGGGCAAGTTGTGGAACCCCTGGGCGCCCCAGTTTCCTAATCTGTGCCAGTGGGGATAACAGTAGCTGCCTGGCTCGGCTGTGCTGGGGATT
Organism: Leucopleurus acutus; assembly: GCF_964270905.1. Lineage (NCBI taxonomy): Eukaryota > Metazoa > Chordata > Mammalia > Artiodactyla > Delphinidae > Leucopleurus > Leucopleurus acutus. Next base: position 104,707,534 of record NC_139151.1, on the reverse strand, counting down.
AAGAAAACCAGGCTGCAGATAGAAAACGTTGCTACCAGGGCACAGAGGGCTCCCAAGCTGAGCTTCTCGGCAGGTGCCTGGAGGAGAGTGCCTGGGCTTGAGCTTCATAACATCTGGTAGGTCCTCCTTCCTGGTCTGCTGGTGACTTTCACACCCAGGCCTTATACATCCACACATCCATGCCAGCACTGCCCACAGGAAGACTCTGTTATCAACCCCACAAGGAAACTGAGGCTCAGAGAGGCTGAGTACCTGGCCTGGGGCCACAGCCTGTGTCAGCCTGGGATCTAAGGAGCTGTAATCTGCACCCGGGGCTCTGCCCTCCACGTCCTGCACGAACCTGTACAAACCTGTACAAACTACTGCTACCCGAGTCACCTGTGCAGGGTCAGGGGGTGTCAACTTCTTCCCAAATGCCCTCCACCAAGGTGGGGGCTGCTGTGGACACTCTGGCAGCTGTCCTCCCCGACCCCTGTTGCTGTCAGGTTTGCTGGATCACCTGGGGAAAAAGGCTCTAGGTAGATTCCCACTGCCAGCCTGCTCTGACTCTCCCCGGTGGCTCAGGACCCTCAGCTACGGGTAAGCCAATTGGCAGGCAGGGTGGATGTGGTCAGGATTCTCCCCCACTTGCCTCTTGCCAACCCCAATAATCTGAGGAAGAGTCCAGGGAATGTGCAAATGGCCTGAGGCGGCCCTGTGTTTGTGGAAAGTTGGTGTCGGTGAGGCTGAAGGACAGGGAGAGTGGAGCCAGGCTTAGGAGGCAGTGCTTATGGTGTTAGTTAGGTCCATTGACTTCATTTTATATTTTATAGTCTGATTATAAAATCAATTCATGCTCGTTGAAGAGAAGTTTGTAAACATAGGAAAGGATAAAGAAGAGAGCAAAAATCGTATATAATCTCATGGCTGAGCTCTAACTACTGTTTGCATTTCCATATATGCCCTTCCACTCTTTTTTTTCTAGGCACATACTCAAAAGCAAAATCATGGGCAGGAACTTCTGTTTCTGGCAAAATAATAGAGTAGATATACAGAGAATGCCACTTGGTACGAAACACATAAAAATACTGGAAGCAACACTAATTAAACTGGTTTTTGTGTTTTGTGGGGTTTTTTTGGTTTTTGGTTTTTGGGGGTTTTTTGGCTGTGCCACACAGCTTGCAAGATCTCAGTTCCCCGACCAGAAATCAAACCCGGGCCACAGCGGTGAAAGCCCGGAGTCCTAACTACTAGGCCACCAGGGAGCTCCCGCTAAGTAAACATTTTTTAATGCGTGGTAGAGTTGGCATGAAAGTAGGGGGTATCATTAAAGCCAGAAATAATAAGAAAGCAAGAAAGCCATCTCATGGTTTTGAGGCACTTGACCATTTGAACACTAATTACAGCAGAAAACTGAACACTCATGTTATTAGGAAATTATTATTTAAAACTTTAGGCGTGAATACAGGTAGTGTGTCTCTGTTTTGGGAAGAGTTCTTATCGTTGGGAAATGCATATTGAAGTATTTTCAGATGAAATAGCATGATGTCTGGAATTTGCTTCAGAATCATACTGAGGATGGGTGGGCTTCAAGACTGGCCATGGGTTAACGATGGTCAGTAACGTGTGATGAGTTTATTGGGGTCATTATACTCTTCTTTGTATGTTTATATATATTTGAAACTTGAAATTCTCCATTAAAATATATATATATATATTATAAATGTATTTATTTATTTTATTTTTGCGTTGGGTCTTCGTTGCTGTGCGTGGGCTTTCTCTAGTTGCGGCCAGCGGGGGCTACTCTTCGTTGTGGTGCGCAGGCTTCTCATTGAAAATATGTGTATATATATCAGGACAGTCTGCAGGTAGCCTTGTCCTGGCGGCACCTCCACTCCCAGGAACCTCCCTGAGCAAAGTGGAAAGTCAGATCAGAAACGCCCCCAAATCTGAGAAACCTCCAAAAACAGACATTTCCAGCGGGTGAACACCAGCAAAGTCTCCCCCACCAGGTGTCTTGGGGGTGGGAGGGAGAAGATGTCCCCATGTTGGCCTTGGCTCTGAGTAGAACAGAAAAAGTTAAAAAGAAGAAAAAAGTCCCTGTGAGGGTCTCAACACAGCGCTACGGTCCCAGCGCGTCGGAGCCAGAACCACATCAAAACTCACCCTCCGGGGCCTGGCGAAGCAGAGGAAGCTCCGGAACAAACGCACCTCAGACCCAGCCCTCAAAGAGTTCCCAGTAATAAAGCTATAAAACTCGCTGAGCCCGGCAGAAAATGAGCCACCATGACCGAAAGTCAGCAGAAAAAGCGAACTGCAGCCCCAAGGCTGTAAAAACTGCATTCTCAAACTGTCGGTGTGAAGTCTTCTTCAAACATTTAAAGAGATGAAAACAGGATATTCAAAGTCTGACAAAGAAGCAAGAAACCATCAAATTTGCAGAAAAGGACTATTCCAGAAATAAAAGTTACAATTGAAATCAGAAACTGAATGTGGAGGTGAAACATCAGACAAGGCCTGAGAGTGTGCTGGAGAGGGACGGCCAGAACTACCCAGGGGGAAGCACGGAGGGACGAGCAAATAAAAAAGACCTGGACTCACGCGTTCCTGGGGAATGTGAAATGGTGCAGTGACTCTGGAAACAGTCTGGAATCTTCTCAGAAGGTTAAACGTAGAGTTACCATGTGACCCACCAGTTCCACCCCTAGGCATCTATTCAAGAGAAACGAAGGTGTACATCCACACAAAAATTTGCACTGAATGTTCATAACAGCATTATTCATAATAGCCCAAAGGTGGAAACAATCCAAATGTCCATCACCAAATAAACGAAATGTGATATATGTATGCAATGGAATATTATTCATCCACAAAAAGGAATGAAGTAACAATACATGATGAACCTCGAAAACGTTATGGTAAGTGAAAGAAGCCAGGCGCAAAAGACCACATATTGTATGATTCCATTTACTTGAAATGTCCTGAATGGACAAATCCATAGAGACAGGCAGCAGATGACTGCTTACCAGGAGCCGGGGGGGAGGCGAGAATGGAAAGTGACTGCCGATGGGTATGGAAGTTTCTGGTGGGGGAGGGTGATGAAAACATTCTAATGTTTTTCACTTTTTCTGTTCATTGTGGTGATGGCTGCACAAGTTTGTGAGCACACCAAAAACTGTATGGCACACTTTAAATGGGTGAATTGTATGGTGTGTGAACTATAACTCAATAAAGGTTTTCTTAGGGAGATTGACACATAGATGGAGAGAGATCTAACAGACCAAATCGATGTCATAAAAGGAAAAATCAGAGAGGGGGGCAGAGGCAATGTTTAACGTCATAATGGTTGAAAGTTTTACAGAAATTATAAAGCAAGCTATCAAGTCGTTGGATTCAAAAAGCTCAATGAATCCCAAGCAGGATTTTCAAAAGAGGAAGGAAGGAAGGAAGAAAGAAAGAAAGGGAGAGAGAAAGAGAGAGGGAGGGAGAGGGGAAGAAAGAAAGAAAGAAAGAAAGAAAGAAAGAAAGAGAGAGAGAGGGAGGGAGGGAGGGAGGAAGGAAGAAAGAAAGAAAGAAATCCACATCTAGACATGTCATAGGTGTATCATTCAGGGTCCCAATCAGGAGACAGAAATCACATAGTCACTGGACAGGGAAAATTTATTCTAAAGAGTAATTAACCATAGCAGGGGATTGGAGTCCTGGGGGATTGGGTAGCAGAGATAAAGACAACTTTAAAGAATGCTGGAATAGTACATATAAGGAGCAGCACAGCCCCAGAGCTGAGATAGAGGTCCATGCAAGAGGGTCCCTGGGCAGAGACCGGACCTCACTGAAGACAGCGGTAGAGGGAGGAGAAGGCCACAGAGATGTGCCCCCAGCTCCCTCTGGAAACCCAGCCCCAGGGTGACAACCCTCGGCTGCCGCCCCTCCAGCCCCCTCCGGCCCCATTACCACAGAGCAGGCAGTGAGGGGTGGGTTTGGGGCTGGGAGGCAGTAAATTAACTGTCATGCCGGGAAAGCAGCAGAACAAAAAGAAAACTCTTAAATCCAGCCGAAGAAAATGACAGAATGCGAAAGAAGAAATGCCCGTTAGACTGACAGTGCACAGCAGAGAACAGCCTTCGAGGGGCAGGAAGTAATCTCAACCCAGCATTCTAAACCCAGGAGAACGGTCCTCAAGAACGGGGCCAAATAAAGATTTTTCCAGACAAAACTAAGAGAGTTGACCGATAAGCCCTCAGTGGAGAAGCGGCTTGACAATGTCCTTCAGTGGGAAACAAGGTCTGAATTACAAGAGGGAATGGTGAGCAAAGAACACGGTAGACATTTGGTTAAATTGAAACAAATTACTGTACAAAATAATGGAAACATCTGATTCGTGGGAAGGAGGAAATGGGGTAGGCCAAAGAAACTAGATAAGAGCATTCTCCCCCAGTTATTCACTTTTTTCAGTTATCTATGTCAATATGGACTCATGGGTGTTGGTTTTATTCTCTGGGTTATAAAAGCATGCTATCATTATTTATTTTGTAACTTCAGTTGCTCCAGCCTTTGACTTCATTGTGGCTACCCTTTTTTTTTAATAGCACTTCCTTACTTTCTCGCTCTCCAGGACTATCTTGTATATTTATTCCCTGAACCAGCATTAAAATCAACCAGTTAACCAGTTTTCCAAGGAACCTGGTTCCTTTTACAAAGAAGGATATTTAGAAACCAAGATCTGGGTGCTAGGTGTGTTTTGTTTTGTTTTGTTTAATTTTAGGTTTATTATCGTGGGCTTTCTAGCTATTTAATCATACCAGCTTTTTAAGAAAAGGATGATTTAACTACTTCTTTTCCAATGTTTATACATATTATTTCCTTCTTTTTTCTAACTGCACTTTTTATTTTGATCTTTATATTTTAAAGCAGGCACGTAAAATTCACATAAAATTCATGCGATACCAGAGTAATTGCGTTTTATATGTAATTATTTATTTATTTATTTATTTATTTGTGCGGTACGCGGGTCTCTCACTGTTGTGGCCTCTCCCGTTGCGGAGCACAGGCTCCGGACACGCAGGCTCAGCGGCCATGGCTCACGGGACCAGCCGCTCCGCGGCATGTGGGATCTTCCCAGGCCGGGGCACGAAAGCGTGTCCCCTGCATCAGCAGGCGGACTCTCAACCACTGCGCCACTAGGGAAGCCCTATATGTAATTTTTATCTCTTGCTTTTTTTACACTTAATGCGATGTCCTGAGCATTTCCCAATATTATTAATGGTTCTTTAAAAGCATTATTTGAATAGCTGTTTAATAGTGCCTCTGATGGACATACTACAGTTTACTTAAGCATGTTAGGTAACTTTTAGCCATCTTCCAGTTTTCCAGTGTTAGACCTGATACTGCCACTAACATCCCTGCACATACATCTTTATTTCTCTCCAGTTATGTCTTCATAGAGCGGTAGGTATGAGAGTCACCCTGGGTCAGACTTTATTTAGACTCCAGGCTACATAGCTGTGGCATGAGGCTGGAAGTTGATGAAGCCTCAGGGTTTAGGGTTCAAACCAGAGCCGAGATGAAGTTAAAGGTACATACCTTTACAGCTCCTGTGTGCTCTGTGGGCGCAAGACTTGGACGCATGTTTCTTCTTTTCTATCAACCTGGCATTTATTCATCATTCATTTACTCACTCCACAAATATTTATTGAACAGGGCTTCCCTGGTGGCGCAGTGGTTGAGAGTCCGCCTGCCGATGCAGGGGACACAGGTTCGTGCCCCAGTCTGGGAGGATCCCACATGCCGCGGAGCGGCTGGGCCCGTGAGCCATGGCCGCTGAGCCTGCGCATCCAGAGCCTGTGCTCCGCAACGGGAGAGGCCACAGCAGTGAGAGGCCTGTGTACCGCAAAAAAAAAAAAAAAAAAAAAAAAAAAAAATATATATATATATATATATATATATATATATATAGAACACCTACTATGTGCCAGGCCAGTGCTTTAGATACCCAACAAAGACCCCTGCTGTCATGGGTTTATACTTTAGAGGGAGGGGAGATAGATAATAAGTAAGAAATGTATCAATACTTGTGTAATATGTTAGAAGTATTACAGAAAAATGAAATGTAGAACAGGGTTGGGGGATCAGGAGAACATAGGGTGGTCAGGAAGGATCTCCTTGAGAGGGGAGACAAAGAAGCAAGGGAGGATGAAGTCAAGATGTCATCCGGGGGAAGAACATTCCAGACAGTGGGTACAGCCAAGGCAAAGTTCTTTGGTTGAGAATGTGCCTCCTTCTTCTTTTTTTTTTTAAAGAGCATTCAATTACAAGGACATTTTCCCATCTCATTAGATGTTACAAAACTGTTCTCTGAACTCTATGAAGTACAAGTAAGCCTGATGCTCTCCCCCGCCACTCCCCAGATAATTAGGGAAGAACTCTCTTTCCCACACTGCTGTCCATGTGCCCCTGGGCTGTAGGGCAGGTCCTGGGAATGGTGGCTAGAGCACAAGGGCTGTGAAGTGTCCATGCTAATTCCAGCTCAGGTGGCAGGATGACAAATAAAAGAGTTAATTCTTGGCTTTTGACTTTCAAAACAGACCCTTGAAACTCACAGAAGATGGAATAAATGCAGAGAAGTCAGAGGAGGGGGTGAGCTGGACCAGGGAGCAGGGCCAGTCCCTGAGGAACAGCAGCCTTTCCAGCACTTGGTCCCAAACATTGTGGTCTCAGGACCCCTTTCCACTCAAAATTGTTTGAGGGAACCAAAGAGCTCTATAAGAGTTCGACCTGTTGCTATTTACCACATTAGAAATGAAAACCAAGAAATCTTTAAATGATTTATTCATTTAAAAATAACAATGATCGGGGATGGAAAAAAATATTCCACGCAAATGGAAATCAAAAGAAAGCTGGAGTAGCAATACTCATATCAGATAAAATGGACTTTAAAATAAAGAATGTTACAAGAGACAAGGAAGGACACTACATGACGATCAAGGGATCAATCCAAGAAGAAGATATAACAATTATAAATATATATGCACCCAACACAGGAGCACCTCAATGCATAAGGCAAACGCTAACAGCTATAAAAGAGGAAATCGACACACAATAAGAGTGGGGGGCTTTAACACCTCACTTACACCAATGGACAGATCATCCAGACAGAAAATTAATAAAGAAACACAAGCTTTAAATGACACAACAGACCAGATAGATTTAATTGATATTTATAGGACATTCCATCTGAAAACAGCAGATTACACTTTCTTCTCAAGTGCACAGGGAACATTTTCCAGGATAGATCATATCTTGGGACACAAATCAAGCCTTGGTAAATTTAAGAAAATTAAAATCATATCAAGCATCTTGTCCACCCACAACACTCTGAGATTAGAAATAAATTACAGGGGAAAAAAATGTAAAACACACACACACATGGAGGCTAAACAATACGTTATGAAATAACCAAGAGATCATTGAAGAAATCAAAGAGGAAATAAAAAAATACCTAGAGACAAATGACAATGAAAACATGACGATCCAAAACCTATGGGATGCAGCAAAAACGGTTCTAACAGGGAACTTTATAGCAATACAATGCCTCAAGAAACAAGAAAAATCTCAAATAAACAATCTAACCCTACACCTAAAGCAACTAGAGAAAGAAGAACAAACAAAACCCAAAGTTAGTAGAAAGAAAGAAATCATAAAGATCAGAGCAGAAATAAATGAAATAGAAACAAAGAAAACAATAGCAAAGATCAATAAAACTAAAAGCTGGTTCTTTGAGAAGATTAACTAAATTGATATACCTTTAGCCAGACTAATCAAGAAAAAGAGGGAGAGGACTCAAATCAATAAAAGTAGAAATGAAAAAGGAGAAGTTACAATGGACACTGCAGAAATACAAAGCATCCTAAGGGACTACTACAAGCAACTCTATGCCAATAAAATGGACAACCTAGAAGAAATGGACAAATTCTTAGAAAGGTATAACCTTCCAAGGCTGAACTAGAAAGAAATAGAAAATATGAACAGACCAATCACAAGTAATGAAATTGAAACTGTGATCCAAAATCTTCCAACAAACAAAAGTCCAGGACCAGATGGCTTTACAGGTGAATTCTATCAAACATTTAGAGAAGAGCTAACACCCATCCTTCTCAAATTCTCCCAAAAAATTGCAGAGGAAGGAACACTCCCAAACTCCTTCTATGAGGCCACCATCACCCTGACACCAAAACCAGACAAAGATACTACAAAAAAAGAAAATTACAGACCAATATCACTGATGAATAGAGATGTAAAAATCCTCAACAAAATACTAGCAAACAGAATCCAACAACACATTAAAAGGATCATACACCATGATCAAATGGGATTTATCCCAGGGGTGCAAGGATTCTTCAATATATGCAAATCAATCAATGTGATACACCATATTAACAAATTGAAGAATAAAAACCATATGATCATCTCAACAGATGCAGAAAAAGCTTTTGACAAAATTCAACACCCATTTATTATAAAAACTCTCCAGAAATTGGGCATAGAGGGAACCTACCTCAACATAATAAAGGTCACATATGACAAACGCACAGCCAACATCGTTCTCAATGGTGAAAAACTGAAAGCATTTCCTCTAAGATCAGGAACAAGACAAGGACGTCCACTCTCACCACTATTATTCAACATAGTTTTGGAAGTCCTAGCCATGGCAATCAGAGAAGAAAAAGAAATAAAAGCAATACAAATTGGTAAAGAAGAAGTAAAACTGTCACTGTTTGCAGATGACATGATACTATACATAGAGAATCCTAAAGACGCCACCAGAAAACTACTAGAGCTAATCAATGAATCTGGTAAAGTTTCAGGATACAAAATTAATGCACAGAAATCTCTTGCATTCCTATACGCTAATGATGCAAGATCAGAAAGAGAAATTAAGGAAACACTCCCATTTACCATTGCAACAAAAAGAATAAAGTACAGAGACAGGCATAGGTAAAGTAAAGAGACAGGCACAGGCAAACTGGACCCATTTTCAAGCAAAAGGGAAAGGGAACCATGTAACTGTCCAGAAATTTGGGACCTTATAGAGTAAGAAAATCAATTTGCTTCTAGACACAATGTAATAGGAAACAAGCCTGACCAAGGTTGTGAGCGGCAAAGACCCATTGACACTCAGGTGGGGGACTTCCCTGGTGGCGCAGTGGTTAAGAATCCGCCTGCCAATGCCGGGGACACGGGTTCAAGTCCTGGTCCGGGAAGATCCCACATGCTGCAGAGCAGCTAAGCCCGTGCGCCACGACTACCGAGCCTGCGCTCTACAGCCCGCCACAACTACTGAGCCTGTGCACCTAGAGCCCGTGCTCTGCAACAAGAGAAGCCACCGCAATGAGAAGCCAGCACACCGCAACGAAGAGTGGGCCCCGCTCTCCGCAACTAGAGAAAGTCCGCATGCAGCCGAAGACCCAGTGCAGCCAACAATAAATAAACCTAAATAGAAGAAAACACTCAGGTGGGTAACATGGGGATGAGAGGGTTGTGGTGGTGAGGAGGTGGTGAGAATTGCGTTGAGGAAGGGATGGGGGTGTGGTGCTTGCACATGTAAACAGATGGAAACTGGTCAGAAGTCTGGTCATTCTTCGAGGGAATTGTCCTGCCAAAGAAGCCAGGAAACCAGACTTTATAAAAACCTTATGCTCACAGACACAAAAAACAAACCTACGATTACCCAAGGGGAAAGAGGGGGAGGGATAAATTAGGACTCGAACATTTATGTACTACTATATATAAAATAGATAACCAACAAGCACCTACAGGACAGCACAGGGAACTCTACTCAATATTTTGTAATACCCTATAAGGAAAAAGAATCTGAAAAAGAATAGATATATATTCTGTATATATATATAAAGCATCTGAAAAACAATATATATTCTTTATATGTATTTTTATATATATCATATATAGCTATACAACTGAATCATTGTGCTGTACACCTGACAGTAACACATTGTAAATCAATTATACTTCAATACAAAATCAAGAAAATGGGACTTCCCTGGTGGCGCAGTGGTTAAGACTCCGTGCTCCCAGTGCCGAGAGCCCGGGGTTAGATCCCTGGCCAGGGAACTAGATCCCACGTTCTTGCCGCGACTAAGAGTTCGCGGGCCACAACTAAGGAGCCTGTCTGTCGCAGCTAAGACCTGACACAACCAAATAAATAAATACTTAAAATAATAAAAAATAAATTAAAAAAATTTTTTAAATTAAAAAAAAAACCCTATGCTGTTCGGGCATTGAAACAAAAGCCACGTGCAGACCCCCAAACTTGCACAGGTGGGAAGTGGGCCGCCCAAGCTGGACATCCCCCAAGGAGGGCATGGTCTCCTTACGCACTTCAGATGTGGCCACAGGAGACAGTGGGCAGGGAAGGACGTCCTGGAGGGTGGAGCCAGAGCTTTGCTGTCTCTTCAACAACTGCACCTGTCCCTCCTGCCTCTCTTCTCTGGAGGTCCTAGAGTCAGGGCTCAGTCCTCTGGATCCGTTTCCAGATCTCCTGTCTCTCTTGTCTGGATTTCCATTTTCACAGTCATTTTGCGCTACGTTGTCAGTTTTGCCACCTGATCTTTCAGAAGGTTCTCAGCGGGGACTCATTTTTTTTCACTTCCTCTTTTGAACGTTTAATCTTGGAAGTTTCAGGAGGCCGTCTTCGCCTATTTGTAGGTCCTTTGGGTTCCCCTTATTCTCTTCCAAAGCCTCTTGTGTGAGTGCCGACTGGCAGGAGCCTCCCGGTTCAGCTGGCTGTCATCCCATAGAGGCTGTCATTGTTTTCTCTGCTGATGTAAACGTGCAGTTCCTTTGGCTCCCGGATAGGCTGGGTTTGGGGGTTCTGTGGTGGCCACTGCCAAGCTGGCCAGATCTCCACACCCCTCCTTGGGGACCTAAGCACTCTGTCGCCCCCCCCACCCCGGCCCTGCTCAGTGTGGGCGGCTGATTGCTCTCAGTGGAGAGTCCCTCTCCTGGAAAACGAAAGCTGCCTCTTCAAGATCGTGACGCCTTCCTGGGCCGGCCACGTTCAGTAATGGGTCACTGTTGGGGCATAAAGGCCCAGGCCCTTTGTCCCAGCTCCAAAGTCCCCTGTAAGATAAGCTGAGGCTTTCAACTTCTTCCTTTGCCCAGTTTTGCCTCTTCCGCTTCCCCACAGGTGTTGATCCCAAGAACCCTCCCCAATCAACCACCCACACGCAAATCCCAGCATCTCAGAGTCCGACTTCCAGAGGACGTGAGCAGCAAACGTGTCTCTTGGTCAGTAGAAACCCCGTATGTAGTGGAAGACGAGGGATTCTTTGTTCTAGGGGCCTGCAGGAAGGCACCCAGCAGGCTGGGCCCTCCACACAGGTGGGTGGGCAAGGGGCCGTCTTTTCTCAGGTGCAAGCAGAGGCAAGCATGGGGATGGAAAGTCTCTGCAGCCCCCGAGGAGGGTAGCTTGTGCTGTAGTCAAAGAGGTGAATGGCAAGTGTGGAAATAAACAAAGACCGCCCAAAGGAGAAAAAGCAAAGGCTACTGATTCAGAGCTGGCTATAGCAAGGGGGTCTGCCACCATCATCTGCATCTGGCAGGGACTCAAAGGCAGGCAGAAGCTTTATGGGGGGAAGGGAGACCTCAGGTGTGCCCTGACTGGAGGCTGCTGGCCTGGGGAGTTGGAAGTGGGCTGACTAGAAGTGGGGCGTCATGTTTGTTGTTCTCTTGTTGGTCTTCAATTGGAAACAGGGACAAAAGTTGACAGTTCATAATCAAGTCCTGGCCATATGGGGCTGATTGTTACAGAAGTTATTGTTTCGCTGCCTGCATTGTTGCTAGAGATACGAATGTGGTTTCCTGCAAGTCTGACTGCCAGCAGGCTGGCTTCCTGGGCTATTCAGTGTGGATAAGGGGATTGGTTTCCTGGGCAGCTCGTGTAGACTGTGGGTCAGAGTTCTACTCTCATATATGGTTTGGTCATTGTCTGTTTGTATATTCAGTCTCTCAGAAGAGATTCTAGGGCTTCCCTGGTGGTGCAGTGGTTGAGAGTCCACCTGCCGATGCAGGGGACATGGGTTCATGCCCCGGTCTGGGAGGATCCCACATGCCGCGGAGCGGCTGGGCCCGTGAGCCATGGCCGCTGAGCCTGCGCATCTGGAGCCTGTGCTCCGCAATGGGAGAGGCCACAACAGTGAGAGGCCCCTGTACGGCAAGAAAAAAAAAAAGAGAGAGAGAGATCCTGGACAAGGGGCTCCTCCTTTGGAGCAAAATCAGGGTCTTGTCAAGGACAGAGGGACCTCCCATTGCCTGCCCAGCAGGATTCATCACTGTGATGGACCACCAACTCCTGGGTGTCTTTCATTGTTTCCTCTCTGAAGAGAACTCTTCATTGCAATTTGCTAGCCCTGTTTCACGGTTGTGAATTAGGGGAGGCATGCCAAGGAAGAGCAGAGCAAGAAAAAGAAATTCACTCTGAGATACAGCGTACAATCAAAGACAATGAGAACATTCCTAAAAGCTGCAGGAATAGAGACTGATGGCCTTTAGAAGAGGAACAGGAAGATTGGCAGCTGACATGGCAGCAGCATCAATGGAAGTAAGACAGTGAAGGGATATCTTCAGTGTACGAAGAGAAAATAACTGTCAATCTTGAGGTTTTTATTTATTTATTTATTTTCGGCTGCGCTGGGTCTCCGTTGCTGCACACGGGCTTTCTCTAGTTGCAGCGAGTGCGGGCTACTCTTCATTGCGGTGCACGGGCTTCTCATTGCGGTGGCTTCTCTTGTTGTGGAGCATGGGTTCTAGGCGCGTGGGCTTCAGTAGTTGTGGCTCACAGGCTCTAGAGCACAGGCTCAGTAGTTGTGGTGCACGGGCTTAGTTACTCTGCGGCGTGTGGGATCTTCCCAGACCAGGGCTTAAACCTGTGTCCCCTGCAGTGGCAGGTGGATTCTTAATCACTTCACCACCAGGGAAGTTCTTGAGTTTCATACCTAAGGAAAATATGTTTCAAGAGTGAAGGAGAGGGGCTTCCCTGGTGGCGCAGTGGTTGAGAGCCCGCCTGCTGATGCAGGGGACACGGGTTCGTGCCCTGGTTCGGGCAGATCCCACATGCCGCAGAGCAGCTGGGCCCATGAGCCATGGCCGCTGAGCCTGAGCGTCCGGAGCCTGTGCTCTGTCCACAATGGGAGAGTCCACAACAGTGAGAGGCCCGCGTACCGCAAAAAAAAAAAAAAAAAAAAAAAAAAGGAAAGAGTGAAGGAGAAATATAAACATCTTCAGGCAAACAAAAGCTGAGAGAATTCACAAACAGCAGACGCTCACTAAAGTAAATTTGTTTAGGCAGAAGGAATGTGACCACAGATGGGAGGCTGGGGAAACAAGATGAAATGAAAAGAAAAGAAAGTAGTAAACATATGGTAAATGGAAATAAACATTGTCTAACAGAATAATTTTAAAACATCAAATTAAAATACATGACAATGGTAACACACAAATCAGGAGGGGAATAAATGGAATTATAAGTTCTGAGAGTCTTATATCATCTGTTTAGACACTGGTAAGATAGATTATCAATGTCTTAATTCAGAGGGTAACCACTAAAAGAAGAGAAACACAGTGCATAAATCATACATTAGCAGAGGGGAGAAGTAGAATAATTTTTTTAAATTAACCAATCCAAAAGAAATCATAAAAGGGGAGACAAAGAAACACAGAATAAGTGGGACATATAGAAAGTACAAAATAGAGTGGTAGATATAAATCCAAATAAGTCCATAGTTGCATTAAACATAATTACATTACATGCAAATCCATAATTATATTAAATGTTTGCATATTCCAGTTAAAAGACAAATATTGTTAGATTGAATTTTTAAAAATCTAATAACACTTACTTAAAAGAGACATATCTAAAACATAAGGATGGTGAAATATTGAAAGTTGATGGGTAGAAAAAGACATATATATACATATACAAATATTAATCAAATGAAAGATAATTTATATATTAATGTCTGACAAGGTAGACTTTGAGCCAATCCTTTAAAATAAAGATTGCCTCATAAAGAAAAATAGTCAATTCCACAGGAAAATATAACAATTCTAAATTGATAGGTGCCTAATAACATGGCCTAAAAATAAGTAAAGCAAAAATTGATAGAACATCAAGGAGACACAGAAAATCTACAATTAACAGAAAATTTTAACACTTCTCTCTCAGTAACTGATAGAACAAGTAGACAAAAAATCAGTAAGGATATGGAAGATTCGAACAATATAATTAACAAGTGACTTGATTTACACATATAGAACCCTGAAGAACACACATTCTTTTCAAGCACATTCAGAACATTTACACAAAATGACTATACACTGATCCATAAACCAATTTCAACACATTTCGAGGACTAAAATAATACAGAATATATTTTCCAACCATAATGCAATTAATCTAGAAATTGAAAACAAACAAAAAACTGGAAAGTTTTCCTATTTATTTGGAAAGTAAGAAACACACTTTTAAATAGCAAACAGATCAAAGAATAATTCAGATGGGAATTTAGAAATATTTGACAAATAATGAGAGTACTATATCCCAAAACTTTGGGGTACAGCTAAAGCAGTACATAGAAGAAATTTATAGTCTTAAATGCATATCTTAGGGAAAAAAATTGAAAGTTAATGTGATAAACTTTCATCTCAAGAAGTTAGAAAAGTAGCTGAGTGTGTTTCACTGTTGAAGGGATGATGCCAATGGCAGGGGAGGGGTGGGGCATCCAGGAGGGAAGTGGTCCATCAGTGGGGTAAGGTTCTCAAGGAGACAGGGGAGGATAGGATCCCCACACCTCAGGTGAGGAGCTGATCCTTGACAAGAGACAACATCTCTTCCTACTTGATAGAAAAAGATGGATGCAGATTCAGGCTGATTTGCAGGTAGAGAGGGAGGGAGTTGAGAGGGCTCCCATCATTTTCTCTTTGAAGAAATAGGCAAGACCTTCTGCTGAAAGTTTGAAGAGGGTGGAAGGAGTGGCAGTGATCCCCTACCAGGAAAGCATGGGACTTCTGGCAGCACAGAGGGCCTAGTTGAGGCAGGAGACCACAGATCTTCCTTAGCACCCAGGGGCAGGCATGAAAAAGGGGGACAGCTGAGTCATCCAGGGGAACGGTGTCACCAAGTGGGTGCACTGGAAGGACAAGGACGGGGAAGATACTCTGCTGGCAACAGTGACTCACCTGCTGGATCACAGAATCCAAGCTGGAGGAGGAAGGAAGGGACAGCAGGGTGAGAAAGCAGAAGGGGGAAGGGGCTGCAGGTGTGCAGGAGCCCAAATCAGGTGCAGCGGGAGGAGGGAGGTTTGAGAGCTTCAGGGAGGGTTCGAGAGCAGGGATCCTGAAGGAATCATCTCTGAGATGGAGCCTCTCCATCTGAACCGGGCGGGGTCCCGACTGTGGCTTTGGGAAAGGAGGCTGAAGCAGAGAAGCCAGGAAGGTCATTGAGACGGGGACAGAGAAAGAGCACACAAAGGACGGAGTCCCCCGGGATGATATCAAAGTAGGGGTGGGGGAACTTCCCTGGAGGTCCAGTGGGTGGGACTCTGTGCTCCCAATGCAGGGGGCCTGGGTTCAATCCCTGGTCAGGGAACTAGATCCCGAATGTATGCCGCAACTAAGAGCCCACATGCTGCAATGAAGATCCCTCATGCTGCAACTAAGACCCAGTGCAGCCTAAATAAATAAATATTTTAAAAAACAATAAAGTAGAGGTGGGGAAGGCAGTGGTCTGATGCCATCGGAGGTGGGATGCGGAGGTTGGTAGAAAGCAGTGCCCAGGAGCGGTGGAGGGTGGTACCTCCCTGTGTATACTTCAAGGCATAAAAATGTTTTCCCTAGCGCTTCTCCCAGCCTGCCTTTCTGGAAACATGCAGTGGAAATTCTAAACCAGCTTTTAGGACAGTCAGACATCTCCAAAACACATGAAATCCACAGAAGACAAAATCTTGAGGATAAGAGTGTGTGTGTGTGTGTGTGTGTGTGTGTGTGTGTGTGTGTGTGTGTGTGTGTGTGATCAGTGAAACCTTAAGTGCCACAGAGAAACTTAAATCAGAAATTTAAAGGAGAGGCATGGGACTTTCCTGGTGGCACAGTGGTTGAGAATCCGCCTGCCAGTGCAGGGGACACAGGTTCCCTGGTCCAGGAAGATCCCACATGCCGCGGAGCAACTAAGCCCGTGAGCCACAACTACTGAAGCCCGCGCCCCTAGAGCCTGTGCTCTCCAACAAGAGAAGCCACTGCAATGAGAAGCCCGTGCACCAGAATGAAGAATAGCCCCTGCTCGCTGCAACTAGAGAAAGCCCTCGCGCAGTAACCGAGACCCAACACAGGCAAAAATATAAATAAAAATAAAATAAAGGAGAGGCAGAGTGCAGTATTTACCACTGGGGTCTTGGTTAGGGTTCACTGTGATGCCTCTTGTGACTTGGGTTATAATCGGAAACA
Source organism: Leucopleurus acutus (assembly GCF_964270905.1). Taxonomy (NCBI): domain Eukaryota; kingdom Metazoa; phylum Chordata; class Mammalia; order Artiodactyla; family Delphinidae; genus Leucopleurus; species Leucopleurus acutus. The sequence continues at coordinate 104,691,040 of NC_139151.1, read as the reverse complement.
GTGACTGAGGTTTACTGTTTCGGATGTGTCAGATGTACCTGGGCATTCCCATCCGTTTGGCTGGAGGTAAACAAATGACCGCATGGAATACAGATGAGAGAGACCATAGGGCTTATTGCTGTGAAAACCTCTAGCACAGAAAGCAGCCTTTCTTCATTTTCCAAGTACACTATTGTTCAAACCAGTGACTTTTGTTGTTCACTTGCTCTGTTACACAGTTGATCAACATAATTCTTGGAAAAATCATTCAGGTTCTGCAAGACTGTAACTGATTTGTTTCTTTGTTTTTTCCTCTAAGCAAAACAGTATCAAATCGTACCAAGTCAGATCAAACCTTCTCAAAGAATTATTTTTCCATTCCTTTGTCAGGTCTTTAACTTGAACTTCTAACAATAATCTAATAAGGAATAGATACATCCAGAGAATAGGGAAAGGTTTGTGTCTCAGTGATTACATGTTATACTGTTTTAAAATGTGTATTGGGATTAAGCTGTCTTTTGTTGTTGCTGAAGAACATTTTTCCTAAAAAACTTTTTATAATGGAAAACTTTTTTTACTATAAAATTAATACACATTTTATAGAAATTTTGCAAAATACAGAAAGGCATGATAGTTTCTTTGCTATTTTTACCGTTTAGAGTTACAGATGAATGTTAGCATTATTTTCTCAAGTTCCAAAAAAATTCCAAATTGAGTTTTTGATTAGAATTGTATTCAACCCATAAATTAATTTGAGGAAACTACATCTTTACAAGATTTTACTTTCCCAGCCAGGAACATGAATATACCTCTCCATTTATTCAAGTATATTTTGAAGTCTTCCATACAAAGAACATTCCAAAACTTGACAGTCCTTAATGTTTCTCACTAATGTATCCCTAGCTATTTTATATTTTTGTCATCAGAGTAATTGACATTCTTTAAGCTGTTTTTTTTTATTGGCATACAAGAAATCTACTGACATATACTTATTTTGCATTGGGACAGATTATTAAATTATACATTTTAGTTGATTTTAAGGTGACTCTCTGAGACATTCTAGGTAATTGACCTTATATTATGTAAATAATGAAAACTTGTCTTTAAAAAATATACTCTAGGGACTTCCATGGTGTTCCAGTGGGTAAGACTCTGCACTCCCATTTTGGGGGGCCCGGGTTCGACCCCTGGTCGGGGAACTAGATCCCACATGCATGCCGCAGCTAAGACCTGGCACAGCCTAAATAAATAAATAAATATTTTAAAAATAAAATAAAATAAAGTAAAAAATTTACCCTATTTATTGTTCTTCTCTCATTCCTTTGACTAGAACAATGTTCATTAGGATCTCGTTCCTGATCTCTCTAGGAACACCTCTAATTTTCAAAAAATCATTAAGTCTAACGTAGGATAATAATTTGAAATAATTATTCTTTATCATATTGAGCAAATATGCTTCTATTCCTAGTTTTTATCCAACTACATTAGCCCTTTTTTTTACTAAATTTGTAATAGAGATTCCCATCACTTCTTCCCCACCCATGTCATATGTAGTGAATACATGCTTGCAATGACCACACACAGAGTTTCTGATCAAGATTTGCAGGATCTTAGTTCCCTGAACAGGAATTGAACCCCGGCTCTCAGCAGTGAGAGCATGGGGCCCTAACCACTGGGCTGCCAGAGTGTTCCCCCTGATCAAGATATTTTTCGTGGTAACCTCTTCAAAATTTTGGTAGTCAGGATATACAAGATATGTTGTTTGTATAAGTAGGAGATAAACATTTAAAACCAATTTTTTTTTAAACAATCATTTCTGACAAGAGTCCCTGCTCATCCTCAAAGTACCTCCACCCTCGATTTTCCATTTCTTGGACTCTGAGCCATGTTCCCTGGGTTCCTGGAGTATGAACACCTCCAGCTGCACTGTTGCCCTTGTCCATGAAGAGCTCTGCAGCTGCTGCTGAAAGACATGCCATGTGACAGCCCCTCACATTTACTCAGAGCTGTATTTGCTGCCTGGGGCCCCCAGGGTTTGCCATCAGATATTTCTCTGTGCTGCCACCCTCCACAGAACCCTGGATAAGGTGACCCTGTGTGGCCAAGCCAAGGGCTGAAGGTTGAAACTCCAGTTTTATCTGCAGAGTTGATAAGCATATTCTTAATCCTTTTCCCCAGGACATCCAATAAAGCTATAAATTATCCAGTTATTAGATGGAGCAATCTATGTATGTTCATGAGGCCAGGATTTGTTAGTAATGTCATTCAAGTCTTTAATAATCTTACTGTTTTGTTTTTGTTTTGTTTTGTTTTTTTTGGGGGGGGGCGTCTGCTTGTTCTATACGTTACTAAGAGAAGCATATTAAAATCTCTCCCTACGTTGGGGATTTTTCCATTTCTTCTCTGCCAATTTTGCTTTATGAATTTTGAGGTCTTGTTATTGGGTGCATTCCAATTTAGAATAGTTAGAATTATACATCTTCCTGGTGTATTTGATTTTGTATAATTAGTAAGTGAGTCTCTTTACCTCCAGTAAAACTTTGTAAAAAATAAATTTTATTGGGGGTATAATTTACATACAACAAAATGCATTCATTTTAAGTGCTTGACTCCACTTACACGCAAACACACACACACTCATGTAACTACCATCACAATCCTATTTTCACTTTTGCCTTTCTTTACAGCAGTGTTTTGTTTTTTAGTTAAACTCATTTAGGCAGAATTTACATTCAGTAAAATTCACACTGTCATGAGTTATGACAAATGTATACAGTTGTGTAATCATCACCATAAGCAAGATATATAATAGAATATTTCCATCAAAAATTTCCCTAATGCCCTTTTGTTGGGGTGGCCAGATTTAGCAAGTTTAGCTGAGCAACCTGTATTTTATCTGGCAACATTGAGCCAATCCCTCTATCCTCATCCCATTCCCTGGGGACCACAGATTTCTGTCTCCATACTTTTGTCTTTTCATGAGTATCCTATAAATGAAGTCATATGTCTCTCTGTTTTTTGTTTTTTCAGATGCTCTGTGAAGAAATTCACTTTCCCACTTATAACTTTAAGACTTTGCACACATCACAACAGTGCATTAGTGATACAAGCTGTAAGTCCTTTTCCATTCCTTTGGAGTTTGCATATGATGGTTCTGCATCAGTCACTGCAGGTAGATTGAGTAAGCTTTGTTTTTTAACATGCATTCAACTAGATAAGATTCAGAGTAGATTATTACTCCACTCTTATCATTACCGTTAGCTAAACAATTGCCTGGCAGCCCACCAAACAGGATTTGCTTTAAGACCAGCCCACAGAGTCAGTTGGAGACTGAGGGCACTGGGACGTGCTGGGCCGGCTGTAGTAGCGTATGTCTCTTCTGTGTGGCTTCTTTCTCTTAGCATAATGCTTTTGTGATTCATCGGTGTTGGTGAATGTATCAGTAATTCGTGCTTTTTTATAGTTAAGTATAGATATAACACAATTTATATATCCATTCACCCACTGACTCATTTGGGTGCTTCCAGCCTTTGGCAATTATGAATAAAGTTGCTACAGACGTTTTCATACAGGTCTTTGTATGAACACGTTTTCATTTCCCTTGGGTGGATATCTAGGAGTGGGATGGCTGTGTCATATAACAAGTGTATATTTAACTTTATAAGAGACTGTCAAACTGTTTTCCAAAACGGCTCTACCATTTTGCATTCCCATCAGCAATGTGTAAGAATTCAAACTGCTCTGAATCTTTGTAGATACTTGGTATTTTTGTTTTGGGCCGGGAAGGAGGACAAGGCGGTCCTAGTACTGCCCTTTCTTATCTGACTGATTACACAGGGGGTTCAGTTGGTGAAAGTTCATCAAGCTATAAACCTGTATGTACACTTTTCTGTGCATATAATAATCCTCAATAAAAAGATTTTTAAAGTACACAAAATACCTTTGAATAATTCTACTAAATTAACTAAACATGTGTTAAAATTTAAAATGTGATTTTTAAAAAACTGAAAGAGGGCTTCCCTGGTGGCGCAGTGGTTGAGAGTCCACCTGCCGATGCAGGGGACACGGGTTGGTGCCCCGGTCCGGGAAGATCCCACGTGCCGCGGAGCGGCTGGGCCCGTGAGCCATGGCCGCTGAGCCTGCGCATCCGGAGCCTGTGCTCCGCAATGGGAGAGGACACAACAGTGACAGGCCCGCGTACTGCAAAAAAAAAAAAAAAAAAAAACTGAAAGAAAAAAAAACATCAGTATAAATCCATAGTAGCCTGGCTTCATAATCTCTAAGATTTTTTTCCCCCAGCTATCCATAGTAAATATTTGAAAGGCAAATTCATATTTCTGCACATTATAAGTGACAGGTCAGGAGGATCAATCCAATGTGTATATAATTATATTCCTGTCCTCATCAATTATCCATTTTTATTCTAAAAATTCTCATAATTTCAATGTCCTTAGTTTTGTGTTCAGGATGTAAAAATGAACTGTCGATGAATAAATAATGACCGGGGCTTCCCTGGTGGTGCAGTGGTTAAGAATCCGCCTGCCAACGCAGGGGACATGGGTTCGAGCCCTGGTCTGGGAAGATCCCCCATGCCGTGGAGCAGCTAAGCCCGTGCGCCACAACTACTGAGCCTGCGCTCTAGAGCCCGTGAGCCACAACTACTGAGCCCGCGTGCCACAACTACTGAAGCCCACACGTCTGGAGCCCGTGCTCCGCAACAAGAGAAGCCACCGCAATGAGAGGCCTATGCATCGCAACGAAGAGTAGCCCCCATTCTCCGCAACTAGAGAAAGCCCGCGTGCAGCAACGAAGACCCGACGCAGCCAAAAATAAATAAATAAATAATGACCGTAAAGGGTAGAGCGTGAGGGCAAGTATTGGTCTTTTCTTCCCTAGGAGCAATGGCTCACTATTCACTAAGTCAGCGTTCACGGCGACTTTATTAAACAGAACAACCACGAGTCATGAGAATTGACTGTGGGATAAACTGAGGCACAGAGTGGCTAAGCCTCTTGCCCACTGTCACTCAGCTAAAAGTGAAGGAGCCAGGGTTTGAAGCCTGGCAGTGTTACTCCAGAGTCCTTTTACATGGGGGATCTAGCATGGCCTTACATTCAAATGAGATTATAAATCAACAACTAAGAGGACCAAGCTGATTTGTTATTTAGCTGTTTCTGCATAGAAAGCACCCGAGAGCACCTGTGTCCTGAGACACAACTTGAGGATTTAAGTGTATCCTTCTCTGTCTTTAATTCATCCGCTGCCATCAGAAGAAGCCCAGCAGGCCTGCTTTCATCCATATAATACTCCACACACGCAGCTATGCGGTTCCCAGAGATGTGCTCAGTGGACGCTAGGTGCCAGGTGACCCCAATCCACTGAAAGTTGCCAGATTCTCCTATGAGAGAATGAGTTTCCCTGTATTCTGGACCATCTCAGCCAGATATTTCCATTGTTCTCTGAAATCCATTTTCTAGCAACCCCCTAGACTGGGGGCTTGCAAGCATTTTCTCTAGAGGACCAGGCAGTAAATATGTCAGGTTTTTGTGGGCCACACAGTCTCTGCTGCAACGACTCAACTCTGCCCTTGCAGTGCAAAAGCAGCCAGATAATACATAACAGAGGAGTAACTGTATTACAATAAAGCTTTACTACAAAAGCAGACAGAGGGTCGGCACACCCCTGCTCTAGACTATGAGCTCCTTGAGAAGCTGGGCTGCATCTTATCTTTGTAATTTCGGCCCTAGCGGGAAAAATTTTTCCGACTTTTACCAAAGAGGAAATAAAAACACAGGATCACAGAGGCTGACTTTAAAGAAGGCAAGCACAGAACTGCAACTGGCTGTTTAGGTGTATTTTCACTTGTGAATTGAACAGAGGTGCTGCATTTTTCACGTTAGACCTGAGCTACTTGGGAAACTTAAAGCAAAGGATCTTGTCTTGGGACTTCCCTGGTGGTCCAGCGGTTAAGACTCCATACTCCCAATGCGGGGGGCCAGGGTTCAATCCCTGGTGAGGGAACTGGATCCTGCATGCCGCAACTGGGAGTCCGAATGACGCAACTAAAGATCCTGTGTGCCTAAGACCCGGAGCAGCCAAATAAATAAATTTTTTTTTTTTTTAAAAAAAGGATCTTGTCTTCACAAACCCTCCTACCTGGCCTGCGTCTCAGCAAACCTGTCTTTGCAGGGTAAGTTCACCTACACAACCTGAAACCATGAGGTACTGGGTGGTGACACTTTTTTTTTTTTTTTTTTGTGGTGACACTTTTAAATGGAGTTTCAGGTGCTCCCAGGGCTCAGAGCTGGCTATCTGACCCTGTCTTCGCACACCCGCGGTTTTCTGTGTCTGGTTTAGTTTCTTAGCCCAGGACCCTGTTGACATAAAAAAACACACAACCTAAAAGTTGAGAATTATGTTTTATTTGGCAGATAAAACTGAGGACTTAAGCCCGGGACACAGCATCTCAGATAACTCTGAGAGGCTGCTCCGAAGAGGTAAGGGAAGAGCCAGGATACATTAGGAGTTTTAGCAACAAAGACCAGGGAGTCAGAACATCAAAAGATTACTGTTAATTAAAGAAAACCAGATATCTCAAGTTAAGGAATTTAGCGCTTTTCTATATATGGGAAGATGCAAGAGTCTAGGCTTACTGAAATCATTCCTTTGATATGCACCTTATCTATCTGGGGCCAGTATTTTGTGCTAGCTCAACCGAGTCCCCTCAGGGCACACTGTCTGGGGTGGTTGCAGCGGCAGACTGCTATATTGCAGGGGGTGGAGGGGTGGGAGGGGATTCGGGGTTGGGGGGTGGACCCAGTTTCTATCCTGAGTTCCCTCAGGGCTCCCCACTGGAGGGCTGTAATGTGATGGCTTGATGACTACAACCTTCTTTGTTTACGATGGGGCAGGCAACTTTTTTTTTTTTCCATTGATAACCCAAGACACGTTATAAAACTGTCTGAAAATGAAGCCTTTTGGTTTATTCCCATTGAGATTGTCTTTCACAGACAGGCTTTGGTTCGGATTTGGGGGAACTTGAGAAGGTCTTACACAGACTGGGATACGGTCACAAAACTAGTAACTTACAAAGCCTATTTCTTTTTTTTCTTTTTTTATTGATATTTTAAATTGAAGTATAGTTGATTTACAACGTGCCAATCTCTGCTGTACAGGGAAGTGACTCAGTTATACATATATATACTTTTTAAAATATTCTTTTCCATTATGGTTTATCCCAGGAGATTGGATATAGTTCCCTGTGCTTACAGTAGGACCTTGTTGTTTATCCATTCTAAATGTAATAGTTTGCATCTACCAACCCCAAACTCCCAGTCCATCCCCCTCCCTCCCCTCAAAGCCTATTTCTTTTTTGTTGTTGTTGCTTTTTAATACACGCTTTCTTTTTTTTTTAATATTTATTTATTTATTTGGCTGCGTCAGGTTGCGGTATCCGGGATCTTCCTTGTGGCATGAGGAATCCTTCGTTGCAGCGCGCCGTCTTCTCTCTAGTTGCGGCGCTCCAACTCTAGAGCCTGCCAGCTTAGTTGCCCTGCGGCATGTGGGATCTTAGTTCCCCCACCACGGACGAACCCGAGTTCCCCTGCATTGGAAGGCAGATTCTTAACCACTGGACCACCAGGGAAGGCCCCCAAAGCCTATACCTAATGAAGGTCAAGTCCCATTCGCTTTCCTCTATACTCCGTTTTGCCCCACTGTTATTCACATCTCACAATTAAGAAACATTCTGTGAGCCTCAGTTTCAGCATCTGTAAAACGGGTGCGAAGCGCGTCACAGTGCTATTGCAGAGTGAAATCACCCAACCAAGCCCAGGTCTTGGCACGAGTAAGCACTCAAAACACGCTGGCGGCCATCCCGACTATGGCTTACTCCCAGCGCAGGCCCCCCCCGCCCCCCGGCTGGATAAAGTCGGAGGGATGAGGGAGGGCATGTGGCAGGGTCACGCCGTCGGGGTAGGTCTGAGATCACCCAGCCCCGGTACCTCGGTCGCTACAGGGCAGTGTTCACAGACTGTGAGACGAGCACCAGGAACCACCACTTCCGGCAGAAACCTGCCCGAAATAGCCGCTTCCAGCCGTTCTCCAGACGTAGCTGGACCCCTCCGCTGTGGGCGGGGCCCTGGGTACAGCCGCGCCCCTCGCTTCCGGCTCGCCTCCTGCAGCGCCTGGAGCCGCTGGGCGGCTCCCGGCTTCGGCCGACGCTGCCCCGCCCGCCAGGACCCGCCCTCCCGTGACGTCACCTCCGGGGCGGTCCGGGAGGGGCCAGAGCTGGGGCGGCTGCCCTGAGCAGTCTTAGCTTGCGGTCGCGCTGCTCCGGTGCCGGCCACGTCCGCACGCCGGACGGCGGCCGCTTCCCCGCCGCCCGAGGGCCTCCGGGCCGCCGCAGGCCTGCCACGCCCGGGTAAGGGGCCCTCGCTGTTGTCCGTGGAGCTGTTGTCAAGGCTGCCTGAGCCGGCTTGGGGCTGAGAGAGGGAGGTGGAGACAGGAGGAGGGGTGCATGGGAGCACGAGAGGCAGAGGAGGGGGCATGGGGCCACGAGAGGCAGAGGAGCGGGACAAGAGAAAAGACGAATGGGGACATAGAATGCAAGCTGGTGACGACTGGAGGTGAGGAATTGGAGGAGAGGAAAGAACGGAAGGAGTCAGTTGGGGGCCCAGACTCGGAAGGAGCATGGATGGGAGCCCAAGAGGCGGGAGACAGGAGGAGGGCTTAAGGGGATCCCAAACCGGAGAAGAGACCCGGGTCGCTCCAGTTTGGGAGCGGAGGAGAGGGAAGTTGGGACACTCCCGGATGGGTGGGGAGCTAAAGGGTCCTGCCCGGCCAAGGCTGGGCCCCAGGAAGAGTTACCCTCAAAGAAAGAGTTGGCCCTTCGGGCGACCCAGGCCTCCCCCAAGCCCGCTCTACCTGGGAGGGTGTTGTGCATTTACATTTACCTGCTCGCCTCCTCCAGGTGAGTCTGGGTGTCTAGTTAGTGTGTGGAATTAGCTGTTAGGCTAGTATGAGGAATCCATGGTTTGCCGTAAGACATAAATATCTACTTAGAAATCTGCCTTTAATAATGTTGTTTTTTTTCCTCCCTGGAGGAAGCATCTCTAAAATTTCAATACAGATGTTCTGCTTATATGCCAGACTTGCCTAATGGACAAAGGAATGTCAAATCTACCCAGACTGCCAGCAAAAACTAGCCTCTTGATCAGCATTTAGCCTGATACCAAAAATTCCAAAAACCTGGAAGGAAGCGATGTAGTTAAGACGCTCTCCAGTGCTCTGGGTTCCCATCTGCCACAGAGACACTTCCTTTGGACCACAGGACAATGTCTGTATACACAAACCCACAAGTCTGTGTCGCGATACCAAAGTTCAGCCAGGTGACGTGTCAGGGCAGGTATCTGTGGTTTGCCCTGTACTTGCTTCCGCAATTCCTGTCCCTCCGTATGTATAGTTTCTCCAGCTTGGTGTAGGGACTGGGACCACATTGCCGCTGATAAATAAGTTACTAGTGTGATGGAATGTGGCGGGCAACACTTGTGTTGAGCCCAGGAAAAAAGGAATTAAGCAATTTGGAGAATTGTAATCCAGAAAAAGGAATTAAGCAATTTGGAGTCTGATATCAGGTAACTTGCACACAGCACCCTGCATATAACAAACGGTTTCATAGAAGTTAAAAGTAAAGCCAAGGTTGGGAACATAAGAAATTGGAAATGGGAGATGTTGAGAGGTAGCACAAAGTCAAGGACCAGAGAAGGTCATGAAGTAGGCACCCAGAGCCACATTCTGACGGTGCCTTTCTAATACAGGGTTGCCTGGCTAGTGGGGTGCTGCCCCTTCCCTGCAGAACTTGTGAGGGGCTGACCCATGAAAATGGGAACTCCCAGCACCAGCCTAACCTCCTGTCTTTCCACCTGCCCTGCTCTCCTACTCAACACTTGGTCCTTCTTGCTTATTCCCTTCCTGCACAAGGGTCTCTTCTTTCTGAGACCTTGATCTGCCCAGTCACTCTGCACCAGATCATGAGGATAACTGGCCAGACCCTCATTTAAGGCTCACTAAAGCCTTTTCAGGGGAGACTATGATTCTGAGTCTTGTTAATGCTTTGTCCGTTGTGAGTCAGATTAGCACAGGCCCCCACGTGGGAATCTTGACATTTAGAATACGCTGTTGGAAAGCGGAGTCAGGACCATACCAGAGAGATGAAGTGACAGCACGAGGGCCTGTTCTTGACTCCGCACAGCGGCCAATTCCTGTCTCTGTGGGAGTGATCACCAGCCCCACTGGCTGAGGGAACAGACAGTGATGGCATCCAGCAGAGGTCTCCTGAGGGACCAGTGGAGTTTCCTGAGATAGCTCTCGAGAGATGCTCCATGCACACGCTCACCTCATGTGTGTCACTGTGTGATTGCACACGTGCATGTGTATGATTGCACGTGTACACACATGGCAGTGTGCACGCAGGTGTTGCCATGTGCACGTGGATACGAGTGCGTGTGTGCGCGTGTGACCGCATGCATACGCACGTGTACCTATGCATATATGCGTGTGTGTTGCTGTGTGTGCACATGGGCGTGTGTGATAGAGAGCAGGCCCGTCCGTGGTGGTTCTCAGGCATCACCACCTACACATATCTGCCACTCTAGGAGGTGCTGAGTTTCTTTCATCTCCTCCTGAGTTTACACTAGAAAAATGCCTCCCTCCTCACTGGATTTTTCCCCTGTGCTTTTCCTAAGGAGCGTTTATTCTTTTTCAAACCGTAGATGCGTCTTCTACCAGAGTGGAGCATCTGCCTGGATCCCACGTGTGCCAGAAAGCGTGCCATGGCCTGGGAGTGCCCTTCAAAGCCGTCCTCGCCTCCTGCAGAGCCAAACCTCGCCCGACAAGGTCACAGTGTCAAGCCCTCAGCCCCCCGAGAAAGATGGCCCAGCCTGGGCATTCGCCCCGAGCAGCTGCCTCTCGTGAGTGTCCAAAGCCCTGCGGGCAGGGCCACCTGCTCAGTGACAGGACAGTGAGCCCGAAAAGGGCCCCGAGGGGGCTTTGCAGGGACAGGGTGGGCAAAGGAAAGACAGCGAACCTCAGAGGGCCAAGCCGTCCAGTGTGCAGGAGGCCCGTTCGCTGTCAGAGCTTCTGCCTTCTTGGGTGGCCCTGGTGGGGGGTCCCCAGGCAGGTATGGGAACCGTGTGGTCCTCTGGGCCGTCTTCTGTTTCTGTGAGGTTCTCTCTGGGCCTCGTGTCATGAGACCATGATACTATGGGAGCCCCTCGCTGCACGGGCAGGGGTGCTGCATCTCACTGATGCGGGGTGCAGAGGGGGCGCCTCCTAGCAGAAGGGGCCCTGGGAGGAGACCGACTAGAGTCTGTCCCTGGACCAAAAATGGGACGGCCCGTGTCTGTTCCAAGATGAGGGACTGGACGGGAAGGCAGAAACCCATTCAGGCCCTTGAATCAGTTCCTCCTGCCTTAGCTGGAGCATCAGCTCTGAAGCGCCAGAGGCGGGGGTGGCAAACTGTGGCCTGTGGGCCACGTCTGTGCCCGCTGCCTGTTTTTGTAAATAAAGTTTTATCGGGACCCAGCCACACCCATCACATACCTATGGTCCATGACTGCTTTCGCAGACTTGAGTAGCTAGGACAGACCATATGGCCCACAAAAATCTAAAATATCTGCTATCTAGCTCTCTATAGGAAAAAGTTTCCTGACTCTGCTCCGCAGATTTGTAGTGAGGTGGCAGTGGAAAGCCTGGGGTGCATTCAGGAAGCCCCTGTCAGATCCAGGGCTCAGACTTGGGGAGCATGTTGGGCTCAGTGGTGGCATTTTTAATGCATTCAGTGGACGTGACTGGCCAAAGAGAGAGTCGTTTAAATACACTTATTGACGGAGAGCCCAGCTGCATTTACTTCAGCTACTGTGGGGGGAGTGGGAGCTCTCTGTGCCTGAAACCTCCCTGGTTCAGTCCTTCCCCCTCATGACATTGGTCTGTTTCTTCTCTCCCCACCCCACCCCCTCTGTTTCAGTCAGAACAAAGAATGCCTTTTGCTCTGGAGAAAACAGATGCAAATCTGTGGTTTGTAGGGCTGGGGAACCTTTTTAAACCTGTAAGACACCAGGAGCTCTTATGGACAGTTTTGGCGGGAGAGTGCTCCATGAAGCTAAACTAAAGTTAGTGACTCTCACGAAGGGATTAGAAGCATGGGGGAGGGGAGTGCCCAGCCTTCCAGCAGAGTTTGTGCTCGAAAGGGTTTTTCCAGTCGTGGGGCCACTTTGTAAGAGCCCCCGCTGCTCACAGGAGAAAGAAAGCCACCTCTAGATGCCCCTTTATGCCGCACAGGGACTGCTTTCGCATGGCCGCCAGCAGGGCTGGAAGTGCTCCTCGAGGGGGCCGGGCTGGGCCAGGAACTGCCGGTATTTCACGTGTCTGGCGAGGGTGGGCTCACAGGGGAGAGGCCGTGGGTCAGACTTTGAAGGCGGCCTCGCCGTGTTAAGGAGCTTAGGAGTTATCCTGGGAGAGCAGCGGGTTTAACATTGGAGGCAGCGTCAGCTTTGTGGGTTACAGAGATCTTTCTGGCAGCTGTGGCATGGCAGATGGAGCAGGCCCAGGATGGGGACGCTTGAAGGTGACCCTTGGGGCTACTGGGAAGCCAGTGAGCCTGCCCTGCTCCGCGGGAGGGCAGCCTGGCCTCAGGGCCGTGGAGAGCAGCAGTTAGCATCCGTGCCAAGGCGAGGAGTCCGTCAGGACGTTTCGTTCAGGGTGACCTGAAGGCTCCCTTCCAAGACATTCTGTGGAACCCAAGGGCTTCGCCATGAGGGCCAGGGGAAAGGCCGAGGGCCTAGGGCATCTTCGGGCAGGACTGATTGTGGAGGCACCCCCAGGAGTCGCCAGCCCTCAGGCTCCCAGCAGACTGTGCTCTGCTTGCCCTGTGCCCATGTCGAGTTTGAGTCTCAGGACTAGCCCTCGTTGCACGTGACGGGGCTGTTGTCCGAGGGGACCTGGGCCTCGCAGGCGGCCACGTGGGACTCCGGCAGTTGGGTGGGGCTGAGAACAGGATCAGGGCGCACCCAGGACCGGCAGGGCATGAAGTGAGGCCACCTGCCCCCTCGGTTCCCCTGTGGTGAGGGACCTGAGCCTGCCAGCATGTGGGAGAGACCTGGGGTGAGTGGGGAGACCCCGCTGTGTGCTCGGGAAGCCAATCCTGTTGAGGCTCAGCTGCCGTGGCGTCTCTGTAAGTTTCTGCAGTTGCACCGTAACCCTCGGAGACCAGGGCTTCTGCGACCAGGTCCACTTAGCCCACCCTCTGTCCCCTGCTGTGGAACCCCCTTACTGAGTCTCTCAGCCTTCACAGGCCTTGCCCCCTGCATCGCCACCCCAGCTGCCCCTTGCCGGAACGCCTCGCTTGTCACACCCCTGCCTCGGGCCTGCACGGGCTCGCCTCCCCCCACACCAAAATCCAAACTGCCCCGTGGTGGCCTCTCTCTCTTGTTTAAGCCCAGGTCTCACTGCGCTGTCCCCAGGCCTCTGGCCCTGCTGTCATCACCTGCTGCTCCTGCCACTTGCCCCCCCACCCCTTTCCCACCAGGTGGATCCCAACCGTCTTTCAGAACGTGGCCCAGGTGTTACTAGCCAGGGTACCTTCCCTGGCCCCCGCCTCCACCCCCCACCAGCTGAATTCCGTGCCTCGTGGGCCCTGCAGCACCCTGTCCCGTCCCACCCACCTCTGGGGCCTCTGCACAGAGGACCAGCCTCCACCTGAACCTTCGCAGCCTCCCAGGTGCCATCTCCTCCCTGTTTCCCAACACTTAGTCCCTCTACACTGGCACCAGCCTGCACTGACCTCTCTTCTGTGTCTCCCGTTGGAGGCAGGCTCCCTGGAGGAGGGGGCTGTGCGGCTCTCATCTTTCTGTCCTGAGTGTACTGCCTGGCGCATGAGCAGGCACTCGGGGAGTATTGGACGAAGGGATGGGTGATGGGCGGTGGATGGGTGATGGGTGGATGGGTGATCGGCGGTGGATGGGTGATGGGTGGTGGATGGGTGATGGGTGGATGGGTGATGGGCGGTGGATGGGTGGATGGGAGACGGGCAGTGGATGGGTGATGGGCGGTGGATGGGTGATGGGTGGATGGGTGATGGGCGGTGGATGGGTGGATGGGTGATGGGCGGTGGATGGGTGATGGGTGGATGGATGATGGGTGGTGGATGGGTGGATGGGAGACGGGCGGTGGATGGGTGATGAGTGGATGGGTGATGGGCGGTGGATGGGTGGATGGGTGATGGGTGGTGGATGGGTGATGGGTGGTGGATGGGTGATGAGTGGATGGGTGATGGGTGGTGGATGGGTGATGGGCGGTGGATGGTGGATGGGTGATGGGTGGATGGGTGATGGGTGATGAGTGGATGGGTGATGGGCAGTGGATGGGTGATGGGCAGTGGATGGTGGATGGGTGATGGGTAGATGGGTGATGGGTGGTGGATGGGTGATGAGTGGATGGGTGATGGGCGGTGGATGGCTGGCTAAGTGGAATCTCTCCATGTGGTCAGCTGTCATGGGTGCAGAGAAGTGCTCTGGGCCCTGCAGAGGCCACAGAGAAGTTGAGGAGGAAGTCTTGGCCCCCCTCTCTGCTGCTCTTTCATACTCTGAACTCTGAGCTGGGATAGTAAGACACATAGTGAGACTGGGTTAAGAAGTGCTATAAACCCGTCAGAGCAGGCACTGGGCGGATCCCTGAACACATGGCTGAGACACTCTTCCTGAATGCCAGGCCCCAGGGGAAACATCTGGCTGGGTTTGCACCCTGGGACCTCTCGGAGCACTCCACAGCCGGCGCGTTGCCAGGCCTGTGCCCCATGCGTCACTGACCAGATGCCTCCCTTCCTGACCTTAGGTTCCTCGGCCAAGCAGCAGGGAACTGTCAGCAGCCTGAGGAACGGCAGGCTGGGGGCCTCGGGCACCGCCCAGCCTTGCTGCCAGCTCACCTGCAAGATGTGGACAGCCCTCGTGCTCATCTGGGTTTCCTCTTGGTCCTTATCTGAAAGCCACCTGACAGCCCCGCATCCACGTAAGTGAGAAAGCCGTGTGAGTGCTGGACGGGCCTGCAGGGGCCCCGGAGCTCCCGGGGGCTGGGCTGCGAGGGCCTGTTGGGCCAACATGGGACCTGGCCTCTGAGCCTTGAGAGGGTGACTGACTTGGCCTGGCAAAATTTCATTCCTTCCATAAACCTCGTCTTTATTGGGGAGTTTGTCGATCCACACGTCACATATTTAGTGGCACTTCTCCTCTGTGCCCGACACTGTTCTTCTCCAGGAATCCTGCTTTGAATCCGATCATAAAGCCAAGAATTCTTGCATGGTGTGAATATCTGGGCAACGGTTTATCTGCTGTGTAAACCTGGGTGTGTGTTGGATAGGTTTTTTTTAATGGCGCATCACACCTGTAATGCGAGAGATTATGATATTTTGAGAACTGGATCGAAAAATGAAGCTCTGGGGGCTTCCCTGGTGGCGCAGTGGTTGAGAGTCCGCTTGCAGATACGGGGGACGCGGGTTCGTGCCCCGGTCCGGGAGGATCCCACGTGCCGCGGAGCGGCTGGGCCCGTGAGCCATGGCTGCTGAGCCTGGGTGTCCAGAGTCTGTGCTCCGCAATGGGAGCGGCCACAGCAGTGAGAGGCCCGCGTACCGCAAAAAAAAAAAAAAAAAAAATGAAGCTCTGAAGCCTTTCATGGGCTTGGGGTTCAGAGAGCACAAAGGAGATTTTAAATCAAAGTGCTGGGCGCCTCTGTGATGGGCTGCCGGCCAGATGTGTGCAGGGAGGAGATGAGAGGGAAACGTGTTTGCCGGGCTAAGAAGCAAGGCACCGCACAGCCTCCCCGGCCAGCCCCACGGGCCGGAAATTAAGACAGTCTCTGAGTGATCCACCTGCACAGGGTTGAAGGTGATCGTATCTTTTCCTCCCTTTTCTGACCCTAAGGGTACTCAGTCCTCAACAAGACGCTGGAGAATTCAGAACAAAACTCATCCGTGGAAACCATTACAAGAGTCTTGAATGAAGTGTCTGCAAGAATGACCTCGGTGACACCTTCTCCCATCACGTTGACCAGAGGGACTTGGGGAGGCGACCCCACCTCTCCTGCGGTCACAGCAGGGACAACACACAGGACAGAGGCAGGCGCGTCAGCGACGGCAGAAGGGACCCCTGACGGAGCCACCTCCGGGGTGCCCACGCCGCCTGTCCCGGCGTCTGACTGGCGGACCCCGTCCTCACCCCATACACGGGCACCTGGCAGCGGCACATTGTCTGGGCCAGCGACGCACACGACACCCACGCCGGCCACGGGTGCTCCCACAGCTGCTGCGGCCCTGGCAAGCGTAAGCGGCCCCTTGGACTCGCACGGTCATCCCGGGCACACCCCCGGCCATGCCACAGCCAGCCCCACGGTGCCCCTGAGTCCCCAAACACTTAACGCGTCCACACAGGGCCCCACCGTCCAGGCGCCGACGGCCCGGACTGCGGCTGACGCAGCAAGTAGGCCTGCGCCCACCCTCCTCAACACAACCCCAGAACCCGCCTCCCCCTCTTCGGCTTCCGCATCCATGACAGTGGGGACCACGACCAAGGCCCCCCAGCCGGCTGCCAGCACAGCGCCAGCACTTGCCCCTCACTCCAGCCCGGCCCCCCCGACACGGCCCAGCCCCGTCACATCCGTGCCGGGGGCCGCGGCGCCAGGCACCACTCAGACGCCGGAGCAGGGCGAGCCTGAAGCCGCGCCTGGTCCTGCTTCCGTGGGGCCGACACCTGCGAGCTCAGGGGACTCCAAGGTGCCAGCCACGGACGCGTGTCAGCTCAGCACCCAAGGCCGGTACCTGGTGGTCTCCAGCGAGCCCCTGGCCCAGTCCCCGGTGAACAGAAGTTTCCTCCTGGCAGTGCTCCTGCTGGGGGTCACCCTCTTCATCACAGTCCTGGTTCTGTTTGCCCTGCAGGCCTACGAGAGCTACAAGAGGAAGGACTACACGCAGGTGGATTATCTCATCAACGGCATGTACGCCGACTCAGAGATGTGAGGGGAGGGCGCTCGGCCGGGCCTGGGGCTGGGCCCTTCCCCTCCTTCCGTGTTGCCTCTGTGGCCAAACCAAGTGCTTCCAGATTCTTTTGGTGCAATTTAGGAGACGTGCCAGTTGCTTAAACACATTTAATCGTTGTCCGATTAATTCCACGATCACTAAAGAGTTGCTGCTTTTTTCATATTTATTTTTGTAACGATCACGAGCAGGCAGTGATTCTGCCTTGGGGTGGGGTGGGCGGCCCCGGGGTGGGTCCCGACCTGAATTAAAGCAATGACCCTTTCCACTCAGGCCCTGTCTCCCCGTTTGTGTGGGCTGCGTCCTGCCCGCCCCCCCGCCCATGGCGGCCGGGGAGCCTTTTCGAGATGCATGTGACAGGGTGTGTGCTTGTAAACGTTGAATGTAACACGAGGCCCTGGCCATCTGCTGTGTCTGTGCCGCTCTCTTGGGCTTCGCTCTTAGGCCCAAACCTGCCCCAACCGGGGTGGGAGGAACCCCAGCCTTTGAGGGTCTCTGGCACCGCGTGGAGGTGGGGCCCCTTCCTCTAACCCTTTTTCAGCACTGTGAAGTGGCGGACGCGTGAAGCCTGGTTTGGGCACGAGAGCCGAATGCAACATGTAAACCACACCTGAGCTACACAACAGGGCCAGGTCGGTGGGACCTGCCCAGACCAGGCTCTAGGTGACCCCGCACAGCTCATGGTGGGCCCTGGCCGAGTGGAAACCCAATAAGCTGGTGCCGTGGGTTAGTCATTACTAGCACCTCGCTCCAGGTCACCCCAGAACCCAGGGGAGCGCTAGGCCCGAGTGAGCCCAGGGCCCTCTCCTCAGCAGCACGATTGCCCCGGTGCCGGGCCTCATGTCCCCAGCAGCCCTCAGCGCCCACACTGTGCTTGTCCTGTGTCCCACGCTGTCCTTGTGTTTCATGCACGAAACTCATTCAGCCCTCACCCCCGCCCCAGGAGATCAGGGCTCTGATCCCCATTTTAAAGGCGGGGCCGCTGAGGCAGGGGAGGCCTAACTTACCCACTGAGGGCCAGAGTCCAGCTCTTTCCTTAACTATTTTGTTTTCCAGCCGCCGGGGCTGCACGTGGCATTCTAGCTTCATCTGCTCACCAGCCGGAGGGAGGCAAGAGAGCTGGCGGGCAGCACGTGAGGCTGCGTTCCCAGGCCAGGTATGCAGCCACCAGCCGTGTGACCCGGAGCACGTGTGGCGTGTGGTGGACTCAGCCGCTTTACCTGGGCGATGGGGAGACTGCCTGTCTGTCACGGCCCCCAGGGGCATGCTGCCTGGAGCGATTCCAGGTGGGCAGTTGACTTGCTTTCTCAACTACTCTGAACCCTGAGGAGGAGACCGTTCTACCTGGAGACTCCAGTTTCCCCATCACAGAAATCTCCTGAGCCAGGCCCGCGTGTCCACTTCCTCTTATTGAAATTCTGCCTCCTCCAAAAAGGATTTCAAGTGGCGCATAATAAAAGACAATGGTAGTGAACTCCCAAACCATTTGAAATAACTTAAGAGAGTAGGGAGGAGGGATGGGAACAGTCCTCACCCGTTTTCTAGCTCCATCCCGGGTTTCCCCAGCCCATCTTTGCTCACTGGTCGGTTCAGGGGGCCCAGCAGACCCCTTTCCCTCCCCAACAGCTGTGCTGTGTGTCCTGACAGCTAGGCTCCAAGCAGCCTATGCGCCTGTGTTTCTCCCTGCCCTGGCCGACCCATCGTACACCTGGGCCCATCTGCCGTGTGATCACAGGCGCTGGCGCTGGCTGTGGCTGAGGAAGTATCAACCTCACTGATCGGAGCTCCAGGCCGGGCTGCAGCTCTGTTGTCCTTGAGTCTGAGCGGCCACCTGCTGCCCGGATCAGGCAGCTCTGCGCAGGTGGAGAATCAGGGGGATTTAGGGGGTGCCCTTTTCCTCTGCCAGCATCACCCCAGCCGCCTGTCAAGGGCAGGCTCCACACCCTGGCTGGTGGGGTCTCTCCCGATAGAGACAGAGCCTTAGACCCCCGTGAGCCATGGAACACTGGGTGGCTTGTTCCTCTCCAGGGGTGTAGGACAAGGGGCAACCCGCAGGGCTGGCTTTCATCCTTAGCCTGTGACCAGGGGCCTCTGCCTGGCACTCCTACCTCCAAGGAATGGGGGTGTGGAGTGTCACGGGGCCTGCCTGTCCCTCTGCCCCAGCCAGGACGCCAAGTCCTTTCCTCCCAAGAATCGGTCGTGCTCTCCACCCCACCCCCTCCCTCCTTAGCGGTCCTATTCCAACCATCCACAGTCATTTTGGCTCCATGATGGGCCACAGATTCGTAACACGCGAGGCCAAGCTCAGCCTCAGCCCTCAGGGTTCTTCCTAAAACCAGTGGCGTCGCTGCTTACGGGAGCTGGAGACCTGGGCTTCATCCTTGAGGCCGACTGACCATCCTAAGTTCCCGTGCAAGGGCCTCTCCCCGGCCAGAGTCCTTCCTGCTGTCCTGCCTGGGGCCCCTCCACCACCTGCCAGCTCCGACCCAGCTGTCTTCCACCCTGCAGCCAGGGCCCCCTCAAGATACAAACTTGACCACACCGTTCCCTGCCAGCAGCCCTTCCCGGATAAAGACCAAGCTGCCATACCAGGCGTTCCAGGCAAACCTTCCAGTGCGTCTGGCTGAGCGGAGACTGAGGGGAGGAGCCAACCTCGAGAAAGCTCATAGGAGATGGGGAGCACGGAGGGCCCCTCCATGCAGGCCTGTCCAGAGCAAGAGGGGCTCGACTTTCCTGGCAGTCCAGTGGTTAAGACTCCGTGCTTCCAATGCGGGGGGCCCTGGTTCGATCCTGGTTGGGGAACTAAGATTCCACATGCCACGCAGTGCGGCCAGAAAATAAAAAATAAAATAAACCAATCTAGGGGAGCTGCACGTCTGAGCCCCAGGCCATCCCCTGCCTTGGAAGCCACCAGCCTGCAGGGGCCATGGGGGAAAGTCCCGTTCAGACTCAGCTCATCAGGCCCGTTCCACACTAGCTGTTCGCCAACCAACTGGGGATTCAGACGTGAAGCTGTCCCCCAGCCCCTCCGCCGCTCGCCATGTGGTGCGCGAGAGTGAGAAGCGATGAGGAAGGAAAGAGGAGGCACGCGGGGGCACCTGACCCACCTGGGATGCTGGGGGGCGAGGGGGTGGCCTCTGGCCGGGGGATGCTCAGAGCCTCTTTCCCCCGGCTCTTTGCTCCAGCGACAGGGGCTGTGGCTGGTTCAGTGCACAGAGCAACACCGGCACGTGGGAGGAGCAGCGTCCCAGTTCAACAGATGAGAGTCCGAGGGGAAGGTGCCAGGAAGTCAAGGTCAAGTGAGCCAGTTTCGGGGTTTGGTTCCAGTAGGGGTTTTCTTCCCTTCACAGCGAGGAAACCGAGGCACGGGATAGCCAAGTCACTTGCCCAAGGTCACCCTCCCAGCAAGTGGCAGGACAGGATTCACTCTTGGTCGGTCTCTCTGTCTGTAGTCAAATATTGGCTACCTCGCAGAGGCTGTTTCCTCTTGGGGCAGCCCCGCGTCCTCAGGCCAGCGAAGTCCACGGGCTCCCCCTGGCGGCCGAGGCTCCCTCCTTCACCCTGGGTGCTGGCCCTGGCTGGAGACACTGGGTCCCCCTCCAGCCCGCTGCACCCACCCCACCCACGCCCCAACTTTGCCCGGGGTGGGGGGACTCCCTCCAGCCCGGCTCTCTTGGCATCGGGGCGCCTTCCTGGTCCCCCCACCCTGGAAGAACTCACCCACTCACTGCTCCTAGACCGGGTCTCTTCTACGTTGGCAAGGAATGTTCTCCGTGGAATTATGTCATTTGTGCCTGTAACTATCTCCCCACCGGAGGAAGCCAGGAGTCCAGGGAGCTCACAGCCCCAGAACCCCACCAGCTGGGTTGCTTGGGGCAAGCACAGTCACACTCGGACACGATTTTTCTTCCTACAACTCTGCTTTAGAAGCAGGGGACCAAGGTTCATCCAGCGCGGGCACTGATGATATTTTTCTTCCTACAACTCTGCTTTAGAAGCAGGGGACCAAGGTTCATCCAGCGCGGGCACTGATGAGAGCTAATATTTTCTGAGCACTTGCTATGTCGTGGCTTGATTGCCTTATAGCTCTCATCTCATTTAATGATCACAGACCCCGGCCTTCCTGCTCCCCCATCCCACCCATAGCTCGTCCCACACACCGAAGCCAGATCACCGTGCCCTCCTGCCTAGATCCCTCCACTGGCTTCTCGCTGCGATTAGGGAAGAAATCCAAACGGGGGAGCTGAGAACGCATGTGGCCAGTGGGAGGCATTCATGCAAAGTCAGGGAAATGGGGGTTCCAGGTAGAGAGACCATGAACACAGAGCCCCACACGGGGAACAGAGGGGCGAGGGGGAGAGGGGAGGGGACAGGTTGGGGTCAAGGCCAGGGTGAGGAGGTAGGGGCCCAGGAGGGGTTTGGGCAAAGGAATAACATCATCTGATTTGGGGGTTAGATATTACTGTGCTGGGAATTCCCTGGCGGTCCAGAGGTTAGGACACAGGGCTTTCACTGCCGGCCTGGGTTCATTCCCTGGTAGGGGGACTACGTGGCCAAAAAAAAATTTACTTTGTCGAGTGGAGTATGTACAGATGAGGTGATGTGCTGTCTGGGGTGCAGGAGGGGAGCTTGGTGGGTGTGTGGAGGGAAGACACATCGTCGTATTGCTAAATATGGAAGATGCATGTAAGTTCATTGCAGGTCATCCGACCCCCTCTGTGTTTATGTATGTCTGGCAGTTTCCATGATAAAATGTTAGAAGAAGGGAAAGGAGGACAGTAGAGTTTGATTTAACTCTCTTAAGTGAAAGATCGCTCTGGTTGCAACCTGTGGAGGGAGTGGTAGATTGGGGGCAGCGTGTATGGGAGGCTGGGAAGCTGCTCCGCTG
This sequence comes from Leucopleurus acutus, assembly GCF_964270905.1. Classification (NCBI taxonomy): domain Eukaryota; kingdom Metazoa; phylum Chordata; class Mammalia; order Artiodactyla; family Delphinidae; genus Leucopleurus; species Leucopleurus acutus. The sequence continues at coordinate 104,669,093 of NC_139151.1, read as the reverse complement.
CCCCGGGGAGTGATGACATGGCCTGGACCAGGGTGTGCTCACAGATGGAGAGAAGCCCATGAACTTGGGGACAGGTTTTGGAAGCTGAGTCAGCAGGACTGCCACTGTTTCTTTACACACATCCCACACAGAGCAGAAGCCGGGATGACCCCTGTGTTTTTGGCTTGATGACCTGGGATGCTGGTGATGTCATTTCCTGGGAGGTGGGGAGCAGTGAACCATGGCTCCTTACGCGTTAATTCATTTCATCCTGACTATGACCCTGTGAGATAGCTCTCTCCTGACCATCCCCCACCCCCCCACCACAGGGGGTACGCTGAGGCCCGGTGGATTAGTGATCCTGCCCCGCTTCACACAGCTGGCAGGGGGCAGATCCCGATTCACACCTAGGGATGCCACCCCGGTTTCCACACTCTTACATGGAGGCTTCCCTGCCTCCTGATGGGGGGATGTGGGAGGACTTGGGGGTAGGAACGGGCAGGAAATAGAGTTCTTCTATGGATGTCCTGAGGCTGAGATGTCTGTTAGGTGTCAGAAGGACATAGGATATGAATCTGAAGTTCAGGAAGGTCCCCAAGGAGAGAAAAATCAGGAGCCACCAGCGCAGAGACAGCCAGGGGCAGGAGGGGAGGAAGAGACGGAGGAGACCAACCTGGCCTCGCAGAGGAGGAGAGAGAAAGCGAGGCTTCTTCCACCAAGAGAGTCCGAGAAAAGAGACTGTTTTGAGAAGGAGTGGACAACCCTGTCACCCAGGCAAGAAAGGAACAAAGGAGTGGTGGCCACTTGTTCCAGGACGTCCCAGGTAGCCTCATGAGGGCGGCTTCAGCCGAGTCCAGTGGAGGAGGGTGGAGGAAGGCAGGCAGGTGAGCAAGTGGGCAGCGACCATGGCAACCATCACAAGAGGTTGGGGACCGGCGTAGGGCCAGGCAGTTGGTGGAGGTGGAGGGGGGACCAGGAAGGATTCTTTTTTTTTTTTTAATTCCATGATTTTTAAAAAATGTTTATTTATTTATTTGTTGTCCTATTAGTCATCCATTTTATAAACATCAGTGTATATACGTCAATCCCAATCTCCCAATTCATCACACCACCACCCCCGACCCCCCACCGCTTTCCCCGCTTGGTGTCCATACGTTTGTTCTCTACATCTGTGTCTCAATTTCTGCTCTGCAAACCGGTTCATCTGTACCATTTGCTAGGTTCCACATATATGCGTTAATATACGATATTTGTTTTTCTCTTTCTGACTTACTTCACTCTGTGTGACAGTCTCTAGATGCATCCACATCTCTACAAATGACCCAATTTCGTTCCTTTTTATGGCTGAGTAATATTCCATTGTATATATGTACCACATCTTCTTTATCCATTCATCTGTTGATAGGCATTTAGGTTGCTTCCATGACCTGGCTATTGTAAATAGTGCTGCAATGAACATTGGGGTGCACGTGTCTTTTAGAATTATGGTTTTCTCTGGATACATGCCTGTAGTGGGATTGCTGGGTCATATGGTAATACTATTTTTAGTTCCTTAAGGACCCTCCATACTGTTCTCCATAGTGGCTATATCAATTTACATTCCCACCAACAGGGCAAGAGGGTTCCCTCTTCTCCACACCCTCTCCAGCATTTGTTGTTTGTAGATTTTCTGATGATGCCCATTCTAACTGGTGTGAGGTGATACCTCACTGTAGTTTTGATTTGCATTTCTCTAATCATTAGTGATGTTGAGCAGCTTTTCATGTACCTCTTGGCCATGTGTATGTCTTATTTGGAGAAATGTCTATTTAGGTCTTCTGTCCATTTTTTGATTGGGTTGTTTGTTTTTTTAATATTGAGCTGCATGAGCTGTTTATATATTTTGGAGATTAATCCTTTGTCTGATGATTCATTTGCAAATATTTTCTCCCATTCTGAGGGTTGTCTTTTCATCTTGTTTATGGTTTCCTTTGCTGTACAAAACCTTTTAAGTTTCATTAGGTCCCATTTGTTTACTTTTGTTTTTATTTCAAAAAATATCAAAAAGTATCTTGCTGTGATTTATGTCCAAGAGTGTTCTTCCTATGTTTTCCTCTAAGAGTTTTATAGTCCCCGGTCTTACATTCAGGTCTCTAATCCATTTTGAGTTTATTTTTGTGTATGGTGTTAGGAAGTGTTCTAATTTCATTCTTTTAATGTAGCTGTCCAGTTTTCCCAGCACCACTTATTGAAGAGACTGTCTTTTCTCCATTGTATATCCTTGCCTCCTTTGTCACAGATTAGTTGACCATAGGTGTGTGGGTTTATCTCCGGGCTTTCTATCCTGTTCCATTGATCTATATTTCTGTTTTTGTGCCAGTACCATATTGTCTTGATTACTGTAGCTTTGTAGTATAGTCTGAAGTCAGGGAGTCTGATTCCTACAGCTCCATTTTTTTCCCTCAAGACCTCTTTTGCTATTCGGGGTCTTCTGTGTCTCCATACAAATTTTAAGATATTTTGTTCTGGTTCTGTAAAAAATGCCATTGATAATTTGATAGGGATTGCATTGAATCTGTAGAATGCTTTGGGTAGCACAGTCATTTCACATATTGATTCTTCCAATCCAAGAACATGCTATATCTCTCCATCTGTTGGTATCATCTTTAATTTCTTTCATCAGTGTCATAGTTTGCTGCATACAGGTCTTTTGTCTCCCTAGGTAGGTTTATTCCTAGGTACTTTATTCTTTTTGTTGCAATGGTAAATGGGAGTGTTTCCTTAATTTCTCTTTCAGATTTTTTATCATTAGTGTATAGGAATGCAAGAGATTTCTGTGCATTAATTTTGTATCCTGAAACGTTACCAAATTCATTGATTAGCTCTAGTAGTTTTCTGGTGGCATCTTTAGGATTCTCTATGTATAGCATCATGTCATCTGCAAACAGTGACAGTTTTACTTCTTCTTTTCCAATTTGTATTCCTTTTATTTCTTTTTCTTCTCTGATTGCTGTGGCTAGGACTTCCAAAACTATGTTGAATAAGAGTGGTGAGAGTGGACATCCTTGTCTTGTTCCTGATCTTAGAGGAAATGCTTTCAGTTTTTCACCATTGAGAACGATGTTGGCTGTGGATTTGTCATATGTGACCTTTATTATATTGAGGTAGGTTCCCTCTATGCCCACTTTCTGGAGAGTTTTTATCATAAATGGGTGTTGAATTTTGTCAAAAGCTTTTTCTACATCTATTGAGATGATCATATGGTTTTTATTCTTCAATTTGTTAATATGGTGTATCACATTGATTGATTTGCGTATACTGAAGAATCCTTGCATCTCTGGGATAAATCCCACTTGATCATAGTGTATGATCCTTTTAATGTGTTGTTGGATTCTGTTTGCTAGTATTTTGTTGAAGATTTGTGCATCTATATTCATCAGTGATATTGGTCTGTAATTTTATTTTTTTGTTGTATCTTTTTTTTTAATTTTTATTTTTTGCAGTACGCGGGCCTCTCTCTGTTGTGGCCTCTCCCATTGCGGAGCACAGGCTCCGGATGCGCAGGCTCAGAGGCCATGGCTCACGGACCCAGCCTCTCCGCGGCATGTGGGATCTTCCCGGACTGGGGCGCGAACCTGTGTCCCCTGCATCGGCAGGCGGACTCTCAACCACTGCGCCACCAGGGAAGCCCTTGTTGTATCTTTGTCTGCTTTTGGTATCAGGTTGATGGTGGCCTCATAGAATGAGTTTGGGAGTTTTCCTTCCTCTGCAATTTTTTGGGAGAGTTTGAGAAGGATGGGTGTTAGCTCTTTTCTAAATGTTTGATAGAATTCACCTGTGAAGCCATCTGGTCTTGGACTTTTGTTTGTTGGAAGATTTTGAATCACAGTTTCAATTTCATTACTTGTGATTGGTCTGTTCATATTTTCTATTTCTTCCTGGTTCAGTCTTGGAAGGTTATACCTTTCTAAGAATTTGTCCATTTCTTCCAGGTTGTCCATCTTATTGGCATAGAGTTGCTTGTAGTAGTCCTTTAGGATGCTTTGTATTTCTGCGGTGTCTGTTATAACTCCTCCTTTTTCATTTCTACTTTTGATTTGAGTCCTCTCCCTCTTTTTCTTAATGTCTGGCTAATACTTTTTCAATTTAGTTAATCTTCTCGAAAAACCAGCTTTTAGTTTTATTGACCTTTGCTATTGTTTTCTTTGTTTCTATTTAATTTATTTCTGCTCTGATCTTTATGATTTCTTTCCTTCTGCTAACTTTGGGTTTTGTTTGTTCTTCTTTCTCTAGTTCCTTTAGGTGTAACGTTAGATTGTTTATTTGAGATTTTTCTTGTTTCTTGAGGTAGGTTTGTATAGCTATAAACTTCCCTCTTAGAACTGCTTTTGCTGCATCGCATAGGTTTTGTTTTTGGTTTTTTGGGGTTTATTTTGCAGTACGTGGGCCTCTCACTGTTGTGGCCTCTTCCGTTGCGGAGCACAGGCTCCGGACGTGCAGGCCCAGTGGCCATGGCTCACGGGCCCAGCCGCTCCGTGGCATGTGGGATCTTCCCGGACTGGGGCATGAACCCGTGTCCACTGCATCGGCAGGTGGACTCTCAACCACTGTGCCACCAGGGAAGCCCCATCGCATAGGTTTTGGATCGTCGTGTTTTCATTGTCATTTGTCTCTAGGTATTTTTTGATTTCCTCTTTGATTTCTTTAGTGATCTTTTGGTTATTTAGTAACGTATTGTTTAGCCTCCATGTGTTTGTGTTTTTTATGTTTTTTTCCCTGTAATTGATTTCTAATCTCATAGCGTTGTGGTCAGAAAAGATGCTTGATATGGTTTCAGTTTTCCTAAATTTACAGAGGCTTGATTTGTGACCCAAGACGTGATCTATCCTGGAGAATGTTCCGTTGGCTGGAATGTCCTATAAATATCAATTAAATCTATCTGGTCTGTTGTGTCATTTAAAGCTTGTGTTTCCTTATTATTTTTCTGTTTGGATGATCTGTCCATTGGTGTAAGTGAGGTGTTAAAGATCCCCACTATTATTGTGTTTATTTTTCAATTAAAAAGAATTTATTTATTTATTTATTTGTCTACACTGGGTCTTAGTTGTAGCTTGTGGGATCTTCATTGTGGCACGCAGGATCTAGTTCCCTAACCAGGGATCCAACCTGGGCCCCCTGCATTGGGAGCAAGGAGTCTTAACCACTGAACCTCCAGGAAAGTCCCCATTCTAACTATTTTAAAGTATTCAAGTTCTGTGGCATCAAGTACACTCACAATGTTGTATAACTATCACCACTATCTATTTCTAGAAATTTTTCATCATCCTAAACAGAAACTCTGTTCTCATTTAGCAATAACTCTCAATTTCCACCTCCCCCAGCCCCAGGCAACCCATTCTACTTTCTGTTTTTATGAATTTGCCTATTTTGTTTTTATAAACATTTTATAATTAATTAATTAATTTTGGGCTGCATTGGGTCTTTGTTGCTGTGCGTGGGCTTTCTCTAGTTGCAGCAAGTGGGGGCTACTCTTCGTTGCGGTGCACGGGCTTCTCATTGCAGTGGCTTCTCTTGTTGCAGAGCATGGGCTCTAGGCATGCAGGCTTCAGTAGTGGCACATGGGCTCAGTAGTTGTAGCTCACAGGCTCTAGAGTGCAGGCTCAGTAGTTGTGGCACAAGGGATTAGTTGCTCCGTGGCATGTGGGATCTTCCTGGACCAGGGCTCGAACCCATGTCACCTGCCTTGGCAGGGGGATTCTTAACCACTGCACCACCAGGGAAGCTCTGTCTATTTTAGATATGGTAGAATCATGTCAGCAAAACCAAACAATATTTGTCCTTTCACTTCTGATTTTAGTAATTTGAGTCTTCTTCCTTTTTTTTTTCTCAATCAGCTACAGGTTTGTCAATTTTTGGTCTTTCCATTGACTTTCCCTACTGTTTTTCTGTTCTCTATTTTGATTATCTCCACTCTAAGGTTTATTATTTTTCTTCCTTCTGTTAGCTTTGGGTTTAGTTTGCTCTTCTCTTCCTAGTTCTTAAGGTATACAGTTAGGTTACTGATTTAAGATCCTTCTTCTTTTTTAACATAGGCATTTATAGCCATAAATTTCCCACCAGCACTGCTTTTGCTGCATCCCATAAGTTTTGGCATGCCATGTTTTCATTTTTATTCATCTCAAGGTATCTTCTAATTTCCTTTGTAGTTTCTTCTTTAACCCATTGGTTGTTTCTGGGCATATTGTTTTATTTCCACATATTTGTGAATTTTCCAGTTTTCGTTCTGTTGCTGGATTCTAGTTTCTTTCAATTGTGGTCAGAAGAAATACTTTATATTATTTCAATCTTTTACAATTTATTAAGACTTGTTTTGTGGTCTAACAAATCTGTCCCAGAGAATGTTCCATACCTACTTGAGAAGAACATGTATTCTGTGTTGTTGTATGGAGTGTTCTGTATATGTCTGCTAGGTCTAATTGGTTTATAATATTGTTCAAGTCTTCTATTTCCATATTGGTCTTCTGTTGGGTTGTCCTATCCATTATTGACAGGTATTGAAATCTCCAAATATTATTATAGAACCATCTCTATCACCCTTCAATTCTGTTAATTTTTGCTTCATACATTTTGGGGCTCCTTTGCTAGGTGTGTATATGTTTATTATTACTATATTTTCTTGCTGGATTGAATCTTTCTCAATATATGTAACATCCTTATTATTGCTTATAATCATCTTTGACTTAAAGTCTATTTTGTTTGAAAATTATAGAGCCCTCTCAGCCCTCTTTTGGTTACTATTTGCATGGAATATCTTTTTCCATACTTTTACTTTCAACCCCTCTGTGTCTTTGTATCTGAAATGAGTCTCTTATAGACAGCATAGAGATGGATCATGTTCTTTTTTAATCCAATATGTCAATCTCTGCCTTTTAGAGGGTTTAATCCATTTACATTTAAAGCAATAACTAATAAGGAAAGATTTACTTTGCCATTTAGCTATTTGTTTTCTTATCTTTTTCTGTTCTTCAATTTATCCATTACTGCCTATTTTTTGGTTATTTGTTTGATTTTTTTTTTTTTGTAGAAAACCATTTTGATTCCCTTCTTCTTTCCTTTTCTCTATAGTTTTAGTTATTTTCTTAGTGGATACCTTGGGGGCTACAGTTAACATCTTAAACTCATGACAACCTAGTCTGAATGATATCAACTTTGTTTCAATAATATACCAACACTCTGCTCCTATATATCCCTACCCTTACCTCTTTATATTGTTCTTGTCATAGATTACATCTTTATACATTGCCCATTCACAGAGATTTATAATTGTTATTTTATGCATGTATCTTTTATATCACATTAGAAAAAAATGTGAGTTACAAATTCAAAGTACAATAATACTGGCTTCTATATTTACCTATATAGTTACATTTACCAATGTTCTTTATTTCTCCTTACAGCTTTGGGTTACAGTCTGGTATCCCTGTATTTCAGCCTGGAGGACTCCTTTCAGCATTTCTTGTAGGGAAGGTCTACTGTTAATAAACTCCCTCAGCTTTTGTTTAGCTGGAAATATCTTAATTTCTCCCTCATTCTTGAAGGACAGTTTAGCTGATGTAGAATTCTTGGTTGACAGTTTTTTGTTTTTTTTGTTTTTCTTTCAGGACGTTATATATATCATCCCGTTACCTTCTGGCATCCATGGTTTCTGAGGAGAGATCAGGTGTTAATCTCATTGAGGATCCCTGGTATGTGATGAGTTGCTTTGCTCTTGCTGCTTTCAAAATTCTCTCTTTGTCTTTGGATTTTGACAGTTTCACTGTAATATGTCTTGGTGTGGATCTCTTTGGATTTATCCTACTCAGCATTTGTTGAGCTTCTTGGATACACATATTCATGCTTTCTACAGACTTGGGATGTTTTCAGCCATTTCATTTTCAAATACATTTTCTGCCTCTTTCTCTCTTCTCCTTCTCAGACTCCTATAATGCATATGTTAGTATGTTTGATGGTGTCCTATAGATCCTTTAGGTTCTGCTCATTTTTACTCATTCTTTATTCTTTCTGCCTAGATAATTTAAATTGTCTCACTGATCCTTTTCTCTGTCTGCTCAAGTCTGCTATAGAGCCACTCTAGTGAATTTTTCACTTCAACTATTATACTTTTCAGCTTCAGAATTTCTGTTTAGTTCTCCTTGTTTATATTTTCTATCTCTTTATTGATATTCTCATTTTCTTCAAACATTGTTCTCCTGATTTCCTTTAGTTCTTTGTCCATGGTTCCCTTCAGCTCATTGAGCATATTTGGGACAATTGATTTAATGTTCTTGACTGGCAATTGCAATTTCTAGGCTTCCTAAGGGACGTATTCAGTCAAGATTTTTTTATTTTTCCTGTGAGTGGGCCATACTTTCCTGTTTATTTTATTTTATTTTATTATTTTTTTGTGTGTGTGTGGTATGCAGGCCTCTCACTGTTGTGGCCTCTCCCGCTGCGGAGCACAGGCTCCAGACATGCAGGCTCAGCGGCCATGGCTCACGGGCCCTGCCGCTCCGCAGCACGTGGGATCTTCCCGGACCAGGGCACGAACCCACGTCCCCTGCATCGGCAGGTGGACTCTCAACCACTGCGCCACCAGGGAAGCCCTGTCATGAAGTTTTTAATGAGCTCAGGGATCACTAGTAATGAACAAGGGCAGTGAAACTCACACCATTTAAAACAACTCCCAAAAGTTTTAAATATTTAAGTTTAAATCTAACAAAGTATGTATAGAATCTATAAGCTGAAAACTACAAAATGCTGATGAAAGAAATCAAATAAGACCTAAATAATGGATACTGTGTTCATGGTTTGGAAGGCTTGATATATATATGTCGTTAAGATGGCAATTCTCTACAAATTAATCTATAGATTGCATTTGATCACCATCAAAATCTGATTTTAAAATTTATATGGAAAGACAAAGGAATTAGTATAGCAAAACAAAGTTGAAAAAGAACAAAGTTGAAAAACATACACATACTCCCCAGATTTTTAACAAAGATGAAAAGGCAAGTCAATGACGAAAGAATAGTCTTTCAACAAATAGCACTGGAACAACTGGACATCCATATTAAAAAAAAAAGACAGAGAGAGGAGGAAAAGAAAAAATCCTCAACCTGTATCTCACACCTTATATAAAAATTAACAAAATGTGGAGCACAGAGTTCAATGTAAAACATACAACTATAGGGCTTCCCTGGTGGCGCAGTGGTTGAGAGTCTGCCTGCCAATGCAGGGGACGCGGGTTCGAGCCCTGGTCTGGGAGGATCCCACGTGCCGCGGAGCGACTGGCCCCGTGAGCCACAACTACTGGGCCTGCGCGTCTGGAGCCTGTGCTCCGCAACAAGAGAGGCCGCGATAGTGGGAGCCCTGCGCACCGTGATGAAGAGTGGCCCCTGCTTGCCGCGGCTGGAGAGGGCCCTCGCACGGGGGCGAAGAGCCAGCACAGCCCAAAATAAATTAAAAAAAAAAACAACATACAACTATAAAACTCTTAGAAGAAAACATGGGAGAAATCCTTTATGATGTTGAGTCAGGCAAAGAATTCTTAGTTACAACACCAAAATCATGATGCTTAAAAGAAAAAAATCGATAAATTGGACTTCATCAAAATAAAAGACTTGTTCTGCAAAAGACGTTGTTAAAAGAATGAGATATGACATAGATTGGGAAAAATGTACAAATAACCGACCTGAAAAAGGATTTGTATTCAGAATATGTAAAGAACCCTCAAAACTAAACAATAAGAAAACAAGCAATCCAATTTAAAAATGGGCAAAAGATTTGGGCGGACAATTCAACAAAGAAGATATAAAAATGACAAATAAGTCCATGAAAAAAGGTTCAACATCATTAGTCACTAGGGAAATGCAAACTAAAACTACATGAGGGACTTCCCTGGTGGGACAGTGGTTAAGAATCCACCCGCCAATGCAGGAGACACAGGTTCAAGCTCTGGTCTGGGAAGATGCCACGTGCCGCAGAGCAACTAAGCCCGTGCGCCACAACTACTGAGCCTGTGCTCTAGAGCCCGGGAGCCACAACTACTGAGCCTGTGTGCCACAACTACTGCAGCCCGCACGGCTAGAGCCTGTGCTCTGGAAAAAGAGAAGCCACCGCAATGAGAAGCCTGTGCAACACGATGAAAAGTAGCCCCTGCTCGCCGCATCCAGAGAAAAGCCCGCATACAGCAACGAAGACACAACACAGCCAAAATAAATAAACAAATAAAATAAATAAATTTATTTTTAAAAAAATGCACAACTTAAATCTAATCATGAGGAAACATCAGAAAACCCAAACTGAAGGATATTCTACAAAACAAGATCACAAAAGGCAAAGAAAGACTGAGGGACTAAAAGATATGACAACATGACAGCAAAAGTCATGGAATATGTGATCGTGGACTGGTGCTGGACTGGGGGGAAAAACTATTAAATAATAGTATTGTATCACTGCTAACTTTCTTTTTTTTAATGGAACTATAGTTAATCGATTGATTGATTGATTTGCCTCCCCTCCCCAGTGCCACTGGTAAATTTCTTGCTTTTCAAAACTGTACTGTGATTATGTAAGAGAATGGCCATTTTGGAAATACACTGAAGTACTCAGGGGTACAGAGACACGATGTTTCCAACATACTACTGAAAAGGTAAAAAATAATATTTATGTATACATATTGCGAAAATAAATAAAGGAAACCTCATTCAAGATGGGAAGCCAGAAGGGGGAGCTCTCGCCCACAGAACACCAGTTGCAGCTTAATTCTGGGTGGGAAGAAGCTTACTTTATTACCCCAGCAGGAGGAAGGAAGGTTTCCTTCTCCCCATGACCACGGCCCGGCCAACGAGATGCCACCGCGCGACTCAGCCAATAAGAAAACACCCTGGGGGCTTCCCTGGTGGCGCAGTGGTTGAGAGTCCGCCTGCCGATGCAGGGGACACGGGTTCGTGCCCCGTTCTAGGAGGATCCCACGTGCCGCAGAGCGGCTGGGCCCGTGAGCCATGGCCACTGAGCCTGTGCGTCTGGAGCCTGTGCTCCGCACCAGGAGAGGCCACAACAGTGAGAGGCCGGCGTACCACAAAAAAAACCCCAAAAAACAAAAAAACACCCTGGCTGTGTGTGTGTACTCCTATGTCATGTTATCGCATGTGCAGATTCACACCCTACAATCAGGAAACAGAAGTAAAAGATGTTCTTCATGCTACCTTGAGGAGGTGTAGGTATAGATCTTATCTCCTCCCTCCCCACCATCCCTAATCCTTGAAAGTAATTAATTTGTCCCGCATCTCTGTAATTTCTTCACATCAATAATGTTACATAAGTGGAATCATACAGCATAAAACAGAAAAGAAAAAAAGAAACCACCCCAGACTCTTGCTCCCTTCCAATGGACTTTTTGTTCATAGCAGCTCCTGACACCTTCCTCCTTTTTCTCTACCAAGTAATGCTCCCCTCCTTTGTTCTCTGGACTTGCCTATGGCTTTGCCATTGCTTGCAAGTCCCGAATTGCAATTCTGCTGCTATTCCCACATAAACTCATTTGCTGGTAAAATAACTGGCTATTTTATTTTTAAAGGTCAACAGTACGTCCATGCGGTCGATCCACACTATTCGTGGATTCCGTATTTGCAAATTCCCCTCTAGCAAAAATGTATTTGTAGCTCTAAAATCGATACGTGGGTGCTTTTGCGGTCATTTGTGGACACGCATGTGTGCACAGAGGTGAGAATGTTGAGTCTGCAGAGGCCCCGGTGCCAGCCGAGGTCAAACTAGGTGATGCCCCTCCTTCTTGTTCCCCATCTCATACTGTAAATAAATGTCCTTTTCACAGTCTAGTTAATGCCATGTTTTCGCATTTTTGTGCTTTTTGTTGGTGATCTTGCTATTTAAAACGGCCCCCAGGCAAGGACTTCCCTGGCGGCACAGTGGTTAAGAATCCGCCTGCCACTGCAGGGGACACGGGTTCGAGCCCTGGTCCGGGAAGATCCTACATGTTGCGGAAAAACTAAGCCCGTGTGCCACAACTACTGAGCCCGTGCTTTAGAGCCCGCGTGCCAAAACTACTGAGCCCACGCGCCTAGAGCCCGTGCTCCGCAACAAGAGAAGCCACCGCAATGAGAAGCCCGCGCACCACAACGAAGAGTAGCCCCCTCTCATCGCAACTAGAGAAAGTCCGAGGGCAGCAATGGAGACCCAGTGCAGTCAAAAAAAATAAACTAAAAAAGAAAACAAAACAAACCAGCCCCCAGGCATAGTGCTGAAGGGCTGTCTGGTGCCCCTAAGCACAAGAAGGCTATGATGTGCTTCATGGAGAAATCACGTGTGTTACATGAGCTTCCTTCAGGCATGAGCTGTCATGCTGTTGGCCGTGGGCTCGGTGTTGATGAATCCACAATATATATTAAATGTTAGCTTTAAACAGAAACACAGAACAAGGTTGCATATTGATCAGTTGATGAAAATGCTGTTGCCAGAGACTCGCAGGAACATAACCCTGTATGTCTCCCAAGAGCAATGATTCAGTATTTACAGCAACTGTATAACTGCAACAGAGAAGGAGAATATAAATAATTGGTGAATATGAGGAATGGGTATATAGGAATTTCTTGTACTAGACTTGCAATTTTGTTTGGAATTATATAAAAAGAAAATATTGCCCAGAAAACAGGATCATGTCCCTCTTGGCTTCTCCTTGTACTTCAAATAAAATCCAGGTTCTTCAGCAAAACTTAGAGGGTCCTATGTGATCCAACATCTACTCGTTTCTCCAACTTCATCTCTGGATGTCTCCCACTTGCTCAGCATGCTCCAGTGTCCATGGTCTTCTGACACTTCCTAGGGGACCACACCAAGCTCTTTCTCACTCTGGGCTCTGGGTTTGCTTGTCCCTTTGCTGGGAATACCTCTATCCAAGTTCTTTGTGTGGCTGGGTCCTTCTCACGCTTCAGGTCTCAGCTTACATGCCACCTGCTCGGAGAGTTTGACCTTGACCACTCTGTCGAAGGCAGGCATCTTGGGAATTCCCTGGCGGTCCAGTGGTTAGGACTCTGGGCTTTCCCTGCCAAGGACCCGGGTTCAATCCCTGGTCGGGGAACTAAGATGCTGCAAACTTTGCAGTGAAGCCAAAAAAATAAATAAAAATTAAAAAACAAAAAGGCAGGCATCCATCAGCATCATTTACCATCCCAACGGCCACTTTGCTTCTTTCATCCCCTTTATCACATCCCTAATTATTTTGTTTCTTTGTTTGTTTAGTTGTTGAATGTCCATCTCCCCTCTTAGACCATAAACTCCTTGAGTTCAGGAACCTTGTCTCTCATGTTTGCTGTTATTTCCCCAGGACCTGGCACATGGTAGTGTTGGTTGAAACCGAGAATGAGAATCTCCCTGGGAGAGAGATTGGCTGAACTTGGGTCAGATGACCACCCCTGGCCATGGAGGCAGAGTCATGCCAGAAATAACCCCTGTGGAGGCTGAGGGCACAGTTCTTATGGATGAGAAGGTCATGGATTGTGTAGAGCCCATGAAAGGTGTCTAATCCGATCCTTACTCTCTTGGCCCCTGCGCTTTCAGCCACCTGCCTGGAAAAGCCACAGAATCCAGCCGTCTGCCTCCTTCATGGAGATGCCAAGTGCTGTTGGAAGCAATCTCATGGTGATGTAGATGGTTCCACCACCAATTCACAGTTCCCTTCAGCTGCTTTGAGTAAGGCTTCCCATTTTCCTAAGCTGCTCTCCCCTCCTCCACACGAGGACCTTCTCCACTGTCCTCAAATTGCTCACCTTTTCCTCCACTTACTCTTAGCTGGCAACCTCACCTCCATCTTCACAGAGAAACTGGGTGCCATTAGAACGAACTTCCTATTCTTCTAAGCCCCTGTTCAAAGGCCCGCCTACACACTCCAACTCCGTTCATCCCCTCTGCTCTCCATTTAACCCTCTCAATCAGGTCGCCACTCCCACCACTCCCCTGAAACTGTGCTTGTCCACATCAGGCTCTCCCTTCCCTGTTACAAAAACCAAGGCATATTTATAGTGTGCAGATTGTCTTCCTTTGTTTGCTGTCATACCTCTTCCAGCATTTGGCCCATCCTCCTTCTTATAACGATCTCTTCTTGTCACTTCCATGAGGCCACATCTCCTGGGTTTCCTCCCACTTCTCTGGAAGCATCTTCTTGGCTTCCACTGTGCACTTGTCTGCCTCTGCCCACCCGTTAAATCTGAACCTTTCTTGGCATTTCGTCCTAAACCCTCTTTTCCGTCTACGCTCTCCTGCTGAGTCATCGCCTCCATTGCCAAGGCCATTCTTGGATCATCCACTTTGTATAGAGAGAGAATTGGCCAAGTTAGAGCATATCTAGACTCATGGGCAGCGGTGAGTGGTTTGGCTGGCTGCTTAGTGGCCCCGGGAGGAGAAGATTTGGAAGACTGGGGACCAAGGGGTAGAGGCAGGTGGGTGGCTATATGGAGGTATGCATGAATGCAGTGCAAGGATCTTTGTATTGCATATCAACACATCCACCAGCAAACGTCCACACAGAAGAGTCAGCAAACAAGTGGACAGAATGACCCGCCAGCTGACACCAGCCAGCTTCTCTCAACAGCCACCCTAGCGCTGGCACACTGGGCGCATGAATGGAGCAGCCATGGTGGCAGGGATGGAGGCTATGTGTGGGCCAACAGCATGTACACTCACCTACCAAGACTGATCTAGCCACTGCTTCTGCCAAAAGTCTAACCTGCAAGCAGTGATGTTGCTTGTACTGCTCACCACACAACAGGCCAATAAGTTGAGAGACGAGTTGTTGGGACAAGGAATAGTGACTTTATTCGGAAAGCCAGCAGACCGAGAAGGTGGCGGACTCATGTCCCAAAGAACCATCTTGCCTGAGTTAGAATTCAGGCTTCTTTGATACTAAAAGGGGAGGGGAGTAAAGTCAAACACTTTCCAGTTTTGGTCAGCCTCCGGAGGGGATGTGTTCATTTCTTCCTCCCTGCAGTCAGTCACCGGTAGACCTGGTCAGGATGCTTCCTGGGAGCTAAAGAAAGATACTTTAGCTTCATGCTCATCACCTGGGAGGCAGGGCTCCCAGAGAGGGGCCATTATGTATAATTTAAGCTTCTAGGCAACATCCCTTTAGTGGTTAACTTGTAATAGAAGACAAAATGTTCTTCCCTATTACTCTAAGACTAAAACTGGGTCCCTGATAAGGCCTCAAAGAGACCAGCTAGCCACTTGATGACAAGTTGACTACTTTGGACCCCTTCCAACACGAAGGGCCAGGTTTCATCTTGACAAGAATAGGCATATTCTGGGTATGAGTTTGATTCTCTCCCTGCAGAGCCTCAGCTGGCACCACGGCTTACAGGGTGATCCATCAGCACAGGGTCCCCCCGTACCGTTACATCCAAGGGACTCAGTTTACAACAAAGGACGTGCAGCAGTGGCCACATGACCGTGGGATCCACTGGACATATCACACACCAGTGCCCCTCAAGCTGCTGGTGCGGTGGAGCAACATAAGGGCCTGCAGGGGGCACAGCCAAAGAGTCAGGCTGTAGGTGAGAGCCTGGGACAGACGGGATACCACCTCCCAGAAGGCAGTCTGTGCTTTAAATCAACGACCTTTCTAAGGCATTGTGTCCCTTGTAGGAAGAAGACACTAGTTCAGTAACCGAGGAGTGGCCCTGCTTCTCATCACTGCCAGCAACCCGCTTAGGGGTTTTGTACCTCCCACTTCCACTACTGTGAGTTCTTCAGGGTCAGAGACTTCCCCAAAGGGGGGAGTTTTCTACCAGGTGACACAGCAAGAGGCCCATTGAACCAGAAGTTATGGCTTCCACCTGGGCACGTCAGGCTCCTTGTGTCCAGGGACCAGCAGATAGGAGAAACCACCACCTTGGCAGGGTGATGGTCAGGAGATAGAGCCACTGTTACATAATGGGCAGGGAGGAATGCACTTGGTATCTAGAAAAACTACTTCTCTTGCTACTCTCTTGCCCAAGTGTACAGCCTTAGCCTGAGAAAATCATGGTGACCAAGGATGAGGGTCTGGGTCACACCGAGACTGGCCCTGCAGAAATAACTGTGGAGACAATAAATATCATCGTGTCCCAAGACCAGCTGCAGTGGCCAGAGCTGTAGTTCACCCATTAACCTTCTCTCCTAAGTCTCCCCTGGGAAAAGTGATCCACCTGAACCCTGGAGAAGCTGCTCCCTATATGGAGAGGGGTCCAAGCGGTAAAGGGGTAGATTATGGTGTGTGCTCCGTTGCACCACTTGGATCCCCTCCAGGAATGGAAGACATGTTGCCCAGCTGCTGGTGTGCTATTGGCAGGCAGCCCCCTTTAGGGGTGGCCTCAGCTGCCCCACCCAGGCTCACGCTCCAGTGGCATTAAGTACATTCACATTGTTGTGCAACCGTCACCACCATCCATCTCCAGAACACTTTTCATCATCCCAAACTGAAACTCTGTCCCCTTTAAACACTCACTGTCCATCCCCCTCCCCCAGCCCCCTGGAAACCACCATTCTACTTTCTGTCTCTATGATTTTCACTACTCTAGGACCTCATATAAATGGAATCATACAGTATCTGTCTCTTTGTGGCTGGCCTATTTTACTTAGCATAATGTCCTCAATGTTCACCTACATTGTAGTGCATGTGAGAATTTCCTGCCTCGTTCAGGTCGGATAATGTTCCACTGTGTGGATGGACCACGTTTTGCTTATTCATTCATCCATCCATGGACACTTGGGTTGCTTCCACCTTTTGGCTGTTGTGAATAATTCTGCTATGAACATGAATGTATGGTATTATTATTTTAATTAAATAAGCAAGCATTTGCAGAATGCCGACCTGAACCAGATACTGGTACCTCTCCTGACAGAGCGTCTTTGCCCTTAAGTTTTATTTCATCGTTGGAAACTCTGTTCCCAGATAAAATGAAGAGGCAGGGCTCAGAAGGGATGGTGGGAGGCAGGGACTCCTGCCTCACCTGACACCAGAGCCCTGTGCCCTGTGCCCATGGCTTTACCTGCATCACCCCCCGGGCAGCCGGCCTTAATTTGGAAACAACTCTATCCTTTTTCCTTTGCTGCAGTTACTTTTTCTCACTTCCAGGAAGGGTTTTAAACCCTTTTAAACCAATTCTGCTCTTCTTCTCCCTTTCTCTCTTCCCTTCCATTCTTGAAAGTTCCAGTCTAAAAGCCATTAGGTGGGGCTTCCCTGGTGGCGCAGTGGTTAGGAATCCGCCTGCCAATGCAGGGGACACGGGTTCGAGCCCTGGTCCGGGAAGATCCCACGTGCTGTAGAGCAGCTAAGCCTGCGCGCCACAAGTACTCAGCCTGCGCTCTAGAGCCCGTGAGCCACAACTATTGAGCCCGTGAGCCACAACTACTGATCCCGCGCGCCTGGAGCCCGTGCTCCGCCACAAGAGAAGCCACAGCAATGAGAAGCCCGTGCACCACAACGAAGAGTAGCCCGCGCACAGCAACAAAGACCCAACGCAGCCAAAAATTAATTAAAATTTTAAAAAATAATAAATAAATTAAAGCCATGAGGTGAGTTAAGGTGGGTGCCCACCTGCACGAGGGGAGCCACAGCAGAGGGTGTCTGCACAGGAGGGCAGCGGGTCCAGTGTGTAAGGAGGATGCCCATGTCAGGAAGGGTCCACTGTGGGGTGTTGGAGCCCGAGCGGGGTGACGGGGGCACCCGTGCAGGGGGAGTGGAAGGGTGGCCCAGCACAAGGGGTCAGAGTTGAGTGAGGTGGGCGTCCACATAGAGGGGTGGTCTGGCACGGAGTAGGGGTGCCTGAGCAGGCAGAGGACATCGTTCACTGGGGGACAGCTGGCAGGTGCTAACAAGGTCATTACCTACAGGGGGGTTGTAGGTAATAATGACAGATAAGTAAATGTATTAACTATAGCGGAGCCATGTTTTCAACTGTTGGTGAAGGGAGTTACAAAGGTGGAAAGGAAGAAAACTATCAATAACTTGAAACCGTGATGTTGGGTTGGAATTGGATTGAGATCTGTGTGGATTGAGATAGTTAGGTACAGAAATATAGATGTAACCGTGTGTGGGCATACACATACACATACAAACGTGTGTATACTATATACACTTATACGTGTACATGCACACCCACACACACATTCTCTGGCTCAGTCCACTGAGAGGCTCTGAGCACACCAGGCACCCAGAGCTTGGCTCCCCTTAAAGGAACCAGAGCTCCCTGGGGAAAGGATTGATCCCAGGCTGGGGCTCAAACAGCAATGGAGACTGACAGAAAGAGACAGAAGTCAGTTGGAAAGGTTCCCACTGGTTCGATCTGGGGCAATTTGGGTACCAAAATAAACAGTGACACAGTGGGTTGAATCGTGTCCCCCAGAAAGATGTGTCTGCATCTTAGCCCCTGGAGCCTGAGAATGTGACCTTATTTGGAAAAAGGGTCTTAGCAGATGTAATTTTTTTTTGGCTGCGTTGCGTCTTCATTGCTGCACACAGGCTTTCTCTAGTTGTGGCGAGCAGGGGGTACTCTTCATCGTGGTGCACAGGCTTCAGTAGCTGTGGCTCATGGGCTCAGTAGTTGTGGCTCGCAGGCTCTAGAGAGCAGGCTCAGTAGTTGTGGCGCACGGGCTTAGTTGCTCCATGGCATGTGGAATCTTCCCGGACTAGGGCTTGAACCTGCATCCCCTGCATTGGCAGGCGGATTCTTAACCACTGCACCACCAGGGAAGTCCTGCAGATGTAAATTTTAAGTTAAGGATCTCTGGATGAGATCATTCTGGATTACCTGGGTGGGTCCTAAATCCAATGAAAGGTGTCGTAAGAGAAAGGCGGGGTGGGGGGCAGTAGTTCCCTGGTGGTCCGTTGGTTAGGGCTCGGCGCTTTCTCTGCCATGGCCTGGGTTCAATCCCTGGTCAGGGAACTAAGATTCCACAAGTGGGGAGAGGGCTGTGGGAAGATGGAGGCAGAGGCTGGAGGGGTGCGGCCACAAGCCAAGGAACGCCTGGAAATCCCAGAGTTGGAAGAGGCAGGAAGGATCCTCCCCTGGAACCTCTGGAGGGAGCCTGACGCTGCCCACACCTTGATTTTGGACTTCTGACCTCCAGACTGTGAGAGAATAATTTTCTGTTGTTTTAAGCCGCAGGAAACTAATAGAAGTGAGAAGACGGTCACCTCCCTCTGGGCCGAGCCCTTTCTGGGTTGAATGACTCTTCTCTGCTTGGTTTAAAACCCTTTGTAACGAGAGGTACCCTGTGAAGAGCCTGTGCTGGGATCAGGCTGGAACGAGATCCCTACAGCCAGGTCTCTCTTCAGAGGCTCAGAGGCAGGATGCGGCGGGGGCGGGTGGCTTGGACCAGCGTGTTACTGTGGCCGCCTGTGGTGCAAGTCGTGTGGGAGGACCTGTGCCTATCCTGCTCCAACACTCTGGGGACTCGCTTGCCCTCCCCACCCTCTGGATGCATCTACACGTCCACCCGGACTTCTCCTGGAAACCTCCTTCTCTCCAGCAAGTTCTCACCGGTCCCCGAAACTCACCGCCCCAAACTGGGCTCCGCTGTATTCCGCGGGTGACGGAATGTCCAGTCTCCTGAAGGCCTGCACTGAGGCCTGGGCACTGCAGGGAGCAAGGCCTGGGGGCCGTGGGGACAAAGGAAATGAAGATTCTGCGTCTTTGGCGCTCACCCTTTCAGCTGCTCGTGGAGGGGGGCTTGTCACATTTCTTCCATTCTTTGATTAAAGAGCAGGAACGACCCTAAGGAGAGACAGTTGAAGCCCCTTGTTTCCCCCTTGGTGAGCTAGCTCCCTCTGCCATCCTAAGGCCTTCTTGAACCTCTAGGGGTCCCCAACTCTGAAGCCAGGGTCAGGGCCCCAGACACCTTCTCTGCCTGGCCACCCAGAATGCTCTGGCCGGAAATCATCTCTACCTTTGACTCAGGGAAGAGTACCCCCAGGAATTTACCAGGGGACAAGCCAACAGCCCAAAGTGTACCTATGAGGTATGACAAGGGAATCATGGATGTGATGGAGCAAAGAGCTGACCCCATGTGCAACTCATATATCTTGGCTTGAGAAGACCAAAGTTGAATTAAATTTGGCTGGAGGGGGCTTCCCTGGTGGCGCAGTGGTTGAGAGTCCGCCTGCCGATGCAGGGGACACGGGTTCGTGCCCCGGTCTGGGAAGATCCCACGTGCCGCGGAGCGGCTGGGCCCGTGAGCCATGGCTGCTGAGCCTGCGCGTCCGGAGCCTGTGCTCCGCGATGGGAGAGGCCACAACAGTGAGAGGCCCGTGTACCGCAAGAAAAAAAAAAAAATTGGCTGGAGGGTCCCCGTTTGGTGCAGGTCAGAAGGCGTCTGGGGGATGGCCCAAGGGCCTGCAGCAGGGAAACTCACCTGGTGGTAGAAACTTCCATCAAGTCTATTAGAAGCAAGGGCAGCACTCCATCCCTTCAAACATCAGTTAGCGATAACCAGGTCTAACAGTGCCAGACGGCTGAGCAAGAATCTTCAGGTCCCTCACCTGCACGTTGAACCTGGAACGTGCACTCCTCTGAACCTGGGTCACTCCCAGAAGCAATGTCTGGGGAACGGCCGAGGAAACACTATTTTGCAAAATTTACTCAACCACAGGACAAGTCATGGAAAAATTGGAGAGGTCTTCCTTGAGCAGTAGCCCAGTTCAATTCGCTTTTTTTTCCCCCCAGATTGTTCCTCTTTTGTTTGAGTGTATAATTTACATTCAGTAATTTGTACAGAACTTAGACTTAAACTGTACATACCCAGGCAACCAGCCCCAGATATAGGATGTTTCCACGACACCAGAAAGGGTCCCTACCTGGTCAATCCCACCTGCCCGGAGGCAAATGATGCTTCAGATTTCTATCCCCATAGATCAGTTTCTTTCTCTCCTAGGACATCGCATGCTTGGAATCAAGCAATTTGTACTCTAGCTTCTGGCTTCTTTAACTGCAACGTAATGGTTTTGAAACTCGTCCATGTGTAGCTCATTCATTATTATTTCTGAGTAGGATTTCATTGCGTGGATAGACCACACTTTGTCTATCCATTCTTTTGCTGGTTAGCATTTGCATTGTTTCCAGTTTGGGGCTATTATAGATAAAGCTGTCATAAATATCTTTGGAGAGAGAGAGAAGGGGGGGGGTGAGGGGGAGGGAGAGGAACACAGATTATAACTATGTAACAAAATAAGAGCCCATAAGTCCATACTGATGTAAATATATTAACACTTTGAAAGTTTGATGAGAAATCGAACGTGTACATCCTCCCGAAGTTCCTCTCCACGGAACACTTACTTCTTACAAAGGGAAAACAAGTGACTTGCCGGTGGAGAAGCCTGGCACACGCTCCTTAAGGGACCCAAGTGAATATCATTGGTTATGGGTCAAATTGAAATCCCTCGCCACCTGAGAGGATGCAGTGAGAAAAACACAGCCTTGCTTCTGTGACGTTCCTGCCAAAGGTACCTGACCTTAATCTGATCACGGAGAACTATCAGAAAAAAACTAAACTGAGGGACGTACTACAAAATAATTGCTCTGTAACCTTCAGGATTGCCCAAGTCATGCAATTAAAGGGAAGGGTGAGGAACTGCTCCAGAGTGAAGGAAGCTGAACCCCCAACAGCCACGGTAACTTGGGGCTCCGGACAAGCTCCCTTGCTATAAGGGACATTACTAGGGTCATTGGGAAAACTTGACTATGGTGTGAAGATGAAATCTTGGCATCCACCCACCAACGTTAATTTCTCGATTTCGATCCTAGTTACCTGGTTTTGTCAGAGGAAATCTCAGCTGCCTGGAAACACACCCTACTCTGCTCAGAAGTCCCGGAGCGTCTCGGCAACAGCTCGCAGTTAGGAAAATAAAATTCTTTGCGCTATACTTGGAACCTCCCTGTGAGTTTGAAATTATTGACTGATAATAAGAGTAAGCTTTCCCCGCCCTTGAGGAAACCAGTTTTTCAGCTGTCATTGGTCCTCTCTGTGTTTATTCCAGGTGTGTCTGAAAGGACAGGGGTGGCTATGGCTGGGCTCCTTTTTGGTGGTGGGAACCCGACAGAGTACCACCCCTCAGGGGCACAGGGCTCTTCCCGGGGCCCAAGGGGTTGCCCCAGGCAGATACAAAGCCCAGGGCAGCCCTGAGCTTGAAAGGCAGGGAAGTTTGCGCACTTGCGGGGGTGGGTGGCGGAGAAAACTCCTCCACGTGAGCTTGAGCCCCAGAAAGAGGAGAGTGGTTAAAAACCTGCTTACACCTCCTTTTATCCCTGTAGCAATCCTGGAAGGTTAGCATAAGTCTTCATGGATTAAGCCTCTGTACCAGTTCTCCAGGCATTGTTCTGAATGCTGAGTATAGAACAGTGAACAAGGCAGACAAAGCCCCCTGCCCTCAAGGAACTTACAGCCTGGAAGAGATGCAGTCAGTACATGCAATGAATAAGTAAAAGATACAGGATGCTAGATGGTGATGTGTACTAAGGAGAAAACAAAATAAACAAACAAAACACACAGGACATTAAGGGAGAATAAAAGCTAGGTATTGGACCTGAGCAATGGGAAGAATATCTCTCTGAGAGGTGGAAGTGTGTGTGTGTGTGTGTGTGTGTGTGTGTGTGTGTGTGTGTGTGTGTGTGTGTGTGTTTTCAATTTTAGCCTTGCTATATTTGAAATGCCTATTAAACACCTAAGCGTGGTGTCAGAAGTTCAGAGACATGCAGGCCGTAGATGGGATTTTGGGCATCTTCAGTACATAAGCGATTTTAAAGCTACGAATGAGACTACTTAGGCAGGTCCAAGGACTGGCACCTTTGCACAGTTAAGGGGTTGGTGTGTAGACAGGCTGCATCATTTGCCCCAAATCACGTGGCTGGTGAGTTGTGGAACTGGGATTCAAACCCAGGTCAGACTCACGCCAAGCCCCTATTCACAGCTGCCATAAAGTTGGTTGCTGTTGCTTCTGTTGACTTGGTCTTGGGCAGGTCACTCGACCTTTCCTCATCTATCAAGGGAGGGGTGGGCAGTGGAGGGGCAAGGATGGTGCAATGGGCGTAGCAGTGCTCAGGCAGGTGATGCAGGAGCCGCAGCCAACCAGACAGGTCCCCGGCACCATCCTGGGTATGTCCCCGTCCCTCTTCCCCCGCCTCCTACTCGGGCACCTGCTTTCATCAGAACAGCTCTGCCTTCAGGGCAGGGGTGGGGGACGGAGTGTGGGGGAGACACGAGTGCAGAGTCTGAAAGCCAAGATATCACTTAACAATGAGAAGCCACTCGCCACCCAGCCTGAAATTCTGGGCTCAGCAAGACCTGTGGGCCACCCCGCTGTGGGCACAGGATTCCAGCAAGAAAATTCCTGCCAGCCAGCTGCTGGGAGAACCTGGTATTTGAAGAAGGGGAGTTGGAGAGTGATGCAGGGTTGGTGGGATCAGGCTAGGTCTCTGAGGTGCCCCTGGGCCCTACTGGGGGGACTGGAAGAGACTCTGTGGCCTCAGCCCACACCCTGGCAAGGGTGTGGCTCCCAGGTCAGCTCCGGGCTGGGCTGGCACTCCTGGCACTTCCGGGGCTGGCCTGGGCCCCTTCCGCCAACTCAGTCTTTCTTTAGAGTCATCACCTTTCCTTCTGTCCGGGACTGGTGGGGTCCCATGTCCTCTGTGGCTTAGCACCTCCACTTGGGGCATCCAGCGGCTTCCCAGTGTAAACGCCAATGGCTCCTGTCACGTGGGGGCTGGGCAGGTGCCTGGCCACACTACTTCCTGTCCCCCATCCCCCCTCCTCTGCCAGCTGGCAGGAGGAGGCCTCCAGCTGGCCACACTCCCTGTGGGGAAGTCGAATTTCCAGTCTCCCCCAGGAGGGCCGCTCTGGGCTGTGGCCTCTTCCCAGCTCAGCCTTGGCCTCCCTTCAGCGTGGCCCCATCTAGGTCCTGAGCTCCAGCTCGGCTCTGCAGAGAGCTCCGGCCACCCTGGGCCTCTCAGCTGAGGCTGGAGGAGCAGCAGTGCAGTGGGCATGGGGGAGGGACAGAACCAGAACCGGGGAGCCAGAGGAACCTGTGTCTGGGTTCGCCCGTCTGCCTCCCCTGCCCTTCCCCAGCCTGCTCCCTTGCACCCAGAACGCTTGGCCTGGTGCTCGGCACTTAGGGCTAGTGAGTGGGAGTGCCAATGTCTTGGGAGTCTGGGGGCTTTTCAGAGTCAGGGTTTGGGTGTCAGCCTCAGGGGTCACTGTCGGGGTGGACTCTGGAAAGCTTGGAGTGGGGAAGACATTGACGTTTGGGGCTGTGAAGGGCTGCCCGGGCATGGCTGGACTTGGGGCCTAGGCACCGAGACCCAGGGGCATCCACACAGGGCTGTGGTGCCCACTGTGCTCTCCTCCCTTGGGCATCCAGTGAGGAAACAGGGTGGCAAAGGCAGTCTCAGTGGGATGCAATTTGAGTATTTAGAGCCAAACACTATGAAAATCTTGGAAAGAAAGTTTAGCGATAAATCAGAAGCGAATAAAACCAAAGCAATCATTCGTTACTTGTGCTTGCAGAGAGGAACGTGGCAAGGCAATTTCTGATGTCACAGATGACCCGGAAGCTTTTAAAGAGCAGAGGGTGCAGGGCCACGTGCCTGCACCTGCTTTACCGGAAGGGTGGTGAAGGCTCTGCACCCCCAAACCCACCAACCCCACCAGGTGGGCTTCCCCAGGGGGGAGGGGGAGGGCAACGGGAGGAGCTCTGTTTTGTAAGATCTAGACCTCCCTTCACCTCTTGTTAGATACATGCCCTCAGCAAATCACTGGGCCTCAGTTTCCCATCTGTGGAAGGGGTAATAAGCATCATGTCTGCCACCCAAGGTCAAGGAGGAGGGAAAATGGGGTAAGCGCTTGTGTTGGTGGTCAGTGTTCATTGGACCACAGACCTTGTGGTCATCCACGCTCTCCACTGAAGCATCCTTTCTGGTGTGCCTACTCTGTGCCAGGCCCTGGGGATGGCAGGAACCCATGGCAGACGTGGGTCTCTTCCCGGAATAGAAGTACGGGCCTGTGCTGCCCGCCTCCTCTTTGCATGACCACGCTGGACCTCCGGAAGCCTCAGGCTGTTTACCACCCCTCCCCCACCCAGCCCCCAGGGCCTTTGCACTTGTTGGGCTCACCTTTCTTAACCACTCCCTTTTCCACTCTTCCGGCTGGGGGAGACCTTTAGGCATCTGCCCAGCTTGTGGCCACCTCAACTTCTTGACGTCTGAGCTTTTGACCAGAGTACTGGATAAGGGCTCTGGCTCAAGCCCTGACTGGCTGTCTTAGAGGTCACCTAACCTCTCTGTGCCTCAGCTTCCCTTCGTATAAAATGGGGAAAACGGTCCCCACCTCCTGGGGGTCGTTGTAAGGAGTAAACGAGGTAGGGCACCAAAGCTTGAGGACGGTGCCTGGTATCCAGTAAAGGCTGTAATACATGTTACTCTCATCGTTATTTTGTAGTCATTATCATCAACTGCAGGATCCAAAGGGCGAGGCTTCGCCCTCTCCCAGCAGGGCAGCACCCGGCCCGTGTGAGCCTCTGGACAACTTCCCCACCAGCCTAAAGCTCCTGGAGGGAGCTGCATTCTTGGTACCGGCACTGCCCAACTAGAGCGAGAAGCTGAAAAACCCGTTTCTCGGAAAGCCCGGCACACAGTAGGTGCTCAAGAAATAGCCGGTTGACACTAGGAAGCCAGTGGCCCGATTAATGCAGGCTCACTCCCCCTCCCTTCCTCCCTCCCACACTAAGCGGTGTAACGCTCAGGCTGCCCACATGGTCTTTAAGGGTGTATCTGCTTCCAATGACACCCATTCCCACAACAAAGAGGCTCGCCTCCGTGGGGCCACCTCCCCTAGGCGCACCCGAGAGGCGCCGTGGGCGAGGAGCCTGCCCATTCCCCAGGGCTGTCCCCGGTGGGTGCAGCTGCACCAGGGACCGAGTGTCGAAGGCGGCCTCGCGGAGCCCCGGTACGTAGGGAGGCCGAAGATCCGGGTGGCGCCCCAGGGACGCGCGGCGGCACCGCCTCCAGCCGCAATTTAAAGGGCAGCGAGGAGCGGAGGGATCCCTGCCGACTGCTCAACACGGATCCCTCCGCCGCGAGCGAAGCGAAACAACGACTCATCTCATCCCCTCAAAATTCGCTTTTTGTTCCTCCGCCGCGGGAGCACCCGGCGGGGAACTCATTTCTTTCTCGGGTTTCTCCGCCTCCCCCCACCCCTGGTCCCGTAAAAGCAACAGAGGCGTCCAGAGCGGCACGAGCCGAAGTGGTGTCCCTCCGCCTGGCCGCGGGAACTCCTTTTCGTGTCCTTCCACCGTTCCCGGGCGGCGTCCGAGCGGCTCACCGGGGGCGGCGACGCGTCTGCGGCGCGGGCGGTGAGGCTCCGGGGCTATGAGGTGAGGGCGCCCAGGCACCGGAGGCGGCACGCGCGGCGCCAGGACTCAGAACGCGGAGCCCCCAGGCCAGCGGCTGCCTTTTGCACCCCGAGGCCGCGCGAGAGGCGAGGCGAGGTGAGGCCCGTGGCGCGGGGGCGCGGGGGCGCGGTGGGGGCGGGGGGCTCCGGCCGCGGCTGGGACTCATTTCCCGACAGCGGATGGAGCGGGCGGTGCTGCGGCTGGGGCCGCCATCTTGGATTTTACTCTCCATTTTTCTCTGGAATTATTTTTGGTGATTAATATTCTTAGGGGACGGGGAAGTGTCGCCGGGCAGCGCGGGCCCCTCAGCGCAACGGCGGGGCGGCGGGGCCTCGACGCGCCCCAAGGAGGAGCGGGCAGCGCCCGGCGGTGAGCGGGGGGCGGGCGCCGGTGCGGGGGGCGCAGGGGCGGCGGGCTGGGGGCGGGCCGGCGGGAGCGGGGGCGCCGGGCCGGGTGGGGGCCAGGGCCGGGGCCTCGGGGGTGGAGGGACGGCCGGGGGAGGGGCGCGGCGGCGGCGGCGGCGGCGGCGGCGGCGGCGGCCGGGGGGCGCGGGCCCTGCAGTGGGCGCCGCCGCCGGAAGGGAGCGGTAGCGGCCGCCGGGCAGCGCCGGGCCGGCCCGCGGCCGCACGAGGGGAGCAGCCCCGCCGCTCGCGATTGGGGGACTCTGTTTTCCCTTTTCTCCAATGGGCAGCCGTGAATGGTCTCGCCCAATCTGCTCCCTCTGCCGCGCTCAACTTTGGGTTGTGTTTGTTTGGGCTCGAGCCTCCTTTCAGATTTCCTCCCGGGCCCGTCCTCCGCCCGCTCCGTCCCTCCCCTGACAGCGGCTCCGGCTCCTGGCCGGGGCTTGCCTCCCGGGCCCCTAAGTTGGCCGGCGTCTCGGGTCCCGAGAAAAGGCGTCGGTCCTCCCAGAGTGACTCGATTCTTTTCACATATCCAAAGGTGATGTATCAGCGTCACCCCTACCTATGAGAGTGGGGGAAACGTTGACAAGATGACAACTCGACCCAACTTGCTGGAATGGTAGAGAAGCACGTTGGACCCAGAGAAACTCACCCCCTCTCTGTTTGGGGTTTTTTGACCCCGTGTTAGAGCTCTTTTACTGCCGACCCATTGACTGGGGGAACTTTAAGAATCCTGAGGGGGTGAACATGTGTTCTTCGAAGTTAATTTTTCAGAAGTTACCGTATGAAATGCACCCTGGGGGGAAAAGTCTTATCTAGAGTGGTAGGCAGAAGAACTGATTGGTTGCGATTGCGCTTCTTTTCATCAGGACCTTTTTAGATTTAAACCATTTTGATATAAAGTATAGTTGAACGTGGCTTTATAGGGTCATCAGAGGAAACAGTTGCTAGCTGAAGCTTTTCTTCCTTTAATATTAAGAACACGCCTATAACTTCTGATGATTAGTCATAAAAGCGTAAATATTTTGAAAAGGGAGGGGGCAACCAGTTTAGCCTGAAATAATCGCAGATAATTTGTGCATACTGGCAAGTTTACTTAAAGAGTTACTTACTATAGGTACAAGTTTGTAGCCGAATGTTTAGCAGCTTCCACCACAGGTGTGGGCCCGTCATCTAAGCATTCTCCTCTTCCTTTCCAAGCCCGGGCCCCAGTGGTTTCCCCTGCCTGGTGCCTTTTGCTCGCACCCTGCCCGGCATTCCTGCATCCCCTCCCCCGGATAGATACTCGCCTTCAGGAAGGCCCAGTGAGAGTGCTACCTCCTGGATAAATCTTCACACCCCTTGCAGACCTCTTATACAACACAAGGGCAGGGGCTGACCCACTCAGAAGACACACTTCTGCTTTGTTCCCTGAGCAGTTGTTACATTGTATCATATTTGGTTGTTGACCTTCCCCTCAGCTTTCTTGTGAGCTTGTTATTTATCTCCTCTGCTCAGAGCAGGTACAGAGTAGGTGCTCAGTAGACACTGGATGAAAAATGCTAATTAATAGAGCTTGGTGATTTATACTTAGTTTTTCTTTTTTTTTAATATTTATTTATTTATTTGGTTTTGCTGGGTCTTAGTTGCAGCAGGTGGGCTCCTTAGTTGAGGCATGTGAACTCTTAGTTGTGGCATGCACGTGGGATCTAGTTCCCTGACCAGGGATCGACCCGCAGCCCCCTGCATTGAGAGCGTGGAATCTTAACCACTGTGCCACCAGGAAAGTCCCTATATTTAGTTTTTCAAAATATGTTCATTCTATTGTTATTGAAAACGTTGTTGTCATTGACACAACAACTTAGTTTGGGTGTGAAAAGAATAATGGGGATACTTACTCTTTAAGAGGAGAGTAGAGTAAGGCTTAATTTTTTATTAGCCCATAAACTTTGAAACCACACTCAAAGTCATTTCCACGTGCCCTCTTGCCATGTTTTCATTTGTCTTCACAGACACACTGAAGTGCTTATGTCTTGAATGCTCCATACCTGAACCAAATACCAGTGGGCAAAATGGGGGGAGGGGAGGATAGGGGTATAGCAGAATATGCATGTGAAGGAAGTGGTAGCAGGTTGTGTGTCTTTGAGCTTAGAGTTTTGTGGGTGGAGCATGTTGGTTTATAAATTTTCCCTTGGGTCATCTGTATCTGGGATTGAATCTGATTTTTCTTTGAGTGTCAATTTGTGGGCTTATAGGACATGAGCTTGTGGCCTGGTTGTGTTGCAAAGTCATTTGTGTGTGAAGCATCTGAGCAGCTCCCTGTCCACAGGAATGCCCTTCCCACGGCTTATGAGAGCAAATCCTTTCAGATGAATGATGTCAGTTCCATTATTTTCTATTTTTGCCTGCTATATATGAGCTCTACTTTCTCTCCACTCACAAACTCCTTCCCCTTCATGGGCAGGAGTTACACGACCGTGTCAGCCCTAGAACACTAATTGCTGAGTTTTCCACACAGTGTTAAAGATAGGGACCATGTGTCCTTGTTCCAGTATGACACACTGTTGGTTCCATAGATACACTGAGTAAATGCAGGAAGAGAGCTTAGGATAGTATCTCAGATAGAGCTCTATGCAATATAAGTTTTTTTTTTTTTTTTTTTTTTTTTTTTTTGCGGTACGCGGGCCTCTCACTGTCGTGGCCTCTCCCGTTGCGGAGCCGCGCAGGCTCAGCGGCCATGGCTCACGGGCCCAGCTGCTCCGCGGCATGTGGGATCTTCCCGGACCGGGGCACGAACCCGTGTCCCCTGCATTGGCAGGTGGACTCTCAACCACTGCGCCACCAGGGAAGCCCGCAATAGAAGTTTTATGTGTAAGATGTAACTTAATTTTTTAGCCTGATTTTTAGTTACTTTTTATTTTGGGAAAAGTATTTTACTGATGTGTTTTGGTGTAGGAAATGGTTTTAATTGCAATAAAAAGCACAAACTTAAATTTATTACAGGATAAAACTAGCCAATGCACTTTAAATTTCAAGTATTAGGGAGTTCTAACCATTAGAACACAGTGATTTGAAAAGTAATTGTTTTCTTGGACAGACTGTCAACTCTGAAATCTTTGAATTGAATCCTGTGGTTTTAAATGTTTCATTTAACAAGCTGAATGGGGAAGGGTCCTAGCGAGCAAATCAGGGGACCCCGGGTCTTAGGAAGGTTTCACAACTTCCTTTAAATTCTTTCTACCAACTCTACATTCCGCCCCCCCCCCAAAAAAAACCTTCTACAAATCTGTTTTTACTTTAGTTCTTACAATAATCCCTTTTCTTCCCTGTAATTTGGTGTTTCCTAGAAGATTAGAAGTGCTGGTTGAGAGGAAACATCATGCCTGACCAATATCTAACCCTGTGTTTTTCTATTAATGTGATTGAAGTTTGTCCTAGTCAGATTACAGAAAGTCTAAGTAAGTTTTCACTTACAGCTATATCTTATTTTATTCAACAGACACATCCCCAAATTTTAGTCATGCACACCTTATTTTACATGCATTACAGGATTTTGCTATTTTAAAGGTGTGGAATAGAGAGAATCCATCTGTGCATGACAGGCTCATCACCTTATTGTTGTAAATCAGCATTTATGTCTAGCTAAAAAAAAAACAAAAGACTTTCCTTTTGATCCCCATATTGCTCATAGGCAGTAAGTTAGAGTGGATATATTATCTTTATATAGTTGGTGATGGAACCAGAACCATTTGCATTAATTCTAAAATATTGTCACAAAAGGGAAAAAATAAAGTCACTGATTTCCGTAGTCATTTATACCATAAATTATGCCTTGCTTCATGATTTTCCTTCCATCAGATTAAAGGGTTCCTAGGACCACTGGACCACTTTGGTCACTTGCTGCCTCTGGCTCCCACGTCTGCCAGCCAGATTTGAAGCTGGCTGGTATCTGTGTGAGACAGAGTCAAACACCGCACCATCTTCTAAGGTTGATTCTAATTAGAAGTACAGTTGTACGTATAGTTCTGGGGCTGGATGAAGGTCCGCTGGAGTAAGAATCAGTACCTGTGTTCCAGTCTGCTCCACCATATTTGTGTAACACACTGACAGGGCCAAGCCTTAGTTTCTTCATCTGTAAAATAGCTAAACATATATCTCTGAGATCACTTCCAATTCTAAATTATACTTTATCTTTTACGCTTGATCGCCACCCATTTTCTCACTTCTAAGAGCGAATTTCATCATATTTTGCCATCTCTCCAGTTGGTTTACATAGTTCATCTGTATATTCCATGTAGTCTTTTCTCCTTGTTTTGAAATATTAAGTTGATGATACAGCTTACATTCATTTGGGTTTTAGAATTTGGAGACTAGGGTCCCAAAAGCCTAATTCTTAAGGTCTATATGGTTCCCACATCTCTGTGGCTCCTGCGTATCAGCTGCATTTCTGCAAGATGTCTTATTTTCTGTATTATAAGAGTACACAAAAGTTAAGTGGAGCTAGGAAGCACTCCCCAGTGATAAGCCTGTTTGTTTGTGGGTGATGCACATGTGACTCAAATATTGAAGTAAACCCCGGACTTAGGCCTGAATGCTAGGGTTCCAGACTCAGCCTTACAACTTAAAGCAGTTTGGCTTCAGGAAGGCAACTTCATTCTGGGCTCTAGCCATCTCATTTGTAGTGGTAATACCTGTCTCGCCTACCTCATAGGGTTGCCAGGCTGGTGAACCCTCAGTCATGTGGGTTAGGGTGCAACAGACACCTAACTTGCACATCTTTATAGGAACACCGGGTCAGTACATCTCTCATGACACTAGGATTGCCTCTCAGCTTTAAGGCAAAAGATCCCTTCAGTGAAGGGTCATTCTGCTTCCTATTCTGCACTCTTCTGCTCTGTTCATCAGATACTTGGTTTTCACATGCTTCTGTGTGGTTTTGCAAGGTCCCCCACTCCTTAGTAGCCCCGTGTAGATTTTCCTGAAAGCTGAAACTCTCGTGCGCCCTCTAGTGTTCCCTGCCCACAACCAATATTCCAGCACCACGAACAGTGCCCGGTGGCTCCCAGTAGGTTCTTGATAAATGTTGGATTGAGTTGATTCTAAATCTTCCGAATGATTCATTTTGTCTGTCTCATTTTTATAACAAGGTTGAAATATATGATCTCTGAAAAGTATTAATGATCTCTGAAGAGTATTTTTATTTCAAAAAAAATCTTTGTGTTGCATGTTATGAAGGGATATATATTTTTAGCAAGAAAACCAACCTACTCTTAGGAAAATGGATCCCCCAGCTAAAGAGTAAAGGGGGCTGATCCTCCAGCCAGTGAGCCCGTAGAGTCTGGAGCCGGAGAGGCCATATACAAACCTGCTTCTCCCTTCCCGTTAAAAAAGAAACAAAAATCAGACCTCATTCAGAGGAGGATTTAGACAAAGCCAGTTGCTTCAGAAAATATTTGTTTGGTGGATATAAACAGATAGCAGGAGTGTTTCTGATCCAAAAAGAAGATGATTGTTTCTGTATTTATGCTTTTGATTTATCCTCCTTGATCATCCAGTCTAAAGTTTGTTCCTGTATTATTCTCTCCTGATATCCTAGTTGTTTCCTTTATAGCTCTTACCAGAATTTACCATTTCATGCTTATTTGATTGTCTCTCTTCCCACACTATACTCTGAGCTCCATAAAATCAGGAACCATGTCCCTTTTTGTTCTAGGGTCTTCCTCTTCAAGTATGGGGCGAAGCATGTTTAAGAATTTAAGTCAGGATTATATTGCTTTCTTATATGGTGTCAAGAGTGTACAGTCTTTAAACCCCACCTTGGCTAATTTTTTTTTCTAATTCTCTAAGGCTTCCTCTCCTTTGTAAAGTGGGGGTGATAATAGTAGTATTGTATATGTTGTATATATTTGATGTTTTTATTATATGAATTATGTTGTATAATTTAATATTATATGTTAATGAATATTTAAAATATATTGTATATGTTAAGGGACTGTGATGTGGGTAAATGATATGATATATGTGAAGTTATTAGCACAGTTCTTGGGTCATAGTAACGAGCAATAGTGTGAAATGGTGCCCAGAGAACTGGAGCTAAGAGGTGTCTCTCTGTCATCCCCATGGCACTCAGTTCTTCACTCACGTCTTGAGCGGACATCACTTAGCTGTGTGTTGGACACTGTGCTAGGCACTGAGCGGCATGCCCCAGGCGCTGTAAGTGGGGAATGCTCCTTTGCAAGGCCTCTCTGACTCTCACGGTGCCAGCATGTGTCTCTTGCTTATTTTATTCCCTTTTCTCTTCACTCCCCTTTTCCTTTCATTTAACTGACCATGATAAAACTCAAAAAAATCTTTTTTTTTTGGTTCCACATATTGGTAGCATATTATCTTGTCAGAAGAAGTGAATTACTTTGGACAGGTGATACGTGTCCCTGAGCCTGTTTCTTTTAATCTAAGACTTTTTGCTCTGAAATTCTGTGATTTTTTGAATTAAGATAATGTTGAAATGCTTGGTGAATTGTAAAGTCCTCTGTTAATGTTACCCTTTTCACAGTCACTTCTCTCCTGAGTTTTAACATCTTAAGACAGTTTCACGTGGGTAGTGCCCCATCCTCAAATTCAGCAAACCAAACTTTCTCATCTTTCCTGCAAATGTGTTCCTTCTGCAGTCCCTAACTCAGTTCATAGCAATCTTGCAGTCTCCCCAACTGAAACTTCTACCCCAACTAGAGATTTCTGACTTGACTTCCTTTCTGTCCCTCAACACCTATGTCTGATTTGTCACCAAGTCTTGCCAAGCTCGTATTTGAAAAACCAGAGCTTTCCTCTCTCTTCCCATCCATTTCTACTCTTTGTTGCATTTAGTTTTCTAACTGGTCTCTCTGCCGCCAATCACATGCTTTTTAGCTAGTGGGATCCTTTCTATGAGTACAGTTGAGCAAATTCTCCAGTCTTTCATCTGTGTAACCAGAAAAAAAAAGGTACCTGCTTTACAGGGCGTGACAAATGATAAAGT
Organism: Leucopleurus acutus; assembly: GCF_964270905.1. Classification (NCBI taxonomy): domain Eukaryota; kingdom Metazoa; phylum Chordata; class Mammalia; order Artiodactyla; family Delphinidae; genus Leucopleurus; species Leucopleurus acutus. The sequence goes on along the minus strand of NC_139151.1, from coordinate 104,635,273 downwards.
TAATATAGGAAGCACTAAGTGAATGGAGGAGCAATTATTTCAACAAATGGAGTTCCAGTAAGATAATATTTTATCAGATACACAACAAGGTATATTCTATTGTAACAAAATCTGCAGTCCCTCTGAATGTTGACATGTGAGGCTAATTCAATGATGTTTAACTATACATTGTTGCCAGAAGTCACATTCCTTCTCTTCAGGAGCTGTAGGAAAAGCAAAGCTGATCTCAACTCTGTATCATAAATTAGCACCCCTGGTCCTTTTTTATTCTGTTGAAAATTTGTACTTTTTTTAATGGATGAGGTGATGTGATTTTTTTTTTCTTTCCTGTGGGAGTTACGGTAGGATGAGGAATGGAGGGGAAATTTCTACTTGATTGTTTAAAGTTTTGTGAATAATACATCAGCATATCTTCTTTGTTTCTTAGTTACATGAAAAGAGGAGACAGTTGGAGACCTTTATTGTATTAGCAGTTTCTGCTTATTTAATCCTTGTGCCAAACCTCTTTTCATTTTACTAATGAGACATTAGCGAGGTTAAATGGCTTGTCCAGGGTCACATTGCTGGAGAGCAGTGAGTGGAGCCAGGGCGGCACCGATGCTTTGACTCCACCCCGAGCCACGTCCTGAGCCACTGTGCGCGCTGCCCCCTGCACGGTCTGCCACCTGGCCTTTAGGACCCAGCCCAAGAACCACCTTTTGGAAGTTTTTTCTCACCCTTGTCTTTGCCCAGTAAGAATCAATTGTCCTTTGTTCTATTTACCTCATAGCCTCTCAGGAACTGTGGGCTGTACTTACAGACTCTTGACACTAGGTGGCATCTGTTTCTAGAAAAGTAAAATGCTGTTTGGGTCTCAGAGACTCTAACAAAGGAAGCGTCCTTGATTTTACGTATAGGCACTACGAGGTAAGCGGATGGGTCAGACACGGAGAGATGGGGAGGAGATTTGAGGGAGACTAGGGGCAGAATTCCCCTCAACAACCATGTCAGCTAAAACCTTTATTTTAGAAATACCTACTGAGACAACTGGAGACACAGGTCTTTCTTACATAAAACCCTTTGTTGTGATACGTGTTGGTGTACGTGTGGTGTACATAAATAAGGAACTGTGAAACAGTATTTTCTGTAATGAGTTTATCACATGCTCAGCTGTAGTTCAGTGGCTGAATAAGTGTTGCAAACGTCTGATCGTAGACTTAACCAGTGGTGGCTGTTTTGCTGTTTAAAATGGTCTGCTAAATGAAAAAGTCTAATAGTTCTGATTTTCATTTTTTTTATTGTAAACATATATGTAAATATGATAATGTTCAGTATGTTACGTCTAAGGAAGATCTTGGTTAACTGTGCTTAAACAGTGCATGAGTAATTGGATGTAATTGAGACACCAGCTTTATCTTCAAAATCCATATAGCTCTCTCTGTAGCCGTGTTTCATATGTGCAGTTGAAGGGGGAAATGTCTTTTTTTAAAAGTGTATTTAAGACAACTTTTTAAAGGTGCTTAAAATCTCTTTCCCTGTGACATGTTGGAATTTTATGTATTTCTGGAGTCTAATTAGAAAGCATTTTTACTTTGATTTGCTTTTTCCTGGTCTCTGTATTAGTTTCCTGTGTGTGCTGTAACAAAGTACCACAGACTTGGTGGCTTAAAATAGCAGACATGTATTCTCTCACAGTTCTGGAGGCGGGAAGTTCACCATCAGTTTCACTGGACCAAAATCAAGATATGGGTAGGGCTCCCTCCAGAGGCTCTAAGAGAGCATTGTTCTTTGCCTCTTCCAGTTTCTGGTGACTGTGGCATTCCTTTGCTTGTGGCCACCTCACGCCACTCTTTTCCTCTTCTTCTCAAGTGTGTGTGGTGTCCAATCTCCCTCTGCCTCTCCCTTTTAAGGGCACTTGGGATGACATTTTGGGCCCACCTGGATAATCTCTTTCATCTCAAAATCTGTAATTTACTCATATCTCCAAAGACCCCTTTCCTTATAAATTAACATTCATAGGTTTCAGATTAAGACCTGATAGATATCTTTGGGGACCATTTTCCAGCCTCCTTTAGAGAAGTTATTGCAACCAGCTTAGCAGGATTAGTGACGCTATCTCTAGCCATCATTTTATCCTAAAAGGGGGTGGGGGGACTGCTCTTTTCAGGCACCATCCTCTTGCTGGTCTGATTGGGGCTTTGCCACCTGAGGCTACTTGAGAAAGCTGTTAAATTGGCTGAAGCAAAACGCAGATGAGTTTGACTCTACAAAAGCTGGAAAAGGAAAGCAGAAAGGATCCTTTTAATAATGGCATGTCATTAGTAATTAGTTTACAAGTATAAAGACCTATTCTTTGCTCTGGAGTTTGGTGCTAGATACCCATGACGGCTCCAGTTGTAGAGCAACAAGGGCTTAATGCTGAATTAAGAAGAAGAAAAATCCCCAAGACTTTTCTTTCGTACCACTAGGACTAGTTGAACTCTGACAGGTCATCTAAATTCTTAAATGAGATTTATTTCTGACAGTGTTCATAGGAGCAAGTTTTAAGGTTATAGGTGAGATCATGGATTCATGGTAGCTTTCTAAGAAATTGGCAACTGGGCAATTACCCTGTCAAACTGCATTACAGAATTACAATGGAATAGTGATCCCAGATGCTTCTGATGGCTTCTCAGGGCTTCTTCAACTGGTCTGATTGTGTGAATTATTTACTGTAGGATTCCATGGAACCTTGGCTGTATGTTATTTGCAGATGAATTTGGAATAACCGTTGATAAATACTGACATGGAATTCTTTGGTACATATATTATAGAGTCCTTTTGTAATTTTAGATTTGAGGGAGAGAACTAATCCCCACTGGGGCTTATGTGTAGCAGTTACGTTTGAGACTAGAAAGGGGGATATGATATGAATGGACCTGTGGTATGTTGGGCCTTGTGCTAGGTTCCAGTGATACGGAAGTGTACCTTAGCTCGTTTATACTGCAATGGGGAAGGCAAGTGTCACCAAGTAATTACATAAAGAAGTGAATACAGTTGTGATAAACACCATGAAGGAGAAATATTCAAGCATGTACCCAGACACATCTCCTGGGTGGAGGGGTGGGAGGTGGGGACTGATGGGCAGGCTGGCAGTAGCCCAAGTGCAGAGGCCAGTGGTGGGAAGATGCCTTGCACACTAGAGGGTCGTAAGCTAGGCTGTGTCTGGAGTATTAGCTGAAGCAAGGGGTGAGACTGGCAGGGCTGGATCATGCAGGACCTGTAGGCCTTGGTAAGTAAGGTAAATTCTGTTAATGGTAGTTCTTAACAGTTTCAAAATACTTTTATTTTTGCTATTGCATGTAATTTTCACATGTGAGATAGGCTGCACACATGAGGCCCTAGAAGGGGGAATTGGTTTTTTACTTAACTAGTGGGATGTTGTTGGAACTGATAGTAGTCTGAGTAGTTTCACCCCTGGTCCACCTTGTGCTCTTTGTTCTTTTGGGGTGGGGGTGGGGGCTGTGTGTTTGTTTGTTGTTTCTTCTTTGGACAGTGCTTTCTTTCATTTCTATGCTTTTTATTTGTGTTTGTCTTCCTTGTGCTTATTTTAAATATAAAGCCCCTGGGAGTCTGGGATTGTGACACTTGAGCATCAGAGTCCACAAGCAAAGGCATCAGAAACTTGTGGAAGTAGTTCAGTGATATTTTTTCAGTTCCCATCAACCTAGAAGTCTGATGTTTGAATTGCTGTGTTTAAAGTTTTAGCAGTTGGCTTTAACTTACATACATACGGATGATGCAGAAGGATTTTTGTGAAATCTGTTTTATTTTCCTTATATACACCTTTATTTTTTTATTACAAAGTAATATATGTTCATTTTGAAAAGTTGAACCTTTTGAAGAATATGTCATGTAACAGTTAAAAAAATTGCTTGTAATCTTTTTCTCCAAAGATAAAACTGTTAACTGGTGTATCGCATTGTCTTCTTAGCAAATTGTAACTGAATCACTTGAAAAATGTTTGTTCTGCTTTTTCTCAATAAAGATTTTCAAAAGTGCTCTAGCAAGCTAGACCCTGCTTTTTAAAAATATATGTTATCTTTTCATTTTCAGCCACTTGGGGATTGTTTCCATGTCGATGGATAATTTCTCAAAGATAAACTATCTGCAGACAAGTTCAGCTTGTAAACTGGTTAGAGTTCTTGGTAATGGCACAGGAATTATTTTGAAATTCTTGGTAGTCTTTCAGAATCAATATTTTCATTTTTCTGACAGATGTTTTGAAATCCTGATTTGTGTTTAGGATATTCAACAAAAAATTCCTTTCCAGAAGCTTTAAGTGAAAAAGAATTGAAACCAAAGTTCTCAAATTGGAGGTGAGCAGCTGAGCTCAAAAGTCACTAAGAGTTTATGACCCTTGTGTGTGTCCATAAAGGGACAGTGGGAGGCTAACAGGGTGTTGACGTTTGTCGAGGGTCCATCACTGGGAATAGAGCGGGCACTTTACATAAACCAAGCGCATTTTTCTATGGAACAACTCTGTGGTTTCTTTAGAAACGTGAATATCAAGTATTGGGGGAAGCGGATTGTTTGGTTTTTTTCCAATTATAAATAAATAGGTTCACTGTAAACATTTTGGGGAAAAAATCTTTTTTTGATGTTAATCCCATTCCCCCAAAGACAGCCATTGCTGTTGGTGATTTGGATTGTATGATGATGTGTGTGTGTGCTTTTTACCTTTCTGGTATTAAAATGTGATTAAACTTTCCTCTTTAAATGCAACTCTTATTTTAGCAGTTTTCTGGCACGTTTTGTATTGTCGTAAATTGTGTGCATTTGTTACTAGAATCTGAAGTATGTGCATCCTTCCCCACCTGTTGGTCCAGTGAAACCTTTCCTGTTGATTTCCTGTTGATTTCAGGTAGTCCCTGGGGGTGGGTGCAAGGTGTGCCCATGCCAGAGCATAGTCACAGCTGCGTTTCCTTAGAGCCCGGTTGTGTCATTTTTGTGAACACTCATAAAAATAGAGGGGGCAAAGCCTTGCACAGAACCCCCAGGGATTCCGTCCATCAGCATACTCAGGTGATTTATTACTTCAGGCCAGAGAACTAATTAATCTGTTCGTTTAAAAACTTTTTTTTTTTTAAACAAAGATCCTTGTAAACTCTCTCAAGGCATGCTGGTCTCAAATTAACCTATTCCCACCGTCTCCCATCCTGTGAATATTACATTCATCTTTTCTGGCACCTGAAATTTGGACTCTTTTTCTCTTGTTTGAAACAAATAACAAGAACGTAGGACTCTCTTTATTCATTATTCCTTAGAGTCCTTTCTGCCATCTCATTCTTTCCCCATGAGCCCATGTTTCGAGACTTTACGTCCATTTCAGAAGTCCTCTGTCGTTTCTGAGAGAGGCTCACAGTGGCCCATCTGTCATGGCTTCCAGCTCTCAGAGATGTGCCTGTGAGCAAGTGCAGCCTGTGCCCCGCTGGGTCTCTCCTTCCTGGGGCGCTGGGCCCTGGTTTGCTTTTGCTTCCCTTCCTGCCTCACTGGTTGCTCCTTTTAGTGTCCTTAGCTGCTGTTTCCTCATCTTGGTCGCTAAATATTTGGGTGTCCCTCAGTCCTTAGACTTCTTTTATCTCTACTTACTTCCTAGGTGATTTCCTCTTGCCCCATGGCTTGAAATCCCATTAGTCTCCTGCCTCCAAGTTTATACATCCAGCCTGGGCCTGTCCTCCAGATCTGCTTGGTCTAATAGGCATCTCAAACATGACCAAACCAAACTCCTGCACCCCAACCCTTGCCAAAACCCGGCCTCCCTGTGGTCTTTGTCACCTCCATAACTGCTAATTCCATTCTTCCACTTGCAAGCACATCTGAGCCGTCTCTCTTTCACACAGTGTCGGCAAAATCTTCGGAAAAGATCCTGAGACGAACCACTTCTCACCGCTTTTGCTGCTGCGAGCCACCAGCATCTGTGTCCCCTCTCATTGATTGCTGTGGTCTCTTTAACTGCTTTCTCCCTCGTCCCCCCAAATTGTTAGTCGCTTTATTAGACCTGCTTTTTCAAAAGCATTCAAACTCTTCGCCACATGACAAGCATCCAGCGTGGGCCTTTAACACTTAACTCCTGTCACTTCTCTGCTCTCTCCCTGGGAGTTAGTGCCCAAGTCGCAGGAGGGGCTTGGAGGCCCCCTGGCCTTCCTCCTGCCCCTCTTACCCCCTGCTCTGCTCCAGCCACACTGGGCTCTGTGCTGGTCCTCGGACACACCAGCTGCTTTGCTCCCTTGGCTTTGTACTCGCTCTTTGCCTGGTGCGCGCTCCCCAGTGCTGCCCCGCTTTTCCCAGGCCCGCCCTGGCTCCGCCTGAAACACTCCCGCCACTTAGAAATGGCTTCATTTTCTCCAGGGTGCTGGCATTTATTTGTTCGTTCGTTGCTTCCCAGAGCTTTCTTCGTTAGAATATAGGCACAGGTGAGGGTGAGAAACCTTATTTGCTGCATCCTCAGTGCCTGGAACAGTGGCTGGAATGTAGTAGATGTCTAATAATTTTCATGGTTTTTTTTTTGTTTGTTTGTTTTTTGCGGTACGCGGGCCTCTCACTGCTGCAGCCTCTCCCGTTGCGGAGCACAGGCTCCGGACACGCAGGCTCAGCGGCCATGGCTCACGGGCCCAGCCGCTCCGCGGCACGTGGGATCCTCCCAGACCGGGGCACGAACCTGTGTCCCCTGCATCGGCAGGCAGACTCTCAACCACGGCACCACCAGGGAAGCCCTCATGATATTTTTATATTGGGAAATCAGATCAGAGAAAGATTTGTAGCTGTTAGGCCATTTAAGGAGTCGCCAGTACTCCTTTCTTGAAAATTGTTTTTCTGCCAATTTTGGAATAAATTTGAGGTAATTTTAACTTCTAGATATAGTCAGTGGCCAGTTAGCTCGGATACGTCCACCAAGCCACGACCATGGTAGTGTTTCCATGTGAGCCAGCGGGGTTCCAAGCCAGAGAGACTGCACCCTTGCTCTGTTGGGAGGGGGGAGCTCTGGGGGAGCCTCCCAATGTCTTCAGCTCCTGTTTCTCCTACTAAAATATCCACTTGTGTTAGCTTTTGAAATTCCGTCTCCACCTTCAATGTGTAAGTGTTCTTCCAGCTCATAGTCTTACGGGAATGATCACGCCAACAGCAGATCCTGCACTCATGAGGGCAGAACAGTGACCTGATGATGAGTAGAGTATATGTTCGTTTCGAGCTAAAAGTTTATAAAGAGCCCCCAGTTTCTGATAGCTTTACTAGAACTGCTTTTACAAAATATTCATTGTGAGCTTAAGTCTTTTGCCTTAATGATAGCTGTTGTTATCTGGACGAGTGGAGAGTATTGGTGCCTCTGCTAGGATACATCCAGACATAACATACAGTGTGTTCATACTAGTGAAATTCAGCCATGTCTTGTGATTGACAGTGCTTGTTATGCTATGGTACCTTAAGTTCAAACAAAATACTATCAGTTGACAGCAATATAAATGAGACCCGGGGTGAGGAATTTGCTCCATTTTGGATCATTAACCCACATTTAATTGAAATGATGTGTAAGAGTGGATCTCAGTCTGTGGTCCACACTGTGTTCTAGTGCACAGCTGGAGTATACTACTGAAATGATTTATTGGTGAACTTGTCCAAATTCTTGGTAAAACTTAGGTTGATAGGTATAATTTCCTCAAATTAAAAATTTTTATTCCATACTTCTTAAAATTTTGGTATTTGCTCTTCGCCCTAACAGACGAACAAATGAATGAATAAGTAACTTAGAACAATAGTTCTGACACTGGAAAACTAGTGTCGGAATCACCAGGAGGGCTTATTAAAACACAGATTGCTGGGCCTCTTCGCAGGTTCTCCACTTTTTATCCCTGAGTAGGAAGCTTGGTTGCGACTTAAGGATTCTCTGGAGAGGTGACTTGCTCTTTCTTTTGTCTCTTAATTCTGTCTGAAGCCACATGGCTCTTCTCTGTTCCGTATAGTTACATTTTATGTGTTAATCATTGAGGAGTATTAGGGCTCCACAGGGTCTTAAAAACACACTCTTCCATCATTGTCTGTAAGCTGTGTGTTATGTGTGGGCGTTCTTGAGATGAATTTCCTGAAGGACCCAGAGCACTTTACCACCTTGTTGCTCCTTTTCTCTGGAGGTGCAGAGTCGGGGGTGAACCAGAAAGCATGATGGCAGGCAGTAGGGAGGTTGATGGCGGTGATGGCTGATTCCTGCCATGTCTTGCTGTGCCAGAGCTGCTCCAGCCGCCTGTGACAGCACAAGCATCTTGAGGAAGAAGAGAATTTGAAGAGGTCAGGTTATAATTTATAGTTTAAAAAAAGTACAAAAGTGGCAGCTCCTTTGAGGTGGTTTAGACCACAACCTAATTTATTTATTCTTTCGTAAGCTGAGTGCCTTTGATCTACTTTGTGCTGTACTAGAGAAAAGAAAAATAAGTTCCTGACCTCAGGAGCTCTCAGTCCATTAAGGAGGCAGACAGGCCTTCACTATATGGTGACATAAGGGCTTTTTTTTTGGCTGTGTTGGATCTTCGTTGCTATACGTGGGCTTTCTCTAGTTGCAGCGAGTGGGGGCTACTCTTCGTTGCGGTGCACAGGCTTCTCATTGTGGTGGTTTCTCGTTGCGGAGCACGGGCTCTTGGCACGCGGGCTTCAGTAGTTGTGGCACGCAGGCTCTAGAGCACAGGCTCAGTAGTTGTGGCGCACGGGCTTAGTTGCTCCGCGGCATGTGGGATCTTCCCGGACCAGGGCTCGAACCCGTGTCCCCTACATTGGCAGGCGGATTCTTAGCCACTGCGCCACCAGGGCAGTCCCTCACCCAGTTTTATAGTAGGGGTGTCCACCTGGATTTGGCAGTGAGGGTCAAGGAAGACTTCCTGGAACATGAAGGAATTAGCCAGTCAAAACGACAGGTTGTCTAAGTATAAATATAAGAGATTTGATCATCAATAGGGGGTCTTCTGTTTAATTTGATAAAGTATTAGTTGAAAAATACTTAGCTTAGAACTGATGTATCAATATTTTACTTGCCCTTTCCTATTATTTAAGTAGCAGCATTTTTCTGGGTTTAGTGACACCTACAAGAATCAAAAGGTAGGCACAATAAAAGTTGAATACTAATTGAATTTTAGTCGTGCAGGAACCGAGAGGGAGTTGCATGTCCGGGAACAGTTGTGAAAGTGCCCTTAACGTGGGCCAGCTGTTGCTCACGTTTTTGCCTAAGCATGTTGCTCTCACCCACGTTTTACCTCACCGTGAATTCACACGGAATTCCTGTGACATGAAAGAGACTGGAGGCCAGGTAAAAACTAATATTTTGTATTTGTGTTGGGTATCATTAAAGGCATCTCCAGGTAGACATTTCTGGGAGCACTTCAGAATAATTTATCATGTGTGCTTTTCTGTGTGTTTGGAAAAAGTGAGGGAAAATGAGCTCTGTCTGGTGTGGTGAGATGAGAGGCCCTTGAGCAGCAACGCCTGGTTCTCCTCTGGCTACGGCTGCAGGCTGATTGTGTGGCATTGGGCGTGCTGCCTCAGCTCCATCTGCAAATTGAAAGAGTTACGCTAGAATCTTAGAGTTCCTTTAGCTCTCAAGTTCTGTTTTTACACTTTCTTATCCTAGAGCCTTTGTAGTCTGACTTACACTAAAGCATAATTCTGTAATGAGGTGATGTCATGGACATCCTTTCTCATTCCATTACCAACAAATGTAATCTATTATACCTTCACTTCCGAAGGTCCTTATAAATTACAAACATTTCTCACTATCCAAGACATTTTGTGCCCAAATTCAGCTAACTAAAATTCAGATAGTGAGGGATACCACTATATTAGCAAATACGATAATCTCAATTTTTGTTGCCATCGTAAAGGAATGCTAAGGCAGGTATTTCATGACGGGCAATACTTTGATATTCGAATGTTGGTCCCTTAAATATCCTGAATCTTGACTTCAGACTAACAGCAACAAAAGGACATTACAAAGCTGTTGTGGACAAAGCTTAACTGAGATGCCTTTTCTTCAGCTCCTCAGAAGAGAAGAGAGAACTTCCTTGTTTCCTCACAGAGTTAATAGAATGTTACCAAAACGTGTAATTTGAGCAGGTTATTGAGCTATATACCTAGGTATCAGGGTAATAAGAAGCAAAGATGATTCTTACTGGCAACTGAAAGAGATAAATATTTATTGAGCACTTACTGGTTACCCATCGCTCTTCAAAGCACAAGCAATGAGCAAGGCAGAACGAGTCCCTCCTCATTCTGGGGGCACCGTAGACCTCAGCGTGACGCGGGATGGAGGGGGAGCCAAGGTAGTCTGTGAAGAGCGGAAACACTAATTGCTAAGTTACTTTGAATACTCTGAAAATGTCTCAGGGGTCTGTGTAGCATATGGTCTTTTATGTATTTACCTCCCCATTTTGTTTTGTTTTTTCATGTTTTGTTTCTGTTAGGAGAGAACATTGAAATTATTCTCTAAGCTATTTGAAGAGAGTGACTAAATGCACCTGGGTCAGGCTGTCTGTGGGTATGAAGTGGTTGGGAGAATCCAAGAACATGGTGTTGAATGGCAGGAGAAATGGAGGCAAGTTGTCTAATGACCATCAGCAGAATCAATCAAAATTACAGCACACGGGAAAGGACACCGTGAAGGCTGGCAAGAACGCAGCCGAGAGGAGGTCAAGCAGATGTATGTACACACTTCAACTGTCACTCTTTTGATTGTGATATGGGGCAGTAATTCTTTCCACTTTGTAATGTGTATTCTGTTCTCTGTTGTTTTCAAAACAATTTTTTTATGTTCTCACAGTTAACAGTATAGTTTTTTTACTCTTTCAAAGTTATATCAACTTTTATTCTCATCAAACATTGTATACAACTCAAGTTTAATTCTTAATATAATGTTTTTATATGCATAACTTTATATTTTGTAGAATTTATAACTGAATGGTTATTTGTTCTATTAAAAATATTAAAGTACTGCTATTAAATTTCTTTTAAGTTCAAACTGTGTTTTTTTATATTTGATGTAAGTTTAAGTATGTATTTTTTTAAAAACTTACAGAGTAATATGAATGATAAAGTCAACCCTAATTTACATGATAAGTGGAAGTTAGGGCAGCTTTTCAAATTGTCACCATTTCTTCTATTTATATAGGGTGAACAGTTTATCCTAACAGAGAAGAAGTATTGATAATGAGTTGCTTTTTTACCTCTATATCTCTTGGTGATAATGAGGCTACTTACTGAGAGTTCAAGAAAGTGTAGATTTGATACATGTTTCATAGTTCTTTTAAGAGTAGTAAAATGCCCCAGGATAAGTGTAAAGCTAAGTAGGCAGCTATATAAATATTGTCCAAAATTAGATGGCCACGTTAAGGACAACTTTTTCTCCCTTCCTTCCTTCCTTCCTTCCTTCCTTCCTTCCTTTCTTCCTTTCTTTGTCTGCACCATGCGGCTTGCAGGATCTTAGTTCCCCGACCAGGGATTGAACCCGCTCCCTTGGCGGTGAGAGCGCGGAGGCCTAACCACTGGACCGCCAGGGAAGTCCCAGACAACTTTTTATATTTCTTCTTTTCCTAAGGTTAATTTAGCCACAACTAAATAGCCTTAGTTTGTTTTGGAATTGGCCTACTTCCGGTAGATTTGGATTGATTAGCCTGGCATTTGCTACAGTTTCAGATAGAGTGCACCAGTTCTGATCTCATTTCCTTCTTACGTTTTATGGGTCTATGCTATTCACTGGGCCCAGGCTGCCCTTAACTTTTCCATATCAGATCAGGTCACTGCTTCTGTTTAAAAAAACCAAAAAACAAACAAACCAAATAAACTAGACGATGTCCCTGCTTGGGATAGGGGTAAGGAGAGAGCCCAAGACTGATGGGTTTGCCTCTACCTGGACACCTCCTCACCCCCTTAACATGTGGTGGGAACCTGAAGGAACTGAGAAATGTAGTGATTATGGCAGTGGTATTGGCTCTGGTCAGTAAATTAGGCATCTCTTAAATCTTTTTTTTTTTTTTTCCCGAATTGCTGTTGGCCTCCTTTTTGGGCATCAGTGCAAAAAGGTCTTAATTAGTTTGGTTGTTGGAAGTACATAAGAATTTAGAAAATGACCATTACATGAGCTACACTTCGCCAAGTGTAGACAGATTTGGAGGGATGGGTTGGAAAAACCCAGAGAGTGTGAAGATGAACAGCATCACATTGAATATTATTGGGCACAAATGGTGCAAAAATAGAGCCAATGATGAAGAGAAACAAAGCATTGCGTCACCTTAGATAAACTGCAACGACTTCACCTAACATCAGAGCCGCAGAATACATGAAGCAAAAACTCACAAAATTGAAGGGAGAAGTAGATAAGTCAACAGTAATTTGGAGACTTCAGTTCCCCACTTCCAATAATGGATAGAACAGCTAAGCAGAAAATCAAGAAGGAAAGAAGACTCAAATAGTCCTATACCAACTCTTCCTAACAGACATCTATAGAACACTCCACCCAACAGCAGCAGAATACACATTCTTTTCAAGAGCCATGAAACATTATTCAGAATGGACCATAGACTAGGCCATACTTTAAGCCCCTCAATCAATGTAAAAGGATTGAAATCATACAATATATGTTCTGACCACAATGGAGTAAAATTAGAAATGAATAACAGAAATTTGGGAAACACAAATATGTGGAAATTAACTCACTCCTTGAATAACCAGTGGGTTAAAGACAAAATCAAAAGGGAAATGAGAAAATACGTTGAGATGATTGAAAATGAAGACACAACATACCAAAAACTTACGGGATGCAGCTAAAGCAATGCCTAGAGGGAAATTATAGTTGTGAACACTTGTATTAAAAAAGAAGAAAGATCTCAATCAATAACCTTTCACCTTAAAACACCAGAAAAAGAGAGAGAGAGAGCAAACTAAACCCAAAGTAAGCAGAAGGAAGGAAATAACAGAGTAGAAATTAACAAAATAGAGAATAGAAGGAGAATAGAGAAAATCAGCAAGCTTAAAAGTTGGTTCTTTGAAAAGATCAACAAGAATTGGCAAACCCTTAAGCAAGACTGATTAGGAAAGAAAGACTCAAGAATCAACATGGAAAGAGGAGACATTACTAGACTGCCTTAGAAAAATAAAAAGGATTGTAACAGAATACTATGAACAACTGTATACCAAAAAGTTAAGTAACTTAGATTAAGTGAACAAATTTCTAGAAAGTAATAAATTACTGAAACCGATTTAATAAATCTTATTTATACAAAATCTGAATAAACCTATAGCAAGTAAAAAAGATTGAATTAGTAATTTTAAAAACAAAGCAAAAAAACCACTACCTACAAAGAAAAGGCCAATATTATCCTGCTACCAAAACCAAAGACATCATAAGAGAAGAAGACCTATAGACCAATATCTCTAATAAGTATAGATGCAAAAATCCTCAATAAAATACTAGCCAACCAAATCCAGCAACAGATGAAAAGAATTCTATAGCATGCCCAAGTGGGATTTATCCCAGGAATGCAAGTTTGGTTTAATATCTGAGAATCAATTGATGTAATACCATATGAATACAATCAAGGACAAAAACCATACTGTCATCCCAATAGATGCAGAAAAAGCACTTGACAAAATCCAACACCCTTTCAGGATAAAAACAGCAAACTAGGAACAGAAGGGAACTCTTCAACCTGGTAAAGCTTAATGTCATATTTAATGGTGAATGGTTTCCCCTAAGATCAGGAACAAGACAGAACTATATTTGTTCTCACCACTTCTATTCAGCATTGTACTAGAAGTTCTGATTACAACCATTAGGTGAGAAAATGAACTTAGAGGCATCCAAATTGGAAAAGAAGAAGTAAAACAATATTTGCAGGTGACATGATTGTGTATATAGAAAATCCTAAGGAATCCACTAAAATATTAGAATAAATGAGTTCAGTAAGGTTGGAGGATACAAGTATACAAAAATCAGTTGTATTTCTGTGCACTTTCAGTAACCAATCCAAAAATGAAATTAACAATTTCGTTTACAGGGCATCAAAAAGAAAAAATATTTAGCAATAAATTTAACAATAAAGTATAAAACTTCAACTCTGAAAATGATAAAACATTGTTGAAAGAAATTAAAAGAAGATCTAAACAAATGGAAAGGGCTTCCCTGGTGGCACAATGGTTAAGAATCTGTCTGCCAATGCAGGGGACATGGGTTCGAGCCCTGGTCTGGGAAGATCGCACATGCTGCGGAGCAACTGAGCCCTTGTGCCACAACTACTGAGCCTGCGCTCCAGAGCCCCTGAGCCACAACTGCTGAAGCCCACGCGCCTAGAGCCTGTGCTCCGCGACAAGAGAAGCCACCGCAATGAGAAGCCCATGCGCCGCAACGAAGAGTAGCACCCGCTGCCGCAGCTAGAGAAAGCCCTCGTGCAGTAACGGAGACACAACACAACCAAAAATAAATAAAAAATACATAAATGGAAAGAAAAATAAATAAATGGAAAGACATCCCATGTTCATTGATTAGACGACTTAATATTGTTAAGATGGTAATACTCCCCAAATGACCTGCCTATTGAATGTAGTCCCTATCAAAATCTCAACTGGCTTCTTTGCAGAAATTGACAGGCTGATCCTAAAATTCTTATGGAAATTCAGGGGATCCAGAATAGCTAAAACAGTCTTGAAAAAGAACAATGTGGAAGGTTCATACTTCTCGGTTCCAAAGCTTACTACAAAGCTGCAGTAATCAAGACAGTCTTATACTAGCATGTGGGTAGATATATATTCATGGAATAGAATTGAGAATCCAGAAAGAACCCTCATGTTTGTAGTCAACTGATTTTTGACAAAAGTGCCAATAAAATTGTGGAAAGAATAGTCTTTTCAACAGTTGGGGTTGGCAAAACTGTATATCCGCATGCAAAAGAATGAAGTTGAATCCGACCTCACACTATATGTACAAAACTCAAAAAGGGGCTTCCCTGGTGGCGCAGTGGTTGGGAGTCTGCCTGCCGATGCAGGGGACACGGGTTCGTGCCCCGGTCCGGGAAGATCCCACATGCCACAGCGCGGCTGGGCCCATGAGTCACGGCCGCTGAGCCTGCGCGTCTGGAGCCTGTGCTCCGCAATGGGAGAGACCACAACAGTGAGACGCCCGCGTACCACAAAAAAAAACCCTCAAAATGGATCAAAGACCTAAATTAAAAGTTTAAATTATAAAACCCCCCAGAAGAAAACATACGCATAAATTTTCATAACTTTGGATTAGGCAGTGGTTTCTTGGATATGACACTAAAAGCACAGGGAACAAAAGAAAAATAAAAAAGTACATGAAATTTACCAAAGTTGCAAACTTTAAGCGTTACCATCAAGAACGTGGAAAGACAGCTTACAGAACAGGAGAAAATATTTTCAAATCACATATCTGATAAAGGACTAGTATCCAGAATAAAGAACTTTTACAAGTCAATAATAAAAGACAAACTCCAGGGCTTCCCTGGTGGCGCAGTGGTTGAGAGTCCGCCTGCCGATGCAGGGGACACGAGTTCATGCCCCGGTCCGGGAAGATCCCACATGCTGCGGAGCGGCTGGGCCTGTGAGCCATGGCCACTGAGCCTACGCGTCTGGAGCCTGTGCTCCGCAACGGGAGAGGCCACGACAGTGAGAGGCCCGCGTACTGCAAAAAAAAAAAAAAAAGACAAACTCCCATTTTTAAATGCGCAAGGGATCTGAACAGACAGACATTTCTCCAGAGATAGACAAATGGCCAATACATGAAAAGATGCTCAAAATCATCAGTCATCAGAGAAAATCAAATCAAAACCACCACTTCACAATCACTAGAATGTCTGAAATCAAAAGGACAAGTAGTAACAAGTGTTGGTGATGATGTGGAGAATTTACATACACTATTTTTGGGAACATAAAATGGTGCAGCCAGATGTGGTCTATCCACACAATGGAATATTATTTGGCCATAATAAGGAATGCAGTACTGCTGCATGGTACAACGTGGATGAACCTTGAAAACATGCTAATTGAAAGAAGCCAGTCACAAAAAAACACATATGATTCCATCTATATGAAATTTTCAGACTAGGCAAATCCCTAGAAACAGTAGATTAGTGGTTGCCAGGGTCTGTGGGGGAGGGAGAAATGGACAATAACTCCCAGTAGGTATGAGGTTTCTTTTGGGGGGATGAACATGTGCCAGAATTGATTGTGGTGATGGTTACACAATTCTGTGAATATACTTAAAACCATTGAATTGTACACTTTAAATGGGTGAACTGTATGGTATGTGAATTAAGTGTTAATAAAGCTGGTATAGAAAATATAACAACTTTGATAGTTTTATACATACCTACGTGCAAATAATTTGATTCAAAATCATATACTGACCCTTTGGCAGGGACTTAGACATGTAAGTGTTTCTTTATTGGAACAGTGAGTGAAAAGGTTAGACGTCTCACTTTGTCACTCATTCTTCCACCTCTTAATTTTGAGAGGCTTAAAGTTATACTGCTGGTATCCTCTGTAATTGCATGTGCTGACTCCATGAAGACCCTCAGTGACGTACACATCAAACGTGAATCAGCACTGATGAAACTTCATCCATACAAATTTGGCCTTGCTTTCCTCTCTTTACATTGTTTTTCTTCCACAGTTAAACCCAGTTACTTCAGTTATCTTTTTCAGTCACTTCCCTATTTTTATCCATTCCTTCAAAATCTGGTTCAAACAGGTGTTAGAAATAGGCCTGTCAGACTCTCTCTACTTCTCTCCCCTCTTCTCCTACCTGGCTGTGTAATCACAGGCAAGTTTCTTAACCTCTGGGCCTGAGTTGCCAGCAAAGTGGGGATGATAATCACACGTCTGCCCACAAGCAGGAAGTGGAAGGTAACGCCTGGAGGCTCCGTTTTGGTTCCTGAGATTTAGCCTTCTGGCGCTTACTGCAGAGGGTATCTCGTGTTCCTCTTGTTTCTTCTCATGCCAGCCCTGTCTGTAGTGGCCCTTTGTGCTGTCTTGCTACTGTGATGAACATCTGCCCATCTCCTGTGTCTCAGCTCTTCCTTGGAGACGCAAGTAAGGCATCTGAGCCAGAGTCTCACAACTATCCAGACCCCGTTCTTGGGAAACCTGATAATATTATCTAACAAAATGCTCTCAATAACTAGGTTAATTTACTGCATTTGGTTTTCTGTTTTTGCAAAGGGTACTCAATTCTTAATTAGTAAAACTGATAGAAATAAGCAATTTCAATTCTTAATTACTAACTGGAATGGGCAGTGAAGCTAAAGGTTTTTAAGGTAGATTTCAGTAGTACTCAGTGCGAGTTAATTTTTCTTCTTTTTTCTTCTCACAGGTAATGGTAATTCAGGATTCGAAGGACAGAGTCGATATGTACCATCTTCTGGAATGTCTGCCAAGGAACTCTGTGAAAATGATGACTTAGCAACCAGTTTGGTTCTTGATCCCTATTTAGGTTTTCAAACACACAAAATGAATACTAGGTAATTTTGTCTTTCTCCTGAGTGGAACAGATGATATCGTTGAACTTAAGAAAATAGACGGCTAATTTTACTTTCAGTCAAAATTTAAAATGACATTAAAGGAAAGGTTTTGCTGCAGGAGGATTTTCCATGTGTGAGTCAAGAAAAGCAACATAAGCTTCCATGAGCTGTCAGTTTTAATTCCGTGTTCTTGCCTTATCTTGGGATACTTCTATTAAAATACAGAGTTGGAGGGGCATCTCCATATTCTGTTTTAAATGTTGATGAGAATTACCTGAAAGAAATATATGCATCCTGTAAAACCTTGAAAATGTGTATGATTTTTTTCTACCTAAATTAGGTTGCATCCGTTTTTTTCATGATTTTATTACAAACTTTTATTCTTTCAAATACTTTCCACTGTATATAGGGAATTTTACCATTATGGTTTTTTTTTAACATCTTTATTGGAGTATAATTGCTTTACAATGGTGTGTTAGTTTCTGCTTTATAACAAAATGAATCAGCTATACATATACATATGTTCCCATATCTCTTCCCTCTTGCATCTCCCTTCCCACCCTCCCTATCCCATTTTTGCCATTATGTTTTATCTTTGAGACTCAGCTAGTCATTATAAGTTAGAGTGAATATTTTTAAAGATGTGCTTATATTCAGTATACAGGTAAGAAAATAGATGTGTAACCACTTTATTGAGTATCAAATGCCATCTATATAAAGTACTACCTAGCTCTTGAAATCTGTGACCCTTTAAATTTCTTTATTCTAATTCTCTTAAACATCATCTCGCTCCCAAAAAGACCTTTAGGTAATTTCATAATTGACTGCCGCCAAGCACTAAATCAGAACCTTACAACTTTGTGTTGCCTCTTAACTTCCATGGCAAAGGCTTTCGAGTGATAGAAAAGCCTAACATCAGGGATTTAGAATGTGGAACAAGTTCTGGACCACTGTTCACTCTTACCGTAGCTGCAGTGCCAGTGACTGCCCTAGAGGCGCTTGATCACCAGGGGGGTGGTCACCAGTAATTAATTGGGGGCAGGTGATTAGAGGAAAATCGTGTGTCCGTTTTTTTCCTATTTTAATTCTGTCCCTTGCTAGAATTAAAACAAGATAATTCATTTATCAATTATAGTCTAAATCCCAAAAGAAGTAATTCAGGTTAAAACGTGCCTTTGGTATTTTCATGTAATTTCCTGTCATCATATATCTTTACTTACTAAAACGAAGTGAAAGTTGGAATGGACTTGAGAGATTATTTAAATAGTTCCCTGCCGTCAGAGGGACACATACTTAAATTTTCCACATAGGCAAATGGATGGCTGTTCTCTGGAAAATCAGCAGAATTGGATGCCGTAGTGTCCAACTAAAAATCTAGTTTGCATTATTTTAAGCCCACATCCCCTATTTCCCAGTGAACCCAAGAGACCAGGGCTCATTCTCCTACTATTAGGGTCCTAATAGTATTTAACTCACCTGTTAGCCTTTTTTTCTCCGAGGTAAGAAATGTGATTCACTGTTTCACACAACAGTCTAGTGGCATTCAGAATATTACACAAAGGCCCATAATTACGGCCCGGAGTCATCATTGAAACAGATTCTGTTCGTTATGCCTTGTATACTGAAACATGGAAGCAAATAAACCATTTTTAAAAGTTTTCCATCAAAATTACAACAAAAGTTGTAGTGGCTTGGGAAAGAACTCCATGTATTCAGAAGCCCCCACGCTTTGACTATTCCAGAGGGTGAAGAGTTACCTGTTACTGGGTTCTGTGACAGTAAATAACTCATGTTTTCTAAAAAGTCCTCCTTGACAACTGCTTCTTTTAATTAGTTTACATATGAGTCACTTGGGGAATCTTGTTAAGATGCAGGTTCTGATTCAATAACTGTGAGGTGGGGCCTGAGAGTCTCCATTTCTAACATGCTCCCAATTACAGTTGGGAAGCAAGGTCTTAAACCGTCTAGCCTACTGAGCTTTGTCCCGATGTGATAAATGGATAGAAAGTTCCTTATCAGTCGTTTTCTAGGGCTCACTTTAAAACATGTAATCCTAAAATGTCAAGTTTAGGTTTACCACACAGATATTGTTAAAACTTAAGACCTTACCATATCCAGGAACCTCTAAATTCATATTTTCCAGTGCAACATTTAATCCTACTCAAGACACTTCCTAAAATAGCCGTTCATGGTGTAGATAATGCTACTGCTCCCTGGTTAGACTACGTTGGCTTTGTAACAGTGTCGGCACTTAGGCCAGTGCGGTTGAGCAGTTGATGTTGCTGTGGCTGTGTCAAAGCACGGTGTGCTCCCCGCCCTTCAGCAGAGGCATCATTCCAGAGGTATTTTAACAGACTCTCGTAAGCCGACATTTGGGGAATACACAGAATTTTTATTAATGAAGCTTGTTAATCTTAATGAAAGGTATATACATTTTCATTTAATCTTAGTGGATTTATTTGAAAATTATCACTTATAGTTCTTTATCTTCTGAGCAAGAATTTACCAGAATGTCACTTACCCCATTTTCAAAGATACTTTATAGACAATAAGGAAAATCTATAGTGCTTTATTTGAATAACCATAAATATTTCTTAAATTATTAGCTTTTTGTGGACTTCTCTTTCTTTGGGGTGCAAAAGAAGTGACTGGAGGACGTGATTGGAGCTTTGGGTTTTAATTCTCCAAACTGCCCGTCTGTTACTTATATAAGTGGTCTCTTTGCTCTCATGTTTATACATCTGTGATTTGAACTTAGTTTCTCTTTTTTGATGCCCTCCTCCTCTCTACTTATTTCAGTTGTACCTTCAGGAATACTGTTCAGAAACAGTAGATATTTAATTATTTGGTTATATTATGAATTGCCTATATTTTTACTCTTAACGTATCCCTGTATTTACTAAGAAGGCAGTCAGAGTTGTGGCATGAATGCCTAGAAAAAGCATAAACAAAATATTAATTTCAATTTAGTTGACTTTTGTCAGTTATGAAACTTAAGTTCTTCCTTTTAACCAGAGAATAGAGTTGTTAGTAATACCTCTAATTTTTTTAAAAAGCTAGTGGAGAGGTGAATGTAGCGAAGCAGGAATGGATGCTTTCAGTAATGCGCCCTCGTTCAGGCTGCGTGACCAGCGATTTCATGGTATCCTGAGGAGTTGGGGGACATCACATTGTAAAGAAATGGGAAGAGTCCTCTCAGGGCACACAGACTTTAGCCTGTGTAGCCCTTACTCATCCTTCCACTACTGTAACCATCTAATTTTTATTTTCCTTATTTATATATTTGATTATTCGTATCCACTGTTGAATATGAATTTATAAGTCACTTTAAATGCCTCTTGAATATCAAGTGCTTGACTAGAAAGCATAAAGAAACTTTTCGACCTTCTAACTTAATATAATCAAGGGTAAAATGATGTTATGTGGGAAGGAAAGCGTTTTAGCTTCCTGGACTTTGTTATCATGCTAGGCCGACCCGTGGCTTCATAAAGTTCTTGAATATCACAGCGTTTTAGGGATTTCTGCTACAACCAATATTGTAAGTCTGTTTAGAAATTACAAGTACAAATTATACAAATAGTTTTTTATTGTTGTTGTTTGTTTTTGCATTTATATAGCGCCTTTCCTTCGAGGAGCTCAAGGCATTTTTCAAAATCTGACAGTTTTTCTCACAACAACCCTGTGAGGTAGGTAGAGAGCATTACAAACAGTAATAAGATACAAACTAACCTGTTTCAGCCTTTATAAATGTTCTTTTATGTTAAGTAATTGGAGGTGTCAGCATAAACACGATTTTTAGAACATTTTGCAAACCTTTTAAAATAGTTTGGTCTTAGTAATAGCTGTATTTAAAAAACCACTTGTACTCCATAACAGGGTAATTTTAAGAGAAATCATCCAAAAATCAGGAGTCACTCCATGGGATTAGCTGAGCACTGATTGCAGGACTCAGCCAGGTATGTTTCTGGTTGCTGTTTATTTTCAGGTCAAGAAGGAATGAAGAGCTGTGGTCCTAGCATGACTCCTCCACTCGGCATCTACGAACTCAGTTCGCAGTTAATCTTTCTTCAAGGGGGAAATGTGTTCACGATGTTGACTCATGGTTTTATTTTATATCTTAAATATTTGAGCATTTTTCTCTCTCTTCCTCCCTCCTTCCCTTGCTCCCTTTTTTCTGTCCCCCCTCCTCTTTCCCCTCCCTCCAGTAGCTCTTGGTTGTACATGCTAATGGAAGGGCACGGTAGTGCAGCTAATACAAATCTGCAACTTTTCTTCATTGCCACAGTGGTCTCTTGGGTTTGGAAACAGAAAAACCAAATAGCAAGAAAACCTGGGAAGTCAGTCTCTGGAAAGAGTGGGGAACAGGTGTGTGGGAGTGTGAATTCATATGTTTTTTTCTGCCCCTTTTAGTAGTAAACAATTGTAAATGACATATTTTTAAATTTCTTATACCAGCCATTGATCAGAGAGGTGTGGAAAGAGAAAAATAAATGTTTGGTTTATTTAAAGTTGCAAATGTTAAATATTAAGAGGGAAGAGGGGCACGTTGATGTGGAAATGCCGAATACCTGTTTCTCTTGCCTCCCCTGCCATCCCAGCCCACCCCAGCCCACCCACCCCCAAATAGTCAATTTGTTTCCACCCCTTCCATGGTGCTGTCAGGGTACCAGTCAGCGCTGTCTCTGGCCGAGCTCAGTGCTGGCACGCAGCGGTGAATACAAGTCAGACCCTGTTCTCATGACAGAACGACACAAGAGGGCTCTCGTGGTTCAGATAAGAGCGGGGCCGAGAAAGGCCTGGGTAACAGTCCCAGTCCTTCCAGCAGTTAGCCCTCATTGGGCCTTATTTTCCTCATTTATGGAACAAGAGATAATTTTTAGATAATCTAAATTTTCTCCTAGCTTTAGGAGTCATGGCGTAAGGATAGCTTTGTGCAATTCGTACGGGAGATTTAGAGTGATTGTGGTTAAGGAGAGGACAGAGCGTGTTTTTCTATTCAGTAATAGAAAATTACTTTAATTTTTTCTAAGGTCCTCAGTGCCTTTTGCTCTGGCCCTAATAGTTGTAACAATCTTATGTTATTAAATAATTTTTATTTCCCCGCAGTTTTTGTTACAATGGGATTTGACTGGAACTGTCAGCCAGGTGATTTTGATGTTCTTCTATAGGGTTATCGAAAACAACTGTCTCTTCCCCTTCCCATCTGCACCCAGAACCATTTTCTTCCTCCTTTGCCTCACTATCATTTCACGCCTATAGCAGCCAACTGTGACAGTAAGTTTTGACAGTAAATTACATTTTAAGTAAAGTAGAGGTTCTTGCTTAGTGGGCAACAAGGAACAGTTTTGGGGGTTTGTGTTTGAGGCAGTAGAAGGCAGGAAAGCAGAAATAAAAGTCACAGGATATGTGGAAGGCAGAATATTATTAACTCAAGAGTTGATTACTTTGTGTTGGTTTTAGCATATAAATTGTTTGGCATCATGAACAAAGAGTAAACAAAAGGATAGCTGAAAGGTATTTTTAGACAGGGAGGAAGTTTCAGGGAGCGGAGAGCACATGTAAAACCTGTCAGGAATAGCCAGTGTCCATTCCAGGTCTGTAACTTACTTTCTGCCATGTTCTTAAGATCTTCAGGTGAACTGAGTCCTGACTCTTGCTCTCTAATGTGTCGAGCCATGCATTTACTTTACAATTGGCACCGTTGGTCAGTCCCACATTGAACATGTAAAGATTGCTTGGCTCCTGTCGTTTGCAACCCCGTCCATCACTTAACATCATGGATTATTCATCGTATTTGCTCGAAGTGAACTACTGCTTTTCTGTTTACTGCGTAAAACTCCGGTTATCTGTTTCCCATCACTTTGTATTGCCTGGAGTGGTGTGCCTTAGCTAACAGCTGCTTGGTGGTCTTATCTGTCCTTCATTTGCACATAACCCCGTGGTGTAGGGTTGCAGCCAGAAGGATTTAGACTGGGTTTCTTAGAGAAACCCAATCTTGACGAAATCACTTAATGATGGCTGCAAGTACGTAGTTTAATATTATAACTGTATGGAAGTTTGGATACTTTCACAGTTCTGCAAATCTTTATGTTAGTGGTTCTCTGATACCATAGTCTGACAGCCTAATTAAAGACATTTGGAATTGTCTAAAGGACTTCCACTTGTCTGTCTGTGAGGGCTGGTGTGCTAACTGATTGAAACGGGAAATAAAACAGGGCATTGTCCATTTCCTCATATGATGTCTCTAGAACTCCTTCAGATTGTTCTACTTAGTAGTTTTAAGAGCTTACTGAAACTGGAGTCTGCAGCTAGTAAGTTCCTAGAGGTGTCAGCGTGCTCACACATCTGAAGGCCTCTAGAGATCCTGCCTAGTAAATTGTGTTACTGTCCCGTTCCTCATGTCTCCCCTCTTCCTCGTTTTAGAACGCTCCTTTACTGTTACTCGCCAGCTGACTCCCTCAGCTCCTGTCATCTCTGAATCAAGCCTTAAGATCCTCTGCTTAGAATTTCTCTCACTTTGTTTTCCTTCTTTTGATTTTCCTTCCTGCCTATAGTAATATTCTGCTTTTTCTTTAGAAATCTAAATTCACCACTTTCCTCATTGCCCATATCAAAGTCGACTCCAAACCGCCCCCTTCCCAAACAAACCTCACACCTTAGTTATAATTTCCATACTTCAGAGTGCTGCAGCAGTGTTGTTTGTACCACATGAACATGCACTTGCATATTGATGCCTTGCTTATCTGTTTGATGCATGCATATGGCTTTCGGTCCCAGCAAAATTTTACCTTCGAGAACAGTAGCCATGTCTTCTAGCTTACATTTTCCACCATAGCACATGTGTACACAGCACCTAATAAATAAGCCTTGGTGAAATATTGTGGCTTAAAATCTTACTGAAATGTGATGAATACATTTGTGATAGCTTATTTGGAAAACAAAATACTGCTTGAATGCTTCCTTCGCTGGAGTCTCTGCTAGATGTTATCTCAGTTTAGAATTCTCAGGTGTCTGCGATGTGCAGTTTTAGATGCTAGAGCAAGATTCATAGTTCAAATAGTTTTTCTCCTGAGACACTAATATTTTTTTCTTAATGTGTTTTATTTGAAGAACAGTCTGTAATTCCTTGTTTTGTTGGATGTTAATTTAAAAAAAAACCTAACCTTATTTTGGAAAGTAGACCAAATGAAATCGACATGAGAAGAAATTTTGGAATTAATATCCAAGTACCTTTAATCATATTACATGTTTTATCGAGAACATAGCTTTAAAATGAGTACAACTTAAGTTTCACTTGGGCCATGGTTGTGTCATGTGTTAATATGTGCATAGCCATGTGATATTCTGTCGTCATTATAGCTGATTTTACATGGAAGCCTTCTAAAATTCTACCCCAACAGTTTTTCCTTCCGTCACCACCACAACAGTATCACCGCTAGAGTTGTACTTTTGCACACTTTTTGTTCTCTGAACGCAGTTATCAAAGATTAATTTGACATGGATGTTGGAACATCAAGGTGTGTTTCAAGACCTGTTGGGATGCTTAGTTTGGGGTTTTTCTAACTATGTACATAGAGGATGTTTTTGTTTATGGCATGATTTTGTTTGCGTCATCCTTCTTCTGAAGCTTATTGCCTTGCACTCTTCTGGCTTGATTCTGCATGTTTTAAAAAATTCTTGTCATTCTAACTCAATTAGATGAGCTCCATTCTAGATCTATTGTTTTGTACCTCCCAAAGTTGATGACTAGTTATAAAAGCCTGAATCAGACAGCTTTCATTTGAATCACCTGGTCACCTCTCAGTTAATGAGCTAACTGAAATAAAAATATTAAAGTATAGTTTGAAGAAAGAGAAATTATATCTCCTGGTGATCAATATTACTTTAGTAATAATCATCCAGATTACTTATTATGACTCTTCTGTTAGGTCTGGCTGTTTTTAGGTTACTTTTTTTCTCAAGATCTCTTAAGCAGTGGCCCAAGGATGATGGAAGATAACTAAAGTTATTGTTCTGATTTCTTTCAGATTTCGGCCTATTAAAGGAAGACAAGAAGAACTAAAGGAAGTAATTGAACGTTTCAAGAAAGACGAGCACTTGGAGAAAGCCTTCAAATGTCTGACCTCAGGAGAGTGGGCGCGGCACTATTTTCTCAACAAGAGCAAAATGCAGGAGAGATTGTTCAAGGAGCACGTGAGCTCATTAACCAAATTAGTACTGTTTATCTGTTTGCATGAGCCTAAATTGTAGGGAACACTGAAATTTTAAATCAGATTTTCATGAAACTAATCAATATGAAGACCTAATAACACATCAGATAACTTGTGTGACTCTCCATAGAGAAAACTCTGTCATCCAGAAGGGAAACTTACTGTGAGCTTTTAGAGTAACATAGCCAAGTCACCAGGTACACAAGTATGGGAAATTTTAAAATAACAAAATTTGTTACTTAATCTTAAATTTTTTCATTGTTGGTGGTGGTTTGCTTTTATAATTCTGAGGAAGTCTAGCAAGATAAATAATGTAAAGTAGGTATCACTTTTTTTTTTCTGTTTTAGGTATTTATTTACTTGCGAATGTTTGCAACCGACAGTGGATTTGAAATATTGCCTTGTAATAGATATTCATCGGAACAAAATGGAGCCAAAATTGTTGCAACAAAAGAGTGGTAACTATTATACTAGTATAAACCCGTAAAGTAATTTTGTTTACAGTTCTCTCTTAAATTACTGTTCATGTGCTAAGAAAGTTGTAGGAAGGAATAAGGCCAGAGCTTACCCTAAAGGAGCCAATGCAGTGCCAGTGCCTCAGCCCAGTGACTGGGGTCAGGACAGTGAAATTAGAAGTCTGAGTTGGGGACTTCCCTGGAGGTCCAGTGGTTAAGACTTCGCCTTCCAATGCAGGGGTGCGTGTTCGATCCCTGGTTTGGGGGCTAAGATCCCACCTGCCTCAGGGCCAAAAAACCAAACATAAAACAGAAGCAGTATTGCAACAAATTCAATAAAGACTTAAAAAAATTTTTTTTATTAAAAAAAACAAGAAGAAGAAGTCTGAGTTGAACCAGATCCTCCCTCTAAGCCAGAATGCTTTGTGTTTTCCTTTCATTGAGTCTGGATGCCTGCTCAAGGACTACTGAGAGGTTAGGGACGCTGGGGTTGAATAACCTGGCGTCCAGAGTCAGTTTTTTACTGGCCTATAAGAAAGGTTACGTAGGAATTTCGTGCGTAGAAGCTTCCTAGCACAATGCCTGCTTCAAAATATATATATGTGTGCCAGCTTAAATAAAAGTAGTAAAGTTGAGCCCAGCTAGGAGGGTTAAAAGCCATACATGAAAGAGAGAATATGTAATTATATCTTTCCTCTAATGCCTATTCCCTGCCTTATCTCCCAGAAGTAATATGTAACCCCTCTCTTACACCACCCTCAGTATTTTTTTTTTTTTTTTGCGGTACGCGGGCCTCTCACTGTTGTGGCCTCTCCCGTTACGGAGCACAGGCTTCGGATGCATAGGCTCAGCGGCCATGGCTCACGGGCCCAGCCGCTCCGCGGCATGTGGGACCTTCCCGGACTGGGGCACGAACCCGTGTCCCCTGCATCGGCAGGCGGACTCTCAACCACTGCGCCACCAGGGAAGCCCACCCCCAGTATTTTTTATAGCAAAAATTTTCGGGTCAGGTACCTGAAATTGGAATGGGAAAGAGCCTTCCTCCTGGGCTTCTTGCATGGGTGTGTGTATGTGAGTGAGTGTATCTGTTTGCTGTGGGACAGAATCCAGCCTGCTCATCGGCTCCCGTGGCTCCGTGTTGCACATGGCTGTGGAGGTTTGAGGTCTTGGGTTCTAGAACTGCACCATCCAGTACCATGGCCACCAGCCATGGGTGGCTGTTGAAACCTTGAAATGTGGCTAGTCTGAATTGAGAAGTGCTACAAATTGTGATATACATGTGAGATTTTATATTAAATTGTAAATATTTTTCATTAATATTTCATACTGATTACCTGCTGAAATAGTATTTGGGTTATAATGGGTTAAAATATGTTACTGAAAGCACTTTCACCTGTTTTTCCTTCCTTAATGTGGCTGCTAGAACACTGACGAGTGCCTGTTGGCTTGCATGACATTTGCTGTTGCTGCTCTGCAGGGCGGCGTCCCAGTTCTGGGCTCTCCCGACCCTCCTGCTGCTTGTCTCTGTCTCCTTCTCCAGTGTCAGCAAGTTGAATGCAGTGCGGCGGGTCTTTGAGTCCTTTCTGCCTGCAAAGCACTATGCTGGGTCCGGTAGGGGATTCGGAGGTGTAGGTAGCACGATTCCTAGTGGACTTTCTAGTCTCTGGTAGGGATAAGGCAGCTAGCTGCACAAGTAACTGTTCACAAGGCTGTGGGGCTTCCAGGGAAAAGGAGATGACATCCAGGTGGGGATCCAAGTGAGTCAGCTAAAACATGCACAGCTAAGTCTTCTCGATTCCTGGTATTTGTTGGACAGGCTTATTTTATTAGAAGAAGCCTTACGATTTATAATTACTAGTAATTTTTAACATCACATATTTTAAATAGGAAACGAAATGACAAAATAGAATTACTGGTGGGTTGTATTGCCGAACTTTCAGAAATTGAGGAGAACATGCTACTTAGACATGGAGAAAACGACTTCAGTGTCATGTATTCCACAAGGAAAAACTGTGCTCAGCTCTGGCTTGGTCCTGCTGCGTTTATAAACCATGGTAAGCTCTGTTTCTAAGGTGTTAGCTCTAGTGTTGGGTAGCACTTCTAAAACCTAGAATGACCTTATCTTCCTTTAAAGGAGGGTTGGAAATAGAAATTTCTTCTTTTTGCATAAACCTATTAAAATAAATATTCCTGTAGTTTAACTTAAGACCTGAAACTTCTATCAAAAGTTGGTAAAATTATGTGGAAAGCTTATTTCAGATTTCTGTAATTGTTCGTGTTTCAGATCTTATCTACAGTTAATTGACTTTATCTTTTGGACATTTTTCAGATTGCAGACCTAACTGTAAGGTAAGCATAAAAAATATTTTATCTCAAGTATTTTGTGTTTGCTTCAGGTATGAGTTTCTTAATGAGTTGATTTTATTTCAGTTTGTGTCAACTGGTCGAGATACAGCATGTGTGAAGGCTCTAAGAGATATTGAACCTGGAGAAGAAATTTCTTGTTATTATGGAGATGGGTTTTTTGGAGAAAATAATGAGTTCTGCGAGTGTTACACTTGTGAAAGGTAAAGTATTAAGTAAGATATTCGGCTCTTGCATTCTTTTAACCACCTGATGATTATGAGCATGAACTCGTGTTATCTTCTCATCCTTTAAATGATAAGGGATAGTCTTTTGTGTTCTACAGCATTGCACGCAGTACAGCATGCATAAGCAAAACCGAAGAGTGCAGAACTATTTAGGGGCCCCAGCACCTGGCCCTTTAAAATGTTAAAGTCATTACCAGCAGTTATCATTATGAGTTAATCAGAATGCAAATATGCTTAAAGAGAGAATGGGAAATACCTTACACACACATGCACACGCACACGCCCACACACACACGGTGCCAGGGTGGGGTTGCTCCGAAAATGGCCAGTGAAGTTCACCACTGCTAATCATGTAAAAACCCTGAGGTTGTCTTGGGTACTGCCAAGCTGTGTCTTCTGGAATTGTTATGTTTGGATGCACGTGCTCTTAATAATTTCTAAGTTCCGTTACTTGGTGAAGAACTTCCTTTTGGGACCCATCAAGATTCTGGAGTCCTTGTAGAAATCCCCAAATCTGACTTAGCGGGACTCCCTGTCCACACGGCTCGTCTCCTTGTGGCGATTCCACGTGTCTGAGCTCAGAGGCAGCTTCACGAGCTTGCCCGGGCCGGTGCTGCAGGAGGGCCCCCATGCTGGCATAGGCCACACAGGGAGCACACCTGGATTTGGTTTTTTGGTTATGGTTTTTTTTTTTTTAATTGAAGTATAGTTGATTTACAAGATCATGTTAGTTTCAGGTGTACAGCGCAGTGATTCGAGTATACGTGTATATATGTAAATATTCTTCTTCAGATGAGCACACCTGGATTTGTTGAGCCCATTTTACATGCTGTACTGGGTGCTTTACTCACCCTGACTCATTCAGTCCTCACAGCTGTCCTGGGAGAGAGCTGGTGGTGTGGCCACACTGCAGGTGCAGAAGTCCAAGTCAGCCTGACCTCAGAGCCTTTTACACATGGAAGCAAAGATAGGCGGTGGTACTACTTCTCCGCCAGCCATCCGGCCTCGGGAGAAATGCTGATTCCCCAGAGTCCACGTTTCCCTTCTTTCAGGGAAGCCAGCGGTTTCCCCTGTGTCGTGAGAGAGCAGAGGCATGGGGTCGTGGTACAACGCCAGCTGTTTCTCTCCCAGCTCTGCGATCTTTGCCACGAAGGGAGGGCAGAAAGCCTAGTCCTGATGCTGCTGAATTTTTGCCCCTTTTGCAGGCAGGGAGTGGGAATGCAGGGGGTAAAATTTATCTTTTTCTAAATTAAAAAAATGGTTCAAACATTGGTTAAATCTTAGACCAGTCCACAAAAAGACCCTTTAATCCATGAAGTAGTTTAATTACAGTTGAATAATGCTTTAAAACCATTTTAGAGATAACATAGTATAACAGTGATGTGCATGAGATCTGGCGTCAGACTCCCTGAGTTGGAATCCTGTGACTCTGCATCTCATTAGCTGTGTGATCTTGGGCAACTTAGCTGCTTTTGTGCCTTAATTACCCCATCTATAAAATGGGGATAACATTAGAAACTATCTCATAGGGTTGCTGTGAGGATTTAATTTATCTCACGAAAAGTATGTAAAACGGCACACAGTTAATATTCAGATGTTAGCTGTAAACTTATTTTGTGGTTTCTGGTTATTCTCCCATTAGAATGCAAGTTCCAGGAAGGCAGAGATTTTTATCTTTTTCATTTACTGCTGTACTCCCAGCGTCCAGAACAGTACCTGACATATAGTAGGTGCTTGATAAATATTTGGTGAATGAATGAATGGAGTAAGTAATACGCTAAATATGCTTTTGGAGGCTGTCCTGAAAAATGTAACCACATACACAGGATTCCAGACCACCCCTGAAACAGCTCTTTGCCTAGTTTAGAACCCCATGTGTCATCATGTCCCTCGGGCAGATTAGTTCTCTTCCAGGAGACTGTTTCTCACTGGTCAGAAGGGCTGTCCTGCCTGCTCCACAGGGTTAGTGTGAGGAATAAATAGAAACATGTGCAAATCCTTTTTAAATGGAAAGGCCTCATACGGAGAGTAGGCTCAGCTATTGTCAGACTATTTGGGAAGTTTGATTTAAAGGTTGGCTGGGAATATTCTTGAAATTCTCAGGAACACCAGATTGTTTCTGCCTTTCCAGAAATTAGGCGAGAGGATGAGACCAAAGGAACTCATTCAATTATTCATCATATAGTAACTGAATAGTTAGTTACTTTACGTTAGGCCTCATGCAGGCAGGGTAAACAAGACTAGCACAGTGCCAGCCGTGAGGACAGTGCCATGAAAGGGACACACGCACAGTGTGCTAGTTGCTGAAGGGTGAAAAGAAGGAAGGAGAGGGGACAGAGGGTTTACAGAGGTGCTGACATCGTGGGTACAGTGTCCAGGATACATTTGATGTGCGCTTCTGGGAAATAACCATCCTAACAAAATAGTAATTGTAATACTTTCATAAGTAAGTACTGCAAATTTCACTCTAGAAAATTTGAGAAATGAAATCTAATGAGGGACCGAAGAATGTGAAGGACCAAATTGTTTTAAAGCTTATATGAAAGTATGTCTGATGATAGCTAAGAAAAAATTAGATTCTGAAGTATAGTTAGGGGCAGTTGGCCTTATTAAAAATTTACTATGAAACAGTTGTGATCAAAACTTGATGATACTGGCCGATATGGACAAATAAGAGGACATGAACAGACTCCTGAAATAGAGCCGAGTGTGTATGAAGTCTTAGTACCACGTATGGGGAAATGATGATTTCTTTAATAAATAATAGTGACATAATTCATTGTGCGCCTGGAAGAAAACCAAGCTCAACATCTCACACCATATACAAGATAAATTCCAGATGGATTAAAATTTTTAATTTAAAAATATAATGTAAGATGATTAGGAAAAAAATTAGAATGTATACATCTACCCTTGGGGTAGTGGAAATCTTCTGAAAGAAGTTAAGACAAGAAATGGTGAATATGAAAATTTTTGAATAGCTAAAAGCAAAAGTCAGATTAATGACAAACTGAAGGGGGAAAAAGGTACATACACGGCAGAGTTAATATCCCAAGGACAAAAAGCTCTTATAAGCTCATTAAAAAAAAAGACAGACTTCCACTAGAGAAAAGAGAGGTAAGGAAGATGCTACACAGAAAATGATGGCCATAACAAGGAAAACAATAACTAGGTATCCGTTTTCACTATCAAATTGGCAAAATTTAGAAGTGTACTCTGTGCTGCTGGTGAGGATGTGGGGAAACAGGCACTTACACAATGTCACTAGGGCTGTAAATTGCTATAACCTTTTGGGAAAGTAATCTGGCAATATTTGTTCAAAATAATCACACCCTTTTGTCTGGCAGTCGGTTCCATATGGAAGAATCTATCCTATGGAAGTAGGAGCATTAGTTAGTAAGGATTTGGTTTCAAAGCGAGGTAGCAGCAGCATTCATGGTGGCAAGCAAAAACCACAAACCTACAAGTTTCAGTAATCACCAGTAGTGCTTGAACAGATTATGGAATGTTTAGTCTGTGTAAAAGGTACAAGTTTCAAAACAGTTCAGATTCACTTGTGCATGATGTAATAAGAAAGCTGGGGGAAAAAAAAGAAAGCAAGCTGGTTGCTGAGTAAGATGTATGGTATTATCCTCTTTGGGTTTTGTTTGCTTAGGAAGAAGCAACAATGTGAATAGGTGTGTAGCTCATGGCAAAGGAGCAGGAGATGAGGTGCTGGCAGGTGGTTAGCACTGGCGCCAGGGCGGGGTGGGGGGGCTCTGGGGATGGAGGCTGGCTGGGGAGCACTATTGACTTCTGCTTTATGGAGATGGAGCCTAAGATTGTCTCACCTGTTGCAGCAAACACACGCATGTGTTACTGTCATAAGTTAAAAAGAAGTAAAGGAAGTAGAGAAACAGATGAATGGGGGAGTTTTACTTAAAAAAAATAAATTTCCAGATAATTCCACCATGATTATTTATTTTGTATTAAAGTATGGCCCATCTTTCCAGAAATATTACAGGTTATGGTAAAAAGGCACAATATCTGAACAAAATTTATTAATTCCTTAATCCACCTGAAATGAAACAGCCTTTAGGATTTACGCATTTACTTTCTGAATATGCTTATGGTGGAGTGGAGTGTAATTGTTGGCCTGCCGCGGTGAAGGTTACCTAGAGGTTTTTACAGTGATTTCTAATGCACCTTTTGAAAAAAGAATTGAGGCAGTCCCACAATATGTTTGTCGTTTTTACAAAAGCATTAATAAAAGTAGAATTCCAGACCCATTCTAGGAAGGCGAAGAAGGCAAGAATGCTCACCTTAGTCGCCAGGCATAGTCTCTGCATTCGGACTAGCTTTGGGCTCCTCCCTAGCATTAAGAGGTTTAAGAGGGAGGGAGAGAAAAGAAAATTTTTGTTCTCCCTTAGCAAAAGGTGAAATACTCAGATTCCTTGGAGGAGAAAAGTTATTTTCTCCTCATCTAAATCCTGAAGGAAATAAATCACATGGGATCTTTTGGAGGGCAGTATTGCTTCTTAATGGGAAGTGCTCACAATTTTGTTCAGAAGCTGTTATTATATGGCTTTTGCTTTTCTTTAACAAGCTAAGGCCGGTGACAGGCAAGTCAGTGAAGGCAATTTTGGCCAAAGAGATTTATCATTTTTTAAATGCAATATGTAGTGCTTAATTTTTTTAACCTCATTAATTTATATTTTATTTATTCTTTTGAACAGAGCAAGTAGAAATTTACCTTTATAACACTGAATAAAGCAAAGATTTGCAAAGCTAGGTTCATTAAGGAAGTTTAGGAGGACTTCTTATTAAGCACCCACTTCATTAGAATTTATATAAATATAAATAATTAAAGCAGGTTACAAATCGTTCTTAGCCAGTGGTAAAAGCAAGTCTTTTAATGTCTTTTATTTAGTAACATTTCATTAATTATGTTCATTCAGTAACTTTAAAGGAGGAATTTAACAGTTTTCATTATTCTAGAAGTGAGATTTTCACTAAGATAGCCTAGCCTTCTTATACAGAATTTCAGTTAGTATTTGTTTGTATCTAACATTAGCTTCTAAGCAATGATTTAATTTATGGAAATTCGCTGGTTCCTCTTTTAATTCTGTAATTCTCAATATTCAGTAACGTAGTGTTAAATTATGCAGAACAAAGCTGGGATATAATTAACAGGTGGGTTATTTCAGTTACAGTTTAGACCTAATTATTGTACCAGTCGGTTTGAAATTGAAATTTTATTTATTTATTTTTACCTACACTTGAAATTCTACAGGGTCCAACCAATAGCTTCTCATGGGCAATTAACAATTGATTGACAGTAATCATAACAAATTGTTTTATTTTAAGTCTGGGGTTTTTTTGCATTAATTTTATATATGTATGTATTTTGAGAGTCCTAGGCTTAGCGGCTTTCCAGTGGCGATTAGGGCCTCATCAGTTCATCACACTTGCTGATCTGATGTGGCCAAGTGCGCTCAGCAACCAGGCTTACGTCAGTGAGAATGCTGTTTGTGTAACCTGTGCTGTTTCTCTTTCAGACGGGGAACTGGTGCTTTTAAATCCAGAGTGGGACTGCCTGCGCCTGCTCCTGTTATCAATAGCAAATATGGACTCAGAGAAACAGATAAACGTTTAAATAGGCTTAAAAAGTTAGGTGACAGCAGCAAAAATTCAGACAGTCAATCTGTCAGCTCTAACACTGACGCAGATACCACTCAGGAAAAAAACAATGCAAGTAAGTAAGGGAGATTTGATAAGCATATCTTTTTTTTTTTTTTTTAAGTATTTTCACATAGTTTGCTTTCTAAAGCATGCTCTAATAGTTTTGATCTTTTAAACATTGAGAGAAACTCTGGGATTCATGCACTTCACCAGCACTGCAAGGTTCTAGAAGTGATTCGAGCACAAAAGGAGTCTGTATCATGCCTCCAGATTTAATATGGTACTAAATTGTCTGCTTTTCTTGAATACTGGGTAACTGGATATTAAATTCTCCATCGTGTGTTCCAGGGTCATCATATGTTTGACAGAAAGCTTTTCAAGGTGTTAGTTTCTCTGTAATGATATTGTTAGGCCCGCAAGAAGACAAAGGACGGGGTGGCATCACACAGGCACATACGTGTTCTGCGCCTGGCCAGTCTGTTAGGATGGATGATGGACTTGGGGAATTCATAGCTTCTGGCCTCAAGGCTTCCACCCTTTTACTGCTTGCTTGCCGTTTTCAAAATGAACTGACCCAATTCACCAAACCACCAGTTACCAGACTCAGAATTGTGATAGAGGAGCAGTTTGAATGTCATTATACTATGACGTGTTGTAATAGCCACTCGACCGAAAGTAGCAAGAGAGATGAAAAGGAGAAGGAAACAAGCTTTAAGATACCAGTTGTGTGGGGGGGCAAGACCTGATGGAAACTGGAAAAAGAGAATGAAGAATAAAGAGAAAAGAAAGAGAAGAATCCTAAGTGAGCACAAGAAAACACATCGCGTTTTTGGAACCTTGAAGCCCTGGAACCATCCTGATTGCTACTGTTTTCCATCTGGGTAGCACCAGTTTTCTCTGGTTGCCACTAAAGCAGTAGGCTCCTTAGTCTGACTTGTCTCTGATAGGAATAAAGTTTAAAAGTTTTAACTTGATGGTCCCCAAAGTATGCCTGTTTTGGCACTCTAAATGTCCATACATACTTGTTATCAGTAAGTACCGTCTGAGGTCTGATTATTTTAGGCTCTTCTCCCTGTCTTCAGATGTTTTCAGCCCAACTCTGGGTACTCCTCTCCACTACAGAAAATCCCAAAGAAAAGGGAAGATGTCTCCCGTGATGGTGACTGTCACTGCCCTGAATCCTGACTCTACCTTCTGCTGGGAGTCAGAGGCCAGGGGTAACCTCTGCCGTGGAAAAGCGATGCCGCATTCCTATTCCAGTCTTTAACGTCCAAAGTGAACAAAGAAGAGCAGTTAGTTCGTCATTCACTGTTGATTGTTGGTTTTAATAATAAACGCAGCATAATCAACATTTTGTTTTCTGAGTCTGGTTCCTTGGTGAAACTGGCGACTTGTGAGGCCCATTTTATGAATGTCTGCATAAGAACACTTAGGAGTGTGCTGCCAGCCACACGTGGAGATGGCCACGGCACTGTCCACGTGGCTCTGTGACGTTCGTGCGGGTGCTTTGTGTTCTTACGCGTTAACCATACACTGATGTGTAGATACTGAACTCAGTACGCCACTTAGTTTAAAAAATCAAAATAGGAAAAATTTTTGGAAGGTGTTGAGTGTTCTATTACGTGACCATCTATGGGATATCTATTAATAAACCAAATACATGTTCAAAGCCTGCTAGTTGTTAAAAAGAGAAAGAAAAGTGTATGAGACTCGGGCCCCTCCCTTGGGGAGTTTATGCCTTAGCTCCAGGATGGGACCAGTACACAGTAACTATGCAGAGCAGGCTGTAAATGCCACTTGCTAAAGGCTAGAGGGAATAATAGGTGATCCCTCTGAGCTGTAGTCTCAGCATTGCAGAACAGAAATACAGCCCTTCACCGTGACTGCTTGTATCAGGGTGCTTACTTTAGTCAGGTTACTTTTCTGCACAGTGATTGTCTGGAGTAATTCAAGGGTTGGCATAAGTAGCTTTGAGGGTCATTGTGACGGTTGCTAGACGTGGCTCAGGGCTCTGAAGGAGCTCGAGGTTTACTCCAGCGGTCTCTG
Organism: Leucopleurus acutus; assembly: GCF_964270905.1. NCBI lineage: Eukaryota > Metazoa > Chordata > Mammalia > Artiodactyla > Delphinidae > Leucopleurus > Leucopleurus acutus. The sequence continues at coordinate 104,598,785 of NC_139151.1, read as the reverse complement.
AGAACATTGTGCACTAAGTATGTTCATAGCAGTGTTTTCTCGGGCTCTTACATGTGTTCTTTTAGGCTGTATTTCTTTTGCTGTTTGTGTCTTGACCAAACCCTTCTACCTGTTTGAAAGAAAAGACTTTGACACTGCAGTGGATGCAAGGCCAGAGGTGCCCAAGCCTTTCTCCCAAGGGGCGTGGGCATACATCTTGTGTATAGATTCCGAGTACCCATCCCATCCTGCAGTTTGGTTAGAATTAAGCAGCTGACAACTATAGAGGAACTGCTTTCTCTGAACAGCGTGTTCGTTCTTTTTAAAGAAACGTTTCTGCCTAGTTGGAAGAAAAAATTCTTTCTTCCTTCCATGCAGGTCCTTTTTGGAAGGTGTCTCAAGAACGACAACTTGACTGTTGCTTTAGCATCCGGAGAGGAGACGGGAAATCCCTTCTCACAGGTTCAGTCCACAGACCTGATTATAATGCCATCACTAGAAGAGTCGGGTTTCTTAGGCCTCTTGTGCCTCAGTGGCTAGGCCACCCCCATAGTGCTGCGTCCTGGATGTGAGCCACTGGAAATGCCACGAGTTGGTGCAAGGCCCAGAGGACTCCCACCAGTGGAATAAGTTCACTCAGCTGGACTGAGGAGCGCCTGCCCTGGAGACAGTGGGCTGGGCCACCACCTGTCACTCTCTCGCCTGCCGCAGACATCACTGGTTGGTCTGAACACTTTTCTGCTGAGCCTGCAGGCTGCTTCAGAATCCTTTCCAGCACCTTTTTCCAGCCGTTCATTCCTGTGTTGGTTGCATGAGGTGGAGCCTGCTTCTTGTGCCTGACAGACTCCTTGAACTGAAGTCTTTAAAATCCTGTTGAGGGTTTTTGGGTCCTCGTGTTGGGAACATGCCAGGCTGCGTGTGGCCCTCGTGTTCCCTTGGCTCCACCGTGTGTGTTTCTGGGGCTTGTCCAGCGCAGGGCACGGGTGCAGCCCGAGCGTTCTGGAAGCTTTGATGTCGTTTTGCTGCTCTTGTGTCTGGCTGTCATTCTCGATGCCCACACAGAGCTGCCTTATGATTTTGAGGACACCCTGAGGGGACCGCGGTAGCCATACCACGGGTCCTTTCCCAGGAGTTGGGACTGGCCCCGTAATAGCTCTGTGGTGTCCCTTAGAGGCCGTGTGACGGTGTGGTGAAAAGCTTGAGATCTGGGGCCACAGGCCTCAGTGCGAGTCCCATCTCTGCCGCTGACCGGATGGACGCTCTCAGGCACGCTAGCCCACCTGAACTTGGTTTTCATTTAGTGTCATAGCTCTTACTTCAGAGAATGCTTATTATGATTGAGATCATACTAATTTGCCCATTTGGCACTGTACCTAGTATATACTAATTGCTAAGAATGTGTATCTTCACGTGAAATTACTGTCTAGGTTTATGCATTTGGGATTTGTCCCAGCCGTGAGGGCAGAGAGCCACACGTGGTGTGTTAGTGCCAAAGCCAGGGGAGCCGTGGCCGCGCGCCTTCCCTCCACTGTGTCAGGATCCTCAGTCTCTTGATAGACTTTTCTTAGTTTGCCATTGTGACCACCATCTCTCCCTCAGCCTGCTGTTGCTGGCGCTCACCCCCCATCCCCCCGCGATAGTGTAGCAGCACCTTCGTGGCGCCGTGAAGAGCCCTGGGTGCTTAGTCACGTTGCCCACATTTCTCTTACCCAGCCGGACTGTGCCTTTTGTGCCCTTTGACTTGAGCACACCTTTTAGCTGGGCTTTTGTTGAGATAACGCTTTTCAAACAAAATGAGAATACACTGATAAATACATAACTACGTAAGTGAAGTCTCTCTATTGAAATAACACGTAGCATCAAATTCAGTCTCTCTTGTGCTCTTTAAAACACACACTGAAGTGCTTTGTCAGTGGTTCACTGCAGTCAGCTAACAATGAACCTCTCGGAAGGAGGGGTGGGAAGGGCGAGAGCCCAGATTCAAAATCACCGTAAGTGAGATTCATTCAGTGATTGAAAAATCAGTGCCCAAGTGAGGAGAATCTCAGGTGCCATGAAGAGTCATAGGAAGGGTAACCTGTCATGTGTAGAGTCATGAAAGGCTTCCTGAGAGAAGTGTTTGCTGAGCTGAGTCTCAAAAGGGGAGGAGAAGTTGGCCAAGTGAAACGTGCTCCAAGCAGAGGGAACGTCACAAATGAACGTGTGGGCACGAGTGTAGGATTTGCATCAGTAAAGTTCATCAAGGCTGGAGTAGAAGGTGGGAAGGAGGGATATGAGCATAATTTAAAATTTTGGACTTTATTCTGAGGTATTAGGTTATTGGCAGGTTTAAAGCCCCGAAGTGACGTGGCATACTAGGAGAATCATCTGGGCTGCGTGGTGGGGGATGGAATGTCGGGGAAGCAGTAGGGAGGCAAGGAAAGGCGGGTGTTAGTGCCGGAGTCAAGGCAGGAAATGGTGGCATCAGGAATGGAGAGGAGGTGGTCCCAGCGACACTGCAGGAGTGGACTCCACAGGACCAGTGGCTGGTTGGTGAGAGTTAGCGAGAGCAGACGTCATGGATGACCTCCCTGTGTCTGCTTGGGCGGCTGGCTGGGTGTTGGTGGTATTGACCAAGATGGAGAACATAGGCTTGGTGGTGAGTTCCCTTTGGGCATGTTGACTTGTGAGGGGCTCATGAGACAATCTTAGCGGGCGATCAAGGTCCCAGTGGACCTTCGGTGATGCGGATCTGTAATTAAGGTGAGAATCAGGCTAGAGACTTTGGTTTGGGAACTGCCAGCATATCGATGGTGATAGCCGTGGAGGAGTGGCTGCTTATGGCCTGGAGACTGAGTAGAGTTTTCAAGGGGCCTAGGATAGCAGAGGCCTGAGGAGTGCAGTCCACCGGGCAGATGGAGGAAGAGGGTCCGGGACACGGAGGGAAGGCCAGGAGAGTGTGCTCTCGCGAGCAGCCAAGGAGAGAGGGGGTTCAGGAGGGGGTTCAGGAAAAATAATGGTTAGCAGCGTCACATTCTGCAGAGAAGGAAACAACGGTACGGGCTGAAAGGGTCCACCGGATTTCATGACAAGGAGTCTGTGAGGGAGACTGGCAAAGGCGCTGTTTAGGAGGACAGGTTGGATCCAGATTGCAGGGGGATTGCAGTCAAGGATACACGGTATAAGTGAGCATTGTGGAGGGGTGGTTGCAGGTATGAAATGAGAACCGCTGACCTTGGTCATAGAATGGTCCTTGAAGAGCCATAGACAGCAAAGTCTCACCATAGCCACATTTGAGAAAGGCAGACACCAACACTGGTGTGTTTACATCATAAGCACATCTACTCTCACCTTGTAGGAAGCCTTGTAAGCACAAAGAAATCCTTTAGCAAAGGCCATCCCTAAATATCCTTATATTTAAAAAATTATTTCTGGTAAGTTCTGTATAGTTCAGTTCATAATACGTCGGTGGTTCTCAAATTGGGTGGCACCCAAACTTTACTGCTACTACTGTTCTTAAAAAAAAGTTGCCTCCCTGGTAGCATCCGGCACAGATAAGCGTGTTCTTGGTTCAGTCAGTGGATCTCATTCCTGGGAATTCTGCTGGTTTGGAGATCCCAGAGCCATTCGTGAGCCCGTCTTCCTGAGTACAGAGACTTCTGTTCTTGGCGGGTTGATGTTTTTGGAATGCTGTTATGCATTCTTGCTCCTCTCCCTCAATAAAAACTAACTAATGGTAACCTGACTCGCTCAGCCATGCAGAAGGAACAGCAGTCACCCTGGCGACCCTCAGGCGTGTAGGAAGCAACAGTCTTGTCGGGCAGCGTGCTGGGCTTACCCACGTTCACTGGTTTTTATTCCCTCTGTTTTCTGTTGAGAGGTGGTGATGATTCGTTTGGTCATCTCAACTTCCCTAGTGAATGATTTTAAAGGGGTATTTTGATGGGAAGAGCTTTTCAGGTGGGGGATGGGGAGCAGACTAAGTGATCGCGAAAGTGACTCACGTAAAACACTGTGACTATAAATCCAAAATGTAGACGTAGAGAAAAACAAAGATGGCGGAAAGGAAAGTCAGTGGCAAGGTCAGAGGCTCACCACGGGGCCACCTTACACTTGAGTCACATATAAGCCTTTTGAGAAGCCGTCCAACTGTCATGTTAGTTCTCAGGTTGTCATTCCCAGTAGGTTGTCATCCCCTTGTCCAGAGGAAGGAAGTTGGGTCCCCCTTGTCCCGAGAGTAACTCTAGCAGTGCGCTTCTTCCCTCTTGCGGTTTGATTGTCGGCAGCGGGCAGTCAGCGGAGGGATGGGGCCAAGTAAGTTCTGCAGCCTTCAGAGCCTCTGCTAGTCCTCACAGCATTGAAGGGAACAGCTTAGAAGGTGCAGTATTTGGGGATAAATGTCTAGTGGGAGTAACAATATGCGGTTCTTAGGATCTCTTTTTCTTACTTGAAAACATCGTGATAGAATTTGTCTCTGAGAGCCCGTTAGTCACCTGTCGCCGGTTCTGGATTACTAGTCAAATAACATACTTTGAGTTAATGAATAATGGATTTTAGAAACATTTTAAATGATGATTTTAAGAAGAATCTATGAAAGAAAAATATTATTTTTACTTAGCTTTACTTCAGATATTTTATGTGGTAAAAGACTAAATCAGGGAAAGAAGGGTTCAGTTTGGACTAGTGTCGTGATAGATTAAGGACACTTAGAGTGAAATCCAGGTCCTTGCTGTGCTAAGAGCTCTTTAACCCTGAAATTACGTACCTGGAAAGTGAATAGATGCTTCTTAAATTAGAGGCAGAAATTAGAAAGCGAATGTAAAGGAGAACTGTAGGAGTGCTGGCGGAAACGCAACTGGGGTCTGTCTACCACGTTTTTTGTATAATCTAAACATTTCATAGCTAATCGTCTGGGTGTTGGCATTGTTTTGTTGAACATTACCGTGTTACCAAGACTGTTTTTCATCCTTTTTTTTTTCTTTTTTTTTTTTAAACTTTGCAGCTTCTAACCGAAAATCTTCCGTTGGCATGAAAAAGAACAGCAAGAGCAGAGCATTGACAAGGCAGTCCATGTCAGGAATTCCAGCTCCTTCCAACTCTACCTCATCTAAGCTAACTCCTATAAGTAATTCCAGGGTACCAAAGAAACTGAGAAAACCTGCAAAGCCTTTACTTTCAAAGATAAAACTAAGAAATCATTGCAAACGGCTGGAGCAGAAGAGTGCTTCGGGAAAACTCGAAATGGGAAACTTAGTACTTAAAGAGCCTAAAGTAGTTCTGTACAAAAATTTGCCCATTAAAAAAGATAAGGAGCCAGAGGGACCAGTCCCGGCCGCGGCGGCCAGTGGCTGCTTGACTAGACACGCAGCGCGAGAGCACAAGCAGAACTCCGGGCGAGGCGCCCCTGCGCACGTGGAGGGCGCGCCCTGCACCTACACAACCCGGCGGTCCTTGAGGACGAGGATGAATTTGAAGGAGACCTCCGACATCAAGCTCGAACCAAATACGTTGGATGGCTACAAAAGCAGCTTGACGGAACCTTGCCCAGACAGTGGCGAGCAACCGTCTCCTGCGGTGCAGGAGGAAGAACTGGCTCATGAAGCTGCGCAGAAGGGGGAGGCCAAGTGTCCTAAGAGTGACAGCACGTCAAGGAAGAAGTCACGGCAAGGGAAGCTGGTGAGACAGTTGGCAGAAGCAGAGGAATCCGCTGCGGTGCACGATTCCCCCGGCAGAGCTGGCGTGGGGCGAGAGGGGGTGGGGCCCCACCCTGACCAGGGCGAGCACAGCAGCCTGGAGGGCGTGCCCGGGAGCTACACGGACTGGCCCCCTTCTCCCGTTAGCGGTTCTGTGGTCGCATCAGACAGCTTCAAAGCAAAAGACAGCTTCCGAACTGCAAAAAGTAAAAAGAAGAGGCGGATCACTAGGTATGATGCACAGTTAATCCTAGAAAATAACTCTGGGATTCCCAAATTGACTCTTCGTAGGCGTCATGACAGCAGCAGCAAGACAAATGACCAAGAGAATGATGGAGTGAATTCTTCAAAAATAAGCATCAAGTTGAGTAAAGACCATGAAAATGATAATAATCTCTATGTAGCAAAGCTTAATAATGGATTTAACTCAGGATCAGGCAGTAGCTCTACAAAATTAAAAATCCAGCTAAAACGGGACGAGGAGAGCAGGGGGTCGTATGCAGAGGGGCTTCACGAAAATGGGGTGTGCTGCAGTGATCCTCTTTCTCTCCTGGAGTCTCGCATGGAAGTCGATGACTATAGTCAGTATGAGGAAGAAAGTACCGCTGATTCCTCCTCTTCAGAGGGAGATGGAGAGGAGGATGACTATGATGACGACTTTGAAGACGACTTTATCCCTCTTCCTCCGGCGAAGCGGCTGAGGCTCATAGTCGGAAAAGACTCTATAGATATTGACATTTCTTCCAGGAGAAGAGAAGATCAGTCTTTGAGGCTTAACGCATAGTAAGCTCTTGGTCTTAATTTGACCCGGGATAACTACTTTAAAGAAATAAACAATTCCAGTCAATTACTCCTCAACCGAAAACATTTTAGGGCAGCACTTCTGTTGTCTTTTCACTTATCAGCATAATACTGTAGAAAGTGTACAGCGTACTGACTCTTCTTAAAAGTCTGATTTGTGCAAATTTTTATTGTACTTTTTAAATAGCCTTCTTATGTGCAATTCTGAGTTAGAGGTAAAGCCCTGTTGTAAAATAAAGGCTCAAGCAAAATTGTACAGTGATAGCAACTTTCCACACGGGACGTTGAGAACAATAATGTGGCTACACAATTTTCTTTTTTTTAACTTTAAGAGCATCAACTGGCTCTTTAATATATGACTAAAAAATAATTTAAAACAAATCACAGTAGCAGCATATTAAGGTTTTCTAGTATATGCTAATATCACCAGCAATGTTCTTTGGCTTTTTGATTTATTTGCTAGATGTTTCCCCCTTGGAGTTTTGTCAGTTTCACAGTTTGCTGGCCCAGGTGTACTGTTTGTGACCTTGGTTAAATAGCAGACCATCGGTCGGGTGGGAGTGAAATCGGTTTCTTTAAAAAAAAAAAAAAAAAAAAAAAAACATTACATGCGTGACAGCTAACTTTTCAGTACGTTATATGTACGAGGGTCGCAGTGTGCAGGAGGAGTTTCGATACAGCGTATTTATTGCTTGTCATGTAAATTAAAGACCTTGTATTTAACACTTTTCAATCCTTTTAGATAAAATTGTTCTTTGCAAGAATGATTGGTGCTTATTTTTTCAAAAAATTTGCTGTGAACAAATGTGATGGCAACAAACAACATTTATCTAATGAACTACAGCTATCTTAATTGGGGTCTTCAAGTTTTCTGTTGCACTTGTAAAATGCTACAAGGAATATTAAAGAACTCTATTCACTTTAACTTATAATAGTTTATGAAATAAAAACATGAGTCACAGCTTTTGTTCTGTGGTAACCTATAAAAAAATGTTTGTCTTTGAAATTCAGTGTAAAGAACTGAAAACAGTGTATATGTTGTAAATATTTGTGTGTTGTGAGAAATTTTTGTCATAAGAAATTAAAAGAACTTACCAGGAAGGTTTTTAAGTTTAGAAATATTCATGCCAATAAAATAGGAAATTATAAATATATAGTTTTAAGCACTGCATCAGTGGGAGTTCTTGGCTTATGTTAGTTTATGTATGAAAATATCAAAGATTTTTTTGACTATATTATCAGTTAAACAAAAAGAGGAGTCATTTAATTTGTTTTTGAAGCACTTTGAGAAAAATTAATTTTAAGTAACTTAATGAGCAAAATTTTGATTACTACTTTATGTTCAATACCAACCTTCCATTTCTCTGGATGATTTTACAAATCATTGGACAAAGAATCTGAGAATATAAATCTGTAGCAGGTGTTTGACACCAGTGGGTCTCTCTACTTCTGGGAAATGTGTACATGTACTTTCAAATATACAGTGTTCCTAAGTGAAATCAATTTAGGAGATGCGTGTAGTGTCTAGAAAAGTAGCCCATATCTTTAAATCCTTAAAGGAATCTGCAGGTAATGAGAAGTCCAGTGGAGAAAACCTCAGTGCTTACTGTTACTCCTTACTGATTCCTACCAGTTTCTAGGTTCCTGGGGATACTATTTAAATTAAGTTCCTTAGAACTATTGCTAGTAGGTTCCAAATAGAAATCAGTAACATTCATAAAAGTTCTTTAAATTTAGAATTTTTCTCCCCTTCTGTTCTTCAAGGAATTACTTCCATAGTCTTCTGTCGTCTCGTTCCTGTTTGTTACGGTGCAGTTTCATCCTCAGGTATTAATGTGGGAGCAGGTGGCTGACCTCCTCGCCCACTCACACCCCCCTTTGCTCGCTCCGTCTAGAATTCTTCACCTCTCGAAGTAGGGCAGCCCTGCAAGGTCTGTCCCAAGGCACTCGGAGCAGTCTACAACCTCACCCAGTCCTCCCGGTGTCTCTGGGTGGCAGTGGGAGACTCAGGCCACTGAGAAGGTCACGCTTAGACCCTGTGTCTGGGAGGTACCAGAGAGCAGGGGGTCATCTTTTATTCCCACCTTAGTTTGGAGTCTTTCAAAGAGGTCCAGAGACTAAATCTTGAACTGTTTTCTTGGAATACCAACGATAGCCATTTCAGGAATTTCATCTTAAGGAAAAAGTAACAAAATACCGTATTTCCCACTTTACTCCATTTTTAAGCTTAATTTTAGTAATTTATTTATGAAGTTTAACTTTATTGAGGCCTCGTCTTTGGGGGGCTGACCTTCCCGTGGGTCCGAGCAGTGACGTTAGGTGGTGGTCACTGCCTCAGGAGTCGGTGTGCACAAGCGCTCGGCAGCCACTGCCGGCGCCTTCCAGGGAAACCTAATTTCCGTTTTTACAGTTAGGGGCCTCGGAGCTGGTCTAGCTCTGCTGTAGAACTTCACTGTGTGGAATTGCGAAACCCACACACTGTTGACCACTTGGAAGAGGTTGCATTCAATAAAACGTAGCTAGAGCTTATGCAACGATTGGTAAAGATTTTGGCATTGTAAGAATTAGGAAATGATCATAGAAATATATGTAAGGTATTCAATTTTCAATCATTTTTCAAATTACTGTTTTAAATTGTTTTGCTGAGTTGTAATACTTTTGAGATACAATGTATTCCTTGTACTGAAAGAATGAAAAAAGGACTTTTTCAGCATTTGAGGTAAGTTCTTTAATGTTTCATTAAAAACATTTTTTACAAATATTTTGTACATGCACTTGCAGTATTGAGGTTAATCATTTTAATAAATTCGGAAATTAAAACAGTTTGGCCGGTGTTCACTGTATCTGAGAAAAAAAGATCAAAGTGGTGACTGTGTCCACAAGGTTTTCACGTACAGTAGAATTTGTAAAATCACACTTTCTGAAGCTTTTCAACATCTGTGAGTGTTCTGAGCCCTGGTCTCCTTTTGCTTCTGGTGCCGTTTGGTTTAAACCGGGGGTAAGCACGCGTTCCTCTCTCGGTGGGGAGACCACTTTCAAACTACATAGCCCCCTGGCCCTCAAACCCAAGAAGGCTTTTGCTACCCAGTTATTAATGCTGCCTGACTACTTAGTTTTTTCCCCTCTCTGAGACAGAACTGGCATATCCAGCACTGGCGTGCATCATTTTTTTCTCCCAGTTACTGTAGCAAAACTTAAGTTGGGAAAGGAAATGTGACTGGCTTAGGAGTCAGGAAACCTGGATGTGCCCAGCTCCGCAACATGTGGGTGACCCCGAGAAAGCTGCTCACCCCCAGGTCTCCTCTTTGCAGCACCTGTAGGTCAGCATGGACACCTGGTCCTGTTGCCAGTTAAGCTTCAGGGTGAGCTGCGTCCACTCGCGGTGAGGGCGGTCAGGGTGAGTGGTGCAGACCAGGCTGGGAAGACTTCCCGATGAATTGGAATATCCACGCGACTTGGGTTCCCGGTATGAGAAACGGCTAACAGGGCTTCCCTGGTGGCGCAGTGGTTGAGAGTCCGCCTGCCGATGCAGGGGACACGGGTTCGTGCCCCGGTCCGGGAAGATCCCACGTGCCGCGGAGCAGCTGGGCCCGTGAGCCATGGCCGCTGAGCCTATGCATCCGGAGCCTGTGCTCCGTAACGGGAGAGGCCACAACAGTGAGAGGCCCGCGTACCGCAAAAAAAAAAAAAAAAAAAAAAAAAAAAAAAAAAGGCTAAGAGGCGGCGCACCTGTTAAATCCACAGCCCCTTTCAAGGCTCGGGTTTGCTGTCTACCCTGAGATGAGTTGCGCCTTCTCCATAACCAGTGGCAGCTCCCGCGCCACCCAGAGACCTCGTGTGAGTTCCTTTTCTCCAGTGCCAACTCTGTTGTTAACACGTGCCCATGATGTTCACTGCAGAACCCAGCGGCACTCAGTGGGGCGCAAGCATGCTGCTGACCTCGGGCACTTCAGTACCCCAGGGCTACGGTCAGTGTGACCTCTCCTGCAAGGGAGGACGAGAAGGTCTCCAGCCTCCTCCCTCCCTGATGTCATAGAGCTTGGGCAGCGCTTAGTGTTTGCTAGTGACAGGCTCAGAAGAAAAGTGGACTTTGACTCTTTAGGAAGGGGCAGGGTACATTGGACGGGCAGGGTTGGGCAGAAGGGTCTCCCACTCAAGCTCCCTCCACCCTTCCTCCTGCACTTCTGCCACTCGCACTCTCCCAGAGGGTTAAGCTCACGTTCCTGGAAGCAGTTGAAAAGCTGCTAACCTGGAGGACAGAAGACGGCCTACAGCCTCACAGAAATAACTTTGGTAAAGTCCTTTTTACCAGATCCTGTTTTCTCCTCGTCAGATTCGTGAGTGTTCCTGCCGAGTTGCAGTGACTGACTTCTGTCTTCTGGGCGTCACCCACCCTGTCGGGCCTGCTCTGCTAAGGGGAAGCAGAGCACTGCTGGGTCTGCTCAGGCCCACAGGAGGGCTGCCAGCGAGTCGGCAGGTGGCCCTCTCCTCAGTCTGAGAGCCTGAGCAGGCAGTGTCCAGAGTGGCTGGGGCAAAGTTGCATTTCTTTGCTATTTGTCAAGCAGTGACTATGTTAGGTGCTGCTCGGGGTGGGGAGGCAAGATGTGTGTGTCTTCAGCGTGGGGGGTAATTAAAGCACTGGGAGAAGGTGATATAACCTGGGCAAAGAGGACAGGCAGCCGCAGGGCCCTCTGGACACAAGGTCAGGCAGGTGCTATCGCTCTTTGGTCCTCGTGCCCTGGGGGCGCCTGGGGAGGCCCTTCCAGGAGGAGCCAGGCAGGTGGAGGAGAGAGCAGGCGGAGAGGAGGTTTGACCGAAGGTGGAAATGATGAAACTGGAAGGGAGGTGGGGTTAAGGATTAACAAAGGACAAGAGGGTCTGACCACGGAAAGCTTCCACAGGGTGGGGGAGGGGAGGGGTTACTCAGAGTCCGGGGAAGGAGGGGTGGTCTTAGGTTGATAGGTCTGTTTTCCTTGGCAACAGGAAGAAAAGAGTTGGTAGGTGAAGGGGGGTAGCCAGTTCCGGCATGAAGATTTCTATTTTGTCTAAAGTAGGAGGTGAGGTCACCTGACCGGGAGGAGATGACGGGCCCAAAACTTGAGTGTGCGGGAGATTTGAAATCAAGAAAGGGTGCGCAGGCTGACTAGGAACCCAGTGTGGTGCATCACAGAAGTCTCAGTACCAGTCAGTGTTCTAGGCACCCATGGGAGAAAAGGCTGGTGGCAGCGCTTCTCCGCACAGGTGTGAGGCTCTCAGCCAGGTGGGGGCCACAGAAGGCAACAGGGCTGGAGGCTATAGGGTGCAGGTGGGCAGGAGAGGGCTTGAACGAAAAGGCCTGGAGTGCACTCAGGGAGGAGGAGTCCGCAACCAGAGCAGGCGCCTGACCAGGGGAAGTGGACTTGCCCAAGGCCTGGCGGTGCCCCTGTGGTCAGAACAGCCAAGCGGTAGCTGGACGAGCATACCGGCAGGACAGGAGGCTGAGGTCAGAGGGGAGGCTCTCGAAACTGGAAGAGCTTCATTTTCAATGGGATTTGGGGCAGTGTTGTGGTCCTGAGGCAGCAGGAGGGCCAACAGAACCGAGGTCAACCAAGATGAGAGCAGATCAGCCTTCACCGTGAGCCCTGGGAAGCAAGCGACCACCCCCGGGGCCAGACAGAGACTGAGCCTGTGGCGGACAAACACGGGAGACACCCTCTTCAGGCGGCGGGGGCCCGGGGCTGTGGGTAGTAATATGTTTCAGGGAGAGAGTGAGTCAGCCTGCCCGAGGCCACGTGGCTAGCGGCAGCGAGTGGCAGCTCTGGCCCCAGGGCCCCACTCCTGGTGGATCGGCCTGGAGAGCACTGGCTGGTGAGGGTCACAGAGCCAAGGGTCGCTCCAGCCTCTGTCTCGAGGCCCCGCCTTCCCCAGGTTAATTCTGGAAGTCTCCGTCTGCTTCTTAGGAGGGAGTGACAGATAGCAGCCACTGCGTCTTACCCTCATTTCCACGCAGTGACGTGCAGCCAGGAGAACCTTGTCCAGAGGTTATCGTGCAGATATGCTGGGTGAGCCACCGCCATGTGTCAAGGGTGGGTGAGGTGCCACGTGTGTTTGCTGGGCCCCCGAGGGGTGCGGACTTGTCTTTATCTGAAAAAGTGAGTCAAACACGAGGATACCTCAAGACAGCAAAAGAAGAATTCCAAGGTATCCTCCAGCCTGGCAACTCTGCGGTGGTGACGGTGGCTTCACACAGAGGTCCAGATGTGAAAGAGGGACTGAATCTGACCAGGAGGTTTCTTGTGTTATCCCCTAAAATACGCTTATCGTACCCTCCGGACAACTGTCCTCTCACAGGACAGACTTCAGAAGCTGTAAGGACAGGCCCGGGAAGCAGAGTTCCATTCTAGGACAGAAAGTTGATTTCCATGTCGGAAGCACACCCGTGAAGCGGGTTACCCTGTGTTTGGCTCCCGGCAGGTCAGGCTCTGAGGTTTCTCCGCAGCCCCTCCTTGGGGCCGCGAGCTGCACGTGGCACTGGCAGAGGTGCCCGGGATCAAGCCGGAGGCTGTTACCTTCCCTCCTGATTCTGGCAGGTGGAGGAGGCCCTTCGCAACGTCACTCTCCTAGAAACCAAACAGAACGACATTTATTTCCTGCTCTTGCCAGTTAAAGCACATTTTTCTTCTTCGGGTAAGAGGGTGAGTGAAAGACTGAGCCTTGCCAGCCTCCAAGTGGACCAGAGCTGGCCCTGGAAATGGCTCAGTCTGGGCTCACGGCTAGTGGTTGATACCTGGCCTTCCCCCCGTACCCCCTACCCCAGGCTGCCCACCTGGGTTTGAGCAGCACCTTTGGTCTTTCTGCCCTTTCCTAGCTATGTGAGCATGGGCAAAACACTGCCCCCTCTCGTCTCAGCATTCTCCCCTGCACGACGGGGTAATACTGGCACTTAACTCTGGGATGGTTGAGGATTAAGTGAGACCACTGGTTGGGCCTTCATGTGGGGCCTGGTACCCCAGCCAGCAGTTGGTGTCAGCTGGCATCAACGTGTGCCACCTCAGCAGCCTGTGCGTGGCACCCCCGGCCCTCATGGGCCTCTGACCTCTGCGCTCGCCAGCTGACACCTACTCAAAGGGCCTAAATCATAACTTCCTCCGTCCCAACCTCAAAACGCCGGCTGCCGGAGATGGTCTCCACCATTAACATGGCTCCAATGATTCCGCTTCTTTCCTCCTCTGGCCGGTGCCTCCTCTGCTCACCAGAGGATGCTGCCCCATCCCTGTCCGTCTCCTGCTGACACAGGGTCTCTCTGGCTCATCTGCTCCCTTGACGACCTTCCCTGCTTGAGCGCTGAAGAGGTGCCGGATGCTCACTCCAAAAGCACAGCAGGGGGGGACTTCCCTGGTGGCGCAGTGGTTAAGGATCCGCCTGCCCATGCAGGGGACACGGGTTCGAGCCCTGGTCCAGGAGGATCCCACATGCCGCGGAGCAACTGAGCCCGTGCGCCACAACTGAGCCTGCGCTCTAGAGCCCGCGAGCCACAACAACTGAAACCCGAGCGCCTAGAGCCCGTGCTCCGCAACAAGAGAAGCCACCGCAATGAGAAGCCTGCGCACCACAACGAAGAGTAGCCCCTGCTCGCCGCAACTAGAGAAAGCCCGCGTGCAGCAATGAAGACCCAACGCAACCAAAAAAATTTTTTAAATAAATAAATTTATAAAAAAGGCACAGGGGCCACAGGAGTGATTTGGACCCAGCCCTTTCCCTCACACACAGCAGATACACAAACAGCAAACAAGCGTGAGAAGTGCTTGACTAGATGTGTGTGAGAAGCACTGATGGAGTACAGAGGAGGGTGTCCCCACTTCTGCTGGGGAATCAAGGCAGGCTTCAAGCAGGACGCGAGATTAAGGAGGGCCCTGAGGGATGAATAGGAGTTCATAAACTCAAAGAGCAGAGAGGCAGCCGACACGTGCGAAGTCCTGGAGACAAGGAAGGACAGGTGAGAAGGATGGTGAGAAGTTCAGTGTGGCCAATCTAGGAGGTTTAAAGGAAATAGGTGGGCCCAGCCCGCAGCCCTGAGGAGACCAGGGGTCAGGGGGAAGGAGACAGGGCCCCTCTGGGGTGAGTGGCAAGGGCTCTGGTCAGGCGCCCTCGGGGCAAATTCTGTCTCCACCACTTCCTAATTTCGTAACCTTTGTTTCCTGTTCTGTAAAATGGAGACAAGAGTCGTGTCCACCTTGCGGAAGATTAAATCAAACAGCAGAAAGATGCATGCTGATGGGTAACTGATAGTTGCTTTCGTTTCCTGGAATCTAATTCCAAAAGCTGTGCTTTTTCTCCGGCTTCACCCAGTCAGACCCAGGCTCAGCCTGGACCTCCCCAGGCCCCCTCTGGACCCCAGCCCCAACTGTGGCCCCGCATCCCAGGAGGCCACTGTAGAGAGGAAAACTGAGCCCCAGGAGGGACACTGCCTTGCCTGGGATCACACAGCGAGCCGGAGGCAGAGGGGGCTGGGACCTGAACCCCGGGCAGTGCAGGCAGCCTCAGCCCCCCACCCTGGCCGTGGCAGGTAGCGCTCTGACTCAGCGGGCCAGCCCGGCCAGCGAGACAACTCCTGTTGACATGTGATAACGTGTTTGTTTAGCTGGGGTCACTTGCCAAGGGGGTTAATGTTCAACTCCCACCAGCTCTGGAGCTGCAGCAGGGAGCCAGGGAGTGAGATCCCCACCAGCGCTGGGCCCACAGCCTGTCTGTCCTACCCGCCCAGATACAAGTCAGCCCTCGCCTTGGGGAGCACGAGGCGAGGTCGCCCAGGGTCTGTCTTGGATCTCTGGAAAGATGTGCAAAGGCAGCAGGTGGGGCCCCTCATTGCCACTCCTGGGAGGAGGAACCCGAGGTTCTGAGTGTGACAGTTTCACGAGAGCCCACAGGGCTCCATGACGTTGGGCTGAGCTGGGGGCCTGAGGACCCCTGGGAGGCCCTGGTGGGCTGGGACACAAAGTGTGGGAGTGGGGTGGGTCTATCAGTGGCCCTGGGGCTCACTTGGGTTAGGTGGTCTTTGCTTGCTTTTCCCTTTGCCTGGACCCCTCCTGCCCGCCCTCACCCCAACCTGAGAGCTCCTTCTCACCTCTCGGGTCTCTGTGCAGATGTCACCTTCCAAATCCTCTCTAACCCCGATTTCCTCTCTTCTCAGCCTGATCCCTGGTGCCCTATGGGGTCCTTGTGGCCCGACAGGTATCAACCCCAAGGAGGCCTGGGCGAGCTGGACCCAGGCTGACGGGAAAGGGCTTCCTCCCTGGAGAAAGAACCCCTCGAGCGATTTCCACTACCCATCCTCATAGGTTGGCTGGCAGGGGTCAGGCTGCCACCAGCCGTGGGACCCCCCTGGGCCGGCCTCCCCTCCTCCCTCCCGGTGAGGCTGGAAGCGCAGGGGCCACGCTGACAAAGGGGTCAGAGCAGATCCGGGCCCCAGGACCCTTCACTCCACACAGTGACTCCCAGAGAGAAGGAAACGGGGAGCAGAGGCCGGGTTCTGTGGAGGGCCCGGGTACATGGCCCGGATCTGGGGCGGGGAGGGCCGCTGGCCAAGGGGGAAGTGGGCGGGGTCAGCAGGTTCTCTTGCTTCCACCTGCTGCTGCCCCAGCCGTCATGCCAGGGGAGAGCGGGGACCGGCAGGGAACCCGTGGTTCTCTGCGGCATTCCCCGCCCGCCCAGCTCGCTTCTGGGCACAGAAACAGCTGCTTCCCGGGGCTTCCCACACAGCCCCGAGGGCTGGGCCGCACGAGCCCTGAACTCACAAACCCAGCCTCATTCAGCTTCAAGGAGCCTTCTAGATCTGCCTCTGGACACCCAGAAGCACAGAGAGGGAAACAGGCCCCTGAGGGCCAGGATCTGCCCTGGGCAGGGGCAGAGCAGGCACGAGGGCCTAAATCTCTCTCCTCCGGGCCGAGTGCCCTCTCTGTGGGGATGGCAGCCTCTTCCTGACAAGGAAGCAAAGCTGGAGGTGCAAGAGGACAGGGCACCTCGGCTGCCCGCCCCTGAGGGAAGGAATACGAGGGGCTGAAGTTGCAGGATATGCCCAGAGGGAGACCAAGGGCCCTGGGGACAGTCCCGCCCTGCCTGCCAGCCTGCCTGCACTGGACAGTGGGCACAGTGAGGACCAGTGGGGCAGCGGGGCTGGCATCCGCACCTGGGTCAGAGAAGAGACAGGCCGGGCTGCCCTGCACTGAGAAGGGTGTGGGTGACCCCGGGGCCAGGTGACTTCCGGGCCCTGGGTCAGATACGCAGACTGCAGCCAGGGTGGCAGCGAGCATTGGCCACGTGGCTTCCAAAGGGTGTCAGCTGGGTTGAGAAGGGCCTGTTACCGTGGGCTGACCTTGGACTCCGGCCATCAGGAGCTGCAGAGAACCCAGCTTCGGCCACCCACGGACTGCCCGCCAGGCCCCTCACTCTGTAATTCAGTTCACTCCCTCCCACCCTCGTTCATTCACTCGTGAGGTGTTTGCTAAGCACAACCTGGGCACCGGGGAATCCCCTGTCCTTGCTTTCTCCCAGGGGACTCCTCATCCACAGTCTGATGGACAGACAGACAGACACACACACACACACACATGATGTGGTTGGGGCTCTGATGAAAGCAGCCCAGGGGACAAGGTACACAGGGGAGGGTGGTGAACACAGCAGGGAAGGCTTCTCAGAGGAAGTGTCCTTTGAGGGAGCACCTGGGCCGGAGAGCCGGGGAAGGGGCTCAGCTGCCCCGGGAGTAAAGGCTCCACCCGCCCTCTCACTGCACTCCCTCACAACACCCCCCTCCCTGGGCCGAGAGCTGAGGCCTCAGACACAGCCCTTGACCAGATACTACTTGTTCCACAGCTGTGGCAGCACTGCTTTAACGACACATGGATGATATTTCAGAAAGAAAAAAAGAGGGGCGCCTGGCGGAGTCAGATAGACCTGGGTCTGAGCCTGGGCTCAGCCATGTGCCTGCCGCAAGCTTCGTCTTTCTGAGCCTCAGTTTCCTCATCTGTGAAATGGGTGCTCATGGAGCTTGGACGAGGATTGAATGAGATGACTGGCTTAATGTGCTTAGCACGGTGCCTAGCAATTGATCAGCTCTCGATCTGATCTTGGCTGTTGGAGGAGGCCCCCTGAGATGGAGACCCCCCGAGATGGAGGCCCCCCGCAATGAAGGCTGGCCCGGGCACTCAGTGTTTGTGTGAGGGGAGAGGACCAAACACTCCCCTCCCCCAAGAGAACACTCTTTCCTCTGCGGCTTCCTGGACCTGCCCTGAGGGTCAGCTGCTCCAGCACATCCCAGCTGCCTACCTCCGAAGTCCACCAGCCCTGCTGCCGAGGGGGTAAAGAAGCCAGGGCGGCCACTGTCAGCAGGGTTGGGACAGGACAGGTGTGGGCCCCCGGTTCCCTTGTCGGGTCATTTGCTACATGCCTCTCCTGGAGGCTGTTCCCCTTCCTTGGAAACGTTCTTAGTTCATGTGACTCAGGGTGGACCACACACACCAGCCTGACTCCAGGGCTGGCCAGTCAGAGGGCATGTCCCTGGGCACTGTGACCAGTCCAGGGATGGACACATGACCAAGTTAGGGCAATGAAATGCAGCTAGGGGGTTTTGGCGGGGACCCTGCGGCAAGGGGCACCCTCTCTCCACTGGGGTTCCTTCATCAGTAGGACGTGAGCCTGGAGCTGCCACTCATCTTCTTGCTACCACAGGGAGAGGCCGCCAAGGGGGCAGGTTGCATCAGGCCAGCTTTGCAACCCCAGGTGCCTCAGCCCGAGACCCAGATACCTCCTCCAGCCCTTTGACACACTGCTACTGCGCTGAGGAAACTGGGCCTGGTGATGGGATTAGAGGCTGGAGGTCAGGTCACTGAATTGCTGGGTGACCAGGGCCGGGCATTGGGCCCCAAAACCATAGACCCACAAGGTGGAAAGAGCTGGGGTTTGATCCCTGGTTTTTCTGTTCTGAAGCCAAAGTCCCCCACTACTTCCTTTAATACCTGCTCCAAGCTTCTGCCAAGAGCCAATTCCTTCCCCTGCCTTGTGAAGTACACAGGTCTGGGCCGTGCTGCCGGGCCCCACTCGGCGGCCCCAGGAGAGAACGGAGGCCGCCTGTCAGCTGCTCCCTCCCATCATGCTGCTGTACCTTCCGTGGGGCACTGACCATACCGGGCTTGCCCAGTGTTTAAGGCCCAGGGCACACACACGCAGAAAGGGAGGCTCTGGAGGTCTCACTCCTGGGTTTGAATCCACACCCTGCCACCTCATGGCTGTGTCATTTGGGACAAATGACATCACCTCTTTGAGCCTCACTTTTTTCATCTGCCAAATGGGAATAGTAACAACTAATCGTCAGCTGTCACCTAGATATTGACACTGGGCTTGCATTTTCCATATGTTATCTTGATTTTTCCTACAAGCCATAAGGCAGACCTCACCACTGCGTGTTCTCCGTGAGGAAGACCACAGACCCACAGAAGAGACAGAGCTGGTTTTTGAACCCTGGTTTTTCTGTTCTAAAGCCAGTGCCACCAACTACTTCCTTTTTTCTTTTTTTTTAATTGAAGTATAGTTGATTTACAATATTGTGGTAGTTTCACCCAACTACTTTCTTTAACGCCTTCCTTACCAGGTGCTGTCTCAGGTAAGGTTCAGCCAGGAATAGAAGATTTCAAGCAGAGAGGGATTGAACTCAGGCCCTGAGGGGCTGCAAAACCACTGGAAGAGCTGGGGCAGTAAAGTGTGGGCAGTACCCCCGACCCTGGCGTTTGGAAATCGGGAAGGGCAAGAATTGCACCACAAGGGGGGTGAGCCCCAGGAAGACCCCAGAAGCCACTGGCCAAGTGTCACATCTGTCTCCCTCCAGCCTTTCAGATCTGGAGAATGCCTGAGACTGTCAGAATCTAACCCAGAATCCCGCTGCAGGGGACTCTGGGACCCACCATGTGGTCCTGAGCCTATGGCCACATTTCCCCACACCTGCCTCACCATCACTCATCCCACTGGGCTAATGTGAGGATTCTAACCTGTGTAGAAACTGGTACCCAGGAAGCACTCAGCAAACACCAGCTGCTGTTAGGTGAGATGACATTTATTCGGATAGGAGCCCATGGGCTGCTTTGTTTAATGGCCCCACCTCCGCTGTGGCTTCTGCAGGATAGAATCCCACCCTGTGAGGGTCTTGACCTGTCATTCTTCCATAGAGAATCAGGGACCACAGGGAATCTTCCTGGCGGCCATGGCTGCAGCGTCCCTCCGTGACACTCTCCCTGGTGGCGTCAGGCATCCATGGTGTCAGTGGCGGCCACAGCAGCTCCTAGAGCAGAACCCAGGCTGTGGGCTCTTGACAGCCTCGCCCAAAATTCTTTTACTTCTTAAGTTGACCTGATCAGTGTTTGTGGTCTGAAACCAGCAGACCCACCTGGGGCGTCTGGAGGCTGCGGGGCTGCGGTTCTCACATCTGCTCTGGGGGGAGGTGTGTGGCGGGTGAGAGTGAACAGGGACACATCCATGGATGGGAAAATGTGTAGCCACTGAAGCTGGTGTCTTCAAAGAACAGGGAAAACGCTTATGATAAATGTTTCCGCTGAAGAGTATGATTTACGTACAGTCCACGATTTACGTACAGTCCACGATTTACGTACAGTCCACAAATTTTAAGATACAACTCAATCGTTTTTGGACAAGATACACACCTGTGTAACTACCACCCAGCTCAAAACCTAGGACATTTCCAGCCCCCAGAAGTGTCCCCTCCCAAACAATACTTCCCGAAAGGAAACCATGATCCTGACGTCTATCATGGATTCTGTTCTATCATACACTGTTCAGAACCTCCTATAAATGGGATCAAACAGTGGGTACTCTTTCGTCTGTCTCATCGCACCCCATGTTATGTCCATGAGATTCCTTCACAGTGTTGTGTGTACTATTCAGTTGTGTGAATATACCACAATCTGTTTATACATTCTACTTGTGTTGGACATTTGGGTTGTTTCCGGTTTGGGGCTATTTGCTGGGCATCGTTCATGCACATCTGGTGTGGACATAAGCACTCATTTCTATCAGGTATATATCCAGGAGTGTCATTACTGCTTCCTAAGATACATGTATGCTCGCAATCTGATTGTGTCTCAACACTTTGTTACGAACAATTTCATACCTACAGACAATTTGAAAGAATTGTTCAGTGAGTCCCATATTTGCTCCACCTGGATGCCACAATTAACATTTTCCTATAATTGCCTGATCATATCTCTAGCCATCTGTCCATCCCTCTATCCGTTCATTAATGTCTCTACTTTTGTTGATGAGCAGTATAATTTTAAGGAAAAAAACAGGCAGGATACAAAATTATCCAAAAGCCATAGACCCAGAGACATTGGGAGGGAATGCAGCAAAGCCCCAGTGGCCACGGTGATCTCTGCTTGTAGGATTTAAACATTTTTCTTTTTAGGATTTCCCAAATTTTCTGCAATAAACTTGTATTAATTTTTTTGATCAAGAAAAAAATCGGGCTTCCCTGGTGGCGCAGTGGTTGAGAGTCTGCCTGCCGATGCAGGGGACGCGGGTTCGTGCCCCGATCCTGGAAGATGCCGCGGAGCAGCTGGGCCCGTGAGCCATGGCTGCTGAGCCTGCGCGTCCGGAGCCTGTGCTCCGCAACGGGAGAGGCCACAGCACTGAGAGGCCCGCGTACCACAAAAAAAAAAAAAAAAGAAAGAAAGAAAAAAATCCATTTTAAATAAAAAGGAGCTTTGTCTTTTATAGGATTGGAATTTCCCTCTTTGGGGAAAGGAAGCAATGGGGAGGGGAGAGGGGGTGAGGATGGGGAGAAGGGCGGGGTGGCTGCACCCCCTTCAAACAGAGAAGGAGCCCAGGGAGGAACCAGGTACCACCTGGAGAAAGAAGAGCGGGAGGTTGGGGTAGAGCATCAATTCGGGGCAAAAACCCCCGCCTGCCTCTCCCTAAGACAGAGGTGTGGCGACTTCCCTGGTGGCGCAGTGGTTAAGAATCCTGCCAATGCAGGGGACACGGGTTCGAGCCCTGGTCTGGGAAGACCCCACATGCCGCGGAGCAACTAAGCCCGTGCGCCACAGCTACTGAGTCTGTGCACTAGAGCCCACGCAGTGCAACTACTGAGCATGCGTGTTGCAACTACTGAAGCCTGCAGCGCCTAGAGCCTGTGCTCTGCAACAAGAGAAGCCACTGCAATGAGAAGCCCGCACGCCGCAACGAAGAGTAGCCCCCGTTCACTGCAACTAGAGAAAGCACCGGCGCAGCAATGAAGACCCAATGCAGCTAAAAAAAAAAAAAAAGACAGAGGTGTGGTTACCAGGGATTCCCAGGGGCAGAAAGAACGGTACCCAAGCTGATGACGCTGCCTCAGAGGGATCCAGGCAGTTGGTGGTTTCTGAGTCCAGCAGGGGCTTTCAGAATGTGGGGATCAGAGCTCAGTCCTGGACACGTGGCTTGAGATCCCTGGAAGAAGAAAAGGCGGGAGAGACTGAAGGAAGTAGAACGAAAGCAAACTGCCCCCCCAAGCCTCCTGACCCTGAGACGTATGAGCGAAGAGCTCTGGGGACTCTACCCCAAGCTGGAGGTGACCAATAATAGCGGGGAGAATCTCATCACAAGCAGTGTCTAAGATGAAATTTGGGAGAAGGTAATGGAGGGAGAGACTGGGTACTGTGTTATGCTTGTTATACTTTGCTACGAAAAGCTTTAACAGATATGAAATGGCCAATGAGTTCATGAAAAGATGCTTAACCTCACTAATCATTAGGGAGATGCAGATCAAAACTACCAGGAGAGGGAATTCCCTGGTGGTCCAGTGGGTAGGACTCCGGGCCTTCACTGCCGAGGGCACGGGTTCAATCCCTGTCCAGGGAATTAAGATCCCACAAACTGCACAGCGTGGCCAAAAAAAAACTACCAGGAGATACCACTTCACACCCATTAGGATGCCTATTGTAAAAAAGGAAACAAAACAGAAAAGAATAAGTGTTGGTGAAGAAGTGGAGAACGCAGAACCCTTGTGCATAGAGGGAATGTGACATGGTACAGCCGCTGAGGAAAACAGTGCGTGGACCTAGAAAAATGGTGCAGACGAACCGGTGTGCAGGGCAGAAATAGAGACACAGATGCAGAGAACAAACGTATGGACACCAAGGGGGGAAAGTGGCAGGGGGGTGGTGGTGGTGGGATGAATTGGGAGATTGGGATTGACATGTATACACTCATACGTATAAAATGGATAACTAATAAGAACCTGCTGTTTAAAAAAATAAATAGAATAAAATTCAAAAATTAGAAAACAGTATGTGGTTCCTCAAAAAACTAAATGGAGAATTACCATTTGATCCACTAGTTCCGCTTGGCAGAACATCCCCCAAGGAATTGAAAGTAGGGACTTGAACAGATATGTGGGCACTAGCGTTCCTGGAGCATAATTCACAATAGCTAAAAGGTGGTAACAACCAGTGTCCATCAACAGATGAATGAATTTTTAAAACGTGGTCTAACAGGGACTTCCCTGGTGGTCCAGTGGGTAGGACTCCACGCTCCCAATGCAGGGGGCCTGGGTTCGATCCCTGGCAGGTAACTAGATCCCGCATGCATGCTGCAACTAAGAGCCCGCATGCCACAACGAAGACCTGGTGTAGCCAAAATAAATAAACATTAAACAACAACAACACATGGTCTATCCATACAACGGAATATCTTTCGGTCTAAAAGGATAAAATTCTGACATATGTTATAACATGGATGAATCTCAGAGACACTGTGCTGAATAAAACAGGTCAGACATGAAAGGACACATATTGCATAGTTCCACTTATAAGAGGTCCCTAGAATAGACAAATTCATTGAGACAGACAGTAGAATGGTGCTTTCCAGGGGCCAGATGGGGGAAGGAACAGGGAGTTGTTGTTTAATGGTTACAGAGTTTCAGTTCTGCAGGATGAAAAGAGTTCCAGAAATCGGTTGCACAACAATATGAATTTACTTAACACTATTGAACCATGCACTTAAAAATGTTTAAGATGGCAAAGTTGGTCATCTCAGATGAGAAAGACCAACTTCCTAGGATAGGCAGTAGGATAGTGTGAGGACCCCACTGGGCACATGGTCATGAATTGAAAGGAAAAACAGTTGAACCAGTCACGGGATGTTCCTCTGGAATATTCAGCCTTTTCAGGGGCAGTTGAGAAGGGCAGGTGGAGAGGAGCCAGTTGGGTTTGCCTAAGGTGGGGGTTCGCCAGGTGGATGTGAGAGAGGAAGAGAGTGATGTGTTAGGATAGGCCAGCTGCTAAAACAAAGAGCCCTCAAATCACCCTGGCTAAATAGCACAAAGCTTTGCTTCCAGCTCACATAAAATCCTGTTTTGTTCTTGGTCAGGCGTCTCTCCTCCACATGGTCACTCAGTTTCCCTCCTTCTTTCCATGCTGTTGTTTTCACTCTCAGCTCCCTAGGTCTGAGAGTGGGAAAGAAGGTGTGAGGAAGGCATATCAAGTATTTAACCTCCTTGGCCCTGAAGGGACACGTTTGACCTCTGTGTGTGTCTTAGTTCATTCATGTGGTGGGAGTGGTGGGTTCAGGGAACCAGGTACTTTGCAACGAGTGCCGCTGCCTTGGCTTCTTCCCTTGGAATCAGGGAAGCAGGAGGGCAAAGAGGCTCTCGCAGGAGGGAGAAGTGACCCACACAAGGAGTCACGTGGTCCTAGCCCATTGCAAGGGGGTGGGGGACGGGGATATGTGGTCGTCCCGTGTTCCCAGGAAGGAGAAGGGCACCTGTGTAGAGGAAATACTCATGGAGTCTCTGCCATGAGGGGCAGGTGTGTTTATGAGGGCGTGGAATCTACACTGGGGGTGGGGAGAAGGGAAGGCTGGAGGGGAGAAAGTGGTAATTACAGCTTGAACAGAGGGTTAAAAAGGGTCAGAAATGGTAGCCAGGAAAGGTCCCAGTGGAGCGCCCTAAACTCAGATAGGAGCTGGTGGATGCAAACTAGGTTGCTGGAAATGCATTTCAGGACTGGGTTGTTTCTGGTGGTGAGACAGTGCAGGGCCACGTGTATGGGTCTGTGGTGGTGGGGGGGACGGGGGGACAAGAGACCAGGAGCACAGTGTTCTTTCTCTTTTCACCCTCCAGCTGTGGGTCAGGCTCGGCTGGAAGCTCTTTGTAACTATTCACTCATTTAATCCTCTAACAACCATATGAGGTAGCGACTCAAATTGTTCCCACTACCTTGGGAATCCCAGCCCATTCATTCACGGCACAGCCACTGAAAGAGGAAGATGGACCGAGGGGTCGGTAGACACAGCGGCCAGCCCAGGAGAGGGTGAGGAGTCTCACGGCAGGAGGGCCAGTGGTGTGGGGCTTTGGGGGAGGGCTGTGCGGGTCCTTGGCCTCAGTCTGGAGGCCTGGCTTCCTGGGAGGATCTGCTGACCCATCGCTGCTACCAGGATCACTCGTGCCTTCGGGGAACTGGAACCTTTGTTCTGTCCCAAGTCTCGAGCTGCTCTCGGCCCAAGAGCCCTCCCCCGCACCCTCCCCCGGCCAGGCTGGCGCCACAGCTTCGGGCGGTGCCTTGCTGTTATCGTGGTAATAAAAGCTCTAATTGCAAAAGCGGCTTCATCAAGCCTGTTGGAGGAAACGGGAAAAGGCTTTAGCTCTCCTAACCGAACACCGGAGCAGCTCCCACCGGGTCCCAAGCGCGGGAAGGGGGCTTGTAGAGCAGGGAGGCCCAGCGGTCCAGCTGGGACGCCCCCCTGAGACCCTGCCGCAGAGGCACGTCTGGGGCGCCCCCAGACGCCCCCCACCTGACCCTCCGCGCAGCGCCCTCTCACCGACAGCAGAGGGGCGCAGGAATCCCAACCGGCCGGATTCCTTTCCCCAGGAGCAACCCCTGGCCTTGGAATTTGGCCTGGCAGCTGGGCTGGGAGTGGTGGGTACGCCCACTGCTTCCCAGAACCCGGTGGATTCCAAAACCATCTTCCCCCTTCTTCATTCGCGTGTCCCCCTCCCTGACACCAACCCTCCCTCTGCCCTGTTAGACGGCCTCCTGAGAAGCTCTGGTACTGGCCAAGGTCACACAGAGGGTTGCCAGGGGGGCCCCACCTCTGGGAGGCTTCTTCAGGCCAGGGTGTGAGTTGGGGGCTGCCAGCTCCCTTGCTTCCAAGCTGGTCACTAAGGAGGGTGCTGGGGATAGAGCTCGGGGCATCCAGGCGAGGGTATCTCCTCCCAGGAGGAAGGGGCCAGATCCTGAGCTTGGAGAATGCGGGGTGGGGATGGCCCAGCGCCGGCCATGGCATCCTGGGTAAGCAGAACCACTGCCTCCTTCCTGTGCCCCTGGGCCTCAGCTTACACATCTGCTCACGGGGCCCTTGGGTCCTGCTCGTTTTTCTCCACAGAGAGGAGAGTAATCCCAAGGCCACCTTGTCCACACAAGGTGTCCACTTGGCCACACAAGTCCAGCCTGCAGGGCCCAGGGCCGACTAAGGAGAAAGTAGTCCAGTGGGGTGCAGTTCCTGAACCAAGGTTTCCCGACTGCTAGCCCAGGAGTCTGGTCCCCACAGTGTGACTTCCATCATAACAGGGATCTTTCAAAAACTGCATTTACTGTGTTATAAAAAAGTAAAGCAGGGACTACCCTGGTGGCACAGTGGTTAAGAATCCGCTTGCCAATGCAAGGGACACAGGTTCGAGCCCTGGTCAGGAAGATCCCACATGCCACAGACCAACTAAGCCCGTGCGCCACAACTACTGAGCCTGCGCTCTAGAGCCCGTGAGCCACAACTACTGAGCCCACGAGCCACAACTACTGAAGCCCGCGTGCCTAGAGCCCGTGCTCCGCCACAAGAGAAGCCACCGCAATGAGAAGCCTGTGCACCGCAACGAAGAGTAGCTCCCGCTTGCCGCAACTAGAGAAAGCCCGCGCACAGCAACGGAGACCCAATGCAACCAAAAATAAATAAATAAATAAATAAAATAAAATAAAAGTAAGGCATGTAGGGCACAAAACCACGGGACAGGTTTTCACCAAAATTGAAATAAATAAATAAAATAAAAGTAAGGCATGTAGGGCACAAAACCACGGGACAGGTTTTCACCAAAATTGGAAGGTGACTTGGGAAGGCTCTGCTGTGGGGACACAGGAAATACACTCAGGGGTGCCCCAGGGATCACTGCAGGACAGTGATGGACAGTCGTTATCAGGGTCTACCACTGGGGCCCCAGGAGGGCCTCCTGTGCCCTAGGGCCTCAGATTTAGATTTCTGGTGTCATTTCTAAATAAGGATAATCAGAGAGACACGGTCAGGCTTGAAAACGTTCTTCACACTGTACCACTTCAGTGCTCCCCAAAAACCATAATTTTTTTTTTTTTTTGCGTGTATGCGGGCCTCTCACCGCTGTGGCCTCTCCCGCTGCAGAGCACAGGCTCCGGACGCGCAGGCTCAGCTGTCATGGCTCACCGGCCCAGCCGCTCCGCGGCATGTGGGATTTTCCTGGACCGGGGCACGAACCCGCGTCCCCCGCATCGGCAGGCGGACTCCCAACCACTGCGCCACCAGGGAAGTCCCATAATTATTTTTGATTAATTCTGCTATTAGCTTGTGAACAGTAAAATTATCTTGTATAGGACCCTTTGCATATGTGTTAAAAGCATTGATTCGTTCAAATTCAGTGTTTCAAATATGCCCCAGTTTTGATAATTATGTTGAGGTACCAGCATGCCTTGGAAATATTGCAGGTTGGGTTCCAGACCACCTCAATAAAGCGAATATCGCAATAAAGCGAGTCACATGAATTTTTTGATTTCCTAGTGCATATAAAAGTTATGTTTACAGTATACTGTAGTCTATTAAGTATGCAGTAGCATTATGTCTAAAAAAACAGTGTACACCCTGTCAACTGAAAAAAAAACGCACAGCTTAAAAGTTGAGAATTACGTTTTATTGGGAGGACATTCTGACAGCTTGGAGGAATCGCTCCAAAGAAGTAAGGGAGGAACCAGGATATATAGGGGTTTTTGCAACAAAAACCAGGTAGTCAGAACATTAAAGGATTACTGTTAATTAAAGAAAATCAGACATCTCAAGTTAATGAATTTGGTGCTTTTCTGTGTATGGGAAGATGTAAGAGTCTGGGCTCACTGAAGTAATTTCTTTGATATGCACCTTACCTCTCTAGGGCCAGCGTTCTATTCTTTCCCATCCTGAATCCCCTCAGAGTGCACCGTTGGGTGCAGCTGCAAGGGCTGATGGTTTGACAGCCACAACATCCTTTGTTCACTAATATGGCAGGTGACATTCTTCATCCACATACTTTTAAAAATACTTTATTGCTAGAAAATGCTAACCATCATCTGAGCCTTCTCTGAGCGGTAAACTTTTTGCAGTATAAGGTCAACTGAAAAAATGCACAACCTAAGAGCTGAGTTATGTTTCATTTGGGGACCTTCCTGAGGACTACAGTCTGGGAAACAGCCTCTCAGATAGCTCTGAGGAAACATTCCAAAGAGGTAAGGAAGGAGCCGGGATATATAGGATTTTTTTGTTGGGAAAAAAAAAAACAACTTATAGTCAAACATCAAAAGATTACTGCTAATCACAAAAACCAGACATCTCAAGTTAATGATTTTAGTGCTTTTCTCTGTGCGGGAAGATGCAAGAGACTGGGCTTGTTGAAATCATTCCTTTGACAGGCATCTTAGCTATCTAAGGCCAGTATCCTGTTATTCTCCATCCTGAATTCCCCTCACAGTGCGATGCAAGGGGAAGGCTGCAGTGGTTGATGGCTTGATGGCCACAGCATTTGTTTTTTACTGAAATAGCGGGCAATATTTTTTGTCCACAAAAACATCAAAGATCACTGATCACAGATCACAGTGGCAAATATAATAATAATAATAAAAGTTTGAAATATTGCCAAGATTACCAAAACGTGACACAGACATGAAGTGAACAAATGCTGTTGGAAAAATGCTACCAATAGACTTGCTCCGTGGGGCAAGGTTTGCCCTCCGTGGGGCAGGGTTGCCACAAACCTTCCATTTGGGAAAAATGTATTTGTGAAGAGCAATAAAACAAGTTATGCCTGCATTTCTTCATTTTTGAAAGTGCTCGGAGCCTCAAAGAATGGAAAAGTCCCCAGGCCCTGGTAGACTTCTGGGAGGCCCTGCATCGCCAGAGTTCCTGCAGGCTTTGCTTCCCTCATGGTACTTGGGATGAGTTGCTGCAGGGCCACTCTTACTAACAACAGATGATGGCTGCTCTCTGCCAGTCTCTGGGAATCCAGAGAACAATCAGTAGAAGGGCACAGCTACCCTTTGTGTGTCCTTGACTTTGAGCCCAGCCCTTTCCCTGCTGGCTTCCATGACTCCCCCCAACAAACTTGTAGGGTAGGAACAATTATCTCCATCTGGTATAGAGGGGTAGGTAACTTGTCCTAGGTCACACAGTTGGTGGAGGCAAAAGTTCCAAAGACAGGTTTTTACGTCTAATGCTATATACTCAGGATACCTGCATATGGGGTATGGGGCGAGGGCCTGTCCCATCCACCGGACGCATGGGCATACAAGTCACCTGCTTTCATTAAACTCTCTGGGCCCTAGGTCCTACCTGTGGCCTTGAAGCATTGAGGCTAGGTGTATGGTAGAAGGATGCCTCTGAGAAAGGCTGAGACCTCTGGAAGCTGCTGGCCTGCCAAGTCTCTAGCTGACAGAGCAGCCTGGACTGGGGCCAAACCCAGGCACTGAGTGAAGGGGCCCAGTTCCATGTCACACTGCTGGCAGGGCTGTAACCCAATCTTTTTTTTCTTATTTTTTTTATACAGCAGGTTCTTATTAGTTATCTATTTTATACATGTAAGTATATATATGTCAATCCCAATCTCCCAATTCACCTCCCCCACCCCCGCTTGGTGTCCATACGTTTGTTCTCTACATCTGTGTTTCTGCTTTGTAACCCAATCTTGAGCAGGTAGGATTTCAGTCCATTGATCTCTCTGAGCTCACATTAATATTTTAAGGCTCAGAGCTGAAGTTGGGGTGCCGGGTCTTGAGTGTAGCCTGGGAGGGGGTGGTGAGCACAGCTGTCCTTACTGAAATAGCGGGCAATATTTTTTGTCCACAAAAACATCAAAGATCACTGATCACAGATCACAGTGCAAATATAATAAAAGTTTGAAATACTGCCAACATTACCAAAACGTGACACAGACATGAAGTGAACAAATGCTGTTGGAAAAATGCTACCAATGGACTTGCTCTATGCAGGGTTGCCACAAACCTTCCATTTGGAAAATATGTATTTGTGAGAAGCAATAAAACAAGTTATGCCTGCATTTCTTCATTTTTGAAAGTGCTAGGAGCCTCAAAGAATGGAAAAGTCCCAGCTGTCCACAGACACAGGGCTGTCCTTCTCCAGCCCTCTAGGGAACTCCCACTGTGCCAAGTGCCTTGGACTTCTGGGTCAAAGGTGTTTTTGGTGCAGAAGGATGGGGTTCTCCTACATTCAGAGAGCAGAGTCCTGGGTGGGTCCTGGGTCCTGTCCTTACTAGCTGCCTGCCTTGGACAAATGGTTTTACCTCCTGGTAAACCATCTCACCTGAGAGACGAAGTGCTAATTACACTCACCACACTGCTGGCAGTGAAAGTTCAAAGATGCTGGATACAAGTAAGGGGCTTGCACAGGTCCCGCTCGTACCAAGTGCTCGACAAGCGGCCCCTCTCTTTTGAGGGGAGGTAGACGCACAAAGCCTTTCCTAGGAACAGGCCTTGCAGCTGGAGCTGGTGGCAGGGCTGGGGCCCCTGAGTGGATCCCTTTGTTCCTTGGGGGAGGCCCCTGGTCTGCCCAGTGGCCCTGGTGACTCCTCTGCCAGGTTCCTCAGGCCAGACCAGAGGAACCAGTCTGCAGGAATGTCAGAGACTGGACAGGGACCCCCTAATCTCCCGCCTCTAATCTGTCCAAGGCACATCACCCACACCGTGTGTCTGCTCTCAGAAATCAGCATCAAGGAGCTTTTGGACAATTTTTTCCGATGTCCTAGAAGAAAAGATTTTACACTTGGAACACACTCTCTCCAGCACCAGTGGCTGCCATAGCAAATTTCTCTCCAAGCTTCGTCCAGCTGTGCACAAATGATCACATTTTGGTCATCAGAATGTACATTCCAGTTTGCATTCTTTTCTCACATGACATTGTCTTCCGAGGCTGAGTTGCTACAGGTGTGTGCATTATTCATCACCGAATGCCAGCTGCTGGCCGAGAAGCCACGCCACGCAGCACGTTGCACGTAACAACAGTACGGGGCGGGGGGTCCTGCTCACCACACACTTCCTGTATGTCCTCTCGCTCTCCCTCACAACAACCCTGTGCCCTGCGGATTATAACCCCCATGTTACAGCTGAGGAAACTGAGGCTCAACCCAGAGTCATACAGTTAGGAAGTGCTGAGCCAGGACTTCATCTGTTCAGCAAATACTTCCGAGGGCCTACAAACCTCAGGGCCTGCTGGGCACTGTGATGGAGAACAAGACACTTAGGTCCCTGCTTTCCTGGAGGTTGCAGTCCGGTGGGGACACAGACAATACACAATAGAGCAACTAACAAGGGTGAGGGGAGAGGGAGAGGGTGGCGTGGGGCGGGCAGTACTGCTAGTCCAGATTGGAGCAGGGGCCAGGCATAGCTGGTTTCCTCACTGCCCAGTACTGCCAAGTCCTCTGGCTGGCACACTGAAGGCACTTGAGAAATGTGTGGAAAATGAACCCTGCTTACCAACTTCACTGCTGTCTGATACACCAACATCCTTTCTAGCCCAGTCCAGGGCACTAGACAAACATTTAGGTTATTTCCAGCTTTCTTCAGTGAGAGAACACGGTGATGGCCAGTTTTATGCACAGGGCTTTTTGCTGACAATGACTTCTTTTCTTGGGAGGAAGTCTTGAGAATGGGGTTGCTACCTCAAGGGTCATGGGCATATTTACCTTTCTGGATTTCTCCTTCGGGTGGTGATATGCCTGGCACTTTTCCTGAGCACCTACCGTGTGCTGTATACACCATCACAGATGACTCTGGAAAGTTGATATTATTATGCCCCTTGCAGAGGCAAGCAGCCTGAGGCTCCTGACTGCCTGGTAGAGATGCCTTCTCAACTAGCTCAAACACCCCTAATGTAAAACCTAATATTTTAGCATTACTATACGCCAAGCTCCTCAGTTTCTGCTTCGGAGGTGTTGCATGGAATTGATCATGCCGGTGCTACGGGTGGGCCCTGACTGGCCAGGCCAAGGATGGGCCATTGAGAGCTAAGTCCAGGACTTTAGTTTGACTGTAGGGGAGGGAAGTTTTGTCCATATGGACATGGTGCTCTTCACACAAAGGAGCCAGGACACCTGCCCGGCTCCTCACCTTAACCAAGGGGCCTCACCTGAGTTGTTCAGCCTCCGCAGGACTCAGTCTTCATACCCATTAAATGGAAGCAGTAACAGATATAACTTTCCAACACTTTTAATGAGGCAATTTTTTATTCCCACAGGGAACTGCAATCCCATAAAGGGGTCTGTGGGTTCTAGTAGCCTAAACCAGGCTTGAAATGACAGAGGCTCAACCTCTACTTCCTGTGCCCCTTCCTCCTGGCCAGGTTTCTGGCATTCCTCTGGGATTATCAGGCTGCTGTCACGGGACACTGGGATAAAGGCCTGTCACCTGGGCAGACCGTAGACACAGCCCCACCATCTGAGGGCTGGTATTTTTAGACAAAGTCCTTGGCTCCCTTATCTAAATGGCCTGACTGGAGACCTTGATTTCTCAGCTTTTCCAACATCCAATGGGACTCCTACTCTGCCCCCTCCTCCATGCTGGATGGCTCCCAGCTCCCTCCAGTTCAATGTCCAGGCCCACCTCCACAGCTGCCTTGACAAAAGTCCCCTTTCATCATAATCCTTTTGTTCAATGAGCGCATTTTTCTTGGAGCAAGTTCAGCCAAGTGCACACTGCTAAAGAGAGATGTTTTCTTCCCGAAGACTGTGAAATCCCCACGTAGAAGCCATTTCCTGCATGCCAGGCGCTGAATTTCCTAAGCAGCCAGGGAACCCTCTTGTCCCAGCTCATGCCCGGTAAAAACAGGATCTGTAATTTAAAAATTTATCCATACTCCAAATGCTTTCGGAAAGGATTGGGGCGGCGGGGTGAGAGGAGTGAGGGACATGGGGCAGTAAATGTGGTAAATGCGAGCAGGGGCCCTTGCCTCCCCTCCGCGGGCAAAGGTGCGTTACACACAGTCACGGGGCTGCCTCCAGCGTGGGGGCGGGCGGGGCGGCACCCACAAAGCCAGCAGCCCCGTGGCACTCACCTTTGGCCAGTACTCAGGGCGGCTGCGGGGATGCCGCTCCGCCCGCCCCGAGCCTCTAGGCCCTGGCATCCTCAGCACCACGGACAGGGAAACTGAGGCTGAAGGAGGCTTCAGAGGGCTCCGCGGCCAGCTGTGCGGCCTTGAACCAGTCGCTTCTTCCCCCTTTCGGGCGTGACCCGGGGACAATAATTTCTCAGGCTCCAGCTTGGACGGGGCGTGGCCGCGCCTCGCAGGGAGCTGAGCCGGCGCTGGGAAGTGTTATAAAAACACACGCACGGAGCTGCAGAAGGAGGTGCCTCGCCCAAGGTCATGCGGAAAGAAAAGCGAGCCTCCAGGGACCGGCTTCCTAACTGCCCGCTGCCAGGCCCCGGACTCTGATGTCCCGCAGGATTCGAGGGGTCAAACAAAGTTTCGGCCACCAAAGCCAAGTTCTGGCTCCCCCGAGGTTCAAGGGCCGCGCAGCCCCCGCCCCCACTCGGGGAGCCCCCCCCCCCCGCCCCAGCCTCGCTAGCTTTCTCCATCCTCGCGACCCCAGCACCGGCTCGACGCTCCGCCCCCTCGAGGCCCCGCCTCCCCAGGCCGCAGGAAACGAGACAGCGGGGGGAGGCCGTGTGCTGCCGCAGCCAATGGGGAGGCGGCGTGGCGAGGGCGGAGGCGGTTGTGATGCGCCAGGCCGACGGACGGCGGCCAATCAGCGGCGAGCGCGAGGGCGGGCTGTGACGCGGACGGCGCTCCTCGTGCGGCGGCAGTACAGGAGCGAGCGCCACGGCCAGCAGAATCAGCCGAGCGCCGCCGTCGCCCGCCGCTTGCCGCTTCCACGCCGCCGCCGCCGCCGCCCCGCGACCGCCCGCCGGCCCCCCAACCGCCGCCGCCCCCGGCCTGCCCGTCAGCGAGCGGGCGAGCGGCCTCCGCGCCCGGTCTCCGTGAGGGGGGCGTCCCGCCGGATCCTGAGCCTCGCGCTCTCGTGTTGCGGCCGACCGCGCCTCCTCGGCCGCCTGCCCGGTATGAAGACCAAGTTCTGCAACGGGAGCGAGGCGGAGCCCTCGCCGCTCGGGCTGCTGCTGAGCTGCGGCAGCGGCAGCGCGACCCCGGCGCCCGGCGTGGGGCAGCAGCGCGACGCCGCCAGTGACCTCGAGCCCAAGCAGCTGGGCGGGCGGCAGCCGCAGCTCGCGCTGCCCCCGCCGCCGCCGCTGCCGCTGCCCCCGCCGCCGCCGGCCGACGATCAGCCCGAGCCCAGGACGCGGCGCAGGGCCTATCTGTGGTGCAAGGAGTTCCTGTCCG
The DNA here is from genome assembly GCF_964270905.1 of Leucopleurus acutus. NCBI lineage: Eukaryota > Metazoa > Chordata > Mammalia > Artiodactyla > Delphinidae > Leucopleurus > Leucopleurus acutus. The sequence goes on along the minus strand of NC_139151.1, from coordinate 104,564,709 downwards.
GCGCCTGGCGGGGCCTTCGCGAGGACCAGTTCCACATCAGTGTCATCAGGTCGGTGGCGGCGGCGCGCCGGGGCGGGCGTGAGGGAGGGAGGGCTTCGCGGACGCGGTCGGGTGACGCTGGCCGGGGGCGGAGTCTGAGGTCGGGGGCGGGGCCGGGGGCTCTGCGACCCGCGAAGCCACCTTTCAGGAGCCTTTGTGAAATCCAGGCCAAATCCCGTGAAACGGGCCCGCGAAGACCCTCCAGAAGGCAGGCTGTTGAAAACTGCCGCTTTCGTGGCAAAACAGGTCTCTTCTAAGGAGAACAGTACTGTTCAACCACAAAGTACATTTTGTCCAGAAGCTTAAACTGTGTCTAGCAAGTCCCTTTGGGTTTAGGGCCTTGAATGAAGGAGGGATGTTTTGGCTGGCTTAAAAAAATCACTTGGTGACTTACTTTTAGTTCTTCAAGTCCATGATTAGGTTTTTCCCACTGAAAAGAGACATTTGTTAGGGGTGAAGGGGTGACGTTTGTTAGTTCCCCGCTAACCGCTCAGACATGTAGGTGTGTGACCAGCCAAAGTTAGGATGTGTGGCTCAAAAAATAACTAAGAGTGAGGTAGAAAGAATTTCCCCCCTCTTTTAAGCTTAAAAAAACTAATCGTAAGTTTAAATTACAAAAAAAGTAAGCGTGTATGTATTCAGACTTAACAGCAAAAGATAAACTTGGTTTTTGTCCATCCTGCTCCCATGAGATGATCACTTAACATTTAGTGGGCTTACTTCTACTGAGACCTTTAAAAATGTGTTTTCTTGGGCTTCCCTGGTGGCGCAGTGGTTGAGAGTCCGCCTGCCGATGCAGGGGACGCAGGTTCGTGCCCCGGTCCGGGAAGATCCCACATGCCGCGGAGCGGCTGGGCCCGTGAGCCATGGCCGCTGAGCCTGTGCGTCCGGAGCCTGTGCTCCGCAACGGGAGAGGCCACAGCGGTGAGAGGCCCGCGTACCGCAAAAAAAAAAAAAAAAAAAAAGTTTTCTTTTTTTGCTAATTTTCTTGTAACTGGTTGACCAGGTTGAGCGCAGTATCTACAAACTGGCTGGCTGGCTGGCTGCCACCGATAAGCCCCAAATCCAGTTTTAGTCATTTGATTCCTTTTCTCTGCCCAGTGCTTCGCCAGAGCCGCAAATGCAGCAAAATTAACTGAGCTTCACTTTCTTTTTGTGCCTGTGGCCTCTCTTACAGATATGCCTAGGAGCAGTGAGAATCATAAAGGTAGAAAGAGAAAAGAAAACCAAAGAATTGCTTAATGAAACCTTTTTTTTTTTCCTGAAATGAAACTGTCTCCCAAACTATCACATTTAGTTAGGCCTGAAAATTCTCAGTGAGAAGATCATCCGAGGCCATGTGATCTTCAGGTCGTCCAGCTGTAAAGTGGAAAACGGAGAGGGGCAGTGACTTGCCTGAGGTCAGTGGCTCTGTGCTGACATCACAGTGAGCTGCCTGGTCTTTTGAACCCACCTCCTACTCCAGTGCTCTTGCCTGTTGCCTATGAAAACGTTTCGGCTACCCTGGATCCAGCTGTAAGATGTTTTTGAGGTGCTTTTCTGGGGAGTGTCACTCATTAGATAAACCTTTGTGTTTTTGCTCAAACCTGACATTCTAAAAGCTTTGAGGATGCCGATGAAAAAACTGATCGGTAGTCAATCTAAGAAGGAAATGGAAAATTTTATTCAAGTCAGACTGAGGATTATAACCCGGAGACAGCCTCTCCGAGAGCTCTGAGAACTGTTCTGAAGAGGTAGAGGGGGAGGCCCAAATATATGTGATTGTTGCACAGGGGGTGCGTGCAGTCGAGCTCACATCTCAGCAGAAGGTGGCTGCTAGTCATGAGGAATGACTTCTTAATTAAGGCTGTTAGTGCCTTTCTAAGTGTGGGAAGGTGCAAGGATAAAAAATTTCTACAGAAAATATAATCTCTCTCTGAGGGTCAGTTCTGTCATTTTTCTGAGGGCACGGAGTACTTCATCCTGATCTTTGCCCTGAATTCCTTTCAGGGTGTATTGTAAGTCAGCAACTACAGTGGCTAATGATTTGATTCTTGTTGAACTGGATAGTGGGCAGGATTCTTTATTCTGCAGTCCCTTCCCTTTCGGTTGTAATTTCAACCAAGGTTTGGGAGGCATTTCGTGACCAGTCTGTCCCACTGCGTTAAGAATGCTCATTCCCAGGCCAGGGGAAGATTTTGTTGATAGGCCACTCAGTGTGCTGTTAGTGGACTAGGCCCTGTTAACAGTAGCGAAAAGCCTCTGGACCACCTATCTTAGTAGTCTGTTATGCTCCAGGAAAAGTTTCCTTCTTTTATAAAAAAAAAATTTTTTTTAATTATTTATTTTTGGCTGCGTTGGGTCTTTATTGCTGTGCACAGGCTTTCTCTAGTTGTGGCGAGCAGGGGCTACTCTTCATTGCGGTTCGCGGGCTTCTCTTATTGAGGAGCACGGGCTCTAGGCACGCAGGCTTCAGTAGTTGTGGCACACGGACTCGGTAGTTGTGGCTCGCGGGCTCTAGAGCGCAGGCTCAGTAGTTGTGGCGCACGGGCTTACTTGCTCCGCGGCATGTGGGATCTTCCTGGACCAAGGCTCGAACCTGTGTCCCCTGCATTGGCGGGTGGCTTCTTAACTGCTGCGCCACCAGGGAAACCCCAAAGGTTCCTTCTTGTTGCTTCTTCCCATATCTAGAGCTATACTATTATAATCGTTGGTCTTATAGAACTGTAAGTTTGGTCAATCATTTCAAGTTGGCTAATCATCATTAATTTTATTGGAGGCTTAGTCACACACTTGGTAATGCAAGAAACAGTAATCTTGTAAAATAGGCAGAATACTGGTAATATAGCTAGTGACATTAATAAGATCATAAGTAAGTATTTAAGCTAAGAACTTCCATTAGGTTTGGCCCAGTATCACCCCAGGTCGTCTGACCAGTGGGTTCTGGGCCAGTTGCTGTCTTTAAGGGAAATAATATATTGGCATTGTATGTGAAGTTCACCAAAGATGTCTTCAAGTGCAAGGTGAGTGAGTGGTGGGTCATTGTGACCCCTAACAGGATTGGGAAAGGAGTTATATGGTTGGCTCCAGAAGAAGAAAAATTGATCTTTATGGTTGAGCAGGTATTTCTGTCATGGGGAGGTCTGGTCAACACATAACGTAGATGCGCGATGCATGCCAGAGGGGAGGGAGGAGGCCAAATGGGCAGAGAAAAATTTTATGTTTAAATTTTTCTTGTCTTGCCTTAAAATATGAATTTTTATTTCATCAAGGATGTTTTGTTTGTTTTCTCCAGGAATCAGTGGTCTTGGAAGACACAGCTTTCCTTTTGGTTTGGTGGACCTTTTAAAATAATGTTGTATGGTGTGATACACTGCCTCAGTCCTGTTTTCTGGAATAGAATGTAGTTATGGAATGAGTTTAACAAGGAGAAAAGAGGTGATTTAGGATATGGAAAAGTGGATGATGCCTAGCTTTAAGAAAAAGGCAGAAGAGGTAGTTCAAGTGGGGAAAGATATACACTTGGTTGAAATTCAGTGGCCCCCCATAGCCAGTCCATGTACAGGTTCTGGCTGTCACGTGTTCCTGATCCGTCTCTCCAGCCCTGGCTCTTTGCTGAGTGCCCGCCTCAGCGCAGCCCATCCAGTCCGTCCCACACTTGACCCTTCTGCCCCTCCCCACCCTGGAATATGTTTCTCCTGCTTCTTTTCTTTGAGTTAACAGCAGCTGGCTGGTGCCTCAGGATTATTTCTCACCCCTTGCATTGGCTCAGAAAGCCCTCCTCAGCACTCGGTGGCAGCTAAACCCTAGTGAACTGCTCTTGTGCCCACACCTCTGGTCTGCTCCAGGCCCGCTGTCCTTGCTTAGACCCTGTAACAGGAGGCACCTGTGGATATCCTTGTGCTTTGGGTGGCCACCCCCCCTCCATTCTGTATCCCATTGCCAGGGATTTCTCAAATATCCTGACTCCTTTGTTTAAAAGTTTACTGTGGCGTCCTGTAGCTGGAGAATAAAATCCAAACTTGTTTGCATGGTTTATACTTGGGCCCCAGCCTTAATTTTTCAGGGTGGTTCTTTTTTTGTTGCTGTTTTAAAATCATTCCTTTCCCCTAACCAGCAGCAACTAACAGTGAGCTAGTTACACTTGTCCTTGCACTTCTTGAATGAGCTTTGTGTTTTCAGTCTCCAGACCTTTCTTTGCTCCTACATTTGCTCCTACATTCTCCTACATCCTGGCAGCCTGGTGTCTGCCTTTTTTTTTTTTTAAATAAATTTATTTATTTATTTAATTTTTGGCTGCGTTGGGTCCTTGTTGCTGCACATGGGCTTTCTTTTAGTTGCAGTGACCGGGAGCTACTCTTTGTTGCGGTGTGTGGGCTTCTCATTGCGGTGGCTTCTCTTGCTGTGGAGCACTGGCTCTAGGCGCGCGGGCTTAGTTGCTCCGCATGTGGGATGTGGGATCTTCCTGGACCAGGGCTCCAACCTGTGTCCCTTACACCAGCAGGCGGATTCTTAACCACTGCACCACCAGGGAAACCCCCTGGTGTCTGCTTTTAAAATACCTCCTTCAAGGCCTAACTTAGAGAGCCAGAGAGAATTAGTTTCTTCCTCATTTAGGTTTCTTCCATACCACTTCATGCATACACATCTTTATGTCACAGCACTTACCACATTATGTGTGTTCATTCGTTCAAGTCTGTTAGATTGAATTCCTAGAGGGCATGTCGTGTTCATCTTTGTATCTCCGGTAGTAGAAGAGTGCCTGACTTTAGCACCTGGATTTTCGCTTAAATTGGCTTCTTTGCTGTCCTCCTAATGTGATGATAGGGCTCTTTGTAATCAGACTACTGGTTGCCTGAGTCCCTCCAGCTATGAGTGGTATAGGGAAAGATAAAAATTACTGTAACATGAAAATTGTCATTAATGTACTGACCACTTGGAAATTTTGTCCATGCCCGGACATCACAGCTGAACACTAGCTTCTGTTTCTGCCCATCAAATCAATGTTTGTTATTATCATGCTCATTGCTGGTGGATAGAACAGTCACAGTGAGTTGTGAAATGAAATTGTAAATCTTGTAAAAGATGCAAGATATCATGAAGTTTGATGAAAGAAATGTTTGTGGACTATTAAAGTTTTACACACATCTCCCCACAGACCCACTACGAGTTGAGAAATGATAGGATAGATGGTACCATGGGCCCTTCAAAATCAGATCATTTAAATATCAAAAGACAGAGAGGGCCTTGAAAAGACTGGCAAAGTCCTCAGCTGTGTTTGCAAAAGTATACAGTAAAAGTCAAAGAAGGAGTGAATTGTGCTTTATGGTGCTATCTTAAAGGGTTTTGGAAAAATTATGCCAAAACTCCCTACTTGATTTCCTTTATATGTACATAGTTACTTTGATAATCTAAATTATGTTACATGTAAAGACATAAATCTGTTCCATTTTTCAAGATAAAGTTTCATTTACACTTTGTTTTTACTACACACTGAAAATTTGGTCCCTTAAGGGGCCTTACTTTTTTTGTAAAAAAAATTAATAAACTTAACTTTTTTTAGAGCAGTTTTAGATTCACAACCAAATTGGGCAGAAAGTACAGAGAGTTCCCATTATACCCCCCTCCCCCCACAGCCTCTCACTGTTGACATCATTCTTCTCCTGCAGTGTTACATTTGTCACAGTCCACGAACCTACACTGACACATCATTATCACCCAAAGTCCACAGTTTACATTAGGGTTCACTCTTGGCGGTGTACCTTGTACAGGTTTGGACGAATGTATAATGATGTGTACTATATCCACCATTGTAGGATCCTACAGAATAGCCTCGTGGCCCAAAAAGTCCTCTGTCCTCTGCCGATTTATCCCTCCCTCCCCTCAAACCCTGATCTTTTTAGTGTCTCCATAGTTTTGCCTTTTCTAGAATGTCATATGGTTGGAATCATACAGTATAGCCTTTTCAGATTGTCTTCTTTCATTTAATAATATGCATTTAAGTTTGCTCCGTGTCTTTTCATGGCTTGATAGCATATTTTGTTTTAGTGCTGAATCATATTCCATTATATGGGCGTACCACGGTTTATCCATTTGCCTGCTGAAGGATATCTTTTTTTTTTTAAGTCTTTATTGAATTTGTTACAATATTGCTTCTGATCTGTGTTTTGGTTTTTTGGCCCCAAGGCATGTGGGATCTTAGCTCCCCGACAAGGGATCAGACATGTACCCCCTGCATTGGAAGGTGAAATCTTAACCACTGGACCGCCAGAGAAGTCCCTGAAGGATGTCTTGATTGCTTCCGAGTTTTGACAGTTAGGAATACAGCTGTTATGAACATCTGTGTGCAGGTTTTTCTCTGGACATGTTTTCAGTTCATTTGGGTAAATACCAACAAGCCCAGGTGCTGGATTATATGGTAAGAGTATGTTTAGTTTGGTAAGAAGCTGCCAAACCGTCCTCCAAAGGGGCTGCACCATTTTGCATCACCACCAGCAGTGAATGAGTTCCTGTTGTTCCACATCCTCCAGCATTTGGTGTTGTCAGTATTCTGGATTTTGGCCATTCTACTAGGTGTGTAGTAGTATCTTGTTTTAATTTGTGATTCTCTAATGGCAAATGATGTTGAGCATCTTTTCCTATGCTTACTTGCCATCTGTGTATCTTCCTTGCTCAGGTGGTTGCTTGGATCTTCCGCCCATCTTTTTTTTTTTTTTTTTTTTTTTTTGTGGTACGCGGGCCTCTCACTGTTGTGGCCTCTCCCGTTGCGGAGCACAGGCTCCGGACACGCAGGCTCAGTGGCCATGGCTCACGGGCCCAGCCGCTCTGCGGCATGTGGGATCTTCCCGGACCGGGGCAGGAACCCGCGTCCCCTGCATCGGCAGGCGGACTCTCAAACCACTGCGCCACCAGGGAAGCCCCTGCCCATTTTTAATCAGGTTGTTTTCTTATTGTTGAATTTCAAGAGTTCTTTGAATGTTTTGGATAATAGTCCTTTATCAGATGTCTGTTGCAAATATTTCCTTCCAATTAGTGGCTTGCTTTGCATTCTCTTGATAGTGTCTTTTGCAGAGGAGAATTTTTTAATGTTAATGAAGTCCAGCTTATCAGTTATTTCTTTCAGGGATCATGTCTCTGAAGTTGTATCTAAAACATCATCACCATACCCAAGGTCAACTAGATTTTCTTTAATGTTATGTTCTAGTTTTATAGTTTTGCATCTTACATTTAGGTCAGTGATCCATTTTGAGTTAATTTTTGTGAAGGTATAAGGTCTGTGTCTAGATTTCATTTTTTTGGCTGGGGCTGTCCAGTCCTTCCAGCACCATTTGTTGAAAAGACTATCCTTTCTCCACAGTATTGTTTTTGCTCTTTGTCAAGATCAGTTAACTTATTGATGTGGGTCTGTTTCTGGCCTCTGCATTCTGTTCCATTGATTTATTTGTCTGTTTTTTTTGTTTTGGCCAGTATCACGCTATCTTGAGTCCTGTAGCTTTATCGTAAGTCTTGAAATCTGTACGATCAGTCCTCAGACTTTGTTCTTCTTCAGTATTGAGTTGGCTGTTCTAGGTCTTTTGCTTCTCCAGGTAACTTTAGGATCAGTTTGTTGATATGCACCAAGTAACTTGCTGGGATTTTTATTGGGATTGCATTGAATCTGTAAATCCAGTAGGGAAGAACTGACATCTTGACAATATTGAGTCTTCCTGTTCACAAACATGGAATATCTCTCCATTTATTTAGTTCTTTGATATCTTTTGTTAGAATTTTGTAGTTTTCCTCATATAGATCTTGTACATATTTTGTTAGATTTATACCTCAGTATTTAATTTGGGGGGGGTGCTAATGTAAATGGTAACACGTCTTTAATTTCATTGTCTACTTGTTCATTGCTGGTATATAGGAAAGCAACTGATTTTTGTATATTAACCTTGTATTGCATAACCATGCTATAATTGCTTATTAACTCCAGGAGTTCTTTTCTTCAGTCTAGTCTCTTGGCTTGCTCATCTCTGACCCTTATGCCCACCGTCTCCTTCCTTGGTTTCCTCTCTGGCGGAGCCTGGCAGTCAGCCTAGACTCCCTCCATGATCTCACCATCCTCTGTCCACTGGCAGGGACTCTTTTACCGCCCTAGGACAGCCCTCATCTTTAGCTTTGCATTAGCCCATCTTGCATCCACAACCAGACTGCCATCTCCCTGTAAATCAACATTCAATCATCTCATTGTGCCTAGTACTTTTTTTGTTGAATATCACAGTAGTCTAGGGCCTGGTGATGAAACAATAAAAACATAAGGCCCAGGAGGTCCATGTGGGCTAGAAGGGCTGTGGGGCACTTTGTGGAGAAAGTGGGAGCATCCCTGAACTCTGAGAGGTGGAAGGACCTTTCAGGTGGGAAGAGGAGGCAGACGTGTGCTGTGTCCCAAGGATGCTAAGGTTGGTGGCTTGAAATGGGTATTTTAGAAATACTTTCTGAGGGACATTTGGTAATGTCCGGACACATTTTTTTTTTTTTTTTTTTTTGCGGTATGTGGGCCTCTCACCGTTGTGTCCTCTCCCGTTGCGGAGCACAGGCTCCGGACGCGCAGGCTCAGTGGCCATGGCTCACAGGCCCAGCCGCTCCACGGCACATGGGATCCTCCCGGACCGGGGCACGAACGTGCGTCCCCTGCATCGGCAGGCGGACTCTCAACCACTGCGCCACCAGGGAAGCCCCCGGACACATTTTTGATTGTCACGATTTCGTGGTGGTGGTGGTGGTGGTATTACTGGCATCTAGTGGGTAGAGGGCAGGGATACTGTTAAACATCCTACAGTGCTCAGGACAGCACTTCCTCTCCGTGCCCTGAATGTGGACAGTGCTGAGGTTGAGCAGCCTGGAGCAGAGGACTGAAGACCGAGCTTTTCTCTGTCCTGCACACTCTTTTTTTTTTTTTTTTTTAATAAATTTATTTTATTTATTTATTTTTGGCTGTGTTGGGTCTTCGTTGCTGTGCGCAGGCTTTCTCTAGTTGCGGCGAGCGGGGGCTGTTCTTCATTGTGGTTCGTGGGCTTCTCATTGCGGTGGCTTCTCGTTGCAGAGCACGGGCTCTAGGCACATGGGCTTCAGCAGTTGCAGCATGCGGGCTTCAGTAGTTGTGGCACACGGGCTCAGTAGTTGTGGCTCACGGGCTCTAGAGCGCAGGCTCAGTAGTTGTGGCTCACGGGCTTAGTTGCTCCGTGGCATGTGGGATCTTCCGGGACCAGGGCTCGAACCCGTGCCCCCTGCATTGGCAGGCGAATTCTTAACCACTGCGCCACCAGGGAAGCTGTCCCACACACTCTTTTTTTTTTTTTTTTTTGCCGTATGCGGGCCTCTCACTGTTGTGGCCTCCTGTTGCGAAGCACAGGCTCCGGACGCGCAGGCTCAGCGACCATGGCTCACGGGCCCAGCTGCTCCGCAGCATGTGGGATCTTCCCGGACCGGGGCACGAACCCGCGTCCCCTGCATCGGCAGGCGGACTCTCAACCACTGCGCCACCAGGGAAGCCCCCACACACTCTTAAAGATTGATAATAAACAACTGACATTATCTCCTGTAATCTTCACAGACCCCTACTAGATACTCTTACACCATCTTACAGAGTAATTTGCCCAAGACCATGCAGCTGTCTGCAGAGCCAGCAGCCCACCTGGGACAAAGCCTGCTCTCGTAACTGTGCCTGTAGACTTGGTGTTGAGAGAGCTGGGAGTTGACACCTGTTCCTGATTACTGTGTATTATGCTGTCATTTTACTGAAGTGCTTTTTTCCCCCTGAGCTGTGGTCATTTCAAGTTGAATTTTAGATGGTTAGAAGAAATTTTGCAAAGGTCTCTTTTTTTCTTGTTTGTGCTCTAAATTCAGTAGCTCTTTTGATATTACGCTGTCTTCTATTTTCCTTGCAGGCCCTGAACCTTAGGGAGACTAAGTCCTGTGTGTGCTGGGCTTTGCGCCATGTTACTTGTGGACAGTTTGCAGAGGTTTCAGTGGCTTTTTTGGTTTTCAGCAAAGTACAGTTGGTTAGGTGCAGACGAGAAATTTCCCATCTCGGTTTAGCAGGTGAAAACGTTTGTGTTAAAGGCTTCTCTGGAGCAGGCAGTGTCTCAGGTTTCTCGTTGTCTGAGCTGACTCACCTAGATGGACTCCTTTTCCAAATGGTTAAAAATACATAGATGTTTTTGATGGATGAATGGACGAGCAGAGTGTGGCATATACCTGTAATCAGATATTATTCAGCTTTGATAAAAAGGAGATTCTGACACGTTACAACATGGCTGAACCTGGAGGACGTTCTGCTAAGTGAAATAAGCCAGTCAAAAAAGAGAAATATTGTATGATGTCACTGCTGTGAGGTCCCTAGAGAAGTCAGATTCATAGGGACACAGTATCCTGGTGGGTGCCCGGGGCTGGAGGATGGGGAATGGGGAGTTAGTGTTTAAAGGGCACGGAGTGTCAGCTTTATGGGATGAGCAGTCCTGGAGGTAGAAGATGGTGATGGTTGCACAAGAATGTGAATGTACTTAATGCCACTGAACTGTACACTTACCGATGTTTAAGATGGCAAATTGTATGTTATGTGTGTTTCACCTCAACTTAAATATTGGAAAAAAAGTAATCTAGATGTTTGACGTGAGGAATGGCATATTTCAAGACCTTGGGCACTTCACCAACTTGTTGTATCACTACAGCATGCATTTTCCCCATGTAGAATGCTGTAGAATAAAACAGAAACAACCTCGTTAAGACCTGATAAGTCTACAAATAAAGGATACAAGCCATTTGTAAAGCTACTTGTATTAAATACATGTTGCTAAAATAAAAACTATGTTATACAGTAGACCACTATCTAGTGAAGTGATTTTACTCCAAAACTTAAAAAATTGTTTCTGTGGGGCAAAGAGAGTGCACACAATAGTGCAGAGGCTCTCCCCCTGCATTCACTTTATCACTTGTAGTTAAAATTACCAACTACTTCCTGTCACACACTGAGTACTTGAAGCACAGGGTGTGACATTTCCAAATGCCCAGGACCTGCCCCGTGTAGACCAGCTTCCTGCTGCCATGTTAAAGTGTCACACAACACAGCACAAATGGACCACATCTACTGGACTGTTCGGCCTTATCTTTGACTTGGATTTGACCTCCTTTCTACACATGGAGTATATTTTCAATCTATGAGAACTTTTCAGAGCAAGCAAACTTGAATGATAGTTTTTATAGCCAACACCTGCCGGTAGCATTCGGTGTTTTTCACAAGGTGGATGAACAGTCTGGGAGGATTTGTGAAGTGGCCAGGAACCAAGATGCCATCTTGCCCTGCAGCTTCGTGGCTGGAGAGGGAGTGATGAGGGAAGGGCCGTACCGTGGTCCCACCCTGAGGACTGAGCCTTAGAAGGTGGGGAGCTGGAAGGATAGTTTTTACAGTTGCTGTGGCCCAGCCACCTTCCTTTGCTTCCCTGCGTTACGGTTGAGTCCTCTCTGTATTTGAGTGGGGAGCCCTCTTGCCACCTCTGACCTCCTGGGTAAAGTACAGCTGTGCCATAAATGGTGAGCTGATAGATCTTTAAGTCAGGGCTGATAGACCTTTAAGTCAGGAGTGTTACCTCATTTGCCTCATGGCGGGGAAATGTTCATTTTCTTCTCCCTCCTTGAAAATCTCCACTGCCATTAAGCCTGGAAATTAACTGTACTTTATCCCAAATGTGAGAGTAACCTGTTTGAATTGTAGTGACCTGTTAGCAAGTTAAGAGGATCTTGACTGATTTTGTGCCTTACCAGGGTTTTGGGGTTTGTCCTGTGTTTAGGTAACATGTAAATTTCCCCAAGATGCTTCACTGTCTAACACAGTCGACTTCTGTTGGAAAGGCTTACGCTTCAGGTTCTGGAACAGTGGGGCTAACGTAGAAAAAGATGAGTTGGGGGAGGAGAGAATCAACTTGCCTAAACCTAGAACTGCCTCTAAAGTTGAAGGTTGGAAAAGTCACCAAGAAACAAATTGATCATTACTATTATAGATTGATATCAGTGAAAAACATTTTGGCTTTTTAAAGGGCTCAGTCAGGCAGTTCAGGGCTGAAAATGAGGCCTGGGCCTAAAAATCCTGAAACGTACACAGGGTATTATCTGTTATGTGACTAGAGTAAAGAAATTAGCAGGAAAGTTTCAGTTAACTGGAGCCCAAGTTACTAAACATTTTCCTTAATTTTTTTTAAGAGAAAGTGTGAAAATAAGAAAAAGCAGTATTACTTTAAGCATTAAGAACATTCCCTGGCCTGCCTTGGAAGCCGTTCACATCTGAGTTCCTCTGTGTGTGTCTTAACCTCCCTAGCATTCTGTAGTGATATTTCATGTTCAGAATAAGGGCCCCAGGCCAGTGAGGGGCTTGAAACATGAACAGGTACATCACATTTGCCACCCTATATTTAAGGCAGGAACGGAGGGAGGTACAAAGAGTTTTTAGATTTTCCACAAGAGTGTTTTATTCGTTAGCCTCTAATTATCTTGTGGTTAGGATGGTACTTCATACCGACCTGATGATTAACCAGGAGATCAGTTGAGTGGGATAGCTCCCTCCTTGAGCATTCATTCCTTTTATTTGTGAAGGGATTACAGAGGACAGTTGGAAAACAAGGGTTATTTTTGCTCATTTTGTTAAAGAAAAAAAATCTTTGAGTAGATAATCAGTGTACTGGCTTTAAGATTCAAATATTACAAAAGGGTGTCTTTCTCCCACCTCTGACCCCAGCGCCTCTCCCTAGAAGCAAGCACTTCCAGAGAGATGTCATGCATACATTAGTTTATGTGGGTGTATTCGTTTCTTCAGCGAACACTGAGAGCTGCAATGTGCTAGGCCCTGTGCGAGGGGCTGAGAATGTGTAGCTTCCCCTCCCTCTTTAATACTTAACAGTAGATCACTTTTTTTGCACTAAAAGCAGCACTGTGTCTTGGAGACTGTTTTATATTGGTATTTATTGAACTACCTTATTCTTTTGAATAGCCATATAGTGTTATATTTTAATTGAAATAACATTTTGATCTTTTCAGGACAGTTTGAATGCTAGAACTTCTGCTTTGTTAAGTTAATCATGGTAATAAAAGATTCCATTCATTAAGTGCTCAGGTACTACGTTAATCTGGGCAGTGAGCCTCAGGGAGAGGAATTCTTTTTCTTTTTTTTAAGATGAAAGTTACTTTAATTTATTTTAATTAATTTATTTATTTTTGGCTGTGTTGGGTCTTCGTTTCTGTGCGAGGGTTTTCTCTAGTTGGCGGCGAGCGGGGGCCACTCCTTATTGCGGTGCGCGGGCCTTTCACTCTCGCGGCCTCTCTTGTTGCACGGCACAGGCTCCAGATGCGCAGGCTCAGTAGTTGTGGCTCACGGGCCTCGCTGCTCCGCGGCATGTGGGATCTTCCCAGACCAGGGCTTGAACCCATGTCCCCTGCATTGGCAGGCAGATTCTCAACCACTGCGCCACCAGGGAAGCCCCAAGGGAGAGGAATTCTTAACCCCAGGGGCTCAGAGAGGCTGAGTAGATTGCCAGGAGTTAAAGTGTTAATAAGTGGTGACTCCTGTCTAGTTCTAACACAGTATGATAGTTATTTCAGCTAGTCACTCAGGTGTGCACTTCAGTTTAGGCAGAGATAACATACACCTGTCTCTATTTTTGCCCAGATTTTTTGTGATAAGCAGTTCTCTACCATAGTACCTATTGCTTGCAAGGTATGTGCAAAAGTGTCCTGAGAGTATGATGTCTGGCAAGGACTTCAAATGACCTTGAGCATGTTGACGAGTCCTGTATTTTAGGTAAGTAATAAAGTCAAGTGGCGTATCTCCCCTGAGGTCCAGTCAGTGCTCCCATGGGTTAGAAACCTCAGCAGGCAGGCATCCTGTCACAGTCCAGGGCCAAGTGACATTCATATAGACGAGTCATGTGGAGAAGGCAGGGGTCCCCCCAGGTGTCTGACCTTTTCAGGGACCCTGTTTTACTGATGAGAACTGCGAACAGACCTGGTTTGTGAGTCACCCTTTGTCCGTTTTGGACTGTGAATAAGGGTGAGTAGGATTCTGTAGGGTGTACATACGATGGCAGGTAATTAATGCCTGAAGTTACGGTTGTGGCCTTTTACTGCTCTCCCCTGCACATAGGCTACTGGAAATTTCATCTCTTCCGAGTCTTCCTCTCTTAGTTTTCCTGCGTTGCGTTTGGCCTGCCAGCACAGGGGTGGAATTCAGGATGCTGCATAAAGAGTACTGTGGAAGCCACCTGGTTCAGAGATGTTCACAACTACTGAAGCATAATTTTAAAACTTTGAAAAGTCCAGAGATTATGAACAGCACTGAAGTGAGCCAGTCGGCAGGAGGAGGGCAAAGGGCACGGGAGGCCAGCGTTGGCAAACCTTCCCTCCCCAAGCTTTATTCTGGAATCTTTTCTCTTGATGGTTTTGACAATGGCCTGGATGGTGGAAGGTGCCTGGGCTGTGGAAACCAGGTCGTGGGAGAGTGGAGAAGGCGGTGGGCTGTGTGTGTGTGAGCCCTCCCTGACAGGCCTCACACTGGGGGGCTGCAGGAGTAGGCTGCAGAAAGATACGTGGGGAGGAGAAAACTGTATGGCCAGGACCAGAGGGAAGCACCTTTGGTCGTGCTGGTGGGGGACAGGTGCCACCTCCAAATAGAGTTACAGGTAGGTGCGGGAAGCTGGAAACCCAGTGTAACCACAGAGGTTTCCTGAAGCTCGGTAACCTCTCTCATTCCAAAGTCCGTAGTAATGCTTCTTCTTTTTCCAGATCCTAAAATCAGAGGCATCTTTTTGAGGGCTTGATTTCTCCTAGGGTCTAGAGTTTCATTGGAAGTGTTCACTACTTGGGAGCACATTTTAATCAAATGGTGATTGTCATGAATCATACACACGGAGCTTAATATTAAGAGGACGGTCATTCATAGGTTCAAATAAATCAATGAATGGTCGATTTAATAAACTAAGGCAAGTTATCACTGGTTTAGAAAGGGAAAAAAACAGCATTATTGAGATGTAATTCACGTAATATAAAATTCACCCTTTTAAATGGTACAGTTCAGTGTTTTTTAGTATTTTTACAGAGTTATACGGCGATCACTGCTGTTTTTTCAGAACACTTTCATCACCTCAGAATGAAGCCCTGTACCATTAGCGTTCTCTTCCTGTTCTCCCCTCTCCCTAGCTCCTGGCAACCACTGATCTACTTACTTTTTTTTTTTTTTGATCTGCTTACTTTTTATGGATTTGTCTCTTCTGGACATTTCATATAGATGGACTCATACAACATGCATGGCCTTTTGTGACCAGTTTCTTTCACTTAGCATCATGTTTTCTAGGTTTATCTGTGTTGTAGCATGTATTGGTACTTCATTCCTTTTAATGGCTGAATAATATTTCATTGCTTGATACACCGCAGTTTATTCATTCATTAATTGATGGACATTTGGATTCTTCCCCTTTTTTGGCTATTATAAACATTTGTGTTCAGTGTTTGTGAGGACATATGTTTTCATTTCTCTTGGGTATCTGTCTAGGAGTGAAATTGCTGGGTCATTTGGTAACTCAACATTTAACTTTTTGAAGATGTCACTGATCTTTTGAGCCTTCTGTCAGAGGATCTCCACAGACCCCAACAAATATCCCTATTGAGTTTGAGGGGATATTGGACAAGATTATTGTTGCTTTGACCCATTGTGATCTTTTAAGCAGCAACTTTTTTTTTTTTTTTGCGGTACGCGGGCCTCTCACTGTTGTGGCCTCTCCCATTGCGGAGCACAGGCTCCGGATGCACAGGCTCAGTGGCCATAGCTCACGGGGCCCAGCCGCTCCGCGGCATGCGGGATCTTCCCAGACCGGGGCACGAACCCGTGTCCCCTGCATCGGCAGGCGAACTCTCAACCACTGCGCCACCAGGGAAGCCCTTACCAGCGCCTTTTTCCCCTTGCTTCCAGTGATCTTGATTTTATACATATACTAAATTACCAACTGATTTTTGAGAAGAGTTCGTTATAGTATATGCTGGTGGTTGTGTATTAGATGCCATAAAGTTTTATGTGAAACAACCTCTCTTTATTAAAAATTACAAACATTTATAAAGTAGTAAAGAATAAAATTTTGAAAATAATAAAATAGCTTTATCAAATCTGAACATTTGGCTTCGGGTTCCCTTCTTTTGCCCAGAGGTAACCACCATTTTGCATTGGTGTTAAATTTCTGTTTCATTGTGAAATAAGATTCTGATCTTTAGAACAGAATTTTGAAGTCTTTTATAACCTGTGTATTTGGTCTAAGTGCTGAAACATTAGAGCATTTTTTGTGACAGGTGTACTTGTAGTAGGGTGGTTCACGTATGGGGGGTTAATAATCCTGTGAGTCATGGAGCCTTTGGTTCATGTTTGACCGTAGGTAACCAGTTGTCATCTAGGCTTCTATTTTAAGAAGACCTTTCACACCAGGAAGGCGTGATGATATTTCCTGCTGCGAGGAACTTTGAGAGGAAGTAGCATCAAATGCCAGATCTTAGTTTTGTGGAGTGGTTTTTGTTTTGAAATGATTTTGTGGAATTTTTCAGGGTTCTTTTAAAATTAATTGCAATCGGGCTTCCCTGGTGGCGCAGTGGTTGGGAATCCACCTGCCAATGCAGGGGACACGGGTTCGAGCCCTGGTCCGGGAGGATCCCACATGCCACGGAGCAACTAAGCCCGTGCACCACAACTACTGAGCCTGAGCTCTAGAACCTTCGAGCCACAGCTACTGAAGCCCGCGTGCCTAGAGCCCGTGCTCCGCAACAGGAGAGGCCACTGCAGTGAGAAGCCCGCGCACAGCAACGAAGACCCAACGCAGCCATAAATTAATTAATTAATTAAAAAATAAAAAGGGAAATCTCTTTTTAAAAAATAAAAATAAATAAATAAAATTACAATCAATACGATGCCAACTGTGATAGTTTCTTTGACCCGTTTCTGGATCAACTAAAATTTTAGATTATCTGCTGTTTTACATCTTCCAGTTTTCTTTTCTCCTCTTAATGATTAGTGCAGTTAATTATCGCTTCATTTGAGGCGGGTAAAGAATTGACATTTATCAGTTTGGGGGGAAGTTACTTAGCATAGAATCACTAAGGTGTACATCAAGAAATCCATTTAAATAAAGTTGCTAACTTTCAGTATGTTTCATAGTTTATTTTCATTAACTATTTTTCCCTTATTGATGTACTTACAAATATTCCCTTTGCAATAATTTTTTAACTTTAAAATATTTCATGCCATTTGTTAACGTTATGTGTATCTTGAAGCATTAAAAAATTTCATTATCTTCACTAGCAGTTTAATGTTTTAATAAATTATATTTTTGATAATATCAAGTTTTAATTGATTAAAAAACAGGTCAAACGAGATATGAGACAGGAGTTCTGACACCACTGCCAGGTGAAGAGTGAACCGGTGTGGCTCTGTTTTAGAACACTTTGGCAGTAGGCATCAAGAAATTTTAAAATGGTAGTGCCCTTTGGTCCAGAAAACCCAGCTTTAAAGGGTCTCCTCAAGATTTATGCAATCTTGTGCATAAAGATTGACATATAGGTATACATTTGTAGAGTTGTGTGTAGAAGTAAAAAATAATGGGAAAACTCTGTCTTTAGCATTAGGCAGTTGGTTAAACCATGCTGTATCTTTAAGGTGAAATTCCATGCGCAATTAAAAATGATGTTTTTAATGCTGAATTGAGGGAAAATGCTCATAATATAAATGGAAAATGAACTTTGTAGAGCAGTATATTCACCATGATCCCTTTTTTTTTTCTTTTTGCGGTACGCGGGCCTCTCACTGTTGTGGCCTCTCCCGTTGTGGAGCACAGGCTCCGGATGCGCAGGCTCAGCGGCCATGGCTTATGGGCCCAGCCGCTCTGCGGCATGTGGGATCTTCCCGGACCGGGGCACGAACCCGTGTCCCCTGCATCGGCAGGCGGACTCTCAACCTTTGTGCCACCAGGGAAGCCCCATGATCCCAATTTTAATAAAAAGAAAGAAATTGGGAAAAGGAGCTTAGGAAAATGACAAGAAAAAATATATACTACAGTGTTCAAAGTGGTTATATTTGAATAATAGAATTTGGGAAAGTAGTTGTCTTTTTTATTTGGGGGGGTCTTTCAGATTCATGTACACACAACTTTTTGGAACCTGGCTTTTAAAATCTGAAAGTCAAACAGTTTAATACACGTTAAGGCAGCCTACTTTAGTTGCTTCAACAACTGATAAACTTAATTGAGTTTGAAAAAATACGCCAGGTCACCCAGGTCCTTCGTCACTTGTGGTGTGTAGGTGATCTTGAATGTGCCAAGAGCAGCACAGCACTACCAAGCAACTGCTTTGTGGCTCTGTTTTCACAAATCCATTTTCTTCAGCATATAAACCAGTTAGCCTTTTGGTTCTTCAGTTTGGAGTTGGTTCTTTGTTTTTGCATGGTTTCTTTTCAAATATCCTTTATGTTCTGTGTGTGTTGTCATTTGATGAGTCAAGTTATTCTCAATTGTAAGTTAATTCTTGATAAGCTGTATATCAAGAGAAATTGAAATTATGATTTTCGCATCTCATCAGCAGTCTGTAAAAGCAGCTCTGTGTTCTGCTCGTTATTCCATTGGTACTGTTTGAGGGACCTGTGGGGTGAGGATTAGGGACGCACACTCAGCTGGATCCCTAGGGCACTGGTTAGAATTCCCGCCAGCAGTGACTTCTCTTTTCAGTGTCCTACCTGCCATGGCTTGCTTACATATGTTGAATATGAAATAAATACGTTATTCTCATCTTATTTGATATTTTGCTTATGTGAGTATCTCTGTGCCTCCTAAGTTTAATTATGACATGTATGTTTATTATAAAGATCTTCTGCCACGTGGTAAAAAGGTTGAAGTTTCAGACTTCTTTGGAATCCTTGAGCGTTCCTGGTGTTTTACTTGGAAGGATATTCTTGACAAATCCCATGGTAAATTGGCTGTTGCATTTCTGCTGTCATTCTGTGGCGTATCTTCCCATCGTATCTTCTTCCTAGTCGTATTATTTAGCTCATTAGTGTCTGACATTTTCTAGGTGTTTTCTGACAGTTTGGGTCATCTGTGACAATGACATTGTTTCATTTATTTTGATTGTCACTTAAAAATCATCCATGTTTTACTTCTTCCCACTAGGGCCTATTGGGTGAGCGGCTACAGATAATACAAGAAATGAAGGATTTCCAGGTTGTGGGCTTGTTTGTGGCCAAGCCGGCCTGCTTTCCTTCTTTGGGACTCTGGGGATAAACTGAATCGAGTTACACAGCTTAGAACAGTAGTTCATCTGTTTGCTCTTGCTGTGGACTGAGCTTTCGAGAGTATGTGACAGGAAGGAAAACTAGGGCTTTTAACTGATGTCATGCCTGTCCTGTTGCTTGGTAGCCAGAAGCCCGTGCTGGCTGTGCCTGGCTGTGGCAGGCCCTTGTGACAAGCCATGCACTTGGGGCGCGGGCCTGAGTGGAGGGGAAAGGAGAAGGCTGCCCTTCTGTGTCTGCGCCTGCCTGCTTCCTGTGTCTTCCTGAGCTGGTGTCGACAGCTAGCTTGCCTCCTGGGAAAGTAGGTCCTTATTCTTGGCAGAGGTTCCCAGATGCCATGATTGCTTTCCTTTAAATAAGCTGTTGAAAAATATTCTTTAAAATGACTTTTATTTACATCTGTGAAACGTTGTTTCTGTAGAAGCACATACAAGTTTCACTGGTGAAGAAAAATGAGATTTTTTTTTTTCCTTTCTAAACCATTGAGATATAGTTCACATATCACATAGTTCACCTGCTTAAATTGTAGGATTCAGTGGTTTTTGGTATATGGGGTTTTTTTTTTTTTTTTTTTGGCCGTGCAGCATGTGGGATCTTAGGTCCCCCACCAGGGATTGAACCCGCATCCCCTGCATTGGAAGCTCAGAGTCTTAACCAGTGGACTGCCAGGTAAGTTCCAGCATAGGGTTTTTAATATATCCACAGGTATGTGCAGCCATCACCACAGTCAATTTTAGAACAATTTCATACCTCGAGAGGAAAGCCTGTCGCCTTTAGCCCCCTTCTGCCCCAGCCCTAGGCACCCACTCTGCAGATTGCCTCGTTCCAGACATTTCATATGAATGGAATCATTTAATATCTGGTCTTTTGTTCTGGCTTCTTTCACTGAGCATGTTTTTAAGGTTCATCCATGTTGTAGCTTGTGTCAGGACATCATTCCTTTTTTTAAAATTGTGGTAAAATATGCATGGCATAAAAGTTACCATTTTAACCATATTTAAGTGTATAGTTTAGTGGCGTTAAGTCGGTCACGTTGTTCAACCATCACCACTGTTGATCGCAAGAATGTTTTCATCTTGCTAAACGGAACCTCTGTGCCCATTAAACCGTAGTTCCTCATCACTGCCGGTAGCCCCTCTTTGAATTCATTAGCTCACTCCGAATCTGTTTTAGTTATTTTGTGTGTTTCCTGGAATGAGGTATGTCCTTTAGAAGTCTAGCCCTGCTGACAGCTTGAGTTTAGCCCTGTGAGACCTGTCTAGAGGCATCTGATCTCCAGAACTGTAAGATAATAAATGTGTGTGTTTTTTTTTTAATTAATTAATTAATTAATTTTTGGCTGTGTTGGGTCTTCATTGCTGCGCAAGGGCTTCCTCTAGTTGCGGCGAGCGGGGGCTGCTCTTCCTTGCGGTGCGCGGGCTTCTTGTTGCCATGGCTTCTCTTGTTGCAGAGCACGGGCTCTAGGCGCGTGGGCTTCAGTAGTTGTGGCACGCAGGCTCAGTAGTTGTGGCTCGTGGGCTCTAGAGCTCAGGCTCAGTAGTTGTGGCGCATGGGCCTAGTTGCTCTGCGGCATGTGGGATCTTCCCGGACCAGGGCTCGAACCCGCGTCTCCCACCTTGGCAGGCGGACTCTTAACCACTGCGCCACCAGGGAAGCCCTGTGTGTTGTTTAAAGCCACGAAGTTTGTGGTCGTAAGTTACAGCAGCCACAGGAACAGAGACATTTGTCTTATGCAAGTTAGTACAGACCCGTCCTGACGTCGGGCTCCTGTGATGGATGGCGGTGCCCGCAGCACCACTGTGTGTCTGGCATGGCACGTGGTGCCCTCCTGCTTGTGTCCCGTCTCTCAGCATGAGGGTTAAAAGCAAGGATTCTGGAGCCAGATGCCGTCTTCCATTGTGGCTCTGCCACTTTCTTGCTTTGTTTCCTCCTCTGTGTGATGGAGGCAGTACTGGCACTGCCCTGTAGGTTGTCGGGAGGATGGAATGACCCCACCCTTGTTGCATGCTCAGGACGTTGCGGCCCCAGGGCTCCGTGACCCTGAGGTCTTACAGTGACTGGATTTAAGTGCTGCTCCTTTACAGAGGAGTGCATTTTTGAGGGTCACAGAGGTTTAGTAGCGTGCCCAAGATTACACAGCTAGTAAGTGCAGAACTAGGGTTTGAATCGGCTCCCTGGCTCTGAAGCCTGTGGCTTTTCTTTTACATGATGCCCTCCCCCAGGAAGAGGGGACTGTCCCTTAGGGAGCTTACAGTCTAAATTAGAGAGGCAAGGCTGACTGCCAGCCTATTAGAGAACAATATAAGATGGTCATTTACCAAATGTAACAGGGAGGAGTTTGGAGAAGGGAGGTTCTGGAAGAGTGCTGTGGGTCATTGTTATTTTCAGAAAATCTCTATTGAGCATCCACCATCTGGGGCCACTGGGCCTTGAGAATTGAAGTTAGACGTGACCCCTGTCTTCAGGAGCTAGCAGGGAAGACAGCAAAAGATTGTTGAGGAGGTTGGACTTGGAACTTGGTTGTTTCTTTTTTCTTTGTTTTGTTTTTTTGCGGTACGCGGGCCTCTCACTGTTGTGACCTCTCCCGTTGCGGAGCACAGGCTCCTGACGCGCAGGCTCAGCGGCCATGGCTCACGGGCCTAGCCGCTCCGCGGCATGTGGGATCTTCCCGGACCAGGGCATGAACCCGTGTCCCCTGCATCGGCAGGTGGACTCTCAACCACTGCGCCACCGGGGAAGCCCTTGGAACTTGGTTTTAAACAGTAGGTAGTTTTTATTTTTTTATAAACTTATTTTATTCATTTATTTTTGGCTGTGTCAGGTCTTTGTTGCTGTGCGTGGGCTTTCTCTAGTTGCGACGAGCGGGGGCTACTCTTCGTTGCAGTGCATGGGCTTCTCATTGCGGAACATGGGCTCTAGGCGCACGGGCTTCAGCAGTTGTGGCGCGCGGGCTCTAGAGCACGGGCTCAGTAGTTGTGGCGCACAGCCTTAGTTGCTCCGTGGCATGTGAGATCTTCCTGGACCAGGGCTCGAACCCGTGTCACCTGCATTGGCAGGCGGATTCTTAACCACTGTGCCACCAGGGAAGCTCAGTAGGTAGTTTTTAGATGGCAGAGAAGAGTGAGGAGTTTCCAGACTGGAAGAACAGGAGTAAGTGGATGTGGTGACACTGCATCAGTTACTACTAGGTTTAGCTGCTTATAACAGAGGACCCCAGAGTCACAGTGGTTAAACAACATAGAAATTGATTTCCGTTGTGCATTAAAGAGGTCCAGGAGAAGCCAGGCTGAGCAGGTGTGGCGGCTTCATGGCTTGGTGGGGATGCAGACTCCTTTCAGCTAACCGCTCTGCTATTTCTAGGATGTGGCCGTTAATCTCGTGATCTAAGGAGCTGCTGAAGCTCTGGCCACTTGTGCTAGTTAGGATCCTAGCAAGAAAATGGAAACACCACTAGGTATTTCAGCAGCCATAGAGGATTTAATATAGGGAATTGGGTGAACAGGCGGTGGAGAACCAAAAAAGCAAAAAGGGAACAGAATTGATTAAAATAAGGAATACTAAGTGTGCAGGAAGCAGGCTCCTGGGGCTGGGGGACAAGGGAAGAGGTTGGGGTGATCAGAACCTGGAAGCTGAGAGGAGGGGCCCACAGGGTTGGAATCCCGACCTCCAAGGAGAGGGCACTGCTTGGCTATTGCTGGGGACCCTGAGGCTGGTGCCGGGGTCGCCCAAAGAAGTGAGGATGGGAACGGGCGGGTTGCGCCGCAGCACGCGGGCAGGAGCGGCCAGCAGACACGTCTGCCGCCAGAACCTGATGAATGGGAGCAGCTGATAAAGGAGGTTTGTCATCGGCAGAGTCCCAGCCCAGCATCACAGCAGAACTGGAGTGGGAATTTGGAGCCCAGAGGCAGTAGCTTAGCCCTGACCCACCACTGTCTCCTCGGTCCACTCAGCAGGATGGATGGGGAAGAGGGGGCAAGCGCATGAGCATGTCTGACGTTGATTCCCCAAAAGCCACATAGACACTTCCTTGACATTTTATTTGCCAGGACTTGGTCACACAGGCCCGGCCAGCTGTAGAGGCAGCTGGTAAGTAGAGTCCTGACGCAAGACACGTTGCTGCCTGAGCACAGCTCAGGTTCTCTGACCCAGGAGGGTGGGGAGTGTCTGCCACAGGGGTGGAACTTTGAGCATTTTTGTGGCACCGTTAATGCAGCAACGTTAACAACCTCCAGATAAAACGTTCTCCCTGTTATCTTTCTTCCTCACACAAAATGAACTCTGTCTCTTGGACCATTTTTTGACGGTGCCTGTCACTGTGTGCTCAGGATCCCTGTCTGACTGGGCATGTGATGATGCAATTTAGGTTCGTATTTAGCCTCACTTTGGGGAACGTAGCCTCACTAAGACTGTCAGTGGATAGAACAGGGAAAGAGGCTGCTGGCTTCTGTGACTGGGGGATGTCGTTCTAGGAAGCTGTGGTCCACCTTGCTGATAACGTTTTCTCCACAAGTTGCGCCTGTACTGCTGTGTGACATTGATGCATCTGACAGGCAGGTGTAGACTCAGGGTTTGCTGAAGTATCTGGTTCAGACATTGTCCCATGATTTTGAATTCTGTCTTACAGTTTTATGTGTTCCTTCTTCATTGGAGCGGAAGTTGCTCAAGGGCAGGGACCAGAGCCTGTTTCAGTGTTGTGTTACCTGAGCTTCCAGCGTGGTGCTTTGCTTATGTAATAGTTCCCTGCAGTTTACTGACTGTCTATGAATAGGATTGGGGGACTCTGAAGTCTACTACAGATGAGGTGCCTCTGGTCTCGAATTCCTAATTGTACAGTATTTTGTGTTCATTTAACTCCAGTCCCTGCATTAACTAACCACCCTCTGCACCTAATCATTTCCAACCCAGGCAGGTGATTTGTCCCCGAGGCTATGCTTTCCTGTTCAAACGTCCCCTGTAACTTGTTGCTTGTCTTTGGTAGTCACAGTAGAAGGTTTAGGGTATTGAGAGCTCTGAGAGCTCCAGTAATTGTTAATTATTAGAGCTCTCAGAGCGCCAGTAATTGTTAATGTTGCAAATTTTTTGAAAAGGCTGTTAGGCAAACCTGGTTGAGGAGGGGTGGATCTTTCCACTTCAAGTGGAAAGTCCTGTAGGAGATGGTTTAAGTATTGCCCCAAGAGTTTAACCTGGCAGTGATGGGTATATGATGGGAATTTTGGATCATACGTGAATGTGGGCTGGAAGGGAGGCATCTGGGATTTCCCCCCATTCCCAGGGCTGAAGAGGGTCTCCTCGCTCCTTGTCACTCTCTGAGGCAGATGCCACATGCAATTATAAAAACTCCCCCATTGCTGTCCTAGAAGAACAGATCCGGAATTTGCCTGTTTTTAATGTGACTCGTGGAATTGATCTGAGAACTGCGGAGTTAATCATTTATGTTGCTAGTATCCAGAGAGATTAAATGAAGACTTAGATGAGGACAGTTCTTGTGGGATGGATCCTGACTTCTCATCCACACGCGATTTAGCTTGCTTTCAAAATACAGATCCTTACGGTCCTCTTGTTTCTGACAGAGGTGGCCTCAGTAACATGCTGTTCCAGTGCTCCTTACCCGACACTCTGGCCACCGTTGGTGACGAGCCTCGGAAGGTGCTCCTGCGGCTGTACGGTGCCATTCTAAAGATGGTGAGTTCCTCGGCTGCTTGGGGATGGGAGGGGCCTGGTCACAGTTCTCATCCTCTTCCCTGATTACCGGGGAAGAGACTTAAAATATGTTAGTGGTGGTGTAAGAGCTATTTAAATATATTGCTTTTGCTTTAATTGGGCTGCACAACTTGGTTTTTTGTTTATATTCTAAGTAAGTTCTGTCTTTACTTAACTATTTGTTAGTAAACTAGTACAAATACATCCAGCTTTATATCCAGAGGAAGTACAATGTTGGTTAAATCTTTAATAGTTTTGGATAATGCTTGGATTTTCCACACATTGAAATTTTCAGCTCAGACTTAGGTTGTAAAATTCGAATGTGGGGAGAGCGTCATCAAAAAGGGTTTACAGGATAGTCCCAGTGGAAAAGTGTGAGCTCAGTGAAGCCGGATTTATTAACTACCTCCCTTTGAGATTTCTTTAAAACTTTGAATTTGTTAGATTCCTAATCTTTCTAAATTTTTATATTACTTAAATAATTGAATCTTTCAGTTAAAGTACCTTATTTGTTGAATTGTCTTAACCAGTTATAGGATATCCCAAATGTCTGGATTAAAAAAAAAAAAGCTATAAAAAAAAAGCTATACCATGAATTTATCATTTTACTGACCACACATATAAATGTGTATGTTTCTGTGGTAGAATTTTGATACCCATTTAAATCTTCCTTGGAAGGGCCCATTTTGATCTTCATGAAACGGAGAATAGTTTTCTGACTCAGTTTTTTTTTTTTAAAGACTAGTCTCTTTCAGCTCAGTCGAAAAAGCAGGTCATGTCCATATCTGTGATGATTTGATTATATGTTTAGAAATATTAAAGTTAAAATTGGCACTCTGGATATTAACTCATTTAAAAACATTGTCATGATGTGACTGAACCTTTTCATTGGGTAATTTGTCCAGCTGTGAGAGTGGTCAGGGTCTGAGGTTAGGAACAAGCTAGCGTGTCTGAGGAAACCCGAGGCCACTTTGGCATTAGGTTCACGTGCTGACTGACGGCCGACCCTGCCCCCTGACTGACAGTGTACAAGCAGAACAGGGTCTGTGCTTACCATGCAGTCCAGTTTTTTATTTAATCAAGTTGCAGTTTCAGATCAGTTCTTGAACTATACCCAATTAATGTCCTTTTGGGACTTTTAATGAAATCAACCTTCAGCCATTTTTTTCTCTGAGGATTTTCTGTAACAATTAAGTCCCATTTCTGCCCATTCATTTCGTGTGCTTTCATTTAAGCAACCCTTTAAAAATACTTTAATAACTAGCTGCTGGAATTGCATGCGATATGAGACTATTTAAATCTGATTTATGGAGGCTTTGTTTCTATTTCAACTTAAATAGGAGCGTTTTCAGTGTGCACGGTGCGCTCCTCCTAGGCCGGGGGCAGGCCCTGTGCCCTGAGAGCAGCAGAGACCTGTGGAGGTGAGGGGATGCTCTGATGCATGCTGTCCAGGACGCCGGTCACCAGCCACTTGCGGCCCTCATATGCCTGAAAAGTGGCAAGTGCAGCCAAGGAATGGAGTTTTAAATTTTAAGTAATTTTACTTAATTTAAATTGCAGTGGTTACATGGAGCTGGTGGCTGCTGCGTTGGCTGGCACGTGTGCCCTGTTAAGGACAGCTAACTTAGTAACAGCCGGCTGCAACGCAGGCCGTGACCTTGCAGTTTTCTTTTCCCCTAATAAAGATTCACCATCAGTAGTTAATATTTTGTCCTTTTTGAAATTTTAGCAGTCTAGAATTATTACCTGATAGTACTTAAGTGCAATAGAAATGTCTGGAAATAGAATTTGAACAGAATTCGATGTCCCTATTTATTTTTAAGGGGAAAAAGACTATTAGGTAACTCAGTAGAAAAATAGAGAAGAATTGAAGCCACTTAAAGTGGAATTAACTTTTACCAAACGAATGGATCAGAGTATGTTTTACATGCAGTTAATGGGGGAGGAGGGGTCAGCACTCTAGATTTAGCTTCTCAATTCTATTTTTACTAGGCTGTTAGTTTCCATTCCTGAAACTGCATCTGCTGATGAAGAGTAGAAGCTGTGCTTGAAAGCACATGGGTAGAAAGGGAAGCAAGCAGCTCACACGATGGATAATGAGCAAACGTCTGACAGTCTCACAACTGACTCTGGCGACAAACTCATTTTTGTTAGAAAAAAGCTGTTCCTTTGCTTTGTAGGTGGGACTCAATGTTTTCAATATAATTACTCAGTTGATTGAGTCCCTAGTTCAAGTGCACTTTTTTTTTTTTTTTTTTTTTGCGGTACGCGGGCCTCTCACTGTTGTGGCCTCTCCCGTTGCGGAGCACAGGCTCCGGACGCGCAGGCTCAGCGGCCATGGCTCACGGGCCCAGCCGCTCCGCGGCATGTGGGATCTTCCCGGACCGGGGCACGAACCCGTGTCCCCTGCATCGGCAGGCGGACTCTCAACCACTGCGCCACCAGGGAAGCCCTCAAGTACACTTTCTTGTTGAAGTTTGAACTTAGTAAAACCATGAAACCTACAGCCTCAAGTATTTTTGGTTCCCAAGTTCTTTGGGGTTTGGCAGGGGCACTCGCTGCCAGTTAGAGTTTCGGACATTAATGACCATTTGAATACTTTGGCAACATGAGGAGGGGAAGAAATTCAGGAACTCCGAACAGGAACCTCAGTTTAAGTGAGAAGGAAAGTAAGGGGCCGAGACTAAGCAGTCAGTAAGACTCGAGGCCGACGGCAGTGCCGTGCACTTTACAAGTTGAGCTCTCACGGCATGGTGCCAGGGATTTCACCAGAAATGGCCAAAACTGATAGTAACTTGCCAGGATTTGCATTAATTAAGAGATGTGGCTGAGCAACTATGGAACCCAAATAAGTCACATTACTTTCATAAATGCATGGATTGAAGACAGAAATATCATGCAAATCAAATGTTATGCTTTCCTTATTTTTGCCTCTACTTAGAGGAGAGCACACACACACATCCCTATACATGCATGTGCGTTTGTACAAATACAACTTGGTATTTCCTAAACTGGCCATATACATGCAGTTGTCACATCCTTCAAGGTGGATTAGAATGAGCTCCTTCCCTGAAACATGTTAATTGATGACTGCACATAATGATAGACTTACGTATTTTCTCAGAATGTTTAGCTGTTTGCTTAATTACATGATAAACTGGTTTAGTTTAGTATGTCCCTTCTTTCCCTTTCTCCTCCTCGTTCCAGCTTTGGAATTTTTTACCTCTGTGAGAATCAAATATTATGTAGCAGTATTTTTTTGATTTACATTTACAAGTAACTTGGTTTAAAATAACGAGATGCTTCTCGACTTTCTTGTTTTTCTTCATCTTGGTGTTGCGAGATGTGTGACTTCCTTTATTTCCATAGCGGCCCTGAAATGACTGCTCTCTGGTGCAGTTCACTAAGGGTTAAGTAGCAGAAGGCCAAGGTAAAACCTCCTGGTTGGGTTTAAGGCCCACAGTTCTGTCCCACAAACAGCTATCTCTGCCACCCTCCTCCATTTCTGTATAAGATGAGACATAAGCAGCCTTCCCAGCTGTACCCTGGATGTTTTGTTTAGGATTTGTGTTAATTTTAGGGCGTATGGAAAGTTCTGTGTTGGACAAGGGGGAAAATGGGTCCTTTTGAGAATAAAACAAGGTAAGACACACACAGCTTCGAAAAACTGCCACACCACACGATATTATTTGCAGGAGACTATTAAATATAAAAATATTGGTGTGATCTTAAAACAGTGAATGTCAGTAGAATTCAGTGTCTGTTTCACATAGGCCAGCCTTAACTTTAATGACAAGGAGGTTATTCTCATTAGCTGCATAGACGATGGAAACCGAATTCAACTATAAAATTACCCGTGACTAAGGCAGGTAGGATAGCTCGGTAGAAGTTTTGAGAAGTACTGGTTTATCCTTTGCCATTGTGGAAAGAGATGTAATTGCTAGAAGAGAGCTTGAAACGATAAAATTAGCTGTCAATGTAACTTGATTTTTTTCCTTTCTGGTACTGGGAAGGAACATGAGCTCTGCATCGTCCAGTAGCAGCCTTTTCCCAGAAGCAAGTTTGGCTGATTACAAATAACCAGTTTGCTTATTTATCATGAATTGTGGAAGACACAAATGTCAGTACGTATTGTTCTTTCAATGTAACCTGTGCCAGTTGGCGGAAGCCTCAGAGGGGGCTTTGTCCCTGCCTCTGTCAGAACAGTGACTGTGTCGAGCCAGTCCCTTCTCTGCATGAATGGAGAGATTTGGCCTCACCGTTTTGAACGGTCTCACAGGCATGAACGTTTATAATACACCAGCGATCTCTCGAGTGCTGTCTGGGAAAATTTTGTTTTTGTTCTTTGAGTAGTAGAAGGCTAATACTAGTGTTTGTTTAAGTACTAACCATAATTAAATGAAAGGCACCAAGGCACAACGCAGATATGTATCAGTGACTCCAAAGAGTACCGTTTGGGACACGGTCTTTTCTGAATCCAGAAAACAAAATGTCTTCTTCCCTGTTTTCTCTTAACCCCAGTTTAATTAAAAATTCAGTCACGATAAATTACAGAGCAACCTACAGATAGTTGGGCAGTAAACTCTTGGCTACTGAGAAGCTGTCTGCTTGCGGCACTTCCCTCTGGAGCTGAGACGGCATGGCTGCCGCTCCCCATGCAGAGCCCTGCTCCGTCCCGAGAGGCTGAGCACACGTCCCTGCTAACTGAACACGGTGCATTCGATTTTTTTTCTCATTGTATTAGGTCATCATGACCTAATTTACTCTGGTTTTAAAAACTCCCCTTGTATGTGTTGAGCATGGTGTAATTATACCTATTTCTAAGGCAGTCAAAACCTCCCTCTCAGAAGTGAAACATGTTTCTAGCATTGCGTGTTCCCATTTGGTCTAACCTAGTATTTCTTCCATTAATACTCTCCAAAGATAGTTGCCAAATTACAACCTACAGTGGTACCACCTTCCGTACCTGCTTTGGTGCCTTCTTTTGATAACTAAATAAACCACAAACTACTGTGTCTAATTTTGACATATGCAAAGTGTCTTTGTCTTGCTGGTCTTAAATGTTTGGGCTTTAGAGCATGAAGCCAATACAGATTTCTGGTCCCTGGAACGCTGGTGTGACCGCAGCCCGCCCTCTTGGGAAGGAATGTCTTTGTGTTGGGTGGCGTGAAGGGCGTTGGGGGTAATGTACCACTTTAGCTGTATGTGCATGTGTTCTCTGCTGCAGGCTTGTCCATGCGATCGTGCCTGGAGCACTCTGGTTTCCAGGTGACAGACACGATTCACGGTATAGTATGAGTCCTCTGAAGTTGGAGCATTCTCTACAGCTTTAATTTCTTTCTTTTAGTTCTTGGTTTCAAGAAATGTTTTTTAAAAACAAAGTTGTAATGCTTATGTTAAGTAGCACCAGCTACAGTCTGTGCTTGCTTAAAGAGGTACAGTAGTTAATAAGATTTCAGAATGTTGAATATATCACTTTGGGTTTTTTGGTTTTTTGTTTTTTGGTTTTTTTTTTTTGGTCCAAAGCAGATCAGACCCTTTCTTCTGTTTCCTCAGTAGAAAATGACAAACATTTTGTAATTTTAGAAATTTATGGGCCTCAACTTGAAAGTTCATTTGAAGTATTTAGCTGCTTCTTCCTTCATACCACTTTCAGCCTTAAGGAAATGCCATGTACATATTGATGTGTTGGTTAGAGTTAGAAACTTCCTTCTCTGTCCTAATCATTTAGTGTCCTTCTCCCCCACCCTGTGCCTTTATGAAGCTCAGCAGTGCTGATCTGATGTGGAAGGACACAGGCTGGAGAAGCGAAGGCCCTCTTCCTGGACACGTGTTGCTTAGTCAACCCTTGGGGTGCTCATGCCGAAGGAACTCAGAAGCCTTTGGAGTCTTGGGGCCTCAGGTTACCCTGGATCAGACCTCAATTTTGAGAAGGTCCTGAAAGGCACCTTCTTTACCTGGACTTCCACTCACCTGTCTTTCTCCTAGTTCACGTCTGCCTAGAGCCTTTTAGACATTCTAGTCTCCTCTTGATGTTCATCAAGACATCCGATTTTGTGAAGTTCAGCAGGGTCACATTGTCTTAGATTTGGTCCTTGGGCAGATCGAACGTACTCTAGAAAAACGTTAGGAATCATTTGTCTCTTTAAATTCTCATAATCCATATGTGTTCACTGGGTAATCACATAAGCTATACTTTAAATCATTGCATTGTCATCTCACATTTTCATGTGTTCTATAAAATATTTTCAGAAAAGGCTGTAAGAAGCCATGAAAGCAGTAAATGCAGAATGTTTTCATGGAGATGAGGAAGCCAGAAGGTTAGGGTCTGTGATACTGAGAAGAAAACTTGAGAAGAACCACATGACTGCTGTGCATTCTAGGGAGTCAGGATTCTCACCCTTTCCTGCCCCAGCTCACCTGAGAGGTGGCACACAGTCCGATCGATGGTTAACAGGGATGGTGACAGGTGTGGCCCCCTCATTGAGAGCCTCTTCTCTCGTAGAGAGTCGACGTGATCAGATAACCAGGGTGGATCTTAGAATCTTCAGAGCCACAGGCAGTATAGTCAGGAAGCCCGTGTCACTCCAGGGCCAGACGAGTATCACAGCTACTGAACATTCAGGCTAGTGCAGCCCATCCTGTTACTCTCAGGATAAACACTGATAGTCTGGAGGCCCTCGGGACTCAGCTCAGGAGGTTAATCTCAGGTTAGTGGAGAGCTGGATGATTTTCCTAGACCAGGTCTTAGATGCCCTAGAAGTTGAGTCTAGCTAACATTTGGATTATTCTTTCTTAATCACTCATTTCTAGATCCCAAAGCCCTTTATCAAGGCTGCAACCAACTTACTCCTGTTTTAAAAGAGCCTTTATCTCCATACAGCTACACATACACGGACTAGGGAAAATGAAGATGCTGCTTTGTTTCATCTCACAAATGTAGTTTTATTAAAGTAGTTTAATCATAAAACTAGTTCCCTCAGCATTAGCAGAATCTTTTGTTAAGAACTGGCCAAGCGATGAGAGTTTATTTGGCTTAAACAAATTTAAAGAAATAAGCCTGTTATACTGTGGAATATCAGGTAACTTACTTTTTTCAGAGTCTTCTTTAAAGTACAAAAACCTCTAAAAGCCTCTAAATGCAATTTTGCCAGAAAAGTAACATTTGAAACCTTGTACCAAATATATTTATTGTAAAAGTAACATACACTTTTAAACACTTTTTAAAGTATAGGCATATGTAAAGTAAAAAGTCAGAATCCTCTATGCTCTCATCTTACTGCCTTAGCTCAGGGGTCCCCAACCCCTGGGCCGCAGACCAGTACTGTTAGGAACCGAACCGGGCCGCACAGCAGGAGGTGGGCCCTGCCACCCCGCCATCGCTCCCCGTCGCTCACATTACCCCTGAACCATCCCTCCCACCCCCAGTCCGTGGCCACGAAACCGGTCCCTGGTACCAAAGAGGTTGGGGACTGCTGGCCCTAGCTAATAGAGTTCAGGCTTTTAGGAATTTAGGTTTTAAATTTACAAGTGCTTGTTCAATCACAGATCTGTTTCCTCTTTTGAACTCTTCTATAACTTTAAAACAAAATATCAGCCACGCCCCCTTTATTATTGTTACCACTTTAGCCTATTTGCTGCAGCACAGCTAATGAATACATGGGTTATAGTGAATACTTGTAGATTCTCTTGAAAACCAAGCCCAGAATAGGAAGAAAAGAATGAGGAAGATGGGAGGAAGCCAACGGCGGTATATTTTTATTACCGTTGGGTGTCTTCTTTTTTGTTTTTATGACATCTTCGTAGCATATGATTCACTTATTTAAGCGTACCATTCAGTGGTTTTTAGTATATTCACAGAGCTGGGCATTGTCTTAAGCATGTGGGATACATTCTGACTTCTTAGGTCTTGAAGTTTCAGCGTTTATTTTTTAAAACATTTTATTATGGAGAATTTCAGATGCACACAAAAGTAGACCAGAAGAGCATAATGAACCCCAGGTACCCAGTATCCATCTTTCTCTCTGACCAGCTTTCTTTCCTCTTTACCTTCATTCATTCTCCAGGGTTATTCCAGACATTGTCCTATTTCTTCCATGACTGTTTCAGTCTGTACCTATATAAGCTGATTTAAAAAAAACATGACTACATTAGTGTTCACATTAAAATTTTTAATAATTATTTAATATTAAATAACCAGCTAGTGTCCAAATTTCTAATAAATGTTAAAATTTTTTACCTTTATTTTATAACTTATTGAAAGCTAAGTTTTATTAATGTACAAATTAGTTGGTGAAGAATTTGGAGTCATGTTAAATACTTGTACAATGTGTTTTAATATCTGCTTCAAATAAATTTGTGCGTCTGAAATAAAATCCCACAGATTCCAAGGTACATTTTACCTTCTTTCTTCCTGGACAGAACAGCCCTCGGACTCTCTTTTGGCCACTCGCTCTTGTTGGCTTACCTCTGCAGGAGGCTGCTTCTCTCACCTTTCCGTGAATATTCAGTCCGCTTGGTTGGCGATTTCCTGGTCTTGCCCTTCTTACCTGTAGGACTGAGGGAACCTGAACATTCTGTACTGAGGAAACAGAACAGAGGGCTGGGTGTGGCAGAAGTCCATCTTGCCTTCCTGGTGGTGCTCTGATGGGATAAGTAATGCATTCTCTTGGGGGTGGAATGGGGTGGGCAGGGGTGGGGAAATGATTAATAGAATTTATTTCTACCTAACAGCGCTGATATGTTAAAAAGGAATGGCCTCCGGAAGCAAGCCAACTTGTAACTTGGATGAGGTGACTTGCTGGCTTTGAGAGCACCATTAGACAAGGGAAAGGGAACTTCTGCTGGCTAAATAACCCCCTAGCTGTGTCTCCCTAAGAAGATACAGTTCAAGTAATAACAGCACAGGAATAACCATAGTCATCTAGAATTTTGTGCAGGTCAAATCCCGTTACAACAAATTTCAGTAGGATATCCAAATTCCTTGTTTGTCTTTTCCTACAAAGTATCAAAATAAAAAAAAATACATATATATATACAGTATATCAGATTATAGAACTTTTTTTGTTCTTAACTGTCTTTGGGGAGAAAAAGCACAAGGATTTAATATTTGGGGGACATTTCAGCCCCATCGGACATTCTGACTGACACTGTTGCCAGTTCCCCCACGACTGGGATCACAGATGTAAGTCTGCCCATCGCCCCTGGTTGCTCCTTGAGCTTCCCAGCGCGGGAGTGTTTATTTAGTTGTGCAGGCCACAAAGTGTAGTGAGCACCAGGGTTTGCTGGGGAGACCAACAATAAAGAAAAGATGGAGTCCCTATTCACTAGGAACTTGTAGGCCGCTGGGAGGGAGCAGCTAAGGTGTAGGTCTACGGCCGCCCGTGGTACGGTCAGGAGGGTATTTTGGAGGTAAGGAAGGAGTGGCGCTTTCATGGTACCTAGGTACTCCTCCCGAGGGTTTTTATCACACCCTACGTCAAGCCATCAGCAAGAGTCTAAAAGTATTTCTGTAGTATTTTCATTTTGTAGCTTTCATTGTAACGGGATTTAACCTGTAGCATATTTTCATCAGAGAAATGCAGATTACACAAATGAAAATATCATATATCCCCCATTTGTACTTTCTGTACTCTGTACAAAGTGTACTTAACTGTGTGTTAAAGATATTATTGAGTATGTCTAAGTGCAGATCTTTTGCAGATAACTTCATATGAACGTGGATATTTATTTTGTTTACTTTTATATCGAGTAAACTAGAACATGTACTGTTTATACAAAACATTAAATGTCTGTGGGATGTCATTTCCGTGTATGATGGATGGGAGCTGTCGCTTTAAACCGCTTAGGTGTTTTGAATGATGCTAGAGTAGCTGGTGGTGCTTAACGTGGCATTTTTTTTCCTGTCCACACTTTCTACCCTTGGTACAGGTATTTTTGATAAAGCTGTGGAATGGAAAGGTATGTTTTTCCTGGGATGTTCAAGAATCTTTTACCTTAACATTTTTAAAGAGCTTCCTTTATGGGCTTCTGTGTCTGACGTAAGCAGACTTAGTTTAATTTTAACAAATAACATCTTTCTAGGGGCAGTATTTGAGTATAAAATTTTGACAGGACACGTTTGAAGGTTTTTAAAGCACTTGGGGTGGGGGGTTGCTTTTAAAAGATAAGATCTGCCATGAAGAAAGGATGTGGCCAGAGAGTTGCTTATGGTAGTTCGTGGTTGACGTGTGTTATTGACTCGATCCTGGTTACCAATAATTTGCAATTTCATTGAGGAGAGTGATGAAAGTATCTCTCAATACGTTAGCATACGAAATAAGTTCGGGCCTTTATTAAACTGGCACAGGCCTCTCTCGGGTGGAGGAAGACTCCACACTGAGCTAGTGGTGCCCTGATGATCAGGCTCGGCCGCGCAGAGTGGGTGCCAGGCTTCCTGCCCACACAGGGCACCCTCGTCCACCCTGTGCTGACCTCGGTGGCCGCGAGCCCATGTGCGCCCCCTGCCCTTGCAGGACAGCACCCTCCTGGGGCTGGCGTTGCCTCAAAAGACCCACCTGGCTAAACAAGATAAGCCAGCCCAGCGTTTATCTTGAGGAGGCCTGATTGGGAGAGCAGCCTCCACTGACTTTCCTCCAGCAATGAAATTGTGAAAAG
The DNA here is from genome assembly GCF_964270905.1 of Leucopleurus acutus. Taxonomy (NCBI): domain Eukaryota; kingdom Metazoa; phylum Chordata; class Mammalia; order Artiodactyla; family Delphinidae; genus Leucopleurus; species Leucopleurus acutus. Next base: position 104,528,999 of record NC_139151.1, on the reverse strand, counting down.
GTACTCGGGATGGTGGTGAGACTCACAGCTGTGTGGTCTCGACAGCACATCCCTTTTCTCGTAAAGAAATGAAGTGCTTCCTCAGGTGTTGGTCCTAGTGTGGGACACTGGTGGTGCATTTAGACTGCGCTGAGAAACACTCGCTAAAGATCTGTGATGTTTTGTAAACCGTGACTGTTCTGATGGTTGCAAAGTTAGTGTCTGCTCAGTGTTCCCCATCTCACTGGAAGTGTTTGCTTTTTCTCATTCGTAGCGGTCCTGTAATAAGGAGGGATCCGAACAAGCTCAGAAAGACAATGAATTTCAAGTAAGTAATTCAGTCCGTTCTGCATTTGTGTGAGGTGTGAGCTGGTGGTGGGCAGCCTTGCCCCCCTGCTCTGGCAGTGCCCCTTCCTGCCCTGGCAGTGCCCCTTCCTGCCCTGGAGTCCTGCTGTGTGTCCCAGAGGAGGGGCTCTGGGGGTACTGGGAGCTGCCACAGTGAGACCCAGCGAACAGTCTGTGTTCCATTTCCTACTAAGGGTGTAGGGAGTGGACTTGGTGCCTTTAGGGTGATCTGAACAGCATTTGGGGTGCTAGGAGGTGGCGGCTTGGGGTGACCTGCGTGCGTGATACTCTGATGTGGAGGCAGTCTGTCGCTGCCCAGGTGTCTCAGTGGCTGCCCTTCCCCGGGGCGGGCAGGAGTGTTTTTCCCTCTGCGTGGTGCCCAGCTCCTGAAGGCTTCTTCCTAAATACGAGATTTCACTCAGAAATGCGTATATTCAGAAGAGCTTGAGGTCCAGAGCACCTGCCCCCTCTTTGAGGCTCAGAGGTGGGGCGTCTGGAGTCGTGATCTCCACACTCCAGGGAGTGAACAACTTCTGAGCACACTCCCCTGGTGTGTGGAGGTTTGTGTATAACGGGGGGAGTGTGTGGGTGTGCGTGTGTAGCATACACACCACGCACCCCGTAATATCGACACACGTAAATACACTGGTTTTACTAATTGTATACGAATTATTAAAGTGATCAAGAAAGAGAAATGTAGAAGAGGTGAGAGCATATAAAGGAATAAAAGCGCTGCTGTTCTTTCCTCGCGGTTCCGTGGATGTTTTGCATGAGCCCTGCTCCGGAGACCGTGGTCTAGAGGATCTGGAATGTATGCTCTCTGGGGTGACGCTGACTGAGAAGCTGTCAGTGGGAGGTGACTGACGTTCTGTCTTCAGCCTCCTGGGCCCTTTGTGTGTAGACTTTCGTCCTTCCTGGGAGTTGAAGCTGTCGGGTCACTAGGACCTCCACGACGCTAAATCTGAAGTGTGTTTCCAGCTCTCGTTTTATCTGGACTTCTTAGCAGCGAAGGCGGCCAGGACACAGGGACATGAAGTAAAGGCCCCTCGTTTCCTGCACCCCTCCTTGCCTCCTTTGTGGGCTCAGTCTGTGATTGTCTTAAGTACTCGGAGTCCCCAGGCCTGAGGCCCTATTTCCACCCCCCGCCTTACCAGGCCACCTGATCCAAAGCTGGTCCTTGCGTTTCTCCTAGGGGCCAAGAGTCTGCAGCTCCTCCAGCCCACAGCCCTGCTTGGAACTAACACTAGCTGCTACCCGTCTCCTGGGGTGTCTCACCAGGTCCAAGACCGAACCCATACTCTCCCCACCCCTCCAAACAGCAAAATCTAAATCTGGCCTTTCTGGGCAGGCCGGGAAGCAGGGAGTCACCTTCTGTACCCTTGTCCCCTCACCCCCGTGTCCCATCCACAAGTCTGTTGGTGGTTTTCCTTTGAACCATATCTTGGATCTGTCTACTTTCTCTCCATCTGGACTGTGCACCTGCCTAGTCCAAGCTGCTACCAGCTCCTCCCTGGGCTTCCGCTTCCACTCTTATTTCCTGCAGACCATCCCTTCGTCTTTGCCAGAGCCAGCTTTTGAACTGCTCATCCGATCGCGTCAGCCTCTTGCTTACAATCCTTCGGTAGTGGCTCTCTGCCCTGGTCCCGGTTAGGTGGGCTTTATCCTGCCAGGTCCTGGCAGCCTGACCCCCGCCGAGCTTCCTGGTCTCATCTCATAACGCCCTCCCGCTTCCCTGCTCTCCAGCCGTGTGACCCTAAGCTGTGTGGTTTCCTTCCTGCCACGGGGCCTTTGCAGATGCTGCTGCTTCTGGCTGGAATGCTCTGCTCTTCAATCCGCACCACTCCCCGCAGCTGCTACTTACAACTGGGATCTCGGCTCCCAGGTTCCTTCCACAGGGAGCCCCTTCCTGCTCTCTCATCTAGGTTTGCTCCTCCATTCGTGCTCCTACAGCACCGAGTGCCTCACCTTTGCACTTTCCGTGACTGTAAGTTTCCGTATTACGTGTTAACGTCTGCCTGTTCTTATGAGATTCTAAACTCAGGGCGGGATCCCGCTGCTTGTGCACACTCTTCTGTCCCTTCCTCTCATTAGTCCAACGTGCCCTCGCCGCCGCGGACCCGCACGTCACTGCCACACCACCTCCTCCTCCTGCGCCGGCTGGATCTCTGCTCGGGGCCCAGCAGGCAACAGTAGTAGGTGCTGTGATTTTGTTTTTGATCCTCTGCGTCAGAAGGTGGGCAGTTGGCTGTCAGAATGGGGAAGGTGGTTTGTGTCCCTTGAGCCTCTTTGAATGGCCGGTCTCCTCCAGCGGGAGGCCTGGCTCCATTCCCGTTTGTGGTGCTAAGCCGCAGGAGGGGGCCAGCGAGTCTGGTGGGCTCACCTCCCTGGCCTGCGCTGTGTGTGTCTCACCTTCTTTGCTCTTTGGCCTCCCCTCCCCACCAGAGAAATGCTGTTACGTCTTCTCAGGAGGGTCATAATCTCGATATTATTGCTGGACTTTTTAAAGGAGGAAAACCACACAGATGAATTGAGAAGTCAGTCTAACCCTCCCCCAGCCTTCCACCCCGGCCCCTCCCCCTCTTCTGCCCGCTCTGCCCGGGTGTCCGTCTGACCCTGTCCCCGTTGCTCCCAGAGCCACTCTTGGTTCTGTCACCGACAACTTCTGTGTTGCCAAATCCAGGGCCCACTTTCCTCTGCCCCCTGTTCGCTGTCTCCACGGCGTCTGACACAGGACATGCTGTCGCCCGTCCTGACAGCAGGCATCGTCGCCTCCCGCACTACCGGCTGCCCCGGTTCCCCTCCTGCTGACCCGGCTACATCAGGGGGTGTTAGGTTGCCGTGTAAAATGGGTTTCGCTGTAGGCACAGTCGGTTGGAAACATTGCTGTAGGTGCTGGGCGTCCTCAGGCTCTGTGCTGCGCCTCTTCGGCCAGTTCGTTAGCTTTAACGCTGGCCGTACGCCGAGGACTTTGTATCTGGCCCAGACCCCGCGGCAGCCCCAGCAGCTTCTCCGGGCTGATTCGGTCCTCTTCTTCCTCGGTTCCTCTGCTCCATGCATCGGCCCCTCCCAGGCCTTGCTTTGCCCCCGTCAGTGTCACCGTATCTGCTTGGGGGTGGCCACCCCGTCACGCTCCATGAGGATACCCTCTGCTCCTTCTCTGCGCTGCCCCGGTCTGCCGATGGCCCTGCTCGGTTCCGGCCGTTTCTGTCCCTGGAACGCAGGCTCTGTCCGGGCAGCAGCCATGTGTGTCTTGTTCTTATTGTTTCCCTGGGGCTTAGCACATGCCGGGTACAGAGTATATGTCCAAGTTATATTTGGGGGGGGTGAATATATGAATGAGTATTTCTGAAGCCATCGTGATTCGTTTCAAGTTGAGGTATTGAGCTGCTCTCCTGAGAAAGCAGGACCAGCCGTGGGTGGATGGTGGGGGCCGAGCCCGGGTGCTGCAGGCAGTGGACCGGGTCACGCCCTTGCGCCTGTCCTTCACTGAGCTCGCTTTCCTTGAGGGTTTTGAGACCTGAGGATACCTGCTGTCCTTCGTAACCTACCCATCCTTCTTGCTTGTGACTTGGCATTTTCTTTCATTTCCTTCCTCTCCAAATTCTTCCCTCCACACACCACCACCCCTTCTCCCTACTGTGAATAAATATTGAACTGCAGTATCACAGAAGAACAAAGGTGTTTCTTGTTCACAGTGTGCAGAGCAGTGCTGAAGAGAATTGGTAAGTCTCTTTCCATCTTCTCTCCACCATCCTGGCACCAGGTGGACCCTGCTCTGGAGGATCCTGGACAGTGTGGCTTTGGCCCCGGTACCAGTGATGGTGCCACGTGTGAAGTCAGCTCCCAGCAGACTTTGCACTGCGTGGGCACCACGCACACTTCCTGGTCATACTGTGGGTTAAATCTGTGTCTAGAACTAGACATTTCAGACGTAAAGGGCTATTTCGGATTGGCTGCACATGTGTGTCTTACATATGCCAACCCGAGTGCCCTCCAGCTTAGTCACTCTACACAGAAAAAGGTTGAAAAACCAAATTTTAATCCTGGCAAAATCCTGGCTCCGTAGGACAGAGGAGATCCCGATCCTACTCTTTGGAAACAGTTGGGGAGTGGGTTGGAGTTTTGAGGTGGGAGACTGTACAGAGGGCAAGGGGCTGCCAAGAGCCACTGCTTGCAGGTGGCCTGGTCTGGGCCGAGCCCTGCACCTCCTCGTCCACGATGCCAGCCTCCGATCGCTCAGGCGGGCGGCAGCAGAGGGTTCGCTTCCCGTGGGGTGTCTCTGAGGCCGGAGTTGAGGTGAATGGGGCCAGCACTGCCCGCACCTCCTGCCTGGGTTTGCTGTGAGGTCAGGTGAGCGAGTGAAACGTTTTGCCAGCTCAGTAGAGCTGTTAGGAATTCGTTCTCATTCTCTAAGCGTTTAAGAAATAAAACCTGTCTGGTCGAATCCTCCTAAAATCCATTAGCTAGATAGATCAGTGCTGTGTCTGGATTGTCGTTGTCTTAGTCTGCTCGGGCTGCCAGAAAAAGCCACCTGGGTTTATTCTTCATAGTTCTGGAGGCTGGAGGTCCAAGGGCAGGGTGCCACCACGGCCAGGTTCTGGTGACGGCCTCTTCCTGGCTTGTAGATGCCGTCTTCTGCCTGTGTCCTCACGTGGCGGAGAGGGAGGCAGAGACAGAGAGAGAGGGAGAGAGGGCAGGCTCTCTGGGGACTCCTCTTACAGGGATACTGACCCCATCAGGGCTCCACCCTCGTGGCTTCACCTAAATCCATCACCTCCCAAAGGCCCCACCTCCAAATAGCATCGCACTGGCAGTGAGGGCTTCAACCTCTGAATTTTGGGAGGACACAGTCCGGTTCATAGCAGTCATATGTACAGAACTGCAAATTAGTGAATAGAGATTGGGCCTCACAAGGTGATGATGGTTAGATCATAATTGTGGAGATTATACAAGATGGTGGATGGATTACCAACAAACCCATTCTCCCCAAAATGTAAAAGTGACTGAATTACTTTTTACTTTAATGTGGCCCCATGTCCTTTGGAAGTAGCTTTTCTTTTTTGTTTTCTTCTCGCCAACTTTAGAATCATGTCCCTGCCTGATGAGTTTGTCCTGCTAAGTCTCTCCATCCGTTTTGGTAAAATGAGTGTATTGTAAAGAGCTCTGTTTTATTGAGCAGTGTTTCTCTGAGATCCTGTCCCCACGGCCCCTTTCTGAACAAGGGGTGACCTAGAATCACCTGAGAGTGTTTCCAGACCACACCTGGTGCCCCTCCCGACACATCGCCATAGAAGCTCCTCAAGACGCTTGGGCACAGGGCTCCTTCCCGCCCTTCGCCCCAACCGATGGAAACTCTTAAGCTGTAATTTCCTGCTTAAGGGAAGAACACTAAGGAGTGGATTTGAACTGAGACCAAAAGGTGGATTTTGAAGGCAGAATGGCTCTAGATCCCACTTCGTTATTAGGAGTAACTAAAGGCGGAACGTAGGAGCGTCAAAGAGGTGTAGACAAGAAGACAAATGTTAAACGACAGAGGAGACTGGGGATAAGAGCAGAAAACCGAAACCTTGAGCGCCCTGTGCTAGGGTGCACTTTGGCATGGGCCCCGCACCCCGTGGGGGACCCCGCAGGCCAGTTTCATGGGCAGAGGGCCCTTTGAACCATTTTCTTTCCCTGGGCACTCTCGACCAAAAAGCAGATCAACCGTCACCAGAATGGATGGAATTGTTGTGACCTTTGATAAGATGCCAAGGGTGAGACTCATATGAGTTTTAAAATAAATAGAAGCGATAGAATATTGATACTGTTTTATTTTTGGAACCAGTGACCTAAATTCAACTTGAATTTTAAATCTCATCAATATAGTGTGATGTTTGCCAGCATGGGTCCTGAAGTTTACAGATCTGTTTCTTCGTATTTAAAGTGGGGACAGTGGTAATAAAAACAACAATTGGTAAAAATAATGATGATGATGATGCGCCCTCAGGGTTGCTGTGGGAGTGGGTGAAACGGCTCGTGTGAAAGGACTGCCAATGCCTGGCTCGTGGTCCACACTCACTAACTGGCTGTGTGTTGCCATCTGTTTCAGGGCGCCGAGGCCATGGTTCTGGAGAGCGTTATGTTTGCCATCCTTGCAGAGAGGTCGCTGGGGCCAAAGCTCTTTGGCATCTTCCCCCAAGGCCGCCTGGAGCAGTTTATCCCGGTAAGATGTGCGGAAGGCTGGTCAGGTGATGGGAGCCACAGCGAGAAGACAGAGTCTGTCTCGTCACCGTCAGTGCAGGAGCCCGAGGCGCTGTGGTCCGAAATAGTAAATGTGGCCTATGTTATCACAGAAGTAAAGAAAAACAAAATTGCTCTTGAATTTACATCAAAACCTCTGTCTTTCCTGCAAAGATACGTTCATCCATTCAGAACCATGCAGACCTTGTTTAACTGAGCTTCGCAGATGCTGGGTTTTTACAAATAGAAGGTCTGTGGTGGCCCTGCATTGTCAGACAATGGTTAGCATTTCTGAGCAATAAGATATTTTGTAATTAAGGTATGTACATTGTTTTTTGAGACATAATGTTATTGCCACTTAATAGACTGAAGTGTAGTGTAAACATTACTTTTGGACACGCTAGGAAACCAGAAAATCCACGTGACTCGCTTTGTTGCGGTCGCTTTACTGTGCTGGTCTGGGACCGGACCCCCGGAATCTCCGAGGAGGCCTGTTTGTGAAACCTAACAACTTCCGGGCCTTGGTTATAGAACCTGCTGCAGGACGTGGCCCTGCCCGCACTGTGCCACGTGTCTGGTCTTTGCCCGGCGGGCGCCACCACTGCTCTTTCCCTTGTCTCCCACTGCCCCCCCCCTCACTTTAGGGTCTCCCCTGCCCTCATGTGCCTGTCAAGTTCCTTCACATTTCAAGGCCTTGCTCAGATCCTCTGTTTGCAGGACTGTTTTCTCTTCCCTGCTGTGCTGAGGCATTCTTAGTGTTGCCCTAGCATCCGCCAGTGTGCCTTGTTTAGAGTTCTGTGTGCATAGCCCCCGCCCTGTGCCCCGTGCCCTGTGTCCTGAGCCCCGAACCCCGAAGAGGGCTTTAAGCCTCAAGAGTTCCCAATAAAGTTGAGTGTGGGGCAGGTCTGGGCCTCGTGACCGGCTCGTTTGGGTGGAGATGCCGAGCCTTGCTGGCCTGTGTTTCCGCTCGTGGAAGGGCACCCCTTCTTGAGCTCTGTGAGCTCCCTAAGGGCTAGGGGCTGCTGCCTTCATGTCTTGCCTCATGTGATGTCTTGGCCATGAGAGGCCTCGGTGTGCAGGGCCGCCCAGTACAGTCGTGCAGGCGGTGCAGAGCACAAGGACACCTGGCCGACAGGGTGCTCTGCTCGCCAGGCCTGCGTCCAGCGGGGGCTGGAGGGGGCGTGGTGCCCTCTTCTCGTTCACACGTGGTGCCGTGTGTGCCAGCTGCCAGCCTGGGGCGTGTTTGAAGGAATGGATGTACCTCCCTATATGGAAGAGTCCTTTCAGTCTTTTCCCTGGCGCCTGGGTGTAGGTTTTTTTGTTTTTTTGTTTTTAATATAAATTTATTTATTTATTTTTGGCTGCGTTGTGTCTTTGTTGCTGTGCACGGGCTTTCTCTAGTCACAGTGAGCAGGGGCTACTCTTCGTAGCGGTGCGTGGGCTTCTCATTGTGGTGGCTTCTTGTTGCGGAGCATGGGCTCTAGGCTCATGGGCTTCAGTAGTTGTGGCACACGGGCTCAGCATTTGTGGCTCACGGGCTCGAGAGTGCAGGCTCTGTAGTTGTGGCGCACAGGCTTAGTTGCTCCGTGGCACGTGGGATCTTCCCGGACCAGGACTCCAACCCGTGTCTCCTGCATTGGCAGGCGGATTCTTAACCACTGCACCACCAGGGAAATCCCTGTAGTTTATAGTTTTATTTATAGTCTTCCCATTAAAGACAGTAACATCTGCCTAGCATGAGAATCAAATGAGATAGCAAAGTATTAGAATTTTGGAAATACAAAACACTTCGTATGGTTATAAGTGCCAACGTGGATCCATCTTAAAAAACATAATGTTGATAAAACCAAATTGCAGAAGGCTACAAACGGTATCACAGCATTCATATAAAGCCCAGTAAAAAGCAAGATACAAATTGTTTAATAAATACACACGTGGGCCACTCTCACCTTCTGCGATGGCCCACACTCTGTCTGTGGAGTGTGTTTCTCCCTAAATAAATCCATTACTTACCTTAAAAAAATTTTTTTAAAAGGGGCTTCCCTGGTGGCGCAGTGGTTGAGAGTCCATCTGCCGATGCAGGAGACACGGGTTCGTGCCCCAGTCCGGGAAGATCCCACATGCTGCGGAGCGGCTAGGCCCGTGAGCCATGGCCGCTGGGCCTGCGCATCTGGAGCCTGTACTCTGCAATGGGAGAGGTCACAACAGTGAGAGGCCCATGTACCACCAAAAAATAAATAAATAAATTTAAAAAATAAATAAATACACATGTGATAAAACTTCCCTTTTTAGAAAAGGTAGAGGACCAGTGAACACAACTTAGAATAATGGAAACGTCTCGAGGGGAAACACAGCTCCTTGAGATCAGGGCACGTAGGTGGTTATGTCTATGGAATAGTTACTGTTCTCCTGTTCTTTTTGTTTTTTGTAATTTTTTTTAACTTTTTTTTTTAATCTTTATTAAATTTGTTACAATGTTGCTTCTGTTTTATGTTTTGGTTTTTTGGCTCCCTATCTCCCCACCAGGATCGAACCCACACCCCCTGCATTGGAAGGTGAAGTTTTAACCATTGGACCGCCAGGGAAGTCCCTGTTCTTCTTTTAAAGTTTTAAAGTTCTCTACTCGTGTACACGTTTACTACATAACATAGTAAAGATTTTTTAAAAATTATTTTAAAATGCTAGGTTGAACCATATGAAACTGCCAGGGTTCAACTGTTTCTGCCGCCACAAACAGCGACTCCATTTGCCTCAGCCTGTCAGCGTGTGTTATTTCCAGGTTTACCCTTGACCGCTGAATGGGGTGAGATGAATGGGGTTCATCTCACCTGTTCCCATGGCTGTCCTCCAGCAGACACACGAGAGCAGTGACCTCTGAGAATGGTAGTCAGTCTCATATCTCTTTGTGCTGGGAAAAGAGCTTGGATTCCAAGATTTGTTCACGTTGGAGCACGTTAGCTTTAAATTATCCCCGTTGCCAAACCAGTTACGGGCCTTCTTTAACAGCTGAATGAAAGCTCCGCCAGCTGCCTCGAGGAGTCCTTGGTGTCCCGCCGCTAGACGCCGAGTTCCCTGTCCTTGTCGCGACTTGATAACTTGGGAGAGTCTGGGGTTGAGGGGAGGATCGAGCCTGATGCTTTCAGGGAGCTCTCAGCTCCGATCACGAGGCACCTGCCATCCTTTGAGACTTCCATGGCTGGGTGCTGGCCCGGGGCCTTGACCTGCAGCGTCTGCTTTAGTTCAGAGCTCCCTGTCGGGGACTTGATGTCCTGGTTCCCATTTTACAGAACCCAGAGAACGAGGCACAGAGGTATAAAAGTACACCCTTGGCCACATAGCGTTGAAATGAGTGTTAAACCCAGAATTTGAGCTGGGGTTTCTCTAACTTGGGGACACTCACTCTTAACTCCTGTGCTGTATGGCTTCGGATTCTCAGAAAAATCTCTCTTTGGGTTTCGGTAGGGAAGTGGTTGGTTTGGAAAAGATAAGAGGTGCTCCCGTGGGTAGCCGTGAAAGCGCAGCCAGGACGAGTGTGGCCGCAGGCTGCACTAGCAGAAGACGGAGGAAGCCCCCTGCCACACCTGTCCCTGGTCGGCTTTGCCCTGAGAGCCTGCTCTGGGCCAGGCTGGGTGCTGAGCTGCCCCGAGGTCAGGAGTGGGAAACCCTCGCCCCAAGCGCCTGGCGCCCCTTCTGCTGGGAAGCTGTTCTGAGCACCACACCGCCTGCCCTGTGTCTGGGAGGAGGGCTGAGCCGATGGGGGAGCTGGACGCGGGCCACGGCATAAACTGCTGACGACCCGGCGCTTTGAGCCTAGGAAGGAGCCCCCCGCAGTGTGGGGTAGAGTGACGGGAGAGCAGGACCATAGGTGCGTGAGAAGGACTTTGTCACAGCGAAATGGACCTTTGTGGCTGGCCTGCCCCTCGCTGAGAAGTGCTGTCTGCAGGGCACAGTGCCCGTTCTGAAGGAATTTTGTGCCCTGGATGAGACTTAGATGTCCTACAAAGACGCTTCTAGCTCTAGGGCTGTGTGATCTCACGCTTCAGGGTTACCTGGATGAATGCCATTTTCTAACTCCCCTTTTTAATTCCAGAGCCGGCGATTAGACACTGAAGAATTAAGTTTGCCAGATATTTCTGCAGAAATAGCTGAGAAAATGGCCAGATTTCATGGTATGAAAATGCCATTCAATAAGGAACCAAAATGGCTTTTTGGAACAATGGAAAAGTAAGTGATCAGCCGCTGGGCTCTCACCTAGCTTCCCGCCGGTGGCTCCCAGGGGTTCCAGAGCAGCTCTTACTTGCCGTGCGGGTCAGAGGCCTTCCCCGGTCCGCCAGCGCACAGGCTGTCCGCTGGTGATGATTGTCTCATGAATAAATTGTTCTTGAGTGTAAAAATCAATTCCTGAACCAGGAAAGAAGACTGTTTGCAGAAATGCTCCTGAACAGGCTGGATGGGCAGAAAATCCACATCCTAGAGTGTGCTGAGCCCCAGACCCTTTTCCCTCCTCTCCGTCTGGGGTCAGGGGCCCTGCGGGTTTTGCATGGTTACATTGAACTAGAGCCCCAAAAGCAAGCTAGGTGAATTGAGCACTGATCCTTTGTTCCCTTCTTTTGCAAGATACCTGAATCAAGTGCTGAGAATTAAATTTACTGGGGAATCCAAAGTTAAGCAGCTCCACAAATTCCTCAGTTACAACCTGCCTTTGGAACTAGAAAACCTGAGGTGAGTGTTTGCTTCCATTTCCTAACTTAGTAAAAGTGCATCTGTCCAGAAATGTAAATGTTCTTAGTCACCACGCCTGCTTTCAATGAACGTTAGGAAGCATCACCTGAGGCTTGGTGTTTTGTGGGATGAGTTTAAACAGATTAATTCTGTCATCGGGAATTACAGTTTTATATGAGTGGCATCACCTCTCCTCTTTTACATTGGTTTTGTGGGATAAGTTTAAACAGATTAATTCTGTCATCTGGAATTACAGTTTTATATGAGTGGCATCACCTCTCCTCTTTTACATTGGTTTTGTGGGATAAGTTTAAACAGATTAATTCTGTCATCTGGAATTGCAGTTTTATATGAGTGGCTTCACGGAGGAAGTAAAATTCCAGAATTCTAGTCCTGGTCAGTGACTAGGGCGGTAGGTTTTTTCTGAAACAAAAACGAAAAACAAGGGGCTTCCCTGGTAGTGCAGTGGTTGGGAGTCTGCCTGCCGATGCAGGGGACGCAGGTTTGTGCCCCGGTCTGGGAGGATCCCACATGCCGCGGAGCGGCTGGGCCCGTGAGCCATGGCCGCTGAGCCTGTGCGTCCGGAGCCTGTGCTCCGCAATGGGAGAGGCCACAACAGTGAGAGGCCCGCGTACCGCAAAAAAAAAAAAAACAAGAACCATGGGGGCAGGCCAGCGAGTGTCAGCCGATGAGGGGAACAGATCAGCCCAAGCTAGCGGGGGATGGAGTAAGAAGCTTGACACTGGTTTCTGAGTAGATGCTACGCTGGTGTCTCCAGGGTGCGGGGGGCACGCAGGCTTCTAGCCTTCATCCATCGCCTGAGTGTCAGCATTTCCACCTTTAACTACTCACATATTTGAGTGTCTGCTGAGCCAGCATCAGGATTGGTTCTGAGGAGATGTGACCAAGACAGTCTGCAAGGAGCTTCTCTTTTGTTAGGAGAGAGAGAAAATAAGTAAATAAAAAAATGTCAGGTTGTGATGAGAGCTGTGAAGGAAACCAGAGGTCAAAACAGACTGACACAGAGGGCTCTGCCTGGGGTCCGAGGTCAGAGGGCTCCGAGGAGGGCCCCCCTGAGTGGGGAGAGCGTGTGCAGAGGTCCTGCCACGGGAGGGAGCTGAAAGGGTGAGAAGTAACAGCAAAACCTTCCTTTTCCAGATCATTACTTGAATCCACTCCATCTCCAGTCGTGTTTTGTCACAATGACTGTCAGGAAGGTAAGAATTGCTGCCTGTTATGCTGAAGGTGGGGCTCGTGTGTCTACTGAGAAGATTCCCTCCAATGTGTGTGATAAATGCCAGGTGCCCATGAAGAGAGGGTTAGGCGCATGGAATTATGGCACGGCCATGCACGAAGTGTTGTGTGACTATTAAGAGTGAGGTCGAGTTTTATACAAACCAACAGAAAAATCTCCAGGCTACATCAAGAGGAGAAAAAGCGAGTTTTAGAAAAACGTGTAGGGTATCATCCCATTTCTGTACGAAAACATGTGAGAATATCCACTAAACCGAGAGCTGGGATACACGAAGTCACGTATTTGTTCAGTGTTTAACTCCTTTCGGTAAACATGTCAGTTGGCTTTGTCAGTCCGAAAGGCATCAAAGAGGAAGATGGCTCCTCGGCCAGTCTGGGGGTGCTTGCCTTCTGCCCCTGCAGCCCACCACGCTGGCCAGGGCCCCCTTCTCTCTCAGCATTGGCTCACATGCTTCTAATGACTTCGGGTTTCTCTGCTTTAAAAAATTGCACTCCCATGTACCCCTTACTGTAACCAGACTCTACCCAGTGTTATTTCAAACATAACAGTTTCGTCAGAGGCCCCATCCGGCCGGGCACCTCCCCCCGATACTGCCGTGGCGCCTGGCTTTGCCTTGCTGTCCTCATCCTGCCCAGCGCAGCTGGCTGAGGTCCACCCTCGGGCCCTTTCCAGGCTCTACGGCTTGTTTTTAATTTGGAGAACAGTCCCTGGTGAAGACTTGTCATCAGTGAGACGGTAGTTTGAGCCAGAATACCTGTTACTAATTAGCTGATGATTGCTGGGCAAGTCGGGTCAAGCAGCCTCGTGTGTGTAATGGGTGATGGTGAACGGCCCAGAGGTCGCCGACGGGCTGAGGGAGGCCCCCGCCGGCCACGGCAACACGGGGAGAGCGTGGAGGGGGCGGGAGCTGGACACTGGGTCTGGCCCCGATTCTCCTATCAGTGACTCCCAGAAACGGACGATGTGTGCCGAAAAGCCTTGAACCTGGCTCAGCAGAGTCCACCCGCCAGCGCCACCGTGAGAGATGCAGCACGTTGGGTAGAGCGTGGGCCTCTCCGAGCATGTGCCTGGGGGGCCAGTCTGGCAGTCAAGCCCCTTCTGCCCAGAATTCAGCCTTAAGGGAAAGAAATATGGTCGTGGGAGCACTGTCTGTGCTCTCCTCCTTGGGGGCAAAGCAGTGGGGCCTGTGTGGACACCAGGGCCCAGCTTCCCAGCTGGGGGCCACAGCCCCGCCCGCCTCGGGGCTGCTGGGGGTGCCAGAGCTCCGGGGTGCCGAGCAGACCTTTCCCTTCCTGCCCCCGTGTGGAAATGGGGGGGAGCCCAGGCCACGCTGCTCTTGGGGTGCTGGCAGCAGGGCTCTCGGGCCAGGCCTCCCAGGTCAGTGCTGCTCCTGGCACCCTGTCCCCCCGTCCCGTGACTCGGCCACGTCCGCTCGCCGCGTGGTCAGGATGCCCTTACAGGATCAGAACCACCCTGGGCCCTGTGGTTGGAGACCTGCGCCTTCGATGACAGAACGTGCCCAGAGCAAAGGTCGTGTCATCCAAACCTTTTTGCAGGTAATATCTTATTGCTGGAAGGCAGGGAGAATTCTGAAAACCAGAAACTGATGCTCATCGACTTTGAATACAGCAGTTACAACTACAGGTAAAGTCACATGTTTTTATTTCAGTATTCTGTATGTGTGCGGAACGAAGGAGAAAGTAGGTCACGATACCATCCTGAGTTGGAAGTTTCCTCCCTGGAGGCCAGCACTTTGTGTCCCAGCGGCTGCAATGGCCGCGTGGGGCAGCGCAGCCTGTTCTCAGCTGCGTCAGTGGGAGCAGGGGCCAGGTCCTCAGAATCCAGAACTTGGCCTTTCGTTGGCTTCACCAAAGCACTGACCGCAGGACGGCACTCCTGATCGGTTGCTCCAGACAGCGGGCCAGGGTGCTTTGGTCTGTCCCGTCACTGAAGCATTCATGCTTTCGGGACCCCGGGGTCCCAGGGGCGCTCGCAGCGGGGCTGCTGCCTCATTTTCTGTGCCTCTCGCTCTTTTTCAGGGGATTCGACATTGGGAATCATTTCTGTGAATGGATGTACGATTATAATTACGAAAAGTACCCTTTTTTCAGAGCAAACATCCTGAAGTATCCCACCAGGAAGCAACAGGTAGGGGACTCGTGTTTGTATTCAGTGCACTTACTGAGAAGTAAATCACATACCTCAGCTTTACCCAGTCAGAGGTGATTACAGCTTCACTTTTAAAGATGCCCTTTTAAAACCATGGAGTTGGTTAAGCAGGTCCTTTTGCTTTAAAATGTTATTTTGTGTCAAGATACAGACTCAGTATTTGAGTCCAGCCTTTTAAAATCCCTGTGCCAGAGGTAAACTGCGTCCAGTCAGAGAGGAGCACAGCCTCCTTTGTGATTCCTTCTAGTGTTTTCCCAAAGCCCAGCCTCCCTCCTGCTCTCTAGCCTTCTTTTGGGGATCACTGACTTTCCTCTGTTTGTTTCACTCTGTGCAGGCAGAAGTAGTCTTGTGGTCACCGTGGTTCAGTAGCTGTTGCAGTGTTCACAGACCCCTTTCCTGTCCTGGGTTATGCGACTCCAGTGACTGGAGAATCAGTCCTGTGGGAATCTCTCCCCAGGAAGCCCTCTATTCCATTCTTCAGCCTCTGCCGAAGCCTTGGGTTGAGGATGAGTACGTAGTGTTGCAGAAACTAGCAGGCTGGGGAGAGGGGCACTGCGCCCACCTCTGCCAGCCTTGCAGGGCAGCAGCTCCGCCCGCGCTGGGCGGCCCTGCCGCCCGACATCCCTTCTCCCGGGATCCCCGCCTGGTCAGAACGTTTCCCAGGGGCCGGGGGTGAGGACGGATGCAGTCAGTTGCTGCAGTAGCTCACTCAGGAGAGGTTTCTCGAGCACCTGCCTGAGTTGGGCATGGGGAGAGTCTCCAGCAGGTGGCCACGCTCAGGGGCAGCCGTTCAAATACAGCCTTGCCGTGTGGCCAGACCTGGGCTGCTCTCTTCTGGCCTTATTTTCAGGCAGACCTGATGACCTTGAGCGTGTCCAGAGCAGAGTGACCGGGATGGTTTTGGACCTCAAGTTCAAGCTATGTGGGTAGGAAGGGTGGGGCTGTTGACCCCAGGGAGGAGAACACAGCAGGCTTCAGGTTCCTGCCATGCTGAAAAGAAATTAGACTTTTATAAACACTGGGCAGGCAGCTCCAGAGATGAGAACTCTCAAACCAGTGAGGGGAGATTTTCAGTAAGAAGACAGATTTCATTTTAGTGGAAGACGGCAGAGCTGTGTAACCCCCGACACTGCACAGCAATGGAAATGTAAAGAAGCTCCATTCCTGTTTTCTGAGAGGTTTTAAAATCACATGCAAGTGTTGGTCTCGATCAGATACCCTGTCTGTATCTACTGAGGTAATCTCACGCTTTTCTGTCTTTAATCCATTGAAGTGTTTTAAAATGTTAAGCAATACTGAAATTCCTGAAATAAACTATTTGAATGAGTTAACGTTGTTTTGTAATGCTCTGTTGGATCCAGTTAGGCAATTTCTTATTTTAGGAGATTTACATCTATGCATATATGTGAAACAGGACTTTAATGTTCATTTAAAAAAGTATTCATACCTGCTTTTGGAATAAAAATTATACTAGTCTTACAAAATGAGTTGAGTGTCCCTTTTTATTTTCTGGAACTAATTTATCTAAGATGGTGTTGTTTGAAAGTTTGGTAGATTTTGCCCATAAAACCATCTGGGCCTAGAACCTTTGGGGGAGGGAGGGTCATTAATTACCACTTTCTTAGGGTTTCAATCTCTTCAAATTTTCCATCTTCATTTGCCACCTTCAGCGTTTAGGGTCTCCAAGAAATTAAACCATCTAGGGTGGTGGTTCAAGCATGGGTTCTAAAAACTGATGGGCCTGGATTTGAATCCCAGATCTGCCACTGCTGGTTGTAACGTACTATTTCTGTGCCTCAGTTTTCTCATCTGCAAAAATTATTTTGTTGTCGTGGGGAGTGTGCCTGTTACACAGAATTTAATAGGTATCAGCAGTCATCTTTTTTGTGCCAGGTTTACTTCAGAATCTGCGGCCCCCTGCCTAGGACAGGGCTTGATCTTGAATGATGCTTTCTGGTGGAGGAGGGGGCGTAGTGTAAGAAAGCCGGCTTCAGAGCAGGAAGATGGAAGAGGCGACACAGGGAAAGGGTGGGGAGTGCCTTCCAGCCAGGTGACCAGGTAGCAAGGGTTCTAACAGGGGAGAAAGACTGACGGCTGTTTTCTTCTTTACAAAAGCAAACAAGCCGAGGTTGGCTGTGTTCTGCTGCCTTTTGATATGGTATGAAATAGTGAAGAACAAGGGCTCTCATAAATCCTAATTCATGTGTAGACTCAACGTGCAGCCTGGTAGAACCTTAGGGTAAACTGTGTCTTCTCCAAACCAGAATCAGACACTGCCAGTTTATGGACATAAGTGTGGAAATCATCACAGCATCTTAGGGGTGGAAGGCCCCTTCACAGTGCCTGGTCTGGCGCCTGCCCTGAGGCAGCATCTGCTGACGAGCATCAGGGTGCCCTGGTGCCTCGTGCCAGCGCCGCGTGGAGCAGCAGCCAGGCTGGGGAGGTGTGGAGTAGGCTGACCCTGCTTTGCGGTCAGTGGAAGACAGGAGTGTGAGTTAGAAGGAACAACTCTACCTAAATTACTTTCTGCAGAAGCGGTAGTGGTCTTGCCGACAGTACGGCATCAAGTCCATTAGTTCTCTGACTGTAACCCGGTGAACCCAGCCGGGTGGGTGAGCTCCCTGGACCACGCCCCTGGGCAGAGCAGGGTGGCGGGCTTTGCTGACGTCCGGAAGAGTCACGCTTGACGTGTGCACTTCGTGACAGCATTGACATCACCTGTTTTTAACCATCATTGATCCTAATGTCATTGCTTTTTTTTTAAGCTCCATTTCATTTCCAATTACTTGGCTGCATTCCAAAATGAATTTGAAAACCTCAGTAATGAAGAAAAGTCCGTTATAGAAGAAGAAATGTTGCTTGAAGTCAATAGGTAATTTTTTTCCTTTGTCGGTTTGTAACGATAGCTTCCCTCTTTGTAGCGCGTACTTGGGATGCCTCCTTGCAAACAGGAGTATTTTAGGAGCTCCCTCACGACCATACAGCTCGAGGTCTTGTACGTTGTCAAAAACAGAACATTTGGTTCTTGTTCACGTGGCCGAGTGTGTTCGGATCCCCCAGATTTCAGCACACGGCCAGTGAGGAGAGCAGGGTCTGTGCACTAGGTCAGGGAGCGAGGGTGCCGTTCCGAACCGTCATCCCCGCCGCGGACTCTGCTGCACAGCCGCTGCCGCCAGGGCCTGCACACTCTTCTCACTCGTGCTCCTGGAGAGCTGGGTGCCACCGAGTAACATGGTTCTCCTAGAAAAGAATTAAAAATCTGTTTTCTCAACAGCTGTCAAAGCAGGGCTGAGAAAGCTCCAGATTCCGCAAAGGTCTAGATCACTGTGTTCTCACACTCACTCATCTCTTTGGTCAGGAGGCCTGAGTTATTCCTAATCTTTGGGGTCTTCCATGAGATTATTTGTTAACAGTGACGGTTTGAGTGGCTGTGGCCCTCCTCCCTCAGTATAGAGCACCTCCTTCGTGTCCTCGGAACTGTCCACAGTCCTCTCATTGAGCTGAGGCCACCCTGGTGGCCCCTCGGCTCCGCCTGCAGAAGAGAGCTTCCCTCCCTGGTTCTTGATCAGATGGAAATAGGAAAGCGGAGGTGGAGGAGACCCAGACAGAAAGGGTAGCACCAGGGGATCTAGTGGGTCAGGGATGAAGAGAAGCAGAGTCAGGTCTGGTGAGGGCGGCACCGAAGCCCTCGTTCCTGAATTAGAGCTTTATCTTTATCGTTTTGAGAAGAACTTGGATTCGCAGTGAAGAGGAACGTGGCACAGCCTAGAGGTGGGGACCTGGCCACACCCTCCTCCTGATTCACTTCCGGGGGAGAGGGGCATGGGGGATGGCAGCAGGCTGTCCGGAGGCCCACGCTTTCCTCCACCTGTTGCTGGTGGGGTAGGGGCCGCCAAGGCTGTGCGCTC
Source organism: Leucopleurus acutus (assembly GCF_964270905.1). Taxonomy (NCBI): domain Eukaryota; kingdom Metazoa; phylum Chordata; class Mammalia; order Artiodactyla; family Delphinidae; genus Leucopleurus; species Leucopleurus acutus. The sequence continues at coordinate 104,510,402 of NC_139151.1, read as the reverse complement.
ACACGCGTGCCAGAGGGTTTCTCTCCCTGTGTGACCCACGCTTCACCCGCAGCGGCCACTGAGGCCTCCGGGTGGGTCCTGCGAGTGTTCCGTGTGCCAGGGACAGGGAGTCGGGGTGTTCGCACCTGCAAGGTCACTGGCCAGCGGTGGGGAGAGGACGGCTGTGGGCTCCTGCTGTTCTGTTGCCGTGGAATATCGTCCCACTGGGTCGGCCAAGGCAGACAGTTTGCACCCAGATGAGTTAGAACGTCCATCTGTCAGGAAATGACGTCATCGGTCCTCCAACTGGTCCCACACATCTCATGTGCATTTCCTGCTTTTGTAATTACAGGTTTGCCCTTGCGTCCCATTTCTTCTGGGGACTTTGGTCCATCGTACAGGCCAAGATTTCATCCATTGAATTTGGGTACATGGTATGTTTTGGGGGTAGTTTTTCTCTTCTGCTCCCAGGAAAGAAATGCTTCCATGTACGTGAATGCTCGGCAGTAAATGCCTGTTCCTTCCAGGGGGTTACCTGTTCCTCTCCGAGTACCTGAACCAGGTGACCAGCACCAGGACAGCGGGCTCCCCCTGGGGAAGCTGGGGGAGAAAGGAAGGCTGCATAATTGAAGCCACTTTTGCTGCTGCTGTGTCTGCCTGTGGAAGTTGCCCTTACTCCCAGGGCCAGCAGGTCCCGCCTCCCCTGCTTCAGAGAAGTGCTCTGTGGTCCTGTGGTTCTGATGGGGGATGTAGAAATCCAGACCCTTGAGGTCCAGCCCCGACCTCAGTCCCTTCTGACAGAAGGGACACTGAGTGAAGGAATGGTGGTGGGGTTACCTACCGTGCCTTGTTTTATTCACCTGTTAACACCCCATCCTCTGGCCTACAGCACCCGACTTAAGAGTTGGAAGCTGGTGCTGATTGAGTTAGACCCGCTTTTGTGCAGCAAGTTTGTACCAAACCAGGCTGTCTTTTTATTCTAACCTAAGCGCTGTCCTTGGCATTTTACTTTGCTCCGTAGTGAGTGGTGGGGGGCGTCCTGGGGCAGGGGTGCGCACAGGCGTAGCGAGCACCTTGCTTTGGGACAGGTGGTGGGAAAGGACTGGTGCATTTTGTTCTCCTCGGTCCTCAGGATGGTTTCTGCTTCTAGGCAGAAGATTTGGTAATGCACAGATGCTCTTAGGCAAAAGAAGGGGAAATTGGATTTTTAAAGCAGATTTGGAGTCATGATTAGATGTTACTGTAAGACAAAGTGGACTTCAGAGAAGGAAAACCACTGAAGGTAGAAAAGGGCATTGCATCCTAGTGAGGGCATCACTTCATCTGCAGGACATAGAGAGACCCTCAGTGTGTGTGCCCCTGAATTCTTCAAAAGACACAGAGCAGGGACTTTCCTGGCGGTCCAGTGGTTAAAACAGTACGCTTCCACTGCAGCGGGCACGGGTTCCATCCCTGGTCAGAGAACTAAGATCCCACATGCTGCACACCACGGCCAAAACTAAACAGACCGAAACAAAAGATATAGAGCAAAAAGTGACAAAGCTGAAAGGAAAGGGGGAATCTACTATTCACCAAGTAGATTGCACACCTCTAGGTAGCGGGTGGACCCAGGAAACCCTGCCACAGGCAGGGTGGACACCTGAACATCATCCCCCCAGCCAGCTCAACCTGACGAACATGGGTGGAGCCCAAACAGCTGCAGGACAGACATCCTTGTCAGAGAATGTGGAGTCTTCATCAGGATAGGCCACAGGCTGGGCTGTGACACAGGCCTCAAATGTACTGCAGAGTAAGTTCTCTGACCACAGTGCAATTTAATTGGAAATCAGTAACCAGCAACCACAAAAATATCTGGAGAATTCTCAGTTATTTGGAAATTAAACTGTATACTTCTAAATAAACCCTGGATCAAATGAGAAATTACAAGGACAATTAGAAAATATTTGGAATTATAATAAAAACACAACATGCCAGAATTTGTGGGATGCAGCTAAAGCAGCATTTGGAAACTTACGGCTTTGCAGCTTAAATGTTGTCTTGGATATGAAGGAAGTTCTCAAGCCAGTGATACAAGCTGCTACCCTGAGAAGCTAGAAAGAGGAAAACCAACTAAGCCCAAAGTAGATAGAAGCAGAATGAAGGTAAGAGCAGAAATCATTGAAATATAAAATGGACAAAAAATAGAGAGAATTAATGATACCACAAAAGTATTTATAAACCTCTGGCTGTACTAAGCAAGAAAGAAAAGAGAAGGCAAACATTACCAAAACCGGGTACAAAGAGAGGCCATCACTACAGACTCTATAGATCTTCAAGTAGAAGACGACGATGAACTCTGCCCACAGGTTTGACAACCTGCCTGAAATGTGCCAATTTCTTGGAAGATACAGATGACCAAAACTGACCTAAGAAATGGCCATATAGTTATTTAAATAAGTTGAACTCATAATCAGAAACCTATAGATTTGGGACTTCCCTAGTGCCGCAGTGGTTAAGAATCCGCCTGCCAATGCAGTGGACACAGGTTCGAGCCCTGGTCCGGGAAGATCGCACATGCCACGGAGCAACGAAGCCTGTGCGCCGCAACTACTTAGCCTGTGCTCAAGAGCTCTTGAGCCACAACTACTGAAGCCCGCGCACCTAGAGCCCGTGCTCTGCAACAAGAGAAGCCACCGTGATGAGAAGGGCACCGCAATGAAGAGTAGCCCCCACTCGCCACAACTAGAGAAAGCCCACGTGCAGCAGCGAAGACCCGATGCAGCCAGAAATAATTAATTTTTAAAAAACCATAAATGCTACTAGCCTCCTTAGCCACGCGTTCAAGGCTACATACACCCTCTTAAAAAAAAAAAAAAACCTATAAACTCTAGGTCCTGATGAATATCATCAAATATTTAAGGAAGAAATAATAACAGCCCTACAGACTTGTAGAAAATAAAGGGAGAGGGATCACTTCTCAACTCATTCGATGAGGCTAGCATGACCCTGACACCAAAACTAGACAAGGACATTTCAAGAAGACTGCAGATCACTGCTTTTCATGAACATTACCCCCAAACCATTATCAAAATACTGGCAAAAAGTAAATCCAACTTATGTAAAAGGATAATATTTTATGACCAAGGGGCATTTATCCCTGGAATGCAAGGTTAACGTCAACATTTGAAAATCCTATTAGTGTAATTCACCGTATTAACAGAATAAAGGAGGAAAACCATACAATCATCTTAGTGAATGCAGGAAAAGCATTTGATAGAATTCAACACCTGTGCATGATAGAAAGTCTCAGCGAACTAGTAATAGAGGAGAACTTCCTCAACCAGGTAGAGGGCATATACACACCTCTTGTACAGCTGCCGTGGTAATGGATGGTAAAGCACTGAATGCTCCTCCCACCTCTGCCCCAAATATAGCGCAAGGCAAGGGTGTTCGTGCTCACTTCTCCTCACAGGCTGCTGGGGCGCCTAGCCAGCAAAGGAAGGCAAGAAAAAGAAAGAAAATGCAGAAGTACCAGAAAGGAGGAAGAAGAACTGCCTTTATTTTTATAGGTGACATGATCATGCACATGAAAAAATATAGAGGAATCAGTAGAAAAGCTATTTAATAACTACTGAGTGAGTTTATCAGGGTCGTAGGATACAAGGTCAATATGCAAAACCCACTTGCATTTCTACGTGCTAGAAGCAACTAAATGAAAAATTTTTAATTGTGTTTACGATGGCATAAAAAACTTGAAATACTTGGGGATAACATTTTTCAAGTATTGCATGATCTTTACACTGACAACTATAAAACATTGCTGAAAGAACCTAAATAGAGAGAACCACATCTGTGGATTCAGAAGACCTAATCTTTTTTTTTTTTTTTTTTGCTGTATGCGGGCCTCTCACTGTTGTGGCCTCTCCTGTTGCGAAGCACAGGCTCCGGACGCGCAGGCTCAGCAGCCATGGCTCACGGGCCCAGCCGCTCCGCGGCATGTGGGATCTTCCCAGACCGGGGCACGAACTCATGTCCCCTGCATCAGCAGGTGGACTGTAAACCACTGCGCCACCAGGGAAGCCCCAGAAGACCTAACTTAAAACTTCCATTCTCCCCAAACTATCTTCTGTCGTCTCCGTGACCCCAGCAAAATCCCCACAGGCTTTTGATAGAAATTGACAAGCTGATTCTAAAACGTATGTGAAAATGCAAAGGCCCTGGAATAACTAAAACACTAAAAGTAACTAGAACCACGTTGGAAGACTTAGGCTACCTGATTCAAAACTTACTAAGCACAGTAATTAAGACCATGTGGTGTTGGTCGTAAGATAGACATAAATCAGATGGAACAGACTAGAGTTCCCAGAAATAGACTCCTTCCTACACATACAGGTAACTGGCATTCCACAGAAAGGCCAAGGTAATGCATTGTGGAAGGATTAGATTTTCCAGAAATGATGTGGGGACAACCGAATAAGCCATATGGAAAAAAATAATGAACTGTGAACTTGCACTCTACACAGAAATTGACTTGAAACAGGTAATAGACCTAAGTGTAAAAGCTAAAACGGGAGAGAAGCTTCGTAACTGTGGCAAAGATTTCTTAGGTCACATAAAGCACTAACCCTCAAAGAAAAAAAAATACAGTAAATTGGACTTAATCAAAATTTAAAACTTTTGTTCTTTGAAAGACACCATTAAGAAAATGAAAAGCCCAGCCACGGACTGGGAGAAAGTAAGGCAAATTTATATCTGACAAAGGACTTGTATTTAGAATATATAAAGAACTCATAACTCAGCAAGAAACCAAACAACCTACTTTATAAGTGGACAAAAGATTTGAACACTACACAGAAGGTAAACTAATGGCCAGTAAGCATCTTTTCATCTGCTTGATACAAAGTCATAAAGGAAATGCAAGTTAAAGCCCCAGTGAGATGCCTTGCACACCCATGACAATGGCTACAACTTAAACTCACGATACCAAATGTTGGCAAGACTGTGGAGCAGCTGACCTCATATACGTTGCTGGTGGGAATGTAAAAGGGTGAAACCAGCGTGGAAAACAGTTGGACAGCCTCTTATAAAGTCAAACATACACTTACCGGGACCTCCCTGGTGGCACAGTGGTTAAGAATCCGCCTGCCAACGCAGGGGATACGGGTTCAATCCCTGATCTGGGAACATCCCACGTGCTGCAGAGCAACGAAGCCCATGCACCACAACTACTGAGCCCACGTGCCACAGCTACTGAAGCCCGCACACCTAGAGCCCGTGCTCCACAACAAGAGAAGCGACCGCAATGAGAAGCCCGCATACCGCAATGAAGAGTAGGCCCTGCTCGCTGCAACTAGAGAAAGCCCGTGCGCAGCAGCGAAGACCCAAAGCAGCCTCCAAAATAAATAAGTAAATTTAAACCGACTGTACTTCAATAAAATTAAAAGTTGAAAAGAAAAGAAAACAAAACCCTACACTTACCATACAACCCAGCAGTCCCTCTCTTTGGTATTGATCCAAGAGAAATGAAAGCCTGTTTCCACGCCAAGACTTGTATTCAGGTGCTCACAGCAGCTTTATTTTCAGTAGCCCCAAACTGGAAACATGCCCATCAGCAGATGACTGGGTGAACACACTGTGTTGGAGCCATATCACAGAAAACTACTCAGCCACGAACACTGCTGCCCACGGCAGCGTGGATGTGTCTTAGTCACAAGCCAGACACCAGAGGGGACGTAGCGGACGATTACACTCACGTGGAAGCTTTCTGTCGCGATCTGGTGGGCTTGACTACAGAGACCCAGGAGGACCTTGAGGGTGATTGTGGTGTTGGCGTTGAGCTAGGTGTGTGCATTAGCGAACACCGCACGTTTTAAATGAGTTAAGCTTTGTGGTAAATTATACCTCAACGTTAATTTTTTTTGAAGTGGTGCTGTACTCTTGGCAGCTAGCACTGCAGACTTTTCGATTTGGAGTGGCCCTTAAGAGACTGTTCTGCACACCAGTGGGCAGACAGGGGAAGGGACCCAGGGGCCCGGTGGCTGGCCAGGTTTTCTCACTTCCCTCCTGGTGTCCTTTTAGTAATGGTGCTGCAGCAAACAGGTGGCACCTACCGTCTGTCTACCCTTGCTAACACCCCAGGGACCTTGGGCTTTGACAGAGAAGCCTCTGTTGTGTCCGTCAGTCCGCGTCTGTAGCGCTCAAGGTGAATGAGTCGGTGAACCATGCTGCACCAGATACATAGACAGAAGTCCCGTCTCCTGTCTGGGATATCAGGGCCGGGCCGGCGCAGCTGATCGAGTGGGGAACGTTGAGGGTAAAGGGAAGGCGGTGACCGGGGCTGCTGCCAGCGGGAGAGGACCGTCCTGAGAGCAGCGCGGCTCCTGGATGGCCTGCAGCACACGGAGCTGCTCTGCTCTGTGCCGGGGGGCGGGCGGGACCCTTGGTGAGGCCCCTCTTCCTTCTGTCTCCTAGGAGTATGCCCAGGCCAGGTTCGATGCCTATTTCGACCAGAAGAGGAAGCTTGGGGTGTGACTGGGGAGGCCTGCCTGCACTGCATCCCTGGACTGCGCGGGGGCGGCCGAGCCTGAGGCTCCCTCTGTGCTCCGACTACTGTATCTGCAGCAAGAAGGCTCGGACGTCTCGCTGCCGAACACAGATGTGTATGATACGAAAGACTGTATTAAAATTGAGGAACATTTATTTCATATCTTGTTTACGATTTCTCTAGGACTCTGACGTGAGATCAGGAAGCAGAATGATAGTACACTAGTGCAATAGTGCAACATCTCAGACCCCCTTAATCTAGAGAAGGCATTTTCTACTTCAGTCAGGTGGGGCAGACAGCAAGAGTAAGCAGTGTCACTGCAGGTGCCTTTTGGTTAATGTTGATCTTTAAAGGATGTTAATGACCGCGCTGGTGAACAGTGCTGACCGGGCTTTCTGTAGGTAACCGGTGTGCAGGGCGGCGAGTGGGCAGCGACACTGCCGATGCCCCGTGGCCTGACCGGGGTCCTGGGAGATGCAGACCGCCCCCGAGGTGCGGGGTACACAGAGGCGGGGATGACTGTGGCTGCCCGCTGACTGCTGCCTGTCATCCGTGTTTTCCTCTGCAGGTGAATCTCAGATGAATCTCACCCTAACTGGATGCAGCCCCGCCATGCCCTCTAACTGAAAGTGCTTTATTAACCCCGGCTCTGGGGCAGGCAGTGGGCCGTGGCCACAGAGGGCCAGCAGGCTGCACGGGGACACGTGGACACACATGCCCACCCCGGCCCCCCCACTGCCCAATCCGCTTTCCTGGTAGGGAGCGGGCTGCTTTGTCCCACACTCTGCAGCCTTTTCCCCTCCACCTCTGCTCAGCCTGGAGCTGGGCTCTTGTGACAGGGCCAGCTGCCCACCCCCAGGCATGGTCGTGCCCCAGGGAAGCCTCCTGTCGCCCTGGTGCTGGGGCCTCGGTGTGCTGGGTGCGGGAGGGAAACCTTGCCCTCACTGCTCCCCAGTGTACCTCATGTGGTCGTTCTGGTGGGAAACCGCAGCCTGTATGTGGAGTATGGGGGCGGGGATAGAGTATAGCTGTGAAATCCATATGTATTAAAAGTCCTTTGGGATAAATTTTTTTTTTTTCACTCTGAACTCTTATTTGAATTGTTTTTTGTGCATACATTCCTGCTACCACAAAGACTGTACTATACAAACAATAAAAAAGATAAAAGCTCATCCTCTGCTGTCACCCTCGGATGCATCCCTAGTCTCGGGGAGGTCTCCAGTGTGTCCACCCGGCTCCGTCCACCCGGCTCCGGAGGCGAAGCCCTTGGGCGGGAGGGAGGGGGGAGCACCGGGCTGTCCAGGAGGGAACTGAGCGGCTGGGTCAGGGCAGGAGGGGGACTTCCGCTGCCCGGCCTGCTAGACACCGAAAGTTTTAACCAGGTGAGTGTGTTATGATATCCAAGCAATAAAACTGAGTCCTAGGGACTTCCCTGGTGGCACAGTGGTTAAGAATCCGCCTGCCAGTGCAGGGAACACAGGTTCGAGCCCTGGTCTGGGAAGATCCCACATGCCACGGAGCAGCTAAACCCGTGCGCCACAACTACTGAGCCTGCGCTCTAGAGCCCGCGAGCCACAACTACTAAAGCCTGCGCGCCTAGAACCCATGCTCCACAACAAGAGAAGCCCCTGCAGTGAGAACCCCCCGCACCGCAAAGAAGAGTAGCCCCCGCTCACCGCAACTAGAGAAAGCCCGCATGCAGCAACAAACACCCAGTGCAGCCAAAAATAAAGTTCTTTTAAAAAACCCAACAGCCCTAGATGCTGCTGCTCTGTGTGTGAGATCTTAGAACACAGCTCCCAGCTCCTGCCTGTGCCCACAGGGTCCGACCGGCCTTGCCCGCCCCCTGCCCCCAGCCTCTCTCATCCCTAAGACACCAGGCCCTCTCGCGCTTTCCTCTGCCAGGTGGCTTTGGGGTCAGTCTCCCTCACATCCACTCGCTGGCTGTCACTTGCATTCTCTGTATGTGGAATTCTTGGGATTCCCATCTGTTCGCTCAGTCATCCTCCTGGATTAGACCGTACACTTGCCCGAGCAGGCCTGTCCCCAGTGCAGGTGACCCCCCCCCATCTCTGTGTCTCCTGATGTGACCCCCACGCCCCAGGGGCGCCCCCTCCAGTGCCTTTGCGCATGCTGGTTCCCCAGCAGCCAGCCCTCTCCAGCCAGGCTGTCCACGCGTCAAAGCCAGGGCAGGGCCAGCTAGCGTCTCCCTGGGGTCACACCTGCCACCCACCCCCGAAACATGCCACATTCTCGGCGCTGAGCCCCTGCTTAGGGTTCCCCTCACCTGCCCTACCCTGCGAGTCTCTGCATAGCTCTGCTCCCCAGGAAGATAGAGCTTGGAGTCCTGGGCTTGGGCCAGATCCTGAGACGCACACCACCCCCTCTGTTCCTAACCAGACACTGCTCTCGACGTTTCCTGGAGCCAAGTCTCTGCCAGGCGTGTCATACTGCAGCCAGACAGCCCCTCATACCCCAGCCCAGCATCTGGGGGCCCCGAGCGGGGCAGCCCTGGGCTCTGGAGGGACAGGCTCCTCCCGGCAACTGGCCAGACTGAGAGCCACGGTGACGGGGCCAGGTTATGGGGCCAGGCCTCCCGGCTCGCCGCGCCCAGGGCGTCTCTGCCTTCAAGGCAGCCTTTGTTCCCAGGGCCTCCAGCCGGAAGAACCACTTGGCAGCTCCTCAGCAGGAGAAAACGAGGCCTCTGGGAAGCACTGGCTCTGCCACCCAGCTGGGGGTGGGACCCAGACCAGAGAGGCCCGAGGATGCCACCACCCTCCCCCCAGTGGAAGGATGGCCTGGCAGCAGGACTGCCCACCAGGGAGGGATGGGGGAAGACTGTGGCCTCTGGGGAGGCAGGGCCTGGAGTCTGGCTCTGCCCTTTTCTGACCTTCGGAGCCCTGGGCAATTCTCAGGGTGCCCTGGACGAGCCTCTGCCCTTGTCTGCGGGAAGCTGGCCTTGGGTGTGACACCACTGTCCCATGTGGAGTGCCGGGTCCGGCTCAGGTGTCCCAGGCTGCGTTCTGCTGCAGAGCATCTTGAGTGCCGGGGGCCAGCGCCAGCACAGGCACGTGAGAATATTGGCCGATTGGTGCCAGGCACCACCCTCCATACCCAGGGTAGCCCAGACATCATCGTACAGCCAGTTTGCATATCCCCAAGGATGGGGAGCTCACTCCCCCTGGCCCAGCCTGGGAGGACAATCTTTCTGAGCTAGAATGTACTGGAAACAGCCCTCCCTGGGCCTAGTTCTGCCCCCCTTCACCCCAAGAGTCTGGGATCGTTGCAGATGTGCTCATGGGTCCTATCCTGACATCCTGAGGCCGCAGGTCGTAGACCAGTGGCTCCCACCTCCCCCCACCCCCCACACCAACTTCAGCTGCAGAGACAGACATAAGGGAGACGGGCACAGAGGCTGGCGTGGCGTCCATCCAACCAAAAGGCTCCCAGGGGCAGGACCAGCCCATGCCAGAGCCCAGGCTCCTCCACACCCAGCAGCCCCAGCCCCTGCCTCCCAGACAAGACCAAGACACGGGCCCTGGGCCTTCCCCTTTATTTCTTCCCTGCTCAGCAAGGCAAGGGCAGGGCTGTGGGCACTATTCACCCTCCACGGCGAAGGTGAAGGGGCTCAGCTTGTAGCCATTACCCGAGTAGAACTTGTTCTGGAACTCCACCCTGGGGTGAGAAGGGAGAGCGGGTGAGGGGACGCCCCCCCGCCCCCCCCGCCACCGTGCTGCCCACACCAGCCAGGCGGCCACTCACCAGTGCAGCCGCAGCGCATGCAGGAAGGCCGAGAGCCCCTCCATCACCAGCAGGATGGCCACAGTCATCACGGCGAAGGCGGCGAAGACGGGGACCAGCACCACAGCCGCCACACCCATCTCGCCGCCCATGCTCAGGCCGGCTCGCATCACCATGGCCCACAGGACCTGTGACAGCTCTGCAGGTGGAGGAGGGAACCGTGGGGACCACCAAGCCACCTCGGCGTCCCGAAGCCCACCCTCCCCGTGGGCCAGCGGGGGACCTCCTCCGACGTCCCCCCTTTACAGACAGGGATACTAAGAAGCGACCAGGGCTTCCCTGGTGGTGCAGTGGTTGAGGGTCCGTCTGCCGATGCAGGGGACACAGGTTCGTGCCCCGGTCTGAGAAGATCCCACATGCCGCGGAGCGGCTGGGCCCGTGAGCCATGGCCGCTGAGCCTGTGCGTCCGGAGCCTGTGCTCCGCAACGGGAGAGGCCACAACCGTGAGAGGCCTGCGTACCGCAAAAAAAAAAAAAAAGAAGCAACCAGAGGGGGCCACGCATCCAGCAGCCGGGTGTGGGAAGGAGCCGGGACTCACGGGCGTGGGCCAGGCTCAGGGCCCAAAGGCGCAGGTAGGAGGCCGTGTTGGAGATGCAGCCCAGGCAGAACTCGATGGTGTGGATGGCTTGGTGCATGAACACCTCGGACAGGACAAACTGGGGGGACAGGTGGCAGTGAGGGGCAGGTGGGGCCGGAAGCCATCCCCTACTCAGGAAGGCACCATACCCACCTCGGCCTCCGCCTGGTCCCCTGGGCATCCTGCCTGCTCCTCATCAGAGCCCTGGCTGGCCAGGGACGTGTCAGGCAGGTCCAGAAGCCCGGCTGTGTCCTTATCCTAGAGGTGGTGCAGCGGCATCACAGACCCCCAGCCCCAGATGGGGCTCACGTCCCGGACAGGACCCCACCCCCAGGCTCCCCTGCCTCTACCGGCTGTTGCCTCCTCCGAGAGTGGCAGCGGCGGTGCTCCCGGTGCAGGAACAAGGGCGTGCCAAGCAGCAGGACGGGCACCATGACCAGGGCCAGGACCACCAGCGTGGGCTGCACCACTTCCTGCAGGGGAGGAGGGGGCGATGGTCAGGGCGCCCCTGCGAGCCACCGGCCAGCTCGGGCCACGTGATTCCCCAGGGGCCCGGGGAGCCCGCAGCCCACTCCAGTCCAGGGCCCCTCACCAGGCAGGGACTTCGCCCCGTGTGGAATTCCTCTGGGCATAGAAGCCACCACCCCTGCTGGGAGCTCCCAGGGAGGCCCCCTCGACCTCCCTGTCTCACGGCCTCAGGCCTGCATCCCACTTCTCCGTGGAGGATCCTGCAGCTGAGAGGCCGAGCCACCAGGGAGCCCCAGGGCGGGGTGTGAGCCCCCCACCCCCGCCGCCCCACCCCCACCCCCGCCCCAGCCTACCTGCCCGGAGAAAAGTGGCCGGTTTGTGGGGCTGCTGGAGAAGAGGAACATGTTGATGAAGTGGATAAGGATGCTGGGGGCCGAGGCAGCGCTGGCGGCCGTGACTCGCAGCCACTTGTAGGCGACCAGGAAGACGAGGTAGCCGAACAGCCCCAGCAGGAAGACCAGCTCGGGGAGGGTCTCCAGCAGCAGCCGGTGCCACTGGCCGAAGTGCCTGGGGCAGGAAGGGAGCCGGGTCACCAGGTCACCCTGGCCCTGCCTGGCCCCCCCACCCCAAGGCCCCCGGTCCTCACATGTGGTTGAAGACTCCCAGGACCACCCCGAAGGTCATGTGGGTGACCCCCAGGATGACAGACATCTTCATCTTGAAGGAGTTGAGGAAGCTCAGGTGGTTGACAGCCAGGCTCCAGACCTGTGGTGGCAGGAGGGATGGGTGTCGTGAAGGGGCCTCTTCACCCGAGTCACTCCCATCGGCCTGTCTGCCCCTCCAGGGCCTCTGCACAACCCGTCACCTGCCCGACGAGGGGCAGCAGAAGGGAACAGTTAAGAGCACAGACTGGGCCGGGCAGCCTGGGCCCCAACCCCAGTTCTTCCTAGCTGGGTGACCTTGGGCGTGTAACCTCAGCTTCCTCACCTGTAAAATGGGGACGGTACTGACGTGCTCCCATGGAGCTGTCACGAGCACTAGACATCAAGTCAATTCAATAAGGGCTCAGAACGGTGCCTGCCTGGCACAGAGGGGACTACAGAAGGCTGCCCTCATTGGGACTCGCTTCTCTGCTTTTCAAGTGGCTGCAGTGCAGGCCCCCCTGCCACGCAGGCCCTGGTCTAGGGGGGCTCCTGCCTCCTGTACCCGGAACTGGGCCTGGTGCTTGGGAGGGGCTGGGCGAGCGGGGAGCCCCGGACCCGCCCTCCTGCCCGCCACCGCCTCCGACAGGCGGCCGGGACTCACCGGGTCGATGCCGAAGGGGTACGGTCCCAGGAAGACGCCGGTGACATTGGGGTCCAGGGAGAGCAGCGGCTGCTGGGCCAGGAAGGCGTCACTGTGACAAGAGCAGGCGGGCTGGTCAGGGGCCCGGGGGCCTCAGGGCTGCGGGGCGGGCACGGCCGGGCCTCACCTCCAGCCCGACTGGTTGGCCATGGCCGCCACGCTCCAGCCCGAGGGGAAGACAGCCGTGGCGCAGCTGAAGCACTCGTTGTAGATGAAGCCGGTGTAGATGGAGAACAGGCCCATGAGCAGGAGCAGGTAGCGGCCCTCAAAGAAGGTCCTCCAGATCTGGGGGTGCAGAGAGGCGTGGCGAGAGCCGGCCTGGGCCCCCTGCTGTGCCCGGACCCCCCCGCCCCGCCCCGCCCTGCCCCGTACCACCCACCCCGTCGCCCCTCACCTCGTTCTGCGCCGTCTTCACGGCTGGCCGGTTCTCGGCCAGCACCATGGCCAGGGCGAAGAGAAACATGAGCAGCCCGTGGCCCACGTCACCGAACATGACGGCGAAGAGAAAGGGGAAGGTGATGATGGTGTAGGGTGCTGCGGGCAGAGGGGCCACGCGGTCAGCCAGGACCCCAATCCCTGTACAGGATGCCACACAGGCTTCCCAAGCCAGGCTCCGGGGCCCCAGGAGACATGAAGGTGGTGTAGCCAGGCAGGGATGCCACACCGCCTGCCTGCACTCAAGATCCAGGCACTTACTAGCTGTGCAACCTTGGGCTAGTATCTTAACCTCTCTGAACCTCCATTCCCCATCTGCAAAATGGAGATAAAAATACCACCACTTTATAGGACTGTTATAAATGACTTTATCCATGGACAGTACCTGGGAGACCATAAATATAACGTTAGCAGTTCTAGCTATTATTATTTATGAGAAGAGCTTAAAGCAGAAGCAGAGAGAGCCCAGTGGTAGTCCTGGCTGGCACATGGCAAGTTCCAGAAGGCCGAGTTGGTCACTTAACCTCTGGGACCTCAGCTTCCCTTTAGTAAAATAGGGACAATTTCTCATAGGTGTTAGGATTCTAACGCACCTCCCAGTTATGGGTTGAATTGTGTCCCCCACCCCAACAAAAGATATGTTGGAGTCCTAACCCCCAGTACCTTAGACAGTGACCTTATTTGAAGATACAACCTTTACAGTTGTAACCCAGTGAAAATGAGGTCATTAGGGTGGGTCCTAATCAAATATAACTGGTGTCCCTGTAAAAAGGGGGAAATTTAGACCTTAGACACATACACTGGGAGAATGCCATACGAACATGAAGACAGCTGTCTGCAAGCCAAGGAGAGAGGCCTGAACACATTCTCCCTCACAGCTCTCAGAAGGAACCAGCCCTGCCGACACCTTGATCTCAGACTTCCAGCCTCCAGAACTGAGTGACGATAAACACCTATCATTTCAGCCGCCCCATCTGTCAGGCTTTCTTACAGCAGCCCCAGGAAACGAATACCTCCGCAAAGCTACTGCTTTGAGAGCTGGTGGCATGTTACCAACCGCGGATATCTGGTGATCAGGCCTGCTCTAACCAGACTGGCATCCGCTAACGCAGAGGGACTACGGGCAGGTGAAATGGGCTGGGGGCCCCACGTCAAGCTCCCAGATGCTGCTCCTGCAGGGTCAGCAGGCCCCAGAGGACCACGTGACCCTGGTCTCAGTCCACACGGCCCTGGATTCCATCCTCATGTGCTGCCTGTACTGCCCCGGGGATCCCAAACCCTGCCTCTTGCCCACTGGATGAGGCAGGACCCCTCCCTGGCCTCCCATAAGGGACCTCATCACGGTTCACCCTCACACCCATTCTTTGGGCTCACACAGAGATGCACTGCAGCCCCTACCCCGTGACACGGGGGATGCTGGGCCACTGGCCACACCGCAGCCAGCCTTCTGCAGGGAGGGTGGTGTCTGGAGGGAGAGGAACCTGGCGGATGACAGGCCAGGTCCCACAGGCCTCAGGAAGGAGGAGGGGGCCAGGAAGGGAGGAAAGCCAGTGCCTGCTGCCCTCGGGACGGGCACTGGCAAACGGGAGGGGGCTGCCACCACCCAACTCCAGCCTGTTGGAGGTGGGCCATGTCGCCAAATCTCTCACTTTTCGCCAGTCTTGAGAAAATGCAGACTTTTGCGAAAACTCCCACTTTAAACCCTGGCACCCGCAGCAGACACTGAGGCTCTGCCCAGGCGGCCGCAGCTCCCTTGGCAGCTCTGTGCAACCCTCTGCCCAGTGGGCCACTTAGAGAGCAGCAGCCTCGCCAGGCCAGTGAGCACCCAGGTGGACGTGCCTGGAGCTGACGGCCTCACTGCCCACCCGCGAGGGCTGGCAGACGACTGAGGGCGCTGGGTTTGAAAGCCCTGCTCATCAGCCTTGAGGTGGACACACCATAGTGTCCTTCATGCTCTAGAGCTCCCTGCAGGCTCAGGCTGAGGCTGGGCTTCACCTGAGACTGGCCCTACTCAGCTCTCCCCTTCCTGCCTGCTTCCCCGTCCCCTAAGGTCCCTTACTGGTTTCTCCCAGGAACACCTCTCTTAATAGGCCACTTGCATCAGAGACCCCATCTCAGGGTCTGCTTCTGGGAGAACCTGACCTGGGGCTGCACCCAATTCAAACCTTTCAACGTGGCCAGACAACGTGGCCAAGCAAAACACGTCTGCAGACTGATGCTGGCCTCGTGGACCACTGGTTTGCAACCTTTGGCGATCATTAATCTTCCCAACACCGCTCAGGTATGTGCCATCATCCCCATTTTATAGATGAGGAAACTGAGGCTCAGAGAAGCTAAGAAACTCATCAAAGTAAGTGAGTAGGACCTCCAACCTGGTCCATTCCTACTGCAAAGCTGCTATCCTTTGCACAACTCTGCTGGTTCCCCTGTTAGCTTAACAGCAGGGCAGTGGGGGTGTCTGTGAGGGATAAACGTGAAGTGCCTCCACTGGACCCCCAAGAACATGACCAGGAGTGCGCCCCTCACCTCAGGAGGGCGGGGCAGGCCCAGGTGGCGATGCAGCCCTCCCATGCTTCCACCCAGGGCAGCAGCTGAGCCTCCCGAAGGCCGGGGCTGGGGACGTGGTGGTTCTCACCGGGGTTGACCTCCTGGTAGCGGCCCACACCATAGGCGTCCACGATGCCCTGGAAGCTGGCCGTGAAGCGGTTGGTACGGATGAGTGTGGGGGGCATGTCCCGGCAGGGGATGCGGTGAACCACGGCGCTCACACCCGCCTCGCTCTGGGGCACCCGGCAGGCAGACAGACAGACAAGACTGATGGCAGGGGCCTTCAGGGACGCTCGGACCCTCCAGCCACGGCCAGCTAGAGATGGAGAGCACTGTGGGGACTCGCTGGGTGGGAGCCAGGGGACCCAGGGCAGCCCCTCCTCTCCCTGTGAAATAGCATGACCAGCCCCACCTGCCCCAGTTCAGGGGGATTCAGGGAGGGCCAGAGATTGGCCCAAAAGTCACTCGGGAAACAGAAGCGTGCTTCTTCCCATCCAGGTGGCCCAGGAGAGGGAGCCCCATGGCCACAGGTGAGCACCTAGCACGGCGACCCCTAGAAGCAGGGTCAGCAACCCCATTTCACAGATGAGCCCAAGGCTCCCTCCAGTTGGCCCAAGGTCACAGGGCCAGTACCTGCAGAGCCTGGATTTGAACCCGGTTTCTAACTTAACACCCAGTGCAGCTTCCAGGGTGTGACGGCCCATCCCAGGGCCTCTGGGAAGTCGGGGCAGGAAGAGGGCTTGCTGGGCCAGGGCCATCACGGTGGACTCCCTGGAGGAGGATGAGCCCCGGCAAAGGCACGGCGCTGATGGCACCGGGAATGGGAGATGTGTTGTGTGGAGGAAACCAGCCCCTGCCTGGCAGTAGGGGAGGGCGGGAGACCACCCCCCATGCTCACCGAGCTGCCCTGCAGCGCCTGCTGCAGGGTGGGCAGGTCGCGCGTGGCACACCAGGCCTCGGCGATGAGGCACTTGTGCGTGGTGCTCACGCTGCACTGGTTGAGGGCCAGGTACACGGCCTTCATCTTGCGGATCTGCACCTGCCAGGGCGGCAACAGTCTCTGCACCCGGCCCAGCACCTGGCTCAGGAAGTGCTCCGTCTCACCCAGGACCTGCGACCAGAGCAGGGGGTCGGGAGGAGTGGCAGGGGGAGGAGGGGCGGGGAGGGGGAGGGGTGTCAGGAGGGGAGGGGCGGGGAGGAGGAGGGGTGGGGGAGGGGCGGGGAGGAGGAGGGGTGGGGGAGGGGAGGGGCAGGGGTGTCAGGAGGGGAGGGGTGGGGGAGGAGGAGCTGGGGTCGGGGAGGGGTGTCAGGAGGGGAGGGGCGGGGGGAAGGCAGGGCTACAGCCAGGCCACGGGCGCCCACCTCCTGCAGCTCTTGGCTCTGCTGCTGCAGCTGCTGCAGGGCTGCGCGGCGGGCCTCCTCCTGCTCCACAAATGGGAAGACGTGGCAGTGGAAGCTGGCAGGGAGGAGGGGAGAGGTGAGGTGGGCACAGGGTCCAGGGCTTGCAGAGGCTGAGTCTAAAGGGAGCCCACAGGGCAGTGTGGCAGACAGAGCGGGCTCGGTGGAGGTGACACGCAGGGGCCCGGGCACGAGGGCAGCGGGGGGCCGGCCCCCCACCCGACGGGGGCTCACCAGTCAGTGATCTTGCGGATCTTCTGCCCGATCTGCTCGCCCCAGTAGGAGATGAGGAAGGTCACCCACGTCGCAGGCTCACCCTGCCGGAGCGGGGCGCACATCACCCTGCAGTCCCGGCTCCACCCAGCACGCACCCCAGCCTGCGCGCCTGGCCCGCTCACCGTCACGGGCCCCTCCAGGGGCTGCTCCACGTCCCTGAAGCTGGCGATGAGGAAGCCGTGGCAGGCCCTCCAGAGCAGGCGCTCCAGGGCGGCGGCCTTGTTGGGCTCCACGGCACCTGCTACAAAGCTGCAGGGACAGGCGGGGCTGGGCAGGGACTGCTCCGGCCTCCCCCCGCCTCACCCGGGCCAGGCACACTGCCCCCGTCCGCACAGAGGAGGCAGGAGCCCGCCAGGCAGGGCCAGAAGAGACCCCCAGGGGCAAAGGGAAGTCCAGGCCTGAGGGCGGCTGCACGAGGGCCCTGGACAAGAAGTCCGAGCTGGCCTGCCTCACCCCTGCACCAACCGGAAAGACAGCGAAGCTGCCCCTCACTTACTTGACCCTCAGGTCCTGGTGCGGCCCCCCGGGGGACTGGAGCAGGGGTGTTCTTTCCAGGGGCCCATCTGTGTGGCTGGCTGCCAACTAGGAGCCGAGAGGCGCCATGAGTCCCGGCCCAGGTGGGGCCTGGGGCCCCCGCCCCTCCCCACGCCCTGCCCGGGCTGAAGCTGACCGAGGGGGCGTGGCCCTGGCCCAGTACAGCCGAGTGGAGCTGCAGCTGGTGGAGCTGGGCCCGCAGGGCCTGCCGGTTGCCCCGCACGACCTGGAGCTCCTGTGCTAGGCGATCCGTCTCCTCCTGGATGTGCAGAAGGTCGCGGGGCAAGGGCGCCGGCAGCGCCCCCTCAGGCAGAGGCAGCGTCAGCCCAGCCTGCCGTACCTCCTCCTGCAGGAAGGCTGGGTGCAGAGGGACGGGCATCGGGGAGCCGGCTCAGGAGCCACCACCAGCCAATGGCCACTATTAGCCAAGGGATGGCTAACATCTAGGGAATTTCAACTGCCACCCCAAACTCTGCTGGCCACCAGCTAACTGATCCACTGAGTCTGAGACCCCGGAAAAACCTCAGGCTAAACCTCCATCCCTGCAGGTCTTCTCCGCCTCCCCCCGCCCTGGGGCTCTCCTGGGCTGCTCTCCGTCCCCAGCCCCTGGCCTGGGTCCCATAGCGGTCTTCGGGCAGGTGGCCCTAGCACTGCAGGGGATGAGAGCTTGCATGGAGGCCCACAGGGTACCTGCCTGATGACTTAAAACCTATCAGTCAATCTAACCATTAAACAGACATGCTCTATCCTTCCACCTTACAGGACCCTCCTAAGAGGCGTTTCCAGAATAGAACCCAGGGCAGGGGTCCCTCTTGCCCAGGGCCAAGCAGCTGCTCCTTGGTGGCACCTGACCCAGGATCCTGGCCTCTGCCCACCCCAGTCCATCTGCAGCAGAAAAAGTTCTGTCCATGCTTCTCTCCTGCTTAGGAACCTATGGGTGGCTCCTGGCACCCAGAGGGTGAAGTCCCGAGCCCTCATTCGGTATTCAAGGCCTCTTCCAAGCCGGGCCTGGCCTGGACCCTCTGCTCAGCTCACCCAAGAACACCCCAAAGATGCCAGCTTCCCCGTCCTGGCTCTGCAGGGCCTGGCCCGGACCTCCCTTCTCTGCCGTCCGCCTGGGCAACTCGGACTCTTCCTTTCAGACCAAGCTTGACTGGCGCCTCCTCCAGGAAGTGTGCCTGGGGTGTGGGCCCAGGGCCAACTCACCGAAGGTCTTCTCCAGCTCTTCACAGCGACGAACATCTACCACGAAACGTCTCTGGAAGGCACTCACCGAGGCATTGAGCTGTGGTTGCCAAACGGAGGGATCAGTTTTCCAGGCAGAGGGCCAAGGAGGTCCCCCCACCAGGGCCCAGGCCCGGCTCTCCTCAGGCCATAGCTGCCTCCCCCAGAAAGGTGCTGAGTACGCTGTGACCCTCCAGATGCCCAGCTGAAGACACACCAGACCCCATGTGGCCTGGGAAGGGCGAGGCAGGGCCCAGGAGGCCTGGCTGAACCCGGGCTGGCACAGGGTGGTCTCAGTCACGAGTAAAGCCAGCCTGAGAGCAAAGTGTATATGGCAGAGGTTGCCGGGATTCAAGCAGGGCCGGGGGTCAGTCTGGGGGAGATGGTCCACCGTATGGGACACCCAAGAACGAGGCCTCCCCTCACGCCCACCCCGGCCCCACTCACGTCTCTGAACTCCACAAGGCCCAGCTCCCCAAGCTGGCTCACGCAGGCGTAGGCAGCAGCTGTGGGCAGGAAGAGCTGGACGAGCGCCACCTCCTCACTCCGGAACATGGAGCCCATGGTCCTGTGGGGCCGACAGGGGTGGGAGCTCAGGCGGGTGGGGTCCCAGGCAGTTCCCCACCAGGTGTGAATTCTGGGTTCACATGATCCTGCAAGGTCCCGCTACCACCCCTATCTGACAGATGGGGAGACTGAGGCCCAGGATGGCTTAGCGGGGTGCTGAGGTCACACAGGAAGTAAGCGGCGATCTGACCTTACAGCCGGACCCACAGTCCAACGTCAAGCTCCTTCCCAGCTGGCTCTGCCCCGTCTGAGACCCCTACCCCGCACCCCTAGTGGCTCCTGGGGACACTGGCTCTTCTCACACCTGGCCCCTGCTCCTCCTGTCCCCTCTCTGTGACCTGCCCTCACCCGAGATCCTACACATCCTCGGGGCCCCAGGCCAAGGGCCACCTCCAGCGCCGGCCACCTGACTGCCCTCGCCTTTTCACCCTGGGGAGCAACCTTGACAGGAACAGCAGGGCTGAGGTCCGCCCCATCCCCACAGGCAGCCAGGGCCCTCCTCCCTCCCTGCCGGTCTGTGGGCGCTGAGGGGTGGGGGCCTCCTCTGGGACTCAGGAAGGGTAGAGAGGACAGACAGAGGGCGCTGAGGAAGCGGGACCTTCCCCTGAGGCCCGGGCTGTCCGGCAGCAGCCGAGCTGGTAGGGGCCGAGGTAGGAGCCCTCCAGGTGTCGAAACCAACAAAAGTGAAACTGTGGAAACTGAAATGGGCAGGAAGGGCCTGGCCGGGCCTTTGCTTAATCGCCGCCCGCAGGGCAGGGGGAGCGCCAGGGTAGCCTCCCTGGGCCCTGTAGACGCCCAGCCCACAAGCCAGGGCTCCATGGCCACTGCCCTTGGGGCCCAGGGCCGGCCCCTGCCCCTCTGTGGGACTCAGTTTCCTTAGCTCACAAATTGAGCGGGGGAGGGGAAGGGACAGGAACAGGCCAGAGCCCCGCTGAGAGGGTGAACATCTGACACCCTGCCAGTGCTGGCTGGGCTGGGCTGGGGCCTGCCTAGTTGGTCACTTCCTCTCCTGGGTCTGGTTTACTTAAATGTAAAAGAAAAAAAAAAAAAAAGGAAAAGCAGCCCCTTCCCCAGCCCCGGGAGAATACAAGAGAGAATGGGGAGAGACAGCTGCGGGCTGTGGAAGCAGCAGGCCCTGAACGGGAAAGGGTGGGCAAGAGGGCCAGGGACCAAGGCTCTGAGCCCTACCAAGCTGTGATTAGCTGTGTGTTCTCTGGGGAGTCTCTCACCCTCTCTGGGCCTCCACTTCCTCTTTGGGTGAATGGGACTTGGCCACCCCGCCAGAGACAGGACCTAGGTGGGGAGATAAAAATAACAAGGGCCCCCATGTAACTCCCTCGCCCGCAATACCTCATTTAAATCTAACAGCAATCCTTGGGGGAGGGGGCACTGTACTCCTGTTTTATAGACGGGTCAGCAGGTTACGGAGCCAGGCAGGAGCCAGGCCCTGGGGCTGCAGGTTTGGAAGTCCCAGCCCACAGTATGCGCTCAGGGGAGGGCTGTTCTCTGCCCCAGGTACCCCAAAAGGCTGGGCTGGCCAAACGGGGGTTGTAGGGAGCTAGGTCTGGGGATCCAGGCAGGGCAGCAGTCCTGCGGCCTGGGCACGTCCCTTGGATGGGACAAGCCATGGTGAGCACAGGGGTGCAGAGACCTGGGCAGATCCCTCCCCTGGCATTTCAGGCCTCCACTGTCTCATCCCCTCCCCCTCATCCTCCCTGACCCCTTCCTGAGCCAGGGGCCACCCCAGAGACATTTACAGAACAAATGAAGGTGTCTCCACCCTTCACTGGTCCAGGCTCTAGTCACTCTGTGCCCCTCTCCTCCTGCTCCCTTGGGAGGCTGGAGGCTTAAGGCCAACTCCTCCAGAAAACCACCAGATCTCTCCTCTGAGCCCCTGGCCCGCCACGACGAGCTGGGCTGGAGACAAGGGTCTGCGTGTGCTCTCTTCTAGCTCCGCCTCTTCCTAGTTGGGTGGGCCTCAGTTTCCTCATCTGTAGAATGGGTCCCTCCCTGCCAGGAAGATGCAGCAGAGAAAGCTCTGAGCACCACCTGGCCCGGCACAGCTGAGCTCAATACTACTTGTTTGTTATAGGCTGTTACACCCCCACTCTCCTCTTCTTTCTCCTCTTTCGCCTCTGTGGCCCCCAGCAACGGCTGACACCCGCGGGCCGGACGATTGAGCTGCCTCTACTGACCCAGCTGGGTTGGGGCGCCACGACACCCCCCGCTTCCCCGGGCAGTGGGAAGCGAGGGTGGTAGGCAGAACTGGGGGCTCTGCAGCCCCCGGCTGGGGCACTTACCCCCGGGTCGGCTGCACGCGGCGCTGCTCTGCGCAGCTCTGCACTCCCAGCTCTGAGATCCCCGCCGCGGCGCCCACGCAACTCACTTTCCGCGGCGGGCGGGGCCGGGAGGGGCGGAGCCAGGGAAGCTCCGCCCCTGGCCCGCCCCGAACCCCCACCCGGAGTCCTGGGAGCTGGAGCGCGGGTCGGAGGCAGGCCCTGGGCTGGGATTGCCTGGCGGCCTCGCTTCCTCGCTCCAGGCTGGGAGACCATTCGGAGCTGTGGGCCGCCTAATACGGGCGAGGAGACCCGGAGGCTGGAGCAGACACTGACCAGCACCAACCGCGCACATCTACGTGGCCGGGATGTGGGGAGATGCCCAACCTAGGCCCAGCTCCGGGGCTACAGGGTGGGATCTCCACCATCTAGAGGGCTCACTGGGCTGATTAGACCCCAATACGCTCAGGCCTGGGGCCCAACACCTACGTGTCCCCACCTCTAGGACCCCCTCCCCCTTGCGTGAGGCCGCACGCAATTACACAGGTCCTTATAGCTTCCTGCTTCTGACCACCACCTTGGACTCCAGGTCCAGTGGTCTGGGCCTTTGGGCGGGTGGCTGCCCTTCTCTGGGCCTCTTTCCTCAATGGCAGCAGGACACCAAGGGCCAGGGCCTGGGACCCGCACCCAGCAGGCACTGGGCAATGCTCTGCCCTGGCTGTCACTCCTCCTGTGGCTGGATGTGTCCCCATGACCTTGCTGCTACTGAGCTCCGTGCAGTTTGTCCTGTCGCAGCACCCACAACCTGGGGCTCACGACTGTCCAGCTGCCTGCACTTTGGACAGGCCAAGCCTGCACCCGCTGGGGCCCCTCAGGGCAAGGGCCTGTGAGAGGTGGGGGGAGGGTGGGCAAACGGAGCCCCAGAGCAGGGCGCTGGCAACTGAGTCACAGCCAAGGCTAGTGTCTTCAGCAAAGTGGGAGACACTTTCTGGGGCACGGAGGGGCTACTTTCAAGGAGTAACCTCGACACAACCAAACTGAGTACCAGTGGGGGCCTCGGGTCAGTACTTCCTGTTCAGGGCAAACTGGAACTCTATCATGTTACAAAATGGCGTTAGAGCTGCACTCTGACCCAGCAGTAAGGGAGAGAATCAAGTCAGGAGCTGGATACACTCATCCATTTTATTTTTTATTTTTTTGGCTGTGCTGCATGGCATGGGCAATCTTAGTTCCCCAACCAGGGATCGAACCCACAGCCCCTGCACTGGAAGTGTGGAGTCTTAACCACTGGACCGCCAGGGAAGTCCCTAGACTCATCCACTTTAAATGAAAGTATTCTATTTACCTGCGTACAGATGGAGGCTCCATGTCAAGCATCTAGTGCTGGTTATGTGTGGGAAAAGCAAAATTAGAGGCGATTTAGGATTTTCAAGCCTGCCTCTTACAACTGGCCTTGTTTTTGGAGAGCTCCTGCCCCCAGCAGCCAGCAGGACTAGTGGTGCTGGACTCGTGGACACTCCCCGGGCTCAAGTCTTCCTTCCTGGTCCTGCACTTCACCTCTGTGCCATTTTGTGGGTTCAAAGGACCCCAAAACCTTGGCCAGTGGTGGGGCCCACACAAGTCCTGGGCCACTTCTGCATCAGGAGATGGCCCATCCTAGCCTGGTAAGTAGGTCCAGGTGTCAGCAGGGGATCTGAGAAAAGGGGCTTCCTGGTAATGAGCTGGGTAATCTGGGTTTCTTTGCTGCAGGCCTTCTCAGAGCCTTGAATATGCTATCATGCAGTGCCTGTCTCAGAGGGGAGAGGCACTTGGGGCATTTCCCACACTTACTGGTCCCTAGAACACCCTTCCAAGAAGCATCTTGGGAGATCAGTGTTTTGTAAAAAGCACTTTTGGAAATAATGGAGAAAGGGAACTCCAAGATCTCTCAGGCCCGAATTAGTTTTTTCATCAGATGTGTGCTGTGTGATCCTGAGCAGGATACTTCGCCCCTCTGAGCCAGTTTCCTCACTGCTGAGAATGAATTGAAATCCTCTCACACCTCTTAGCACCAAGTTAGAGGGGGCTGTTTCTGGCTACTCTGCTGCCACTGGGCTTGCGTGTGGCCCCAGAAGGAACCATGTCACTTGGCTGGGACTGCAAAGCAGGAAGTCCTGAGCGGCAGAAGCCATGCCAGCAGCCTGGTCTGGGGAAGCTGGGGAGAAAAGCGGATGTGGCTGGAGGAGAGGCAGAGTCAGCTCACAGGCAGCAGGGCCTGGGTCACCCCCTCGTGACTGTCACCCCCCCCCCAGAGCAGCCTTCCCCTGCCTCCCAGCAAGGATGCTCTGGCCTTTCCAAGTTCCTGCTCTTGATGTATTTCTGCCTGCGGCCTTGCGAGAGGCTCTAGGTCCTTAGGGTCTCAGCTGTGGGTGGCCCTCAGGAGAGGACAGGCCCCAGCCCCACCCCTTGGGCACACAGGATTATGGGAACAGTGGACCTGGGCCGACCTCCAGCCTGCGGAGCCTTGGGGAATATGCCCAGGAAGATGTGTGGGCCACACGCTGCCACGGGCCCGGGCCCAGCCACGGGGAGGGCCTGGCAGGTCCCACAGAGTCGCACAGGAGGGCGACTCTGTCCGAGGACCTGGTCCAATGGAGGAAGCCACAGGCCGTGGTCAGGCCGGGGACAGTCTCGGCCTGGACGGCGGACTGATGACAGAGGCGGTGGGGAGGTCAGAGCTCTTTTATTGGGCAGAAGGGGACCTCGGGCCAGCCGGCGGGCCGGTCACCGGTAGAGGTAGTCGGCCTGGATGTTGGCGGCGATCTCGGCCTCCCACTTGTCCCCGTTGTTGAGCAGCTTCTCCTTGTTGTAGAGCAGCTCCTCGTGCGTCTCCGTGGAGAACTCGAAGTTGGGGCCCTGCGAGCGGGGGAGCAGGCGCAGCCACGTCAGGCCCCTCCGAGGAGCTTCCGCCCCGGCCTCCCCCGCCGCGGGGCCCGCTCACCTCAACGATGGCGTCCACAGGGCAGGCCTCCTGGCAGAAGCCGCAGTAGATACACTTGGTCATGTCGATGTCGTAACGTGTGGTCCGGCGGCTGCCATCGGCCCGAGGCTCAGCCTCAATGGTGATGGCCTGGGGGGTGGCACAGGGTACTGTCACCTGCCAGCCACGCTGGCCCCAGGCACAGGATCCAGCCCCCGCCATGGCTCATTCCCACTCCTGCGGGACTGGCCCCCCGGGGCCTACAGAGCGGGCCCTTTGTCATCCACTCTCGGCCCGCGTGTACGTCTCCTGACCCCTCTCCTAACAGGCCGCCCGGCGCGGCTGGGACGTCGGCCTCTGAGCGCTTGCCCTAGCTGACATTCTCTTGTTTGTTAACGGCCAGCACCTCCTCCCTGAGAACGTGAGTCCCACAAGGAGAGGGCCGTTGCCTGCCTTGTTCACCATAGCACCTGCAGACCCAAGGGGTCCCACCCGGTAAAAAAATGCCCCATTACTGTCGGTTGCATGTTGAACAACCTTCCCAATTACATCTAGTTATCCCCATTTAATGGATGAGAAAACTGAGGCTCAGAGAGGTTGAGGGGTTTCCCAAAGCCACATAGTACGTGAGGGGCAGAGCCCAGGCTCAAACACAGGTCCTTAACTCTCACTTCCTGGGTGCACACTTGCACCAGCTGGGGGAAGGGGTGGCCTGGGGCCTCCCACAGCTGGGAGGACCTTCAAAGGGATGTGGCAAAGGCCCTCAGAGGGATGTGGCAAAGGCCCTCAGATGTCCCCAGGAGTGTAATGCCCACCACTCATAGTGGGACCTTTGGCTATTAGCCTCATCTCTTTGTGCCTCCGTTTCCTCATCTATAAAAATGGAGATAATAATCTCTACCTCCTAGAGTTGTTGCAGAGATGAGTCATGAATTTGGCTCAGTGCCTGGTCCACAGCCGGCACTCACTGTCTGGATGCCACCACTGTTATTATTTTTTCGGGGCTCTCCTACGTGCTCCAGGTCGGTGGCTAGACTGGGGACAGCAAGGCCACAACCCGTGGCCTGCAGGACCTGGGAGTGGTCCAGGAAATGAGGCAGGTCGTGGACAGCAGCCATCCGGAGTCACAGAGATGTGGCCTGGAGCGGCCGCTGGGAGGGGGTCGCTGTGTGGACCGTGAGGACCCCTGAGCCTGCTGGGCTCCTGCCGGGCACATCCGCCAGCCCAAGAGCCCCAGCTGTGTCTGTCTGTTTCTGCACTAACAGTCCGTGTGGGACCCTCCGACAGAACCAGATGCCAGGGGCTCAAAGGAGCAGCAACCGGGGGCAGTGAGGGCCTCGGCTGTGGCACACGTGTCCCTGGGTCCGGTCCTGTGGCAGGCACACAGGCAGCGCTCCTGAAACGGCTGCTGCATCCGGGTAAAAGTGGAGACCCTCAGGTGCCGCCTCGTGGCTCGAGGCCTGGGTTTCACGCCCCCGACCAGACCCCCAAGGGCAGGACCCACGTGTGTCACGTGGCCTGCTCAGGGCTGGAAGTTTCCCTCCCCTGACTCACTGCCTCTGAGTCAGCTCCCATTCACGGGGGGAAGAGGCTCAGATCGGGAAAGGGACTTTCTGGGGACACCCACCCGGCAGGGCGCCCAGAGTTTGGGCCCAGGGCTGCCCGCTTCACTCTCTCTGCAGCAGGCTGTGGCCTCCCTCTCCCAGCGGCAGGGGCCGGGGGGCGGTAGTTGGGGTCAGGGGCTCACCTGGGCTGGGCAGACGGCCTCGCAGAGCTTGCAGGCGATGCAGCGCTCCTCCCCGGATGGGTACCGGCGCAGCGCATGCTCGCCACGGAAGCGCGGGCTCAGTGGGCCCTTCTCAAATGGGTAGTTGATGGTGGCTGGCTCTCGGAACAGGTAGCTCAGGGTCATGCCCAGGCCTGGGGGCGGCACAGGCATGGTGGGAGGGGGCCCCTCCTCCCTAACACATCTGTGCCCCCGACCAGCCGGCCTCCCCCCTCCCCCCAGGGCCCACCTCGGATGAGCTCGGTCCACAGCAGGGTCTGAGCTGCCCGGTCGGTCACCGACTTCATGTCCATTGAGGGCTCCCGCATGTTCACATATTCTGCAGGGGAGGAGGGCAGAGAGGCCATGGCAGCAGGCCTCACACAGGCCCTCCCCAAGGACTCCAGATCAGGGAAACGAGGTCTGGCCTCCTTCTAGGTGCAACAGCTGGGCCCCCCAGGGGTTTGTTCATTCACCAAACCTCTCCCGCCTCAGTGAGCACCCTCGAGGCCAGTCTCAGGCCCTGGGCAGTCCTCGCCAGCTTCTCCCTGTGCCTGTGTGGCCAGGAGTTGATGGGGGTTGGAAGGGGCTTGGGTACTGGGGTCCTGATGAAGAGGCACAGCTCCCAGGGCTCACACCTGGCAGCTCCCTCCTTGTCCTACACGGGGAAGGTCTGAGATCACACGGTGTAGCCACATGGAAGGCCCTCCACCCCCTGCAATGACAGACCCGGCCCCCAAGAATCATATTCAATCTTGATCACCATCCTCTTTATACAGAGTGGAAACTGAGGCTCCGAGAGGGCGAGCCCCCAGGAAAGCCAGGACCAGAACACAGGCCTTCTCCCCTGCCTCTGGCAGGACGATGGTCAGAAAGCCTGAGGCTTGAGGCGCCCCGGGACTCACTGTAGGTGGCTGCCACTGTGCTTCTGTGGAGGCTCCGGCCACTGGGATGCCCTGCAAGGATAGGGGTTATGCTGTGCAGATGCGACCTCATGCTAGGAGGCTGGGCCCCTCACACCCAGGAAAGGCTCCCTTGGTCCTACCTGCACGTGCGGCCTGGGCCAGGGCCCGAAGCAGCATGGGCGTGGTCAGGCAGCGCATCTGTGGGCAAGAAGACAGTGAGGCATAGGTGGGTCTCAGACAGGCATGGTTCCCCACCCCCACCCCCGGGAACCCTAGCATTGCAGGAGCCTTGACCCTTGACCCCAGTGCCACTGTGTCAGCTTGTCCCTGCTCACCCCCATTCCTGTCAGAGGCACAGACGGGCTTCCTGTTCCCAGGTGCAGCCCCTCCCGGCCTCCAACCTGACCCAGGTTAACACTGCCACCTGCCACCGGCGTTTATTCAGAGCTCACCGTGCCAGGCACTGTGCTAGGGGTCACACGCACTGTCACTTTGTCCACATGATGACCTCAGAGGGAGGCACAGATGAGAAGCCACAGCTCAGTCGTGTTGTGACTTGCCCAAAGTCACACACTGAGGGGGTGGGACCAGGATGTGAACCCAGGCCAGACCCCTCCCTTTACACCCCCAGCCCTCCCCTGCTGAACCTTTTAAAGGCTTAAATAACCCTCAAGATCAAATTCCTCTCCCCAACATCAAGGTCCTTCTGGAACTGTCTCCCAGCCTGCCAAGTGACCTTGGGTTTTCTCACTTGTGAAATGGGAGGTCACGAGAATGGAGGAGGCTCGAAGATGCCAAGGGTTTAGCCCAGAGCCTGGCACTTAGCCGAGGCCAAAAGTGCCCCTCTCGTGACCTGTGACCTCTAGTGGGACCATTTCTTTTGACCGCTGACTTCAGTGCCAGGCACCCAACCCGGCTCCTTCCCCGCCCTTCCTCATGACCTCTGACCCGACGGGCGCAGGAGGCGCATATGCGCCCTGACGGTGCCGGTTTCCCGCCCGCTGCACGCTCAAGGACACAGAGGCCGCGGGTTCTGAGCGGGCCGAGATAAAGCCCGGGAGCGGAGCCGGCGGAGCCAACGGGGGCCGCACACTCGACCCCGATGCCGCGCTGCCCAGGCTGGGCCTTAACACCTGAGCCCCGAACACCCACCTTGAATCGCTGCCTCTCCTTCCAGGGCCGAGGGGCCTGTCCGTCGAGAGGCGGAGCCTACATCCTGGGATGCTGCCATTGGGCGTGGACTCTTCGTGGTGTGGTCTGATTGGCTGGTGGCGCAGCCGAAAGAGGCGGGATCGAAAAAGTCTTTTCTCCGATTGGCTAGGGGAGCAGGCAGGGGCTTGAAGTGGTGTAGAGCGCCGCCGGGTTGGGTGCGAGAAACTAGTGAGCCGGGACTCCCGAGCTCTTGGAGGCGGGACATCCGAGGCGTGGTTTAAGGTTGCTGCTCCTGTCGGACCCGGCGCCCTGGGCTGGAGGACACCCGCTCGCCCTCGGCGGGGCGTGTATGATAACGGTGATGAGAATCGTAGCCTGTGGTGATTCCTCGCGGGAGCCATGCCTACTCTATGCTAAACCTTCATCCTGGCGTCTTCATTTAATCCTCCCGGCAGCCCTGTGGGGAGGAACGATTAATTTCGCTTTACAGATGGGGAAACTGAGGCACGGACTTGTGTAGTAACTTGGCCTAAGCCTTAGATCTGCGAAGTGCGGCCGCCTGAGCCACTCCTGGATCTGTATGACCCGGGAGCCCCGTCCCTCAACAGCCCCCAAACCCGTGTTTCCTCCCAGTGAATTGTGTGGCAGAGGGACCCCGGAGGCTGCGGACACTGAGAAAGCCCCTGAGGCCGCCTGTGTGTTGGGGGGAGTGGAAGGTGGTCAGGGAGGGCTTCCTGGAGGAGATGATATCCAAGTAGAGCGCAAGGAGGAGTCGAGCAGAACCAGAAGGGCCAGAGAGCATGCCCAGCTTCTGTGCGGAGGTCCACCAGAGAAGGAGGACACATCCAGTGCGTTAGAAGAGGGCAAGGATGGGTTGGCGGTGGGGGGTGGGGGGGGAGCGTGTACAGGGCTGTGCAGAGCCTCCCAAGGATTGTTATGGGTCCAGACTTGTGAGCCAGGGGCACCACTGAAGGGGTTCAGGCTGAGGGCTAGTATGGTCCAGTGGGCTTTGGGAAGATCTCTGAGGAGAAGGGCTGGGCCCCAGGGAAAAAGGGTAGGTGATGGATGGCCCGGGGCACAGCGATTAGTGTGTGGATTGGGGAAGTCTGTGGTATTTTATAGAATCATCAAGAATTACTCAAAGATGGGACTTGGGAGGTGAGAAGGGAGTGTCTAGCAGGAGGCCGGGGAGTCTGGCTTTGTGGCTGAGTGGATGGGGGATCACTCCACGGCATGGGGGCCCAGGAGGATGAGCAGGAGAGGGAAGGGGAGGAGTCCAGTGTGGGACATGATGAGGGGAAGGTGCCCAGGGCCAGCCACTTGGGGGACAGGAGCTAGTTCAGAGTTCCTAAGAGGCCCGAGGTGAAGAGAAGGGACATCCTACTGTGGGCATCTCATCAACCTGACCTGGAGGGAGAGGTGCGGAGAGAGTAGAGGGAAGCAGCCTCCCCCCTCCCAAATGAGGAGACAGGATGCCTGGAGCCTGGAGTCGGCAATTAAGCTCCAAAATTTAATCCTCATGATGATCTCAGGAGGTGTTAAGCACCTCCTCTGTGCAACAGATAGGGAACCAGGCTCAGAGAGGGCGGGGACGACCCAGGTCACAGCAGGCCCGCAGTGTCATGGACCGGATGCCAGGACCCCTTCTGCACCCTCCACAGAAAGGGCACCTTCTGTCCTGAGAGGTGCCCACATCTTCCCTCGTCTCCCGGAACACAGGTGGCCAGCGTGGGAGCAGGAGGGCAGGTTACTGCACTGTTTCCGATGCTCCCAAACCTTGGCCCATCCTGGCTGGGGGGCAGCTGAGGGCCTGAAAAGAGAAGCCCCAGGCGGGAGGAGGGCAAGCACTGGTCTGGGCCGTGGCCCCGGCAGGTGTTTTCCCCCTGTGTCGTGGACCTCAGGTCATGTCTCCACCAGCCTCAGGTGGCCACGGCAGCGGAGGACTCGTAGACATGAGCTGGGAGGGACGCTCGGAGCCCCTGTGCGCAGGGTGGCTCAGAGCAGGGCGCAGCTGCAGCTGCGGGTCTCCATGGCTGCGAGCAGCACCCTCAGGTTGCGTGGAGTGTGGGGCGGGTAGCGGAGAGCGTAGACCTTCTCCAGCCCAGGGCGGCGCAGCAGGCAGGCGCGGTGGTGGGAGAAGGTGTCGAAGGAGAACTTGCCGTGGTAGCTGCCCATCCCACTGGCACCTGTACAGTGACAGGGAACACAGCAGTTAGGCCCCCAGTGGCCAGCCGAGGAGCATCAGACAGACCTGGGCTCTGCCAGTCACACAGTATGACCTGGGTGGGCTACTTCACCCCCCGAGCCTTGGTTTCCCCAGCTGTAAAGTGGGCTAATCATGAGATGCTGTGGGTAAAGGGCTTAGCCCTGAGCCTGGCCCCAGCACCCACTCAAATAAATATTGGGGACACCAGGTGCTG
Organism: Leucopleurus acutus; assembly: GCF_964270905.1. NCBI lineage: Eukaryota > Metazoa > Chordata > Mammalia > Artiodactyla > Delphinidae > Leucopleurus > Leucopleurus acutus. The sequence continues at coordinate 104,479,252 of NC_139151.1, read as the reverse complement.
GGGCACGATGGGTAGACAGTGGTCAAGAGTGGATTCTGGGGGGGTGGGGGATGTATTGGGAATTAGGGATTAACGGACACACACTACTCTGTATAAAATAGATAAACAAGGACCTACTATATAGCACAGGGAACTACATTCAATATCTTGTAATAACCTATAATGGAAAAGAATCTGAAAAGAAGAGCGTGTATATATATATAACTGAAATAAAACTGAATCACTGCTGTACACCTGAAACTAACACAACATTGTAAATCAACATTTTCTTTTCTTTTTTTTTTTTGCGGTACGCGGGCCTCTCCCTGTCGTGGCCTCTCCCGCTGCGGAGCACAGGCTCCGGACGCACAGGCCCAGCGGCCACGGCTCACGGGCCCAGCCGCTCCGCGGCACGTGGGATCTTCCCGGACCGGGGCACGAACCCGCGTCCCCTGCATCGGCAGGCGGACTCTCAACCACAACATTTTCAATTAGAAAAAAAGAGAGAGGAAAGATGGAAAGTAAAAAAAAAAAAAAAAAAAAGTGGATTCCAGGGCAGCTGCCCAGGGTTGAATCCCAGCTCTGAAGTGGCCATGTCACCGTAAGCAAGTGATTTCGCCTTGGTCTCCTCCGTGACATGGGGTGACAGTGGCGCCCACCTCCTAGAGTTGCGGGGATTGAGCAAGTGTTCAGACCCACAGACGTGCTGTGTTGCCACGAGTCGCAACGTCCAAGCAGGGAGGCAGCCAAGGACCCGGCAGGGGGAAGCCCAGGGCTCCAGCCTGGTGGGATCAGGCGTAATCCGGGAGGGCTTCCTTGAGTGAGTGGGGCCTGAGGGATGTGGAGGCGACCAGATAAGGTGGATGTGTGGGGCAAGAGGGGCCCAGGCTCGGGGACAGCTCAGGGAGCCTTGGAGGTGGGTGACCGTGGTGTGTCAGGACTTGGGCAGAGCTCTGTGTGTCTGGGGCAGCAACCAGGGAAGCGGGGCAGGGGCGGGAGCAGGACTCCGTGGCCAGACCAGGAAGGGCGGCCTCAGGAAGCTGAGTCAGAGCCCTGGCTCCGTCTGAGGGCCTGGGAGCCGTGGAAGGCTTTGCCAGGGGAGCAGCAGGGTCGGATTCACCTGCAGACAGAGCCCCACGCTTCCCTGAGGAGGGGGTGCTGGGGAAGAGGGTTCCAGAACTGGGGACGGCAGCGGTGCGCAGCCCTGGACCTCCACCACCACAGCATCGATCTCAGCCTGCCGTGCTCCTGTGACACCAGCCGCTCCCCAGGGAGGGTCCAGGCCCACCAGGGCAGCCCGCCAGGACCTGCTGGTCATTTACTCTAGTGCCAGGTGCAGGCAGGTGGCGGGACCGCAAGCCTCTGGCCCTCTCGTCCCCTGAGGAGGAGGTGGGCTCAGAGAGGGGAAGTGGTGGCCTCGCATCACACAGCCGTCAGGCTTGCTGGGACCAGCCTCAGAGGCCAGGACTTCACAGCGGTACTGGGGGCTGCTGGGGCTTGGTGGAGGGGGGAGCCGGCAGGAGCCCCTGTCTCCTGTGCGACATGCCGAGCATGGGACAGAGGGGACACAGGAGGGGTTAAAGGAGCAGCACGTAGCCTCACTGTGGAGTAAAGAGAAGGCCCAAGGCCGCCCTGCGTGTGCTAAGCCCCTGCAATCAGTGATGTTTAAAAACCCTGAACTGTGTATCTGTGGGCCCACCCACATATGTAAATGCAGAGACAGGTATGGAAGGTTCCGCCTCAGACGCTGCAGAGGGGAGCAGGGTGAGAGATGACGGTAAGAGGGCGTGGCTCTGCCGGCACGTACCCACTCCTCCGAAGGGCAGGCTGGCGACAGTCATGTGCATGAAGCCGTCGTTCCCACAGAAGCCCCCACTGCTGGTCTGGGCCAGTACCCGCTTGACCACCTGGGAGACAAGCAGCTATGAGGCTGGTGGCGGAGCTGCCGGGGCCGCGGGGGCTCTGTCCAGACCCCTCAGGGCCCTGGGACCCACTGCAGGGTCTGAGGCCACCGTGAGAGCTGGAGGCGGTGGCTGTGGAGCAGCCTGCCACCCGTCCCCAACTGGAGACGTGTTTCCTGAGCATCCCTTGCTTGTGGCCCATGCAGGTGACTGTGGACACAGACTCAGGCCTGATGGGGAGGTGGGAAACCCAGCATCCTCCTGGGGACGTGGAGGGTGCAGGGTGAGGGGCGGGCAGTCAGGGAGGCGTTCCCGGGAGGGATGTGAGGTGCCTGCTGAGTCTCAAGGCGGGGCAGAGATGAGTAGGAGGGCCCCCCAGGCAGAGTGAAGGGCAGGTGGGGAGGCCAGTGGTGGGGTGGGGCAGGGACGCAGCGGGGGGCCTGTGGGAGGGAGGACAGGGAGGACATTGAGATTTGGGTTTTGGAAACATGAACTTGATCCTTGCTTGACTTAATGAAGGCCCTTCCTCTTCAGCCTGTAGGTGTATTTGAAGAATGAGGGCGGTGGGGTGGGGGTGGGGGACTTCCCTTGTGGCGCAGTGGTTAAGAATCTGCCTGCCAATGCAGGGGACACGGGTTCAAGCCCTGATCTGGGAAGATCCCACATGCTGCGGAGCAACTAAGCCCACAACTACTGAGCCTGCGCTCTAGAGCCCGCGAGCCACAACTACTGAGCCCACTGCCACAACTACTGAAGCCCATGCGCCTAGAGCCTGTGCTCCGCAACAAGAGAAGCCATGGCAATGAGAAGCCTGTGCACTGCAACGAAGAGTAGCCCCCGTTCGCCTCAAGCCCCCGTTCACCTCAACTAGAGAAAAGCCCACGCGCAGGAACAAAGATGCAGTGCAGCCAAAAATAAATAAATAAATTTATAAAAAAGAAGAAAAAAGGGGGGGGGGGAATGATTAGTAGACACTAAACAGTAGTTGCACAAAAACTTGGTTATAGTTAGTTGCAACGTGTGACCCTCAGGTAACAGCTAGGTCGGGGCTTGCCTGCTGGTGGGTGGAGTGGACCCCCATCCGCCGACTCAGAAATCCCACTGAGAGAAATTCCAGGGAAGGGCAGGGGACCAGGGCTCATGCTTGGGCCTGCATGTCCTGGTCATTCATCCTCCCCCAGTCGTGCCATCCCACGTCGTGTGTGCCTTCCATGAGCCAGGCAGAGAAAGGGGACACTGCCGCCACCAGGCCATGATGATGCAGAAGAATGGAGGTGGGGCTGACTTAGAGGGGACACTGGACCCTAGAGAAGACCCTGGGGAGCTGCCGACTAAAGGCCCAGAAGAATGTGGCCTAGATTGGACGGCAGGGGGAGGCCCTGCTGCCCCGAGGAGAAAGGAGAGGACAGAGCCAAGATAGCGCCACCGTCCCAGAGCTCCTATGACTGTCCCCGAGGGACCAGGACGCCCGCCCCTCCTGCCAGGCCCCTTGGTCCACTCTGGTCCTGGTGCCACCTCACCCTCTGCTGACCTCACTCCACCCTCCACTGCTGCCACCCGCTCCCACCTCTGTCCAGCCCCACCTGGCTGCTGTTGGAGAAGGCGTACAGGGCCAGGGGCTTCTCCCGACGGCGGATGAACTCGATGGCCTCGTCCAGGCTCCTCACGTTCATGATGGGCAGGATGGGCCCAAAGATCTCCTCCTGCATCACCGGCTCCGTCTCCCGCACGCCCACCAGCACCGTGGGAGCTGCCCGGGCACAGGGCACGGCTCAGCCCCAGGGGTGGGGCCTCGGGCAGGCAGGGCCCAGGGACCCAGGGCTCCAGGCTCAGGGACGTTCTGGGGAAAGTGATCTCCCCACAGCCCCCAGGAAGTGACCTTGAGGGGCTCCCCGGCCTGACCGGGGCCCGTGGGGCCCAGAGAGCCCCTCAGCCTTGGTCTTACAGTCAGAGGGTGACCGGACCTGAGGTCCCGGGTCCCAGCCTGCTGGGGAGCAGCGTCGCCCTCTGAGCCGTTTGGCCCGGGAGACTGGGGCTGCTTTGTTCACAGCGTAGCGGGTGCTCAGGACGGGCTGTTGAAATTCAGAACCAGGAATCGTGGGCGCATAGGACCTGGGGTCATGGCCCCGTGGAGCAGCAGATCTTGGGGCTGAAGTTTGGAACCTGAGCCCTAGAACTCTGGGGTCTGAGCTTGGAGAATCCAGAGCCTGGGCCAGAGGGCTGAGTCGTGGGGTCACAGGCTCAGACACGGTAACGCGGAACACTGGTGTCACGGAATCGTGGCACCAGAGCCATGGACCAGGCTGGGCTCTAGCAGTGGGGTCGGGGAGCCTCAGGGCCCGAGGTTACAGGCTGGGCCCAGACTCGGGGCCCAGCTGTGGCCCCCAGCGTGGAGGGGCCTTAGCTGGGGTGGGCTGGGAGTGGGGCACAGTGGCAGGGAGGGCGGGACTCACCGATGTAGCGATCGCTTTCATCGGTCTGGCCCCCGATGGCCACGTGGCCACAGCTCAGCAGGCCCCGGAGCCGCTGGAAATTCTTCTCACTGATGATGCGGCCCAGGTCTGGGGAGCTCTGGGGGTCTTCGCCATAGAAACGGGTGATGGCACTCTGCAGGGCGGGCAGCAGTCGAGCCTGCATTTCGGGGCTGCACAGGATATAGTCGGGGGCCACGCAGGTCTGGCCGGAGTTGAAATAGCGGAAGAAGGCCACGCGGTTGGCCACGGTCTGGGGGTCGCAGTTGTCGTCCACGTAGCAGGGGTTCTTGCCCCCCAGCTCCAGCGTGACGGGTGTCAGGTGCTTGGCGGCGGCAGCCATGACAATCTTGCCGACTCGGGGGCTCCCTGGGGTGGAAGGAACCAGAGTGGCTCTCGGTCACTTGGGCCAGGTGGGATGGCCTCAGCCCAGGGCTGGGACCCCTCAAGGGGGCTCACTCCCTGCCCTGCGGCTCCCTGGAGAGACAGTAGAGTAGAGGGCGGGGTGGGGGTGGGTGGGGGTGGGCGGGGGAGCGTGGCCCTCACCTGGCTTTTCCTTGTCAGTTGCTGCTGCACTGGGACCTTTTTCAGGTCGTCCCCCTCCCCTTCCTCCCCCACTCCCCCACCAGCCCCCCCCCCCCCCCCCGAGGAGCTCTGCCCACAGCTGCAAGCCAGGCCCAGCTCCCTGTCCTGACCTGCCCAGGTAGACAGCCAGGAGCCCCCGTCTCCCTGCTTCTGATCCCAGCTGGGCCTGCAGGCGACTCTTTCTAACCTGCTGCCCTAAGTCCCTCCCCACTCTCCACTCTCCTCTGAAAGTAACTCCTATGGCCCGGCTCCAGCTCTAGCTGGTCCTCATTTGGGTCTCCCCTCCCTGACCTAATCTGGCAGCCGTGGCGCCCTCCACACCCACCGTCTGCCCCCCCTTCCCCCGGGTCCCCACCTCTCCTCTGGGCTGGTGTCCTGGGTCTCACAGTCCCCTCCTCAACTCAGCCACCCCCAAACACTCCTGACAGCGCCCCCAGGCCTCGACACACTCTTGCCCACGCCTGGCCCAGGGCCCCACGCTGCCATTCCTGTCGTGATGTGATAACCCTGGCCTTTCTCGCCAGCCACCGTGGCCCGAGGGAGCCCAGAGCCCAGTCACCTCTCTGGTCTCACTTCCTCCTGCTTCCCTGCCCTCGTTCCCTCCCATCCAGGCCCCCTTGTCGGCTGAGCCAGCCCCAGGGGCCTTCCCCTACCACGGCTCCTCCCTTAGGTCCTCCTATCTTTGTTCAAACACCTCCTAGTCTGTCCCGCCTTCCTGACTACGCCCACAACTGAATTCCCCACCTCCACCCTGGTCACCTTTGCACGGGCTCCATGACAATGGAGGAGGCTTTAGCCCTGCTTTATCCCAAGGCCTCGCCGTGCCCGTCTGCGCTCTCAGTAAACATTCACCGAGTGAGTGAGTGAGTGGCTGCTGCCCAGGCCACGTGCTGTGACGAAGGCTTCCATTCATTCATTTGTCCTTAAGACAGGCCTGTGACTTGGGGATGGCCCCTATCATACCAATAAGGAAACTGAGGCCTGGAGAAGTCAGGAGATTATGGTGGAGCAGCTTCGGGCGGTCCATCGGCCTCTGCACAGACTGCCTCGGGGACCTGGCGTAGAAGCTGGCCTCCGGGGGTCTGCCTGCCTTGTCTCTGCACCCTCGGTCCTGGGGGGCCAGGGCCCAGAGTCCACTGAGCTTCGGGCTGTGATGGTGGAGGGTGGTCAGGTGCCCCGCCACCCCCCACCCCGGCTTCCTTCTCCTGGTGTTTCCGGCCCCTGGGAATCTGTAGGAACAGCGGAGGACCCTGGCCCCTCTGCTCCCACAGTCGCCCTCCCTGTCTGTTAAGGTGGCAGCTGGCAGGCCTTGTCCTGGGCTCGTGGCAGGGTCTGGGGAGGAGAAAGGCAGAGATGGCACGTCCCCTGCTCTGATGGGGACAAAGTGTGCAACACAGGAGGCGGGTCCCCTCCTCCCTCCTCCAGGGCCTCGCCTTGTCTGTATCCTCCACCCTTTCATCTCTTCTGGAAACTCCATCCTGGTCACTTGAAGCTAGGTGGTGTCTGGACCACATGGGCACATGTCAGGGTGATGGCAGGTGACCTCTGGGAGCAAAATACAGCCTGCCCCAATCCTGGCTAGTGCAGTGGGCACTGCATCTTTTTGTCACCCAAGCCCCCAAACCCTCATCTGTCCAGCCCTCCAGAAGGGCCGTGGGCGCAGGAATGAGCACCTGGCACAGCGGGAGCTCAGCAAGGACAGATGCTGTGATGTGTGAGGTGGTGAGTGGTGGAGAGGCCTGTTTCCGGGATGGGGCCCATCCCTCCCAAGGGTCCCCAGGGGTCCGGGGCTGCTCCCCAGCCTGCGCAGGGAGAGTGGAGCAAGCTCGTCCTGGGGCCGAGAGCACCACCCAGCACTTGCCCCAGTCTGCATCCTCCCTGGCTGGCTGGCTGCTTCTGTCCCTCTCTCAGAGTTGGGGATAAGACCCCTAAGGGTGGGGCCGGGCAAGCTTCTCACCTCTCCCATCCCGCACGACCCCCAGACTGGCTCCTCACCTGTGAAGAAGATGTAGTCGAACTTGTGCTCCAGTAGCTGCCCGGTCTCCTGGGGCCCGCCCAGCACCACGGCAAAGCAGCTCTGCAAGCCAGACGGGCGGCGGGCTCCCTCTGGGACCCCAGCCTGAGAGCCCAGAGGGCACCTGCCTGCCTGCCTGCGTGCCTGGGACGGCTCCCCCCTTGCCTGGGGCCCGGGCTCCAGGTGGGCTGGGTCGGGGGCAGTGGGGAGCGGGGAGCTCCCCAGGGGCACTAGGCACAGGCAGTCCTAGCCCAACAGGTGTAAGGTTGGGGCCTGGCGGGTTTGGGGTTGGGACTGAGGCCGGGGCTGGGCCAGCAGGGCCGACAAGAGACAGACAGGGACCCCCGGGGGACAGGCCCCACCCCTCTGTTTCACTCAGAGGGAAACAGGCTGAGAGGGGCGGTGACCTGGCCAAGGCCACACAACCCAGAGGAGGCAGGAGTGAGGCTGGAACTCAGGTCCTGTCTGAGGAGCCACGCCAAGGGCTGCCCGGCCCAGCGGGGCCTGCTTAGCCCTGCTCAGCCCCAGTGTAGCTGCTTGTTCTGTACCTGGCCCTGCTCACCTGGTCCAGGTATCGGGGCAGCACCTCGGCCAGGACCTTCTCAGTGCTCTTGCTGACCTCCGAGGGCTTCAGCACCACACAGTTCCCTGAGGGGCGGGGCGGGGAGAGGGGGTGGGGTAGGGTGGGGAGGGGAGAGGGGGGCCAGTTGTAGCCACTCCCCATCTCCATGCAGTCCTCACACCTGCAGGGCAGGTGCCGGCCTCACTCCACCTTCAGGTGAAGAATATGGCTCAGAGAGGTGCCCTGCCGGCCCCAAGGCCACACAGCCTGCGGATGGTGGGCCAGATGGGAACCAGGCCTTCTTAGCTACCTGGTGCCAGCTCCCCCCTCCTCCCTGGCTCTGTGGGCGGCTGTGAGGCTGGGGGGATGGACGGGAGGTGGAGGGAGAAGGTGGTGCTTCCCTCTCACCTGCTGCGAGGGCGCCCACCAGGGGCTCTAGGCTCAGGTTCAGAGGGTAGTTCCAGGGGGCGATGACGAGCACCAGGCCGAAGGGCTCCTTCCGGATGAAGGCCGAGTCCAGCTGTGTGGCCTGGGTCGGGGCCAGAGTGATGGTGAACGGTGAGGTGCCAAGACCCCAGCCCCTCAGCACCGCCTGTCACCCAGAGAGGCTGCCTGCGGCCCTGACGCCCAGGGTCACTCACCAGGTTCCTGGGCACTTTCTCATCCTTCATCCAGGCCCGCAGGTTCCTAAGGGCCGAGTTAATCTCGTTCTGGCTGATGCTGATTTCAGACACCTCTGACTCGAAGGCTGACTGCAGGGGAGGGGGAGGGGCAAGGGCAGGGCTTGGGCCAGGGGACCCAGGATCCGCAGGTGGCCGGAGCCCTGGGGTGGGCAAAGCCTCCCCAGGCAAGGTCTGTCTTATTCACTCATTCATTCATTCATTCACTCCATGTTCACTGAATGGTTAGAGTGCGTGGGTGCCGTTTCTGTGCTGGGGATGCAGCCGTGACTGAAACAGACAGAAAACCTGCCCCACGGAGCTGACATTGTAGGGGCACGCACGGTCGACGTGATGATGAGAACGCTGACTACTCCATTAGGACGTGACAAGCGCAATGGGAGGATGAAACAGGGTAAGAGGGATAGAGACTGCTGGAGTGTGTGTGCGTGTGTGTGAGTGCATGTGCGCATGTATGTGTGTGTGTGTCTTTGCTCTATTTTATATAAGATGGTCAGTGCCAGCCTCTGGGATGGGGTGATATTTGAGCAGTGAGGAAAGGGAGGGAAGGAGCCCATGGATACCTGGAGGCAGAATATTCCAGGCAGATGGTATGTCCTGTGCAAAGGCCCTGGGGCGGGTTCAGGCTTGCTATGTTCCTGATTAGCAGGGAGAAGAGTGGGTGGGGTGACGAGGCCAGGCAGCTGGGGTGAGGACTGTTGAGCAGAGCAGGGACAGCCTCTAACTTAAGTTTGAACAGGACTGTCTGTGTGGCCCTCTGTGGCCTGCTGTGTGGATGTCAGTCTGCAGGGGACACTGGGGACAGGTGTCTCTGGGTCACTGGGGACTGGTCACTGGGGACAGGTGTCTCTGCCATCAGTTCCCACAGCCCAGGGGCCAGGGCAGATTTCAAGGGCAGGAGTCGGAAAAAGGAGACAATCAATAGGGCTTTTGTCCTGATCTATGCCGGCTGGCAGGCCTGCCCCACCCCCACGAGGGAGGAGGGAGCAGCCTGTGGGCTGCAGGCAGCTGGAGGCCCATGGCCTAGGACACAAGAGCCAGGCTGTCCTGATGCCTGAGACTCAGCCATTATGGTGCAAGTTCCTTCCTGTCAGAGGAGAGGGCGATGGGCCCAGGAGTGCCAGAGCTGAGCCTTGGGGGGAGGGGGAGGGCGCAGGGGCCTTGGGGGGAGAAGCCACGCCCACCAGCGCTTCTAGGGGCTGAGCCTGCTTCAGGCATGCCTTCTACTATGTCTGTGTCCACAGCCCACACTCCTGCCCAGCGAGGTCTCCTGTGACCTGACTGAGGTTTGGGCCTGTTTGAGGGCTAATCTGAACCCCGCTGAATGTCAGGAGTTTGGAAGAGTAGCAGCTGTTTTGAGCCAGGGTTCTGTGCCCTTAGGCAAGAACGCGCCCTCTCTGAGTCTCCTCTGGGGGTGACTGGGTGTGACCACCTCTACCTGGAAGGGCTGTTGGGGGTTAAATGGGACGATTTGTGCAGGTCAGACAGGGCAGATGCTGCCTGCTGGGAAGGCGGGGGACAGGGCTGGCTGAGCCCAGAGGGAGGGACCAGGCCAGAGGCCGGGACCAGATTGGATTTTCTGGGCTGCTGCTTCCTTTGTGGGGCGCCGGCTCCTGGAGGCTTGAGGGTTGCAGGCAGGAGGTGAAATTTGAGCCATAGGGAGAACAGGGACCAGACAGACCATCGGGTCAGGTCTCACGGAGGCAGCCAGGCCAGGCCAGCTGGTGGGCAGGGCAGAGGCTCAGTGGGGTGTCAGTCCCCAGGGAGCCCGACATGCCAGGGTAGGGGGTGTGAGCCCCCTCTGTCCTGGACCAGGTCCAGTGAATGGACACTCCCCACAGGGAGGCAAAGCCAGGCCCCTTGGGTGTCAGAGAGCCAAGGAGAGTACGACCCGGCGCCCTGGTTTCATAAATGGGGTAGCAGACGATTCCAGAAATGGCAGACGAGGGAGCCCGGTCTCACCTGGCTACAGTCCTGGAGCGTGGTGATAAACAGAAGGTTTGAGGACCCCGAGAAAGGGAGTAGGCGTCACCAGGAGGCCACGTCCTCAGGACAAGTCCTTGTGGCCAACTTGTGCTACCCCCGTGAACGGGGGTGCCCTGATCCATGACCCCAGGTGCCACGAGATACTAGTCTCGAAGTGACTGCTCTGGACACCTGGCTGGGTGCCTGCAAATCAGGTGGGGCCCAAGGAGGCTGCAGAGGGCCTCCCAGGCCTGCCAGTGCCGGCATCTCTTTCATGAGCTGGGTGGGGCCAGCAGGCCCACCAGAAGGGCAGGGGAGGCAGGAGGGCAGAAAGGGATGACCCCAGGGTTCTGCTCATGAGCTCAGGAGGTTTGGGGAGAAGATGAGCTCAGCGCTCAGCACGAGCCAGTGTGGGACTGCTGCAGCCCCCTGGGGACAAGTGGTGACCACAGGGGCTGGCCGGCAGCCAATGTGCACCATGGGCCTGTCCTAGGTGTTAAGTATCAAAACAGCACCTCACCAGCTGGTAAAGAGGCACAGCCTTGGAGAGTTACAGGTGGTGAGGGGCCAGTGGGGCATCAGGGGTGAGCTTGGGCACCGTGCCCTTTGTGGCAAGCTCGAGGGACATTTTGTCCAGAGACGAAGCCCCTGGACAGTTGTCCTAGGGCAGCGGCAGCCACACGGGTGGGCCCTGCTGGCTGAGACGGTGGAAGGCTGCCTACAAGGAAGTGTATTTCTTGAGGTCCTGCTGTGGCTGCTGCTGGAGATGGGAGGGGCTGAGCCCCCAGGCCTCCAGCGTTTGGACAGAGGCCATGATGCCCACGGTACCTAGTGAAGCAGAAGTCCTCCACATGCGGCCCTAGCGGTGTGACCCAGCTCCCTGGACCTCATCCCTTGCATACCTCTGCCTCTTCCACTCCCCTTCAGCCACTCTGGCCTCCTTGCTGCTCCTCAAGCACAAATACACCAAGCACCTCCTGCCTCAGGGCCTTTGCACATGCTGTGCCCTCTGCTGTTTCCCCCCTTGTCCACGTGGATCCTTCCCCCTCCTCCTTCAAACGCCACTGTCTCAGAGAAACCTTCCCTGACCCCCACATACAAAACCGCACCCTGACCCTGGCCCTCTCTCACCCCCTTCGCACTGGGAGTGTCTCTCCATGGCATTCATTACCATCCAACAGGCTGTGTATTTATTCACTGTCTAGTTGTGTCTCTCCCCAGGAGCCCAGCTCCCTGGACACAAGAACTTTGTTTTATTTGTTGTATCCCCAGAGCCTACAACAGTACCTGGCCCATAGTAAGTGTTCAATAAATAGTAGTGGAGTGGGGGAATTCCCTGGCGGTCCAGTGGTTAGGACTCCGCGCTCTTACTGCCAAGGGCGTGGGTTCAATCCCTGGTCGGGGAACTAACATCCCGCAAGCTGCACCGCACGACCAAAAAAAAGAAAAAAATAGTGGAGTGAATGAAGAAATGAATGAATGGGTGAATGCAGAAGAGCGGGTTACGGCACAGGAAAGGAGGCGGGGTTTGACGGCTTTTAGTTCCCCCTTCATGGAGGATGCAGCTGCCCCCATCCCCCCTGTCTCAACCTCCCCACCCCTGCCCTCCTCCTCCCACCCCTGCCTGTCCCCCCACAACCCACCTTGTGCAGGTCCTGCGCCAGCGCCTCCTGCAGAAGCTGCTTGTTCTCTTGCAGGAAGCGGCTCAGGCCCTTCAGCTGGGCAGCCCGGAACTCGGCCGGCCGCGTGCACCCCGAGTCGAAGGCCTCCCGCAGCCGCTGCAGCGTGTCCGCGAAGAGGTCCATCCTGCCGAGCAGGGCAGCGTGGGCCGGGGCGCCCCACCTCCAGGCGCCCTCCACCGCCCCTGCCTGCACCCATGTGGGCCCGCGGGCACCCCCATGGGGACTCACACGTAAGTGCAGGGACCAGGGCTGCCCCACCTACACATACACACAAACACACACACAAGGGGCACACTTGGACACCCACTGACAGAGCTACAGACCACACCTCTTAACCAGTGGGCAGGAGGGTTCTGGACCCCAAGGCAGTCACGGGACTGGGTGTGGGCTTGGGGGACAGCTACTCCGTGGCCCCTAAGAGTGAGCAGGGAGCCAGGGGGTCACGCTTCTTCCTGCCACCCGGAAATTAGCCCTAAGCCATGGCCCCCACCCTACTCCGGTGCCCCTCCTGGAGACGGGTAGCCCTTACCCCAGCAGGTCTGAGTGGAGTAGCCAGGGGAGTTTGGTAACTAGAGGCGGAGTCCACCAACCACCACTTTGGGACACTCCCAATACGAATGTTCTGTTCCCACTGTCCCCAGCCTGGGGGCCCTGCCCAGGGTGGCCAGGCTGGCTGGTGGTGGCTCAGAGGGCTGGGTGACAGGACTCCTCTCCCTGTGCCCCAGCTCCGCAACAAGACTGGGAAAGAAGAACCCCACCTCCCAGAGGCCCTGCTGCCCATCCCAGCCCCATTGGCCACAGTGTTGGAGAAGCAGGGAATGCTGAGGGGTGAGGGGTGAGGGGGCAGTCAGGCCTCCATGCTGTCATCAGCCAGGCCTGGCAGGCAGGGTAGGGGCTCTGACATTCCCCTGGGCGCCCGCCTGCTTACTTGAAGTTCATCAGAGGAGCTCTCTGATGCACTTAGTCCTCGGCCTGGTGCCAAGGACCAGTGGGGACCCTTTCCTCCTTCTCTCTCTGACTCACTTCTCTTCTGGTCTCTGCTTGACTGATGCCTCCTTCAGGCAGCCCACCATGATTACTCCCTTACACATTCTCACAGTGGGCCCTTGGCTCTGCTCCCCACCGCACTGTGTCATACCTTGTGATAAATACCTGGTTTCCTTCTGTCCACCTCCCTGCCCCGCCTCCCCATCCCTCTCTTTCCTCTCCCACTGGACTGGGCAGCAGGACCCCTCTTTGCCTACTTAACTTATCATTTGGGGCTTTGTGCCCCAATCTCCTCATCTGTTAAGGTCACCCTTCCACCTACCACCTGATGGGTGTTTATCAAGGATGAGACCATGCTGGCCAAGTCTAAGCCCAGGACAGGGCGTCAGTGCCCTCAGGGTTGCCAGCTATTGTTAAGTGACTACTGCCACCACGGCCCTAAGTTTTCTGGAGGACTCCATGAGCTGTTCCAGCCAACAGGATGGCCTGCCCTGATGGGCACTCTGTGCTGAGAGCCTGCTGGAGCCCTACGCTGTCCCCATAGGCATGATGGGGGCCAAACTGACCCCACAGGCCTCCTACTCTGATCAGGAGAAACGGGGCAGTTGTCTCGGGCACAGGGCGGGCACCACATCCCCCAGAGAGGGTGACTGTAGCAGAACAGGGACATCATCAGAGCCCCTGTCACTCCAGGCTTGTCCCCAGCTCCAACCCTCCTCCAGAGAGGAAGGCATACTGGCCAGAGACCCAAGAGCTAAGAGACTTGCTGACCCCTAAAGCCGCCACCTGAGCTCAAACCCTGACCCTGCCTCTGTAGCTGTGTGACCTTGGGCAAGTCACTCATCTTTTCCCTGCCTCAGTTTCCATGCCTGTAAAAAGGGGATGCTACCGTTCCACCACATGAAGCACCGGCCATTGTGTGCATGGTAAGAGCTTAATAATGGTCAGCTGTGGTTATTGTTACCAAGTACTCAACAAATATTTATCCCTCTTCCTTCCCCCCATCCTCTCTCACCTTCAGACTTCTGCTGATGGATGCTGAGGGCAAACCACACCCGCCCCTCTCCCGCCTCCTCAAGGTTCTTTGCACTTTCCTAAGAGCCTGCAGAACCCACAAAAATGTAAGGCACGTCCCTTGAAGAGGGCATCTCCGAGTACAGTGTGGGGTGGGGAGCTCTGCGGGGGTGGAGGTCTGGTTGGAACATTCCAGCAGCCTCTCCTGGCAACACTGAGGCCAGCTCACACCATATTGCAGTTTGGTCAGGACCGAGGCCCCAAGGGGTGACTGCTGCAGGGCAGGGAACTGGACTCAACCCAGGTAAGCAGATGTGCAAGGCTGCCTCGGGCCTGGGGGGACCCCGGGCCTGTGACCTCACAAGGGAGCTGAGCAGCCACTGTGGACACACAAATGAGGGGGTTCCTTCATCGGGTGGTCTGGGGGTCCTAAGCCCACCTCCCTGGGAGTTGCTAAGTCACTTGATGTGACAAGGGATGGGCCTGGTTCCCCGGGCCCCAGGGCCAGCCACCTTCCCTCAAGGCCATGAGCCCGGGGATTCTATAATAATAATAATAATAATAGTGACTAAGCACTGACTGTGCCGGGCACTGTGCCAGCGTGGGTGCCTGATGTGAGTGCAGCATAGCTTTTGGCTGGCACCCCTGTAGGAAGCTGAGGCCCAGGTCACGGGGCATCAAGGAGGGAGACAAAAGGGGCGGGCACTCAGGTCTGCTGCCTCCAAACATCATCAGGGAACAGCTGCTGCCCGAGCCCCGTCCCTGGGCCCTGGCTGGTCCTGCAGATGAGCCACCTCCCAGCCCCCACCTCTGCCCACCCTCTCATCCTTTCTGCCTCGGTTTCCCTGTCTATACAACAGCCCTTCTAAGAGCACCCTCTGTATGACGTGTCGGGGGCCTGAGGACCTGGGTCCAAATCCCAGCAACTCTGCTTATTAGCTAGGAGACCTTGGGCAGGTGGCTTGGCCTCTCTGTGGCTCACTCTTCCCATCTGTGCAATGGGGATGGTGTCTTGTAGGTACCCCATAGTGCTGTGAAGTGCTTGGTGCAGGGCCGAGCCCCGTGAGTGCTCAGTGAGGACGGCTCTGAACGATGGTTATTCAGACTGCAAAGGACAGCTGTGCTGGGGGGTCTCGGGGAGGAGACCCTGGGGTGGGAACCCGAGGAGACCTTGGCCCAGTGTGGGCACCAGGGAGGCAAGGACATCAACTTGAGACCCAGGTGGGGGCAGGGATGCGGGGCTGGGAAGAGTGACAGAGGTGAACATGGTGGTCTGAGGGCCCAGGGGACCCCCATCAGGCTGTCAGAAGGTGGACGGCACAGGGCTGCCTCGAAGGCTCTGCAGGTCCCAGTACCCTAGGGTCTCCAATCTGATCTCCCCTCCCTGCCCCGTGGAGCCTTAACCTGGATTTTTACAAGGTCTCCCAAACTCTGGGGAGCGGCCCCCTCCCTTCCATGGCGGGTGTGGGGAGCTGGGGACCAACCCTTGGCCGTGGGCCAAGCCAACCCCCGCCCCACCGCACGGAGAGGCTGTGCCCCCGGCTGCCTGACGCTGGCAACCTCGCCTTCCTGGACCCCGGCAGAGTCCATTCCCAGGAACGCGACCGCTCAGAACCGCTCACTGCATAGCCCACCCCAGCAGCGGGCATGTGTGGCAGTTGCCCAGGAAATGTGTTGCCAAATGGATGCTTGACCACCCCCCCAGGGACAGGGGTGCATTCCTTCCTGGGGCGGCCGGTCCAGAGCAGGGACTCTTGGCCTCTCTGCTCTCTTAGGCTGGGGCAAACGGAACTCCCTTCCCCCTTCCCCTTTCTCCTCAGGCGAGCAGAAAAGCTCTGAGAAGACAAAGCTAGTCCCTGTGCGTGGCCGTGAGTGGCCAGGCTTTCCAGGACTGACGGCAGCCCAGAGTGCCCAAGCCAACCTGCCAGCGGGTCCCTGGCCCTGACTGCTCGCTGCTATATCCCCAGCCTCTGCAGAACACCGTACCTGAGACCCTGCGAAGCTGCCCTTCCTCCTGGTTGGCCCTGTTCTACCCAGCTGCCCTTCCATTATGAAATGTGCAAGGCTGGGCCAGCCCCTGGGGTGGGGCTGTCCTGGCCTTGTGCCTGACTTTGACTCTGGGCTGGCTGGAGGCTGCAGGCTGAGATTTCCCCATCACTTCCCTCAGGGGCCTCTAGATCCTTTCCTGGACCACAGAGAAGGAGCCAGGGCGCAGAGAGGGCCAGCACCAGGCCAGGGCCACACAGCAGGTCTCCAGGGAGCTCTGAGCTGAGGGGTCCATCTCGACCCCTGATGGGAAGGATGGAGGATGAGTCCAGAGTAGTGGAATTACGGTGTGGGGTGCGGGCTGTGGCCTGGAGTAGCAGGGGGAAAGCCCTGCTCCCCACACCCAGCCCCCCCACCGCCAGCCCCTCTGAGCCTCAGTTTCCCATCTGCAAAATGAAGAGGTCTGATCCAAAGACAGCTGGAGTCCAGAAATCCAATCCCAGGGCCCAGGCCTGCCTGCTGCAGGCTTCGTCCCTGCCCTGGGCGCGTCTGTGTCCAACATCACGTCATCCAGCACCCCGCTCACAGCACCTGTCACCCTGCAACCTGACATTTTACAATGAGGAAATGGAAGTCCAGAGAGAGGGCACAGGGCATGAGTGGCAGGCTGGGACCCACATGAGAAAGTGTTGCTCCAGAGCGGGGCTGGGTCCACCCCCTGCTGTCCCCTCCTGCCTCCCTGGAAAGAGCGCCACCCTCTGCCCTCTAGGTGAGCCGTCATGATATAAGTGTCGCCATGAGGTTCCTGTGTCCCTGCCCCTCAGCCTCACCCCACCCCCACCCCGGGCACACCTGTCAGAGCCAGCACAAAGGGGGACGATCCCCTGGCAGGTGCTGGTGTCAGACAGGCAGGCGATTAGGTTACAGGTAGGGGGACAGGAATATCCTTTGTGCTATTGCCCCATGCCTGTCGCCCTGGGCCCGCTGCTGCCCTTCCACCTTGGTGCCCTAGGTCTTGTCTGGGATGCTGGCCCAGGGCCTCTGGGCCGACTGGGCACCTGGGAGATGCTCCTCACTGCCCCCGCCCTCCCCGCTGCCCCTGCCTACCTGGGAGGGTAGGAGAGGTCTCCTGGCCCACACCTGCTCTGGTAGCCCCTGGAGGCTTCAGCCGTTTGGGACTGGGGTAAGGGGCTGCAGGGGCCCCGTCCTCTTCGTGGGATGGAACCCCCAGCCGCTGCCTGTCACGTGGCTCAGCATGTGACAGCCCTGCCCTGCTGTCTGGAGCTGAGCCAGGCAGAGGCAGAGCCAGTGTCAGGCGGGGCTGGGCTGGAGCTGAGCCTGGCAGCGGTCAGCCAGGAACCAGGTCCAGAGAGGGGCAGCCACTGATCTAAGGCCACACAGCAAATCAGGGACCCACCTGGGGAGGTATGGTGGGTGGGAGGGGTATTGCAGGATCCTGAGGGACCCCTCCCTGACCGGGGATACCTCCTGCAGGGGTTACCCCGAACTTGTCATGAATTCAGCCTGGGAGGTCCCCAAAGAGGCCTGTCCTCCTGACACAGGGGTCCTAACCTGGCCTGGGAGTGAAGCTCGCCAGTCTGAGGGGGCACTGCCCCTTGGGGAGGAACAGGGACCGGCCCTCTCCCCTTTCTGGTTTGGATGCCTCTTTGATCCTCAGAGCTCCAGGAGCAGAACTTCCCTGGTGGCGCAGTGGTTAAGAATCTGCCTTGCAATGCAGGGGACGAGGGTTCGATCCCCAGTCAGGGAACTAAGATCCCACACGCCGTGGGGCAACTAAGCCCACGCGCCACAACTAGAGAGAAGCCCGTGCACCGCAATCAAGAACCGATGCAGCCAAATTAATTAATTAAAAAAAAAACAAACAAAAAGCAGCTCCAAGGGCTCCGTGGTTCCTAGCGGTGACATCCTTGTTGCAGGGAGCTCGGGATAAATGGGGGACGTTGCGTGGGGTACCACTAAGAGCCACTCTTAGAACCAGCTGCGGCGGGTGGCAGGCTGTGCCGAGGTCCCGGGTCAGCCGGTGGGGCGGGTGCTGGGGGGAGCACCGAGGTTGGAGGGGACACATCTGCCCAGCCAGGCGCTGCTCTTCTGCAACTCCTCTGGGTTTTAGTTTGGAGAACGGGATGAAAAGACCCTCATGAGTGTCGCTGTTGGCCTCCCTCTCCGGGCAGAGGTCGGGGAGGACGAGCTGGTCATGGGCTAAGGCATCATTCCTTCATTCCTTCATTCATCATTCCCTCCCTCACCTGGTGAGCCTGGCTCACAGAGCCTCAGACCTGCCCAAGAGCACCTCACCACCGTCACCTGCTGACAGATTCAAACCTGGCTCCGCAGCCCACCTGCTGGGTGACCTCGAGCAAGTTAGGCCCCTCTCTGGGCCTCCGTTTCCTCCCCCCAAAATGGGATTGATTCGACCTGCCTCACAGGGCTGCAGTGAGGGCGAAATCAGAGCACATCTGGAATGCACCTGGTATACAGTAGGTGCTCAATAGGTGTGAAGGCTTTTCTGTCCCTTTCCCCACCTTCCTAAGGGAGTGGCCACCCCAGGCCTTGTCCTGGGGCCCCGCCCCCGCTTCCTTCCCCCTCCCAGCCTTGAAGGCAGGACCACCTGGCTCCCCCCAGCAGCCACCCACAGAGGCCAGTGTGACCCTGGGGTGCAGTCAGAGGCCACTGGGGTGCAGTGCCTGGACACACTCAGCACTCACCCATGTGCTCACTTAGCAAAGCTTTACTAAGCACCTACTGTGTGCTAAGCCCTGCACCAAGCACTTGACACAAATTCTCAGATGTTATGGTCTGAGCTTTACAGATGAAACAACAGGCTCAGAGAGGGACAGTGGCCGGGCTGGGGCCACACAGGAGAGGGACAGGTGGGGATTCTAACCCAGCCAGCCCCAAGTCCCCAGCCCGCAGCGTCTCCAGGGTACCCCGAACTCTTGCTTAGGAGCTGGGGGGTGGTTACCCCCACTCCCAGGAGTCTCAGCCGAAAGCAGCATCTCTCCTGGACACTTGCTGTGCCAGGAGCTGGGCAAGGTCTTTGGCACATCCCAGCTCGGGGACCTCCCGACAGCTTGTGACAATCATCAACCCCATGGTTTTTAGTTTAAAAAATGGTAAAGATTAGGGCTTCCCTGGTGGCGCAGTGGTTAAGAATCCACCTGCCAATGCAGGCGACACAGGTTCGAGCCCTGGTCCAGGAAGATCCCACATGCCGTGGAGCAACTAAGCCCGTGAGCCACAGCTACTGAGCCTGCGCTCTAGAGCCTGCGAGCCACAACTACTGAGCCCATGTGCCTAGAGCCTGTGCTCCACAACAAGAGAAGCCAGCACAATGAGAAGCCTGCGCACCGCAACAAAGGGTAGCCCCCGCTCGCTGCAACTAGAGAAAGCCCGCGTGCAGCAACGAAGACCCAACGCAGCCAAAAATAAATAAACTAAATAAATTTATAAAAAACAAAAATGGTAAAGATTTGCCTCAGTGCCAGGGAAGTGGTGTTAGATGAATCAGCAGTGGACCCTGCGTGCTACTTTGGATACAATGCAAGGTGACACTTCACAAGACCCCCGGAGCTGTCTCAGGGTGTTCGAACCGGGAGCAATATGTATCTCTCCTGTTTGTTTTTCTACAGGAACATCTATTATTTTTATAGTGAGAACAAAAACAGAACCTAGTATAGAGAAAACCATTAGACAACAGTGAGGGTAGATGTGACAGGGAGTGCTTGAGGTCTGGATGGGGTGGGAGGGGCCGCTGACCTTGCTCCGTTCTCTGCCCTGCAGGTCACATGGGCTGTGTTTATCTGGGTCCCCTCTAAGACAGCCTCATAGGAAGTCTCAAGGCTCCCTGACAGCAGCTTCTTAAGCCATGCAAAAATTCTTTCTGGAAACAAGGGGATTTATAAGTCAGGGTTTAGTGAACAGAAACCAACCTAGGTCTTTTGAGTAGGGAAGATTTAGTACAGGGAATTGGGTTGCTGAGGGTTCCTGGAAAGGTCAAAGGCAGGAAGTGGTGTCACCAGACCCCAGAGGGTCAAGGTCAGCCAGGGAAAGCTAGACCATGGTAGGACTGCTCTGTGGACACTGGGACCCTGGAGGAGTCAAGCCACTGTCCACGTGCTCCCCATCCCCGCCCTAGTTATGCCCTGGCTCTCACCTCCTCCCAAACCCAGAACCTCCCACTGGCCGAGCCTAACCAGGGAGCCTGTTGCACGAGAATTTGTCTCTCCAGGAGCAGTTTGCCAGTCACATCCGAACCCCAGTCTGGACTGACCCGGAGATACTTTTCTTGGTAATTGACAGAGTTCCTGAGCGTCAGCAGATTCTAGGAGCCCAGAGCCTGAAACCACCTGCTTCTCAAATTCATCCAGGGTCACTGTGTCAAAAGCTAACAAGACCGAAATTAATCCTCACTCAGCTTGGGACATTTGAATTTGCATTCTTCATGTCAGTGTTTTTAAAAATTAATCGATATTTAAAATTTAGATGTAAATCTATTTCCTTTTCGCTTTTAATAAGATTAGGACAGTGTCATTAACCACTGGGTGCCGTAATGGCAGGTGTGGAAACAAGCTACCAGGACCCCACCCCCGCCCCCGCCACAAATGTTCTAAAATGAGTTGATTTTAATAATGCCATTCAAAATTAAAAGTTAGCAACATCACAGAAGGAGTCCACATGTAACAAGGACTCCAAGGACTTAATTAAATCATTTTAGGGCCCTAAATGGTACAGTAACCTCTGTTTTAGGCATGGACCAAGACCCCACAGAAAGCAAGCAATATTGCAGAAAGCCAACATCTAAGAAGTAGCTTCCAGAGACTTCCCTGGCTGTCCAGTGGTTGACTCCGAGCTTCCACTGCAGGGGGCGCGAGTTTGATCCCTGGTCAAGGAACTAAGATCCCACATGCTGTAGCGGCGGCCAAAAAAAAAAAAAAAAAAGAAAAAGAAAAAAGAAGTAGCTGTCAGTGGGGCTCAGCACAGGGGAGGCCAGGGGGATCCACTGGTATAGGCAGACCACCCACTTCCTGGAGCAGTGTCTCTGCTCCCCTCCTACCTTCTCTTTGCTTTCTGGCTGGTTCATAAAACACACTCCACTTGATTTCGTCTTGGGGGTCCCTCCTGGTGGGAGATAAACAGCCTGTGAGTTCTGGGTCTGCCCAAGGCATCTGCTGTTCAGTAAGCCTTGCCCCCCTTCCCCATGAGCACACAAGCCCGCCCAGGAGGCCTTTACCCTTTCTTCGACGACACACACCCGCTCTGGGTAAATACTGGGCCACCTGAAAACCTCAAAATGCTGGACGGGGGGCTCTCGGGCGGAGAGAGCTTAAGGTGGCTGCATCTTGGAGCTTCCTGACCCCTTCAGAGGTCACGCCATCTTCCCTTTGCCCCTTTATAGGAGTTTTGTGGGCTTGCCCTCTTTCCAACATAGGGACAACTAAAATCTTCCCTGTCCTCTCTCTCTCTAAGAGCCATTGGGCCTGGGACACTGCCCCTCTCTTTCCTTGGGTGCAATAAAAGAAATGCTCACGTATTGATGTCTGGGGAAGTCATGTTGGCTTATCTGTGAGTTAACTTGAACTTGATGCTAACTGGAACAGTCTGTTTGTGGCCTTCCAAGCATACATTGTACATCTGCTTTAACCATTAAAGAAAGGGGCGCACTGACCAGTAGCAAAGAATGTCCATGTTAAAATAAAGATGAGGGCTTCCCTGGTGGCGCAGTTGTTGGGGGTCCGCCTGCCGGTGCGGGGGGCGCGGGTTCGTGCCCCGGTCCGGGAGGATCCCACATGCCGCGGAGCGGCTGGGCCCGTGAGCCGTGGCCGCTGAGCCTGCGCGTCCGGAGCCTGTGCTCCGCGACGGGAGGGGCTGCGGCAGTGGGAGGCCCCCGTACCGCAAAAAAAAAACCAAAACAAAAGGGAAAAATAAAGATGAAATGCGTCCCTTCCTGGGACGCCAATGCTGGTGCTCCTTTGATAATAAGACTTCTTTCTCAAGTGCCAAGGCCATACTGACTCTCTGTGTACGTGCTGATCTGTTTTTTTGAAACCATGAAGGAATGTCTCCCTGACTTGTTTGATGTTCTTTGTTCTGACAAGACATAAAACTGTGCTGAAAACCACGCTTCTCCGGAGCAGTTCCTCGGAGTTATCTGAGAGGCTGTCTTCCGGGCTATAGTCCTCAGTTTGGCTCAAATAAAACTCTTTTCTATTCCCATTACAGATTGTTTATTGATTATTTTTTCATTGACAGGTGTCACACTCCCCTCTCATGCCCCTAAAGGTCTCCTCTGGCCTCTAAGATGCTTCTCTTCCTCCTGGCCCCTAGGGTGGCCCCCTCCATCCTGTTTTCAGTGTGCAGAAGCCTTTTTCACCTACTCCTGTTTTGCAAGGGAGGAAATATTGGGGTGAGGGAAGATGAGGTGAGGGGGCTTCCCACACTAACGCCCAGACAAGACCGGGCACCCTGGGGACCCCGCTGCATGGCAAGAGGGCCCTTCCCCCACCCTTCCTCCCTGGCTCGTCCCAGGTTCTCCGTTCTCCGTCCAAGGAGCTGGAGGAGCCAGGTGCACTTGGCTGAGGGATTTCGTTCCATAACTGCCGCAGGTGCAGAAGGTGGCAGACAGGGAGGTCATTTCCAGACCACAGATGCCAGTCTCCGCCCAGGCCCAGGGGCCCCCTTTCTGATAAGGTTTCAGGAGGGTGCCCTCTTAGGAGGGGCCAGGGCTCCTCCCTGTCCTCCTCACCCACCCTCTGCGGTCACACCGGCCACCTCGGACAGCTACCTTCCCCTCCGGCCTGGTCTCCCGCCCGCCCGCTCAGTTCTACAGGACTGCATCCTCCTGGCGGCGGCAAAGTCCACTGCCTGCGTGTGCCCCAAGCCCCATGACCTCCTGGACCTCATCATCCTTCCCCACCCCGTGCCATGGCCATACCCTGTACTTTGTCATCTCCCAAGGTCATGAGAGTGGTAATGAGTCCACTCTCTGACCACAGCCCCCCCGCTGCCCACTGCATCCCTGCTCTCCTGCCTCCTTGCCTCTGGACCACCTTGGGCCCCGCCCTCTCTCTTGCTCCTTCCCTGTCTCCCACTGCCAGGTCCTGCCTGCCTGACTCCACCTGTCTGCTTTACTCACATCTGCACCTGGGCACGGTCTGGAGAAAGTTCCACCACCTTGCAGCCAGGAGCCTCTGTAAATTCATACCCTCCACACGGCCAGCTCTCCACCTTCCCAGCAGCCCTTCTGGGTGGGTATTTGTCATCCATTCACCCGCCCGGGAAGAACCCCTCCTGGAAGGAGCGGGGGAAGGGGCTCTCCAACCGGAAGGAACAGCTTGTGCATTGTTCAGAGTGGGGGGGGAAGAAGGGGAACTGGGTAATTTTAAAAAATTAATTAATTAATTTTCGGCTGCATTGGGTCTTGGTTGCTGCACACGGGCTTCTCATTGTAGTGGCTTCTCGTGTTGCAGAGCACGGGCTCTAGGCGCGTGGGCTCAGTAGTTGCAGCACGCGGGCTCAGTAGTTGTGGCACACGGATTTCAGTAGTTGTGGCGTGTGGGCTTAGTTGCTCCGCGGCATGTGGGATCTTCCTGGACCAGGGCTCAAACCTGTGTCCCCTGCATTGGCAGGTGGATTCTTAACCACTGCGCCACCAGGGAAGCCCCCTCTACACATTTTTAAATCGGTTTTTGTTGTTGTTGTTATTGAGTTGTATGAATTCCTTTATGTATTTTGGATATTAACCCCTTATTAGATGCATAGTTTGTAAACATTCTCCCACATTCCATCGGTTGCCTTTTTATTTTAATTATTTCTTTTGCAGTGTAGACATTTTAAGTTTGATGTAGTCCCACTTGTTTTTTCTTTTGTTTTTCATGCTTTTGATGTCGTGTCCGAGAAATCATTACCAAGACCCATGTTGAGGAGCTACTGTTTTCTTCTAGGAGTTTTAGGTTATGGGGTCTTATGTGTCTTTGATCCATTTGAAGTTAATTTCTGTGCATACTGTGCGACAGAGGTCCCATTTCATTCTGGGTATGTGGTTATCCAGTTTTCCCGACACCATTTGTTGAGGAGACTATCCTGAAACCAATATTTTTAAAAGCTTCCCAGAGTACTTCTAACCAGGC
The DNA here is from genome assembly GCF_964270905.1 of Leucopleurus acutus. Lineage (NCBI taxonomy): Eukaryota > Metazoa > Chordata > Mammalia > Artiodactyla > Delphinidae > Leucopleurus > Leucopleurus acutus. The sequence continues at coordinate 104,455,279 of NC_139151.1, read as the reverse complement.
TGACACCCAGAGCTGTGGAGTGTCAGCTGGAGCAAAGCAGAAATTTCATGGGCTCTCACTGCAGCCCCAGACCCAGGGCCCAGTCAGGCAGGGGCAGGAGGCTCTGGTCCCTGCTACAGGGTGGTGTGTGTGTGTGTGTGGGTCGCCCCCCTGCAGTCCAACAGCCCCCACAATCTCAGCCTCCCAGGGGCCCTGCCAGAGCTCCCACTTACGGGTGCCCAAAGGAAGCTCAGGGTGAGCGGGAGGTGGGCACGGGCTGCCAAGTCCTGTGGCGGGAGCCCTCTCCCCCCCACCCGCTATGAGGGCTCTTTGCTGACCTGCAAACACACCAAATGGGTCAGGGATGACAGTGGTAGGGGTAGGGCTGGAGGTGGGGTAGGGATGACAGTGGTAGGGGTAGGGCTGGAGGTGGGGTAGGGATGACAGTGGTAGGGGTAGGGCTGGAGGTGGGGTAGGGATGACAGTGGTAGGGGTAAGGCTGAGGGGAGTTATTATGGGCCTGGCACTTTCCTAAGGTTTTGCATTAACTCAGTAATCCCGAAAGAGCCCTTGGAAGTCGTGCTGAGTATCCCTGATTTACAGGTGAGGAAATGAGGCACAGAGAAGTGGAGTTAATCCCCAAAGTTACGATACCGGGAAGTGGCAGAGCTGGGATTCCAACTCGCACCTCGCATTCCTGAGGCCGGCGATGGACGCACGGGCGCTCCCCTACACACACGCACACGCACACGCGCTGGGCACGCCCCCAGCGGCGCCAGGCCCTCCCCTCGTGGAGGAGGTGGGCCCCGGGGCGGGGCGAGGCAGGTCCCGGCGCCCGGAGGAAGTAGGGGTCCGCTGCCGGACTAGTCCTCCGGCTGGTCCAGCCATGGAGGCGGAGCCGCCGCTCTATCCGGTGGCGGGGGCCGTGGGTGCGCAGGGCGATGAGGACCAACTCGGGGTCCCAGACGGGCCCGAGGCCCCGGTGAGCGGGGACGGGGAAGGCGTGGCGGCGCGGGGACCAGAAGGGCCGGGGTCTCCCCCGCGGGAGCGGGATGCGGCCCCAGGGCCAGGGGGGGTGCCGGGGGCGGCCGGGGATGGACGCGGGGCTCCGGGGGTGCAGTGGCCGGGTTCGAGCGCCGTCGTGCCCCGCAGCTGGACGAGCTGGTGGGCGCGTACCCGAACTACAACGAGCAGGAGGAGGAGCGCCGCTACTACCGCCGCAAGCGGCTCGGCGTGCTCAAGAACGTGCTGGCGGCCAGCGCGGGCGGCATGCTCACCTACGGCGTCTACCTGGGTAGGCGGCCCGCCGCGCCCCGCGGGTTGGCGGGTTGGGCCTCTGGCCACGCCGTTCCGCCCCGGGCCAGGCGAGGTGGCACGGCCCGGCGGGTTCTGCGCTGGGACCCAAGTCTTTCCCCTTCCCCCCGCGCGCCCTCCCCAGACCTGAGGTTTCTCAGGGAAAGAGAAACCTTGGGGCCAGTCGGCTCCCTTCCTCTTTCACTTCTTCTGCGCCCTCACAGCTGCAGCTGCGGCCTCCGCAATGGGGGGACGGTGCAGTGTCCCCGGGGCCCAGCCACAGGCTTCGTGAGTGTGTGGGCGGGCCCTGGGCGCCCTGGGCAGGTCTGCTGCCTTCGGAATCAGGGGCGCTGAGGTCCAAGTGGCTGGCGGAGGGGGGGGGGGGCGGGGCGGGGGTCTGGATTCAAGTCGCTGTCGTGGCCACTGGCAGGTAGGACTCTTGGCCCAGCCTGGGCTTCCCCTCTGTCCTCATAGGCATTGGAGTCGGGGATCCCTTTGGTGCCAGGCTTGCGTTCCAGCCTCTGCTTGGTTGCCCCCAGAGCCAGGTTGCCCCCTCCATGCCTGCTCCCTGTACCCAGGCCTTCTGCAGATGCAGCTGATCCTGCACTACGATGAGACCTACCGGGAGGTGAAATACGGCAACATGGGGCTGCCTGACATCGACAGCAAGATGCTGATGGGCATCAACGTGACCCCCATCGTGGCCCTGCTCTACACACCTGTGCTCATCAGGTGCGACACTGCTGTCTCTATGAGGGCTGCCTCCCTGATCTTGAAGGGGTGCGAGGGCTGGTGGACATGGGGTCTCCAGCTGTCCTGGTGTTCTTGGGGGTGGGGTGGGGAGAGAACTTGCCTACCTGGAGGGGTGAGAAGGGGTGAAACCCAGGTTTGGGGAAGAAACAAGAGCTTTGCAACCAAGGCACCTTGGGTTTCAAGCAACAGAAATTCACTCAGGCTCCTTCCCTCAGATTGCCCGTACCCCATGTGGCATCATCTTCATGCCCTCCTTTGTGGCCTGGAGCTACAATGACCTTTTGAGATCAGGGCTGTGGAGTTTCTGGAGAGAATCTGATCAGCCAGCAAAGCCCAGGAACGCACCGCGAGCTCAACCAGCTGTGGCAGTGTTGAGGGACATTTCTCACTGAAAAGGGTGTGGCTGGGCAGGCGCCCCAGGGGGTCTCCTCCATACCGGAGCCTTAGTGGCATCTGGTGCAGTACAAAAATGCCCTCCACAAGTATCCTACCGCCAGGCAGTAGATCTGTGCTCACATGGGACCCGGAGATCAGTGGACACATTAGATGAGTTCCCCTGTCTTTCCGAAACAATAACAACCCCGTCAAACTCTTTTATCACAATCGCACAAACAACATTAGAATCGTAATTGAAATCAGAAAAAAGAAAACCCCTCCCAAGCCCTCCAGGCAATCAGCTGACTTTGTTTTCCCAGCGGCATGCATGGATAACATTTCTGTCCTTGTCAACTGGAGTGCGTGCATGTGTGCATGTGTGCATGTGCAGTGTCACTTTTGCTTTCTTTTCACTGCACACCTCTTGGCCTGCTTCACAGTGGGGACTTTCGTGATGTTAGCATCTTCTGCAGACGTGGGGGCACTGAACTGTGGCTCAGGGCTGGACATTGCGGCTCCCTCTTCTTTTTTGCATGTTCCCTTTATGCTTCTGGCTGTTTCCTCATCTTAAAATTAAAGAAAGAAAGAGAGAGAGAAAGAAAGGGAGGGAGGGAGGAAGGAAGGAAGAAGGAAAGAAAGAACGCCTCCTAGAATAAACTCTAAGAACCGCCCTTACTAGGTCAGAAGCATATGAAAGGCTTTCTGGCTCTTGAAACCTAGCAGTATTATTAATGGCAAACTCATTTCATTTCCTACGTGCTGGGCGTTTTATAAGCGTATCGCATTCCCTACAATCCAAGGTGGACGCTCTGATCTTAGACACGGGGAGACCAAGAGGTTGAACCCATCCCCACAGGCAGCAACTGGCAGATTGAAGGTCTGAACCCAGGCAGTGACTCCAAACCCCATGCTTGCCCCCCAACCCAAACTACCAGGCTGACTTTCCAAAGGGCTGTACCATCTGCCTGACCTATGGCTGTATGTGTTCTTTTTAAAACCACAGTCTCACCAGCAATGAGTGCTAGTATTTTTACTTTTTGCTGTTTCAAAATTTACAGTGCAGTTTGGGTGCCCTTCCCCAAATAGATCAGAGGAGGCTGCCTGTCAATTTATTATATGGCAAGATAAGGATAGTTAAAGAACCAGGACCCTGCAATAGAAGAGAAAGTAATTGTATCAGAAAACCAGAGTCATTGAGCTTTGAGCTTCCTGGAAACTCAGACAAAGGAAATAATGAGCACAAATATTCAAACAAACAGAACCCAAAACAAAACCAACCCAAAGACCGCAATGGTTGTGTCTAGCCTGATCAGCCTCCAGTGCCCTGAATGGGCCCTTATCCTGTCACTCGTCAACCTGCCTCTAACACGGTGCAACATTCTCCCAGAGCCAGTGAGGCCGTTGTTCTACAAGAAACTTCCCGACTGACCACAGTGGACTGAAAGGGCAAAGTGCAGAGGGGAAGGGGCGCCAGGGTTCCTCAGTCCCAGCTTGGGACAAGTCCCTCAGCTGTTCACCTGGGTCCTGTAGTCACTGCACATGGGTGGAGAAGGGGGGCTGGGAGTCAGCCCAGGACACAAATGAGGGTTGCATGTGCCCAAGGGCCACTGACTCATGACACCCTCTCCCCGCTTTATCTCCTCTATCCCTGCAGTGGCCGTGAGAGGCTCGAGGTTGGGGCAGAGCCCACATTACAGGTGTCTGGTTAGAGTGGCTCCCCTGAGGCCACCAGCAAGTCCATGTCTCTGAGACTTATCTTAGGACCCTCGACTCCAAGGCCAGGGGTCCCTCCCCACCTCATACAGCCTCAGGAGCTGGGGCCTGGCGTTGTGGCCACGCTGCTTTCCGGCTGCAGCGGTCTGGATGTGCGCATGGTGGCAGCATCCTCCTCCTACTGCTCGCAGGTTTTTTGGCACCAAGTGGATGATGTTCCTGGCTGTGGGCATCTACGCCCTCTTTGTCTCCACCAACTACTGGGAGCGCTACTACACGCTTGTGCCCTCAGCCGTGGCGCTGGGCATGGCCATTGTGCCTCTTTGGGCCTCCATGGGCAACTACATCACCAGGTGAGCCTGGTGGGCAGCAGGGTGGGAGACTGGAGACCTGGCAGAGCCTCTCCTGTGTTGCCCACCTCGTCTTGGGGACCTTGGACCAGCCCCATCCGCCCTCTGGGCCTCAGTTTTCCTGTTCGTGAGACATTGGCTGGCCAGTCCATAAGCCTGGGTGCAGAGGTTGGGCTAGGGAGAGCCTTCTCTCCTTTGTGGTCCAGGATGGCCCAGAAATACTACGAGTACTCCCACTACAAAGAGCAGGACGAACAGGGCCCCCAGCAGCGCCCGCCTCGGGGCTCCCACGCACCCTACCTCCTGGTCTTCCAGGCCATCTTCTACAGCTTCTTCCATGTGAGTGCCGTGTGTGGGGACACTGGGGGTGGGGTATTCCAGGCCCAGAATCACATATTGGAGCCCATTCCACAGTCTTTTCAGCTCTCTAATCCCACTGCCCTTTCTTAAGCCAACTCCTGTTTGCTTACCTCTGGTGACAGAGACCTCATTCCCTCCCTGTCTACAGCGCGGACCAGGAGGAAGTCTTCCTGCACTGGGCACCCCCCCTACCAGGCTGCCCCCCGAGAGGTGGGAGGGCTCCTGTTCCCCCAAGGCTGTGCCCAGACCCGCTCCCAGATTGTACCTGTGCTCCTTGCCCTGTTCCATGCCCCAAGCCCGACCCAAGCTGCCCTCCTGTCCACAGCTGAGCTTTGCCTGCGCCCAGCTGCCCATGATCTACTTCCTGAACCATTACCTGTATGACCTGAACCACACGCTATACAAAGTGCAGAACTGCGGTTAGTGCTCATGGGGGTGGGGTCCCTAAGGTCTGCTCACCTCCCCCACTGAGTCACCCAGCAGACACTGGGCCCTCAAGGGCAGAAAGGATGCCCTCGCTCACAGGGCTCAGGGCTGAGAGCCTGGTGTCCTACAGCTCTGATGACCGAGGCACAGGGCCTTGTCGTTAGGACATCTGATCCAGCCTGGGGTGGTGGTGGGGTGCATCAGGGAAGGCTGCCTGGAGGAGGTGCCATCTGGGCTGAGGCTGCCTGTGGGGTCTCTCAGGGCCAAGTATACCCTCAATGCAGGGCAAATGTATGGAGGTGGGAGGTGGACTGGCTCCCACGGCAGCCTCAGGGCAATAGGGCAGGAGGGAGGGGAGGTGCTTTCACCCAGTGGCCCTCACCTCCAAAGTGCTTCCCAAAGGAACCCTGCCTTTGCCGGCAGGGTCCTTGCCCACCCCCTCTAACCCTCCCCTCACCTGCCTGCTTTGCTGCGTTTCTTTGTGGCCCAGCTGACAGTGTGCCCTGCTCCCTGCCTCACGATGCCCCCCACCCTCCCCTTTCTCAGGCACAAACAGCCAGGGCATCCTCACCGGCTTCAACAAGACGGTTCTGCGGACGCTACCGCGGAGCCGAAACCTCATCGTGGTGGAGAGCGTGCTCATGGCGGTGGCCTTCCTGGCCATGCTGCTGGTGCGGCCCGTGTTGGGGGTGTGACGGGGTCAGATCTGGGGACCGTGGTGGGGAGAGAGGAATGCGGGCTGGGCGCGCGGAGGGCGGGCCGGAGGCTTGTTCTGAGTCCAGAGTTAGGGCTGAGTCCTGGGGAGGGGCCATGAGCCGAGGAGCTGGGCTGGAGGCTCGGAGGTGTGGCTGGTGCCTGCGGATTGAGAGAGGAATTGGAATCCCAGAGGCCAGTAAGAGGGGGTCCAGGCCTGGTACGGGGTCGAGCTGAAGACAGGGTCCTAGAGGATTGGCTGTGACGCGGGCTGGATCTAGGGCCTAGGGTCAGAAGGTATGGCTCCAACTTGGGGGTGGGACCAGGAGGCAGAGCTAAGGCGTTGGGGGCGTGACTAGGTCGTCTCTTCGGGCTGGAGGCAGGGCTGGGAGGCTCATCTGTGGATTTGCCTGGGGGCGGGGCTGGGTCCCGGGGGCGGGGCCAGGATGCCCGGCTGCCCGCCCCCCTCCCTCCCTCACCTCCTTGCCTGCAGGTGCTGGGCCTTTGCGGCGCGGCGTACCGGCCCACGGAGGAGATAGACCTGCGCAGCGTGGGCTGGGGCAACATTTTCCAGCTGCCCTTCAAGCACGTGCGCGACTTCCGCCTGCGCCACCTCGTGCCCTTCTTTATCTACAGCGGCTTCGAGGTGCTCTTTGCCTGCACTGGTCTCGCCCTGGTAAGAGCAGCCCGAAGAGCGTTGCCAGATAAAATTACACGACGTTCGTTAAATTTGAATCACAGAATAACAACGAATAAGTTTTGAATATATGTGTATAAGTATGTACAAGTACAGTGGGCTCTCTGCATTCGCGGATCCGGAGGGCCCACTGTACTACCCCATTTTTTTTTTTTTTTTTTTTTTTTGCGGTACGCGGGCCTCTCACTGTTGTGGCTTCTCCCGTTGCGGAGCACAGGCTCCGGACGCGCAGGCTCAGCGGCCATGGCTCACGGGCCCAGCCGCTCCGCGGCATGTGGGATCTTCCTGGACCGGGGCACGAACCCGTGTACCCCGCATTGGCAGGCGGACTCTCAACCGCTGTGCCACCAGGGAAGCCTGTACTACCCCATTTTATATAAGGGACTTGAGCATCCGCAGGTTTTAGTGTCCACGAAGCGTCCTGGAACCAATCCCCCACAGACACCAAGGGATAATTGTAGGCCCGGATATTCCCCTCCTCCTTTCCCCTCTCTCCCCCCGTCCCGCCCGTACCTTGGGAAAGTTACTTTCACCTCTCTGAGCCTGTTTCCTCATCTGTGAAGTCTCTAATGGCCATGCTGACTTCCAGAGGAGTTGCACTGTTGAGATGGGATAACAGCCATCAAGTGTTTGGCTCCATGCGGGGTTCAGCCTTGGTGTCTGGGGACACTGTCCAAGCATTTTCTCACTGTCTGTCCCCGAGGAACCTTCCCACAAGCCTCGGAGGAAGCTGGCCCTGCGGTGGCCTAGAGAGGGCAGGACGTGGCCTGAAGTGAGACCTCGTGGGGAGGGCCAGAGCCTGGGCCGGCTGACCTCCAACCCTCACCTCTGTTCCCCCAGGGCTATGGCGTGTGCTCGGTGGGGCTGGAACGCCTGGCGTACGTCCTCGTGGCTTATAGCCTGGGTGCCTCGGCCGCCTCGGCGCTGGGCCTGCTGGGGCTGTGGCTGCCGCGCCCGGTGCCTCTGGTGGCCGGGGCTGGGCTGCACCTGCTGCTCACTGTCAGCCTCTTTTTCTGGGCCCCCGCGCCCCGGGTCCTGCAACACATCGGGGTCCTCTATGCAGTAGCCGTGCTCTGGGGTGTGGGCAGTGCCCTCAACAAGACGGGGCTTAGCAGTGAGTATAGCCGTGGGCCCTGGATGGCTGGGCAGGGGACCCTGGGGCTTCCTCAGGGCGGTTGCAGGGAGCACAGACATCCCAGGGACAGACATGGAGTTGATGGGCACACTGGAGGGCTGTTACGGGGTCCCGTGCACTTGGTGGAGGTAGGTGGGGATCCCTGTGTGCACTCTAGGGGTGGAAGGAAGTCCCGTGGACACTGCGGGGACAGATGAGGGCTGTGAACACCCTCGAGGCACGCCATGGACATCCTGTGGACCCCCAGGGTGGGCACGGGAGTCAGGGTGAGATCTTGTGGCTCCATGGGCTGGATGTGGGGCTCTGTGGACCCCTCTTAGGGACAGTGCAAAAAAACACATTGGGGATGCCTCGTTTCATACCAGGGGACAGGGCGCAGCCTGGCATAGTTTTCGTGACACTGGAAGCAGGTGTCAGGGTCTGTGCCCCAGGGAGCATGGGACGCAGCAGGTGGCCTTGTCCACACCCCAGGAGGAAAGTGCACATATGGCATTTTTATGGAGAGGAGCTGGAAGCAGGCTGTAAGATCCCAACAGCAACCTTCAGAGTAGCCGAGTCCAGGCCCCAAGTCTGAGCTGCTAGGGTGGAGGCACCGGGGCCTGGGGCCCTGCTTGCAGAAAGGAGGGGGTGGGACAGAGTTCATCTGTGTGACGCTCTGGGCCCACAGGTGAGCCTTTGCCAGTGACAGGCAGCTGGTACACATGGGTGCAGCCATTTGGGTCTCCCACATCGGCACCTGTTCTGATGGGCCGGTGCCGTTAGCAGTTTTGAGCATCACCCCTATAGGGCATGGTGGAGGTCATGCCTGCTGCGGGCTGGGCAGGGGATGGTTCAGGCAACCTCAGCACCCAACATCCGAGAGAGAGAATCAGACACTATATCTGCCACAGGGGATGGAGCCCCACACCCTGGACCACCCTGTCCTGGCTGTTTTGCCTCTGGACCTTGAGCCCATGATATGTCTGGACTTGGGCCAGATCCCAGCATCCTCTTCTGCCCAGCTCCGCTTACTCCCTCCTCTTATGCCCCACCCCCGGGGGGGGGGCTCCGTGTCCCTTCACAGCACCCCCATGGGGTAGAGTCGCACTGCAGGACCTCAGGATGGAAGTGTCAATGTCCTGAGTGGCTGCTGTGCAGGCTTTCTCCCATTAAAACCTCACAGCACAGCATATACGTGTCATCTCATTTTATAGATGAGAAAAGTGGCTCTGGGGAGTTCACTTACCCCGAGTCACCCACAGACCCAACATCTGAATCCACATCCCTGTGCCAACTCTCTCCACCTTTCAGTCCTGAGAGTGGAATCTGAGTCTCCTGATTCCCTGTCCGAGGCTCTTTCTGCCCCACCCAGGGGAGGATGCTTTGGGAAACAAATTCCTCCCTCCCAGCTTCAGGTTTGATTTGCAGAAAGCTTGTTGCTACAGCGATTTGCTCTCCCTGAGCCCTGGGTGAGGAAAAACAGCCCCTGCAGGCCTGGTACTGCATGCCTGGGGTTCGGAAGAAGGCAGGATGTGACTGCTCACAGAACTTCCCACTTCTGAGGCCACAGATGGGTCCCAGAGCAGGCCCGTTGCATCCCAGCCGGGGGGCCCGCTGCTCCAGCCTCTGCTCAGCTCCCAGGCAGCGTGATAACCAGTGTGTACACTAGGGGGCCAGCCAGTACTGGTTTACAGCGGCTTTCTAGGCGCTCCTGCCAAGGGCTGGGACCAGCACAGGGCATCGGGGGTCACTAGTGGGAGAACAGCAGCTCTGGGCCCCAGCTGGCACCTCTCCCCTTTCTGCCCCGTCCTGCCCACCTGCAGCACTCCTGGGAATCCTGTACGAGGACAAGGAGAGGCAAGACTTCATCTTCACCATCTACCACTGGTGGCAGGCCATAGCCGTCTTCGCAGTCTACTTGGGCTCAAGCCTGCCCATGAAGGTGAGTGCCCCGCCCCCACTCGACCCCCTAGACAACAGAAACTTCCTGAGTGCCCGCCCTGGCCTCACAGCCCCTGAAGGGCACCACTGCCCCAGGCCAGGTCCTGGGCCAAGTCCACTGGGCGGCCCCACACCCATCACTGGCTTATTACTTACCGCGTCCCCTCCTGCAGGCCTCAGTTTACCCATTTCTGAAAGGATTCACAGTTTGCTCTCTACTTGTGGGCACATCCCAGCCACCCTGTGGGTAGTTTGGTAACCTGTTCTCTAGACGTTGGGCTCTGAGATGGATGCCGAGGGTCTGTCTCCCTTCTTGGCTCTCAGGGGTCCTCGTCCTCTGCTCTCACCTACTGGCGGGTCAGTTTAGCAGGTTCCGGCCAACTTTTTAAAAAATGAGATAGAATAGGGAATAGCAGGGAGTATACCTGTGAATATGTGTGTACGTACTGAGTTATTTACAATTATTTCTGACTGCCTGTTACAGTCAAAACCTCTAAGAAGCATTACTTATGATCCCGCATGTAAGGGACAGAGTAATCTAAGCTCTGGTAAGGGAGGGCCAGGCCTCCCTTCACATCTACCCTGTGAGGCAAAGGGATTACCATTACAGTTAGGGAAACCGAGGCCCTGATGGATAGGGTGACCATAAGGGACAGGGCTGGGCAGGAGGGTGCCCAGGAAGCATGGGTGGCGGGGCGGCTCCCAGGAGGAGGGAAGGACAGCAGAGGAGCTGCGGGGCTCAAGTCCCAGATGGGAGTGGGCTTATCGGGGCGAGGGGCTGGGCGGGGAGGGCGCAGGACTGGCTGCCCGCGGGTCCACCGCATCCCTCCCTGTGTGCCCAGGCTAAGCTGACGGTGCTGCTGGTGACGCTGGTGGCGGCCGCAGCCTCGTACCTGTGGATGGAGCAGAAGCTGCGGCGGGGCGTGGTCCCGCGCCAGCCCCGCATCCCGCGGCCCCAGCACAAGGTGCGCGGCTACCGCTACCTGGAGGAGGACAACTCTGACGAGAGCGACACAGAGGGCGAGTGCGGCGGCGGCCGGGGGGACTGCGCGGAGGAGGAGGCGGGGCCCGTGGGGTCAGAGCCCGGCCCCAAACCAGCCGGTCTCTGCCGCCGGCCCTGCCCCTACGAACAGGCGCTGGGAGGCGATGGGCCCGAGGAGCAGTGAGGGGCCAAGCCTGATCGCCGGCCTCGGTTTAACGCGTCTCGGGTCGGGGCCCCTATGATTCAGCGCCAACTTCTGGAAAGACCCTTGGCCCACCCCGGGGTTCAGGAACGGCCCTCCCAGAGCCCCGGGCGTTTGGGATCCTCCCCGCAGCCCCCTCCAAGGGAGGGTGGGGCCTTGAGACCTCTTGGCCAGGCCCAGAGTGCCTAGGGACCGCACAGCCGAAACCCTCTTCCGACCCCAGGGGCCGCTCTCCACGACTCCCTACCGGGCCCAGCCCCGGGGCTGGGACCCCGCCAGTCCCGTCCCAGCTCTCGGCTACAGGCCTGGGTCGTGTGCGTCGCCCGCTTTGCACATCCTATCCCCATGGTCCGCCAAGAGGTACGACTTTAAGAACATGAGCAATAAAGAGATTTGCGTATTGTCCTGATCCGGAAGTCTCCTGCCGTGGGAGGACATTGACCACCCGGGGTGTGTGCCTGGCTGACCCTGCCCATTGGGCACTGTGGCCGTCTGCCTTGATCCGGGGGTGGGGGGGCGGGGTGGTCCCTTAAGCCCCGCCCACCAGGCTGTCCTGGCTCCCGGAGGCACCACCCCTCCCCACACCAGCCAGCTTTTGCCAGTCGCACCCGATCAGCTCAGGACAAAGAAGTCGCTCTGGGTGGTCTGTAGGGACCGCAGCGGAGTGTGATGGAGCTGCCAGCCCCTCGTCAGTCTAGAGGATGGGACGAAGTCCAGAAACCCAGGTCCCGCTGCCCCCTCCTCAAGCGTCCCCAGCCCTCATGCCCACCCCCATCCTTTTTTTTTTTTTTATCCCTTGGGACGCTTCTGCCCACAGCTCCCCAAGGGACTCCTTTGGGGGCCAAGTCCACTTCTGAGGCGAGTGCAGGTCACCCCGTGTCCAGTGTGGGCCTGGGGCATAGATGTCTGAGCCCAGGTAAACTTGGCTACTGATGTCTCTGGGCTACAGCCTCAGCTGTGATGCCCGTGAGGGATGCAGAGGCTGGGGGTAGGGTCCGACTCCTACAGCCCGAGGGCGCCCCCCACCGTGGGGAGAGGGAACTGAGGTCTCACTGTGAAGAGCTTTGAACGGTGGGGTGAGGACAGGCAAGGGGGCCACAGGAGAGTCCTGGAGCCCCCAACTGCGCCCCAGATCTGTACCACCAAAGCTGGGGGCCACACCATTCCTCACTCCTCACACACCCTCCACCCCTGGCTGACTGCCAGACCCTGGTCTACACCCACTTCAGCGTCAGGTCTCCTAGATTCTTCCACCTGTAAACGGCGGCCCCCTCTCTCCTCTGCCTCATACAGTCCTCTTGAGTTTGGTTCCAGCAGCCTCAGCGGGGGCCCCGGAGCCAGGCTCTGCGACCTCAGGCAGGGGGTCGGCCCATCTGAGCCACAGTTTCCTCCTCGGTAAAGTGTATCTGTGGTAGCACCAAGGTCCCCAGGCCCTGCAGGAAACTCACAAGGGCACAGAGGATATCGGAGCTTTTCTAAAATTTGGACGTCTACTCACTCTGAGCAAATTACTAGGTTCAGGTGGTCCACAGTTTCACTGTTAGATCACACCATGATCCTTTCATGTCATGTCTTTGAGAAGCTGGGTTTCCTGTGGTTTGGGGATAAAAAGTGAAAATCACTGTGGAATAGGAAGTGAGGCCGGGGGTCTCCAGTCTGATTCCAAGGTTTGAGAAGCTGGCCCGGTGCACACGGCCAATTAGTAAGTCGTGGTGGTTATTAAAGAATGAAATAAACACCGTTTTTCTTTCTCTTGGTGTGTGTTACATTTTCTAAGTGACTACTAAGTTATTAGAGCCTAAGTACTTATTGGTTGGACCTAAAATAACTCACAAATAGAACAGTTAGATATTTCTTTTGGCCTAGGAGCACCATGAAAAAACTCCTGAGACACTGAGGGTTCCATGAACAGGGCAAGTTTGGCTCTTGTTAGCCCAGGGCTGGCGCAGAGTAACTTACAGTGAGTCCCTTGTTGGACCCCGTGCCTCCACCCCCCACCTTGTCCAGAGAACCGGCGGGATCCTTTTTGGACCCAGCCTAGGGAAGGTGATTAAACCTATGGTCTGTGATGCCTGGGAAGGGAACCCCCAGGGTCTGCTGCGAACCAACATGAACTAATTGCCAAGTTGTTTTTGGCAGATTCGGGGGTCTTGCAGTCATGGGGGACCGTGAAGCCATAGGTCTCCTCTCCCCAGCCTCCCTACCAGGTGGTCTCTAGACTCAGACAGATGAAGGGCTGAAAACTGCCTGCCTCATACACAGACTTTCAGTGACAAACAGACCAAGACTGGTCACGCGGTGTGCCCAGCACTCTGTCCTTCCCGTTCCCCACCAGCCTCTGGCATGGAACGGAACTTCTCTGACAGCAGGTGTGGCAACATTCTCCTGGCAGGATTCCAGCTACATTCCAGTCAGAGATGGGCAACCAGACGCTTGGGTAATAGGCCTGTGAATGCAGGGCAGGGTGCCATTTGGAAGCGTGTGGGCCCCTGGGCATGCAGGGCAAGGTGGGGGAGGGGATGAGGATGGTTCTACAACTGGTCTCATTTCAGAGTCATTTCCGGTGATGAGCAAATGAAAGCGTGGCCCAGGCACACGGAGGGAGCGTGGCTTCTCATCACATGCCTCACACCAAGGTAAGTTCCCCATCAGAAGATTCCATACCTCCTCTCGCTGCTCCTGGCACACGGACAAGACCCACAGACAGACACATGTAACAGGCCACACCCATGACAAGCAACACACACACACACACACCCAGGACAAGCAGGGTAACTGTCACCGCCACAAGCCCCAGCAGGCCGGTTCTTTTGGAAAGCCTAATTAAGCCATCAGATGTGAATGATGGAGCCCCTTGGCAGCTCCGGGCCTGGTTGTAAAATATGACATTGATGTCTCTGTCACCTCTGGATAAGGCGACCGGGCAGAGGTCTGGACTCCGAAGTGGAAGATCAGACTCTGTGTCATGGTGGTCTCAGTTTCTGTGATTTCGTCAATCTTCCCCAGGGTAATTTTATTTTATCTTTTTTTATTTATTTTTTCTTTTTTTCTTTTTCTTTTATTTATTTATTTATTTATTTTTTTTGCGGTACGTGGGCCTCTCACTGTTGTGGCCTCTCCCGTTGTGGAGCACAGGCTCCAGACGCGCAGGCTCAGCGGCCATGGCTCACGGGCCCAGCCGCTCCGCGGCATGTGGGACCTTCCTGGACCAGGGCACGAACCCGCGTCCCCTGCATCGGCAGGCGGACTCTCAACCACTGCGCCACCAGGGAAGCCCCTCTTTTTTTATTTTTAAGTGAACACTTTTGTGACAGTTAGTACATTCACAATGTTGGTATTGAATGGTTTTTTTTTTAATATTTATTTATTTGGTAGTGCTGGGTCTTAGTTGCAGCATGCAGACTCCTTAGTTGTGGCATGAGAACTCTTAGTTGCAGCATGCACGTGGGATCTAGTTTCCTGACCAGAGATCGAACCCAGGCCCCCTGCATTGGGAGCGTGGGGTCTTAACCACTGCGCCACCAGGGAAGTCCTTGCACCAGGGTAATTTCAAAATTATCTGATTCCAAGACTCTACAGTGTAACATTTTAACTATCTTTAACTTCTCAATGACATGTTAGAGAGCCTGAAAAGTCTCCTGCTAGAAACACCTAGAGATCCTGGATCAGAAACAAATTGATTTTCAAATACATAGCTGAGCTGTCAAGAAAGTAAGCAGTCGCCCAGGGGGAGGGGCTGGGCTCTGAGACCAAAAGATGGCCCACTGAGTATTTCAGACATGAGCAGGGTGCCCCAATGCGTGGCAGCGTCCCAGACCCAAGACGTACTGAAGGAATAGGCAGAAGGCTGAGCAGCGGTTCTTGTGTAACCGCCTGGGTTTAAAGATCTGAGGAGGTGGAAGGCCTGGACTTGGAATAAGCGGGTGGGGGCTTGCTTAATATCTGCATATTCAGGACTTGGGAGCACCTCCTACTGGAAGACACTTTATGATGTGCTGATTTTGATTCTTACCTGTACTGTGAGAAATTTGCGTTAGAATTGTTAATTATGCATTTTGTGTTTTTGATAATTTTTTTTTTTTTTTGCCACACTACACAGCTTGTGGGATCTTAGTTCCCCGACCAGGGATCGAACCCGTGCCCCTGCAATGGAAGCTCGGACTCCTAACCACTGGACCGCCAGGGAAGTCCGTATTTTTGATAAATTCTGCAACTTAGGTTGATCTATGTCAGCAGGATACCCAAAGCAAAAGTCGATATTTAGAGGGTCTTAGGGTTTATATTTAGGGGGTCAGTCTGGTCTCCATCCCTTACAGGATGCGGAGCAACTTGTGAACGTGGACATTTTCCTGAAGGTACTGTTCAGGCTATGAGCCTTTTATGAGAAGGGGAGACCTTCTGATAGTTGTTGAAGTTTCAAAATTTGGCACACGGGCAAATCATTTTGTGTTGGATATTACGGCTTATGAGGCAACAGATGTTGTGGTTTTGCTTTTAGAGACAGCCAACCCATCAGCACAGCCCAGGAGTCAGGAGAAGTGCGCACGAGGCCCTGGCTGGTCAGGGTCCTGCTCCGGTGCTAACAGTAGCACCCGCTTCATCCAGCTGAGCTGCCCCGTGTTGATCAGGGAAGGCCCACAAGAGAGGGAACCGCTGCTCTCAGTCAGCCCCTTTCTTGTTTACTCACTTATTCCTAGGGGACCCCAAAGTGGTTAACGACTCTGGGACAGGGGTGGCCTCGCCCAGCATCATAGTCTCGGGCAAGGGACAAAGGGCGGGGGTGGGGATGGGGAAGGGGTGGGGCGAGACTCTGCCAGATGACCCAAGTCTGGCTTTATCCTAAAGATGTCGTCTTTACTGTAGCAAGGAAGCTTCTGTGGCCCACCTTCCTGACCTAAGACATAGGCGCAACTGTCCGAAAGGTCATCAGGTCAGAACCAGCGAGCTGTTATATAAACAGAAGTTTTATATGCGCTGGGGAACCAAAAAAATTTCTTGCGAGACTTGCTCTATTACGATACTTGCTTCCTTGTGGGGTGTGGAACAGAACCTGCAGGGTCTCCAAGGTCTGCCTGTAGGTGATGGTACGGCTGGTCAAGCTCATACCCAAGACAAGGCCAAGCCAAGGTCAACCCGACTGGTTTGGCTGGTAAAGGCACAATGAGCCACTTTTAGATTCAAGGCATATTATTTCCATGGACAGTGAAAAGGAGAATAAGCCCAAGGTGCCAGCCCCTGGAGGTCCTTGTCACTCGCTCCGAGCTCAAGGGGCCCAGACTGCGAGGCTGCTGTGGGAGACCCTGCAGCTGGGGAGCTGATTCTAGACCACTGCTGAGTGCCTTCTTATCCTGTGCTTTCTTCTGAGGAGGGCAGCAGAAAGCCTCAGGCCTCATCAGACTGGAGGTGATAAGAAGCTCTCAGGGCAGCCTCCAAGGTGGGTAGGTGGGCGAGAGGCAGACGGCCTCACAGCAGCTCCCACAGGCCTCCCACCCTCTGGAGTCCTGGTGGATTATAGCTTCCTGCCAAGACTCAGATGAGCTGCGGTTCAGGCCTCTGCCTGCGTGGCCTGTGTGGACACGTGTGGGTCACTGGGGCGCAATGGAACCTTGAGGGCTTGTGCCCAGGTGGGCTCCATTTATGACGAGCAGACGTCTGAGAACTTGTATAATTAGGTTTCTTTTTTCTTTTTTTTAAAATTGAAGTATAGTTGATTTATGATATTGTATTAGTTTCAGGTGAACAAGCACAGTGATTCAGTATTTTGTGCAGATTATATTCCGTTATAGGTCATTACAAGGTAACGGGTGTAATTCCCTGTGCTATACAATAAATCTTTGTTGCTCATCTACTTGGTATAGAGTAGTTTGTGTCTATTAATCCCATATCCTTAATTTGCCCCCCCGCCTTCCCTCTTTGGTAACCCCAAGTGTGTTTTCTATGTCTGTGAGTCTGTTTTGCATATACATTCGTTTGTATTATTTTTTAGATTCCACGTGTAAGTGATGTCATATAGTACTTGTCTTTGACTTATTTCACTGAGCATAATACCAAGTCCATCCATGTTGCTGCAAATGGCAGTAGTTCATTCTTTTTTATGGCCGAGTCATATTCTATTGTATGTATATATATATACACCACATCTTTTTTTAAAAATTTATTTATTTTTGGCTGCGTTGGGTCTTTGTTGCTGCCCGGGCTTTCTCCAGTTGTGGCAAGCAGGGGCTACTCTTGGTTGCAGTGCGTGGGCTTCTCATTGCAGTGGCTTCCCTTGTTGTGGAGCACAGGCTCTAGGCGTGTGGGCTTCAGTAGTTGTGGCACATGGGCCCAGTAGTTGTGGCTCACGGGCTCTAGAGCTCAAGCTCAGTAGTGTGGTGCATGGGCCTAGTTGCTCCACAGCATGTGGGATTCTCCCCGATCAGGGCTCGAACCCGCGTCCCCTGCACTGGCAGGTGGATTCTTAACCACTGTGCCACCAGGGAAGCCCTGTTTTTTTTTTTTTATAAATTTATTTATTTATTTATTTATGGCTGCATTTGGTCTTTGTCGCGGTGCATGGGCTTCTCATTGCAGTGGCTTCTCTTGTTGTGGAGCACAGGCTCTAGGCGCACAGGCTTCAGTAGTTGTGGCATGCGGTCTCCGTAGCTGTGGCTCGCAGGCTCTAGAGCACAGGCTCAGTAGTTGTGGCACATGGGCTTAGTTGCTCCGCGGCATGTGGGATCTTCCTGGACCAGGGCTCGAACCTGTGTCTCCTGCATTGGCAGGTGGATTCTTAACCACTGCACCACCAGGGAAGTCCCACCATGCTGTTTTGTTTTTTTTTTTTTAACATCTTTATTGGGGTACAATTGCTTTACAATGGTGTGTTAGTTTCTGCTTTATAACAAAGTGAATCAGTTATACATATACATATGTTCCCATATCTCTTCCCTCTTGCGTCTCCCTCACCATGCTGTTTTGTTTTGTTTTTTTTTTTAAATCTCATCACAGGTAGATGTGACACGTTATTTTTTTTTAACTTTTTATTTTATGTTGGAGTACAGTTGATTAACAATGTTGTGATAGTTTCAGGTGTACAGGAAAGTGATTCAGTTATACATACACATGTATCTATTCTTTTTCAAATTCTTTTTCCATTTTAGGTTGTTGCATAATTTTGAGCAGCGTTCTCTGTGCTATACTGGGTCCTTGTTGGTTACCCATTTTAAATAGATGCCCATCTTAAGCACAGGCTCCGGACGCACAGGCTCAGCGGCCATGGCTCACGGGCCCAGCCGCTCCGCGGCATGTGGGATCTTCCCGGACTGGGACACGAACCCGTGTCCCCCGCATTGGCAGGCGGAATCTCAACCACTGCGCCACCAGGGAAGCCCCCCCACCATGCTGTTTTGATTTCTGTCACTTTGTAGTATAGTCTGAAGCCTGGACGGGTTATACCTTCAGCTGTGTTCTTTTTTCTCAGGATTGCTTTGGCAACTCATGGTGTTTTGTGGTTCCATATAAACGTTAGGATTATTTGTTCTAGTTCTGTGAAAAATGTCTTGGGTATTTTGATAGGGATTGCATTAAGTCTGTAGACTGCTTTGGGTAGTATGGCCATTTTAATAGTATTGATTCTTCCAATCCAAGAGCAAGGGATATCTTTCCATTTCTTTGAGTCATCTTCAATTTCCTTCATCAGTGCTTTATAGTTTTCAGTGTACAGTTCTTTCACTTCCTTGGTTAAGTTTATTCCTGGGTATTTTATTCTCTTTGATACGATTTTACATGGGATTTTTTTTAACTTTCTCTTTCTGATGTTTCATTATTAGTGTATAGAAAAGCAACAGCTTTCTGAATCTGTATCATGAATCTTGTATCCTGCTTGTATAAATAGTTTTCATGATATTTGTAAATGGGAATATGTCACCTCAAAAATCCAAGTAGGAAAAAAAAATCCAAGTAGGTCTAAGAAATATTATTAGAAAACTCTTTAATAAGCATTTGGGGGAACTCCCTGGTGGTCCAGTAGTTAAGACTCCACGCTTTCACTGCTGAGGGCTTTGGTTCAATCTCTGGTCAGGGAACCACGATCCTGCAAGCCACACAGCACAGCCAGAAAAAAAAAAAAAAAAAGCATTTGGACACTTCTGTGGAAAGTGTTGTCAATAAAATGTCACACTTGGATTCTGCGGACAGCTACATGTGACCGAGGGTCTGTCTGCATGGATTTCATGCCACAGCTGGGCTCTTCAGGTATCCTGGGGAGTGGAACACAGGTGTACCGTGCCTGGTCCAAGGTGAATGCAAATTGCTGAGGGTGACGGTGTGCCACACGGGAGAGCCCCGATTGAACAGTGGGGCCTCCAAGAAGGTTAACAGGCTAATCCCTTAGCCCTCTCTGCTGGAGCGCCACATAGAGAAGGACTTACCTCAGAAAGGACTGTGGGTGTACCTTTCATCACATGGACTGAACTTCAGTGAGAGTCACAGAATTCCCACAAAGTTTTTGAGAAATTTCGCCAGCTTGGACTGAAAGGACGCAGACAATTCAAAACAAAAAGAGGCCATCAGAACCCTGCCGAATCCATCAAATTCTACCGGCAGGAAGTAGGCTGAGAAAACCACTCAGCTGCAAACACATGCTTCCTTTCATGAAAAAGGAAGGACTCAGACGACCAGGACCCAGAGAGCAGAGCCAAGAGCCATGGAGAATTCTTCCCAAACCTTGGAAGCTGATCAAAGAACTTCCAGCATGTTCCTGGCTGGATTGCAGAATTGCTTTGGACCATGGGACTTCCTGGTGGTCTAGTGAGTAAGACTCCATGATCCCAATGCAGGGGTCCCGGTTTCGATCCCTGGTGGGGGAACTAGATTCTGCATGCATGCCACAACTAAGAAGTCTGCACGCCTCAACTAAATATCCTGCATGCCACAACTAAGACCCGGCACAGCCAAAATAAATAAAAATAAATAAATATTAAAAAAAAAAAGAATTGCTTTGGACCAGTCTGGTCCACTGTGCCTCACATTTTCTCCCTCTTTTAACGGGAATGTCTATGGCAGTTATCCTGCACTGAGGTTATAAGACTGCAGTCAAGGCATCAGCCAGAATTCCAGGCATCTCAGGGCTCAGATGGGAGTAAACAAGAGAAGAAGCAGAAAGAGCATGAGCCGATGGAACAATAGTCTTTTAGTTTCATGGAAACAAAATTCAAATAACACGCAACTCACCATTTTAAAGTTGCAATTCAGTGGCATTTTCTGTATTTGTGATATTATGCAATCCATACCCCTCTCTAGTTTCAAAACATTTTCGTCACCACTAGATGAACACCCTGTACCCATTCAGCAATCACTCCCCATTTTCCTGTCCCCAGACCTTGGCAGCCAACAGTCTGCTTTCTGTCTCTATGGCTTTGCCTATTCTAGACATTTCATGTAAAAGGAAGCATGCAGTATGTTTGGTATCTGTTTTTTTCCCACTTAACGTAATGTTTTCAAGTTTCGCCCATATCGTAGCACATGTATCACTACTTCATTCATTTCATAAAACTTTATCGCAGTTTTAAGTTCACAGCAAAACTTCATTCCTTTCTATGGCAGAATAATATTCTATTGTATGGCTATACCATATTTGGTTTATCCATTCATCCATTGATGGACGTTTGGGTTGTTTCCATATTTTGGCTGCTGTGAATAATGCTTCCATGAACATTTATGAACAAATATTTGTTTGAACACCTGTTTTCAGTTTTGGGGGGTGTACACCTAGGAATGGAATTGCTTAGTCGTGTGGTATCTATGTTAAACGTTTTGAGAAACTTGCAAACTGTTTTCCAAAGCAGACGCACCATTTTATATTCTCACCAGCGATGTATGAAGATTCTAATGTCTACACATCCCAACCAAGACTTGTTATTTTCTGTTTTTATGGGGTTTTATTGTTGTCATCTCATTATAGCTATCCTAATGGGGGTGAAGTGGTATCTTATTGTGGTTTTGATTTGCATTTCCATAATGATCGATGAGGTTAGACGTCTTTCCATATGCTTTTTGGTCATTTGTACATCTTCTTTGGAGAAATGTCTATTCAAGTACTTTGTCCATATTTAAATTGGGTTGTTTGCCTTTTTGTTGATGACTTGTGAGAGTTCTTCATATATTCTAGATATAGAACCCTTACCAGATACAGGAATTGCAAATATTTTCTCCCATTCTGTAGGTTGTCTTTTCCCTTTCTTAATAATGTCCTTTGATGCACAAAAGTTTTAAATTTTTGTGAAGCCCAATTTATCTATTTGCTCTTTTGTTTTTCGTGCTTTTGGTGTCAAATTTAAGAATCCATTGTCAAATCCAAGGTCATGAAGATTCACCCCCATGTTTTCTTTTTTTAAGTAGAGTGCAATATATTTCCCACTGTATTCTCTCTCTCTCTTTTTTAGAAGTTTTATTTTCTTTTATTATTTTATTAATTAATTTATTTATGTATTTATTATTTTTATTTTTGGCTGCGTTGGGTCTTAGTTGCAGCACCCGGGATCTTCTCTGCAGTGTGCGGGCTTCTCTCTAGTTGTGGCGTGTGGGGTTTTCTTTCTCTAGCTGAGGCACGTGGGCTCAGTAGTTGCGGAGCGCAGGCTTAGTTGACCCGCGGCACGTGGGATCTTAGTTCCCCAACCAGGGAACCTGCGTCCCCTGCATTGGAAGGCAGATTCTTTACCACTGGACCACCAGGGGAGTCCCCCCATCCCTATGTTTTCTTCTAAGAGTTTTATTGTTTTAACTCCCATACTAGGTTGTTGATACATTGAGTTAATTTTTATACGTGGAGTGAGGTAGGTATTCAGCTTCTTTGGCCTGTGGTTGTCCTGGTAACCCAACACCATTTGTTGAAGAGACAATTCTTTCCCTACTGAGTGATCTTGGCACCTTGTTGGCAATCGATTGCTCATAGATGTTTGGGTTTATTTTTAGTCTCTCGGTGCTATTCTATTGGTCTATATGTCTGTCCTTAAGCCAGAACCAAACTGGTTTTTTTTTTTTTTTTTTTTTGCGGTACGCGGGCCTCTCACTGTTGTGGCCTCTCCCATTGCGGAGCACAGGCTCCGGACGCGCAGGCTCAGCGGCCATGGCTCACGGGCCCAGCCGCTCCGCGGCACGTGGGATCCTCCCAGACCGGGGCACGAACCCGCGTCCCCTACATCGGCAGGCGGACTCTCAACCACTGCGCCACCAGGGAAGCCCCCAAACTGTTTTTGATTACTATAACTTGAAGTAAGTTTAGAAATCAGGAAATGTAAGTCCTCTTCGTTTTTCTTTTTAAGTATATTTTTGGCTATTTAGAGCGCCTTGCAATTATGTATGAGGACTGGCTTTTCCATTTCTGCAAAACATTGCAGTTTCGATAGAGATTACATTGTATCATAGATCGCTTTGGGGAGTATTGCCATATTAAAAATTATTCAGTTTTTCAGCTCTCGGGTCCTGCTTCCAAGATGACCAGGAAAAGAAGGAACAATAGTTGTGCCTAAAAGGGCTGTGGCAACATGCAGCCTACTCGTTGCACCAACTGTGCCCAGTGTGTGCCCAAGGGCATATCCATTAAGAAGTTCATCATTCAGGGACTTCCTGGTGGCGCTGTGGTTAAGAATCTGCCTACCAATGCAGGCGACATGGGTTCGAGCCCCGGTCCTCGAAGATCCCACATGCCACGGAGCAACTAAGCCCGTGTGCCACAACTACTGAGTCTGTGCTCTAGAGCCCCCGTGCCACAACTACTAAGCCCCAGTGCCACAACTGCTGAAGCCCGCACGCCTAAAGCCTGTGTTCCGCAGCAAGAGAAGCCGCTACAATGAGAAGCCCACGCACCGCAATGAAGAGTAGCCCCTGCTTGCCGCCACTAGAGAAGGCCCACGTGTAGCAACGAAGACCCAATGCAGCCAAAAAATAAATAAATAAACATTTGAAAAAAGAAGTTCATCATTCAAAACACAGCAGAGGCTGCAGCCATCAGGGACATTTCTTTTTTTTTTTTAACATTTATTTTATTTGTTATTTATTTTTGGCTGCGTTGGGTCTTCGTTGCTGTGCGTGGGCTTTCTCTAGTTGCAGAGAATGGAGGCCACTCCTTGTTATGGTGCGAGGGCTTCTTATTGCGGTGGTTGGGACTTCCCTGGTGGCGCAGTTGTTGAGAATCTGCCTGCCAATGCAGGGGACATGGGTTCGAGCCCTGGTCCGGGAAGATCCCACATGCCATGGAGCAACTAAGCCCATGCACCACAACTACTGAGCCTGAGCTCTAGAACCTGCGAGCCACAGCTACTGAGCCCACGTGTCACAACTACTGATGCCCATGCGCCTAGAGCCCGTGCTCCGCAATAAGAGAAGCCACCACAGTGAGAAGCTTGTGCACCACAATGAAGATGGTCCCCACTTGCCGCAACTAGAGAAAGTGTGCACGCAGCAAAGAAGACCCAATGCAGCCAAAAGTTAATTAATTAATTAATTTAAAAAAACACAAGAAGCAGGGCTATTTCTATGGTTGGGTATCTGAATAAATCTTATCTGTAGCGAGTATAGACTAGAATGAGGGTAAAGCTGTAATTGGTCCAGCAGTTACCCATACTAGCCAGGATAGCGGAACGCTTAGTCACTTTTGTGGTCTGGACAACGTTCATGTTTGGGGGATGATGGTGTGTCAGGGGAGGTTTGTTGGTTGTAACAAATGTACCCCTCTGGTGGAGGATGCTGACGGTGTGTGTGGAGGGGGGACAAAGGGAACTCTCTTTATTTTTTGCTCAATTTTGCTGTAAACCTAAAACTACTCTAGAAAATAAAGTGAATTAATTTTAAAAAGATGCTTGGCAAAGGATTACTGTTGCGAATGTATAGAGAATTCCTACAAACCAGTAAGACAAAAGAAAAATAAAACAATAGGAAACTGAGCAAAAAACTGAACTGACAGGAAGCCTGAATGGCCCACATGCCAATGTCAGCCTCGATAGCAACTGGGAGAATGTAAAATAAAACAATTGTAAATGCCTTTGCACATCTATTGGATCAATTTCCTAAGACGGCCGTAACAAATTACACAAACTTGGTGGCTTAAAAACCAGATATTTATTCTTTCACAGTTTTGGAGGGCAGAAGTCTGAAATCAAGGTGTCACAGGGCCGTGCTCCCTCCGAAGCCTCTAGGGGAGGATCCTTCCCACCTCTTCCAGCCTCTGAGGGTTCCAGGCGTTCCTTGGCGTGTGGCGGCATCACTCCAGTCTCCGCCTCGTGTTCACATGGCTTTCTTCTCTTCTGTCTCAAATCTCTCTGTTCCTTTTTCTTATGAGGACCCTTTTCATTGGATTTAGGGCTTTCCTGAACAATCCGGGATGATCTCATCTCAAGACCCTTAACTTGATTACATCTTGAAAGACCACTTTTCCAAATAAGATCATATTCCCAGGTTCCAGGACATGCACATACCTTCGTGGGGAAGGGTGGCACCATTCAACCTGCTACACCCATTGGCAAAAAATAAAAAGTCCAACCATACCAAGTGCTGGAGACCATATGGAACAAGGGGACTGTCATACAATTGTCAACAGGACTTTTAATTAGTCTCTTTGGAGGCAGCATCCACAATCCTGGGAAAGTTGAAGATGTACGAACCGTATCACCTGTTTCACTCCCAGATACACACCAAGAGACGTGACCCAATGTTACTGGCAGCAATGTTTGTAATCCACAAAAAGGGAGCACTTCCTAAATGTCCACCAGCAGCAGAATGGGTAAGTCAACTGTGGTGTGTTTATTCAACCACAGTATGAGTAAGTACGGATCATGGTGGGAAAACCTCAGAAACAGAATGTTGAGGAACAAAGCACATTGCAGAAAGATAAGAATGTGACACCAGTGGTCTAAATTTTAAGCTATGCAAAGCAATCCTATGTAACGTTCAATGATAGCAGATATACAACAAGAGCATGATGCCACTCACAGCGTGATAAAGGTAAGGCAAAGATCTGACGAAGCTGGGTGGTGTGTACATGAATGATTATATGCTATCCTGTGTATTTTTGTATGCTTGAAACATCACATAAGGCATAAAGAAAAAAAGAGGATTCTGTGTGTCCCAAATCCCAGTGTTCTCCATATTCTGAAGTTTAGAGCGGCTAAGAAGAGCTTGAGCTCTCAAGACCACACGTTTCCCTGGGTCCACAGTGCTAAAACAGAGTGGTTCTGGGGTTTTCGCACACTGAGATTCAAGCCCGTCCTGGGACCACAGCTCCCCAGCTGCCCCTCTGCCCCGTGGTGTGAGGGGCATGCAGGCTCCTCTGGCCCTGCCTCTGCTCCTCGCCACACCCTCACCTGGCTGGGTCCTTGGGGCTGGAAAGGACACATCAACCTTTGTCCCTCCCACCACCCCTTAGGCTTCTCACTGCCTGCAGTGCTTTGAAGTTTCTGGAAGCATCCCACCTGGTCCGATAACTACCTCCCAGCAACCTTGTCAGATGGGTGTCACTTTTTTGATTCTTTTTCCCCATTCTATGGATGGGGAGACTGAGGCTCTGGGCTTTCTGGACAGGGTTGGTTCCTGTCTGAAGAGCTTCCATGTGGAAGAGGCCCGGAGGGATGCTGCCAGGGGCCCCCAGATCTGTCACAAACCTATTGGGTAGCTTTTCCCAGGAATGACCAGGGAGCAACCACCTGCTCCGCCCAGGGAATCCAGTGGCAGTTTCTAAATCCATCTGAACCTTGAGATCATTTGGGAGCTGGTTAAAAACGCTGATGCCAGGGCCCATCCCACACCTGCTGGGGCAGAAACACAGAGTGAGCCCCTGGAATCTTCAGGTCCCCAGGGAGGTTCGAGGGTCCCTGAATTAATCTGTTGAGTCCTACTGAGGAGGCCGGGGTCCTGGAGTCCTGGGCACTGCTGTTACTTTTTCCCCCCAGGAAGGATCCCCCTCACAGGGCACCCAGCAACTTGGCTCTCTCCCTGCTCCTACCTGAGGGAATAGAGGGTCCCTTTCTCCAGGCCCCGCCCACCAGGTGGAGAATCATGCCAGGTCCGTATCTTAGGCAGCTTGGGCTGTTCTAACAAAATACCACAAACATTTCTTTCTTGCAGTTCTGGAGGCTGGAAGTCCAAGACCAAGGTACCAGCTGGTTAGGTTTCTCTTGGGGGCTCTTTTCTTGGCTTGCAGGTGGCTGTCTTCTCCCTATAGCCTCTCGTGGCAGAGAGAGCCAGCAATCTCCCTAGTGTCTCTTCTTATTAGGGCACCGATCCCATCACAGGGGCCCCACCTCCTGACCTCATCTAGCCTTAATCACCTCCCAAAGACCCCAGCTCTAAATACCACACACCGGGGGTTAGGGCTTCAACATATGAATTTGCAGAGACACCATTCAGACCACGGGAGTCTGTCAGATCTCACTGGAAGGTCATGGCCTAGACCAGAGTCTGCTGCTCTGCCCTCAGATTTGTCACAGCAAATCCCTCCCTCCCCTACCCTGGCTGGTGGTTACTTCCTGGAAAACACAGAAACCCCCAGAGGAAATCGCCCCTCATTCTCCCACCCCCAACTCTGCAAAACCCCACCCCACATCCACATGCGCCACCCCCGGTGACATCCCCATCAAGGGGACCATCCTGTAAGCACCCAGCGTGTCCCTGGACCACCACTCGCTACCCGACCCCGCCTGTCAGCCGTCACCCATTCTCTGCTTCCCTAGAGCAGCAGAACCTCTTGAAAGAATCATCTAGGGTGGTGGCTCTCAACCGGGCCGATGTCATTCCCCTGGGGACACTTGGCAGTGTCTGGAGACCTTTCGAGTTTTTGAGGAGGTGTGTCCCAATAAGAGAAGCAGAAGGAGATTCGACACACACGGCGAAGGCCATGTGAGGACAGAGGCAGAGCTGGGAGGGCTGTGCTAGGAGCCGAGGAGTGCCAGCAGCCACAGAAGCCAAAGGGGCCAAGGAGGACCCTCCCCTGGAGCCTGCAGAGGGGGTGCAGCCCTGGCAGCACCTGGATTTCGGACTTCTGTCCTCCGGGACTGGGAGACAGTAACCCCGCCGTTTCCAGCCACCACGGTTGCGGCCTTTGTTAGGGCAGCCACAGGAAACTCATCCGACGGGTTTGCAAAGCATCTTACAATCGTTTTATCCTGCGTTTCGCAATTGCTCTGGAGGTTTTTGGACATATTTTCATTGGCTTGCGGGTTATTCAGGCTGCTTACCGGTTCCATTCAGTTTAGTTTGTTTCGTTTTTTTGTTTGTTTGTTTGTTGTTTTTTGGCCGCGAGGTGAGGCTTTCGGGATCTCCCCGACCAGGGACTGAACCCGCGCCCTCGGCAGTGAAAGCGCAGAGTCCTAACCGCGGGACCGCCAGGGGATTCCCTAGTTTGTTTTAACAGGTTTACTGAGATACAATTCACCCCTTTGAAGTGCATAATCCGATGGTTCCAGGGAGGTGGGCCTCGTCAGTCACTAGCCCCCGCGCCCTGCTCTTAGACTGGACTTGCCAGCCCTGGCTTCCCTTCTGGTGTCTTGTGTGGCTCCCGCTGGCCTGGTTCCAGTCACAGCCAGGGATGATGCCCATGATGCCAGGGGGTTCTCACGCTCTGCCTGGAACAGCTCTCCACAGCCCTTGGCCGTGGGTTTTTTGGTCCCTTGGGACAGGCTGGGGGTTGCTGGGGGCACAGGGTCAGACCATACATGAGGGATAGCGGTGGGGCCTAGCGCATTCTGCTGCTTCCCAGAACCTAGCAGGTGCTCAAGAAAGGCTCGTGGAAACATTAGTAGCCAACACTTAAGAGCGCCCGATTTTGCACCAGGAGCTATGAAATGTCTTGTCTATTCTTTCATCTTCTCATGTGATCCTCTCAAGAACCACGATAATTAAGTGCAAGTGTTACCCCAGGGAGGCTCAGGGAGGTTAAGTAACTTGCCTAGGGTCACACAGTAAACAGAAGAATAAGGGAAAAAAGGAACGAGGTGTGCCGCCCTGCAGCCACATGTTCCCCAGCCTGTCCAGGCTCTCTCTGCAGCTGCCAGGGCCCCTCCCTCTGCCCCAAGGATGCCAGTCGGGCACATTAGGAGCATGCAAATGAAGGAGCCCTGCAGGGTGGGGATGGGGGCATAGACTTGAGGACCTAGTGCAGGGGCTTCGGTGGGCCGCTGAGGGTGCAGGCTGAGGGCGTCCTGGAGGAGGCTGCCAGGGTCCCACTGATATTTTCATCCTGTAACCATTCTCCTTATCAGGTAACTTTCTGCCAGGCCCTCCCAGTGATCACAGAGCAGCCTGGAGTTGCCAGACCTGTTCCCAGGCCAGCTGTGCCAGGTCAGGGGAGGCAGCTGCCAGAGGTGCCGATGTATAAACCAGGAGGAGGCCGGACTAGCTGGAGCTTCGGTGAGGTCAGCCCGGTGCCACGCCACTGCCAGACGTGGGCCCGCGACATCTGGTGGGGGGCTGCGCAGGCTCCTGGGAGGATTGGCCGTCAGCAGAGGCAGGGGTGAGATGGGCCAGGAGCAGAGTCAGCACACGTGAAGGCAGCATGTCAGGCAGAGAGCAAAGGCTCAGCAAAAGGATACAGGGTCGGAGCCCACACCTGCGGGGTACCTGGGGTCCCGGGCTGAGGGCCAGCAGCACGAGGTGCGGGGAGATGAATGGGATGTGAGTCCACAGGGTGGGGGGCCATGGTCCTGGGGCCTGGCTCAGCACAGGGAGGTGGGTGCTGCCCTGCCCCAGCTGTGTACGTGACCTCTGGCCCGTCATGCTGTCTAAGCTTCACTCCCCCCGCCCCCCCGCAACCCCTGTGACAACCAGGAGTACCCTCGGAGGAACCCTCCATCCCTGGCCTCTGCTGGCCTGGCCCCGGGGGTAGAGGCAGACCCTGTCCTCCCTCGAGAGGCTCCCCAGGCTGGGGGAGGAGGTGGCGTGTGGACAGACGGGGGCCAGCCAGGCGTGGCCCGGGCTGTGATTGGGACGTGCCGGGGAGTTGGGACGAGGGAAGCTTCTTGGGAGGTTGTAGAAGCAACACTCACTGTTCATTTCTGATTCTGGAAGCATTGGATGCTCGCTGTAGAAAATTTGGAAGCTGCAGAAAGATGCTGAGAAGTCAAAAAAAGTGCAGGGCACACGTTGATGCTGGTGGGGAAGGTGCTGCAGGGCCACCAGACCTGGGACTGAAGCCACCACGTAGCAGCTGTGAGGAGGGCAAATCGGATCACCTCTCAGAGCCTCGGGTTGCTCTTCCTTACAACGAGGTAACAAAAAGACCTTTGAGGCTTAAATGAGACGATGCACGCTGAGCACTGGGCCCCAGGCGCCAGCTCTGCTTCCCCTCCCGCCTGTGTTCTTGTGCCCACAGAATAGGTCCCAAATCCCTATGTGAAGGTCCTGTCAGGCTGCTGACCTGCCCAGTTGCATCTTGTTTCTCTAAATCTGCCCCCACAGGGCCTTTGCTTGTGCCGGCCCCTCTGTCCCGACGCCTGCCCTCCGAGGGCCCTCCCCTGCCCCTTTCCCACTGCAGTCGGGGCCTCTGCTGGGTCTCCAGCCGGCCTCTCCCAGGGCCTGCGGCACCAATTCATTTATTTGTTTTTGTTTTGTTCTGTTTTTAGTATTTATTTATTTGGCTGCGCCAGGTCTTAGTTGCTGCACGCGGAATCTTTTAGTGGCAGCATGAGGGATCTAATTCCCTGACCAAGGAGCGAACCCGGCCCCCTGCACTGGTAGCACGGAGTCTTAACCACTGGACCACCAAGGAAAAACCCCACCAGCTCATGTTTATAATTATCTTGTTTTCAGTGTCATTATTGTTCCATGTCTAGACCGTGAGCTCTGCACAGGCTGGCTAGGTCTGCCGTGGTCACCTCTGTGGCCCAGGTCCAGCCAGGCCCTGCCTGGTCAGCAGCCAGGGTCCCTAGTCAGCCCCACCTCAACAAGCACCTGGGATAAGGAGCAAGGGCCAGCCGTCCCGCTCCAGGGCCCCTGGGGATGCGGCCGACCTCAGCCCCATTCAGCCGTCTGCCTCCTCATTTGACTGGGCAATGGTGGGGCTGGGATTCGGCCATGCACAAGCTAAGCCTGAGGCTGTCCCCAGGCACTCCAGGTGTGCACGGTGAGGACACAGACAGTGACAGAGGAGAAAGTCAGGGAACCCCTGCCCTGCTTGCCTCACCTGGGAAACGTATGATTGAGCTGGGGCCAGGGTCCCTCGACAGACCTCAGGACACCTGGGTCCCATAGCTCACCCCAGACTCCTCCACTCTGGGCCTTGATTCAGCCCTAGAGAGGCTCTAGGGAGCCATGGACAAAGTCAGAGCAGGGCTGATCGGACCACGAGCCACTTGACCCCAGCAGGGAAGCCAGGTGAGAAAGGTGATG
Source organism: Leucopleurus acutus (assembly GCF_964270905.1). NCBI lineage: Eukaryota > Metazoa > Chordata > Mammalia > Artiodactyla > Delphinidae > Leucopleurus > Leucopleurus acutus. The sequence goes on along the minus strand of NC_139151.1, from coordinate 104,425,048 downwards.
CTGGCACTGCAGGCAGAGCTCTGGGTCAGCCCTGCAACTTGCAGGCCTGAAGGGGCTCCAGGCAACCCTGGACTGAGGGTGGGCGCTGCCAGTGGTCAGAGTTGGGCCCAAAGCAGCCCCAGCCAGGCCCAGCTCCTCCAGGACGCACTCGGGAGGAAACGGCCCCCGGCCCCTCTTGGCCCGGAGCCGAGGCCTAGGACTGACTTCCCTCTGCCCCTCTGCAATCTGGGGCAGGGGTCGAGGTGGGGCCACCCCTGGGCCCGGCTGTGGGTAGGCACAGCTTGGGGCCCGTTCCAGCCCAAGACATGGTGGACAAGTCCTTACTGAACACCTACTGTGGGCCACGTCCTCCCCCAGGCCGTGGGATGGGGGGAGGGGATGGACAGTGCCGGGAATGAGGGCCTCACTGCCAGGCGGAGGGAGGCCGTTCTGCAGGTGTTGCCCAGGAACGTGCCCAGTCTCTGTTCCTATCTCCCCATACTCCTCAGCTTGGGTGGCCCCCTGAGCCGGGCACCAGTGCTTTCCCCGTCTTATGGTTCCTAAGAATAATAAGCTCAGCGGCCAGGCCTGTGCTGTACACGCCCATGGAGGAGTGCTGTCCCCACTTCCCAGATGAGGAGACTGAGGTTCAGACAGGAGGAGGGGGAGGTGCCGATGGGGCCCCCGGCCCGCAGGGTGCCCACGGGGGACGTTGAGACCCATCTCACTCCATGGCCAACGCTCTGAGGCAGAGGTCCTGGGCTCAGGCCTGTGGGATGCTGCTGGACTCCGAGGACGACTCACGTCCACACACAGAGAAAGACAGACAGACAGACAGACAGACAGAGACGCGGAGGCACAGGCAATGGTTCGGTTTCGTGGCCCCAGCTGGGGTGCTCAGAGCACTTCCTTGCTCAAGGTCCAGGCAGTTCCCCCCCCAGAGACCCTGCTGGGCTCCTTCTTTCCACCCCCATGCCCCATCCCTCTCCACTCTCAGCCCCACTGGGGCTCCCTTGGGTGTCAGGCCAAAGCCCGGATGGGCTCCAGGCCGCAGTCAGCCCTGCCGCAGGCCTTCCCATGGACGCCCCGCCAGGGTGAGCCCGCGGGCCAGGTAGGGGCAATTCCAGGGCAGCTCGGCCCAGGCCCAGGGAGAGTCGCTGACTTTCTCGGGACCTCTGTCTCCTTGTGGAGACTCCACTGCACAGGCAGCTCGAGGACTCTGGGGGAGTGGGCTTTGGGGTGATCCTCGGTGGGGCCTCACTGTCCCAAACCCCAGCTCATGCCACTGGACTCGGCCTTCATCTGGAAGGAGCCCTTGGGCCCGGGGCTCATCATCGCCCCCTGGAACTACCCCCGTACCTATCCCTGGTGCCCCTGGTGGGCGCCCTCGCAACAGGTGATAGAGAGCCTCCTCCTTACTGCCCCCTGCCAGTCCCCCCAGCCTCGTGGCCTCACAGCCGCCCACAGAGACAGGAAAGAGGGGCACCAGGTGGCTAAGAAGGCCTGGTCCAGCCCCTTTCAGGGCCAAAGTCCTCTCTGCAGCCTCCTGACAGATTTGTTGACCCTCTGCTTGAACATATCTGATGACAGAGAACTTACCCCCAAGGTTGGGCAGCTCTGGTGGTTAGAAAAGACTCCCTCACATCAGATCTATAAATAAGCTCCCAAAATACAGAGTGATTTCTAACAGCTCCAGTCACACCTGGTTTGGGGAGCTGGGTTTGTCTCACCTGAAGTGATCTGATCTTGAACTCAGGTCTGGCCAGTCGCCGGTGTTGGCCTGAAGTGCGTTATTTACAAGGACTCTGATGGTGTGTGTGGAATCCATAGGAAGGAGTGCAATGGTTGATTAGTGATGTCTGCTATGGGCACAGGAGGGGGTTGTGCTCATGCTGGCCACATCGTCATTCCTGCTCTTATCTCCCAAAGAGAGGTCAGGGCGGGCAGAATCTAAGTCTGGTCTCTTCATCTGACACATGGGAAAACAGATTTAGAGCCAGGATAGGGCTGAACTGAGTTTATACGGTAAAGCAGGGCAGAGCTGAGTGACAGTGGCCCTCATCTGGCTCACACAGAACCCTACCCGTCCCTGCAGTAGCTCCGTCACCTAGAAAGCTTGGGTTTGTGTCAGTCCATGGCCACATTGTTACTGGGTGCCTTTGGGCATGTCCCTTAACTTCTCTGAGCCTTATCTTGTAGAATGGGGTTCCCACCTACCTCTTACAATTGGTGTGAGTGTTAAATGTGATCATATGTGTCTGGGGCCCAGGGGCCCCCACCCCAGACATAGTAGAGTCCAGACTCTCATGTAAGTTAAGCCAGCATTGGGCAGAGGCCCTGGCTGCAGAGGTGCCCCTGGCCACACCCCTCCCAGAGCTTCCCAGGGCTCTGTCACAGTCACAGTTTTTGTGACAGCAGCCTCTGCTTGTCCAGCAATCATGGCATGCTGCTGTCCCCAGGCTTGGGGGTGGTCCCAGGGTCCCTTAGATGCTGGTTCCACCCTGGGAACAGGCCACAGTCCAGAGTGGGTCATTAAGAAAAACAACAATATGGGGTGATTCCTCTTCCCACCCCCACCCCAGGACACTAGGCCAGCAAGAAGGAGTGGGCAGGGTGGTCCTGGGGTCATAAAGGAACACCTGATATGAGGGCGCTGTGAAAGGCTGACAGGAGGGTGTGAGCAGAGGCCAAAGTGGGACTCAGAACCGGGTCAGGATGGTAGAGGGACAGGCAGGGGCTCCAAAGCCCCTGGACAGGGACTTCCCTGGCAGTCCAGTGGTTAAGACTCCATGCTTCCACTGCAAGGGGCGCGGGTTTGATCCCTGGTTGGGGAACTAAGATTCCGCATGTCGCGGTGTGGCCAAAACCAACAGCAGCGGCAACAACAAAAAACAAAGTGGCCCTTGGGTGTGGCTCCCAGGTCACGTGGCTCTCCTGAGCCAAGACTTACAATTCTGTGGGATGGTTCAGGTTCTGACCCCGCTCTGGGCCTCCGTTTCCTCAACTGCAGTGAAGAAGTTGGACCTTTGGATACTCACGATGCCTCTGCCCTCCATTAGGCCAGGGTCTGCTGCGCATGTGTCCGTTCTCCAAGCTTGCACCTGCCCCTTTGCTCCCTTACTCCTCACAGCTGCCCGGACCCAGGAGGGAGCCTCATTCCCATTTCACAGGCAGGAGCCAAGGCCCAGAGAGGGCACTGACTCCCCAAGTCACACAGCTTGTCAGGGAGGGGTGTCAGAGCCAGTGGGGGCTGGGGGCCCCCTCTACTTCCTGGGGCTCAGAGGTGTGACTCAGCAGGCCCACCTCCAGACTGTTCTCACTGCTGTGGCTCGCACACACGTTGGTACACGCAGCACAGACGTGAATACACAGATCCTCAGACACCAGCACACACACACACGAGCTTGCACACTCAGTTGGGATTGGGGGCTGCTGTTCCTGGGAGCTCTTGCCCTGGCTCCCAGATGCCCTTCCATTCTATAAACACTTTCTGAGGGTGTGGAGAAAAGGGAAGCCTCCTATACTTTGGAGAACAGTATGAAGATCACTTAAAGAAACTAAAAATAGAGCTACCATATGATGTAGCAATCCCACTCCTGGGCATATAGCTGGAGAAAACTTTAATTCAAACAAATATATGCACCCCAATGTTTGTAGTGGTATTATTTACAATAGCCAAGACATGGAAGCAACCTAAATGTCCATCGACAGAGGAATGAATAAAGAAGATGTGGTGTGTATATATATATATATATATATATATAAAATGGAATATTACTCAGCCATAAAAAGAATGAAATAATGCCATTTGCAGCAACATGGATGGACCTAGAGATTGTCACATGAGGTGAAGTAAGTCAGAGAAAGACAAATATTATATGATATCACTTATATGTGGAATCTAAAAATTAGTACAAATGAACTTATTTACAAAACAGAAGCAGATTCACAGACATAGAAAACAAATTTATGGGGAACTTCCCTGGTGGTCCAGTGTTTAAGACTCTGTGCTCCCAACGCAGAGGGCCCAAGTTCGATCCCTGGTTGGGGAACTAAATCCTGCATGTATGCCGCAACTAAGAGTTCGCATGCCGCAACTAAGACCCGGCACAGCATAAATAAATAAATAAATTTAAAACAAAAACTAAAAAAACACACAAATTTATGGTCACCAAAGAGGAAGTGGGGGAGGGATAAATTAGGAGTATGGGATTAACATATACATACTACCATATATAAAATAAAAACAAGGTCCTATTGTATAGCACAGGGAACTATATTCAATACCTTGTAATAACCTATAATGAAGAATTAATTTAAAAAATTAAAATAATTTTAAAAAGAATATATATAAAACAATATTGTAAATCAACTATACTTCAATTTAAAAAATAAATTAATTAAAAAATATATATATATACCTTCTAAGAGGGCGACGCTAGACCCCAGCCAGGGGAAGTGAAACTTTCCAGGACCCCCTAAGGCTGTCCTCCCCAGAGCTGGGGGCCCACCACCTCCTGGCAGGAAGCATTCTGGTCTCCTGCAACCCCCCAGATAGCCAGGGCTGGTGCTCAGACCCTTCCTTCCTTCCCAAGAGGCCCAGCACCCAGAGAACAGCAGAAGCCCGGCAGCCTGGGGGGGCCTCTCAAAGACTGCGGCTTCTGCCTTAGAAAGCAGGGCCTTGAGGCCCCTACCCTGAGCGAGGCAGGGAGCAGGGACCCGGAGGGAGGCAGACACCCCACTGACTCCCTCCACCACCCCTGGCCAGGGGGTTGGCCGAGTCGCTCAACCTCCCAGAGCCCAGGTCCAGCCCCACGAACAGAGCGAATGGCAGCTGCCCTCTGTTTGCTGCGCCAGGGCCGTTGCCCATGAAGATTCAGTGACCACCCCCCCCCCAGCTACCCTACTGAGGTACCAGCAGGCCTGACAGGTCCCACAGCTCCACCTGTGGGGGTGAGCAGGAGAGCAGGAAAGTGCAGGTGAGCCCAGCCCTCACGAGGAGTTGCCTGTGATCTGAGCAGCTGCAAAGAGGGCTGGTCTGGAGGGAGCCCCAGCTGCTGGGCCTGGTTCTGGAGCTCGGCTGACACCTCCTGGGAGGACTCAGCCTGGTCGTGAAGAAGGCCTGGGACCAGACGCCTGGGGGAGGCCCAGCTTCAGGGCCCCAGTGCTGGCACACAGGAGGCACTGGTGACCTGACGGTCACTGTCCAGCAGTGCCTCTCTCCTCAGGGACCACTGGACCACCCTCGGCTCCTGGGGAAAGGACAGGACTTGGGGCCACGTGCAGGGGACTTAGCCGTCATCCTTACCCCCTTGTCCCTTGAGAGCAGCAAGAGGAGAGTGGGCTCAGATTGGACACCTCCCAGGTTCCAATTCCAGTTCTGCCTCTAGTGCCCTGGGTACCCTTGGGCATCCTGTCTGAGCCTCAGTTTCCACATCTATAAAATGGATCTGAGGGTCATTTCCAAAACAAAGCAAGTTGAATCATTTGAGTCATACCTGTCCCTGAAAGCGATCAAAAACAATGAAATATTTAGAAATTGTTTAAAGCACCGAAGAGCTGTAAAGCTGGGGACCCCACAGCTCATAGCCCTTTAGGGTAAAGTGTGACCCGGGAGTGACCCTGGTCCTCTGAGGGCCGCAGGGACAGAAGCATGTTGCTGAAGGGATGGAGGGAGGGGGATATTCCTCATCTGGGTGGCCACCAAGGCACCATCTCAACAGGCAACTTGTGGTGGCCTGGTCTGGTGGTGGCGCATGGCTCAGCCAGTGGTGGATTCCAGGCCTGCCCTTCCTTGGCTGGACACCTGGGCAATGAATGGTCTGCACTTGGCAGCCCTCCAGGGCTCTCTCTGGGGGAGTAGTCTTCATCTCAGGCTTTAAAGAGTCCCTACAAGCAATTTCCCAAAACCTTGTGCAGCTCCCCAGCAGGAGCCCCAGCTGGCCCCAGGAGGCGGGAATGCTGAGATTCCCAAAGGAGGGACCAAGGACAAGAGCAGGGGCGTGGCCGCAGGACCTGGACTCAGTGGACCACGGTAGCAGCAAGCAACAGTGTGAGGTAGAGGCAGGCAGGGAGACCCCAGCACTACTGACCTCAGGGTGGACCTCAGCCCATCACCCACTCCTGCCCCCTGCTCTCTACCAACTCAGCACAGACACTTCCTGCCCAGGGATCTCCTGGCCCATAAATACCCATCGTTCCAGGAGGTGCACATCCCAGCCCTGGTGGCCCAGGCAGCTGAGACCTGCACTGACAGGTAACCACCCCTTCCTCCCTAAGGCCCCTGCACCAGCTCAGAGGAGCATGGGGGAGGGGCAGGAAGGAACAGGAGTCGCCTGGAACCCGACACTCCACAGCCAGCTCCTGTGACACCGTCCACTTCCCCTGCTGTGCCCGGTTTCCCCATCTATAAAATGGGAGCACAGCCCTCTTGCTATAGGGAGTGTGCCTTGGTGAATCCATCTTCCCAAGTCTGGGCCCCTTTTCTCAACTTGGGAGAAAGAAACTCCTTCTCTCCAAAGGGAGCAGAGAAGTGATCTCTTCAGAGAAAGGCAGGGGAGGGCAATGCTTACCCTCAAGGGAAGGGTGCCAATGGAGGGACTGCAGGCACCAGGAGGGACCAACTTGGGCCACTGGAGGTGCAGGTGGGACACCGCTGAGCTGACATCCAGCCACGGCTTTGGACAAGCAACCGCCCCGCCTGGCTTGTGCTCCTCAGGCCTCAGGGAGCTCACCACCACCAGCCCAGCTCTAAGCACTGGGCATTGTGCTGGCGCCAGGGTTGCCTAAGCAGGTCCACCCACCAGGTGCGCCACCCCACACGGCGACGTGCTGGCTGCTGGTGCCCTGAGAGGCCCTGCACCATGTGGCAGTGACCAGGGCCACTCACGGCAACGAGACAGCTAGCGCCTACCTGGCCCGGCACTGGCTGCGGGTCCCAGGGGAGGTGCAGAGACTCAGCTTCTCCACCATGCCCGTGCTGCTGGCCAACCCGGTGGCCTCAGCCGCCTGCTGCCGCTATATGGGCCATGACCTCAGTCATGCCTTCACTGGGTCCTTCCTCAGGTGAGCACCCTGCCCTGCTGCTACAGCTCCCGCTGGGGAGCTGCACAAGGCTTTGGGAAATTGCTTGTAGGGACTCTTTAAAGCCTGAGATGAAGACTACTCCCCCAGAGACAGCCCTGGAGGGCTGCCAAGTGCAGGGCTGCCAAGGGCCCCCACCTGCTAAGCTGGTCCAGTCCCTCCACCCGGCAGGAGGCACCCTTCTGCCTGTGATGCCCATTCCTCCCTTTTCAGTTTAGAGAAATTCAGATTGATGTCACCTTCTCCAGGAAGCCCTTCCGGATCCCAGGCTGACACAGGGCCTCTTCTGGGTTCCCCAGACCCGGGGCTTGCCTCAGATCAGCCCCCTACAGGCTGCGTTTATGCAACCACTGTTTATACCTTCCTTCAGTGGATACTGGCCGAGCCCCACCTCTGAGCCCCATCTCAGGCCAGCTCGGGTGAGAGAATGGGGTATAGGACTGAGGCGCTGTCCTCAGCTTACTAAGGACAGAGAAAGGACTCAGCGACCACAAACCGGGAGGCTAAAGGCAGGGCTGGGGGCTACACGAAGCATCTAACTTGGTCAAGGGCAGTCAGGGAAGGCTTCCGGAAGGAGGCGGGATCTCAGCCAAGCCCCAAAGGGTGAGTATAAGTTAACCAGGTGGAGAGGAGAGGAGTTCCAGGGAAGGGCCCAGCAGGTAGGAGGCCTGAAGGCGAGACCAGCACAGTGCTTGGAGGTGTGGCCGGCGTGAGAGCTGATGAGGCGGGTGGGCAGGGCCAGGCCGAGGGTTTGGGGCCGTGCGAGGGGGCAGGCAGCCACATGAGCCCCTGAGCTGCTCTGTCCCTCCTGCAGGGTCTCAGGGGCTTCACTCCTGTTGGCGGCACAAGGCTGCCCTCCCCCGCACCACTCACACACTCTGACCCTCTGATCACTGACGGAGACTGTCAGGGGCTGACACTACATCTTCGCCCCTGAAATGCCAGGGCCAGAGACCTGAACCAGCTGCTGGGGCCCAAGGCCTCGGGCCGGGCTTCTACTTATCCCAGACCTTCACAACACCACGGCCTCCCCTGGAAGGCACCTACGTTTATGCCACGCACCTGCGCCACCACCCATCTTCCTTGTGGATGCTGAATAAGAGACATTTTGAGTGATTTCTCCCACAATTTAAAAATTTATTTAATAAACTTTTATATTATATTCACTATGTGTCAGGCACTGTTTTAAGCACCATTAGCTGTTTAATTTAGACTTCAGGATAATAGGAGGAGATAGAATAATCCCTATTTTACAGATGGGGAAGCTAAGGAACAGAGAGGTTAAGTGACTTGCTCAAGGTCACACAGCTAGCAAGGCTTTGGACGCAGGCTTCACTATCTGTGCCCGTAACCACTAGGGTACACTTCCACAATGACAAGTGCCTTTCTAAGGTGACTGGTGTCTCCATTTCTAGACACAGAGCCAGTTGGCATCTCAGCAGACACCCTGTTGCCTTGATCGAGGAAGTGAAGGAGCAAGTGGGCAGGGCCATAAGTGGGCAGCATCTCTTAGGCAGTGCCTGCTGGGGTGGCCCGCACTGAGGCCAGGGCAGAGGTCAGCCCCAGCAACCTTGGTCCTTGGCTCTTCTCCCAGGACTGAGATTTTGAGCCCCTGCGGCCTGGCGTACCCATCTTCCAGATGTTCAGCGGTGAGGACGTGCTCTATGAGGGGGAGTCCACCATGGACCATGTGTTCATCAACGAGCTTGCCTACTACGAGGAGGGCATTGCCTTCCTCCAGACTGAGAAGCTCACGTTCTCCGTGCCTGCCTGCCCGCAGTGGCCTCCACCCCGCCAGGGTCCCTGATCCAGGCCACATCTGCCCGGCATCAGCCCTCCCTTCTGAACAGGGGGTCGTGAGGCACAATCTTGAGCCCAGGGCCCTCCCTTTGCCACCCACTGTGTACCATGTTTCTTGCCATATCCCCACACCTCCCTGCCTCAGTTTCCCATTCTATAAAATGGAAGATGTCCAGGGGTCCATGGTTCATGTCCTCTCACCTGCACGGCCCCTCTCTGTGACCTCAGGGTCTGGGGCAGGTCTGGCTCAGGGTGGTCTTGGACATTCTGTGTGTACTGGGGCCAGGGGTGGCTGTCTCTGTGCCCACGCTTTTTCATCAGTGCCCAGGGGGAAGATCCCATAGTGTGTGTGTATGTTGGGGGGGACTTGGAGAAGTACTGTCCTGGGGCCAGCAGAGGGGCTTCCAGAGGCCATGACCCAGAGGAGGGCTCCAACCCCTCTGCATTCCCAGGGCCAGAAAGTCGATCTCTGTGTGCCCGTGTGTGTGGGTGTCCAGGCGTGTGCCTGCCCCAGGTGCTCCGTGGTTGTGTGTGTGTGTGTGTGGGGTGTCTGCACACACATGTGTTTCCGAGAGCCTCAGTACCTTGGGCATTCTTCCGGGGGATCCATATGTGGCTGGTGGCACAGCCCAGATGTGCATTTCCAGGTGTGCAATGAGCTCAGGGCTCATGGCGGATCAGGGGGCGTCAAGGCTGGGGAAGGGGTGCAGCTCGACAAGGCTCTCCCCACCCAGGACAGCCGTCCAGGCACAGGGATGCAGGGAAGAGGTGCAGGTAGGGCAGGTAGGGCAGGCAGAAGTCTCCTGCACCACCCAGGACAGAAGTCAGCGTCGGGGAGGGAGCGGGCACAGGGTCTGCGGCTGGGGTCCCCTCAGTCCTGCCCCAGGCACTCTCTGCAGGGTGTCCACAGCAGGGCTGAAATGGATGGGGTGGGATGACGCCTGGACACAGCCTCACACTTTCCATGCTCCACCCCCGGGGCCCACACCCCACCCCGCCCCGTGTTGAGAGCATCGCTCCTGCCTGACAGTGGGGCTGGTGGAGCCCAGAGCTCCGTCCTCTCCAGGCATCTCTACACTCTCTGGCCCCTCTACACCCCCGCCGCCTGGCTCAGCCACCTCCCCGCGGGCACAGCTGCCACGCTGACTTCTGCTATTGAGCAGCGAGGTGAGAAGGTGGGAAGGATATGAGGGGCACCAGGGACAGGCTGGCAGGCAAGACGGATGAGGGGGCAGGGGGCCAGCAGGCGCCCCCCGCAGGAAGGGCAGACTGGCCGGGGAGGAGGCTGTAAAGGGAAGCGTGCCTGTGTGCATGGTGTGTATGTGTGTGTGTGTGTGTGTGTAAGAGGAGCGTGTGCACAGGAGTGGTGGCAGGTCATCAGGTCTTGAGTTCGTTTATGCATTTGGGCTGACATGTGAGTGTGCCCACGTACGCATGAGCATGTGTGTGTATGGGGGGGTGTCCCAGCACACGGACCAAAGGCATGTGCAAGCACACACACACACGGAGCCAGCAGAACCCCGGACCCCTGGGAGTCCAGGCTGAGGGGGAGCCACTAGGACTGGTGCAGATCCCCCAAACCCCTCCATCACCTGCCTATTTCTCACCTGCCCCACTGTACATCTTGGGACAGGGTGGCACCTGGGGGCTGCTGGGACCCTCCAACACAGGCGCAGAGAACTCTCCCCCATCTTGCCCAGCAGCAGACTCCAGTGCAGGTGCAGCCTTCCTCCCAAAGCTGGCCGTGGGTCTATGCCAGGGGTCGGCCCATGCTCTCCCCAAGGGATTCCTCCCAGCCTGGCAGGCAGGGACCGGGGGCACAGGGGGTGGAAGCAGCAGGCCTCCCTGAGCTGAAGGGAGGAGAGGTCTGCCCCCGACATGCGACATGTGGCTCTGGGAGGGGCCAGCCCCTCTCTGCCCCCTGTTAGGTATGGCCTCTGCCAACCCCTTGTTCCCAGTGCCAGACTCTGGAGGAGGTGCAGGGGTCCAGCCGCCTTTGGGGACCCCAGTCGAGCATGCCCAGCTCGGTGGGCTCTCACCTAGTGCTCCGGCCTGGGGGCTAGCCTGCGATGCTCCCTCCTGTACTGGGCTAACCAGGGTCTAGCCTGATGACCCTCCTTGCACCACATGGCAGACACCAGCTTCGGGGAACCCCCCTCCTCTGCCTTCCTGACTGGAGATCTGTGTGTTCCCTGAATGCCCAGACCCAGACAGGCAGTGGCCGCCTGGGGAAGGTGTCTGGTCAGGACATGCCCCAGAGGCCTCTGACCTGGGCCAGCGTCCCCCCCTGTGGGGACTGTGTAGGCACCGTCAACCAGGATGGGGACAGCTTACTGCCCCCCAGGCTGGGCCAGCCCATCCCAGGCAGAGGCGATTATGCACTTAGTTCAGTTGGGGAAACTGAGGCACGGAGATGTCATGGTCCTGCCAGCATTGCATAGCTCATCGGGCCGAGCGGTCAGGAGGACCTGGCTTCCTGCCATCCAGTCCTGGGGCTCTGCCTCTGCTGGTACTTGCGGCTGCTGCCCCCTTGCCTTTCCTGCTCAAGCTCCCTGGTGATTCCACACCAGCAGCCCCAGGTCAGGTGTCTGGGTCCTGGGGAGAGAGCTTCGCCTCTGCCATTCACCCCTCCATGCTCCTGCCACCACCGCAGCCCCCTGACCTCCCCGAGGCCCTGTCAGCCCCGGCCCCTCCAGTCAACCAGGCGTGGGCCCCTGCAGATCACCCAGCCTGTCCTGGAGATGGGCCCTTACCCTGTGTCTGGGCCCATTGATCAGGAATGGCTGGGGGGCTCCTAGCTGGGGAAGGGAGGAAGCCGGGAGGGGGGACCAGGAGAGGGAGAGGAGGCTTTGCCACGTCAGAGCCTTCCCACCTGCCCTCCTCCCCCACGGCATCGCGCCTGGAGCTGCACCAGCCCAGCCGGGGGCCTTGCACAGTCCATTACGAGGGTGGCTTGGAGAAGGGGCTGTGCACACCCCAGAGCCAGGGTCCTGCCTACAGAGACCAGGTGCCTGGCTTGGGTGGAGAACCAAGACCTGGGCGATCGAGGAGGGAAGGCCAGTCCTGCCAGGAGACTGGGGACTGAGTGAGGGCCCAAGAGCTGAGCCATGCTGCCGAATGGACCAGGAGACCGGGAGGCACTGACCAGAGGCGGGACACGCAGGGACCCCAGCTGAGCCGCCCTTCTCCAGGAGCCGGAAGTCCGGGCTGTCCCCATGGCAGGTAAGGGGCAGGCGGCCAAGGGAGCCCTATGGGTGGGCTCAGGCTCGGGGGTGAGTGGGGTGGGGGGCAGGGAATGGGCGTGGGGACCAAGGAAACGCCACTGGACCCAGGGCCTGGGCAAGAGCATGGGGCAGGGGCACCCCAGGCTGAGGCCTCAGATCCCCCAGGGCGGGGTCGATGGGCTCACAGCCACCCAAATGCAAATATAGGGGTGCTGACAGGCAGGGAGACACAGCCATTTCTGGGAGGTGAAAGCCTTATCAGACGTTGGTGAGCGTGGGCCTGGCTCCGCCCCTCTCTGGGCCTCACCCCGTGAGTATCAAGGTTTGGTGGGGGCTGGACAAGGAACCTCTAACTTCCCCTCCAAACCTGACTTCATGCCGGTGGGAAACTGTCAACTCCTGACCCCAAGAGGTGCTGGCTTTTAGAGGAGCTGGGCAGAGGACAGGGCCCTGCCCAGGGTTATTGAGGGTGCCCAGGGGTGGCACATTGACTGGGATGGGCAGGGTGTAGGCTTGTAGAAGACTTGGAAGCCAGTAACCAGCCTGTGAAGGCCCCAGGACCAGCAAAGCCATGAGCCTCCCCGACTTGGGACGCATCACCATGGACCCTGGGGGCTGGCATCGGTTACCGGGATGATGTACGTGCTCCAGCAGGACAGCTGGATGATGGGCAGTTGCCCATGTAATGGCCTGGTCTAGATGGTGGGGGGCCATTAGCCCATCCACCCTTCATGCCCCTCATGCCCCAGTGAGACCCACCCACCTCCAGACTACAGAACTCCCAGGGGCTTTAGTGGGGTGCCACTTCTCACACGTGGCCCTCAGGGCTGCTAAGGATGGGGCCGTGGGCCCGGAGCCCCACACTCTCACCAGGCACCTACTGTGCACTGACTCTGGCCAGCACATCACACGCTATACCATCCCAGGAACCTCCGTCTACCCATCTATCTATCCGTCTATGCATCCATCCATCCAACACCAAAATTCTACCTCTGCCCAGAGGATCTCATGGTTTTACCAGGTCCTCAGCCCCTTACGGGGCTGCTAGAAACTGTTTCTCAGGATATTTTTCCTAGCTTTAAAATTGTAATTGTGTTAAAATATACAAAACATAAAAATTATCATTTTAACCATCTTTAAGTGTTCAGTGGCATTAAGTACATTCATACTGTTGTGCAACCGTCACCACCATCCATCTCCAGAACTTTCTGCATCTTGCAAAACTGAAACTCTGTCCCCATTAAACATTAACTCCCCTTCCCCTCCCCCTGTCCCTAGCAACCACCTTCCTACTTTCTGTCTATGAATTTGACTCCTTTAGGCACCTCTCATGAGCGGAATCACACAGTATTTTTGAGACTGACTTGTTTCACATAGCATAACATCCTCAAGGCTCATCCACGTTGTAGCCTGTGGCACGATTTCCTTCCTTTTAAAGGCTGAATAATATTCCATTGTCTGTATAGACACATTCTGCTTATCCACTCATCCATCGATGGACACCAGGGTTTCTTCCACATTTTAGCTATTGTGAACAATGCTGCTATGAACACCGATGTACACATATCTGCTCGGGTCCCTGCTCTGGATTCTTTTGGGTTTATACCTAGGAGTGAAACTGCCGGATCATATGGTAATTCTATCTTTAATATTTTGAAGGACTGTCAGCAGTTTTCCACAGGGTTTACACCATTTGAGATTCCACCAGCAATGCACAAGAGTTCCAATTTCTCCACATCCCCGCCAACACTTGTAATGTTTCATTTCTTGTTTTTGTGATTGTTTTGGATTTTGGTAATAGCCATCCCTGTGGGTATAAAGCAGTATCTCGTTGTATCGATAGTTAGGTTTTATTTTTTTAATCAGAAGGGTGGAGCTGTGGCAAAGTTTTTGGCCAAGACTTGTGCCAGGGCTGCAGATCAAAAGGTGGGCTCCTTAGAAAAACGTGAGGAGGCCAGAGCAGAAAGATGTTAGAACCAGCTTCTGGAAGAAGGCAGGATTTGGGCCCGTTTGGGGGGGTCAGAGATGGGTAAGAGTTGTTCGTGGTAATTCGGGGATCTCCTTCAGCTCAGTATTCCTTAAGCAGCACGAGGCAGCCAGGTCTCCCCAGAGCTGAGAAAGACCCCCCACCCCCATAACCCCACGTGTCACGTCATCCATAACAGATGTCCTTTATGAAGGGCCTACTGTGTGCCAGGCTCGTGTGTGTCCTCACAAATCCTCACATCAGCCCTATAAGGCAGATATTAAGAACCGTTTGTGACAGATGTGGAAACTGAGGCTCCGGGAGGTGAAACAATTTGCTTGAGGCCACTAGGCCTCTTGATGGCTCAAAGATTCCCTGGGGAGCCTGAAAGGTCCTGTCTCTGGTTTCCAGGAGCTTTAAGTGAGCATTTACCTCATGAAGTGATGCCGAGTTGGGGATCCTGTGGGAAAACAGGCCTGGCAGTCAGGGGGAGCTTCCTGGAAGAAGAGGCATCTAGGTGCAGCCTGAAAGATGAAGGCTGGCTGGGTGGAGTGGGGGTGGGTGAGGTGAACAGGGGCCCACACTCCGTCCTCCCTCTCCAACCTTCCTCTCTGCCGGCCTTGGGGTATTTGCCCCCTCGGAGACCTACCCTTTGCCCATGACGAGCTCCAGCTGGAAGTCCCAGCTGGACTCCCTGTTACCATCAGGCCCTTCCACCAGCTCTATAGGGGCCCAAGCCATGGCTGAGCCCACAGAGCAGGGCCCCAAGAACCCACGTGTGTCTGATGTGATGGTTCAGCTGGAGATGAAGGCTCTGTGGGAGGAATTCAACCAGCTGGGCACAGAGATGATTGTCACCAAGGTGGGCAGGTATGAGCAGTGGCGGGGGTGGGGGTGGGGCGGTGGCGGGAGTTGGGGGCAGGCCGGAACCACAGTCGAGCTGCTGAGCAGCCCCTCCTGCAGGAGGATGTTCCCCACCTTCCAGGTGAAGATCCTGGGCATGGACACGCTGGCTGACTACGCCCTGCTCATGGACTTCATGCCTTTGGATGACAAGAGATACAGGTCCGGGCCTGGCTGGGGGTCACAGCTCAGACCTCAGGCACTTGGTCGGGGAAGTAGACCCCCACCAGCACCCTGAGGGAGGCAGGGGCCAGTCGGAGCAGTGTCGGGGGGGGCCCATCCTGGGCAGCAGTGGGCGCACCTGGGCAGGTAGGGTGGGCTAGCCCAGGGCAGCAGATGCAGCCACGGTGAACCCAGGCCAGACGGCACTCTGGAGCCTCTGGTTCTTCATGTGCCGACGGGGCCAGTGCATGGGCAGTAGGAGAGATGCCCCGTCAGTCTTGGCTCCGGGTGGGGGCAGCAGATGAGGTGCCGTGGGCTGCAGTCGGGGCGCCCTCGCCACCTTGCTCTGTCCCCAGGTATGCCTTCCATAGCTCGGCCTGGCTGGTGGCGGGCAAGGCGGACCCGACCACGCCTGGCCGCGTGCACTTCCACCCCGACTCGCCGGCCAAGGGCGCACAGTGCATGCGCCAGATTGTGTCCTTTGACAAGCTCATGCTGACCAACAACCTGCTGGACGACAACGGCCACGTGAGGCCCGGGCCACAGTGGGGAAGGGTTGGGCCAGGGCAGGGGACACTGGGGCCTGATTGTGATGAAGCCCAAGCCAGGGCTGGCTGGGCCTTTGGTGCCCGAGTTCACCTGGCTGGGGGTCGGACAGCAGAGACTGCCAGGCGGGTGGGCCAGGCCCACGTAGGTGCAGGAACCTGGCACCACTGACACTGTGTCAAACAGACAAAGATACCTGCCCTCACAGGGGCTCACCTCCTGGGGTGCCAGGCAGATGGTAAGCAAAGAATCCAGACGGCAGAAGGGTGATAAATGCCAGGAGAGAAAGGAATCCAGACGGCAGAAGGGTGATAAATGCCAGGAGAGAAAGGAAACAGGGAGCGGGGCTGAGACGGAGGGGGCCGTTGAGTTCAGGGGGCTCAGGAAGCAGCTGAGGCGCTATTTGAAGAGGGGTCTGATGGAAGTGGAGGAGGGAGCCTGTGCGTACAGAAGGGGGAGCCGTTGCAGGTAGACGGAACAGCAAGTGCAAAGGCCCTGAGGCTGGAGAATGCTGGGGAGTTGAGGAAGCTGTGAGGAGACTCCCGTTTGGCTGGGGTGGAGCTCAGAGGGGCAGTGGGAGGGGAAGGGATCCTAGGGGCATCCAGCACTGCTCTGCAGGGCCAGTTGGCTGTGGAGAGGATTCTGGTCTTTACTCTGTGTAGCTCACGAGGGCTCTGAGCTGACTCACTGGGGCTGCTGTGTGAAGGGAGTGCAGCCAGGAAGCAGCTGCGGAAATCCAGGAGAAAGATGACGGTGGCCTGGCAGGGTGGAGCCAGTGGGGTGGGAAAGGTGGTCAGATCCCAGATAGTTCTGAGACAGCTGGGGCGTGGGAGTGAGACACCAAGCAGCCTGGAACCTCCAACAAAGGGGCCTTTGATACAGAACTGCAGACTCTCAAGTTCAGACCTGGCACCGCCGCTATCAGATGGGGGCAGCGGGCCCTGGAAGAAGGGCTTCGGCCCCAGAGAGGGTTTGCGGCTGCCCCACCCCTTCCGCACTCCCTGCACTGGCTCTGTGGCTCCTGGGCTGAGGGGCCCAGGTCCCGGGGCCTCCAGATTGGGGGCGGGGTGGTCCAGGGAGGAGAGGGTGGCTGAGCCCGGGGCCCACAGCCTTTCCCCAGCTCAGGGCTGGCCCATAACTACCCTTTCTCCTCTGCAGAGCACCCAGCTGAAACTCACCAGCAACCCTTTTGCCAAGGGCTTTAGGGAGAGTGACCCGGACTCCTGGTACCGTCTGGCCCCTGACAGCTCCGCCCAGCTGCCCTAACCCACCCCCTCACCCCATCCCTATCCCCAGGCATCTCCTAAGGCCTCCGACCCTTCCTTCAGGGTCACACCCACTGGCTTGTCCCGGGGTCCCACTGTCTGACTCTGACCATGACCCTTGGCCTGGGTTCTCCATCTTGACCCCCTGCCTCATTCCTGCTTGCCCCACCTTCAGGCCTGTATCTCCACGGCCCCTGCTCAGCGTCCGGACCCGGAGTCGCAGCAGCCTCCGCCGCTGCCTGCCGAAGGGCTCCACAGAGCAGGAGAAAGGTCAGGCCCCAGGCCCACAGACACAGTGGGACCAGAGCCTAGGTAGTGGACGGGGCCACGGGGCCCCCAGGAAGGGGCTTCCGCATGCTCAGCAAGCTCCCTGGGCATCTGTGTGGACAGAGAGGGGGAGGCAGAGAGAACGGTGCCGGGACGAGGTGCTGAGAGCAGGGGCAGGGGCGTCGGGGGGACTTCCTGGAGGAGGTGGTTCCCGAGCTGGGCCTTGGAGGACTGCGAAGGGTTTGGACAGAGGGAGAAGGTGGGGGAGAAATTCCAGGCAGAGGGAAGAGCAAGCACAAAGGCTAAGTGGCGGGCAACCTGGGGTGGGAGGGGCAGGGAAGGGGACGGGAAGGCTGAAGGTGTGAGGGGAGGTCTGGGGTCCACTCACACCATTTCCTCCCGCCCCGTAGACCCCCTAAACGCCGACCCCGAACATCCTGGAGCACGTCCTCTGAGGTCCCGGACCCCCGCGGGCGCGGAGAAACGCGGGTCCCGGCGGGGCCTTAACAGCCAGACACCCCGACTCGCGAACCCCGCGGTCAGCACGGCCGTGCCCGGTCGCCGGGCCAGGCGCGACGCCAGCTGCTCTAGGCGTTCGTAAGGGGACACTCTCCAGACCATCCACGCCAGCTCCGCCCCGCCCCAGGCCCGCCCCTCTACCGGAAGTCCAGGCTATCTGGTGACGCCCCTTGGCCACGCCCCACAACTCGCGGAGAGGCCCCTTCCCGGCCTGGGCCCGCCCCTTAATCGGGCCCCGCCCCGTGGGCAAGGCCGCTGCCGCTACGGGAGCCCCACCCTGCGGGCAGACTCCTCCCACGGCCCGCCCCCCAGATTCCCGAGACACCCTGGGGTGTGCGCTCTGCCCGGTGACCTCGGTTTCCCGGCCGCGCTGGGCCGGACATGCTGCCCGACTGCCTGTCGGCGGAGGGCGAGCGGCGCTGCCGGCGGTTGCTGGCGGGGGCCACGGCCCGGCTCCGCGCGCGACCTGCGGCGGCCGCGGTTCTCGTGCCGCTGTGCTCGGTGCGTGGGGTCCCGGCGCTGCTCTACACGCTGCGGTCCAGCCGCCTGCCCGGGAGGCACAAGGGTGACGTCAGGTACACCGGCCGGGAACTCCTCTCCCTTCTAGGAAGAGGCCGCTGAACCCGGAGACCACAGGGTCGTGGGCAAGGCACTTAGCCTTTCCGAGCCTCGGTTTCCGCCTCTGTAGAATGGGTCTGAGTCTGAGAGCCCGTCAGGCAGAGGGCTATGGCGGGAGTCAGCAACCCACGTCCCTCCGCCCCGAATCTGGCGCCGCAGGTGGTCCTGCCCGGGCGCCGCGCGGATCGCTCGACACCTCGTTCAGATCTGTGTCCCCCTCCAGAAAGGCAAGACTCCGCCCCCTTCCAGCGACTACTGGGAGATTCGTGTCCCCGAGCCGAGGAAGCGCGCGGGGCGGGGTTACCTGGCTTCCCGCCCTGGCCCCGCCCCCGGCGGGAACTGGGGACACCCTAGAGTCAGTGTCAGCGCCTCTGGGGCCACCATAAGCAGAGTGCATGTCTGAGCCCCAGGGCCTCTCTCCCTTACTCCCGTTGTTCAGGGAAGTAAACTGGGCCTGGAGAGGTCGTGTGGCTTGCCTAGCCCTCTCTGCAAACTAGGGGCGGAGACGTTACTTAGGTGGGTCACTGCCACAGCCTCCACCCCCACCCCTCCACGGCCCCAGCAGCCCGAGAACCAGGCTCCCTGTGCCTGTTCAGTTTCCCAGGTGGCAAGTGTGACCCCGCTGACCGCGACGTGGTGCACACGGCCCTGAGGGAGACCCGCGAGGAGGTGGGCCTGGTTGTGCCTGAGGAGCACGTGTGGGGAGTCCTGAGGCCTGTGCACGACCAGGTAAGCCCGCCAGGCCCTGAAACCACCACCGGCCCTTGCCCCATTCAGGCCCTCTGCTTGCCCTGGGCTAGGAGCAGGGACCCCAGGGACAAGGAGGGTGGTCATGGACTGTGGCAGTCACGGAGTACGGTGGGGACACCTGCCTGGCAGTTGTGTTCCACCCTCACACAGCCCGTCAGGAAGGGGCCAGGGGTATTTTATCCCCTTTCACGAGGGATACTGAGGCTCAGGTCCTGGGGTGGAGGTGGCTCCAGGGTGAATCAGCTCTGCTCTGCTCCGTGGACAAAGGTTGGGGAGGGCTTTGCAGGGTAGGCAGGGACTGAATGACCACTGGGAGATTTTAGGGTAGTAAAAATAAGGAAAAGCGAAGGCCCAGAGGCCTGAATGGGTCCAGTGTGTTTGGGAGGCCTGAGTCAGTCAGCGTGGCTGGAGCGAGTCCAAGGGCAGGGGCCGGGTGGACCTGGCCTTCACTGCTAAAGGCCCCTGGAGTCTTCCTCTCAGGCTCCCTGCCCCAGCCCCAAAGCCCTGTCGAGGGCGTGCCTCCCCTGACTGCCTGCCCTCCTCCTGCCTCAGCGAAAGACCACTGTGGTGCCGGTGCTGGCCGGCGTGGGCCCACTGGATCCCCAGAGCCTCAGGCCCAACCCCGATGAGGTGAGTGGGGAGATGCTAGGGGTGGAGTCTGGGTCGTCTGGATGGGCGGAGGCTGCAGTGGCCAGTGCTCTGTCTACCCTCTCGCTGCCTCCTGCCCACAGGTGGATGAAGTGTTTGCACTGCCCCTGGCCCATCTGCTGCAGGAACAGAACCAGGGCTATACCCACTTCTGCCATGGTGGCCACTTCCGCTACACACTGCCTGTCTTCCTGCACGGGCCACACCGGATCTGGGGGCTCACGGCCGTCATCACTGAGTTCACCCTGCAGCTGCTGGCACCTGGCGTCTACCAGCCCTGCCTGGCCAGCCCTGAGCTGCCCAGGGGCTGATGACCTGGCCCTGAGCAGCCCCTGCCTTTGCCCTGCCACGCCAGCTCCACTCCAGGACTGAATAAAGAGCCTTTGCCAATTCCGTGGCGACTGCACCTTCTGCACTGGAGCCCTGACCTTGGGCAGACCCCATGGGACAGCTGGCCTCCTGGCTAGGGTGCCTCTGGATAATCACACTGTTACTTGCTGTGCCCACTCACTGTGTGCCAGGTGCCTGGAGTCTTTTTTCTCATTTCACTCTCACCACAACCCTGTGAGATGGGGCCAACGCTGTCCCTGGCTGGTGAGACTGAGGCTCAGGGAGGGTAGACACCTTGCCCAAGGTCACCCCGGTTTGGGATTTGAACCAGGCCCTCTCTGACTCCAGAGACCAAACTCCTAGCCACTACCCTGTACGAGCTCCTGTTCCATCTTCCGTGCCTGGCTGACCATGTGCTGGGCAGTAGGCATCCAGAAAGGAGCCCTGCCTGCTACTGCAAACCTCTAACATGCCAAGCTCCCACCATGTGCCAGGTGCTATGCTGGGGTCCCATCTGTGCACCGGCCAGATGCTACTCTGCCCTCTGGGGGTGCTCAGTCTGTGGGAGATCTGAGACCAGGTCACACAGATAATCATGTGATTGTACATTAATTACTCACAGATATGTAATGGAATTATGTATCAATCATGTAAATCTCTGTGAGAGAGTTGAAGGGGTGGGCAGTCTAACCTTGACATGGTAGACTGGGCAGTATTAGGCAGGACAAGTGATAGAAAACCCCACCCACTAGCTGACTTTGCCAAAGGAAGAATGGTGATTACAAACTCCAGAGATAGACCAGCTTCAGGTATAGCTGGATCCAGGAGCTCAGGGACTCTTCTTTCCACTGTATTGGCCTCACTCTCAGGAGCATTCTCTACTCCACAGGGGTGAGAGGTGAGGAGAAGGCAACAGCTCTAGGATGGCACGATACCAGCATCCCATCAACAGAAAACAGCTTCTCTTTCTGGGCCAGTCTATCCCAGAATTGTACTTTATTGGCCTGCTTCGGGTCACATGCCCTTCCCTGAACCTGTCACGTGGCTGCTGGATTTGGAATTCATTGATTGGCAGGGTCTGGGGCACAGGCCTGGGGAGCAGGGTGAACCTCCTAGAGTGAGAGTAGTGAAGGTGTGGCCCCCAAAGGACCCCTGGGGAAAGACAGGGAAGGTTGAGCAGGTAAAGGCAGCCACGTTCCCCTGCAGAGAGTGACGCTGAGACCATAGGTAAGCGGGAGCAGGCCCGGTCAAAGGGCAAGGGAGGAAAGTCGGGGCACAAGGAGCAGCATGTGCACACAGCTTGGGGTGTTCTAGGAAACCAAGAGGGGCCGTGGGGACATGGGGGGAGGGGCCCAGCACTCGGGGCCCCAGTGGGCGGCCAAGGGGACCAGCCTCAGTGATGGGTTAGGATTTTATTCCAGGCTGGCAGAGGGGGAGAGAGGTGCCGAAGTGATCGGATTCAGGTGTTAAGAAGCTTGAGCTCCAAGGGGACCGGGTTGCGGTGGCACCCCCACCCCGTCTCTGCAGAGCCCTCCCCGCCCGCCCATCTCCCCTCCCCCCAGCCTGCCCTCCACACCCCTCCCCCTTCCCACACGCCTCCCCACACGCTCTCCCCCAACCCCTCTGTCTCACCTACCCCTTCCTCCCCACACTCCCCTCCCATTGCCCCTCATACCCCTTGTATCACCTCTGGCCCTCCAGCCTCACCTGGGAGCAGGGCCACGTGATGGCGGTAAAAATAACTCTCCGGTTGTGTGTGAATTGGGGAGGGGTTGGGGGAGAAGGAGGGAGGCTGGGCCCCAGCACTAGGGAAGGGGCCCTTGGGGTGGAGGGCAGGGAGCTGCTGGTCTCCTGGGCCCGAGAAGCGTTCTGAGTCCCACCCCTTCCCCCATCCCCAGGGCCACACTCTGGCTCTCTGGGTCACCTCCGTCAGGCGCACACCCAGCACTGGCAGCAACCCAAAGCAGATGGAGGAGCTCTGAGGGCGGTAAGTAGCCCAGCCGGCCTACCTGCCAGTCCACGGGATCCCCCTCCCGGCTGGAGGCCTCCACCCTGCCGACCTTGACCTTGCGCTCTGTCCTCAGGTCCCAGCTGCTGCCCAGGACCCCCCCGCCCCCCGCCAACACCCTCAGTGATGCCTCCTCGCCCTGTCTGGTTGGCCTGATGCGGTGCCCTCATCTCCGGTGCTCAGGGGCTCCTCTGAGTGCCGCCTCCATGTCCAGGCCCCCATGGCGGGCACGGCGGGCCGGGGGCGGAGAGCGTGCAGGAACACGTGGCTATTGACGTGAACCTGGGCCCCATCCGGCCCATCCACCTCATTTCCGACTACTGCCTGCACTTCTACCCCTTCGCTGAGCCCACCCTGCACACCTGAGACCTACACCCTCCAGTGACCCCCACCATCCACTCTGCATCCCAGTCCCAGCCGGACCCTGAGCCAGAGGGAGACTCAGACAACAGCAGTGAGTGGGCGCGGGGGACAAGGGGGACCCTCTGGGCCCAGCCCAGCCAGGATGGGGTCTGGGGCATCCCCAGGCTTCCGACCTGGGGAGGGGAAGGGCAGGAGGCATGGCGCCGGGGCGGAGGTTGATGTAGAAGCTGACCTGCCGGCCACCTGCCCTTAGCCACCCTCGGCACCCTCAAGTTCACGCTTCTTTTTTTTTTTTTTTTGCAGTACGCAGGCCTCTCACTGCTGTGGCCTCTCCTGTTGCGGAGCACAGGCTCCGGACGCGCAGGCTCAGCAGCCATGGCTTATGGGCCCAGCCGCTCTGTGGCATGTGGGATCTTCCCGGACCGGGGCACGAACCCGTGTCCCCTGCATCGGCAGGTGGACTCTCAACCACTGTGCCACCAGGGATGCCCCATGCTTCTTTTTGACACAGACAGTAGCACACTGCACTGCACAGCTCACCGTGCCAAGGTGAGGATGGGGCGGCATCCCTGGGTCCCAGGTGTGGGCCCCGGGCCTGTCCCACATCCACTGTCTCTTCCCAGGGCCTCAAGCCACCGGCCTCGGGCTCTGTGGATACCTATGTCAAAGCCAACCTGCTGCCTGGGGCCAGCAAGGTGAGGGTGAGACACAGGCCCCTACTGCTGTCCCTTGGCCGCACACCCAGCCTGGAACACCCACGTGGCCTGCCATGCCCCTCTTCCCCAAGGCCTCGACCTCAGACAGGGAGCCCCCGTTGCTGGGATGTGCAACTAGAGGCTATATGAGGGAGGGGGACCAGGCTGGGGCCCTGGGGCCCGACAAGGCTCTGACCCTCCCTGCTCAGCCCCCAGGACAGCCAGCTGCGGACACGCATGGTTCGGGGCACAAGGGGGCCTGTCTGGGAGGAGGCACTCATGGCTTCACCCTCCAGGACACCCGGCGCAACACCCTGTGGTGAGGATAGGGCCTGGGCCACAAGGGGGCAGGGCCGAGGTGAGGGTGAGGGCTTGCCTGGCCAGGTCTGACCTGCGTGGCCACCAGGCTGTGCGTCTGGGAGGACCCACAGCTGCAACAACGACGGCGGGCGCCTCCCCTGCGGGAGCTGCGGGTGCCCCTGGGGAAGCTGGTGCCCAGCCAAGCCAGGAGCTTCGATGTGTGTCTGGAGAGGCGGAGGCTGGTGAGTGGGCTGGTGCACAGGGTGGGGCGTGCAGGGAGGGAGACCTGGGCAGTGTGCAGCCAAGGGGACCGGGCTCT
This sequence comes from Leucopleurus acutus, assembly GCF_964270905.1. Classification (NCBI taxonomy): domain Eukaryota; kingdom Metazoa; phylum Chordata; class Mammalia; order Artiodactyla; family Delphinidae; genus Leucopleurus; species Leucopleurus acutus. The sequence continues at coordinate 104,401,303 of NC_139151.1, read as the reverse complement.
CTGCTCTTTCAGACCAAGAGGCCCAAGAGCCTGGACACAGCACGTGGCATGTCTCTGTATGAGGAGGTGGGTGGGACGGCGGATTCCAGCGAGGACTGGGGGGGCAGGTCTGGGCTGGCCCAGGCTGAAGTGTGTCAGGCAGGGATTGATGTGGGTTGGACAGGGGTCCAGGCCCAGGCAGGCTTGGAGAAACTGAGGCCATCTCGCTCACCGGCCCTGTGAGCGCTCATAGTCTCAGGGAACAGCCAGGCCCCAGGGGCTGGGCAGAGGGTGACTTCCCCTGCCAGGGCAGCCCAGGGGAGCTGTGGGGCACTGGCACAAGCCCTCAGGGGGCAGAGACACAGGCCAGCTTGAGGCAGAGGCTGGAGCCAGTGGGATTTGTCCCTGGCCTGAGCTGGGAGGGCAGGTCAAAGTCCGGGAGAGAATGGATATGGTGGGGCTGCACGGCTGCTAGGTCTGCCCGAGGCAGTGTGGGTACCACACTTCTGGGGCTGGTAGTCATAGACACAGGCCCTTGGCAGGAGGCAGCGACGGTGACCGCAGGGGATTTGCAATAGGAAACCAAAGACCTGGGCAGAACCCCTGCAGCCCAGAGGGCCAGGTGCTGCTGCCCCGCCCCCTAGTGGAGCCGCATGTTGCTGCGACTGTCAGTCAGTCAAGGCGAAGCTGCGGAGCCCTACTAGGTGGGGCAGGGACCCGCCACAAGCACTTCCTGGCCCAGACCCCGCACAGCAGCCCCTTGGCTCACGGAGCACTCCGTTACTGAGAGCTGAACGCCAGCAAGGTGGCTGGGCTTTCGGCAAATCAAATCCCTCGTTAAGTGTGGGAGAAGCACATTCTCTCCAAAGCATCCTCCCAAGTCCTTTGGAAGCACCAGGGGCCAAGTGTGGCAAAGGATGTTCAGAATCTGGCCGCTTGGGCTGCGGGGTGTGAGGAGGGTGGGCTTTGTAGCTGAACAGACCTGTATGTCCTTGGGTAGAGAACAGCCTCTTGGAGCTGCTTCTGTGGCACCAGGCTTACCCTGCGGGAGGGTGGTGATGGGTACCTAAAGGCAGGCCACCTAGGAAGCTCCTAGCATGTTTGTGGCCCTTAGGGACATCAGTTCCCTTCCCCTCCATGACAAAGATGCCCCGAACTGGCCAGTCACGTGGCCTGGTGTCCCCTTCTCAGGCCCTGGAGGATAGAGCTGAGCTGGAAGTTTCCTTCCAGGGCACTAAGCCAGTGATTGTTTTTGTAAATTGAATCATGAAATCAAACCACTGGCCCCTGACTTCTCTGCAGCCAGTTTGCATTCTCACGTCCAGGCCAGCACTGGTGGGTGGTGGGCTACGGGCCACACGGGAGCTGACCCCAAGCCTACCCCCTGCCCGAGGAGGTGGAGGCTGAGGTAGCCGGGGAGGAGCATGGGCGCATCCTGCTGTCACTGTGCTACAGCTCTCAGCAGGGCAGCCTGCTGGTGGGTGTGCTGCACTGTGCCCACCTCGCCCCCATAGATGCCAACGGCTACTCGGACCCCTTCGTCCGCCTGTGAGTGTGAAAAGGGGTGGACAGGTGGACAGTGAGGGTTCCTCTGAGCCGCTCGGGGCTCAGCTCTCCAGGGCCACACCTGGAGCTAAGCTGACCCCATTCTGACCCCATTCTTCCCGATCAGTTACCTGCATCCGAATGGAGGGAAGAAATCGAAATATAAGACCAGTGTTCAGAAGACCCTGAACCCTGAGTTCAACGAGGTAGGCCAGGCCAGGGCTGGGGGGAGGCAGTCCTGGCTGCTGGGGGTGGGAGGAGGGGGGTCAACATTCCTGCTTCCGAGAGCACAGGCCCCAGCTACCCTGAGCCATTCACCTGTCTGAGTCTGTTTCTGAGGCTGTGAAGGACCCAAGGCTGCCTCCCTCCTGCCTTTCTGCCCCCTTCCCTGCAGGAATTCTTCTGCACAGGCCCACGGGAGGAGCTGGCGCAGAAGACACTGCTGGTGTCTGTGTGGGATTATGACCTGGGCACAGCTGACGACTTCACTGGTGAGTGGGAATGTCGGGGAGCTGGGGGGTGGGCCCAATGGACTCCCACACGGCTCCTGACCTGTCCCCCAACCCAGGCGGGGTGCAGCTGAGTAGCCAGGCCAGCGGGGAGCACCAGCAGCACTGGCGCAAAGGGCTGGGCCGCACTGACCACCAGCTGGAGCCATGGCACCCGCTGGACGGTGCGCACTCCAGCTCAGCGAGTAGCGGGGGCACCCAGCCTGGCCCTGCTCACCGCCCGTCCCCAAGACTGACCCGCGGCCGCCTCCATGGAGCTGCGAGGACCTGGGGCTGCCTCACCCACCATGTCCACCCCTAGTCAATTGCTTCCTTCCTTCCTCCCTTTCAAATTCACCCCACTGCCAAATCATGAAGCAAGAATAAACCTCTCCTCCAAACCAGACCGGACAGCCGGTTCTTTCCCTGCCCATCGCCTCACAGGGCAGACTGGGCCCTGTCCTCCTTGCTCCCATCCTCCAGAGGCCTTCACTGGGCCAGGCCCAGGTCTGCACCCCAGGCCACAGTTTCCCCCTCCCCACCCGCTTCTTGCACTGAGGGGTCAATGCTCAGGATGGTCTATGACAGACTGACGCACAGGAGGCCAAGTGTAAATTCACAACGAAACCTTGTGCTGACCTATCCCTCCCAAACCTCCACCTCCATCTGGGAAACAAGCCTCCAGGAATAATGGGCCGCAGAGGCAGAGTGAAGAGCAAGGCCACAGAGAAGACGCACCGAGTGGGCAGCACTTGCTTTATTGTCCAGCCGTCCAGGCAGATGGATGCCGGCCCAGCGCGGCGGGCTCAGGAAGCGGCTTGCCTGGCCTGGTGCTGCTGGGCGAACCGCTGCATCCGCTCCTCGAGCTCCGGCCGGAAGTGTCGGATCAGGCCCTGGGGGTGAGGGTCAGGGTGCTGGGTGCAGCAGGGCCTGAAAATCCCCCAACGCCCGGGCTCTCAGCACCGCCCCCAGCACCACGCAGCAGGGCAGCGAGTACCTGCACGGGCCAGGCAGCTCCGTCACCCAGGGCACAAATGGTGTGGCCCTCTATCTGCTTGCTGATCTCCCACAGGGAGTCGATCTCAGCCGGCCGGGCGTCCCCCTTCACAAAGCGCGCCATCACCTTGTTCATCCAGTCCACACCTGGGCCGTGGCAGCAAGAGAGGGCCTGGTGATCTCCCTAAGCCGGGGTGCGGGGGGATGGAACTCGAGGGGTGCGGGCCACAGGGAGGGTGGGGCTCAGAGCAGCCACAGCAGGCTGGGAAGCAGCAGCTGTTTATTCAGGGTCCAGTGCCCGGCCCAGGCCTGGCGCAAGCCACAGAGAAAGCCCCAGCCTGCCCAGCGCACTTACCCTCGCGGCATGGGGTGCACTGGCCACAGCTCTCGTGCTTGTAGAACTCAATGAGGCGGGCGATGGCTTTCACGATATCCGTCTGGGGAGACAAGGGACAGTGAGGAGGCACCCAAGGCCTGAGCCTCAGCGCCCCCCGGCGGCACACCCTCCTGATTCCAGCGGCACTCTGGCTGTCTCCTCCCCCTGCCGTGGGCATCCTGCCCCGCCCAGGCTCCACGGGCGTGTCCCCCAGAGAAGCCTTGCTCCCCACCTCTCCCACCTCACTGTATCTCAGGTGACACGAACCAGGACCCAAGAGCTGGCAGGAGTTCTCCGAGAGGCCCCGGAAGGGTTACTAACCAGGCTGGCATAAGGCAGGGACTGGGTGGGGAGCATGGGCCAACCCTTACCGAGCGGTCCATGACGATCACAGCAGCCGTGCCCAGGCCCGTCTGCGCCTGCACCAGCGCGTCAAAGTCCATCAGCACCGTCTCACACACGGACTTGGGGATCAGTGGGGTGGACGAGCCGCCAGGAATCACAGCAAGGAGGTTGTCCCAGCCACCCGTGACACCCCCTGGGGCCCCAGTCAGTCCCCAAAAGGATGGATGGTCAGGGCTGGGGCCGGCACACCTGCCTAGCCCTGAGCCCAGGGCCTCTGCTAGCCCCAGCCCCAGCTCCTGAGGCTCTCCCACCCTGCTGGCTGGCCCCAGGCCTCACCGGCGTGCTTTTCGATCAGTTCCTTCAGCGGTACAGACATCTCCTCCTCCACGGTGCAAGGGTGGTTGACGTGGCCAGAGATGTTGAACAGCTTGGTGCCTGAGTTGCGTGCGCGGCCAAAGCTGGCAAACCACGCACCCCCTCGGCGGCAGATGGTAGGGGACACGGCCACTGTCTCCACGTTGGCCACGGTTGTAGGGCAGCCGAACACTCCTGTGGGGGAAATGGGATGAGAAATCGGTGGCTTCTAGTGGGTGGGGACAGGTTGCGGCGGGTTTCCTGGCAATGGGGTATGTCCAGGGTCCTGCTCCGGTGGCAGAGAGCCCTGCTTTCACCCCTTTGTTATTCTCGTCCCCCACCGGACCCCAGATTCCAGCAGGAGCTGCGCTGCCTTTTCACCATCCTGCCCCGAGTTCCCGGAAGGTTGGAGAGGACTTGGGTATCTGACATGGGAGCTGAGGCAGGATGAGGGACTGCAGGTGGCACTGGTGGAGCCTCTATGTTGTTCCCACCCTGCTCTCTGTGTCAGGCGCCCAGTGCAGAAGGGACTCAGAAATTCCCTAAGAATGACCAGTGGGGACCTGAAAACAGATCCCGGACTCCACAGGACACAGGACAAGGCCCAGGATCGGGCCAGGTGCCAGGTCTTACCCACGTCTGCAGGGAAGGGAGGCTTTAGGCGGGGCTTGCCCTGCTTGCCCTCGATGGACTCGATGAGCGCTGTCTCCTCCCCGCAAATGTAGGCCCCAGCCCCACGCACCACAAACACGTCGAAATCGTAGCCGGAGCCGCAGGCATTCTTGCCAATCAGACCAGCCTCGTAGGCCTCTCGGATGGCTACCTGTGGGACAGGGGTGTGAGGACACGGTCCCCAAGGGCCCAGGAACACTGTGTGTGGGAGGGAGGGGTACTGGCCCAGTGAGCCCATCACCGAAGTCCAGAGCAAAAGCTCCCTTTGGACACAAGCAGAGGACGCTCTGGGAGGGGGTGGGGGTTTTTACGATGCATGTGCTACTTCTGTAATAACATTTAACAAATTCTCCAACTATATGTATTTTTAAAGACTTTAGGACAATAATGAAAATTTCAGCAAGTAGTTTCTCCAGGTGGTGGATCTGTGGGAGAGTTTCCTTTTGTGTGTGTGTGGTTTCCTATCTTCATAATGAACAAGTACTGCTTCTGAGTAGAAGAAAAGACCCTGGAGGCTTATTTTTAAATATGTAATAATAATAACAATAACACTTACACATAATGCTACCATGTGCCAGGTTATTACTCCCACATCCTTCATCACTGTTGTGTAGCAGCCTAATAGAAAGGTGAGGCTTTGGCCCTGGACCAATTACTACAGGCATCACTGAGCTGAGAATTACTGAAATGACCCCCTGACCCTCCAGGAAAAATGCCCATATGGGAGTTCTCCAGCCTACCCCTGCCCCAGGAGTCGTGGAGCCCTGGAAAGAGTCATGGAGCCCACGCAGAAGCTCTGGAACATACAGAAAGAGACAGAGGCATTGGGGGCCACGTCCCACTCAGGACACAAGGCATGCAGGAGTGATCACCACTCTCCTAGTGCGACCCCAGACAGATCAGGAGCTAAAATCTAAGAACAACTCTGCCTAGGATTGGGGCATGTAAGTGCGCACTGAGCACCTTCTCCTCTGTTGACGCCCCACCTCTGCCCACCTGCAGATTGGACGCCTCATTGTAGAATTCCCCGCGGATGTAGATGTAGGCGGCACGGGCACCCATGGCCCGGCCCCCCACTAGGCAGCCTTCCACCAGCTTGTGGGGATCGTGGCGCATGATCTCCCGGTCCTTGCAGGTGCCCGGCTCCCCCTCATCTGCATTCACCACCAGATACTTGGGCCTGTGGGGGCCAGCAGGTCAGTCAGGCTACAGGGCCACCAGGGTTGGGCCTTCAACCACATGCCACCCCACTCCACCCAGGGAAGCCTCCTCTGACAGCCAATCCCTCTTTGTCCTCCTGACATGTTCCCAGGGGCTCTGCTTGCTCACCACCGATGACAGGGAGCTCACTGCCTATTCCGTATTTGGGTGGGTATGACCACAGGAAAAATCTTTGCTTTCCCAAGAGCCCCAATCTGCTCTGGGTCACAAAGAGCATTCCGTGAACCTCCACCGTATCTCTGGAGCCAAAAGGAGGCAAAATAGCTGACATTCAGCCTTTGCTTTCTAGGCGCCAACCACAGTGCAGGCCAAAAGCTGTACGAACATCCTCTCTGTCATCCCTGCACGATATAATATCCACTTACAGAACAGAAACCTGAGGTTCGGAAAGGCCAGGAGACTGCCCAAAGATACATGACTAAAAGGCAGAGCTAAGCATTGACCAGTTAAGTCTGACTGAGTCAAAGTTTTGTGTCGATTCTGCTTCCCCCCCAGTCTCCCCTGAGGAAGACCAGAGAGAACTGGATCCCACCTACCTGAGCTCTGGTTACGTTTTCCCATTTCATTCACTCTTAGTTTCCAAGGAAACAGCCCAAAGGCCCAGGTAAGCCACAGCCACCCCCAAGGTCTCTCCTGCAACCCCATTTCTGCCTGCCTACACACACCTGCCATCTGAGGGCTTATTCATGAAGCTCCATTTAAGGCCAGTTGGGAAGCCAGCACCTCCACGGCCCCGCAAGCCCGACGTCTTGACCTCACCCAGGATCCAGTCAGGCCCCTTCAGCAGAATCTCCTTTGTCTTGTACCAGTCACCTCGACTCTGGGCACCTTTCAGCCTGGACAGAGTGGGGAAGGCAGTAAGGGGGAGGCCCTGCCTCGGGAACCACCAGCCTAAGGGCACCATCTCACCTCCAGTCATGGCGGCCATACAGGTTGGTGAAGATCCGGTCTTCATCCTTCAGCGAGCCAAATGAGGTTTTCTTGGGTGCTGTCTGGGGACACAGAGGGTCAGCAGGCCCAGCAGGGCTCTGGGGTCATGAGGGGCCAGGCCAGAAGGTACAGAGTTTTGAGTCCCCCTGATTAGAGAGAGCTGGGCTGGGAGGAGGGCAGGGGCCTAAGCCTCAGAACCCTTCATAGCATCATAGCTGCCATCACCACTTAGTAAGCACTTCCTGTTAGCAGGCACGAAACTAAGTTTTCTATATCCAAGACCCCATTTCATCCTCATAACCTTGAAACAGGAACGATTTCCTCCATTTTACAGAAGAGGAAACTGAGGCTCAGAGCAAACTGAGCTTATGAAAGGCACACAGCCCAAAGGAGCAGCAGATGGAATCTAAGCTCAGGTGTGTCCGTGGCCAAAGCCCACACCTGAACTGTGCACAGCACATACTACCCCCCTGAGCCCAGTGTGATGCTATGTCCATTTACTTGTCTGGCTGTGCTGCTGGACCCAAACTTGGTTAGGCCAAAGCCTTGTGTTACTAAACTCTGCTGGCGACAAAATGCACTTTCGGAAGGAAAAGAAATGCCTCACTGCGGCTGGGACACAAGATGACGGAGGGAGACCCGCTCGGGATAAAACTGTTGAGGAGAGATGGGTCTGGAATTCCACGTGACCCAGTGAGGAGCACCCCAACTGAGGGCTAAGGGGACCTGGCTTCCAGACACCCAACCCCTTAAAAGCCAATATGGGGATCGGAGTGCTGAACGAAGAATGAGGAGGCGCACGGCCCTTTCCAAAGCTATTATCTGCATCTGTAAAATGGGTCAGTGGCCCCTTCACGCCCTACAAAGCTGTGGCGGGAAAGGAATGAGATAAGGACGCTTTGCCACCTGCAAAATTTTCCGTTAAGTCGCGCGGCTGTTAAATAAGGGAAGCCAAGGGGCCGGAGGGCTGGGGGCGGGGTGAGTCAGCCTCCCGTTTGGACCCGTTCCCCTTCTACACCCAAGCCGGATCGGCAACCTTCCTGCCGGGCTGGGGAGATGAGAATGTTCTCCAGAAGGCACTACAGACCCAAGGGATGGAGCGCGCACAGGCGCGGCAGCGAGAGCCGGCCCGCGAGCACCCCTGGCCCGAGCCAGGTCAGGCCTCACCGTATCGCCGCTGAATCGCACAGACACCCGTGCGGGGAGCGACCCGCCGAGCAGCCGCCGTGCCGCCAGCATCGCGGGGGCCAAGCCGGTCAGCTCCAGCTGTCACCTTCACGGCTCGAGGCTGAGGAACCGGCGCGACCTAGACGCTAGGCGGCGCACAGGAAGAACGTCACGCGCCCTGGCGCCGGCGACGCGCCCAAACTTCCCTGCACCCCTCCCGCCCCGCCCTTGGCCCCGCCCTTGGCCCCGCCTCCTCGTAGGAGGGCGGAGAGGCCGGAAATGCCCTGTCTGGCGCTGAGGCTGCTGGGAGATGCAGTCCCGCGGGCTTTCGGACCTCCTTTCTCCCTTCGCGGGGTTGGTATTTACTCTCTTGCTCGCCCGCGCTGCTCCATCACATTAGCCCGTGGACCCTCAGCCTTTCAATCCCCAAGTAAACAAACCTCGCATGTCACCTTCTGCTGGTTCTGGTGTTTTCTGCAAGTTCCGCATTTCGCGTGCTCTTGTTGTATGCACAAGCGTATAGGGGAATGAGGAGAAATCAGATCGGTGACAGCCCGACCCTCATGACCGCCTTGTAATTATTCTGTCCCCGTCCAAGCCCTCCCAGACTATGATTTTCCCCTCACCCACTACGGGCACCCCTGGGCTCAGAAAAGGATTGCTCATTAGCCGCAGGGAGCCGGGGCAGACTGGGGGTTGTTGGCGGAGGTCTCCCCAGAGGAGGTGTGTCTAGAGTCCTAGGTTGGGGTGAGGCGGAGACAGTCAGTGGGTGGCACATCCTCTTGCTGTAGTGCTGCTACACTCTCCCAGCCATTCCTTCCTCAGCCCCTGTGAGGAGAGGTTGGCACCTGATACTCCTGCACAAAATCCTGGAGCGGCTCCTACTGCCTCGGCAACCTGGCATTTAAGGACTCAGCCGCTATCGTGCAGGTTGTCAGGCCCAGGCCACATCATGCCCACTCTCCACAGGACCTCTTCCTCTTGGGGCTTTAGGGCATTTCTGCCCACTCCCTCCCCACCCCGCAATGCTCCCGTGACCTGAAGAGGGCCTCTGTTCTTTGCCTTCTCTTGAAGTCTTGGAAGCCTGATTAACTCTTGTTAATCAGTTTGTCAGTTCTCTGGAACCCTTTGGCTCTGAGTCCCATGATAAGCATGTCCGTTTTGGTCTGCCCTCCCCAGCTCCTCTATTCTCTTGTCCTGTAATCATCCTTCCCTGTCTCTCGAGAGATGTGCCATTTACAAAGAAATATACCCTTATTTTCTCATATATTCCCCACAGTAGCCCTGGATAGTGTTAACTCCATTTTCTACATGAAAAAAATTGAGGCCCATGGAGGTTTCATCTCTTGTCCATGGGTATGAAGCTGCTGAGTGGTAGAGCTAGAATCAAACCCAGGCCTTTCTTCCTTCCCAAAGTGCCCAGACACAGCACACATATGACAGTCATTGCAGGATGTCAGTGGTGTTTCCAAAAGAGGCGGCAAGAGCCTGGGCACCTTGTCTGAGGGCTCACAGATGGGTAGGGCAGTACCAGATCCAGGGCCCAGCAGTCCTGACCCCCAGCCCCAGGCCCCCTCTCCTGGGCAGGGAAAGAGATTGCCCAGACAGAGCTGGGGATTACACAGCTAATCCGGAGCTCAGACCCGAGTCCATGGATCCCTCCCTTTGGGGTGGCAGAAGGGGGGCAAGATGGAGCCAGAGGGTGGATTCTCTCCTCATCCCTATCTAACGGGGTCAAAAGGGAACACAAGGCCATGGGGAGAAGGCAGCCGGGTGATGCTGTGGATGGGAGATGCTGGGCATGGGCCCGTGGGAAACTAAGAGTGAGGGGCAGGAGCTCCAGTTCGTCCAGCGCCAGGCTCTGTGCCAAGCACTTGCCATGTGTTATCTTCTTAATCCTCCCACAACCCAGGGCATGGGAATGATGAGCCCCCATTTTCAGAAGAGGACAGAGTATATTAGCCACGCTGAGTTGCCTGCCCAAGACAGCACAGCTGCCAGAACTCGGCCTGAGGTCTCCTGACCTTCAGTCCCCCACTCAGTCCCCACCCATCTAGAGCACCCACTTGCCAGGCTCCACTCAGTATCACCTCCTCCAGGAAGCCCTCTTCCAAGGCATCCCAGACCCTGGCTCTCACCTGTCTCATCCTATGCCACTGTCCATGTCTGTCTCCCCTACCAGCCTCCAGGCCAGAAGCTGGGAGGCATCCAGGATGCCTCCCTGTCCCCATATCCACTGCATCCTGCCAAATCTGCCTTCTGAGCACACCCTGTTCCTGTGCCTTTAGGCCCCGCCCCATGGCAGTGACCCATCAGCTTTCACCTGGAATTTTGCAAAGCCTCCTTGAGGTCCCCCAGCCTCAAGTCTCGGCCCCCGCAATCACTTCTTTGCACCATGGAACGAGCGGGATTGTTGTAAACTTCGGATCCATTTTGCCCCGCTCCTGCCTGAGACTCTCCGTGGTTCCCTCGTGTCCTCAGGACAAAGCCCAGGTCCCCGGGCCTGGCACTCAAGGCCCGTGCTGACCTCTCCAGCTCCAGCTCAGATTTTCTCCAGGGGATCTCTTCCAGTTTTGTTAAAATGAGGTGTGCCCCTTCCCATCTTTTCCTATACATTGCAGGAGTTTTCTGAGGGTAAAAGTTATCATCTCCAGAAGTGTCACTAGAACCCACTCTAAGGCCGTCTGAAACTGGGGGCTCTGCTTAGGAGTGATCTGATCACCATTTCCATTTCTTTTGGGGCTATTTGTTTATTTCCGTGAGCCAATTTTGGACACCTATACTTTATTTTAGTTTATTAAATATTATTTATTTATTTGGCTGCGTCAGGTCTTAGCTGCAGCATGCGGGATCTTTGTTGTGAAATGCGGGATCTTTCGTTGCAGCACGTGGGCTTCTCTCTAGCTGTGGTGCGCGGGCTCAGTAGTTGCAGCGTGCGGGCTTAGTTGCCCCAAGGCATGTGGGATCTTAGTTCCCCAACCAGGGATTGAACCCACATCCCCTGCATTGGAAGACGGATTTTTAACCACTGGACCGCCAGGGAAGTCCCTGAACACCTATATTTTAAAGAATGTTTTCTTGATGGTTGTTCCTTTTTCTAATATAAAATATTTCTCTGCATCTCTTTTAACAATTTTGCCTTGAGGTCTATGATCTCTGATATTACTATTGCTACACCAGCTTTCTTTTTATTAGTATTTGGGGGTTTTTTATTTTCAATCTTTCTCTTGTTTTAGGGATGGCTTTTAAAACAACATCTAATTAAATTTCATTTTGTTTTATTTTAATTCAATCAATCTCTGTCTTTTAAGAAGAGAGTCTGGGGCTTCCCTGGTGGCGCAGTGGTCGAGAGTCCGCCTGCCGATGCAGGGGACGCGGGTTCGTGCCCCGGTCCGGGAAGATCCCACATGCCGCGGAGCGGCTGGGCCCGTGAGCCATGGCCGCTGAGCCTGCGCATCCGGAGCCTGTGCTCCGCAGCAGGAGAGGCCACAACAGTGAGAGGCCCGCGTAACGCAAAATAAATAAATAAAAAGAGAGTCTGTCCTGTTTACATTTATTGGTATTGCCATTGGAACATATATCTGCCATATTATATTGTGTTTTCTATTTAGCATTCTTTCTCTTTATTTCTTTTTCCTCTATTTTCCGGACTTCTACTGAATTAACTGAGTTTTCTTTGTGCTATTCCCTTCTTCCCCAGTATTGTTTTGAAAGTTATACATTTTATTTCTATTTTTAGTGGTTTCCCTTACATTTTTTTCCTTCCTTTTTTCCAAAAAAATTATTTATTTATTTATTTTTGGCTGCGTTGGGTCTTCCTTGCTGCGCGCGGGCTTTCTCTAGTTGCGGCGAGCAGGGGCTACTCTTCATTGCGGTGCACGGGCTTCTCATTGCGGTGGCTTCTCTTGTTGTGGAGCACAGGCTCTGGGCGTGCGGGCTTCAGTAGTTGTGGTGTACAGGCTTAGTTGTTCCGCGGCATGTGAGATCTTCCCGGACCAGGGCTTGAACCTGTGTCTCCTGCAGTGGCAGGCGGATTCTTAACCACTGCGCCACCAGGGAAGTCCCCTCCCTTACATTTTTAACAGTCATGCCAAAATTTCTTTTTCCAGCAAAAGCTAGTTCATATGTCTATCCTCCTGCTGGATATGAAATAAAACCAGGTATACTGCTTCCCTCTGTACTTACTTACTTACTTACTTACTTCCCTCTGTACTTACTTCCATCCCCAATTCTGCACTGCTGATTTCTGGGTGGGTCCTGTTTGTGACCCGGCAGGGAGGGCATTTCTGGCCCCCTGCCTCACGCTCCTGGTGGAGACCTGGCCTCAGTCACGGAAGGCTCTCAACCTTGCTCTCCAGCCCTGGCCCCAAGCCTGTGCATTTGGCTTGGCTCTGTTCCTGCTTCCTGGCTAAGTCACAAGGCTTCAGCTCCCGCCCCAGGCTGTGGGTTTCTTCCTATTTCTTTCCTTCAAAGAGAGCCTTATTTCAAGTCTACACAGAATTCCCCTTTTCATTTCTATGTGGTTGGAATGTCATTATTAACGCTTTTTATCCTTCTCTGATTTTGATGTGTTTGAGAAGGACAGGGTGCATTTCAGGTTCTACTCTAATATCTTGAACTGGAAATCTCTCTCTTTTTCTTTCCCATTAAGTTAAATTCGAGAAAGTAAAGTCGATTGGTCATGGCTGGTGAGGTACACACAGGACAACGTGACTGCCTTTGGATCAAGCAACACACTTAACGATGCATGTGACCCAGCCTCCTTCCCTGCTCTCCAGGGCAGGGCGCCCTCACATGCTCTGCAGACTCTTGTCCTGGTGTAAGAACCACCCCCTGTCAGGCTGCCAGTGTCTCGGGGTCCTTCTGTGGCTCATACTGGTCCTGAAGCACTGGGCAGCATCTGCAGTCTCCAACACGGAGGACCTGTGAAGTCTCAGTTGCGCACAGGTCCCAGGGACCGGTGCAGTCCGCTCAGCCCACCCACCCTGGCACCTCCCTGGTAGCAGCAGATCCACACTCAGAAACCCAGTAGATCAGGTCTAGGTATATGGAGTGTCTCCATGTTGGCCCTTTGCCCATCCCCACGTTGTCCCTTGGCGTTCTGCCTACACCCCCTCTTTCCCTTAACACAAAAGCTCTAGTCTCTTCTTTGCCCCGTGTAGCCCTTGACGGCTACTTGGGAGGACAGATACCAGGAAGAGCTTACACACCGCTTGACTAATCCCAAGCTGTTAGAAATGTGAGACTCAAGGTTCAGTTTTTAGAAACGCCAGGCCCTACCTTATAAATCAGCAAAAAGAAAAACCAGTTGAGTGTTTATTAGAGACAGGTTGAGCTATTCATCTTCTGGTACATGTTCTTCTTACCGTGACCACTTTGCACCTTCCAAAGACAATTTCCTCCCAATACACAAAACTCAGAGCCACAAAGGACACATGGAGGGGCGCCGCTTCTGCAATGGGTCATGACGCCATAGCCAGTATTTACGGCTGCCTCCGTCCTTCCAGAATCCCACATTCCCTTTGCCTCTAGCCAGTACTGCAGCTGCTGAGGGGACTTTACCAGGTGGGTGACTTAATGCCATAAAGATGTCACATCTTTCCAAGTTAATTTACAAACTCCAATCAAAATCCCATCAAGGCCTTTCATGGAACTGGGAAAACTGATTCTAAAATGGATATAGAAGAACAAAGGGCCAAGAAGGGCCAAACCAATTTTGAAGACGAACAAGAGGCTTGGGGGGAATCTGCCCTGCCAGACAGCAAGATTAATTATAAAGCTAGAGTAATCGAGACAAGAGGACCAACACTTCCGATTTATGGTGCTCCTTTATCATAATTTGCTAGAAGTTCTGCAATTCTGGCTTTGATTTCTTTTTTGACATGCCATTTTCTTTTCTTTTTTTTTTTTTTTTTTGGCCTCACACACCGCGGCATGTGGGATCTTAATTCCCCAACCAGGGATCGAACCCATGTCCCCGGAAGTGGAAGCGTGGAGTCCTAACCATTGGACTGCCAGGGAAGTCCCATGCCATTTTAAGAGAGATGTATAAATACACTTATAAATATAAATACTATAACTGTAAACATTACAGTCTCTTTGTTTCCTGGGTTTTGCTATTTTTCATTTTATTGCCTTATAATGAGAGACTGTTGTCTGTACTGTTCCTCTCTCTCCCTCTGGAATGTTCTAAAACTTTCTCTGCGCCATGACATATGGTTACTATAGTAAATGTCCCATGAGCAATTGAAAGGACAGTGCCTTCTCTGTTTTCTTATTTCAGAGTTGGACATTTGTTGTTTCCAGTTGCCTAAGTCCCTGTCTTCCCATCAGCTTTTGCTTTGTGAACGTCAGGGTATGTTATTTGGTGCATAGAAGCTCATAACTGTAATCACTCCAGGTGTCTCCTACATACATGAGAGAAGGAGTGTGTGTTTGGTTTTTTATGGTCTTTGTGGCTTTGGTTTTTTGTTTTTGTTTTTTGTTTTGGCTGTGTTGGGTCTTCGTTGCTACGCGGGCTTTCTCTAGTTGCAGCGAGTGGGGGCTACTCTATGTTGCAGTGCGCAAGCTTCTCATCGCGGTGGCTTCTCTCGTTGCGGAGCACGGGCTCTAGGCGCGCAGGCTTTGGTAGTTGCCGCACGCAGGCTCAGTAGTTGAGGCACACAGGCTTAGTTGCTCCGCGGCATGTGGGATGTTCCCGGACCAGGGATTGAACCCCTGTCCCCTGCACTGGCAGGCGGATTCTTAACCACTGTGCCACCAGGAAGGCCCCCTTTGGGGGGATTCTGAAAGATTAGTGGGAACACCATCTCCAACATTATAAACCACTGGTCCTCCCTCCCCTGTCAGATGTTGCAAATATATTTCCTTTGAGTTTATCTATCTGATAATCTGATAAATAGTAACCATCATTGTACAAGAGAAATCCTCAGTCTTGATGTAGTCAAGTTCATTCATTTGGGGGCCTTGTTTAAGGAATTCATCCCCAGTCCAAGGTCATAAAGAAATCTCTTACTTTTTTCCTGTTATTATTTTATTTTTCTCGTTCACATATAGGTGAACCCTATGGCAGGGTTTCTAAATCTTGACACTATGGACATTTGGGCCTCTTCAGTTCTTTGCTGTGAGTGGCTGTCCTGTGCATTGTGGCATCCCTAAGTGCCAGCAGCACCCCATAAGTTGTGACAACAGAAATATCTCCAGATGTGGCCAAGCATAATCTGGGGGACAAAATCACCTCCAGCTGAGAACAACTGATCTATCTGGAGTTTATTGTTGTAAATGGCGTGAGATGAGAATCCAGTCATTTTTCTCAATACGGTGAATCAGTTTTATTAACACTAAATAACTCTTCAAACTTATTCAGTATTTGTGATGTCACTGCTATCACACATCAAGTTCCTGTATATGTATAGATCTGATGTTGTATGTGGTAGGGACTGACTAGATATGACAAACTTATTTCCTCCTCCTGGGCAGAGAGCCCCCTTGTATCTGGATGGGGCAGAAGTGAAGAGTGTCATTTCCAGGGCTGGGCAGCTGGGAGCAGGTGTGTCTTCATCACTGCTCCTTCCCTCCCTCCCTCCCTCCCTTTTTCTCCCCATCTCTGGTCTCTCCACATGGGCTCTCTCTGTGGCAGCCTCAGGGTGGCTGGACCTTTTGCACAATGACTGAAGCAAGTGTCTCGAGAGAAACTGCAAAGCTGTGTGACCTTCTCAAACTTAGCCTGGGAAGCCCCATCGTGTGGCTTCCACTGTTTTCTCTTCACTGAGGCAGCAGCAAAGTCCTGCCCAGCTTCCACGGGAGGGCATAGAGATGCCGAGCGTCAAAGTATTTGTGGACATGTTTCATCACCACCACAAGATATCTGACGCGATTTCAAATTCTTTATCCCTCGTGTGTGGTGTTTTTCTCTCTCCGGAAGGTTGCAGGGTCTTCATTTGCCTCCTGGGGGCTCTGGAATTTCACGATCTGCTTTTGTATCAGTCTTTGGTCCTTCTTCATTCAATGTGCTGGGCACTCATTGTGCCTTTCAACGTGAAAGCTCATCTTCTTCAGTCCTGAGAAAATGTATTATTCATTTGATAATCTGCTCCCTACGATTTTTTTGCTGTATGCGGGCCTCTCACCGCTGTGGCCTCTCCCGTTGCGGAGCACAGGCTCCGGACGCACGGGCTCAGCGGCCATGGCTCACGGGCCCAGCCGCTCCACGGCATGTGGGATTCTCCCGGCCCGGGGCACGAACCGTGTCCCCTGCATCGGCAGGCGGATTCTCAACCACTGCGCCACCAGGGAAGACCTCCCTACGATTTTTTTCTACCCTCTTCTCTCCCTCTCTCTAGACTTCCTTGAATAATACTCTGTTTTTCTCATCTTTCCATGCTTTTATCTTTTTGTTCTATTTTCATATGTATTTTTCAACTTTACCTTCTGAGATTTTTCTTTTCTGATAAATTTATTTATTTTATTTCTTTATTTTTGGCTGCGTTGGATCTTCGTTGCTGCGCGCGGGCTTTCTCTAGTTGAGGCGAGCAGGGGCTACTCTTTGTTGCGGAGCCCGGGCTCTAGGCGGGCGGGCTTCAGTAGTGGTGGCTCGCGGGCTCTAGCGCGCAGGCTCAGTAGTTGTGGCACACGGGCTTAGTTGCTCATCGTCAAGTGGGATCTTCCCGGACCAGGGCTCGAACCCGTGTCCTCTGCAATGGCAGGCGGATTTTTAACCACTGCACCACCAGGGAAGCCCCTGAGATTTTCCATTTCTGCTCTCATATTTTTAATCTTTCCAGGAAACGCTCTTTTTAATAGCCTCCTTTTATCTTCCAGATGTAATAACTTTTCTTATCTCCCTGAAGATACTGATTAAAGTTTATTTGAAGTTTTCTCACGCACAGCCGGCACAGTGTCTATCTTCTCTGAGTTCCTTTGCCCCCTCCTGTTTATTATTCTTTCTCTCTTTTACGTTAGAGATTTCCCTCAAATATCTGGCAATCGTTTGTTGTCCGTTGATATTTGTCGTGTTAGGAGCGAGCAGGAAGTTTGACGGAAGCTCTGGGTGACTGAGGGGACTGTCAACTTCGTGGCAGGTTTGCTGGCTACAGACCCTGTCATTGGATCAGTTTCCACTGCTCGCGGAGGCCTCCGATGCTCTCCCAGCCGGGTACGGACCTCTCTGCGCATGCTCCGGAAGCTGGGCGGGAGGGCACGCTGCTAGCCCCGCCCACTGCATGTGGCCAAGGGCGGGAGGCCAGGCCAGGCCTGTGCAGCGTCAGGCCTACGCCCGGCGGCCTGGATTCCTGATAGAGAGCGATGCCACCAAGTTTGTTCTGCAGCAATAGGTGCCGAGTAGGCACAGGGTCGGCTGGGGTAGGAGGAAGCAGCGAGCCTTCTAGAGGTCAGCACCCCCGATTGTTTGGAGCCTTCCTTGTTCTGCAGCAGGGTCATCCCACTGGCCACCCTAAGGCCCTCCTTTAATCCTTTATGCCAACAACCTCAATGCCAGCTCCTACCTCCCCCGCTCCCCCCCGCCCCCCCGCCCCGCATCTTGCCCCTTCCAAGTTCCTGAGCACCGGCCTCTGCCCAGGACTTTGGACGCTGACCTTGGCCTTCTCTCTTTCCTGGCAAAGTGGGCAGTGAGAGGTGCCACTCAAAGTTCTTCCCTGGGGAGAACTTCCTTCTCCAGGGCCTTTCAGGGCTGCCCACCTTGGCCAGAGGCAGCAGCCCTGCTGCACAGAGCCCTGGGGAAGCCCAGCTCCTGGTTAGCCCCCAGGGCCCTCCAGGCCAGGTGTGGCAGGTGCAGGCACATTGGCAACGGGAACCACGAACTCCTGCAGTTTCCCGAGTCCCTCACGTGTCCTGGAAGCAGTGCTGTTTGGCACACCATCTCTGACTCGCTGTTCTCGTGGACAACTCAGACTGATCCTCTGGTGCCCCCCGAGTGTTCAGTCTCCTCCAGGGCCCAGAAATGAGCCAGGGACCGTTCCTCAAAGGAGAATGTGTGGGCTCCTGCTTTCCCCCTACAGGATTTCTTCACTCAAGGTAAATGCCTGAGGAAAAGGCTTCCAGTTGCTGTAGCTGGGGTCGCCTCTCTGCAAGAGGAGACTGAACACATAACGGACAATGGCCAGACCGTGTATGGATAAAGATCTGACCCACAACCTGCAGCAACCTGCCTGGAAACCAATCTCTTACCTACAGTAACCGGACAGGAAGCCAGCCCATTATAGGTCAGACTTGTAGGAAGTCAGACTGCTCTCTCTAGGAACAATCCAGGAAGCCAACGATAACCCTTGCAAATAATCGCCCCAGATGTCCAGGACTTGATTAGTAAGTGGCAGCTTCCTTAATTTTTATCCCCTTTTCCAACTTAGGACCAACCAGAGGAAGCCAAATCTGCTCCCCTAAGCAGTGACACACGATGCCCCCACTTCCAGTCAGCCCGCCTACAGCTCCCCGGGCCGACAGCCTCCATTCAGGGCACAGCTGAAGTCTCCCTTTTCCCCCGTAAAGCTTCCTCACTCCTCTGCCTGCCTTTGAGCCAGCCTTTGGCAGTGGCCGATTCCCTTGCTGGAGCCGGCTCTGAGTATACAGCCTGCTGTCATCTGCTGGTCTCTATTTTCACAGAGGGCAGCTAGAACCAGCTAGGAGGGAAGTGGAGTTTCCAAAAGAGAGGTGAGGGCGGTGCTGAGGTCAGGAGATGGTGGAGTGCAGAAGGTCTCTATCAGTCCGTGGGGGCGGGCCTTCGGGATGCAGTGGACTAGGTGTGCAAGTGCAGTGTGCTCCCAGGCAGAAGGAGCAGGCCCGGCCCGGCTCTGAAACCATCCTTTGCTCTCCCCAGTGGCCAAAGTCACCTAGCCATCGTCTCCAGGTCCAGGTGCTGTCTCCAGGAGAATCTGTCTCACTTTGGCCCTGCAGCCAAATGTCCAGGCCAAGGAGGGGGCTGGGCCCTTTAGTCTCTCTCTGATCACCTCCCCCAGCTTGGGTGTCTTCCTCCACTCCCAGATGAAGACATTTTCTCAGTTCCCCATCACTGACAGCTCTCAGGGGCTGGTCTGGGAGAGCCAGAGGGGCCTACTGTTGGCGTGGGGAGAATACCCCAGAGTCATAGCCCCCCTCCCCTGCCTGATCACCTTCAGAGGCAGGACAAAATTGGGAGGTGACTGGATTCCCTTCGCCCAAGCTGAGAATAAAGGATAGATCAGACAGGATGGGTCAGGTTATGCTGCAATAACAAACAACTGTAAAATGCCGGCAGTATAAAACCACAAGGCCACCGCTCAACCACACCACGTGTCCTGCTCCATGTTGTCCTTGGAAGTGATTCACCCACTCTGCCCACAGTCCAGCACGACCAGAACATGTTATATGGCCCCTCCCAACTGCAGAGGGGTCAGGAAAGTGTCATTTTCCCAAATATCATCGGTGAGCAATAGAAAAAAGTCTCTTGCAGAGGGCTGCACTCTGTTGGCTCAGCCCCGTGCTCCCAAAAGGCTGGATCCAGGCCTCCTTGCTCTTTTTCACAGTGCAAAATCCACTGTGTGTGTGCACCTAGCGTACGGAGGCAGTCTCCTGTTGATGGACACCTGTTCTGTTTTCAACCTGCTGTGATCACAAGCAATAATATGATAACCTTGCTGGTGCCTCTATTCACTCTTTGGCAAGTTAAACGTTCTGTGACTCCTCATTCATAAACAGGGATGAGAGTACCTACTCAAGGGTGGTGAGGACTAAGGAAGGTAATATGCTAAAGCATTTAGTACAATGCCTGGCATCGAAGGTACTCCATTAGCTTTAGCAATTATTATCCTTATTTGCAAGGGCAGCTATAGATGGTTCAGGGATACATACCTCTTAGTTTTTGTTTTTTGGGGGTTTTTTTGCGGTACGCGGGCCTCTCACTGTTGTGGCGTCTCCCGTTGCGGAGCACAGGCTCCGGACGCGCAGACTCAGCAGCCATGGCTCACGGGCCCAGCCGCTCCGCGGCATGTGGGATCTTCCCGGACCGGGGCACGAATCCACGTCCCCTGCATCGGCAGGCGGACTCTCAACCACTGCGCCACCAGGGAAGCCCCGCCTTTTAGTTTTGCTTCACACTTCCTGAAGCCAACGTCCCCCACAGGCAATGTCTGTTCCAGCCTCTAACCCATTTCCCCAGCCACCTGCCCAATGGCACTGCTCTCAGCTGTTCTGTGCTCCTGGGGTGCTCCGAGGGTGTTCAGGCATGAACTGAATCATGGCTGCCCTGATGCTGGAGCCATGATTGCTCTGACACCATGAATGGCCCCTAAACTGGGGCTCTCTATGTGGGATGGGTGCAGGTACCCCTCTGCCAACCCATCAGCCCTGCAGCATGCAGGCAGGACACCTTAGTCACTGCAGAGCTGCTTCCCTCTGGGCCCTCAAATAACATTTCCTGGAAGTCTCACCTACTTTGAGTTCTCTCAGCAATGAGAGAGGTTGACTTACTGAGAGGTTCCCCGCTTTGGGCCGGAGGCTCTGATGCTGGGCAAGGCTCCCCAGAGAAGGGTCTGCTCCTCCAGGCTGCACCAAGGGGGCCTCCCACAGGCCCTCCCCTCCAGCCATCCATGGGAGCCCCGAGAGCCACAACCTGTTTGCACCCCAATGCCTCCCCACTGTGGACACGCCACAGCCAGCTCACCTAGGCTGGGTCATTCTCTTCGCCCAGCTAACAAAGGTGGTGAGAGAAGGCAGGAGGCGAGCCACCCGGATCGCCCAGTGTTGTTCCCGTGCCCACGATGCACAAGGAAGAAAGGAGAGCCCCATCTGAGCAGAAGTGACTGACCCTCCCACCGACCCAGCCGGGGCTGCTCTGAGCGGCTCAGCTCCTCCCCACGCCCCTGCTCGGCCAAGGGCCCCTCAGCTCCTGCAGTCCTGGATGGAGGCCCTCTGGCAGGTGGCCTGCTGAGAGCAGAACACACGTTTATTTAAGTGAGCCTGTTCTCTGTAGACTGTGGGGATCCCCAGGGCAGGGACCATGGTTGATTACTCTTCCTGTTTCTTTTTTGTTTTTTCTTTGTTTCTGGAGTTCAGTAAACACAGAGCTGGTTGAGGGCTCCAGGAAGACACTCTGTGTTTTAGATTCAAGTATCCTGTCCAGCTGCCTGTCCCTTCCCCAAGCGTGAGAGGATCAGGGAGCCCCCTCCCCAGAAAACTCAATGCTCACAGCACTGCTTCTCTCTTGGAGACTTTATTGGTCCTAGGGAAAGGGAAGCAGGCAGCTCCCTGCCTCTTGCTGAGAGTGTCACAAGCCCTCACTGTTTCCTGTTGCCATTGATGGGGCGGTTCACGTGCTCCGGGGAGGCCAGGAAGGCCTGCAGCTTGGGCCGGGCGCTGAGGCGGGCCACGTAGGCCGAGAGCAGGGGGAAGGAGTCCAGGCAGCCGGGGGCCAGGACCTGGTGAATCCGAAGCAGGTCCAGCAGGTTGTAGTCGGCGAAGGAGATCTGCAGGGCAGAGCGGGGCAGGGGCTCGGTGGGTGTGGGAGGTGCGAGGCAGGGAGCCCGAGCCGGTCCCCTGGTCTGCGCAGCTTTGCTGAACCAATGGCTCACGTGCTCGCTCTGCACCGGTTTGCCATCTGTAAGAAGAGGGTGGTGCGGAAGGGGCGGGACAGGGCCAGCTCACCTGGTTGCCCACGATGAAGGCCTGGCCGCCCTGGCTCTGGGACAGCAGGGTCTCAAAAGGCTTCAGGTGCTGGGGCAGTGCCTTCACATAGTCCTCCTTGCCCGCCTCCTGCCAGAGAGATGCCAACGCACATCATCCTCCTGACCCTCACACTGCTGCTCGCCCTGCCTCTGCCCCTGCCCTGAGACGTCGCCTACTGTCTGCCCCGTCTCAGCGAATCGCCACTCACCCGGCCCCCGCCCCTCCTCTCCTCACTCCCCACCCCAGGCTATTGCCACATTCTGTCCATTTCAGCTGCTGATCCTTCGCTAGGCCACTCTTGCCACAATCGCTCCCCGGACTGTTGCAAAAGCCTTGTAGGATCTTTCCGGATCTCACAGACACCGCCCTGCTTAGACTCCCCAAAGAGAGCATCCAAGCCAGCTGGCTCAAGGCCTCCAGGACCTGGGCCCGCTGCCCCTCCAGCTCTATCTCCTGCCGCTCTTCCTCCCTCCCTCCCTCCCTCTCACACACGTAGGCACACACGCCTTGCCTCTGCTAAACTGGTCCCAAGTCCCTGAATGTGCTCCGTGCCTGATACCTTGTGCACCTGACAGTGCCAGCACCCCTTCTAGAAGCTGACTATAGACCCTCCTCCTCTGCACCTGGTTCCAGGAAGTGCTCCGGACCTCCCCCAGCTGCGGATCAGGGACCACCTCTGGCTGGATGTCTTCTGTCCTCACGCTGTTCTGCCATTGCCTGCCACTTGACTGGGTCCCTCCCCCAGGCAGG
The DNA here is from genome assembly GCF_964270905.1 of Leucopleurus acutus. Classification (NCBI taxonomy): domain Eukaryota; kingdom Metazoa; phylum Chordata; class Mammalia; order Artiodactyla; family Delphinidae; genus Leucopleurus; species Leucopleurus acutus. The sequence continues at coordinate 104,378,827 of NC_139151.1, read as the reverse complement.
GAGGCTGAGTCTTGTGTCCAGTCCATAATGGCTCTTGGCCCCCCCCGCCGCCCCCGCAGAGCCAGAAGCAGCCCAAGGGAAGGGTCAGTCAGAGCTGCGTGAGGGGTGTCGTGTAGGGTGAGAAGGAAGCCAGCCCCTTTCTTTGTCTTCAGTGACCGTCCCCGTGTCCCTGCTTACGTAGTTTGTGTAGATGAGGGTGACGTATTTGCAGCGAAGGTCCTCCACGCCGTCATTCACCACATCCACCAGGGCCGCCTCCCGCTGGTCCTTCCCATACAGCCCTGGGGTGGCGGGAGAGCAGACAGCATGACGGGGAGCCTGACTAGCCACTACAACCTGACCCACCAGACAGGCCACGTGGCTGCCTGTGAGCCTCGGCCAGGGAGGAGGGAGGAGGATGTGGAAAAGGACCGTCTGAGTCCATGCTCAGAATTCAGTGGGAGGTGGCCTGCTACAGGGCAAGGATTGCTAGACAGACCCGGGCCTGACCTTAGGCAAGATGCGTAACCTCCACTTGCCTCCACTCCACAGGGTTGCAGGACAATTTGATTTAAGTGGTAGAGGCTCAAGGGGCCAACACTGAGCAGATGCTCAGGAACGCTGACTGATGCCCGCACACCCCTGCCCTGGACTGGGCCACCTGTAGCCTCAGGACTCACCGAGGGAGCGGCCCAGGTGACGCAAGATGGCATTGGACTGGTACAGGGTCAGGTCTCCATCCTGGAACTTGGGGAGCTGCCCGTACAGCTGGGGGAATGCACAACTCTGTCAGAGGTGCTGAGCTTGGCTGCACCCCACCCTAGTTTTGCCCCCCAGTGCCCAGCCCCTGACCCAGGATACGACAGAAGTACTGACACAGGAGGCCTTGAGTGAAGGCCAGGTCTCCATGGTCACCACCTCTTCCTTCCAGCTCTGGTCCTGGTCGGCCAGCAGCATGCGCATGGCCTCGCAGCGCCCTGGGGAAGGGGAGGACGGGGTGTGGGGATGGGCAGAGACCCCAGCCTCGCAGCACGCTGGGAAAGAGCCAAGGAGGTGAGGACTCCTCCGATGATCTCCCAGCACACTGCGGAGGGGCGGGCCAGGCCCGGGAAGTTGCGTACTCTAGCAACGGGCAGCTCCGGGGCACAGGGAAGGCGGAGCTAGTAGCCACGTGATGGAGGGAAAAGGGAGGCTGGGGACTCCCTCAGGTGGGTGAGGGGCGTGGGCTGCTGCAGCCCCCAACCTCTGCCTCCCCTCCCTCCCGGTCACAGGTCCCTACCTCGAACAGGGAAGTAGACGATGGTGTAGGGCGGCACTGCAGGATGCAGAGAGAAGTCTGTTAGCGTCTGGGAGAGGCGTGTTACGGGGGAGAAGGCGCCCGCTCGTCCTCCCTGGGGTTGCATCCCCTGTTCTGGGCGCTGTAGGCCCCCCCGAGAGCCCCAACTACTCCCCAAAACCCTGGGAGCCCCCTCGGAATCCCCCAGGGAGTTGCAGGCGGCGGGGACTCACTGATGGCGACGCGGACCTCTGCAGCGGCAGCAGCGACAGAACTCCGGCGCCCGCGGTGGCGGCCCCGAGCCTTATACGGGTGGGCGCGCCCCGCCCCGCCCCGCCCCGCCCCGCCCCGGCCCACCCCACCGTGCTGAGTCACCGCGTTGGCCGTAAGCCGCTCCTCCGCCCCCCGCCCCGCCCCTCAACCACGCCGCGCAGCCAGTCCCAGACGGTTGCATCCGATTGCCGAACGTCCAGCCTGGGCTGATGGGCTCACAGCTAGGGCTGGGTTCCAGAACCTTCCAGAGGCCTGAGAGGGAGCGCAGTCCAGCCCCTTCCCCTGCTGGGGTCACAGACCCCAGAGACATAAACCCTTGCATGTAGACACTCGTTCCCAGGTGCTGTACAAAGACGGACACACCCCCTGGGCCCAGATGCTGTACAAAGACGGACACACCCCCTGTGCACGTACGTGCAAACACTCAACTCACACCCCAAGTTGGGTTTTCAGACCCATCTGCCGTTTGGAGGCCACCTTCGGGTTCTTGTATGAGTCACGTACCCCGCTGCTCCCTTCTTACTTTTTCTCTCTAAATTACCTCATTTCTTCAACTCAGGTGCGCTTACCTTCACGGAAACCTGTTTCACCCCCTACGTGGAAGCGGGCGCCACCTGCGATAAGTAGGATGGTAAAAATCACGACAGGAGGACGATGTGGTTTCTGAAATCTATCTAGACAATGGGACACTGGACCCTCCCTTTTCAAAAGTATCACTGGCAAGGTTACACATTTCTGGCACGATAACACTAAGTTGATCACTTGTCCTTCAGTTCCATCAGGATTGAGGGCAATTTTAAAGGATTCCAGGACGAGCACCAACGCTGTTGAACCCCATCTGTCCACCGGGCAACCCCTTTCTGGGGGTTCAGGCCCTACTCTGCGTCCCCCCATGGCAGTGATGGAGAAGGCTTCAGTGAGGGTTGTCCAGGCGGTATTTCATAAAGACCCCTCCTCCTCCCCCAATGCTGACTGAGCCAGCTGAGACTGCGGGGGAGCCAGGCCCCAGGTGGGGCCTGGGCTGGGCCCTGGGCAAGTTCTCCAAACACATCCAGGTGGAAGCTTCTGGACTTGGTGACTGCGTGGGGAAGGAAGCCTCCAGGGAGACCGAGATGGGGACCCGGGAGGAGAGGCAGTCACTGGGAGGACATCGTATGTCCCGTGTTGGACCTAGTGAGTCCAGGCGTCTGTGGGATTGGCAGGGAGGAGGGGGCGTCCAGAGGCAGAAAGAAAACCCAGGCAGGAGTTCGGCGGAGTCAGGAGATCCACACTCCAGCTCAAGGACTAGTGCCCTTCTCCTTTCTTCACTTTTGACATCTCTTACACCGCCCAGCCCTTCCCACCCCAGCAGTGATTCTTCAGGGGCGATGCAAAGCTTGAAAAACACCGTCAATTGATAACTTTCTAAGTGGATAATGAAACGATCATTTCCTGACTGCACCCTCTGGGACTGGTGCAGGCAAAGGCGGTACAGGCAAGGACAGGCACTGTTCTGAGGCCCACGGTTCTGGACGCAGGGAGGGCTGGGCCGAGCCGGCAGCAAGTGCCTGGGCCTTAGAACAGGCTCCAGGTTCCCGCCCAGGGGCCAGGACTTAGGGTCTCTGCTCCTCCCCCATTCACAAACCTCTTCCCTCAGGTCCCGCCAACGCCCTTTTTATCCCTTAACACACAAACCCCTTCTCCTCTTTTTCTTCCAGAAGAGCTTCCTTTGCTCCTTTGACCTGAGCTAAAAGCAACCTGAAATTTGCCTTCCCCAGTTCTGAACGTCTGGCAATCAATGAGCCACCTAGAGCCAAGGACAAAATAAAGCAAAGAAACAGTTGCAATTTGATGTCAAAAATATAACCTGAACAGTTCCCTTCCTGCTACATTCTCTCTTTGCAGCAAATTCCACAGCCTTGACAAAGACAACACGCCCCCGTCTCCAAAGACACACTCACACAACCCTTTCACACCCCGTCACACACATTCAAACACACCTGCACACACACACGCAAAATGCTAGGAACTGAAGTCTCACCAGGCAGCACTGAGGCCTTCTCCTCTGAGCTCTCCAGGGCCTAACAGGGACAGCCAGACCTCAGCGTCTTCCTGTGTAGGCAGGGTGCTAGGTCTGGGCAATTGAAGGGGAGGGGAGGAGAGGGGAGGGGGGGAAGTGGAGGAGGGGGCGGTGGCCCTGACGAGTGCTCCCCTCCCCCACCCGTCCTGCTGTGGCCGCAGCTCCAGGTCTCTGTCCCTTTCCCATCGCTCTGAGTAGACATTAGCCCAACTCAACCTCCCTGATGGCCCTGGGTGTGCAGGAGCATTTGCCTACTCACACCCTCCATCCCTGTGCCCTGTGGACCATCAGAGACCTCCAGGGTTCATCTTAGCTTGTCTTGTCCCTCTGTCCTCCCACAGCAAGGTTGCAGGGCAGTCCTGGACTGTTCCTGCATGCTGGACCACGGCACAGGGTGTGTGTGTGTGTGTGTGTGTGTGTGTGTGTGTGTGTGTGTGTAGCACGCATGCTCCTCAGATTCTAGTCCGTTGTCATTGCTAGTCCGTGCTGGTCCTGCCCTCACCATTTGTTTAGTTAGTTAGTTAGTTCTATGTTCCCTTTATCCCCACATTCCATTCTCACTTCCTGTGGGAATAGTGGGACTGCTGCGTCCCAGGTATGTGAACACTTGAGTTGCATAAGTAGCGCCAGGTGGCCTTCCCCAACGGCTGCACCAGCCTACTCCACAGCCCAGTTACCCTTCCAACTCATTCCAGCCCCACATGCCCCCAAGACGTGGCATTAGCAGCTTTGGAATGTTCGCCAGTCGAATTGGTATAAAGTTGTTCTAAATGGCGTCTCTCATTACTAAGATTTTGCATCAGCTCTTCACGTGCTCCTTGGATTTTGTTTTCCTCTTCTGGGAATTGCCTCTTCATATCTTGACCATTTTCTAGTTGATTTGCTGGCTACTTCCTGTTGATTTGCAGGAGTTCTTTGCTTATTCGAGATTTCAATGTTTTGGCTTCAAACATTACAAATACCTTCTCTGATTCTGTCCACCCTCTCTCTTTACTTTGTCCTAGGTGTCTTTCAACAAACAGTGTTGTCAAATTCATCAGGAGGCTTTTGGGGGGGAGGGGGCGGTGGAGTGGTTGTGTTTTGTGCTTTCGAAACTTTGTTTAAAAGTCTTTTATAACAACAACAACAAAAAAAGTCTTTTATTACTGGGGACTTCCCTGGTGGCTCAGTGGTTAAGAATCCACCTGCCAATGCAGGGGACACAGGTTCAAGCCCTGGTCTGAGAAGATCCCACATGCTGCAGGCAACCAAGCCCGTGCGCCACAACTACTGAGCCTGAGCCCTAGAGCCCGCAAGCCACAACTACTGAGCCCACGTGCCACAGCTACTGAAGCCCACGCACCTAGAGCCCGTGCTCCACAACAAGAGAAGCCACCACAATGAGAAGCCCACGCACCGCAACGAAGGGTAGTCCCCGCTCACCACAACTAGAGAAAAGCCTGTGCACAGCAATGAAGACCCAACGCAGCCAAAAATAAATTTAAAAAAAAGTCTTTTATTACTGCATGTTTTAATGATAGGAGAGAATATATGGAACATTTATACCTATGTAACTTATAAGAGGCAATATTTTCTAGTTAGGTAGCATAGCTTGGGGATTAATAATAAAAACAAAGTCTTTAATTACTGCCCTGAATCACAACAAATGGCTCCTATGTTGTCTTTTATTAACTTTTTCAAGTTACTTTCACATTCACACCATTAATCCACCTAGAGGCCACCTTGCACGTGCTGTCAGGTAGGAATCCACTTCCCCAACACCATCTACTGAACATTTTGACCTACATGTTAAGCTCCTGAAGGTATTGGGTCTGCCTGTCAGTTCTCTATTCTCTTCCATGTCTGTCTGTTCCTGTGCCAGTACCATAATTGTTTTTTATTACTACGGTCTTATAAATGTGGTCGGGAAAAATCACACCCTCCTTCCTCCTCCCACCCCTCCCCCTTCCCCTCTCCCTCCTCCTCCTCCTCTTCCTCTTCCTCCTTCTTTGAAGTTTTTCTTAGCTGTTTATGGATCTTTATTCATCGCTAAAAATGCTACTGTGAATTTATCAAATTTCTCCAAAAACTCCAACTGGAATTTTGATTAGGACTGCATCACATTTAGAGATGAATTTGGAGAGAACTCACATCTTTATAACTTTGTCATCTTACCCTACATTATGATCTATTTGTCTACTTATTCAGATTCTCTTCTATATCCTTTATTAAAATTTTCTACCAAGAGGTTTTACATATTCTTATATGTTACAGATACTTTGTATCTAGCAACGTATCTAAGATCCATTTTTTAATTGGGTATTAGAGATGCAGAGAAATTCTAGAAATACTACTGATTTTGTAGGTTTCTATCTAGCAATATTGCTGAAATCTTATTGATTCTAATAGTCTGTTGCTTCCAAAGGGCCTTCTAAATGAATGCTCACATCATATGCAAATAATGAGAATTCTGCTTCTGATCTTTTTTTTTTTTTTTTTTGCGGTATGCGGGCCTCTCACTGTTGTGGCTTCTCCCGTTGCGGAGCACAGGCTCCGGACGCGCAGGCTCAGCGGCCATGGCTCACGGGCCCAGCCGCTCCGCGGCATGTGGGATCTTCCCGGACCTGGGCACGAACCCGTGTCCCCTGCAATGGCAGGGGGACTCTCAACCACTGTGCCACCAGGGAAGCCCTCAATATGATGCATTTTGATAAATACATGTACTCATGTAACCACCAGCCAATCAGGTTACAGAACATGCCCACCACCTTGGGAGTCCCCTGGGCCCCTTCCACTTCACCCTCACACTCTGTAGACAATGGTGCTTTGTTTTCTGTCACCATAGATTAGTTTTGGCTCTTCTTGAACTTCACCTAAAGGCAGTCAATCAGTAAGTATCTAGTTTCTTTCACACAACATAACATTTATAATTTTTTTATATGAAGAGATGCTTTACACTTAGTTAAGTTTATCCTTTTGAGTACACAGTTTTATGAACTGGACAAAAGCCATCATTACAATGAAGATATAGAACACTTTTATCCTCCAGAAAGTTCCCTCGTGTTCCTTTGTGGTCAGCCCCTCCCCCTACCTTTAGCCCCTGGCAAAGTCTGATCTGCTTTCTTTCCCTATAGTTTTGTCCTTTTTCGGAGCGTCATAGCACTGGAATCATACAGTATACAACATTTTGAGTCTGGCTTTTTTCACATGGCATATGACACATTTGAGATTCATTCATGCTCTGCGTGTATCCGTGGTTCTCTTCTTTTAATTGCTGAAGAGTATTTCGTTGTACGGCTGTACCGTAGTTTATCCAGTCACCACTCAAAGGGCGTTGGGTTCTTGATGATTAACAATAAAGCTTTAAACACTTGTTTGCAGGTTGTTATATGAACATAAGTTTTCATTTGTCTTGGGTAAATATCTAGGAGAAGGATTGCTGAGTCGTATGGTAAGTGTATGTTTAACCTTGTAACACATCGCCACAGCGTTTTCCAGCATGGCTGTGCCATTTACACTCCCACCAACAGAGTATGTAAGAAATCCGATTTACCTCAGTCCTCACTAGCACTTAGCATTGTCAGCTTCTCCCCTAGATGTTCTAATAGGTTTGTAATGTTAATTCATTGTGGTTTTTAATTCGCATTCTTCTAATGACTAACGATGTTGAACGTCCTTTCGTGTACTCTTTTGCCATCCATACGTCTTTGTTGAAGTGTCTGTTCAAATCTTTTGCTCATTTTTACTTTGTTTGTTTTCTTACTACTGACTTTTGAGAATTCTAATATACTCTGGATATGAGTCCTTATCAGGTATAGGTTTGCAGATGTTTTCTCCCCATTTATAGTTTGCCTTTTCATTTTCTTAACAGAGGCTTTTTTTTAATTTTGAAGTTTTTTATTTTGATGAAGTAAAATTTAGCAATTTTTTTCTTTTATGGATCATGTTTTTTGGTGTTGTATCTTAGGAATCTTTGCCTAACACAGAAAGATTTATGTTATGCTTTCTTCAAGAAATTTTATAGTTTGAGGTTTTATACTTATGTCTGTGATCCATTCTGAATTTTATAAATGATGTAAAGTAGAGGTTGAAGTTCATTTTTTTGCATATGTACAATTGTTGATGTCCAGTTGTTCCAGCACCATTTGTTGAAAAGACTATCCTTTCTTCATTGACTTGCCTTTGTAACTTTACCAAAAATCACTTGACCATATATGTGTGGGTCCAGTTCTGGACCCTCTATTCTGTTCTGTTCATCTATATATCAATCCTTTCACCAATACCACACTATATTTATTTCTGTAGTTTTATAACTGCTTGAAATCAGGAAACGTGAGTCCTCTAACTTTGTTCTTTTTCAAAATTCTTCAGGCTATTCTAGTTCCTTTGCTTTTCCATATAAATTTTAGAATCAGTTTGGGATTATTGTTGAGATTATATTTAATCTCTAACTCAATTTAGGGAAAGCTGACATTTTAACAATATTGGTGCATCACTTCATTTATTTAGATCTTGTTTAATTTCTCTCAGCAATGTTTTGTAGTTTCATAGCACATGTCCTGCATAAAATTTGTTAAATTTATCTCTATTTAATATTTTTGGATGCTACTGTGAATGATACATTTCAAATTTTATTTTCCAATTTTTTTGCTAGTATATACAAACACAATAAATTTTTTTATATTGACTTTGTATTATGTTACCTTGTAAAATTCACTTTTTAAATTAGTAGCTTTTTTAAAAACTAAATTTATTTATTTTTACTTTTGGCTGCGTTGGGTCTTTGTTGCTGCGCGCAGGCTTTCTCTAGTTGTGGCAAGTGGGGGCTACTCTTCACCGCGGTGCACAGGCTTCTCATTGTTGCGGAGCACGGGCTCTAGGTGCACGGGCTTCGGTAGTTGTAGCACACGGGCTCAGTAGTTGTGGCTCGCGGGCTCTAGAGCACAGGCTCAGTAGTTGTGGCACATGGGCTTCGTTGCTCTGTGGCATATGGGATCTTCCCGGACCAGGGCTCGAACCAATGTCCCCTGAATTGGCAGGTGGATTCTTAACCACTCCACCACCAGGGAAGCCCTAAAATTAGTAGCTTTCTTAAGCTTTTTTAAAATTTGGAATTTTTTAAATTTCCTTTTATAATCTTAGTTACTAGCATATAGACTTACAATTGTTTTTTGTATATAGACCCTATAATCTGTGATCTTGCTATACTCATTTATTAGTTCAGGTTGTTTTTATAGATGTTGTAGGGTTTTCCATATTGTGTCATCTGTGAATGAAGACAGCTTTACTTTTTATTTTAAATGTGTATAGAATAAACTACATATATATACACCAATCTCCTTTCTTTTTCCTGGGTATTCTGAAAAACTACATTTCCCAGACTCCACTGCAGTTAGGTTGAGGCCATGTGACTGGGTTCTGGATAATAGAATGTGGGCAAAAGTGATGTATGCCACTTTAGGCATGGCTATAAATTGTCCCACACAATCATTCTTTTTTTTTTTTCTTTTTTTTCCCACACAATCATTCTTGTTACTTGTCACTTTCTTTATTCTTTGGTTTGGTGATTGATAGGACCCAAAAAAAGCCCCCCCAAAACAGTAGAACCACAGATGGAAAAAGCTTGGATCCCTGAGTCACTGCCTGGAGTAGAACACCCCAGAATTGCAGCTCAATCTACATTAGACTGTGATGTGAGGGAGAAAGAAACGTTTATTTTGTTAAGCCAAAGCGATTTCCGTGTTTGTTTGTTACCATCGATTAGCTTACCTTGACAAATACTGAGAGTATCTTTAGACAACTATTATTAAATATTTAAAAGAAAATCTAACTTGATGTTATGTTTCAATTGGTGAATATAACCTACTTACATTTATTGTAATTCCTGTTGAGTTAGGATTTAGTTTTGCCATCTTATTTTCTTTTCCTTGATATTTTTAAACACATTTTCCTTTTGTTCTTATGATAGTTGCTCTTTTTTTTTTTCACATCTTTATTGGGGTATAATTGCTTTACAATGGTGTGTTAGTTTCTGCTTTATAACAAAGTGAATCAGTCATACATAAACATATGTTCCCATATGTCTTCCCTCTTGCGTCTCCCTCCCTCCCACCCTCCCCATCCCACCCCTCCAGGCTGTCACAAAGCACCGAGCCATGATAGTTGCTCTTAACCTAAGAGACTTGGTAGGAGGAAGATACAAATATTGATAAGTTTAGGAAATCAGTAAGGGTATATAAAAGTATCAACATCTATACCTTCCCTACACCAAGACTGTTAGTCCTCCTTTCCCCCATAATGTTGATATTACCTAGAACTTTAATTCTGGGTTATAATGGATATATGGCCTCTTTTTCTTTTCTTTGTCCCTAGCTTTTTAAAAAGATGACAAAAAAACTTTATAAAGTTATTCAGTCATCCTTGGTTCCACATGCCCTGCAACATCTCTTGTATGTTTCTTTTCTTACTTAAGCACTTCCTCCCAAAGCATTTTCACTATGAAACTTCATGTAGCAAACCCTCTGAGGCCTTGCATGCCTGAGCATGTTGCCATTACACCCTCATATTTACATACTAATTTGGCTGGACATAAAACTCCAAGTTCAATTTTTTTCCTTTAACATTTAAAAAATATTGTTATTTAGTCTACCTGCATCCATTGTTTCTACTGAGAAGTCTGTGTCAAATGGAATCACATTCTTTTGCAAATAATCTCTTTCTTCTCTCTGGAAGCTTTTATAATTTTCTTTTTTCACCTCAGATATCCTTTAATTTCACTCTAATTGTCTAGGTTTGGCGCTCTTGGTTTCCAAACTAGCTCTCTGGTTTGGCGTACTCAGCTCTTTTAGCTTGATGCTGATCAACTTTCTTTTCTTTAATTCTGAGAAATGTATCTTCATTATTTCTTCCAAGATTTCCTCCTCTCCATCTGTTTTTTCTTGGCTGCACTGTGTGGCATGAAGGATCTTAGTTCCCCAACCAGGGATCGAACCCTCAAACCCATGCCCCCTGCAGTGGGAGCGTGAAGTCTTAACCACTGGACCACCAGGGAAGACCCTCCTCATCATGTTTATTTTTCTCTCCTTCTGGGACTTGTACTTTCTGGATAATTGTCCTTCTATTCTATTGTCTGTATTCCTTCACTGTCATTTATATTTTTTCCTTTTTAGCTTTTCAGAGAGAATGCTCTACCTGATCTCTCCCTCATCATTTCATCCTTCATCATATGATTTACCCCATCTTTTATGGCTTTTCTCAATGGTTGTTTTTATATATAATAATATTTCTCTTTGTTTCTTTTTGCCATTTCCTCTTTCATAATGCCAGTAACTTTTCTTATATCCTTGTATATTTTTATTATGTGTATTCTCTGTCTGTGTGGTCCACTAATTCTGCTTCAGATGATCTATTTGTCTTCTGGGATGTCTCCTCCAGGGCTAGTGAGATCATGTCCCCTGGTGGAATTTGTCATTTTGTCTGGTAATATGCCAGCCTATGGTTTCAAGGAGAGCAAAGGAGGTGAGCCCCAGGCACCACCAAACCACAGCCAACTTCCCTTCCTTTGCTATCATCTGAGGTCAGAGCTTCCCTTCAGATCCTTGGGGAAGCACATTGATAGGGGTGGCTTCCAGGTTCTAATGAGCGTCCCCCGGGGGGCTTGTGGGGAAGCATGGAAGGGAGAAAGCCCAAGGCCAGAAGGGTCCACTCTTCTCCCCAAAGCCTCACCCAGCAAGAGTTTTGCAGCCCTGATATAACCCTGGTGAAGCCTGCACTAAAGTTGGGGTAGGACACTGACAACCCTGATAACTCCAGGAGTGGTGAGAACAAAGTGCACACTGCTCCCCTTGGATATCTTTTTTTTTTTTTTTTTTCGGTACGCGGGCCTCTCACTGTTGTGGCCTCTCCCGTTGCGGAGCACAGGCTCCAGACACGTAGGCTCAGCGGCCATGGCTCACGTGCCCAGCCGCTCCGCGGCATGTGGGATCTTCCCAGACCCTTGTCCCCTGCATCGGCAGGCGGACTCTCAACCACTGCGCCACCAGGGAAGCCCTGGATATCTTTTTATTGCCCCTCCAGCCACACTTAGCCCCTGCCCCCACCCTACACATGCACACACACTTACACACATGCATACACATGAATACACACCCACACACATGCATCTATATGAATACACACACCTGCACACATGCACAGGCACACATGCACACACACGCCCTGTACACAGACACACACAAGTTCAAAACAGCTATCATTCTCCTGAAGGGGGTACGGCTTCCTTGTTTTGTTTAATTTTGTTTTTTCCTGAAATTCTCACTCCTCTTTGAAGTTCCTTCAGGATTCGTATCAGAGAGGGAGAGCACAGCATGTGCTCCTTCACCATCTAAACCAAAGTTTGGCCCACGATGGACCTCAGGTCATCACCTGCTTTTACGAATGCATGTTTTATTGGAAGCCAGTCACTCATTCTTTTATATAGTATCTACGTCTGCTTTTGTGCTACAAGGACAGAAACAATAATTGCAGCAGAGACTATGTGGTCCTCAAAGCTTAAGATACTTGCTATTTGCCCTTTGCAGAAAAGTCTTGCCAACCCCTGACGTAGACCAAGGTCCTAAGTCCCAGCTTCCTGGAGAAGCTAGACTTCTAGTGTCATCAATTTTACCTTCACCAAGAGAGTTGCCATGGAGTCCACCATAGCAACGCCCTATCATCCCCTTTCAATGCCCAGCACCTCCCTGCCATCCAGGCACTATCGGTGATTCCAGTCCAGGGTGGGAGCCACTGAGAGCTCCTGGAACATCTCCCAAGGCTGAGCTGGGCACCCCTCGCAGTTCTCTCACCACCTCAGAGTATATGCCCGGTTTCTGAGCTAGCTGCACACCTCTGGGTGCCAGCAGGCAGAGCTTTCTTTCTTCCCACCCTTACTGAACGCGTTCCATTGAAGGAGTCCTTCCCTCTCCCTGGAAGAAATCAAGGGCACATCCATAGCTTAACTCTGAAGTCATAAAAGCTCTTCCAGGCACCTTGGGGTCATTGAACGGTCTGGTCCACTGTCATCTTCAAAGCCCTGAACTCATCCAACTTGGAGCTTCACTGAACCCCATCTTGGGTCAGACCCTGGCTTGGAAGCTGGAGGTGGGAGGGAGTAGCCTCCTCTACCATATTCTAGCTTCTCTTTGCTCACCACCTCCAAGAGTAAGGTTTAGGGGCCAGGGATATACTCCAAAGAATTTCTCACTCTCTGTCTCTTTCTCCTCAACAATTTTATGGGCTTGAGATGAGTGGTGAGCTAACGGTGGCCAAATAGGTTAGCTGGTCTCTTAGCATGTCCTGTGTGGGTGGTCCAGCACGTCACGCATATGTGGGGATACTTGGCAAGCATCATATCATTCCCAACATTTGGACCAGCCACAGCTGAGACAAGAAACTGGTTCTACTGTCTTGTAATTCAGAGTTCCAAGAACAGCCAGGGCTCCTCCTAAAATTCAAGGATTCCTTGCCATGTTCCAAATGCCTGGGTGGGTCCCGCTGAAGGTTCCGCTCAGGAGCTGGGGGTCGGGTCTGCCCTTCATCAGTGAATCTGGGTCTGAAAACTGGTTCAGGTCTGCAAACTGGACAAGGAGTGTGACCTTTTGGGGGCCAACCGTCCACAGCCCCCATCACCTACTCTTGATTTCTTCGGGTGGTCCAGACTGGGCAATAATCATATTGGCTGACCATTTGTTTTACCCCTAGAAGCACTGAGTACTAATAATCATCAAAATATTTCTCTATATAGAAAACAAACTTATGGTTACCAAAGGAGTGGGCGGGTAGGAGGGATACTGAAAAATAATCTGGAAAAGGACATATATTTTGGGTTGGCCAAAAAGGTCGTTCAGTTTCAAGTAAAAATAAAAGACACATTTTTCATTTTCACCAAGAACTTTATTTTATTTTATTTTTATTTTGGCTGCTTTGGGTCTTCGTTGCTGCGTGTGGGCTTTCTCTAGTGGTGGCGAGCAGGGGCTACTCTTCGTTGCAGTGCGCGGGCTTCTCATTGCAGTGGCTTCATTTGTTGCGGAGTAAGGGTTCTAGACGTGGCTTGCAGGCTCAGTAGTTGTGGCTCGCAGGCTCTAGATTGCAGGTTCAAGTAGTTGTGGCACACAGCCTTAACTGCTCCGTGGCATGTGTGATCTTCCCGGACCAGGGATCAAACCCGTGTGCCCTGCATTGGCAGGCGAATTCTTAACTGCTGCGCCACCGGGGAAGTCCCTTACCAAGAACTTTATTGAATGATGTATTTACTAACTGAACGAACTTTTTGGCCAACCCTATATATATATATATATATAAAATCTTTGCTGTACACCTGAAGCTAACACAATATTGTAAATCTACTATAGTTCAGTTAAAAAAAACAGAAATAATAAGAGTTCAGATGTTACCAAAAAATAAAATAAAATCAGACCACTTTGGTTTTTGTTTCTTGGTCATTTTTTTCTTCCACAGAAGGAAAGCCATGAGATTTAACATTTCCATGGAAGGAAGTTAGTGATCATGTTGGTAGATTCCTGGATTCCTGTAAGAACTATGTGTTTCCTGCAGTTTAGATCCAATAGTTTGATTGTAAGATTTGTTCTGAGCATAACCTATTGTGTACGTGAGGCAGGGAGGGAAAATTCCACTTCTTTCCGGACTTTTGAGACCCTGGGCCTTAGATTCATCATGTGTAAAATGAGAGGGTTGGTCTAAAATAGAGCTCCTCAAATGTGACTCTGGACATTGTGGACTGGATAATCCTTTGTTGTGAAGGACTGCCCTGTATATTGCAGTTTGCTTATCAGCATCCCTGTCTTCTACCCATGACGAGCCAGTAGCCTCCCTGGGATAATCTAGAGTGTCTCCAGACAGCACCGAATGTCCCCTGGGGGCGCACAATCTCCAACAATTGAAAACTACAGGTCCAGAAGGACTTTTTCATTCTCTCCTTGCACTTAAATTTGAAATGCATCAGAAGCTCCAGCAGTAGTCAGAGCCACGGTTGCATTTTGATATTTTATGTTTATTCAGGGAGACACTGTCTACTGAGAAATGCTAAGATATTTTCTATCTTCTCCCTCTTTATCACCATGACACCAAATTACTGCTCTGAAGTGAAAAAACAAACAAACATATCTCTCTACGGTTCGGACCTGTGCTGCCATCTGATGCTGTTCTTTTTTACAATAATTGCTCCCACTTCCTTCTGGTGCAGTAAGCGCCCACCTGGCTACATTGTTTCAGGCTACATTGTTTCATCCCCGTTGCCACAGGGAGTCCAGTTCTGTACAGCTTCTCCTACCGTCAGCCCTGGCCTGCAGAGAGGCATTGCCACTGAGCTTCTCAGGGATGGTGAGGCCCTCTTGACAGCACACGCCTTACGGCTTTGGTAAATGTGGGGTTTCCAGCCTTACATAGAATATCCAGGCTTGCGTGCCTACTTCTTTTTTTTTTTTTTCTTTTGGCCGCACCATGCGGCATGAGGGATCTTAGTTCCCCCCAACCAGGGATGGAACCCACACCCCTTGCAGTGGAAGCAGGGAGTCTTAGCCACTGGACTACCAGGGAAATCCTGTGTACCTACTTCTTTGAGCCTTATACCTGTACCTCCCACCGTCTACCATGGCAATCCTGGCATTTCTACCTCACTTACTGTGGACATTGCTACTAAGAGCCACACTAACAGCTTAACTGCCCCATTTCATGGTGTCCTTGCTAGAAATTAAGTCCTATAACCCTGGGAACTGTTCGATAAACTCTCCTTGGTCCAACGGTGTGTTCTGCCCTCCTTTGATCACCGTCCAGTCCCTGGCACGTTCTCCTGGTACATGCTGGCTGGGTTCCTTTCCGTGCGGTCTCTTTCCTCCCTTCTCAGCCCAGCCTGTCCCCACAAGGTCGTATGGTGACTTAGTCTAGTTATTTGCACAGTGGTCAGGAGAGGCTGGGGGGCCGCACGTTGTCTTGTTTGCATCTTCTTCAAGCAAGTGGGGTAGGCGTGAGGGTGAGCATTAGCCCTTAACAGGGAGGGATGGGCCACTTCTGGCTTGAGGGTTCAGGGGAAGCTGGGGATTCAAGAGTCTGCGGGGCAGGGGGTGTCCGCCCAGATGTTGCCATGCCGCATGGCAGAGTCTCCTGACCTGGGCACGGCAGATCTGCCTCATTGGAAACTGTACCCTCTTTAGAGCCGAGCTGCTCTCAGGATTAAGTCCCAGGCCTGGCACCCTGCCCTCCAGCTCTGCAGGGAGGTGGAAGCCTAGCTATCTTCCTTCACACCCCTTAGCTTCTCATGCCGATTCATCATTCTCAGCCTTTCACTGTCTTTCTCCCAAAGCTTCCATCAGGCTTAGCGATGGACACCTAATTCCACCATCCTTGTTGGTACAGTTGCCTTCCTAGTTCTCACATGCCTCATCTACCTCACCAGCCTGTGCATTCCTTTCCTTTCCACTGCTTCCCTCTTCCCCCGGTTAAAGTACAGCAGTCATTCTGCTACCTGGGCCAGGCTCTCTCTGCCACCAGTGTGACGCATCTTCATTGCCAGCTGGGTGACGGGTGACCCTGCTCCAAACTCCCCTGAGTGTCTCTTTCTCGGGCCACTTTTGGTACCAGCTGTTACAGGTTGGGATCCCCAGGAAGCAGAGCTTGGCATGGGGGAGGTTTATTAGGGAGAGTTCTTGGGGTCAACACCCACGGGAGAGAGAGGAAGGAGACAGGCTTGGGTGGAGGGATAAATCGGGCAGCAGTGGGGTTATCAGTGAAGGTCTGAGCTAATCCCATGGGTGGTTCTGGAAGATTGTCCTGAGTTGGGACAAAGGTTGGGTGTTTATACTTGTTTGTCAACCAGTCACTGGATGTGGGCAGGGAAGGAGGTGTGAGCTCAGGCAGGGGAATGTGTTCCTAAGCAATTCCAAAGAGGGCTGACGCCCAGGGCTATTCGCCACCACCCTGCACAGGGCTGGGGAGCAAGTCTCGGCAGGGCAGCACGGCCTCTCCCCAGAGAGGAAAACTGAGAACCAGAGCTAGAAAGAATTCCTGGAAGCTCAAAATGATTGCCAAAACCAAAGTCTAACTGAAGGGTTGCAATATAGAGAGACATTTTATGACATTTTAAAAAGAAGTAAAAGTAAGAAAAAGATGAGACCTGGAAAATGAAACCAAGCGCTTAGACATCCAACCCACAGAGAGAACAGAGAAAATGACATTATCGCACAAGTGAGATGAGAGAATTTTGTGAGCTGATGGACATGCCTCTCTAGATCGAAAGACCTCAAGGATCCAGGAAAATGAAGAGAAAAAAGACCCACGCCTACAACCATGGCTGAGGAGTTTTACAACAGCCAGAGTGAAAAGAAGATTTAAAGCTTCCCTGGAGACAAAAAAAAAAAACAGGCTGCCCACAAAGGAGTGAAATCAGACTGGCCTTGGGCTTCCCCCACCCCTTGAGGGTGGAGGTCAGAAGACCACACAGCCATGGCCTCCCAGGTAGGGGTGGGGAAGACTCCCAGCTGTGAATGTACGCTTGGCCAACCACCAGTGATGGGTTAAGAGGGAAGGCAGACTTTTTAGACAGGAAGGTCTCAGAAAAGTTACCTTCCACACCTTTCTTAGGAATCCATGTGAAGTTTCGCTCCAGCCAAACCAGGGAATAAAGCAAGAAAGTCGAAGGTCTGGGACCCAGGAGCACCTCTCTGCTCCCACAACCCTGACAGCACCTAGCACCCTGGGCTGACACCTCCGTGGGCCAGGCCCCAGGAGGAAGCTCGGGATGGGAGTGGCAGCCCCAGATGGCCCTGGACCCCTCGCTCGGTGGGTTCAGCCGCCCCCGCGTGGGGAAAGGAGCCCAGTGGCCTGGCTGAGCACTGGCCTGTCACTGTGACTGCCCAGCATCTGGTAGGCCTCGGGTGTGAGCTTCGCTGAAAGTGGCCAACAAGACCCGTTTCAGGGCTGGGAGCTCCACTTTGCATGGGGGTGCCGGGGCCCAGGAGCAGGCTGATGCTGGGGAAAGCCCTTGGCCTCTTTCCCCTTCTTGGGCTGATCCAGTGCCACTCTGTGCCTACCAACCGCCGTGTGAGGCATGACCAAGGGCTCAGGCCGGCAAAGACCAAGCCAGGGACTTGACCCCCCACTCACCAGGGCATGAAGGGAAGGTGGCTCTACCCCAATGCTCCCCAGAGGGTTGAGAGGGGCTGGGACTGGATTCCTGGTGCTCCGGGGCCCTGCTCACATCGTTTGTAGCGTCCCAGCACAACCTGATAACCTGGGTGAGCTCCTTTAGCAGTTTCGCGTTCAGAATACTCCCCTCCAGGAGCAGCTGGAAACCCCAGAAGGGCTTTCATCTCTAGCCTTGCGGGAGCAGGGCCAGTTGGTGGCAGCGAGGCTCTTCCAGGGTCTGTGTCCCCTCAGCGCCAGGATGCTGGCATCCACCGTGCTCCGGGGCAGGTGCGGGCCGAAGGCACATTGCTTTAGAAAGCAGCAAAAATAGCCCTGGGACTTGCCTGGTGGTCCAGTGGTTAGGACTATGCGCTTCCACTGCAGGGGGCATGGGTTTGATCCCTGGTCGGGGAACTAAGATCCCACATGCTGAGTGGCATGGCCAAAAAATAAATAAATATTAAAATATAATAATAGCCCTGGGGCTTCCCTGGTGGCGCAGTGGTTAAGAATCTGCCTGCCCATCCAGGGCACACGGGCTCGAGCCCTGGTCCAGGAAGATCCCACATGCCGTGGAGCAACTAAGCCCACGAGCCACAACTACTGAACCCGTGCACCACAACTACTGAAGCCTACGAGCCTAGAGCCCGTGCTCTGCAACAAGAGAAGCCACTGCAATGAGAAGCCCGTGCACTGCAACGAAGAGTAGCCCCCACTCATCACAACTAGAGAAAGCCCGCGCACAGCAACGAAGACCCAACGCAGCCAAAAATAAATAAAATGAATAAATTTATTTTAAAAATTAATAATAATAGCCCTGCCACCAGATAGACACGCCCCTCCAACCCAGGCAGAGCCGCAGCCTCTTCTCCCCGCATCTGACCAGCTTAGCAGAGAAAAGGTGGTCAGAGCCCACTGGGCCAGCTCAGGATGCAGACCTCTGTCCCTCCCCCCTATCCTGGGATATTCCCAGATGGCTTTTCTGCTCCCAGGATCTCTGTTCCCTGAGGCTGACGCCAGGGAGTGCACACCACCCAGGAGCCATCCCTACGCCTGCCAGGGACCGATGAGCTCCATCCCAGTGTGGGAGAAGCTGGGGTCGGGACTCAGGCCCAGGCAAGGTTTTTCCCTGCCCCTTCCTGACACACACCCTCAGACCCCCAGCCAGGGACCATCAGGTGCGGGTCCTGGGCAGTGGGGAGCACCCTTCTTCTCTAGACGCCAAGGTTCTGGCACCCTCCTGAGGCACAACCAGGGAGTGCAGTGGCCTGGAGGGAGGCTCGCCCCAGGAAGAAACTTAGCTCAGAGAGACAGGACCAGAGGATGCCGCCAAGAGCCACAGGACCGCCCTCCCCCCACTCCTTCAATAGCTACTTCTTGAGCATCTACTAAGTGCCAGGCACTGTTTAAGGCACTGGAAACTCAGCAGGGGATGAGACAGAGTCCCTAAGCCCATTGGAACCTGCCTTATATCTTCCTCCCTGTGCATTGAAAGACTGTGTCAATAAATGTCCACAGAAGTTACCCCAACACTGGAAAAACTCACAAAAACTATTACTATAACCAGCCCTTGCTGTCTTAGGCTGGGTCTCCCCAGAAGGCAGAGCCCGAGACCAGGACATGTATGTGGCAGCTGATTTGGGGGAGTGGTCCAGGGAGCAGGTGTGGGGAGCCAGGGAGAGTGGGACGGAACTGGAGATGAGCCAGCATGCCTACAGTCAGAAGCATCCATCGCCTCCCAGCGGGCGAGTCAAGACATTCGCTCTTGTTTGAGTGGGGTTTCTGTGGCTTGCAGTCAAAATCGTCCTAACACAAATGGGAGGAGACAGTATTAGTATTAGGAGTGAGCCCTCCACCCTTGTGGTGGGTGGCACATCTGCGGGCTTCACGAGATGCTTGGTAGAGTGTAGGAGAAACTCTGCTGTCAAACCGGGGACTTGTCACCACAATCAGAGCAGGGCCTAGGCAGAGGCCACCAGGAGTTTCCCCGGAGGCCATTATATAAAACAGAACTGGAATAAACCTGTTATAGAGCAGCCAGTATACTCCCCACCTTGATTCCTTAAATAACTGGTTAAGTATGAATTGGCCCACCCCCTGAAGCGCTGAAAAAGGAGAGAAAAAGAACTTCTTGATAACATTGCCTGTCTTTGCTGAGTATTTTTGCAAGGCATTTTCACTAGAAGTCATTGTCAGTTGAAAGTCAGAAATTCCAAACCAAAAGCTGCATGGGGTTGTGCTGGGTGTTGGCCGCAAGTAACTTATTTTATCATCTACATTGTAAACCCTAGAATGTGCCTCCCCAGTAGGTGTGGTTCAGAGAACTCCCTTCCCCCGGCTGGAACTCAGAGGAGACAGGACAGCAGCCTTAGCATGACAGAGTCAGCTGGAAGGAGCCTGGGTCCCTAACGCCACGGACAGTGGATACTAGGCCTGTCCAGATGACTCTGGACTTCCAGTTGAGTGAGAAAAAACTTCTAGCCTGTTTCAGCCGCTCTTTTTGAAGGCTTTGTAATTTCAGTTGAAATTATATCCAACTAGTACACAACCTGAAGCACGAATGAGAACTACAGAGAAGTAGGAAATGGTTACAAGGGTTTTTTTTCAGCCCCTGAAAGTGAATCTGTTTCTATAAACAATGTTGTTTTTGTTTTTGTTTTTTTTAAAGCAGCTTCTATATGGCCCAACTAAATACATGATGACTAAATATTTAAAGACTGGTTTGAAGGGGGAGCAAATTACTAGCCACCTGTGTCCATATTTCACAGTCCAACCCTCAAAGTTAAAAAAAAAAAAGTTTTTGCTGTACATATAGGATGGATAAACAACAAGGTCCTACTGTGTAGC
This sequence comes from Leucopleurus acutus, assembly GCF_964270905.1. Classification (NCBI taxonomy): domain Eukaryota; kingdom Metazoa; phylum Chordata; class Mammalia; order Artiodactyla; family Delphinidae; genus Leucopleurus; species Leucopleurus acutus. Next base: position 104,358,239 of record NC_139151.1, on the reverse strand, counting down.
ACAGGGAACTATAATCAATATTCTGTGATAAACCATAAGGAAAAAGAATATATGTATGTATAACTGAATCACTTTGCTGTACAGAAGAAATTAACACAACATTGTAAATCAACTATTCTTCAATAAAATTAAGGAAAAAAAGTGTTTGTTGTCTTGAGTTACGCCATGTGGTAATATTACACAACCCTCAAGCATAAGAAAACATGCGTGACATCATTAGTCATCAGGGAAATGAAAACTAAAACCACAATATCTTTTTTTTTTCGTATTCTTAAAAAATTTTTTTATTTATTTTTGGCTGCGTTGGGTCTTCGTTGCTGCGCCTGGGCTTTCTCTAGCTGCGGAGAGCAGGGGGCTACTCTTGTTGCAGAGCATGGGCTCTAGGTGCGCGGGCTTCAGTAGTTGTGGCTTGCGGGCTCCGGAGCGCAGGCTCAGTAGTTGTGGTGCACGGGCTTAGTTGCTCTGTGGCATGTGGGATCTTCCTGGACCAAGGTTCAAACCCGCGTCCCCTGCGTTGGCAGGCGGATTCTTAACCACTGTGCCTCCAGGGAAGTCCCCACAATACCTTTAGATTACACTACACACTCATTAGAAGAATCTGAGGCACTGCTAACACTTGGCACAGTCCAAGTGTTAGCAAGGATACAGAGCAACTGGAATTTTCGTCCTTTCCTGGTGGGAGTGTTAAAATGACTCAACCACTCTGAAACATTGTTTGTCTTAACTACTGAAGCTCCACTCCTAGGTATATATTTGTGATGGCTAATTTTATGTGTCAACTTGAGTAAGCCACAGTACCCAGATATTTGGTCAAATATTATTCTAGAGGTTTCTCTGAAGGTATTTTTTTTAGATGAGATTAACATTTAAATCAGTAGATGAGGGACTTCCCTGGTGGCACAGTGGTTAAGAATCCGCCTGCCAATGTAGGGGATGCAGGTTCGAACCCTGGTCCAGGAAGATCCCACATGCCACAGAGCAACTAAGCCCGTGCGCCACAACTACTGAGCCTGTGCCCTAGAGCCCGAGTGCTGCAACTACTGAGCCAGCGTGCTGCAGCTATTGAAGCCCTCACGCCTAGAGCCCTTGCTCCACAACAAGAGAAGCCACTGCTCGCTGCAAGTAGAGAAAGCCCATGCGCAGCAGCGAGGACCCAAAGCAGCCAAAACTAAATAAATAAATTTTAAAACAAACAAATAAATAAATAAATCAGCAGACAATGAATAAATCAGATTACTCTCAGCTTCTGAAATAGTCCCATAACAACAGAGACCCTACTTCTCCTTTTGGAATTGTTTTTTAGGTCACTTGCATGTGCACAGGCAATGGACTCTACAATTTCAATACATTGAATGTGTTGACATTTCTATACAATTGACTTTGTATATGTTGCATGTGTGCTTGAAAAGAAAGTGTATTCTGTGGTTGTTTGGCTTTTCCATATCATTCTGATTGTTTTCTCTGCCTGGTCTATCAATTACTAAGAGAAATGTGTTAAAATATCCTACTACAGGGGCTTCCCTGGTGGCGCAGTGGTTGAGAGTCTGCCTGCCGATGCAGGGGACGCGGGTTCATGCCCCTGTCCAAGTGGATCCCACGTGCCGCGGAGTGGCTGGGCCCGTGAGCCGTGGCGGCTGGGCTTGCGCGTCCAGAGCCTGTGCTCCACGTTGGGAGAGGCCGTGGCAGTGAGAGGCCCGCATACCCCCCCCCCAAAAAAAATTCCTACTATAGACTGGGAGAAAATATAAATGAAACAAGATTGGCAAACACACACATTCATGCGCGCACACACACACACACACATAATGATTGCAGTTTTGTCTATTTCTCATTATAATTCCATCATGTTTTGCTTCATATAGTTTGAGGCCATGATACTAGACGCATATACAAATTTAGAATTTTTATAACTTCCAGATAAATATTGAGCCTTTTCATATTAACAAAATTCCCTTTATTTTTTTTTTAAGTTTTACTTTATTTTACTTTTGGCTTTAAAGTGCTTCTGGCCTGATGGTAATGTAACTGCACTAACTTTCTTTTAGTTAGTGCCTGCACAGCATGTCTTTTCCATCCTTTTACTTTCAACCTCTCTATATCCTTATGCATGAAGTGTGTTTCTTATAAATAGAATATCATTTAATGTTCTTTCATTTGTCATTTTGACATCCTGTGTCTTTTAAACAGAGCCTTTTTTTTTTTTTTTTTTTTTTGCCGTACGCGGGCCTCTCACTGTTGTGGCCTCTCCCGTTGCGGTTGTGGCCTCTCCCGTTGCGGAGCACAGGTTCTGGACGCGCAGGCTCAGCGGCCATGGCTCACGGGCCCAGCCGTTCCACGGCATGTGGGATCTTCCCGGACCGGGGCACGAACCCGCGTCCCCTGCATCAGCAGGCGGACTCTCAACCACTGCGCCAACAGGGAAGCCCTATCCTTATGCATGAAGTCTGTTTCTTATAAATAGAATATAATTTAATGTTCTTTCATTTGTCATTTTGACATCCTGTGTCTTTTAAATAGAGCCTTTAAGTCTATTTACTTTTTTTGACCTAAACTTTTCCTTTGGAGATAAGATAACATCTTGCAAAACTGTAGTGTGACATCACACCCAGGATATTAACAATGATACAATCTACCCATCTTGTTCAGATTGCCCTGGTTTTAGTTCGGCTCATGTGTGAGTGTCTGTGTATGTGTGTGTGTGTGTGTGCCTAATTCTATGCAGTTTTATCACCTGTGTAGGTTCACGTAGCCACCACCACAGTCAGGACCCTGAACAGTTCCTCACCACTTGCTCTGTTACCTCATCTTTTATGACCACACCACTCCCCTTCCCCACCACCCTCTCCTGTCCTTAATCTCTGGCAACCACACTCTGTCCTCCATTTCTTTTTCTCTTTTTTCAATAAATTTATTTATTTATTTATATTTTTGGCTGCGCTGGGTCTTCATTGCTGTGCATGGGCTTTCTCTAGTTGCAGCGAGCAGGGGCTACTCTCCGTTGCGGTGCGCGGACTTCTCATTGTGGTGGCTTCTCTTGTTGCGGAGCACGGGCTCTAGGGCTCTAGGCATGCGGGCTTCAGTAGCTGCAGGACGTGGGCTCAGTAGTTGCAGTTCACAGGCTCTAGAGCACAGGCTCAGTAGTTGTGGTGCACGGGCTTACTTGCTCCACGGCATGTGGGATCATCCCGGATTGGCAGGCAGATTCTTAACCACTGCGCCACCAGAGAAGTCCTGTCCTCCATTTCTATAATTTGGTCACGACAAGAATGTTATATAAATGGAATCAAATAGTATGCAAGCTTTTGGGATTAGCTTTTCTTTTCATTTAGCACAATTCTCTAGATTCCAGTTGTCCTGTGTATCAGTGGTTCATTCCTTTTTATTGCTGAGTCGTATTCCTTGGTATGTTTAACCACTCACCCATTGAAGGATATCTGGGTTAGTTCCACTTTGGGGCTGTTATCAATAAGGCTGCTATAAACATTCATATACAGGTGTTTCGTGTGTGACAGCAAATTTCCATTTCTTTGGGATAAATGCCCCAAAGCGCAATGGCTGGGCTGTACGATAATTTGCATGTTTAGATTTACCTGAACCTGCCAAACTGTTTCCAGTTTGTAAACGCACCAATTTACATTCCCACCAGCAATACATGCGTAATCCAGCTTCATCAATTCCTTGCCAGGATTTAGTGCTGTCACTATTTTTTTAGCCACTCTGATAAATGTGTAGTGATTTTTTTAATATATTTATTTATTGGCTGCGTCGGGTCTTAGTTGCAGCATGCACAGACACAGGCTCTATGCTCATTGCGGTGCTCAGGCTTCTCTCTAGTCGTGGCGCTGGGGCTTAGTCCCACGCGGCATGTGGGATCTTAGTTCCCCAACCAGAGATGGAACTGGCGTCCCCTGCATTGCAGGATGGATTCTTAACCACTGGACCACCAGGGAAGTGTCTGTAGTGATATCTCATTGTGGCTTTAATTTGCATTTGCTTAGTGGCTGATGAAGTTGAGTATATTTTCATGTGCTTATCTTCCATCTGTATCATCCTCAGTGAACTGTCTCTTCATGTCTTACCCATTTTCAAGTAGAATTGCTGGGGTTTTTACCTGTTGAGTTTTAAGAGTTTTTTACATATTCTAGATACTAGTTTTTAGTTGCATATATGGTTTGCAAATATTTTCTCCCACTTATAATTAGTCTTTTCATCCTCTTAATAGGGCATTGTGCAGAGCAAACTTTTTCATTTTTATGAGGTCCAATTTATCGATTTTTCCTTTTGTGGGTCACGTTTTTAGTGTCAAGTCTAAGAACTCTTTGCCTGGCCCTAGATTCTGAACATTTTCTCCCATTTGGGGGCCTATGGCAGTCTAATTGCTTCAGCACCCCTGGTTGAAAAGCGATCTTTCCTCCGTTGAATTGTTTTTGCCTCTTCGTAAAGAATCAGTTGGGCATATTTGTGAGGATAGTCTATTTACATTCAGTTTAATTGCTAATATAGATCCGTGTTTCCACCTGTCTTATTTTGTGCTATTTGCCCTGCCTGTTCTGTTCTCTTTCATTTCTTTCTTGCCTTCCTTTGGATTGGTTGAGTATTTTTTTCCATGTTTCTTGACTCTTAGTTTATATGACATACGCTCTGTTTCTAGTCGTCTACGGTTACCCTGGACACGACTCACATGGTCACCTCTTGACTTGCTTGCTTTCTCGTATCTCTGTTCTGCTTGTGATCATTCACCTTCTGCCTGAAAGCATTGGTGGCTGATGGCAAACTGACCCCAAGTCCTTCCCGTTGTCCTGCACAAGCCCCTCTGCAAGGTGAATTTGCCCCTTGTCCCATCAAGAGCTAAAGAACGTCTCTACCTCCTGTGATCTGGGCTTGGCAGCGTGGTTTACCGTGGTCAATGGAATATTAACAAAAGTGACACCAGCAGGGGTCTGAGAAGCACTTCCGCGTTGAGGCCTGCTCTCTCCTACCGCTGGAAAACTTCCACATTATCCAGTTCCGGGCAGGCCTCTGAGAGAATAAGGGGTCATGTTGATGGAGGTCCCAGGCATCTCACTGAGGCCCAGGTGGTGACAATGAGGGAAACCTGGACCATCCAGCCCCAGGTGACTTGGCCCAGACCAGAAGAGATATCTGACCAAGCCACGGAACTGGCAGGAATAAGACATGAGAGTTGTTTCAAACCACTACGTGTTGGGGTGGTTTGTTACGTAGCAAACAACGAATATGGTTACATCCATTACTCTATATAAAATAGATAAACAACAGGACCCACTGTATAGCACAGGGAACTATATTCAATATCTTGTAATAACCTAAATGGAAAAGAATCTGAAAAAGAATATATATGTACGTATAACTGAATCCCTTTGCTGTACGCCTGAAATTAACACATTGTAAATCTACTAAACTTCAACAAATAAATAAATAAATAAATATTTTTTAAAAGAATAACAACAACGGGCTTCCCTGGTGGCGCAGTGGTTGAGAGTCCGCCTGCCGATGCAGGGGACAGGGGTTTGTGCCCCGGTCCGGGAAGATCCCACGTGCTGCGGAGCGGCTGGGCCCGTGAGCCATGGCCACTGAGCCTGCGCGTCCGGAGCCTGTGCTCCGCAACGGGAGAGGCCACAACAGTGAGAGGCCCGCGTACCGCAAAAAATAAAAAAATAACAACAAATGTGGGAAAAGAAGAAGACGATAATAATAATGCAGCCCCTTCTCTCCAAAGGCTCCACATCACAGAATAGGGAAGCAGATGTGTAAACGAGCATCCTAACACAAAATAAAATGTGCCCTTGAAAACCGGAGGCCCAGGCAGTGCTTTGGATGCATAGAGGTGGAGCAGCAAGGGCCACCCTGACAGCTGGTACAAACTGCTGGTTTACAAAGTGACACTGTCAATCCGTGCATCTCACACCTTGACCAGAGCGAATGCTGAGCAGCTGCATTGGTCACTTGAACATGGCTCAGGCCAGTGCCAGGCTGCTGGGATCAACCCTTGTAGGAAGACCAAGTGGTGTTCTAGGTCAGAGGGCATCGGGGCAGTCATGGAAGAACTTCGCTACGTGAGAAAAGATGTTCAGGTGTAGGAATGCCGTGTGTGGGGAAGGACAGATGTTCCAGCAGATGGTTCTCCCCAAAGTGGGTGGGCTTCATCTGATCCACTGAGGGCCTCCATAGTACAAAAAGTCAGGGGAAGGTTGAATTCACTTCCTGCCTGATTGCTTCAGGTGGACGTCGATCTCCTGCCCTCAGCATTCCTGGTTCTCGCGCCTTCTGAGCTGGACTGGAATCTATAATATTGGGGTTGGGCAAAAAATCAATATATGGGCTTCCCTGGTGGCGCAGTGGTTGAGAATCTGCCTGCTAATGCAGGGGACACAGATTCGAGCCCTGGTCTGGGAGGATCCCACATGCCGCGGAGCAACTAGGCCCGTGAGCCACAACTACTGAGCCTGCGCATCTGGAGCCTGTGCTCCGCAGCAAGAGAGGCCACGATAGTGAGAGGCCCGCGCACCGCGATGAAGAGTGGCCCCCACTTGCCGCAACTAGAGAAAGCCCTCACACAGAAACGAAGACCCAACACAGCCAAAATAAATTAATTAATTAATAAACTCCTACCCCCAACATCTTCTAAAAAAAAAACAAAAATCAGCCTATTACGGAAAACCCCAAATGAAGTTTTTGGCCAACGCAATGCATCAGCCCTCAGCTCTCAAACCTTCAAACCACACCACTGGCTTTCCTGGGCCTCAGCCTGTAGACGACAGACTGTGGGACTTCTCAGCCTCCATAATCATGTAATAAATCTTATCTATGTATATCTCTCCTACTGTTTCTGTTTCTCCAGAGAACACTGACTAATACACTATTTAAACAGAAGAATCACCTATCGAGGGCTGTCTATGAGAAGATAGCTTTTCGACCTGTTGTGATTAGAACAATCCATTTGGTTTTCATTCTTAAATAACGTGTTGATCTTAAAAACTGAATAATAAAAAACTCGATTTAAAAATCTTTACTTGGAGAGAAAATCGCAACGGAGTAATATTTCTTTGTTTCGTTCTACACACAAGTGCAGAATGATGACTGGCTGAAAATGTCAAACTTCAGGTTTTGCTAGAGGTCAACTGACCATCAGTTTTTTTTTTCCTCTTGTTCAGTTGCTTATTTGTACAAAATGTATGGTGAAAGAAGACATGCCGCTTTCTCAAGATGTTGAGATTGCCCTGAAGCTAAGGGTGGCAATAACATCTGCAGAGCTGGGTTCTTACAAAAATTGTGTTCAACCATTTATTGAGCACTTATTATGGGCCAGGCACTGAGCTAAATGTCTTAGATGTATTTTCTTGTTGGGGTATCAAGATCTGGATGACACAGCAAGTAAGGGGCAAGTCGAGCTCATCAGCTGCTCTTCAACATGAATGAGCTGCGTGGAAAAACTAATCATTGGAATGTACATGGGGGTGTTTGGCCACGCTGGGTTTGCAATCAGGAATTGGGATCATCAAAGGAAAGATTCCTGTTTGAAGGATGTGCCTTTGTCCCAAGCACTAATCAACACTTCTTCTGCGTGGCCTCAGAGAAGACACCAAACCTCAAGCAAAGGAACCAGAAAACCTCTGGAAAGTAGCTCATTAAACCTCAGAGCACCTGCCTTGCTTTGTGAAGCTTAAAATCTGCTCCACGTTCATCCCACGCTGGGGCTGGAAGGTGCTGGCCTGGTACCAACTCTGTAGTAGTTATCTATTGCTGCCTAACAAATGACCTCAAAATTCAGCTACTTAAAACAGTAAGCATTTATTATCTCCATTTCTGAGTCCGAAATTTGGAAGTGGTTTGGCCGGGCAGCTGCTGCCCAGGGTCTCTGTTTTAAATACAGGTTTTATGATTATTTAGGCATAACGAGGCCAACAGATCAAGAGGCAACTACCATCGAAAAGAGAGTTTGTTTCTCACAGATCCCAGGAGAGCGAGGCATTGCCACGCTGGGGTTGGGGGTTGGCGGCCTGAAGACGCACCAGGGTCGATCAAGAGGCAGAGAAAGATGGGGAACTGTGGGCAGAAGTCTTTATTGTGGTTCCCATGGAAAGAAACGGGCAAGGCAGGGTAAGGAGTCCCTTCTAGACAGTTTGCTCACATGGATGGTGATTTAGTGCTGGCTTTGGCACGAAGCCTCAGTTCCTTATCACCAGGGCTGCTTGAGTGTCTTCATGATGGGTGTCTGGTGACCCAAGAGCGGGAGTCAGGAGCAAGCCACAGAACCTTCCACGACCTCGTCCTGCACATCCCGCAACCATCTCTTCCACACATGTGATTAGAAACAGGTCACTAAGTCCAGTCACACTCAAGGGGTAGGAGATCGGTTCCAAATTCTGAGGGGAAAATCGTCAAGGGGTTTGTGTACATATTTGGAAACTATCACAGTCTCTTTCAGCTGAAGTCACAGAAACTCAACTCAACTTATGTCTGGGGCCACATAAACAAACCAGGGGAAGGAGAGAGTGGATCTGGCCTCTTGGGGACTGGAACTGTGGCCTAAAAACACTCATTCTCTCTCTCACTCTCTCTCTCTCTCGCTCGCTCTCTCTCTCTCTCTCTCTCTCACACACACACACACACACACACACACACACACACGCACACACGCACACATGCTCCACTCTCTCAGCTGTAACCAACCCCACAGTCTGCTCCAAAGTCACATCCTCACAGACTCTTGTACAGAAAAGCAAGCTCTGGCCGCAGAGGGAGCTCCTGGCGCCTGGCCAGCGCTGTCCAGGCTGGGTCGGGAGGGACTCTGATGGGCCCGGCTCCCTGCGAGGGCTCACACCTTGGACCACGCACTGTGCCTGGGGCTGGGGCTTGGTGACTAGCTGGGCTTGGGTCACATGTGTCTGGAGGACAGGGCCTGGTACCGGCAGGGGATGATGGGGGCTGGCAGGGCTGGAGGAGGAGATGCACACAGACATTGCCAGGTCAGAGCTGAGCGGCCATCCCAGTTGTGTGTCTAACTCTGCCTTGGCCGAATTTATGAGCCAAAGTCCCAGTTGCCCTATTTTTGGAATAACAGGAAACAGCCACTGCTTCAAACTCTCAGAATGGTAACTTTCCATAGGTGTGGCCTAACCCGTAGGTCTATCTGAAGACTTAAACGTACTGAGCCTGAACCTTTGAGAAGCCACCACTCTCTCACTGTTGGCACCCTTTTGAGCCAGAACCCAGTCATGGATGCAGCCGATGGGTGAGCCAAAAGCCTTCGTTTTATTTTCTCCCCTGGGTGCTTCTCTTAAGAACACGGCTCATGCAAATAGGTTGAAGGGACGGCAAGCAAAGCTCGCGGGATCCTGGGCTACCTTCCTGACCTTGTGGAAAATCCCATCTGGAGATGCAAAGGCACCCCCGGTCCAAACAAAGTCTTCCAATGGGAAGATGTGGAGTTCAAGTTTTGTTGCCGAAAGCACTTCCTGGACAAACCCTCAGCAGTTCTTGGGGGTAAACGTCTCCATAGGGTCGGTGAGTGGAGCCTCCCAGGTGTTCACGCTCCCCCTGGTTTCATCTCCGCATGTTTGCGGAGCTGGTTTCCAGCCTCTCAGCCATGAAAGCAAACAGCAAAGCAGGCCAGTGGCTGGACGTGACCTGGACTCTTGCTTCTAAAATTCCCGTGGCTTTGACTTGACTGCAATCAGGATAGTTAACATTGTGCTAACATTAACATTTTAAATAACCACTTCGTTGATGACTAGATTCGTCCAGAGCACGTTTGAGAGCATTTTCTGGGGCTCTTAGGGAAAAATGTAGGCTTGGCAGGCAGTCTGCCTGGGTGCAAATTCCAGCTCTGACCTCAGTTTTCTCACCTGTACAATGGAAGTTTTAAGAGCCGCTAAGTGTCTGGCACATAGAAGGCACTTGGTAAACGGTGTGGCACTCTGTGACTGCCCGGAATGTCAGAAGAGGAAACGGGCCCAGAGAGGTTGTACATCTGGGGAAGGGCAGCCAGGGATTCCGACCTCCAGGGTAGGGAAGAGAGCCCACCGGCAGCTCACCAAGTGGGCTGGAGAGGGGGAATGGAGCCCAAACCAGAGCCAGTTGGGACCTTGACAGAGCCAGGAGAAGGTGGTGAAGGCCAGAGGCAAGGCTAAGAAGGACTGAGCTAACATTCCCGCAGCCTCTGGCATGGCTGGGGAGCGAGGCCCACGGGCCAAGATCCGGACTCGAGGCCTCAAAGCAGCCCCGGTTCTACCCCTGACGTCTGGGGTGACTTCCTGCACCCCTCATCCCCACCCTCCCCAGGCTGGTACCCCAGGGGAGACTCTTGAGTCCCAGAGCTGCCACTAAAGGGCAAACCCTTGCAGGAACTGATGCCAGCACCCTAGATTCCACCTCTTCTGACCCAGCAGCAGCCGGTTAAGGACGAGGAGCTCCCAGGAGGACCGGCGTTTTGAGTCTGTAACCGCCATGTCCCTCCTCCCAAGCTGGGGAGCAAACCCAGTCACCAGTCTTTAAATGTTCCAGCCTTTATACTGGAACCTGTCCCACTTCTACCCTGAGAGGGTAGAAGCCTAACCTTTCTCTTAGGGCTCCTGTCCCCCTATAATTAGGGTGGGGCCACCAGAGTTACCAGCTGCCTGCTGGTAACTGCAGCCACTCTGGTTCACGCTGGGAGAGTTGTTACAAGCACAGGCTCTGAGGCCAGAGAGCCTGGGTTCGAAACCTGGCTTGGCCTCCTTAGCAGCTGCATGTCCTTGAGGAGGTTACTTCTACCTCACCCTGCCTCGATTTCCTCATCTGTAAAATGGGGATATTAATAGCATCCACTGGGTGGATTCTTTTGTGAGGATTAAATGAGGAAATACATGTAAAATGCTTGGGGCATTGCTTGGAGGAAGCTCAGTCCCGGGGTCACTTGTCACCTCTCCAGCTGGAGGGGCTCCCAGTCTCTCCCCCACCTGGTGATCTCATCACCCCCATCCTTGCTGCCCCACCTTGCACCAGACGCCCAAACTGGGGCCCTGCCAGTCCCCGGAGTCCCTCCTCTCAGCGGCAGGGGCCTCTTCTAGCCACCTTCTTGGGGTCACGGAGCCGCGCAATCAAAAGCACTCAGCCCAGTCACCCCAAAGAATGTGGAAGCAGTTGGTTGCAGGAAGGTTTTTTTCTTTCTTTTTTTTTAAAATTTATTTTTGGGCCGCACTGCACGGCATGTGGGACTTTAGTTCCCTGACCAAAGAGCGAACCCCCGCCCCCTGCAGTGGAAGCGTGGAGTCCTAACCACTGGACCACCAAGGAAGCCCCAGGAAGTTTTCAAAAGAGTAACTTTCCTCCCACTGTCCCGAGACCTGCAGGACGCCTGCGTGTCCCCCAAGCCTGCTCTGTGGACTCGCTTGGCCACTGTCCCCTCTACCTGTGCCGTGAACCCCCGTGGCCCAATCTCTGCCTCCAGGGCAATGGGGGCTCAGGTTCTACGCTGTCCTCTTGGAGACCAGTGGGCCTTCCTGGGGGTTTCCCACCCAAAGAAACCAAAACTGCCCAGCAGCCCCCAAAATCTAATGCACAAAAGACCCTCTTCCCCAGGCTTCTGCTGGAGGGTCTCAGGCAGAGGCTCCTTTAAGGGGCAGCCAGGCACCCAGACCAGGAGCATCAGGCCCAGGACATCCCCTCGGCCCACCCGCTCACTTGCCCATGAACCCGGGAAGTCATTCCGCTCTCCAGGCCTCTGCTTCCCTGTCTGTAAGGTGAGTGTGTAGACTTAGGTGATGCCTGAGGCTCCCTGAGCGCTTACAGGCTCAGATTTCTAAGAGTCCTCCTTTCTGCTCAAAAGCCTGCGGTGACCCCTGTGCCCCAGGGTCAACTCCAAGTCCTTGGCCTGGCAGGCAAGGCCTCCACAGTGGCCACCAGTGCCGCTGCCCACCCGCCGGAGCCCCTGGCACCTGCCTGGGCCCAAGTCACTCTTGCTCCTGAAAATGGCCGCCTGCCCACTCCTTCGGCCCCAGCCCCCTCCCTTCCTCCCTTTCCGAGGACCACCTAGGAGTTCCTCAGCCCTGGGTTTGAATTCCAGCTCTCCCGTTGATAAGCTGTGTGGCCTTGGACAAGCTGCCTTCCCTCTCTGAGTCTGGGTTTCCTCCCTTGAGGGGGTTAAGTGCGAGAAGTCCCCAGTGTGGGGCCAGAATGGAGCGGGGCCACCAGGTCTGTGAACTGGGACCGGCCTGTGATAGGAGACCCTTATGAAACAGGGTCAGTTGTTGGGGGTGAGGGGGGCACTACTGAGGCCCTGCGGCCTCCCCCATGGAGGTAGAGTGTCCCAGACACAAAGAGGCAGCTCTTGCTGGTGTTTGCACACCCATTTCCTGACGGGTAAAGGTGAGTCAGCACCTCCCCTGGGGGCGGGGGAGACAGAAATTAACCTGATCGGCTCTCTGACCTCAAAGGAGGAGGGTTGGAGCCAAGACCACTGGGCAGGCCAGACTCCACAGAGTGGAGCTACAGGAGAAGGGGAAGTGCCCAGGGCACCTGGCCACAGCGGAGGGGCAGCGAGCTGAGGGCTGAAGGGGCGTGGCCATGGGGGTGGCGGGAGAGTGGGGGGCCGGAGGAGACCACAGGGACAAAGGCTGGCAGGGGCGGGAGGGCTGGGCTGTCCGGAGAGCTGAGAGCAGCTCTAAGGGTGAACCAGGCAAGGGGGTGGGGAATGTTCTGGAGACCGAAGAGTTCATTTCTAGGAGGGTCTGGCAGGCTCCTCAGGCTGCGGACTTTGCAGCAAGAAGTCATGAGAGCTCTGCACTGGGAGTGCCAGGCATTCTGGAATTATCTGACTCCACGTTGTCCAAAGAGCCAGCGGGAGGGGCCGGACAGGCTGAGGGTGCCACAGAAGGCAGGAGGCAGTCACAGTCTTTCGGGAGGGGAGAGATGGGCTGGGAGCGGGCAGGTGGCAGGGTGCTCCCGCCAAGGGCTGACAGAGGCTCTGGGAGCTGGAGGAGACCCTTGACCGCGCCCCCCACCCCCCACTCCCGGCTTCCCAAGCAGCAGGATGAGCCCAGAGCTCCCAGGCCTGCCTTCAGCCCTACACCTGGGCCCTGCCTGCAGGTGACTGTGGGGGACACAAGAGAATGGACAGCATCAACACTCACTCGGGTGAAACACCCGAGCATGCGTGTCACTCCCAAGCGGCACGTGTGCACAGCACCTGAGTGTGCAGAGACCAAGCGCCCTGCCTGTGGCGGACGACAGAACTCATCACACAGACGTCAGGGACTGTCTGTTCCCTGCACGGCGCCCCTTCTCCCAGATGGAGATGGTTCCCAGGTTGCCATAACCATGAGTACCCCTGGGGGGGGTCAACCCCCTCCTGCAGGAAGTTGTCCAGGGTAGATCTCTGAGGTTTGGGATCTCATCTTCCTCTCTGGACTTGGAACTCCTCTTTGTCTCCCGGCAGCTCTGGGGACCTGCGGCTTTTCCAGGGCCCAGCCCAGCCCTCACCTTCCGAGACGCAGCCTGGGAAGGGGCAGAGGGCCCCCTGTGGCCACCCGGTCCCTCAGTGAGCACAGCACAGCTTTCCTCTCACCATGTTTATTGGTCCCAAGGGCAGCCCGTCTGCCAGGGGAGGCCAAGCAGGTTCATATCTTGCGGCTTCCAAAGACGGGGCGGTTCACGTGCTCCGGGGAGGCCAGGAAGGCCTGCAGCTTGGGCCGGGCGCTGAGGCGGGCCACGTAGGCCGAGAGCAGGGGGAAGGAGTCCAGGCAGCCGGGGACCAGGACCTGGTGACTCAGCAGCAGGTCCAGCAGGTTGTAGTCTGCGAAGGAGATCTGCAGGACAGGGGGCGGGAGGGGGTTTGAATGGGGTCAAGAGAGAGGGGGGCTACTGGGGGTCAGAACTCTGACTACTCCAGTGAACCAGTCAGGTCCCTGCTCTGGTCTCAGTTTGCCCTTCTGAGAAATGGACCTACAACGGGCTGGACCCAGCACTCACCTGGTCGCCCACGATGAAGGCCTGGCCCCCTCGGTTCTGGGACAGCAGGCTCTCAAAAGGCTTCAGGTGCCCCGGCAGCTCCAGAACATACTGGGCCTCCTCCTGTGAAAGGGAGCGCTGCCCGTGGCAGCCCGGGCGGCCCCCCAGCGCCGGCCCTGAGTGCAAGCCCGGCCTGCTCACGTGGCCGCGATGAATGATGCGGCTGCAGTGCCTGCGGAGGTCCTCCACGCCGTCATTCACCATGTCCACCAGCGCCGCCTCTCGCTGGTCTTTGCCGTAGAGCCCTGGGTCAGCGGCCAGGCAGAGGGTCAGGTTCTGTCCAGGCTGGGGCCCTGCTGCTCCCCTCTCCCCCAGAAGCCTGCAGGCCTCAGGGCTGGGAAACCAGGTCCCCTGCGTTGGAGGGTCGTCTTTGCCCAACTCTGCTGCTCCCATCTCCACGAGCCCAAGGAACACACCCAGCAGAAGCCCACGCTTGTCTTTGAGACCACACCCTGGGTCCCTGGGAGTCAGAAATTCCCTGCCCACATCGCCCCAAGCCCTTCCTTCAGGTTGTCCCCCTGCAAGTGTGGGCCAAGCCTCTGATCATGCTTCCCTAGGCCAGAGGAGTGGCCGCTTGCGGGGCCTGGACAGCACTTGGCTCTGCAGACTGGTGTGTCCCTCGGAGTGCAGGAGAGCGTGGGGCGAGAGACGGGGAAGCAGGCCGCGGCTGGAGGCCTCTGTCCTCTCACCCTGGGGCTGCAGAAGTTAGGGTGGGCCTGGGCCTGGCTCATCCCACTGGTCTTCTGTCCTCCTGGGACACCCCCCTCCCCACCAAGATAGCCAATGAAGAGGCAGCCACCTCCCTAAGCCACATTCCCGCCACCCTTGAAACAGGCCACAGGCCTGCTCACTGTGTGCATGGGTTTTCCAGATTCAGGTGAGGCCAGAGCAGGAAGAAACGGGCAGGAGGTCTACTCTGAAGCTCCTGGGCACACCCACAGTGGCTCTAGCCCATAGCAGCACACACGGGGCGGCTGGTGGCTGCCTCTGAGCTGTCATCCAGGAAACAGGCACAGTGAACCCATGTGGTGCTGACTGGCTAGAGGGTAGCCAGACCTGTATGGCCCCTGCCCGGGGGGACCGGCAGCCCCAGCCCTATAACCCAGAGCCCTCCTAACCCAGGCCCTGCCCCTTCCTCTTGGGCCATGTGGCCTGCCCTCCAGCCACAGGACCGGTGGCAGCAACTCAGGCCCCAGGACATCTTGGCGGGACCCTTCAGGTGTTTTTCTGGACTGGGCTGCCTTCGACCTCAGGACTCACCAAAGGAGCGGCCCAGGTGTCGCAGGATGGCATTGGACTGGTACAGAATGAGGTCTCCATCCTGGAACTTGGGGAGCTGCCCGTACAGCTGGGAGGGGGAAGGGCTCGGTGAGGGACGCTGAGCTCAGCTGCCCCGCACCCTCGTGCTGCCCCGTAAAGGCCCAAATGCTGCCTCAGCACAGTCACTCACACAGGAGGCCTTGAGTGGGCCCTGCAACCAGGACTCCTTGGTCACCACCTCCTCCTTCCAGCTCTGGCCCTGGTCGGCCAGCAGCATGCGCAGGGCCTCGCAGCGCCCTGGGGGAGGGGAGGACGGGGTGTGGGGATGGGCAGAGACCCCAGCCTCGCAGCGCCCTGGGGAAGTCAGGAGTATGGGAACTGGACTCAGGGACAGGACAAACTCTAGCCTCCGAGCCTGCTGCGGAGCAGATGGACCGTGGAGAAAGGGTGGAGCCCCCGGCGTGTCTTGCGGGGGGCGGGGGGGAGGACAGGGAGGCTGACCCAGCCCACAGCGCCCCAGGAAGGGACCAGAGACGATGGATAGAGCGCCCTGCCCTTGTCCCCAGAGAGGATGAGGCCCGAGCCCGAGATCCCGGCCCCGCCCCCCGAGGGGGTCCCGCCTCCGTCTCAGCGTCCGCCTCCGCCTCCGCCGCGGGCTGTCCAGACTGGAGGTCTTGCTGGGACCCCTGTCTATGCCCTTCGCCCTCCTAAAGGAGCAGCGGCCGCACCTCGGGTCGGGAAGTAGACGATGGTGTAGGGCGGCACTAGGAGAGACAGACAGACAGGACGATGAAGGAGGACCCCCGCAGGCAGGCAGTCTGGGGGTCGGACTGCTAGGAGAGGGGGTGTCTCAGCCGGCCCCTCCCCCCACCCGGTCCAGTCCGTACTCACTGACGGCGGCCGGCGGAGTGCAAGTGCGGCAGGAAGTGGGGAGGACCCGCAGGCCTCGTATTTAAGGTCCTGCTCCACCCCGAGCCCCACCCCAGGAATCCGCCAAGTCACCACCGAGCGGATCTCGATCTTGGTCGGGGCGAGGTGTGGGTGTGGTGAAGCAGGGCTGGAGGGGCGCACCAGCCCTTTGCAGGGGGGCACCCTGCCTGACGCGCAGTGGCTTTACAAGAGGCCCCCACACTTAGCAGCACACAGTCGCTCCACCTGCTCACCGCCCCCGAACACACAGCATCCTCAGGGCCCCCAGAGGGCCAGGACTGAGCACCCCAGCACCAGCACACAGTAGGTGCTTCATAAATGGTTTTTGCTTGAATGGTGTTTATGTCAATAAACACCCATTTCCGCATCCTCTCTCCTTGATAATAATAGCAAACCCTTAGGGACTGAGGGCTGCCTTGAGAACTTTACACATATTACAACCCTAAGACTTGGTCCTGTTCAGATCCCATCTTACAGAGGAGGGAACTGAAGCACAGATCGACTTTCCCAAGGTCACACAGCTAGTAAACAGGTCTGGTTGGCTTCAGGGGCCTCACTTTTAACCCTCATTCTTTCTTCTGCAAGGCCTTGTAGTCTCCAAACCGTTTTTTGACTGAGTCGAAGTGCTCTGTACTCTTCAAATACAGCCTGAGCCTGGGGATACGGCAGCTGGAAAGAGAAAGACGAATGAGCAGGACCTCCTGGACCTGGGACGGCTGCGTCCTTCCAGGCAGAGCCCGTTCCTGTCTCCCTGCGGTCCCCTCTGCACCCACAGCCCTCTTCTGGCTGCCCCTTCCTGGTACCAGAGGGGCGGGGGGGGGGCAGGGGGCGGTCCTCCTTGGGAACTGGGACCTGACTGAGCTTGGCCCATCTCAGCCTGGCTTTCCTGTCAGAGCCACGAGGAAAGAGGAAGGTGTCCAGGCATAGAAGTATCCACCGCAATCATGGGAAAACACCAAACGCAGTTTATCAGGAACACTTCTTAGCCTCATTGGAGCCCACAGCTGCCTGGGGCTGGGAGGGCATGGGGGAGGTGGCCCAGGAGCCAGGATCTATCCCTGACTCACAGCTGGAGTAACATCTACCCAGCACTTAGCAGCTTACAAAGAGCTTTTGTATAAATGGTTTCACGTCATCTCCATCACACCCTGGGAGGGAGGGAGGGAGGGAGGGATTCCTGTTCCCATTATGCAGAAGAGGACACCAAGGTTCAGAAAGTTTCCACCACCTGCTCTGGCCTGGAGCACGCATGCGCTCCTTTTGTGCACCAGCATCCCAGACTTGGGAGTGTGGGAGGCACCCTGCCATCCAGCGGGGCCGGCCTCCTGCCAGCTCACACACCCTCCAGCTATGATACTCCTCAGGTCCCCTGGAGAAGCTGTCCGCCAGGCTGGCTTGACGCTCTGCTGTGGTGTTTCAGTGACTGCTTTTACCCACAGCCCTCTGGCTCCACCGGCCCAGCCTGTGGTCTAGCTCTGTGGCCACCCTATGGCCTCCTGCTCTGGGGCCCAGAAGCACAGCTTGAGAAGCCAAATGGAGCAGACACCTCGCTGTGTCCATCCCCCACCTCCAGTCCACGTATATATCAGCACCTGTCTTTGGTGGGTTTTAAAATATCTATAAGTGCTTTATTGCTACATAAAATTCACCCTTATAAAGGGTACATTCTGTGGGTTTTAGTATATTCAGTGTTGTGCAGTCATCACCACTAATTTCAGAACGTTTTCATCACCCCGAAAAGAAACCCGGTGCCCATTAGCCATCAATCCTCAACCCCACTCCCCCATCCCTTGACAACCACTAACCTGTTTTGTCCCTGTGGATTTGCCCCTTCTGGATTTTTCATGTAAATGGAATCGTACACTATGTGGCCTTTCGCGTCTGGCTGCTTTCACTTAGCAGAGTGTCTGCAAGCTTCATCTGTGTTATAGCACGTGTCAGTACCTCATTCGTTTTTATGGCCAAATAATATTCCATTGGTTGGATAGACACATTTTTCATACCCATTTATACACTGATGAACATTTGGATTGTTTCATTGTTTGACTATGAGTAACACTGCTGTATACATTTGCGTACAAATTTTTGTGTGCACTGACGTTTTCAATTCCCTTGGGTATGTACCGAGGACTGAAGTTGCTGAGTCATACGGTAACGCATTCTGAGGAGCTGCCAGACTCTTTCCCAAAGTGGCGGCACCATTTTATAAACCCAACAGCAGCATGTGAAGGTTCCAGCTTCCACATCCTCACCTGTTGTGATTGTCTGTCTGTTTTCACTCTAGCTGTCCTGGTGAGTGTGAAGTGGTGTCTCAATGTGGATCTGTGTATGGTGTTTACCAGGTGCCAAGCCTGGGTTTGGCTTGTAGGGAACGGAGTAAAGAAGGAGACGTCGTTTGCCATCAGAGCAATCACAGCTCAGCTCAGAGTAGGAGGAGATAAATAGACACATCTTTTTTTTTTTAGAAATTCTTATTGGGTTTTGTTTTTATTTTTATTTATTTATTTTTTTGGCTGTGCTGTGCAGCGTGTGGTATCTTAGTTTCCCGACCAGGGATCGAACCCGAGCCCCCTGCATTGGAAGCGCAGAGTCTTAACCACTGGACCGCCAGGGAAGCCCCCACTTCCTGGGTGGATAGGTGAATAAAGAAAAAGTCTTTATTCACACATTAATTAGTGTGTCTCAGCAATGAGTGGGCTGGACATCATGGGAGACACTGAAATAGATAAGATATGGTCTCCAGCCTAATGGACTCTTTGAATGAAGACTGTAAAGACCTACACCAGCAGTCCATCCACCCAGCCATCTACCCACCTCCACCTATCTATCTGTCCATCCATACACCCATCTACCCAATCGTTCAGCCATCCAACAACCAAACATTAGACCAGCAGTCCATCAAAACATCCACCTCTCAGGACTTCCCTGGTGGCGCAATGGTTAAGAATCCGCCTGCCGGTGCAGGGTACACAGGTTTGAGCCCTGGTCTGGGAAGATCCCACATGCCGCAGAGCAACTAAGCCTGTGCGCCACAACTATTGATCCTGCGCTCTAGAGCCCGCAAGCCACAACTATTGAAGCCTGCGTGCCACAACTACTGAAGCCCACGTGCCTAGAGCCCATGCTCTGCAGCAAGAGAAGTCTCCGCAAGGAGAAGCCAGCGCACTGCAACGAAGACTAGCCCCCGCTCACCGCAACCAGAGAAAGCCCGTGTGCAGCAATGAAGACCCAACACAGCCAAAAATAAATAAAAATTAAAAAAAAAAAACGAACAAAAGACATCCACCTCTCCATTTACTCACCTACTACTCATTTACCTACCCAATCATCCTCGACTTGTCTATCCATCCATCTTTTCATTCACCCACCCATCCAGCCAGCCAACTGTCCATCTGTCTATGCAACCATTTAACCACTAGCCCGTCACATCACCTACCTATCCTTCCATCCAGTCAGCAACCCACCTGTCCATCCATTCATCCATCCATCCATCCGTCCGTCTGTCCATCTATCCATCCGGCTACTCAATCGTCCATCCTTCCAAGCACCAACCATTCAAACACCAATCCATCAAGTCAGCCTCCCACCCATCCAACCACCCACCTATCCACCCAACCATCCGTCCATTCATTTGTCCACCACTGATCCACCTGGCCATCCTGGACACTGGAGCTGGACACGAAGGCTTTGCTCCTTCATTGAAAATACTTCTACCCACTATTCCCTGACCAGTTATAGTTCCCACTCCTTTGGCTTATACTTTGGGACACACATTTCTCAACACTTCCCACCTTCTTAGATGGTTATTTAGACGTGGAATCTTTCATCACATGTGACATCCACCATTTTTTGAACGCTTCTTATGCGCTGGGAACCTGCTAGGCCTTTTATCATTTAATTTTCACAAAGGCACCATGAGACAGATACTAGGTCCACCTCCACTTTCCAGATAAGGTAACTAAGGCTCAGAGAGGTGAAATATCTTGCCTAGGGTCACACAGCAAATGCATGGGGGAAGCCAGGCCTGCAGGCCCTTTCTATGACCTTGCAGAAAACAGGAGCATCCCTGTCTCTGAGGGATGTTTGCTGTGCTTCCGGGGATGCAGTGCGCTCCTGGCCTCTGGGAGGAGATGTGACCCGGGGTGTAGAGGGGCTGAAGGATGCTGTAGCTGAGCCTCCAGATGATCGATGTGAATGGTCACAATGAGCCCTTCCCACCCTAGACCGCCGGCCGGCGTCCACTCGCCTCTCAGCCCTGGCCTTTCCTTAGACCCTCAGCCCTGCCCAGGGCTTTGTGGAAGATGTCCCTCTGCCTGCATGGCCACCCGTCTTCACGCGGTCACTCCCTTCATCCCTCTGACCTTGGCTCACAGGTCACTGCCTCAGCCCCCGTCACCGCAGGGTCCCCCTGACTGCCTGTCGGGCCCTCCCCTGCCCTCGCTCCTCCACAGCCGGCCTGAGGCAGGGACTGGTTCCCAGCACCCGGGAAGGCACACAGCAGGGGCTTCACCAACATTTGCTGAAGACTCAGTCTCTGAAGTTTCCTCCAGCCTCTTGCCACCATCACCCTTTCCAGGGACTTCCACCCCCGCCTCCCTCCTGAGGGCTTCCACCCACAGACCCTGCTGGATGCCGGTGCCCGTTCACAGCTGATCCCTGCCGGGGATGCTGACGCTTGCCCAGGGCCAAGTTAAACATTGGTGGGCAGCGCCTAGAATGCCGCCCATCCCCCCTTCTCCCCCAGGAAGCCTTCCTGATGCCTGAGTCTGTGCCCCCAAGCACTTGGAGGCTGTCTCTTGGCCCTTTTCTGAATTAGATGTGCCTGAGAGCAGGGCCTTCAGGGCAGACGGGGTCTGTCATGTGGCCCCAGCAGCCGGCCCGGGGCTGGATCCCGGCAGACCTCGGATGTTTGCAAAAGAAATACGTGAATGGATGGCCATGAGTGGCCGAAAGAGGCCAGAGCCACCAGCTCAGATGGCAGGTGCCTGGTGGGATCTGGTTCCCTTGGACAAAGGTTGATGCGGGGGGCAGGTGAATAAATCATGAGGGGCCTGGAGCAGGGCCGGGGCAGGACGACTGACCTCATTCGGAGAGGTGAGGGGCAGGCAGCTGCACGGTAAGTGGGCCGGGGCATAACAAGGGGGCACAAGAGGCCACGGCGGGCTGCCTGGCCTACGAGGTTGGCAGAAGCTAAGTGGGAGGTGCAGAGGTACCCCGGGGCTCTGGGTGGGGAGAAGCGGGGAGGTCTGGGGCAGGACTTGGGGGGGATGGTCTTTCCAGAATCCAGGAGCCATCCTGGGAAGGGGGATGGTAGGGAGAATAGGAAGGGCAAGGATGGACAGACAGAAAGACAGACCAATGTGAGAAATAGTCTCACACAACAGAGGGAGGGAAGTGACAAAGAAATGGGGCATGAGTAGGCAGAGAGACCCACAGAGACACAGCTGGACAGACTGTCAACAGAGGACAGGGGTGGAGAGGGGAGGGCAGGTGAGACGGACAAAGAGAGACACCCATGGAGCAGAGGGGACAGAGGGGGGCAGAGAACAACACAGAATCAGAGGTGGAAGAGGATGTGGGGAGACGCAGAGCCCAGGAACCAGAGAGGCCGATGTGATGCGGAGGGGCCCCGGGGCGCAGCCTGTGGCCAGCATGAGGGCGGCAGCTCAGGGGAAGGCTAGGATTTCAGGGAGGGGCTGTGTGAGGGGCCTGGGGAGCTAGGAAAGACAGGAGCCTTGGAGGACCTGGGGGCCATCAGCCCGCGGAGCGAGGAACAGGGAGAAGAGTAGCAGGGACCCTGTGGGGACCACACCCACAGCTGCCCACTAAGCTGTCCTTCCGCAGGACCCTGGACAGCGGAGTGGGGCAGTGCCCCGCAGCCAGCAGGAGGTGCCAAGCCCTTGTCTCCATGGCCCTTCCCCAGGGCCCGGCAGATGGCAGCCTCCCCACGGGGGACCCCAGCCCCTCCGAGGGCACTCCAGGGCCTAGCCAGGCCCCTGCCAACCCAGCAGCCACCAGACGGCGGGCGCTCCTCCAGGAGCTGGAGACCCAGGTGCAGGCCGCCTACGGGCAGGTAAAGGGGGCCGGGGTGCGGAGCCATCCTCAGCTGGGGGGTCGTGAGGGAACAGTGGGGATGCCACATCCCAACCGCGGCCCGCTGGGCCAACCCAGGGCTGAGCCCAGGGAGGGGACCTCGGACGTGCACAGTGACAGAGGGGGCAGCAGTCACTCAGCTGCCCAGGAGGGAGGCTGGCATCCCTCCCCACCTCTGCCCTCACTGAGGCCTGCTTCCAGCCCACAGAGCCCAAAGTCAGCTGCCCTCGGCTCCTTGCCCAAGTACAAGGGGCAGGGGGCAGGTCCAGGCAGGTGTGCCGAGCAGGCTGGCTGGGTGGATGCTCTGGGGTGAGCGCAAGGGTCCGACAGGGAGGGCCAGGGGCTTCCTGGGTCTGCTGTTCTGGGGAGAGATGACCCAGCCTGCTCTAGCACAGAAGCCACCTGGTTTCCTCCTCCCAGGTCCGGGCCCTGCTTCTGAAGACATTAAATCTCTCCTGACTAGAAGAGATTAGGGGTAGTGGTGGGGGGAGAGGGTCCTGGAGAGGGAGTGTCTGGAAGACCCTCATGAGCATGGGGAGGTTGTGCCTTCCAGGGGGGCCTTATGCCCCGAGTGGCCCCCCTCACCAGCAGAGATGCTCAGAGATAATCCCAGATTAGAACCCAAGCCCCTGTGCCCAAGGGTCCCTGCCTGCCCACCCACGCCCAATCTCCGCCACAAAACCCTAGGAAAATCCCCTGCAGTGCTCCCAGACTCTCACTGGGAGTGGCTGGGGGCTGGGGGGAGCCCACAGCACCCGCTGAGGCCCAGCCCTGGGCTACCCCCGGGACTCCAGGCCTGGCATGGTTCAAGGGCCCATGGGAAACTCTGCCAAGCGGCCCCAACACCGGGGGCCTAAGGTAGGAGTGTCAAGGGGGAAAGCCAAGGCCAGGAGGCTGGCTGGACCCTGAAAGGTTCTGGTGGGGGGGGGGGTGCAGAGCCCTGTGAGAGGCTGAGCTGGGGTTACAGTGCAGCTGGGGGATGGAGGGGTGGGTTCCCACCACCCTAGACCGAGATTTTCCCTGGTAGCCCCCAGACTCTGGCCCATCCTGGTCTTGGCTCCTGTAGGCCACTGGGCTTCCCCTGCCAAAGCTCGTCAGGGCCCCCAGCTGCCCACTCGACTGCCCCATCCCTGCTGCTACCCTTGCCCTCTGCTAGTCAGTCCTGGCCTGGGAGACTCAGCACATGAGCTCAGGGTCTCACTCTGCCATTGCCTTTCTGAGTGACCGTGGCCAAGTCTCTTGCCTTTTCTGGGCCTCGGTTTGCCCAACTGAACAGTGAGGGGGTGGACCCTTCCAGCACAGAGTGATGGTGAGGGTCCACTGTTCTGTGCTGGGTTCTAATGACAGGAGAGGCTGGTGAGGGAGGGGGGAGAGGGGTCACTGTCCCAGCTCATGGCTGGCTCTGCTGCAGGACTGCTGGCAGTGGCCTGGCTCCCCGCCAAGGGGGTCCCGCCATGGCCTGGGCCCCAGCCCCAAGGAGCAGAGGAGCCCTGGGCCGGGTGTTCAGGGCTGCTACTCCGTACTCAGTAGCCTGGTGGGGCCTGCCTGCGTCTTCCTGAGGCCCAGCATCGCCGCCACCCAGCTCATATGTACGGTCACCACCTGCCTGCCGCCTGTGCCCACCTTCTCCTTGAGTGGAGGGAGAGGATTGAGTGGGGATCTCAGAGCAAAGCACACAGACCCAGGGGTGTAAGGGGCAGAGAGGAGTGGAGAAACAGACATGGGATCAAACATGGGGGAGACCCAGGGAAACATGCCAGGAAAGAAAGAAGAGGGGGCCGAGAGCAATCCAGAGAAATGGCAGAGACAGCCACCAAGAGGATGGTCAGGGAGGGGACAGGGCTCCCAGGAGAGGGACAGAGAGAACAAGAGGAACATATGCTGACACTGAGGCCCCCATGGCCAAGCCCAAGGTTCTGCCCAGCCCCAGATCCATCTCTGGCTAATGGAGCTCTGGCCCTAGAGGAGGGTGGGCACGGGGAACAGGGAAGAGGGGCCAGGTGCCCAGGTCCATCAACAGGAATGGTGGGAGGAATGGGTCGGAGCAGTGTCACTGCTGGCCCTGTGCCTGTATGTTGTAGGGGGCCCCAAAGGACAAGAAGGAAGGGATGCAGGTGCCTGGGGGGGTCCAGGGAATTCTTAACCCCTCTGTGTCCCCTCAGGACCGGGAGCTGCGGCCAGAGGAGATTGAAGGTAAAGGGTTGGGGAAAGAACTAGAATTTCCGGAGTGCGGGGCATTGGGTGGGGGCCTGAGCAGGCTCCAGGAGGAGCAGGAAGGCCGCAGGGGATCCGTGCGAGAATATGGGGACAAGACTGAGCAGGGAGGGGTTGAGAGAACCCCCAGCTGTCAGTTCCCTGGTCCCACTTGCCAGGTGGGTCACGGTCCCCTTTTTTTATTTGTTCATTCAGCGAACACTTCCTGGGTGCCCACTGTGTGCCTGGCCCAGTGCTGAGCACTGGGAAACGTGACAAACTGGACAGATATGGCCTGTGTCCTCTGGAGTCAGACGTCAATAAGTCAACTACAAGTACAAATGGTGCTAAGTGCTCTCAAGGAAGTGAACAAATGGGCCAGAGGGGACTGAACTGAGAGGGAAGTCCTCCTTGATTAGGTGACTTAAGGACCAAAGAGGAGGGGAGAGTGTCCAGAATGTGAGCTCCAAGAGGTCAAGGATTTGTTTCTCCCTCTCCCTTCCTTCCTCTTTCCTTCCTTCCTTCCTTCCTTCCTCTCTTTTTCATTCTTTTTTCTTTCTTTCTTTCTCCTTCCTTCCTTCCTTCCTTCCTTCCTACCTTTCTTTCTTTCTTTCTTTCTTTCTTTCTTTCCTTTTTTTTCTTTCTTCATTGCCATATTCCCAGTACCTAGAGCAGAGCTTGGCACATAGCAGATGTTCCTTAAATATTTGCAGAATGAATTAAAGGAATAGCATGTACAAAGGCCCTGAGGCAGCAAAGAGAAATGGGTGTTTAGAAAGAGGAAATGATTGGACCAAGGGGAGAAGGTCCAATCCAGGATGGGGTCCAGGGTGACGTGGGGGAAGGACTGACTCTGCCCTGCCTGGCAGAGCTGCAGGCCGCCTTCCAGGAGTTTGACCGAGACCGGGACGGCTATATCGGCTACGGAGAGCTGGGAGCCTGCATGCGGACAATGGGCTACATGCCCACGGAGATGGAGCTCATCGAGATTTCACAGCAAATCAGTATGTGCCTGAGACCTGCCCCACCCCCAGTTCTCCAGAGGCCATGCCCATGGCCAGGGCAGCTGGGCAGCCCAGGGAACAGAGGTATCTACACAGGTTGGCCCCCAGAGCTCGGGACCTTGGTCATTCTCAAGGCAAGCTCTCTGCCTCCAGAGAATCTCACCATCCCCTAGGATGTGGGTGAGTCAAGGACCATCATGCCCACTTTTTAGATGAGGGCAGAACTCTTATTATCCCCATAAGGAGAAGAAAGTCCGTTCTTAGGGAAGCGTGGGTGCTCAGCAAAGGAAGTGGTTGGAGCCAAGATCTGAATGCGGGCAGCCTACCCAGAACCCAGCTCTTTCTCTATGCTTCATTCCCAACAGAGGGAAAACAGGATTAAATAAGAATAGGAAGCCAAGGAAAATCAGTGTGTAGAAATTCTCCACACTGAGTCTCTGAAAGGTTAAGTGACATGCTTAAGGTCACAAAGTCAGATCATTGGAGCCAGGACTTGAACCCAACTGAACTCTTCAGAAAAATTAAGAAAAGCCCTCAGGAGACACAGATAACCCAGCCTGTGAGACCCAGAGGGAGGGAAAGGCCCATTTAGTGGGGCAGGGGAGAGGGACACAGGCCAGAAGGGAAGGACAAAAGGCAGAGGGCGCCAGGGCTGGGCAGGGGTCTCTGATGGTCCCAGGTCTCTGATGGGCGTGGCCCCCAGGTGGCGGGAAGGTGGACTTTGACGACTTTCTGGAGCTGATGGGCCCCAAGCTGCTGGCGGAGACTGCGGACATGATTGGCGTCAGGGAGCTGCGGGACGCCTTCCGGGAGGTGGGGTCACCGGGGCTGGAGGGGGCGGGGCTGCTTGTCTGTTGTGAGTGAGGGGCTGCACGAATGAACGGTTCGGTCTGTGACCTGATGCCGCAACCAACGCCGCCACAGTTCGACACCAACAGGGACGGCTGCATCAGCTTGGGTGAACTCCGGGCGGCCCTGAAGGCCCTGCTGGGAGAGCGGCTCAGCCAGCGGGAGGTGGACGAGATCTTCCATGACATTGACCTCAACGGGGACGGCCTGGTCGACTTCGAAGGTACCGTCCACCGCTCACCAAGCTCAGGACCGCTCGCCCTGGGAGGGTTTTAACGGAGGAAGAGCCTTAATCCGTGTGTGCCAGGCGCTGTGCTAAGCACGCCTGTGTCCTCTCCTAGGTAATCATCACGAAAACCCGGGAGGAAGGAACTCTTATCCCCATAAGCAGGAGAAGAAAGTCGGTTCTTAGGGAAGCGTGAGTGCTTAGCAAAAGAAGTGGATGGAGTCAAGATCTGAATGCGGGCAGCCTACCCAGAACCCAGCTCTTTCTCTATGCTTCATTCCCAAAAGAGGGAAAAAAGGATTAAATAAAAATAGGAAGCCAAGGAAAATCAGTGTGTAGAAATTCTCCAAGGTAGGCCCCAGAGTGTTCCTGGCTTCCTAGCAGCCAAAGCAAAGAGGAAAATAGGTTCAATTACAAGATTTGGTTTTTTTTCCCTGTAAGATGAAGCCCCTCTTCCTGGCCTATTCCCTACCAGATTCAGGGGACTCCCTTGCACGCCCTGTCTTGACCACACTCCCTCCCACCTCAAGGCCAGTATATTAGCCTCACTCCTGGGGAGTCCAGAGAGCAGACCAGAAAACGTTGGCTTTGTCCTGGCAGAGTTTGTGCGAATGATGTCTCGCTGAGCCTATACAGAAGCTGGAGGCAGCAGACAGGACTTGGCACCAGAGCCCCTCGCCTCCAGCTGGGACCCTCATCCTCTCCTCCCTGCCCCGGCCTGTGTGCAATGCCCTTGCCTGCCCTCACCTCCACCCCCACTCGTCCACCAAGCCCCCTCGCCCGTCTCTATTTCTCTGACAATAAAGCATCTTTGAGCAGCTCTCACCACTCACTTGTTCACCCTGCAGGTATTTGGCCCCCAAAAGTGAAGTCCCCTCGACTGTGAACTTTGGGTGGGTAGGGGCCCTCCCCGGATCCTGCACCCAGCCCAGAGCAAGTGTTGGGAAACGTCCCCGGATGAGTAAACCCAAGCTGCTTCTCCCAGAGCTGGGTGCGCGGTGGCCCCTCATCCTGTGAAGGGCTCCTACCGGACCCAGGATGACATGAGAGGAGCACGTGCCTGAGGGCTTTTCCCAAGCTCCATCCCATTTCCTCTTAGAAGGGTGCTGCGCGGTGCTCCCTCCAAAAAAAGAACTTGCTGGTCGGCTGGGAGGAGTGAGTGAGCTGACAGGCCTCTTCAGGACATACCTCAGCTTTGGGGCTGATACCTCACTCTTCCCGGGAGCCCCCAGCCACTGACCGAGGACATAGGTGGTCTCCGCTCCGAGCTCCCCTCCAGGTTAGCCGAGGTGTGGTCAGGTCAGCCTCGAATCGGAAGCTGTCTGCCCAATCCTGCTTCACCGTGCGTCCTCGTTTTTATGTCCCTAACTTCAGCTTAGTGTCTGCCTCCCGGGGAGACCAAATGACACATCTCCTCACTCCAGCCCTGCCACGGTCTTTGTAACCCCATGTGCCATATTGAGGAACCCCAGAGGCCGGGTGTCAGTGACTTGCTAGAGGTCACGCAGCTCCACTGCCATCTCTCCCCTCCAGGCCATGCAGCGCGTGCTGCCACATTTTTCTTCCTGAAATGCCGTTTGCGTGTTGTCACACTCTAGAAACTGGCCATGATCCCTCATTGCCCCCAGGCTCATCTGGCCCCTTTGCCTGGCACCAGAAGGCTCCGGGGAGGAACTGGCATACAGTCACACAGGTTAGGATGAAGCAGAGGTGGGACTTCACCCAGGCCTGGGGACTCTAAAATCACAGTGCCAACAAGAAAGGGCACCTCCAGGTCAGAGCAGACCCAGGACAGGCCTCAGCCTCCTCAAGCACTGCCTGACCCGACGCCATTCCCACCTGCCGGGAGGTGTGATGGGCTTGATGTCCAGGTCAGGAAGGGGGAGGAGCTTTCAGTGCCCGTGGCTGGTCCTCAGCATGGCTACTGCCAACAAGATGGCCTTAAGACAGAGCAGGCGGGCAGCCGCCGGCACTCTGCTCAGCCTGGAGCCTGGACCCCGAGGTGCCAGGGCTGGCTGCCGCAGCCTCAGCACCACTTGCCTGGCAGATCACAATTAATGCTTAATCCTCAATTGGGTGATCTCTCCTGCCAGTCTGGCAGGCTTGGGGCTGAGGAGGAGTTGCCCCAGCCCTGCAGCTTGTCCGGGAGCCATGGCCCACACGCCCTCCCACCACCCTCCACTGGCCGGCACAGATGGCATTGCTGCCTGAGAGGTCTGTCCCCTCTGCAGGGGCTGGGGAGAGTGATGGACAGGTGCCAGGGGAAGACCAGAGCAGGCTCAAGGTCACCTTCCCACGGGCCCCAGCTTGTCAGGCCCTGTGCCTGGAGCAAGGGAGGGGGGATGGTTGGGGGGATGACTTTAATTGGCTGCCGTGTGTCTGCTGGCATCAGAAGTGCCCACAGTTCCCCCAAATCTCACACGTGCCCTCCCACCCCAGAAAGGCTGTTAGCTCAGAAGTTCCAAACAGACACAGCTGGAGCAGGCAGCAGGCCTGGGAGGAACAGGAAGCAGGCAGCGACTGTGCAAGCCAAGAGCCCCTTCCCCGCCTAAAGGGGGCACCTTCCACCCAACTCCACTGACTGTTGCCAGCTGGAGCAGGCGGGAGCTACGGCATCTTCTGGTTTTCCAAGAGAAGCTGTCGGCTGAGATTTTTACCTTAAGTCCACTTTAAATAGTTGGAGTATAATATACATTCAGTAACGTATACGAATGTAAAGCTCAGTGGATTTTTCCATGTGTGTGCACCGGGTAACCATCACCCAGATAAAGATATTACATCCACTTATTGTATTTTAGAGTAGTTCTAGGTTTACAGAATTATTTTGAATATTGGACAGGGAGCTCCTAAATACCCCACACCGAGCTTCTCCTATGTGTTAGTCAAGGTTCTCCAGAGAAACAGAACCAATACGAGGGGTGTGTGTGCGTGCGTGCGTGCGTGTGTGTGCGTGTGTGTGTATGTGAAGATATTTATTGTAAGGAATTGGCTTGGGTAATTTTGGGCACAGAGCAGTCCCCAGATCTTCATTCAGCAAGCTGGTGACACAGGAGACCTAGTGATACAGTTCCAGCCCAAGCCCGAAGGCCCAAGAACCAGAAAATTCAATGTTGTAAGTTCCAGTCTGAGAGCAGAAGACTGATGACCCTGCTCAAAGGTCAGGCAGGCAAAATTCCCTCTTGCTCAGCCTTTTTTTTTTCCATTCAGATCTTCAACCCACATTGGGAAGAGCCATCTGCTTTACTTAGTCCACAGATTCAATGGATGTTAATCTCATCCAGATACACCCTCACAGACACACCCAGAATCATGTTTGACCGAAGGTCTGGGCACCCCATGACTCAGTCAGGTTGACACACAAAATTAACCACGACACTCTATTAACATCTTACGTCAGAATGGT
Source organism: Leucopleurus acutus (assembly GCF_964270905.1). Taxonomy (NCBI): domain Eukaryota; kingdom Metazoa; phylum Chordata; class Mammalia; order Artiodactyla; family Delphinidae; genus Leucopleurus; species Leucopleurus acutus. Next base: position 104,328,274 of record NC_139151.1, on the reverse strand, counting down.
ACCTTTGTCACTGCTGATGAACTAATACTGGCACATTAACTGAAGTCCACATTTTATGCAGATTTTATCACTTTTTCCCTTGTTCTGTTCCAGAGTGCCATCCAGGACACCATGTTACATTAGGCATCACGTCTCCTTAGGCTTCTCTTGGTCATGATGGTTTTACAGAATTTCCTTGTTTTTTTAAATTATCTTGACAGTTTTTTAAAAATTTTTATTTATTTGTTTATTTATTTATGGCTGCGTTAGGTCTTCGTTACTGCGCACGGGCTTTTTCTAGTTGCGGCGAGCGGGGGCTACTCTTCGATGCGGTGCATGGGCTTCTCATTGCCGTGGCTTCTCTTGTTGCAGAGCATGGGCTCTAGGTGCGCGGGCTTCAGTAGTTGTGGCACGCGGGCTCGGTAGTTGTGGCTCGCAGGCTCTAGAGAGTAGGCTCAGTAGTTGTGGCGCACTGGCTTAGTTGCTCTGAGGCATGTGGGATCTTCCCGGACCAGGGCTCAAACTTGTGTCCCCTGCACTGGCAGGCGGATTCTTAACCACTGCGCCACCGGGGATGTCCCTCTTGACAGTTTTTAGGAGGACCAGTCAGGTATTTTATAGAATGTCCCTAAATTGGGATTTTTCTGATGTTTTTCTCACGATTAGAATGGGGTTCTCATCCCAACATATGAAGGGTGCATACTATCAACATGATATCACTGATGCTGTTGACCTTGATCACCTGGCTTAAGGTAGTGTTTGTCAGGTTTCTGTACTGTAAAATTACTCTTTTTCTTTCTCCTGTTACATACTATACTCTGGAAGGAAGTCACTATACACAGCCCGCGCTTAAGGGGGGTGGAGCATTATAATTCACCTCATTAAGGGCTGAGTTTCTACATAAATTACTTGAAATTCTTCTGTCCGGGAAGTTTGTCTCTTCTCCATTTATTTATTTGCGCTATCATTTTTACATCAATATGGACTCATAGATATTTATTTTATACAAGTTATAATCTAGTACTATTATTTTATTTTCTTGCTCAAATTGCTCTACCTTTGGCCATTGGGAGCTCTTTCAGTTGGCTCCTGTGTCCCTCTGACATACCGCCATTATTGTGGGTGTTTGGGTTTGGGGGTTTTTATTTCATTTTAGCATTTTCTTACTTTCTGGCACAACTAGATGCTTCAGAATCATCTTGTCTATTCCTGCCCCAGTCCTAGAATCTGCCATTTCTCCAAGGAACCCTGCTTCATTTTATTGGAGAATGGTATTCGAAACCAAGATCTGGGTGCAAGCTTGCTTCTAGGCCGTCTCAGCTGATAGAGTGATGAGATATATATGTATACTAACCTGTGAACATAGAAATTTTAAAATATTTCTGTATGTAACCAACTGTATTTATATCAAGCTAAACATGAGTTCCTATTGATACCTCCAACTCTAATCCGTTACCACATGGATCATTCTAGCCGCCTCCTCCTCGCTTACCTGTAACTTCTCATTCCAACAGTGAGAAATCATCCACTCTACACTGACATAATTTTTGATTCCAACGTACATGTGTAGTGGTTTCCGAATTGTTAACCCATACCCCCATGGGAAACCACGTCATCAACTAGGGTCCAGTGCTTATGTGCAGTGCTTTTAGTCTTTTTCTTACAGACACCCCTCATTTTCAGACTAGCACCTTATTCCCCCACTCCCTTCACTGAAGCTGTTTCATACATTTGTGATACAGTTTGATTCTTTTGTCATATTCTGCATTCCATCCTGGGATCCCCTGACCTCCTAAATGATTTTTAAATCATTAAAAAAATGTTCGTGATTGAAGCTCACTCTTTGACAAATGCTTAAGAATGAAACAGTAAGCACTTTATGAATATTCACTTAATCCACACAACAACCCTAAGAGATAGTTATTATTAGCGTCCCCATTTTACAGACGGGGAAGCTGAGGCCTATTGAGGTAACTTGCCCAAGGGCAAATCGCTAGCTGAGGTGGTGTGACATTCGAACAGTCAGTCTGACTCCAGATGGTGCTGTAGTCCATGATCCAGGACGGCGCATGGTACAGGGCCCGGCATGCAGTTTAGTATTCAAGGTTAGCTGTTCCTGCCATTGTCATTATGAGGCACCGGCGTGGGGCCTTAGGGGGGTGGGGGGTGGGGTGCAGGTTGAGGAGCCTTTGAGGTCGCCCTTGGACCTTACACCAGCCTAGACCCGAGGTCCAGGCAATTGGGAGGAAGAGGCGCATCAACAGCGTTGGTGACTGACCCGTTGCCATGGGAACAGATGGAGGCTTCAGGAGGGCGCATGCGCCGATCGAGGACAGGTTGCTGAACCGGTGAAAGGTGACGTAAAAGCGCACGGGGTGGGGCGCAGGGTTGGGAACGTCAAAGCCCTGCGTCCTCCGGCACTCAGAGCTGAGGAAAGGCGCGCGCGCGCGCGCGCGGCGGCGGCGACGGCGCCGGCGACAGCAGCCCAGCTGGACCGGGACCGGGCAGCGGGAAGCTGACGTACGAAGCAACGTGAGTGAGGCGCGAGGGCGGCACCCAAGCCCGGGAAGCCCGGCTCGGCGCGAACCGCGGCGGACCAGACCCAGGTCCAGGCTTCCGAGGCCCCGCCTCTCGGGTTTTGGGACTAATCGGATTGAGAGCGCGCCGGCCCGGGCCGCGAACTCGCCAATTGCGGAGGGCGTCGGCCACCGCCCAATCCGAAGCAGACAGGTGCGAGGTCCGGAAGGCGGAGACCAATCAGCAGCGGTTGCGGCCTGTTGGGGCCGGTCTCGGCCAATGAGAAGGCCCGAGTGACATCTTCGCGCGCCAATCGGGAGTGAAGGAGCGTTCGTGCCCGCCCGCCCTTCCGGCCTGAGCTCTATTTACCAGGGGCGTGCTGCCGGCTTGCCAATCAGAGCGCGGCTGAGCGGCCAGGCAGCCAACCCGGGAGGAGCGGCCGGCCGGCGTCTGCCGCACCCAGGAGTTGGGGATGTCCTACAAACCCATCGCCCCCGCCCCCAGCAGCACCCCCGGCTCCAGCACCCCTGGGCCCGGCACCCCGGTCCCTACAGGTGAGGATCCAGCTCCACCCCTGCTTGCCTGCCCGGGCGGTCGAGGTCTCGAAGAGAAGACGGCCTGAGTTCTGCAATACTGGGCCTGCCGCCTACCCTCGCTGAGCCTCAGTTCGCTGGCCTGTGAAGTGGGCGTGGTCACGTAAGGGCTTGTTGGTGAAGCGCAGGGGGAGGGGTTTGTCCTGAAGTTTAGCAGCCTGGAATGAAGCCCTTTGGAGGGAATCGGGCGAATCTGGTCCGGGGCTTGGAACGTCGGGGCGAGGCGTCCCTGCCCCACGCTGACCTCTTACTGGCGCATGTTGCAGCCGGAAGTGTCCCATCGCCGTCGGGCTCGGTGCCAGGAGCCGCTGCCCCTTTCAGACCACTGTTTAACGACTTTGGACCGCCCTCCATGGGCTATGTGCAGGTGAGTGGAGCCGAGGGATTGCCTATGGACGGGGACTGGGGGCCCCTTCTTGGCCTGAGCTCACTGCCCTGTTCTCTTTTGACATAGGCAATGAAACCACCTGGCGCCCAGGGCTCCCAGAGCACTTACACCGACCTGCTGTCGGTCATAGAGGAGATGGGCAAAGAGATCCGGCCCACCTATGCTGGCAGCAAGAGCGCCATGGAGCGCCTGAAGAGAGGTAAGTGAGGCCAGGCCCACCGCCCCTGCCCGGGAGACAAACACTGGACAGTGCTTCACTAGGTAGGGAAGGAAAGACATCTGGAGGCCACCTGAGCCAAGCCTGGACTAGGGCCAGGATCACTATCCAGAGTGGCGGGGTTTTTTGGGGTTTTTTGTGTGTTTTTTTGACCACGCCATAAAGCATGCGGGATCTTAGTTCCCCGACCAGAGATCGAACCCATGCCCCCTGCATTGGGAGCGTGGAGTCTTAACCACAGGACCACCAGGGAAGTCCCCCAGAGAGGCGTTTTAAATTGAATTGACATTGAGTTAATTTCCAGGGAAGGACCTGGGAGTTTGTATTTCAACAGGGCAAATTTGAGGATTAACCTCTAAACCTCTAATCTCATCCAGCCCCTCATTAGATTATAGTCCCTTTTACTGAAAGGGAAGGGGATGGAGAGGGAGGGTGTTTTTCACTGGCGGGTGAACTTGGGACTGTGGAGGGTCGCTGAGATCCTGTATGTTACTTCCGCATCCACACCCCAGGCATCATCCATGCCCGGGCGCTAGTCAGAGAGTGCCTGGCAGAGACAGAGCGGAACGCCCGCACGTAACAGGACTCGACTCCGCCTCAGCATCTGGACCTTTCCTGGCCACTGCAGAGCACCTGCTTCTCCCTGGCCTTCACCCCGAGTTGCACTTCCCATCCTGGGCTTCCTGTTCTGTGTCCTTTGGTGGGTGCCCTCCAGGAACCAGTGGGTGGCTCTCGCTCCAGTCGGCAGCACTAACTGGAAACCCCCAAAAGAGTTAGCAGCGAGGTCACTGTGAATCCCACCCATGACCTGCCAACAGTGTCGATCCAACTGGAGCTTCCTCCTTTCTGTGGCCCCCACCACTCAGCACTTACCCAGGACTTCTCACCACTTTTCCCAGACCCCTTCTCCCCAGCAGGGCCTCAGAAGGCCTGTCGCCTCCCTGCCCTGTCTCCTGGGCCGTGGCGACTCTTTTCTCAGTGTGTCTTTTGCTAAATATGCCCTTTTTGTATGAATAAAAGATAATTTGGAGTTGTTCTCTCAGCTCGTAGTTTTTGAGTCTGGTGCTTTTGCTAAGCCTGGATGGGCGGAAGGTGGGGTGCAGTGGGTGGGAGAGAGGCCCACGGAGCCTGGCTTTGCCTTGCCTCCACTGTCCATTGACCTTGAGTGGAACCCTGCCCTTCTCTGGCCCTCAGCCTTCCAGCTGTAAGTAGTGGAAAGGGTTGAGCACCAGTAGCCGCGCGCCCTGCCCTCCTTCACGTGATGCCACCAGGGGGCAGCGCAGGGCCTTGGCTGCCTCCACGGCTGGAGGGCACTGTCTCCAGCCTGAGCCTAGAGGGTTCTTTCCCTGGACTAGCAGTGCCTAGCTGGTGGAAATGCCAGTTCACTTAAGCCACACCCTCACATGCCTTAATGCCCTAACATCCTAAGCTCGGAATCAGCCCTGGAGGCTCTGAATACACCCCATCTCTGAGTCCTCAGAGAGGAAAGAAAGGGAGCATTGCTGCTTCCCTCCCCACAGGACCTGAGAAACAGTCAAGGAGAGAGAACTGGTTTCCAACATGGGTGAGACCTAGCTCGGTGCTGCCATACACTGTCCCAGTGCCTTGTAGCTGACTGGGTGTGGTCCCACGAGCCCAACCCTAGGCTGTCTCAGCCTTTGCACAGGATCTGGTGGCCATTGACCAGACTGTGGACCCAGAAGATATAGGTGGAGAAAGCCACGGGTCCCCATTCAGGGACTAGCGCAAAGATTTGGAGTGACTGCAGGCCTCTGCCTGTGTGTGTGGCAGAATGACCCGAGAGGTCTGGGGCACTGGAACCGCACCAGCTAGGTAGAGGCAAGTCAGAGACCAGCTTCTGGCTGCACTTTGGACGGGGAGGCATTTCCCCCGCCCTGGGCCTCAGGATCCAAGGGCCTGGGAAGTTGGGAATGGGACTCTGTCATATTTCCATAGCACACAGGAGGGCTGGGCCAGGGTGGAGGTGGGAACCCAGAGTGCTTTGGGGATCCCAAAGAATACAGCGGGACTGAGAAGCGCCAGCCTTTGGAGAAGGGCCTCTTCTTCCCCGCCGCCTAGGGGAAGGAAGAATGGGGCCGCCCTCCTCCGCCGCGGGCGGGGCTGCCCGGACCCGGCCCGGGTGGGGGGGAGGGCCGCCGGGCCCAGGAAGGAGGCGGGGCGGCCGCAGTGACGCGGCGGGCGACGGGGAGGGACAGCAGGGGCACCGGCGGGCAGACCTGGAGGAAGGTCGGGGCCATGGGCCCGCGCTTCGCCTCCAGGGGGTCCGGCCACCGCTGGAATCCGAGGCCGGGGCTCGGGGCGCTGGGGGCTCTGACCCGCCGCCCGTCCGCCCCAGCCCGTAACGGGTGAGGGGCGCCCGCCCTAAACTAGAGGTGAGCCGGGACGTTGGCGGGCGGGCCAAGAGCACGGCGGGGGACGGGGACGCCGGGGAGTGGAAGGAAGTGGAGACAACGGGGGCCTCTCGTCTGCTCAGTGCGTGCGAGGTGTAGGTAGGGGCTGCAACGAAACCGAGGCGCAGGTGGACGGAGGGGGTCTCTCAGGGCGGGGGCCCGTGGGATACTTCTGCCTCAGCCCAAAGAGGGGTCAGCCCTCGGGAAGGATGATGGGGCGGCTGCGTAGACAAGTGCCGGGGGTCCAGAAAGGATGCTGGGAAGGGGAGAGTTGGGGACTGGGCTGCCGGCCAGGGTGGGGAAGGCAGGTCTAAAGGGCGGAGGTGTTAGTTATCTGGTCTTTGAAGGTAGGTTCGGGGGCGGGGGGTGGGGAACACTGACAGAGATGCTGAGGAGGGGTGTACGGGGCTGCTCCGCGTAGAGACACCCCAGGGGACAAGGTTCTAAGTGGACGTCCAAGAGTGGGGGACACGGGACCGACTCGGGGAAAGGGATGCAATGGGCGGGCCCCGAGGGGCCGGTTGTGGAAGGCGGGCCCGGAAGGAGGGGCCCGGGGGTTCCTGGGGGCGGGTCCCCGAGGGATGCCGTTCCGAGGGGCTTGGACGCGGACGCGGCCGAAGAGGCAAGGCTGGCCAGCCAGCCCGCCGGCCTGAGCCCGCGGCTCCGGGGGGCCAGCGTCAGCGCGCGGTTGCCGTGGCGATGGGCGGGCGGGGGGCGGGGGCTGCGCGGAAAAGAGGTCAGCGCTCAGCCTCGCCGAGGCTCCCGGCCCCCCGCGGCGCTGGCTGCAGAGCTGGGCTCGCCTCTGCCTGCCCTGCGGCGAGCCCGGGCATGGGGTCGCCGGGCCCGAGCCCCTCGGCCCTCGCGCAGGGCTCGGGGCCGCGCGCCGCCGCCGCCCCGCACTGACGGCCGCGCGGTGTCCTGCGCCAGCGGGAGCGGAGGCCGCGCACCGCCGGCCGAGCGCCTTCAGGATGCTCATCAAGGAGTACCACATTCTGCTGCCCATGAGCCTGGACGAGTACCAGGTGGCCCAGCTCTACATGATCCAGGTGAGGGCGGTGGGAAGTAGGCGACCAAGGCGCGGGGTGGGGGGAGGTATGCTTCATGTTGGGTGTCCGCAGGAGCGCGCAGGCCGCACCTGGGACCAGGGGCCGGGCCCAGCTCAATCCCCCTCCAGTCCCGCTCTGGGGCTTGGAAGGGCTCAGGCCAGAGGAGGAGAGAGAGCTTCCCCGGTCGGATGTGGGGGAGGGGTGGTGGTGGTTAAAGTCTGTGGGAAGAGCGGCAGAAGGGCCTAGTGGTGCCTCCCCACCCCAAGTGCCCAGCCCCTCCTGGGCGCTCAGCCCCCATCTGACCTCCTTTAATCCTCCTTAGAATGTGTAATCCTTTGGGAGTAAGCAAAGGAGCGCATGAGGATGCAAAGGAGCGGGAGGCAGAAAGTGAGGAGCAGGTCCCAGGTGGTAGGGAAAGACTGGGAGGGGTTCCCAGAGGGCCTTGGCAGGACCTCGGCAGCCCCAGGCGGTCAGGGAGATGGGCTGAGGAGCAGGCCCCAAACCTGTCATAGAGAGGAGCAGGCAGGGACCCCAGATGCTGAGGTCTGGGCTAAGAGGAAGGGGGTAGAGGTCTGGCCCTGGACGTCGGGAAGAATGAACCAGAGCAGGCTCTCAGGGAGGGGAGAGGGTTGGTGCCCGTTCCAGACGTGCTCCCCAGAAATGTGGGACCAGAGCCTGAGCAGGCAAGGGGTCCGGGATCTGGCCTCAGAGGGTTAAGTGGGCCAGGTTCAAACTCCAGAGCTATGTAAGGACGGGATCTGAGTGCTCTCCAACTGTGAGGGGTGTGGCAGGAGCTGGTGTTGGGGTCCTAGAAAGGTGGGGGCCCCTTTTACTCTCCTGGATTCTTGCCAGCAGCACACGCAGCATGCGCCCACCTCAGGAGCTTACACTGGCTTCCCCTCTGCCTCGAATAGTGCCCCCACCTCACACCTGCTCAGCACCCTCCCTTCCCCCAGGTCATCTTCAGATCAAGGTCATGTTATCTTCTCAATGAGGCCTTCCCTGACCATCCCATCAAAATTGCAACCCCCAGCCCTATCCCCCTTACCCTATTCTGTGCTTTCTTTTTACCACAGCACTTAGCACCTTCTAATTTGCTTTTTTTTGTTTTCTGTCTGTTATCTATCTCCCTCCACTGGAACATACGTTGCACAGGGGCAGGCAGGGGTCTGTGTTCTGTACATCAACAGATCCCAATTAACATAATCCCAAACAATGTCTGGAATAGAGCAGACAACAAATACTTGAATGACTGAATGAGTCCTGGCTTGCAGAACCCCATAGGGGACTGGACAGCGGCTGTAATCCTGACCCCAGGAGCTACAGGGGACCAGGGTCAGGTTTCAGAGAGTTAGAACGGCTGGGACTAGGGCCTCAGAGCTACACAGGGGACCAGGTCTAGCTTGGGATCCCATCCCAGGAGCTGATCTGGGTCTGAGCTGCCCGTTCTACTCTTGCCCTGGGCTGCAGAAAAAGAGCCGAGAAGAGTCAAGTGGTGAGGGCAGTGGCGTGGAGATCCTGGCCAACCGGCCCTACACGGATGGGCCCGGTGGCAGTGGGCAGTACACACACAAGGTGTACCACGTGGGCTCCCACATCCCAGGCTGGTTCCGGGCACTGCTGCCCAAGGCCGCCCTGCAGGTGGAGGAGGAATCCTGGAATGCCTATCCCTACACCCGCACCCGGTGAGTGGGTGGGGCAGGTCTGGGGCCAGGAGGGGAACAGCCCTGGTGGGCACAGCCGTGACCCTCACCCCCACCCTCTGCCCAGGTACACCTGCCCCTTTGTGGAGAAATTCTCCATTGAAATAGAGACCTATTACCTGCCTGATGGGGGGCAGCAGCCGAATGTCTTCAACCTGAGTGGGGCTGAGCGGAGACAGCGCATCCTGGGTGAGGCCTGGAGCCAGCGGGGGGACCGTGGAGCCCCTCTCAGGACACCTGCCACCTCAACAGGCGGCCTCTGACAAGTCCCAGGCTCTCTCCCGGTCTAGGCTTCCTGTGCATGAAAGTTGCCCCCCCAATCCCGAGGTGGGGGAGGAGTGGCAGGGGCCGGAGGGGGCTGCTGTTGCTCAGCGCTGCCGGAACCCCCCCAGATACCATCGACATTGTGCGGGATGCAGTGGCCCCAGGCGAGTACAAAGCAGAAGAAGACCCCCGGCTGTACCGCTCGGCCAAGACAGGCCGAGGACCACTGGCTGATGACTGGGCACGCACAGCAGCCCAGACGGGGCCCCTCATGTGCGCCTATAAGCTGTGCAAGGTTGAGTTCCGCTACTGGGGCATGCAGGCCAAGATTGAGCAGTTCATCCACGATGTCGGTGAGCGCCCAGCCTTGCGAGGTTCTATTTACTCGGCATGCACCAGGCTGCGCGTTTGAGCCAGGGATGCTCTCAGTCTACTGGGGCCACAGAAACATAAAGCCGTCATTTCCGTTTGATGTGGTGGGCACTGAGGCAGAGGGGAGCCGCACAGCCTAGCTAGGGGTTGGGGGAGCCTAGCCTTGAGGTACAGGTGAGAGTCAGGCGGGCAAGAAGCTGACAACGTGATCTCTGAGGTCCATGCCGGTTCTGACATTCAGAGATGCTGCTTCTCATCCATTAAAATTGTAAGACTCTCCAGTGTTCTGTGGGTCAAGCGAGACTTAGAGGCTCTCAGGCGGGTCACCAGCTCTAACCTGCAACACGCTAAGGAGTGCAGGCCAAAGCTGTGACTCTGTCGCTCTCTCCGAGTCCCATCCTTTGGCCCTGTTATCCAGGAGGCCCTGTTTCATGCCCCCCCTAAAACTAACCCCACAGTTCCTGTGGCTCAGCCCTGCCCCACCTCCCAGGTCTGAGGGTAGACTACCTGCAGGTAGAAGGATGGGGGTGTCCAGGGACCTGGGTTCCATTCCACCACGGACCCTCATGGAAACTCTCCTCCAGGGAGCTACTTCCCATCTCTGCGCCTTAATTTTCCCTTCTGTAAATGAGGAAGAGTTTGGGCCAGATAGTAAAAAGCTAATATTGATCACCACATGCCCAATTCTCTGCTAATCACTTCCCATGCAAGATCTCCTTTAACACCCCCAACACCCCTCAAGGTAAGGACAATTCTTATTCCCATTTTACAGATGAGGAAATTTAACTCGGAGAGTAATACAGGCACCGTATCTTAAATTTGGAAAAATGCCGAAGAGCACAAATTAGGAAAATGAAACTCACCCACATATAACCACTATTAAGGTTCTGGTGGGCTTCCTTCCAGAAGTTTACAACAATAATTCAATCATCATGACTGTATTTCCTAGATATTGAAGTCTCTAAGTTTAGTCCTCTGCTTAGGATGAAAATATCCCAGAATGGGTATCATGTTTTGCTTCATTAAGCGCCAACACTTCCACTAACTCTTAACACCTTCATTAACCATCAACAATTTCATTAACTGTCAACGCCTTAATTGTTAACTCTTGTGAAGAAATCAGCAGGAAGCCAGCTGAAAGAAGCAAGAACAAACATTGCTCCCAGCTTCCCAGGGTGTCGGGGTGGGCTCAGCGCTCAGAGTTGGGGTGTCCAGAGGGATAAAAGAGGCAGTGGGCAGGGAGGGAGGCGAGGCAGGAAGACAGATGCCCCAGTTTCCACTCCCGTCTCCCGACAGCGCTCACCCCGCCATACTTTGTGGGCCTGGGTGGGTGGTGTGCCCAGGGGAGCCATTACCTGAACTCACGGGCTGGGCATGTGGCTGCAGTGGCAGGGAAACGCGGGGCTGGGGCGTGTGGGTGGGGAGGACATGGCTTTGATGCCTGGGCCCCTACAGGTCTGCGTCGGGTGATGCTGCGGGCCCACCGCCAGGCCTGGTGCTGGCAGGACGAGTGGACAGAGCTGAGCATGGCTGACATCCGGGCACTGGAGGAAGAGACCGCCCGCATGCTGGCACAGCGCATGGCCAAGTGCAACACAGGCAGTGAGGGGCCCGAGGCCCAGCCCCCCGGGAAGCCAAGCACTGAGGCCCGGGCTGGGACCAGCCGTGCTGGCACCCCCGATGGGCCCGAGGTGCCCCCAGGCCCCGATGCCTCGCCCGATGCCAGCTTTGGCAAGAAGTGGTCCTCGTCCTCCCGTTCCTCCTACTCGTCCCAGCATGGAGGTGAGGCTGAGGCACAGGGGCGGGAGGGAGCGGCCCTCAGGCTGGACTCCCAGGCTGAGGCCAATGTGGCCCTGCAGGGGGCGTGTCTCCCCAGACTCTGTCCGAGTGGCGCATGCAGAACATCGCCCGAGACTCTGAGAACAGCTCTGAGGAGGAGTTCTTTGATGCCCACGGTCAGCACCCCAGACCTGTTAGGGGAGGTGGGGGGGGGTCCCTGAGCAGCTCCCGCCAGCCCATGACACAGCCCCTCGTCCCTTCAGAAGGTTTCTCGGACAGTGACGAGGTTTTCCCCAAGGAGATGACCAAGTGGAACTCCAATGACTTCATCGACGCCTTTGCCTGCCCCATGGAGGCAGAAGGGGCGCCAGGTAAAGATCCCGCATCCAGTTGCCAGCCACCAGCACTCCGTATGCGGTGGGGACTTGGAGAACAACTCATTCCTAAGTTTAATGGGGTCCTGAGATGAATGTCAGTCCAGAAAGGGTGCTCATTAAATACACAGACGAGTAATGAGCAGATAACGGGTGGGTGGATGGATGTGGGGCGTGTATTCAGGGTTCAGACACAGCACAGAGAAGGGAGGAATTCATTTGGAGTCCAGGAAGGCTTCACGTGGGAGGTGATGTCTAAGCTGGATTTTGAAGGATTGGACGAGCTCTGTCCAAAAGAACTTTCTGAGATGATGGAAATGTTCTAGCCACTAGCCACATGTGGCTAGCAAGTATTTGAAATGTGGCGAGTGGGACTGAGGAACTGAAATTGGTATTGTTATTTTAATTCATTTCCGTTTAAGTAGGCACATGTGACTAGTGGCTACCATATTGGACAGGGCAGGATTAGAGGGAATTTTCCAGGCAAACAGGGCTTGTGCGGAGAAGCATGCCTGTCAGCAGCAGGACTGGCCATGTGCAAAGACGCAGAAACGTGAAATGACCTGGGAGAGTCGGGTGAGAGGAGAAGGTCAGAGGAAGATGGGGGGCGAGGGCGGGTGCTCAGGCAGACAGCAGAGCAGGGGTACCTGAAGTACCAGATGAAGGGATCCCCACAGACCCCTCAGTCCCCTTCACTGGCTTTCCCCATCCTGCAGACCCTGGAACCGAGTCCACCAAAGATATTGGGGATGGGGTCCGAGCACCCAGGGACCCAGAAGTGAGTATGGTCGGCCACCCCGCGTCTCATTCTGCCCACCCACCGGCCAGGCCACTGCTCTGACATCCCTGGCACCCCCCCTGTGCCCCGCAGGGCCCGGATGGAGCGGGGGAACTGGGGGCGGAGACATGCGCAGTCCACGCCCTCTTCCTCATCCTGCACAGCGGCAACATCCTAGACTCAGGCCCTGGAGACACCAGCTCCAAGCAGGCGGATGTGCAGACGCTAAGCCTGGCCTTCGAGGCCATCACCCGCGTCCATTTCCCCGAGGCCCTGGGCCACGTGGCGCTGCGCCTGGTGCCCTGCCCACCCATCTGTGCCGCTGCCTATGCCCTTGTCTCCAAGTACTGGTCAGGGATGGGAGGGTGGGGGGCACACAGGGTCCCCAAGGTGTGGACAGCCACTTGGGGGCTCCTGAGACCAGAGAGGCCCCATGGGGGGAGGGGGAGGAGGCCAGGAAGCCAAACACCTGGGCTAGTCACCTACCCAGCTGGATTTCAGTTTCTAGTCAATGGCTCCATCACAAAGGCCTCTGGGATACCGACAGTCCCCACAAAGGCCCTCCAGTGCTAGGACTTGCCAACAGGTCAAGGGGACTTAGAGGGGGCAGTGGAGGGCCTGGAGGCCCCCCACCCATCCATTATACCCCCTCCTCCTACAGCCTGAGTCCCTACAGCCATGACGGTGACAGCCTGTCCCGCTCCCAGGACCACATTCCACTGGCTGCCCTGCCGTTGCTGGCCACCTCATCCTCCCGATACCAGGGCGCTGTGGCCACGGTCATTGCCCGCACTAACCAGGCCTACGCCGCCTTCCTGCGCTCGTCTGAGGGTGTCGGCTTCTGCGGGCAGGTCAGGAGTTAGGGATGTTCCCGGGGAACTTGCCGCGGGAGCCCCCCATCCTCCTGCCTCTGCTGCAGCCCCTCCTGATGGCGCTGCCCTTCCACCCAGGTGGTGCTGATTGGGGATGGCGTCGGTGGAATCCTGGGCTTTGACGCACTCTGCCACAGCGCCAGCGCGGGCACTGGGAGCCGCAGCAGCAGCCGCCGCGGAAGCACGGTCAGTGTGGCTGGACCCGCCTCCCCAGGAGGCCGGTGTCTCCCCGGCTCGAGTTCTCTGCCCCTGGAATATGCCCTCTCTCCGGCCTGTCCCCTGCTGCCTCATTCCACCTCCTCTGGGGCTCTACTCTTTGTTTAAGTCCCTGCCCAACCCCCAAGCCTCTTTCCTCACTTCCAAATAAGTAGAAATCGACTGTCTCCAGTCCTAAGGCTGTTTCTGTCCCCTATTCCGTCTAGAACAATGAGCTGCTCTCCCCGGAGGTTGGCCCAGTGCGGGATCCCCTGGCAGATGGGGTGGAGGGACTGGGCCGGGCCAGCCCAGAGCCCTCAGTGCTGCCTGCCCAGCACACCCACAGCGACATGGCCAGTCCTGAGCCCGAGGGCTCTCAAAACAGGTGACATTCCTGCCCCATCAACCCCAAACTGGGCTTGTGCTGGGCTGCGGAAGCAGCAGCACTGAGCACCCTCCCCCCCCTCCCCCAGCCTGCAGACGGTCCCCTCGGCCACCTCCTCTGGGGAACCCCGAAGGGCAAGCACAGCCTCCTGTCCACCCGCTGCCGCCTCTGAGGTTCCTGATGGTCTCACCAGTGCCACCCGCCTTGACTTCAAGGTCTCCGGCTTCTTCCTCTTTGGCTCCCCTCTGGGCCTGGTGCTGGCTCTGCGGAAAACCGTGATGCCCACGTTGGAGGGTGAGCCCTCAGGGTGGGGGTGGGCTTCACCTGCCCCTCCCCCATCTCCTCTTTGTTTCGTCTGAAAAGGGGGTGTTTATACCATTCCCCACTGTACAAATAAATGGCTTGGCTGGAGAGGGAAAACCTGAGGCCCAGAAAGAAGGGACTTGCCAAGGCCAAGTGTCCCAAAGTGCACCAGGAGGAACGCATACCCACAGATGCTTTCATGAGAGGGGGTCCAACAGGCATGGGGAACGCTTCATCTTGAACATCAGCAAATCGAAGGCTCTGATCTCTTTTTAGCCGAGAGACCTGTCTCACTTTTAAGCACTCCCAGGGACCTCCCAGGGAGTAGAGTCTGGGAAGTGCTGGTTCAGGGTCACACAGCATGTCAGGGTGCCGCTTCCCACAACCCCTGCCTCCCAGTATGCCCAGATGAATCCCCTCCCCCCTTTATCTTCTGGGTACCAGTGGCCCAGATGCGGCCAGCCTGTGAGCAGATCTACAACCTCTTCCATGCGGCCGACCCCTGCGCCTCCCGCCTTGAGCCCCTGCTGGCCCCCAAGTTCCAGGCCATCGCCCCACTGGCTGTGCCGCGCTACCAGAAGTTCCCCCTGGGAGACGGCTCATCCCTGCTGCTGGGTATGCCGCCAACCAAGATAAAGGGGAGAAAGAGGACGGCACCAACAGTGAGGGATGGGTGTGGGCCCCCCTCTCCCAAGAAGACATGAGGTAGTTCCCACATCATTGGTACTCTCTCATGTCACCACTCCCAGGACCAGGGAGCCCTCCCCTGGCCCCTTGGGCAGTCTGGATCCCCAAGACCCTCTAACATTCTCTGCCCAGAAGTTGGGGGCAGTGGTGACAACTGGGCTGAAGGGAGGAGGTGGTGACACTGAGAGCAGCCGCCCACCGCCGGCGGGGAGAGGGGCTGCTGTGTCTGTGTGTAGGGATGCGTTGTGTCTCCGCATGCACTTGTGTTCGTGTATTGGTTTGGGGTGTGTACTCATGTGCATGCTAGTGAGTAGCCCTTTGGCCCCATGAGACAAGTGGGCCTGGGTCCAGGTGGTGGCGGCAGTCATGCTGGCAGGAATGCGGCTGGCTGTTGGGGTGAGCTAACAGGAGAGGCTGCCCCCACCCTTCACCTCCACCCAGATGTGGGGCACTTCAGCCTTAGCCAAGACCCAACCAGGGAGGGCTGGCAGGGGGGATGGGGGAGGGATGGGGGCCAGGCTGTCCTGGAACCTTGGGTGGGAAGACAGGAGGGTGGCCTGGCCCAGCCCGCCACTGAGGTCGCCCGTCCACCCACAGCTGACACTCTGCAGACCCACTCAGGCCTCTTTCTGGAGGAGCTGGAGATGTTGGTGCCCTCAACGCCCACCTCTACCAGCGGAGCCTTCTGGAAGGGCAGTGAGCTAGGCAGTGATCTGCCAGCCCAGCCAGCTGCCCTCAGCACCACCAGTGAGGTGGTTAAGAGTAAGTCAGCCAGCCACCCAGCCTGGGCAGGGAGTACTTATTCCACCTTCAACGCCCAGCTGAAACACCCTTGCCCCAAGCGTTTGCTCTGGAATGAGTGCGCCCTAGCACCCAACTCCAGACTCAGCAGGGTTGGCAGAAAAGAGGGAGGGAAGAGCATTAGGGGCCATACGGGTGGGCATGGGGTGGGAGGCCACCCCTGACTCACTGCCCACCGTGGCCGTACAGTCCTGGAGCGCTGGTGGGGGACCAAGCGGATTGACTACTCGCTGTACTGCCCTGAGGCGCTCACCGCCTTCCCCACCGTCTCGCTGCCCCACCTCTTCCACGCCAGCTACTGGGAGTCGGCGGATGTGGTGGCCTTCATCCTGCGCCAGGTGGGCCCAGGGATGCGGGGTGGGAGAGGGAACCGGACAATGATAGGGAGCCGTGGGCTGGGGGAGGGGCAGCCCCAGGCACCCTTGCCCCCTTCACGTGGCCTTGCTGGTCCGATTCTTCGCAGGTGATGGAGAAGGAGCAGCCGCAGCTGGCCGAGTGCGAGGAGCCGTCCATCTACAGCCCGGCCTTCCCCAGGGAGAAGTGGCAGCGCAAACGCACCCAGGTCAAGATCCGGGTACGTGCCCTGCCCCTCGAGCCCTCAAGAGCGAGGCCCTGCCTACTCTCCCCAGGATCCCCGCCCCTCAAGACCTTCCGGGGTCCAATCCCGCCCGCTGACCCTGGGTCCTGGGTCCTGGCCCCACCTTCTCATGCCTCGGCCCCGCCCCTGGGTACCAACTGGTCTCCTCCCTTAACCATCCCGCCACCTCCTCATCCTCTGCACCCCAACCTGTCATGCCTCCGGCCCCTCGGAACCGCCCTCCACACAGAGGCCCTCATGACCTCAGATCGGGGTCAGCAAAAGCGCCCACCCCTCGGGCCTCGCCCCTCTCTCGCAGCGACCCCGCCTCCTCCAGGCCGAGCACCCCAGTCTGAGGGCGGGTCCCCCTCACCAGCACCTCCCGCATCCCTGTCACCTCTTTGCTGCGGGCTCACGCCGTCTCCTCCCACCAGAACGTCACTTCCAACCACCGGGCGAGCGACACGGTGGTGTGCGAGGGCCGCCCCCAGGTGCTGAACGGGCGCTTCATGTACGGGCCCTTGGACGTGGTCACGCTCACCGGAGAGAAGGTCAGGACACAGAGGCCTCAGTCCCGGGTAGACCGGCCGCCCTCGGGCCGAACTCGCCCCAAGCGGGAGGTCCGGGTGCTGCCTCCTGTCCCACGGACAGCTCCCAGTCACACTAGGTTGAGCCCCCAACCCCGTCCTCCCCCAACAAGAGGCCCGCCTCGGCCCTCCTCCGCTCAGCGTCGGGGGGACCCTCTCGCCCCCTCTGCCTGCTAGGTGGACATCTACATCATGACGCAGCCGCTGTCAGGCAAGTGGATTCACTTTGGCACCGAGGTCACCAACAGCTCGGGCCGCCTCACCTTCCCGGTGCCCGTGGAGCGTGCGCTGGGTATCGGCGTTTACCCGGTGCGCATGGTGGTCAGGTGAGCGCGGGGTGGGCCGGGCCTCTGCGGGGTGGGGCTCCTCTGGGCCCCGCCCCTATGTCGCTCAAGCAGCCCTTGGGCCGTAGGGGCGACCACACGTACGCTGAGTGCTGCCTGACGGTCGTGGCCCGCAGCACGGAGGCCGTGGTGTTCAGCATCGACGGCTCCTTCACCGCCAGCGTCTCCATCATGGGCAGCGACCCCAAGGTGCGCGCCGGCGCCGTGGACGTGGTCAGGTAGGAGCGGCCGCCCGGCTCGCCGTGGTGACTGGTCTCCACCCCTGGCGCGTGGAGCTGACCGCCGCCCCACCCTGCAGGCACTGGCAGGACGCGGGCTACCTGATCGTGTACGTAACGGGCCGGCCCGACATGCAGAAGCACCGCGTGGTGGCCTGGCTGTCACAGCACAACTTCCCCCACGGCGTAGTCTCCTTCTGCGATGGCCTCACCCACGACCCGCTGCGCCAGAAGGCGGTGTTTCTGCAGAGCCTGGTGCAGGAGGTGCGGCGACTGGGGAGGGTCCCGTCCCCGCCGTCGCCCCGGGAGGAGGCCCATCTGGTCTCACCCCCATCGGCCCCCGAACCTAACAGACCACCAAGGCCCTCGTGGTCCCAGGGGCCCCTTGTCCTTGGGGCCAACTAGAGAGATACGGCCGGTCCCGACCCCACCCGGACCTGGTGAGGTAGACCATATGGCCTCGACCCGGAACATTCTGAACCGGATGCCCACCAGACCCCACCCCCTGCCTCACGACTCCGCCCCCCCGGGGCTGCTGATTGGCCTCTCTGGCCACAGGTGGAACTGAACATCGTGGCCGGCTACGGGTCCCCCAAAGATGTGGCCGTATATGCGGCGCTGGGCCTACCCCCGGGCCAGACCTACATCGTGGGCCGCGCCGTGCGGAAGCTCCAGGCGCAGTGCCAGGTGAGGACCAAGTGAAGGTGGGGACTGCGAGCCAGCTGGGGAGTGGGAGCCTGGGTCTGGGCCGGAAGGACCACCCATGTGTTAAGAAGCACCTAAGGCAGGCGGCTGTGAGAAGGATGGCTGGCATCAGGGAACCTGGGCTCCTCCTAGGATGGGGGTCACAAGCAGCTTGGAGGTGCTGGGCAGGCCAGGATTGATACTATGCTCAAGACCTTGAGTACTGGTTCCACTTTGGCACGATCCTGGGCATAGGCCTTGACCTTTCTGAGCCTCAATTTCTCGTCTGCAAAATGGAAATGATAAGATGGACCAGACCTCAACAGCTATCATGAAGAGCACGTGATTTACTGCATATCAGCATGCACGGGGCTGGGCGCAAAGCAAGTGCTTGCTAAACGTTAGTTGCTGTTGTTTTCCTCCAAAATCCCATTCTACAGATGAGGAAACTCAAGATGAGACCCAGAGAGAGGCAGAGCCAGGAATAAAGGTGCCCTGGCTCAGCCTGGGGTTGGTCAGGCTGTGCCAGGCCTATAATGCAGCCAGCACTGCCCAGGACCCTGGGGAGGACAGGTGAGGGCAGCGTGTGGGCCTGAGACCAGCCATCCCCTCATCCCTGCCCACCTCTGCCCGCAGTTCCTGTCAGATGGCTATGTGGCCCACTTGGGCCAACTGGAGGCCAGCTCCCACCCTCATGCCCCCGTGGGACCCTCGAGGGCCGCCCTGGCCAAGAGCAGCTATGGCGGGGCTGCCCCTGTGGACTTCCTCCGAAAACAGAGCCAGCTGCTTCGCTCGAGGGGCCCCAGCCAGGCAGAGCGGGAGGGCCCAGGGACGCCGCCCACCACCCTGGCGCGAGGCAAGGCCCGAAGCATCAGCCTCAAGCTAGACGGCGAAGAGTGAGGCCCAAACTGTGGCTGGACTTGGGTTATTTACTCACACACTTGAGAGGCCCACGTGGCCGCATGTGGAAGGCTGGGCCCCCAGCCCCACATCCTGCATCTCTGTTTGCCCCTCGGTGTTCGTTCCCTTTCATGTTGGGGGACCCAGCCCTGGGGGTGGGAGGAGGGAGCAGCAAGGGCCCAGAGGCTTTTCCAGTGTGTGTAAATCCATGCAAATAAACACCACCTGCATCCCACCTGATTGCCCACCTACTTGGCATCACAGGGCAGCCCAGCCCCCAGTTTCCAGTTCAAGAGAGATGCTGAAGGGCGAAGAGGAGTCAGGATGTGCCCAGGGTCACGCAGCAGGTCAGAGGACAGGGCCGGGATTGGGGCCTGGAGAGCCAGCCTACCCCCGCCCTCCGATCACCACCTGGGCTGGCCTTTCAGTTCCCAGGGGCCACACTTGGCTTCTCACTGGAACCTCTGCCTGCATTAGCTGAGGCCATGGGATCGGAGGGGAGCCCGCCTCACCCGGACACTAGGCCCCCTGGCTTGCACTTGCTTTGTCTCCCCCTTAAGACTGAAAGCTCCCAGGCAGCTTAGCCCTGGCCAGCGAGAAACACTTCCTTTGTGACAGAGACCACCCTCACTTCTCTGTTGGGGACACTGGGGCCCAAAAAGATCTGAGTTGGTGAATGGGCAGCTGGGATTAGAACCCCAATTCTTTGCCTCCCCAAACCACCCAAGGACCAGGAAATGAGGGGTGACGACCCCAGCTCTGCCAATGGATCGGCTCAGCAGGCCCAGAGAGAGAGAGAGAGAGAGAGATAAATAAGGCCTTTATATACAGAGAAGCATGATACGGCGGGGGCGGGGGGGCTGCTCGCAGCAGCAGTGAGCTGGGCAGGGTGGCTGGGCCAGCAGGGCCCTGTCAGTGGGAGAAGATGCCCCGGAAGCGGGCCCTGTCTTCCTCGTCCTTCTGCCGGATTCTTGCCTCGAGGGCCCGCAGCTCACGGCTCACGATGGGCGCCAGGGCGGGGTCCAGCTCCAACACCTTGGCAAAGTCAGCCTGGGCCTCCTGGGCATTCCACACTGCCGCGTGCGCCTTGCCCCGCTTGAAGTAGGCCTTGACGTTGTCTGCAGGGGGTGCCAGTGGGCAGCAGGCACACAGGGCACAAAGGGGGGACCAGCCAGCTACTTAGCTTGACTTCTGGCACCAGGGGCCCATCATGGGACGGAGCCCATGCAGAGGCCAACCCCACCCCGAACCCCCTTTCATATCTCACTGGCGCAACAGGGCCCATGGTCCTGCCTGGGTGGGCGATATTTGGTCGGGTTCCCACGGGACTTCAGAGTGGGGGTGATATTAAAGGCTCAGTTTCGTGCCCCAGTACCCAGGGGTTACGGAGGAGGCTGCTCTACGGACCAACCACTGGCCCACCCTGGCGGCCCAGCGCGCGGTGCTCACCATCATACTTGTTGAGGATGGAGGAGCAGTGGTCCAGCACCTCGTAATACTCCTGGGCCGCCAGCTTGCACTGACAGTAGTTGAGCAGCAGTGGTGTGATCTGCAGATCCAGCTGGATCCAGTCAGGGGACCCAGGCTGTTCCTGGGGGCATGGGGGGAGGGAGAGGGCAAAAGGTGCTGAAACCTGGGCCCCCTGGCCCCACCTCACCCCCTCCACTCACCCACTGCAGCCTCCAGGCGGCACCTTCATCTGAAGGTTCTTGAGGCAGGCGATGGCGTCGTAGTACTTGGCGGCAGCCTCCTTCACACGGCCCTCGCGGTACAACCGGTTGCCCTCCTGGTGTATGACCGGCACTGCCTTTGCCTTCTCCTCATCCGTCATCGCCCACGGGTCCTGCTGGTACGTGCCAGGGTTCTCCACCTGCCGGGGTGTAGGCCAAGTCAGGGCCGAGGGCCAGCCTCTGGGCTGGCCGGGCCTGGGACATTGGACACCGGAAACAGAATCACTTGTTCATTCTCTGACCGTTCAACAAACTGTTTATGTAGCACCTCCTACAGGCCCAGCACTGTGCCGGGTCCTAGAAATAGAGCAGCGAACAAGATGGTGAAAATCCCTGCCCTTGCAGTGACCTGAAGGAGGGGGAGGACACTGCCAGGGGGTCCACAAAGGTGTCCTTGTGCCTGCCCCATCCCAAGCCCAACCAACAGTCAGTGGGCCCACCAATTCTGGGCAGGCAGGTGGGACCAGCACCCGCTCTGAAGCTGGGCAGTGGGAGTTTGGCGAGGTGCCTGGGGCTTGGTGGCCCCTCACCTTAAGCATCTCGATGTCGAAGATGAGAGGCTGGGGGTTCTGCTGCAGGGCGTCCAGATCGGCGTGGCCCAGGGAATTGTGCTCGTGCATCTGGGCGATGCCGCAGCAGTGCCGCTGGCCCTCCAGGGGGTCTTTGCCAGCTGCAATGTTGCGTAGACTCTTGGCCACCAGCGGATACAGGACCACATGCTGCCGGAGGGTGAGTGGGCACCAATGGGCTGGCTGGTCACCAGCCCAAGAGGCCCAGCCCCCTGCCCCATCACCATCTGAGAAAGGACACTAAGGCCCAGAGAGGGGCAGGAACTGGTTCAGCAGAAACACAGGAGGGCGTTTCCCTCGGGACTCCCCCAGCCTCTCAGCCCTCCAGCCCGGTGCGGGCCTCAGCTCCTGCCACACTTTCTGGCCACCAACCCAAGCCAAGCGCCTACCCCGCCAACCTCCACACAAACACACACTCCCGCTGTCAACCGGTCTCCCCTGTCCTTACGAGCCCAGTGGAATTCTTACCTCTGCCCCTCCTCCTTCTCCCAGGCTTGCAGCCCACAAGCTGGGCTCCCCCCCATCACTGGGGTCCCTCCACATTCTGTTCCTGGCGCCTCTTCTGTGCTGCCCCATCCCCACCCCTTTCAGGGCCTATCTCCGAGGTGGGTTTAGGGCAGCAACCTCAAAACCCTCAACGGAGACCCTCAGGCATAGGGGACCTAGCTTTTTTTTTTTTTTTGGCCACAAGGCTTGTGGGATTTTAGTTCCCCGACCAGGGATTGAACCCGGGGCCACGGCAGTGAAAGCGCTGAGTCCTAACCTCTGGAGCGCCAGGGAATTCCTGGAGACCTAGCTTTTGACCTTTCACTAGGAACATCTGCTGGGATGGCGGGAGCCAGACCACCCTCACCCCAGTCTAACCAGCTCCTCTCACTGACCCTGCACAGGGCAGACTGCTCGGCTAACATTCATCCAGCCAGCAGATGTGTTCTGAGTCTTGGCTCTGGGCTGGCCCACACTGCGCATTTTGAAGGTAAACAGGCCCAATCCCTGCCCTGAAGTAGCTTAGATGCAGACAGAGGACCAGATCCTGGCCATGCAGAGCATGAGGGGCTGGAGAACCCAGAGATGGGGTTCAAGTCAACCACCAGTAGTCAGGGAAGGCTTCCTGGGGGTGGTGACCCAGGAATTCAGTTTGAAGTGGGAGGGAGGATCTTGGCCAAGAAAGGGATGGAAACACAGGGAGGTGAGTGGGAGGGAGACCCTGCAGGGCCATGTGAGCATCTATGGCTTACACTTTAGCTCGACAGTGACCAGGAGCCAGAGAAGTTTGAAGTAAGGAGTTGTGTGGGTCATTGCATTTGAGAGCCAGTCCCTGGCTGCAGTCCGGCTAAGGGAGAGGAAAAGGTGGAATAGGGGCCAGGACGCCAGTGTCCTGGTGGTGTGGTGCCCTGGAGGGAGTCGGTGGTGGCCTAGCCATTGGGTGCGGGCAGACAGATGCAGGCAGGCACAGGGCATCGGGTACCTTGACGTCGCAGCAGAACTGAGAGATCTCGCCCTCCCGCATGGTGCGCACGATGGTCTCCCACACGGGCAGCTTGAACTTCTTGCCGATGATGAGCTCCATGGGCTTGCCACACACCCGGCTGTCGTCCAGCACGGTGCCCTCCTCGTCACTGCGCAGAGTCCGGTAGTGGAACGTGGCCTGCGGGCCGCAAATGGGATCAGACAAGGGCACAGCCTTCCCCCATCCCCCAAGGACAAGCCCAGCTCGCAGCCTGCAGATGGCACAAGGGACAGGGCTCTCCCAGGGGTCACCGCCCAACCTTACACCTGGCTTTACCGCATCACCCAGGTGAGGATACTGTCACCGAGAGGGAAGGGGTCCAAATCACATGGCTAGTGGGTGGACGGGCTGGGACAGGAGCCCAAGCAGTCTGGCACTAATCATTCTTTCAATAAATATTTACTGAGCACCTACTACATGCCTGAGCTCTGTGCTAGGCCCAGCAGTGAACAAAACAGACAAAAGTCCCTGCCCCCATGGAGCTCACATGGAACTTCTTCTAGAGGAAAGAGATGGGCCTCAACATGTGCTGTGTGAGGTTGAGCTAAGTGCTATGGGTCAGAAAACAAAATGCAGCAGGTAAGGCAGGGTGAGTTCAGGGGGCAGGAGTCTCTGCGAGGACAACATTTAAGCAGAGATCTGAGGGACTTCCCTGGCGGTCCAGTAGTTAGGACTCAGTGCTTTCACTGTCGGGACCTGGGTTCGATCCCTGGTCAGGAAACTAAGATCCCACAAGCTGTGCTGTGTGGCCAAAAAAAACCCCAGAGATCTGAAGGGAGAAGCAAGCCAGGCAGGTGCTGGGGTAGGAAGGGGTGGGAACTTTCTAGGTCAAGAGAATAGCAGGTGCAAAAGCCTTGCAGAGGGACAGTGTGTGGGGTGCTCACAAAACGGGAAGCCAGTGTAGCAGAAGCAGAGTGAACAAGGGCAAGGAGTTGTGCATCACGGGGTCACCAGGTCAGCAAGGATGGACCCCACAGAGCCTGCAGGCAGTGGTGAGGAGTTTGTTTTTTCACTCTGAGTTGAGAGCCAGCGGGTGGCTCCAAGCAGAGGAGGGACATGATCTGACGTGGGTTCTGCTGCTGCTGGGATGAGAAGAGGCTGGAGCGGAGGGAGGACAGAAGCAGGAAGGTGGTTACTGCAATAACCCAGGAGAGAGATGATGGCGGCCTGGACAAGGGTGGTAGTGGCAGAAGTGGTGAGAAGTGGTCAGACCACCGGTGTATTCTGAGGATCTTCTGTGGGAAGTGAGAGAACAGGAGGAGCCATGGAGACTGGGAGGTTTTGGGCCTGAACAACCAAAAGGCTGGAGGTGCCCTTAACTTAGATGGGAAGGCTTGGGGGGAGCAGGTGAAGTTTGAGGTGCCAACCAGACATCCAGGTGGAGATGGTGAGTAGGGAGCCGGATATCAACTTTAAAGGAGAGGGAAGGCTAGAGATAGACATCTGGGAGTGGCCCAGGCATGGAGAGTTTTTTAAAAGAGATGAGCCTGGATGAGATCATCTCAGGGAGAGTGAAGAGAGAAGAGGTCTAAACACTGAACCCTCCACAGGATATGGTTAGAGGAACCCACACTCTTTGCCACCACCACTAGCCACTCCTCTGAGCTCTGTTTCCACATCAGTAAAATGGGGTCAACAATAGTACCTATTCCTCTTGTGAGAAGGAAAGAAAATAAACTTGTGAAGCATTTAGCATGGTGCTCATCTGAGCCCTCAATCAATGCTGGTGATTGGTTTTTTAATTTACCTGTACCTGTTCCTTCAGGGTCATTGTTCACAAATCTTCACTATTTTTACAGTGTTCTCTCCAGCTGGTGTCTGTTCCATCCAGGATCTCCCTTGCCAGGACCTTCTTCAAGGCCACCAACCCCCCAGCCCATGGGGGAATCCACCCACATCCACCTCCCTTCTCGCATCTGGGAAAGGATCCCTCTTGGTATCACTGATCACTAGGGCTGTGCAGCTCTGCCTCAAATCACTCACACTGAGAGAGGCTAGGATCTTTACCTGCTGGATCTTGGCACAGTAGCTTTTACTTTTGGTGGCCCCAGTATGTTTTGTTTTGTTTTGTTTTTGCGGTATGTGGGCCTCTCACTGTTGTGGCCTCTCCCGTTGCGGAGCACAGGCTCCGGACCCGCAGGCTCAGCGGCCATGGCTCACGGGCCCAGCCGCTCCGCGGCATGTGGGATCTTCCTGGACCGGGGCATGAACCCGCGTCCCCTGCTTCGGCAGGTGGACTCTCAACCACTGTGCCACCAGGAAAGCCCGGCCCCAGTATGTTTTAAATGTTAAACTGTTGTAGTCATCAACAAGGTATGTCACTTCAGTTATTTTGGGGGCCAGGATCTTTACTCATTCGCTCAAGATGCGTGTCCTATGTGACTGCTCTGCTGGGCACAGGGGCTGCCCCCAGGAAACTCCTTACTCTACAGGCAAGTGGCAACAGGGAAAGGCCCTCCAGGAGGAGGGAACTGCATAAGCAGAAGCAGGTAAGCCTGGAGATGTACATTGTTTGGGGGAAGGGGCCGGAGAGGCTGGAGGTGGGGGCCTGGATGTGCAAAGGAGGAAGATGGGAGGCTCTTTATTTCCCAGCCCTTATCTGTCCCGAGCAATGCCACGAAGAGCACTCGGAAGGCTGCCAAAAGGATTCTGGTCTGGCAGACCCAACCTCTGGGCCTGTTTGTTCTCTCGGTTGGTGCGTCGTCCCAGGGCCTCGATTTTCCCATCTAAGAAATGGAGCTGGTCTGTGTTTTCAGAAGACCCTTCCGTCTATAGATTTTGAGCCTTGCAAACCAGGGGCCCCTCCCAGAGCCCAGGTATCCGGTTTAGGGTCTTCTCCAGCGCTGGGTCTGTGCAAGCAATAGGGTCAACCCTCCCACCTCCCGCAACCTGTTTATAATGACTGACGGCCTCCCCAACCAATGTGGCCACACGGCCAAGCCAGGGGGCGGGGGCAGACGCATCCGAATTCACCCTCTACTTAAATCCAGACCAATCAGCGTCGAGCTCGGCATGTGAGAGGTAGGGTCACCGACCACTGCTATCTGGGCATGCGCAATCTCTCGCCTACAGCCTCCTCCCGCCTCGCATGCGCACCGCGCCACGGACGGTTAAGGGAAGGGGATAAACACGAACCTTAGTTCCATCCTGAAAGTCAGGGAGCTCTCCTCGGCCCTCCTCTATCACACGCTTTTGGATCCCGTCCTCCCGGAGTCTTGCGATGATATCCGCCATCCTCCTTCCCCGCTGCTCTCTTTCGGCAACTTCCGGACTCGCTCGGCAGCTTCCGGACCTGCTTCGTCAACTTCGGCAACTTCCGAACTGGCGCCATTTTGGCTAAGGGCAGACGCCGTAAAGGGCCTGAACGTGGAAACGGACAGTGATTGGTTCTCTGCGCTGCGGCTGAGCGCGCGGATCTGACCAGGGGCGGGGCCTGAGGCTGTCTAGGGGAGGTGAGAGAGGCGGGGCCAGAGTCGGCCGGGCGGGGCGGGGGCGTCCCTAGCAATTGTGTCATTGAACTGATATAGACTGGGCCCTCCCAAGTGGCCGTGTGCCACTCTATTTTAAGTTGTAGGAATAGTATAACAGCGTTACAGAACTAGGATGGAGCGGGGGCTGGGGGCCCGTCGGTAACGCCACCCCCTAAAACTACTATTTTTGTGTATTCCTTTCTGGGTTTTTTCTTTTAGCATACCTAGCACAATAGTCGTGACTTTTGCATCCTGGATTTTTCTCTTTAAATATAAATAAATAAATAAGTAAAACTAGGAGTAAGAAAGAGAGGAAGGAGGGTTTCTGTGTTCCTGTGGGAACCGTAAACTCCCCAAGAGACTGACAGTCCCTTGTGGGGTCCTGGCTGGATGTGTCGTCACCATGGAATCCTCCGCGGTGTCTGGCACATAGTAGTTGCCCAGTGAGTATTAGGAAATATAGGAATGATAGAAGTGAGGCACTTCGGGGGTAGTACAACATTTCTCTCCGCCTCTGGAAACTAGCTGTGAAGAATAGCTGTAAGAGTTTTCTGCTCCCACTTTCGAGGTTTAGGTAACCGAATAAAGGGAATGTCTTGGGACCTGTGCACTGTCTTCATTCCATCCTCATAACTGCGAAGAATTATTGTCCGTCCCCTTTGCCCCACGTGCTAAGGGCTTCAGATATTTATGCTGGTTCATTTCCCCCCCAAAGTCCCCTGAGAGAGGTGGAACCTCTGGGGTGAAAGGGAAACATGCTTTGTTTGTTTTTAGCTTTTTTTTTTTTTTTACCCACACAGGAAGTTTGTCAGGCGACTTCTGCCAAATTCTGAAGCAACAAGTAGTCTGTATCCTATACAGATTGCTCCAGAAAATGGAAAAAGAGGGAAAGCCAACCAACATATTTTATGAGGCTATTTTAATCTTGATTCTGAACCAGATAACTATACCATAAGGCAAGAAAAATATACACCCATTTTACTAATAAATATAAATATGAAAAATCCTAAATGAATGTTCAACTAATTAAATCCACTAGTATATATAAAAATACCTCAGGGCTTCCCTGGTGGCGCAGTGGTTGAGAGTCGGCCTGCCAATGCAGGGGACACGGGTTCCTGCCCCGGTCCGGGAAGATCCCACATGCCGTGGAGCGGCTGGGCCCGTGAGCCATGGCCGCCGAGCCTGCGGGTCCGGAGCCTGTGCTCCGCAACGGGAGAGGCCACAACAGTGAGAGGCCCGCGTACAGCAAAAAAAAAAAAAAAAAAAAAAAATGTAAATAGAATGAGTTTTATACATGATTCCATGTTTTTAAATTGCAAACACATCCACATACGAGCCAATGCCATGTGGAGTAGGGGGCCAGACAGAATTCAAGGCAGCCGACTGAGCACACTGATGTGGGATCTGATGAAAGGGAGGAGGAAAACGGTGGAGAGAAGGAGGGAAAATAACGTAACTCAAGAGGGGCCTTGCTCATAGTGATGATGTGTCATAAACTGAGAAGCAGGATTGACTCAGCTCTGTACACGAAGTCATAAAATGAAGTGGGTCGGGTGAGTGCAGGAGGATGAGCACCCCTAGAGCTAGGTGAACCTGAGTTCAAATCCCAGTTCGCACTTGAAAGCATTTGGGATTTGGGCGAAGCGCTCATTCATGTGGTCCACAAATATTTATTGAGGACCTACTTAGTGCCAAACACTGTTCTGGGCACAGTGGACACAGTGGTGAATAAGACAGTGTAAAATAAGGTAATTTTGGGTAAGCACTGTGTGATGTGAAACTGACTTTAGATTGCATAGTCAGGGACGGCTTCTCTGAGAGGTGACACTGGAGCAGGGACACCGATGATGAAAAGATCCCCCTGTGAAAGAGCAAGGTTAAGTGCTTTCCAGGCATAGAAAAAAGCACGCACGTGCAAAGACCCTGAGATGGGAACGAGCTTGGCCTGTGTGGCTGAGTGAGATGAAAGAGGGGCAGAGAAGGACTTGATGCGATTGGGAGAGGTAGGCAGGGACCAGAGCTTTGTGGGCCTTAGTCAAGAGTTCACATATTATTCTAACCACAGTGGAAAACCAAGGGATGGTTTTATGCAGAGGAGTGACTTGGCAGCATACTTTAATTAAAAAAAAAAAGTTTTATTTAAGACTAACACACAGAAGAAAAGAATCAGATGTTTTAAAAGACCACTTTGCCGTCTGCGTGGAGACAGAATTGGAGGAGAATGCAAGCCACATAAGCTCTCTGAGCCTTTTTCCACATTTGCACGGTGGCGATAATCCCCCTCCCGTGCAGGGCCGTGGTGAGTAAGGGTGGGAAAAGGGTCCCCAGGAGTCTCCTCAGCACTCGAGGAGCGGGCTGGGATGCAGACGGCTCCAACTCGGGCCTGAAAGGTTGGCGAGTGGCAACCCCTGCAAGGCCCTGTACAGACCCAGGGATTGCTTCCGAGAGAGGCACCCGCTGTCGCTCGCCGAGGCGGCCGCTGGGCGGCGCGGCGAGCCCAGCTCGGTCCGGACGAGAGAAGGCGCGGTCACTAGTCTGCTCGGCGCTCGGCAGCTCTGGCCTGCTGAAGGCGGGCGGGGGCGGGGCCGTTATGTAAGGGCGGGGCCTCGACCAGGGCGCCGGACTGTCGAGCAACCTAGACGACGGCACGGGGCGGGGTCTGCGCGCGGGGGTGGGGCCGGCGGGAGCGGATGGCGACGGTGCTGGGCGTCTGAGCGGGCCGGGGCCATGAGTGCCGCCCGGCCCCAGTTCAGCATCGATGACGCCTTCGAGCTGTCCCTGGAGGACGCGGGCCCTGGGCCTGAGTCCAGCGGGGTCGCCCGCTTCGGGCCGCTGCACTTCGAGCGCCGGGCCCGGTTCGAGGTGGCCGACGAGGACAAGCAGTCCCGGCTGCGCTACCAGGTGAACCGCCCGGCCCACCTCACCCCCAGCCTGGGTCTGGGCAGACCCCAGGCCGGACCCTGGAGAACCCCAACTCGGGAGAATCTGACTAGAGGCCTCAGCCGGAGCGGGAGACCGCCCCCCGGAGCCAAATCACTGCCCAGACCCTCTCAGCTGTGATTTCGGTCCCCAGCCACTACTGGAGAGCCTAGAGCCCAGACCTGGCAGCTCGTCCCTCACCCCCAGCTGGAGATCCCAACCTGGAGTCCCCACCGATCCTGGGTACTGACCCTCCCTCCCCTTAGCACGCAGGGATGGGGAACTCTTCTGTACCTGAACCAGACTTTGTCCATATTCAGAAGGACTCCCCTGAGCCCCAGGCCAGATAATCCAACGGGAACCAGCACCCCCTCTTCTGTTCTAAGTCCCCACCCCATCCTTCCCTCCAGAGCTGGAGGTCCCCACTCACATGATGAGTCCTTGCCCATGCCTTGGCTCCCACTAAACTGGAAATTCCCCTTTCCCAGAAGACCTCCACCAACTCTAGAATCCTTTTCTTGGCAACCTGAACTAGATTCCTATGCCCCAAACCTGGAAACCATTGGCCTGCCCTTCCCTGGCACCGCAAATCCAAGGCCTCCACACTGGGCCCCTGAAATACCATCCTGACAACTCCACCCTGATTGCCAAGCTTGGGAGATCTCCTGGCCCTGGGAACCCTCAACCAGCCCCTGCCGGCTCCTCCCTGCCAAAGCCCCCAGCACCCACCTCCTACCTGGGTTTCAGTTTCTGTGAATCATCAAGCCCGTTCTTCGGGGAAGGCGGAGGGAGCAGCTGTCAAGCGGCCAAACAGCTGTGTGTCCAGGCGAACAGCTGTGTGCGCTCGCTTTCTTCCTCTCCACCAGAGGGGAGGGAGGAAGGGCCTGAGCCCAGTAACCCTTCTGAGCCCTGTGTTCTGGAACAGAACCTGGAGAACGATGAGGATGGAACCCAGACCTCTCCGGAGCCGGATGGGGGAGCCGGCACCAGGTCAGGGCCAGGTGGGGCCCCACCCCGTACTCTTAGCCCCATGCTTCTGTCTCCTGTCCCCAGGCCCCTGCTCAGTCCTCCAGCTCACCTCACTCAGCCCTCTCACATCCTGTCCTACGAGAGACTCCTACACGGGGTCCCCTGTCCTGCACCCTACCCTAGTGCCAGCCTCACCCACCCACCCCACCAGGCTCTTTATCTTGCGGAAACCCCCAGCCCTTGAATTCCTCTTCACCCTGTCCCTTCTCAGTGCCCCCTATTCTGCAGGAACACTTAGTTCCAGTCTCTGCACCATCCCCCAGGATGCCATCACGACTTCTATCCCAAAGGGTCCCCTTGCTCACCTCCCCTTGCCCCCTCGCCGGGCCCATTTGTCCTGCAGGGATTCTGGCCGAACATCCATCCGCAGCTCCCAGTGGTCCTTTAGCACCATCAGCAGTAGCACTCAGCGCTCCTACAATGCCTGCTGCAGGTGAGACCCTGCCCTGCTCCTGCCACCTGGGGCCCCTGCCCCAGTACAGGCAGCCCTGACTACTTCCCCTTGGCTCTCTGGGTGGGGGATGGTGATGGGAGGGGGTGGGCCTCCTGTCGCCTCTTTCATACCCCTCCTGCTCTGCTGCCATCCAGCTGGACTCAACACCCTTTGATCCAGAAGAACCACAGGGTAGTGCTGGCCTCCTTCCTGCTCCTCCTGCTGGGGCTGGGTGAGTGCCCCCGAGGGCCCCCTGCATACCCTGCCTACCCCTTGGTAGGGTCCACCCTCCTTTCATTCGGGCTCTGCATCGCATCCCCCTTGGCACACTGAGCCTCCCAGCATCCTCAGGACGCAGCTGGCTGCCGTGACCCCACCCCCATTTTACAGGTTAGGAAGCTGAGGCCTTGGGAGGGGCAGGTCCAGCCTCCTGGTCACATAGTCAAGAAATCACACATAGTTGAAAATGGAACGTGGTTCCATGCTCCAAACTTTTTTTTTTTTTTTTAGCCTGTTTAATCCATCAGGGAACAGAGAGTAACAGCTACTATTTATTCTCTGTCTACTTCGAGCCAGGTGCAGGGCAGGCTTATTTTCCTTCCGTACAGAGGTCACACAGCAAGCGAGAGGTAGGGCCACAACCCAGAACCTATATGTAGGGGCAGTGCTCAGGGATATACCCAGCCCAGTGGCCAGAACTGCAGAGTGCCCTGCCAGCCCAATCCACAGGGCACCTGTCACTTCCCCTCTGGAGTCTGAGAGCTGATAAGGACCTCTCACCCACCCCCAAGATACTCAAGATAGGGAAACTGAGGCCCAGAGCAGGCAGAAACCACAGCCAGCTGTTTTCTAACTCCCACGCTCCTCATTCTGTGGGGCTGAGGAGTCAAGAGTCCCCAAAAGGGATATAGGGTTGGGATCAAGGGGAGCCCTTAGGGAGGGCCCAACTGTGGCACCTGCTCTCCCTCCTCCAGGAAGGTGAGAGTCCCCTAGCTGGAAAGCTGAGCAGCATCCTTGCCTCAGCTCTGGGTGTCTGTGCAGGGGAGGGAGCTGCGGCTTCCCCAACACCTGCGAGTTGCACTGGCCACCTGCCTTATCTCATTTCATCCTCAACACCTGACAGGGCAAGCATTATTACTATCCCAGTTCAAAAGTAAGGACACAGACTCTGCAGAAGAGCCACAGCTGGGAAGTAGATGAGCTGGGATTTAAACCCACATCAGTGATGTTGCCAGGCCTGTGGGCCACCATAGCCCATAAAGGCCTTTTACAGGAATTAGAAAAAGATGCCTCCTCTGAGTGGGCAGAGCCCACAGCCCTAAGCCAGGGTACAGGGAGTGAGTTTCAGCCCCCACTGTACCCTTTTTGAGGTGCTCTGTGCAGGGCACAAACCACACAACAGTCCATGGTGGCCCTTCAAGCCTCTGTGCTGTACGGTCCCCCATCTCCCCCCCCGGCCATCCCATCCTCTAACTGGGGACCCAGGACTCTCTCTGCGTCTGAAAAAGTGATCCAGCTATGACCACCCCAGCTTCCCCAGTGCCCACTGTCCTTAGCCAAAGTCCACATCCCTCCCCAGGGCCTACAGATCCTGCCAAACTCCTCAAGCCTGGACTCTTGCCTCTCCTGTCTCGCCAAAAACTGGAAGTTCCTAGAAAGCCCTGAGTTCCCTCCAGTCTCTGGGCCTTTGCCAGGCTGTTCCCTCCATCTGGAATATTCCTCTCCCTTTCTGCCTGTGCCATGCCCATAGCAAAGCCTCTGGAGTCAGATCACCTCCACCTTCTAAATGCAGTCCTGGGCAAGTTACTTCCCTCTCTGTGTCTCAGTTTCCTCTGCTGTGAAATGGGGATGGTAATACCTGTCTCAGTCAAGGTGGCAATTAAATAAGGCCCTGCATGTAACACACTTAGCCCAGTGCCTGGCAGCAGCTGGTAGGTGGTCACTAAAAGGTAACTGCTACTGCTGCTGCTGTCCCTGCTCAGCTTAGATGCTACTGCCTCCAAGAAGCTCTTCCTGACACCCCAGGCTCCCGAGCTGTCTGATCACCAAGGTTGTAGCTTGGAGGTTCTTGTTGTTTGCTCCACTAGGGAAGGGCCATGGGGGCAGGGACAGACATTTCCCAGGGCCTGCCAGGTGCCCTGCTCTGAAAACACAGAGCTTGGCGACCTTCAGCTTAGGTGGGGGACACCATTCCTCAGGCCTAAGCCACGTTGGGGGTTGCGGGTGGAGGTCCCCACCCTGCCACCAGCTGCCGCCCCCTGCTCCTGCCCTCACCCTCGTGTTTCCATCTGTGTGCAGTGTTGATCCTGACCGGCGTGGGACTGGAGGTGGCCCCCTCGCCAGGTGAGCGACCCCCTCCTACCTCCGCGGGCAGCGGTCACGCCCCTCGTGTGCCCAGAGGCCCTCGGCAAGCCCTTCCACCTCCCGCAGCGCTCAGCGCCCTCCCGGCAGGAAACGGCCCCTTTTACCTCGGAGAGTGAGACTTGCCCAGGCAGTGACCCCGCAGTCCCGCCCGGAAGCCTCCCTGCCCTGACCCGGCCCCTCCTCCCCTCTCGTAGGTGTCTCCAGCGCCATCTTCTTCGTGCCCGGCTTCCTGTTGCTGGTCCCGGGAGGTGCGAGTGGGCGCGGGCGGGGGCGGGGCGGGGGCGGGCCCTGGGCGGGCCCCCGGCGCTGACAGACCCCGCCCTGCAGTCTACCACGTGACCTTCATCTACTGCGCGGTCAAGGGCCACCGGGGCTTCCAGTTCTTCTACCTGCCCTACTTCGAGAAGTGAGCCGGCGGCGGCAGACGGCGGGATCCATCGTCGGCGCCGAGAGGCCCCGCGCGGCCTCCTCGCGTCCCTAGGGGGCGCCCCTGGGGCCCGCGCCCGCTTCGGTACCCTCATCTCAAGGGAAAAGACCCTGCGGGACCCTCGAGGCTCCAGTCCCCTCAGGAGTTTGCTCCGGAAGTTTGGGGCAGTGGGCCTCAGGCCACGACCTGGGCCTGGGAAAGTCGCCCCTTCCGTGCTCCGTGCCTTAACTTATTCTTGGGGGGCTGCTGGGTTGGTGGTGTTTTGTGCTAATAAAAGGGTAATGCTTAATTCCAGCCCACAATTGCTTTTTACTTCCCACTTGCCCTGACCAGCCCATCAGCCTGGCCACAGCCCCCTTTCAGAAAGGCTGAGAAAAGGACTGACCCTGGGGCTGAAGGGCTCTAGGACTGTCCATCTCCCCATGGTACACATGACAGTCCTGATGCTCCATGACTTGCCCAAGGTCACACAGCACGTCAGGGGCAGAGCTGGGCAAGGGGCTCTTCTACCCTGCAAGCCTGGAGAAGACTCTCCCTCCCAGTCCTTAGCAGAGTCAGTCCTGCCCCTGTCTCCACTCAGAGAGGCAGCATTGGTGCCTCCCCTGGCGGCCCTGGCCAAGGGCACTCAGATGACACAGGCCTGGGGCCTGGAGGCTGGTATCCTGGTTCCAGCCTGGCTCTGGGGCCCTGGGCTGCCACAGCCGGCTCTGAATGTGGGCCACCAGGACGCAGCAGCCCAGCCTCCTCCACCCACTGCCCTACTTCCCAGGCCCAGAGGTTGGGAGAAGTAGTGGTCAAAGGACATAGGAAGCAGGCCTGTATAACAGGAAACCTCAGTGATCAAAGACTCTTAGAACCACAGAACATTGGAAACAGACCACTGCAGAATTTTGGAAGGTCCAAGCATCTCAGGATGTCAACAACCAGGAAACAGAATCTTTGAGAACCCTGAAATCTGAGGTCACAATAGCTACCATTTATCAGATTCTTAGAAGGTGCCACGTCATGTGCCAGGCACTTGACACAGGCTCTTTCTGGTCACCCTCCATAGAAACTGAGGCCCAGAGAGACTAGCTTGGCCGAGGGCAGAGTTAGGAACACAACCCAGGGCTTCTGTGACTCAGAGGGGGGTGGGGGTCAGCAAGCTGGTCTGGTCCCCAGCTGACCAACTGAGGGGCTGGCCGAATGAGTGTGGGCCTTGGAGACCCTGTTCATATACTTCATGTTTACAGTCTGCCACCCCCAGTGAAACGCAAGTGCCATTAAGATGTTCGGCCTCCACTGTATCTGCAGCGGCCAGGACAGTGCCTTTAGATTTCTGTGATTTTGTTGAAAGAATGAGCACCCAGACCCCCGCTCTCGCTCCTGATCTCCTGGCCCAGCCAGACTTCCCACCCTCAGCCACCAATCAAGGCACTTTTGGGGGGTACCAGTTAGATGCAGGAACTCCTAAATGAGTGATTCTCAAATTAGCTGGGGACCAGTTTTCATTTCTAATGCAACATGGACCAATAATTTTGTAAGGTAAAATGAAAACTAAAAAAATGAAATAAAAAAACAAAGATACAAAATATAAGCCCACAGTTTGTATTATCAGATTAATCAGACATAAAATTACATTTCAATAGATAAAATCAGAACAAACATGGAAAGAAGAAAAATTATGAACACCATTCATTGAAAGTGGGCAAATTAGCAATTAACATAGAGTTGCTACTACGCTCGTAACTTTCTGTCACTTCACAATCTTAGCTAAACAGCAAGTGATCCCAAAAGTGGTGATTCTCCATATTATAAGACTATCTCAGGGGTCAGCAAGCTGTACCCCACAGGCCCAATATAGCCACCAAACTAAGAATGGTTTTCCCATTTTAGTAATGGTTGGGATAAAAGTCAAAGGATAATAAGCTTTTGTGACACAAAAAAGTTTATAAAATTCAAATTTTGATGTCAGTAAGTCAAGTTTGATTAAATTATTATTTATCGAATTTCCAACACAGCCACACTCTGTATTGACTTTGGCTGCTCAGCCATGCAAACTACTACAGCAGAGCAACAGAAACCAGATGGCCCCCAAAGCCTAAAATCTTTACTGTCTGGCCCTTCACAGAAAAAGTTTGCCAACCCTTGGTCCATATGAACATGTTGACAGAACACTGAATCGCAACGTTTAAAGTTTTAATGTGACCAATGTGCTTGATTTTTGCTGGTTGATTTATGTAATCCAAGTTGGATTGACAGCAACACCATCCTCAGGAAATGATGAATACCCAAATTCTAAATATGATTTATTTTTAGTTGGAAAAGGCATTAATAGTTGCACACAGATTAAGAACATTAGATTTCCCAACAGGGAAGACATATGGGAACATATGTTTATGTATGACTGATTCACTTTGTTATAAAGCAGAAACTAACACACACCATTGTAAAGCAATTATACCCCAATAAAGATGTTAAAAAAAAAAAAAAGAACATTAGATTTCCTTAGTGAATTGTGACTCAATTTATCCCTGATGCTCTTTGCCCCATAGCCCATTTTGTCTGACATGTCTGTAGTTATACTAGCTTTCTTTTGGTTAATTCTCCCCTAGTAAGTCTTTTTCCAAGCCATCACTTTCAGCCCTTCAGCTGTCATTATGCTTTGAATGTGTCCTTTCTTTTTTTTTAATTTATATTTTATTTTTAGCTGCATTTTGCTGCACGCCGGCTTTCTCTAGTTGCGGTGAGCGGTGGCTACTCTTTGTTGTGGTGCGCGGGCTTCTCACTGCGGTGGCTTCTCTTGTTCCGGAGCACGGGCTCTAGGCGCGCAGGCTCAGTAGTTGTGGCACACAGGCTTAGCTGCTCCGTGGCATGTGGGATCTTCCCGGACCAGGGCTCGAACCCGTGTCCCCTGCATGGCAGGCGGATTCTTAACCACTGCGCCACCAGGGAAATCCTGAATGTGTCTCTTACATGTGCACTTAGCTGTGGGAAGAGCCTGGTATCTGCCTTTTTATAGAGAGAGAGAGATAGATTTTTTTTTTTTTTTTTTTTTTTTTTTTTTGTGGTACGCGGGCCTCTCACTGTTGTGGCCTCTCCCGCTGCGGGGCCCAGGCTCTGGAAGCGCAGGCTCAGCGGCCATGGCTCACGGGCCCAGTCGCTCCGCGGCATGTGGGATCCTCCCGGACCGGGGCATAAACCCGTGTCCCCTGAATCGGCAGGTGGACTCTCAACCACTGCGCCAGCAGGGAAGCCCCTATTTATTTATTTATTTGTTTGTTTATTTATTTATTGGCTGCGTTGGGTCTTCGTTGCTGTGCGCGGGCTTTTCTCTAGTTGCGGCGAGCGGGGGCTACTCTTCATTGCAGTGCGCAGGCTTCTCATTGCAGTGGCTTCCCTTGTTGCGGAGCACAGGCTGTACACGCGCAGGCTTCAGTAGTTTTGGCACGTGGGCTCAGTAGTTGTGGCTCACGGGCTCTAGAGTGCAGGCTCAGTAGTTGTGGCGCGCGGGCTTAGTTGCTCCGCGGCATGTGGGATCTTCCCGGACCAGGGCTCAAACCCGTGTTCCCTGCGTTGGCAGGCGGATTCTTAACCACTGCACCACCAGGGAAGTCCTGGTATCTGCCTTTTGAAATCTGCTCTCTGCCCTTGTAATAAAAGAACCTCTGGTTTCTAGCTGGGCACAAGGTCACCCAAAATAAAGACTGCATTTCCCAGCATCCTTTGCAACTAGGCGTACCAGGTGGGGAGCCCTGCCTAATGGGGCATGAGTGGTTCATGCTCTTTGCCCCCTTTCTTCTTTGTTCCTGCCTCCAGCCTGCCAGCTGGGAAACAAACAAACATGGCTACACCCTCAGAATGGCAGAGCAGCCAGCAGAAGGAGCCTGAGTCCCTGAAGACCATACAGCTGGATTTCACCTAAGACTCTTCCTGTGGGGGAAATAAACTTCCATCCAGTTTAAAGCATTGTTATTTGAGGTCTCCATCACTTATAGGGAGCCCAATCTAATACTGATATTTTCTTCTGGGACTGAAACTCTGACTTTTAACCAAAAAAACTTAATCTGCCTATATTTATTGTAATTTTAAAAATAAACTTACTTATTTATTTTTGGCTGAATTGGGTCTTCGTTGCTGCACTCGGGTTTTCTCTAGTTGCAGAGAGCGGGGGCTACTCTTTGTTGTGGTGCGCAGGCTTCTCATTGCAGTGGCTTCTCTTGTTGCAAAGCATGCGGGCTTCAGTGGTTGCAGCACACAGGCTCAGTAGTTGTAGCTCACGGGCTTAGTTGCTCCGTGGTACGTGGGAGCTTCCCAGACCAGGCCTCAAACCTGTGTCCCCTGCATTGGCAGGCGGATTCTTAACCACTGAGCCACGAGGGAAGCCCTCTTTTGTTTTGTTTTAAGGATTATTTCTACCTTGTGTTTTAATGTTTTCTGTAGACTTTGTTTTTCTTTGCTTTTTTCCTCTTTCCCAGCCTTCTGCTAGCTTAATGAGGAATTCTTCACTTTCTCCCTTTTCCTCCTCTGTTGATTTGACTATCGAGAATGGAACATTCTATCTCTATTTCTGTTATATTAATGGTTACCCTTACATGATTAACAAAATCTAAAGTTAATCAATGAATCTGTCCTCCTCTAGGAAAAACAAGCATGTCTAGAGTATCCCTTCCCATCTTCCATTTTATTTTTGTCTATTATTTTTTTTAGTCCCTCCTGGTTTTTAAAATCCCCCAAATTATTTTTTTATAGTTAATGCTTCTTTAGATCTACCAATATGTTTACTGATTTCTCTTCTATTATTTAGTACATACTCTGCTTTCAATTTCCTTCCCACTGAAGCCATCCCTTCAACAAGAATTTGTGGGTGGGAAACCTTTCAGCCTTTGTTTGCTGAAAAAAGTTTATATTTCATCTTCATTCTTTTTTTTTTTTTTTTTTTTTTTTTTTTTTTTTGCGGTATGCGGGCCTCTCACTGTTGTGGCCTCTCCCGTTGTGGAGCACAGGCTCCAGACGCGCAGGCTCAGCGGCCATGGCTCACGGGCCCAGCCGCTCCGCGGCATGTGGGATCTTCCCGGACCAGGGCACGAACCCATGTCCCCTGCATCGGCAGGCGGACTCTCAACCACTGCGCCACCAGGGAAGCCCTCATCTTCATTCTTGAGTAAGATGAGCTAAGTACAGGCTTCTCAGTTGGCATTTTTTTTTCCCTCTGCACGTTGAACAATTTATTCCATTTTCCTCTTGCATGTGTTGTTGTCAATGAAAAAAGTCTTTGGAGAGTCTAATTGCTAATCCTTGGTAAGTAATCTGACTTCTCTCTTGAGCCGCTTACAAGATTTTCCTTTTGTATTCTGCAGTGCCACTGGCATGCATCTAGATATACATTTACTTTTTAAAAAACTTATTTATTTATTTTTGGCTGCGTTGGTCTTTGTTGCTGCGCGTGGCTTTCTCTAGCTGCGGTGAGCGGGGTCTACTCTGCTTCGTTGCGGTGTGCGGGCTTCTCATTGCAGTGACTTCTCTTGTTGCGAAGCACGGGCTCTAGGCGCGCGGGCTTCAGTAGTTGTGGCGCATGGGCTTAGTTGCTCCACAGCATGTAAGATCTTCCTGGACCAGGGATCGAACCCATGTCCCCTGCATTGGCAGGCAGATTCTTAACCACTGTGCCACTAGGGAAGTCCCTGTTTGTGGAAGTCTTTATGGAAGTTTTTCAATCATCATCTCTTTAAATATTGCCTCCTGCCTGTTCTCTACATTTTCTTCTTCTGAGATTCCTAATGACTTTTAACTACTCTTTAATATTTTCTGTCTTTCATTCCTCAATGCTACCTTATGGGTGATTTCTCATATATAGCTTCCAGTTCATTAATCTTTTCTTAAATTGTGTCCAATATGCTGTTTACTTTACCCCTTGATGTTTTTTCATTCCAGTGGCTATATCCTCTATTTTTAGAAGTTTTTGGGTTATTTTTTTAAATCTTTCTGTTCTGTTTTCGTACCATCCTGTTACTGATAACGGTCTCCTTTCTTTTACCTCAGTTTTTTCTGTTTGTTTTTGCGTTTCCTTAATGGCCTCTTTTACATTGTTTTATGATTTACACTTTGGGTGCTGACTCTTCTGTTTACCGCATCTGCCCAGTCTCCCTCATGGTGATTTGTTTCCTCGTGTGATTTGTAACTTTTTGTCATGAGTTCATCTTCAGAAGTGACAGGGTTGTTTGGGTTTTTTTTAAGTCCTATGTGCCCTGGGTTGAAAGAGTGCCTTTCTCAGCAGTTTTTTCCTATTTCTTCTGCTTTGCACACCACAGAGATAGACTGCACTCCTGCTTGACATGCAGACCTGAGTTGCAGGTTCACTGGGGTAACTTTTTCCACTCAAGGTCCTGAACATCTGTACCTCGTCACTTTCTCAGGCTGGTGGGTGGAGGTATATTTGGGTCGCCTTTTCAAGAACAGGGTAGCCCGCTGAGACGCTGGAGTGTACTGACGTCATGCCCTGCTCCCCAGCCTCTTACAGGTCTTTTGTCCCGCCTGGGTGTCAGAGCCCAGGCTCCCAAACCTCTCCACCTCTGAAGCCCCCATGGCATCTGCTCCTTCCCACCACCCAGCTTTGGGTTCTCTCTTTGTCTTTGGTACCTGGGGTCATCCCTCTCTTTCATGTTCAGCTTTAAATAAAAACAAAACCCAAAACATTTCCACATATAAAGAGTGGGAGGTGTCCAGCCACCTTCTCAATTCACCGTGTTACCAGAACCAAGCCCTACACTGCCCCGTCTTTGAATGCTGCCAGTGCCAGGGAGCTCCCTACCTCCCAAGTGTCTGGAGAGATTCAAACCTTGCTCACACCGGGGAATGATGGGTGGTTGAGGGCACGTTTCCTCCAGGCAGCTCGGGTGGAAGGGAGGTGAGGATGAGGGTGGGCAGGTGACATCACAAGCCAGCTCTCCAGCCAGAGGGTATCAGGAGCAAAAGAAGCCTGGGGCTGCTGGGTTTCTTTCATCCCGGGGCCTTGTAGGGAGGGTGTGCAGCACGAACCCTGCTGGCGTCTGAGGCCAGAGGGGCAACAGTCTCCCTCCTGGAGCCTCAGCGGGTAGAAAGCATCATCACAAACTCTGCGGGGGAGAAGGGGCAGGGCTTGGGCCAGTCCAGGTCAGCCGTGCCAGGAGACACTGAGCTCAGCCTGGGAGCCGGAGGGATGCGCGTTTGTCTAGGTAGGAGACTCACCATCAAAGTCTACGGTGCCGTCCCCATTGAGGTCCACTTCTCGAAGCATCTCGTCCAGCTCAGGACCCACCAGTGGCTCCCCAAGCAGAGCCGGTGCTGCCTGTCGCAGCTCTGCCACCGTGATTCTCCCATCCCTGTCCCTGTCAAACTGGGATTCCAGCAGGGCTCAGCCCTTCCTACCCAAAGCTGCCTCTGCCTGCACCCTCCTCCACCTTGCCACATCCTGTGCCTGGACGCCCACACCTTCGTCCGTCCACACACTCCTTCTTCTACCAGGCTGAGGCCGTGAGCTCCCTGCCCCAGGAGGGCTCCCTGGGTGGACCCCCAGCTGGGAGTGAGTCAAACCCTCTCCGACCCCTCCCCAGCCCTAGTCCCACCAGCTGCAGGGCCCGGGGCCTCCAGAGGCTGAGGCTCCCAGTCTTCCCTGGCCTCCTGGGGGGGAAGCCAGTAAGGATGCCACCAGCCAGCCACCCACCGCCCATCTGGACGCTCCACACCTCGCGGAAGGCGATGCGCAGCTCCCGCACCCCCAGCATGTGCGCCGTCTCCTCCCTCAGCTTCGGACCCATCATCTCCACAAACTCCTCGAAGTCCACGCGGCCACCCACTGCGGACCCAGGCAGAGGGTCACAGTGGTGAGGGCTGGGGCCCGAGGAGGGGCATCACAAGGGCCAGCCCCTCCCCGGCTCTGCATCCAGGAAGGACACCGGTGTCCACGTCCCTGGGCGGGGGCGGGGCGGGGGCGGGTAGGAGGCTACAGCCTGGGGCTCCGATGGGGGCAAAGTGCTCAGGTGTTCTCAGTGAAGCCCCGGGTGTGGGGGAAAGAGACCAGGCTGTGGAACCAGACAGGCCCCAGGTTCAAAGCCCCCTGGCTTTGCCACTGACGGTGTGGCCTTGGGTGACTTACTGAGCCTCCCTCCTCATCTGGGGACAGGGTACTGATGGGGCTGGGGTTCATGGCTGTAAAGTGCCGGAGCCCCACGGGCGGCAGCAAAGACCCCAGGAAGCATCCCCAGGTTGTCCCTGGATTCTAAGGTGCCGTCAATCATAAAAAGCACCAATGGTCAACTAACAGCTTTGGGGAGAAGAAAGACGCATGACACGAAAATATTCACGTCAATTGTACATCACATCCCATTTTGGAAACTGTAAAGAAAAAGCAAATGCGGGAGTCCTGGGATGAAAGGAATCTGATATTTGACAAGTTGGCTCATGATAATCACACAAGGGCAGCCCATCGGACATTTAATCGCAAGGCATGGCCAGGGCTCTGTCACGCTCGGCCTCACAGAACCTCAGGAGGCTCTCTCAGGAGCCTCAGGAGGGTCAGAGAGAGAGAGACAGAGACAGCCCTGGTGGCTGGTACCAGCATGGACCACTGTACCTCAGTCAGAGACGGGGGTCCTCGACCTGAGCCCCAAGGGGCTCTCTTGGGTCACCCGGTGCCTTCCTTGTCACCCTCGACCCCTGTGCCCCCGGGGGCCAGTGTCAAACTGTCCTGGAAACTGTCACGCCCTCACGCCACCGTCACCGGGGCCTCACCCCACAGCCGCCTCCCACCACCTCTCGTGAGGCCGGGAGAGGACCCGCCCAGGTGGCTCGCCGCCCTGCCCCGCCCCGCCCCCAGGCAGGTGTGGTCAAGCACTGACTTCGCATCTTGACATGCTGGGAGACCTCGATGAGCTCCATCTCCGTGGGCATGTAGCCCAGTGTCCGCATGCACTCGCCCAGGTCCCGGTAGCCGATGTAACCATCGCGGTCCGTGTCAAACTCCTCGAAGGCAGCCTGAAGCTCTGCAGGGGAGGGAGGTCAGGTGCAGGCAGCCAGGCTCTGGGGTGCCTCCCACCCACCTTCACCAGCATGGGCCACTCACCATCCAGCTCCTCGGGGCCCAGCTCGCGGTCCTGCAGGGGCACAGTCCAGCATGTCCCTGGGGCCGGCCAGGGCTCTGGCCGCCCTTCCTCCTCCAGCCCCAGCCCACGCTGGCCTGGCAGGGCCCATCCCACAAGGGCAGGAGAAGACAGCTGAAGTCCCGCGGGCCCCAGGAGAAGAGATGACCCCCTTCCTGCTCCTGGGGCCCCACGCTGCCTCAGATCCCTGGGTTTGGGGTCTAGCTCCGCCCACTGCCCAGGCCACCCCCAAACTGCAGAAACTCTACCCCCTTAGCCCAGGCTCCTGAGTCTGGAGCAGAAACTGGAGGAGGCCTGAGTATAAGGGGCAGGGTGGGCTGAGCCTGAGTCCATGAGCCCCCAACCTCACCCCCAGGCCCCCCAGCCCTGCCCCAGCCCCACCTGACCTTCCCAAAGATGCGGTTGAGCAGGGGCCCGTATGTCCTCTGAGCAGGATCGTGCCGGGGGGCAGGACGATGCCGGTGGGACTGGCGACGAGAGGCTGGCCCCTCCTGCCTGTCTCCAGTCCTGGAGGGGTCCTCGCTGCCCCCCAGGGCCTTGGGGCCCTGCATGAGGGTCTGCTCCCCAGAGCTGCCAGTGCCCTTCCGGGACCCTCGGAACCCCTTCGTCCTCTTGCTGCTTTTCCTCCTGGGCAAGGGGAGCCCCTCAGCACCACTACTGGAAGCCATGACCCCCACAGGGGGCTGCTGGGGTCCGGGGGGTGGGTCTGGGCCATGCTGCGCCCTCACCTGCTCTGTGGCCATGCGGAGCACCCCTGCCTCTCCGGACCCATAAAGCTGCTTATGTACCCGCAGCCTGAGAGCTGATGGCCAGGGATCGGGCCCTGAGGGGGATTAGGGTAAGTGAGGCAGGCAGCCCAGGCGCTAATCCCAGCCCTCTGCCTGGGGGTGGCCAAGGCAGAGCCAGATGGGTCAGGGGGACCATCCTCAGCAGCACAGCGTGCCAGGACGTGTTGGCTGCAGTGAGCTCTGGACGCCAGCTCTGCGGCTTATGAGCTGGGAGACCCAGCAAACTCACTTCTCTAAGCCTCAGTTGCCTCATCTATAAAACGGAGGCAATATCGCTGAAGCGTCAAAGACGGCCCAGTTGTATGAGACAGGCAGGATTTAGCTAAGAGGACACGGAGAGGCGTCTCAAGCAGGAGGAAGAGTGTGGGCAAAGGCTGGGAGGTGGGAAAGGAGAGGATGAGGTGCCCACCGCGGCCCCCACGTGGGCGACATCCTGGCCGGAGCAGAGGGTATGTGAAATTCAGGAAGAGAGGCCAGACCAGAGAGGCCTTGAATCACAGATGATTGAGGGTGACCTTGGAGGAGGTGGACCCTGTGGGAACCCAGAGCCTGCCCTGAGCTGGAGGGGCCCAGGGCGAGGGGTTTCAGCCATCTGGCCCTGTCAGGAATAGGGGGGCCTGGCTGGTCACTTGGCCTTACTGGGCCGGGGTTAGGGTTTCCCGGCGAGCAGCCCCATGAATGATTGATGTCCTCCCAGCT
Source organism: Leucopleurus acutus (assembly GCF_964270905.1). Classification (NCBI taxonomy): domain Eukaryota; kingdom Metazoa; phylum Chordata; class Mammalia; order Artiodactyla; family Delphinidae; genus Leucopleurus; species Leucopleurus acutus. The sequence continues at coordinate 104,284,243 of NC_139151.1, read as the reverse complement.
TGGGTTTCACACCGGCCGCCTTAGTGCCGCCGGGAGCCATGCATCAGGCCCCGGCGTGGGGCCGTGCGGACGGCCGGACCTCTGGGCAGGCAGGCACGCCCTGCTCCTTCCAGCCAGCAGCCTGCACCTTACAGGTAAGCCAGGCCTCACCAACCGGGCCCAAGGGGAGCCCAGGGCTCTGATCCAGTAGGGGCTGGAGCTTGCAGAGTGGGGTCTGCCTGAGTAAGGGCCCTGGAGGTGGGGAGACAAGCAGGCTAAAAGGTCAGGTGGCTGGAGCCATGGGCCACGTGGCAGGATCCAGTCTTTCCTGGACATCTAGTTTCTCCACCCTCAGAGGGAACCACCCTCCCCCATCTAGGGAAGGTGGGGTGAGGGCGGCGAGCCTCTTGGGACCCAGCCACCCTCATCCTCATCACACGGCTGAGTCCCCTGCCCCCTTTTCTATTTAGTCGCCCCAGGGGACAAATGGGGGCCACTCTCTGCCCCAGACTCCCTGTCCACCCTTGGATTCCTATGGGCCCAGGGGACCTGAGCCCTTCCTTCTTGGAATCTTTTTTCTTTTTTCTGGCCACACCACAAGGCACGCGGGATCTTAGTTCCCTGACCAGGGATGGAACCCGTGCCCCCTGCAGTGGATTCTTAACCACTGGACCGCCAGGGGAGTCCGAATCTTTGAACCCAGGATACCGACTAAAAGGAGCCTGTGATGCTCTGACCAAGTGGGTTTTTTGGTTTTGTTTTGGTTTGTTTTTTGGGCCATGCCACGCGGCTGGAGGGATCTTAATTCCCCAACCAGGGATGAAAACGGGGCCCATGGCAGTGAAAGTGCGGAGTCCTAATCACTGGACTGCCAGAGAATTCTCAAGTGGTTTTTAGACTGTGTTCCCTGGAGCCCTAAGAGTGCTCTCCCTCCGTTATCCTGAGCACACAGTTTTAGTTCACATAGGAGTTCTGCTATAATATTTTAATTGAAATATATTTGAAAGCCTCTGGTTTGGTCTGCTTGGATGCAGTGAGAATTCCGTGTAGCAGAATGGTTAGAGTCCTGGTGCCCACATTCCTACCTCTGCCCTTGGGCAAGCCACTGATCCTCTGAACCTTCCTCTCCTCACATGTAGAATGGATTGTATGAGGACTAGGTGAGGTCATCTGTTTAAAGCCCCTGGCAAAGGTCAACTACCCCAAAGGTGATGATGATGGCCCAGAGAGGGACAGCAACTTGCAGGGAGATGCACAGCATCCTCTCTCTTCTTTTCAGTCATTCGTGCCTTCATTGATTCACCAGGCACCCACTCCTCGTCTAGTGGGACACTGGGGACCTCAGATGGACACTGCTATGGAAGTCAACCTGGGTGCCGCTGGCCACGGGCCCCGCACAGAGCTCGATGATGAGGACTACCCCCAGGGTGGCTGGGACACGGTCTTCCTGGTGGCCCTGCTGCTCCTGGGGCTGCCAGCCAATGGGCTCATGGCATGGCTGGCCGGCTCGCAGGCCCGGCAGGGAGCGGGCACACGGCTTGCCCTGCTTCTGCTCAGCCTGGCCCTCTCTGACTTTTTGTTCCTGGCGGCAGCAGCCTTCCAGATCCTGGAGATCCAGCATGGAGGGCACTGGCCACTGGGGACGGCCGCCTGCCGCTTCTACTACTTCCTGTGGGGTGTGTCCTACTCCTCCGGCCTCTTCCTGCTGACAGCCCTCAGCCTGGACCGCTGCCTGCTTGTGCTGTGCCCTCGCTGGTACCCTGGGCACCGCCCAGCCCGCCTGCCCCTCTGGGTCTGTGCCGGGGTCTGGGTGCTGGCCACCCTTTTCAGTGTGCCCTGGCTGGTCTTCCCCGAGGCCGCCGTCTGGTGGTACGACCTGGTCATCTGCCTGGATTTCTGGGACAGCGAGGAGCTGCCGCTGCGGATGCTCGAGATCCTGGGGGGCTTCCTGCCTTTCCTCCTGCTGCTCGTCTGCCACGTGCTCACCCAGGCTGCCACCTGCAGAACCTGCCGCCGCCAGCCCGGCTCCACGGCCTGCCGAGGCTTTGCCCGCGTGGCCAAGACCATTTTGTCAGCCTATGTGGTCCTGAGGCTGCCCTACCAGCTGGCGCAGCTGCTGTACCTGGCCTTCCTGTGGGACATCTACCCCGGCTACCTGCTCTGGGAGGCCCTGGTCTACTCTGACTACCTGATCCTGCTCGACAGCTGCCTCAGTCCCTTCCTCTGCCTCCTGGCCAGCGCCGACCTCCGGGCCCTGCTGCACACCGTGCTCTCCTCCTTTGCCACAGCTCTCTGTGAGGAGCGGCCGGGCAGCTTCACTCCGGCTGAGCCACAGACCCAAGCGGCCTCTGGGGATCAGACTCTACCAGGGCCAGTGGCCGAGGCCCAGCCACAGGTGAACCCCACAGCCCAGCCACTGTTGGAGTCCGCGGCCCAGCCACAGTCAGACTCTCTGGTCCAGCCTCAGCTGAACCCCAGGGCCCAGCCCCAGGAGAACCACGAGGCCCAGCCCCAGCTGGATGCTGGGGCCCAGCCACAGGCAAGCCCTGAGGCCCAGGCCCCTGGAGCCCCGGCCAGCTCAGCCCCCAGCCCCTGTGACGAAGCCTCCTCCGCGGATTCCACCCCAGAGGCCCCTGTGAACCCGGCCGAACCTGCTGCCTCTGAGGGAGAAGGCCCCGGCAGCGCCCCCCAGGAGGAGGCCCCGGGTGCAGGCCCCACGTGAGAGTCTGGGAAAGCCAGGGCCGCCAGGGCAGCAGAAGAGCTGGGGAGACAGAGGAACCAGCCGGTCAGAGGACGACGGCTGCCGTGGAGGAAGTCCTCATGGAAAACCCCAGCGAGCCCCTTGGCCTGGCAGACGGACTTGGGCGACGTGAACACGAAGCAGCCAAAAGTCCCGGACAGTCTGTTGTGAGCGTCATGTCCCTGCCGGATCCCAGCAAGCTCCTCTGTGCTTGGCCCACACACGGTGGTCCAACGGTCCCCTGAGCTACCACAGCTGACGGTGCCCTGCCGGGCTCTGCCCTCCGATACCCCCCAGACCCCACAGACAGTCTCCCCTTAGCCTCGGTCCTGCAGGAGAAAGACTGGCAGGGTGACTTCTCCAGGCTTGATCTGACCTCCCCTTATCCTTCCCTCCCTGCCCCACTTCCTGTCCCAACCTCTAACCTGGATACGAGGAGCCGAAGAGGAAGTCCCTGCAGAGAAGGGAGCCGTTCATCAGGAGCCCAGGGTCTTAGGAGCCCACAAGCTGGCCTGGCACGGCCAAGCCCTCTCTGCCAGCCCCCTGCACCCAACAGGCAGTGGGGCTGGGGCAGGACTTCCCTCAGCAAGGTGGTGGGCGCAGAGGCGAGAGCTAGCAAGCCTGGATTCAAATCCGGCGCTGGGTGACTCTGGACAAGCTGATTCACCCTCCGAGCTCCTGTTTCATCTGGCATTGTGAGGATTAAATGAGAACGTGTGTGAGGTGCCTGGCAGGAACTGGCACACAGTAGGGGCTCAGTGAACAGGGGCTCTTCCTTCACGGACATCCAGGGAGGTCCCTGCAGGGGCTGGGCATGGATTGGAGGAGGTGCCACCTGGCCTGAGCATCTGGGATCCTGTGAACTTCGGGGCAGACCATGGTGCCCATGACCAGCTCTGGGCTGCAGACACCCAGGTGGCCTGAGAGAGCATGTGCCCGCCTCCGTGCCTCGGGCAGCTCCAGGGGACTTCAAGGTCTGCTACGTTTAAGGGTTCGAGTGCTCACCTGCCCATCCCCCACCATGGAGGAGGTACAGAGTGCCCTTGTCCTGCCTCAGCCTGAGCCCCTTCTATACACTCAGCCCAGATGCAGAGATGGGAAGATGTCCAAGCAGAGAACTCTGGGGACCAGGGGCTCCAGAGATAGCACAGGCTCCTTGGAGGTCACACGGTGTCTCTAGGGCAGAGCCAACCTCCTCCCTCTTAAGCTGCAGACACTGCTAGAAAAACTAGGAAGTGCTGAAGGTCTATTTTCAGACCCCCCACACCACTTCCTTTTCATACACATCACTCTCTACTGGCACTCACCCTACCCAATCCCCAGGGTTCCAAAATCATGAACCCTTTCCCTTTCCACCCCCTGCCCCCCCCCCACCCTTTCCCATTAGCTCAGCGTTGTGACCTTTAGAAGCTGAGAGATGTCCTTACCAGTAGGTGTAAATGACAATGACATTTTACGTGCTACCCTTCCCAGGGGTGCTTGCTGTATAGGCAGACTGAAGTGGTGCAGTCAGATTTGGATTCTGGTTCCCAGGTCGCTCTTTGCCTCAGTTTTCTCCTCTGTAAAATGGGGTGATAACATTCCCTTTGCAAGTGTGGCTGTTGTGATCATTAACCAAACCCGGGGATGGAAGCATGCTGGGTGGTGGTGTTGCTGATACCAGCAGCATAATCATAGCATTTCCTGCAATTGTGGGCACCGAGGCTGGTGGGAGAGATTTCTGGACAGGCACAAATTTGTTGAATTCATTCATCCAGCAAATATTTATTGAGCACTTGTTAGGTGCTTTTTCAGCCAGCCTTCCATTTTGGGTGGGGTTAGCACATGGCCTCTAGTGCCCCTCAGAGGTTGTTTGAATCCTGGTTCTCCACAGCTCACCAGCTGTGTGATCTTCAGCAAGGCTCTTGGCCTCTTTGAGACTCAGTTTCCTCATCTGTAAAATGGGGATCGTAATCATGGTTCCATTTTCTAAGAGTGTTAATCCCTGTGAAGTGCTCAGATCCTTGCCTGGCACACAGTGCTTAATAATTGTTAGCCACTCATTCAATTATGCCAGTGGACACCCCCAGGTCTCACTCAGGCCTGGGACAGCACTGACCCCCCAGAGCCCACGTGGCAGCATCCTGCCCACCAGGCATTGCCCCCCCCCACCCCGTCCCACCACACAGCCTCCTCCTCCACTTTCCAAATGCTTTCACACTCCCCACCCCATTGGACTGCACACGTCCTTAGGGCAGGGTCTGGACTGATGTCCCCCTTGCAGAGTGCCCCTCTTCCTTCTCCCAGGTAGGGACCCCGAAGCTTTTTCACATGGCAGGCAGATCAGGGACTAAATCCTCAGTGCCAGCCACCTGCCTTCAACTCTGGTCCATACTCCTAACCCCACCTCTTGGGGGACCTCCCTGGCGGTCCAGTGGTTAAGACTCTGTGCTTCCACTGCAGGGGGTGTGGGTTCCATCCCTGGTTGGGGGACTAAGATCCCACAAGCCACGCAGTGTGCGGCCAAAAGAAAAAAAAGATGCTACTAACCCTACCTCTTGGAGAGTGGGCCAGCCCCACCTCCAAGGTCCCAGAAGGGAACCCCACTCATAATGGGTACTTGCCATCCAGGAGAAGGAGCAGTGCCATGAAGGGTTTTGTGAGATAAAGAGGAGTTCTCCTCCCGGCCCACAGAGGAGGGTTTTGTATCGGAGGAAACATGCACACCCAAGGCCAGAGAGGATGAAGGGAGGGCTTACCCCCAACATTCCACAGCCCCTCCCCTCACCCCTAACACACTCCATGGGGCTGGGTTCCTGTTACCCTCTGGAAGATTCATCCCTTCCACAGGTGAGAGACACACTTCCCTCTCCTTCATAGGCACCAGACATTGAGAGCTGTGAATATGAACATTTTTCAATTCCACATTCAGGGCTGCTGTTCATTTATTCATTCAGTATACATTAATTGAACACATACTGTATGCTAGGTCTTGTTCTAGGAACTGGGGATACGGTGGGAAACAAGGCAGAGTGCAATCCTCAATTTGCGGACATCCTAGCGGGACAAGGCAGACAAAAAGCAAATACACAAATAATTAGGGAATTCCCTGGTGGTCCAGTGGTTAGGACTCTGAGCTGTCACTCCTGAGGGCACAGGTTCGATCCCTGGTTGGGGAACTAAGATCCCACAAGCTGTGCAGTGCGGCCAAAAATAAAAAATAAAGCAAATACACAAAATAATTATACAATATAACATCAGGTAGTGATTAAGAACGTACAGGGGGAACAAGTAAGGGCCAGAGAGGGATGGGTAAGGGGGATGGTCAGGGAGGGCCCCCAGACGAGGTGACATTTGAGCAGAGACCTGGAGGAAGTGAGGGATGGAGCCTTTTCAAGATGTGGGGGAAGCGCTTCCAGATGGAGGGAACAGGATGTGCCAAAGCCCTGGGTGGGAAGGGAGGTGGTGTATTTCAGGGATAAGGAGGGTCAGTGTCACTGGGCCACATGAAGAGAGGAGGATGGAGGAAGGTAACAGGTGGGGGAGGGGGCAATGACGGTGGGTCATTGATGTGATGAAGGGCAAAGGGAGAGGGTTCAGGGTAGGGGATCTGGTGTGGGCTTTAGACAGACCCCTGGCTGTTGCCTGGGGGACACAACAGAGAGGGAAGCTTTGTGGCTGCATTTCCTTTTCCAAACCACCCACATTCTGGTCCTGGGCTGGAAGGATCGGCCTGTCCTAGGGGTTATGGAGCAGTGGGAAAAGCAAGGACTTTGGAGGCAAACAGAATGCCAGATTGGAGGGGGCAGATTCTGCCTGTGGGACCTACAGGGACACCTACGCCTGCCAGGGTGGGATGGGGATGGGGTAGATCCAGTGGGCCAGCCTCTCTCAGGAGCTGGCCAGGAGGAGGGAGACATCTGTGGACAGACCTCCAGGCCTCGGTGGGAGATGGTTGAGGAAAGCAAGGAAGGTTTGAGGGGTCTGGAGGTCATGGCCCTATTTCTCTTTTTAATAAGGAGGCCAGGCAGGACCCAAAGGTGTCCACCGGGGAGAATGAGAGGGCTGGGCCTTCCATTCGCCCCCTAAAACACCACTGTTTTATTTACATTGTACCAAGAGTACGTACCTTTGTAACTTGAGGCACGTGAATATATCGCCTGTCCGAATAGATACTATATTTCGAGTTGAGGTGTACTCGACCGGGAAGTATGCATTGAGGTGGGGGATTGGGAGGGCGGGCTCCACCCAACCCTGGCGACTCCTGAGGATGCGGACAGGAGGAGCAAGATGGGGAAGGGGTCCGGGTCTGCCGCCAGGCTGCCGCACTACGGCCCCATGCCCATCCCGGCCCCTGCCGCTGCCCCTGACCCTTTGCCCCAGAGGGACCTGGAGGGCTGCGGGCGGAGCTCTCTCAGGCCCCGCCCAGGCCCCGCCCCTGAGCCCCGTGAGGCTCCGGCCCCGCACTCCTGGCTCCGGCCTGCCAGGCAACAGCTCACAGCCTCCCGCCCCGCCCCTCCGCGCGAGACCTAGGCCCCGCCCCCTTGAGCCCCCGCCCCGCCCCCCGCCCCCCGCCCCTCTCTCCTCTGTCACTTCCTGATTCCCGCTTCCTGCTTCCCAGAGACTGGGATACGGAGCCACCCGAGGACAGTGCAGCAGCCTCCAGGCGTCCCTGGTGAGCGCGACGGGCCGGGGCTGGGGGCGCAGGCGGGGGCTTGGGCGGGACTTCGGGGGCAGAGCCGCAGGGGGCTGGGGTGGGGGTCGCGAGTCCGAAGAGCCCTTCCCCTCCGCGGCGCCCCACCCTCAGTCCCAACTCCCCCTGGCCGCTCAGCGTCTCCCCTGCCAGACCGGGATCCTTGAAGTTGGGCTCCTGCTTCACCTTGGACCCCCGCTCTGAGGGCGCTCTGGGATGCTCTGTGGCTGGGAGCGGCGTCCCGACCCCCGCCCAGTCCTGCCAGGCCCCCTGGACCGGCTTGGGGCTCCCTGCACATTCCTGCAGGCACTGCACATTCCGTGGGACCCAGAACTGTGGCCTAGCGCGGACCCACAACGGAGATCATTCTGGCCTCCTCTGTCTGTCCTCCCCATCACCCTGCTTCCAAATCCTGGGCAGGAAGGAGCCTGCTGGGAACTGACTAGGACCCACCAAGGAGCTAAGCTTGCACTGGCTCGGGCACCTCCCCCCTCCTCCACACGCATACCAGAGGCCGGGGAGACGCCCTGGGTAGCGTCCAGCAGAGCCCCTCAGGACTCAGCAGTGGTTCTGCAGGAGGTCAATGCATTTCTGCCTTCAGATCCCCCCTTGGGGAGAGGCGGCCAGGTCAGCCCTGTGACCCTATCCTGTAACTTGGGAAACCGAGAGCCAGGCAGGTTATCAGGCCCAGGCGCCCTGTTGCATCCTCCCCACTCCCTTCGTGCAGCCCTGGGAGGCTTGGGGGTTGTTGGGATGGGCAGAGGCTGACCTACGCTTCTCCACTCTGCAGTCATGTTCCGCAAAGTGGTTCGGCAGAGCAAATTCCGACATGTGTTCGGGCAGCCTGTCAAGAATAACCAGTGCTATGAGGACATTCGAGTGTCCCGTGTCACCTGGGACAGCACCTTCTGCGCCGTCAACCCCAAGTTCCTGGCAGTGATTGTGGAGGCCAGCGGTGGAGGCGCCTTCCTGGTGCTCCCCCTAAGCAAGGTGGGCCCCATCGGGGCTGGGAGGGGACTGGAGCCAGCTTGGTCGCATCTGCCAGGTCTCTCTGCTCCCTTCACAACCCATAATTTGCCCATTCCCACACTGCCCGGCAGGTGTCGTAATCCACATTTACCGCCTGGGAAGTGTTAGCACAGATAGGGAAAGCCTGTTTTTTATTGCCACAGAGTCAGGGTCAGAGGCAACAAACATATCCTGCTCATCTGGTGACACCTGTGAGGAAGAGGTGGGTCAGGAGGAGGCAGGGTGAGAGTCACATCTGGGCCACCTGTGGGCCAGGCCAACCACATCATTCCCTGTCCACCGAGGGGAGGGCTGAAGTTCTGGGAGGGATGGAGCCTGGGCATCTTGGGTCCCCCTTGACTGCCCCCCTCATGCCTGCAGACCGGCCGCATCGACAAGGCCTACCCGACAGTGTGCGGACACACAGGACCTGTCCTGGACATTGACTGGTGTCCCCACAATGACGAAGTCATCGCCAGCGGCTCAGAGGACTGCATGGTCATGGTGAGGCATGGGGCTGTGATGGGGTGGGGGTCGCAGATGTAGCTCAAGGCTCCTGGCAGCGGGGCCAAGCAGGGGCCTCATCTGCCCTCCCCACCCCTCCCCAGGTGTGGCAGATCCCGGAGAACGGGCTGGTCTCCCCTCTGACAGAGCCGGTGGTGGTGCTAGAGGGGCACAGCAAGCGAGTGGGCATCATCACCTGGCACCCGACAGCCCGCAACGTGCTGCTGAGCGCAGGTCTGCACCGCTGCCCCTGCCCTGCCCCTCGATGCGCACAGCTCCGCAGCATCCCACACCCTCTCCCAGGCCCGTCTGACACCCAGGAAGGTTGAGGCCCACAGAGGTCGAGTGCCGGGTCGGGTCCCAGGAGGGTGGTCAGAGCTGATGGCCCCCCGCTCGGCAGGCTGCGACAACGTGGTGCTCATCTGGAACGTGGGCACGGCGGAGGAGCTGTACCGCCTGGACAGCCTGCACCCCGACCTCATCTACAACGTCAGCTGGAACCGCAACGGCAGTCTCTTCTGCACCGCGTGCAAGGACAAGAGCGTGCGCATCGTTGACCCCCGCCGGGGGACTCTGGTGGCGGTACGTGGCCCTGGAGGGTGAGGATGGCTGCAGACTGGCCGAGGGGCTCTCTTGGGGCTCCACACTGACCGCTCCGTCTCCCCAGCAGGAGCGGGAGAAGGCTCACGAGGGGGCCCGGCCCATGCGGGCCATCTTCCTGGCAGACGGCAAGGTGTTCACCACGGGCTTCAGCCGCATGAGCGAGCGGCAGCTGGCGCTCTGGGACCCGGTGAGTGGCCCGGCCGGCCCAAGCGGGTGGCCTCAAGACGGGCTCCACCCTGGGCGAGGAGGGCGGGGTCACCTGGAGAGGCCTGTCGTTCCCAGGTTCTCAGCCTGGCATCTGAGGCACCCAGGACCTGGAGCCCTGCCAGCCTCTCCTCTCCCTGCCCCCTGCTCTCTGGCCTCCCCCACCGCCTCCACCTGCCTCCGTGTCTGCCCACAGTGTTCTTGCCCCTGAAAGGCCCTTCCCTCCTTTGCTTGTCTGTTAACACTCGGCTGTCCTTCGAGGCCCAGTGCAGAGGTCCCCTTCTCCAGGAAGGCTTCCAGCCTTTCCTGTGACGTGCTCTGTCCCACAGGCTTAACCTTCTGTCTGGCGACCTCCGGGGGCCCCTCTGAGACAGCAGCTAGCGCTGCCCGGCACCCCTGGCTCCCGCGTGGTGGGGGCTTTCTCAGTACTAGCTTGGTGGCCTGGCGGTAGTCTGAAGGCCTGGAGTAGGCGGGGAAAATGGGACCGTGGGAGTGGAGGGAGGGGAGCCAGGAGGGCCTGGCGGGGCTACACCGTGTGGGCAAAGGGTGGCAGTGGTAGGGGCAGTGCCAGCCAGCTTGTGAGGCTAGCTGGGGCCAGTCCCAGTGAGGGGTTGGGACAGTGAGGGGAGAGGGCAGGTTCTGGCCTGGCCTGACTGCCCCTCAACCCATGTGCCAGGAAAACTTCGGGGAGCCCATGGCCCTGCAGGAGTTGGACTCTAGCAACGGGGCTCTGTTGCCCTTCTACGACCCTGACACCAACGTGGTCTACGTCTGCGGCAAGGTAGAGCTGGGCAGGGCTGCTGGGGACAGGGAAGAGATAGGCAGGCCCAGGTGCTGACCCCTGGCCCCTCCCGCCCTGCAGGGTGACTCCAGCATCCGGTACTTTGAGATCACAGACGAGCCCCCCTACATCCACTTCCTGAACACGTTCACCAGCAAAGAGCCCCAGAGGGGCATGGGCAGCATGCCCAAGAGGGGCTTGGAGGTCAGCAAGTGCGAGATTGCCCGGTAAGAAGGTGGATGTAGGGAGCTGCTCGGGGGCAGAAACCGGCCCAGAGGGGCCCCGGGGTCAGGGGTCAGCCCGTGGGAGGGGCCAGGGTAAGGACTGGAAGGGGAGGGCAGAAGGAGCTGGGAGAGCTGGTAGGGGGCAGGTTCCACCCATGGGTCCTCCCTCCCCGCCCTTTCCCAGGTTCTACAAACTGCACGAGCGCAAGTGTGAGCCCATTGTCATGACTGTGCCACGAAAGGTGAGGCCACCTGGTTCCCTGCCCACCCACTCCCTTTCTAGCAGACAGACCACTCAGGGGTGCCCAAGGTGAGGCTCGTGAATGGGACATGGCCGAGTGGGTGTAGCCAGCGGGCTGGACAGATGCCAGCGTGCCCAGCGAGGGCCAGGCAGGGATGAGACACAGGGTGAACGGAGGCCTCGCTCTGCGTGAGCCACCGGAGGCAGATACTGGGCAGCCTTGGAGGTCTCCCTGTAGGAGGCAAGGCAGGACCAACAGCATGGCTGGGGCGGGGCCTCCAATGAGGGGTGTGTAGTAAGCCAGGCGAAAGCACAGAGGTGGGAATGGAAAGGAGCGGGGAGTCTGGCTGCAGTGGAGGCTCCTGTGAGGTGGGGATTCGGCCACATGTGGCTCGGCCTCAGAGCCCCAGCTGAGAGCCTTGAACGTGCTTCGTTTCTCTCCAGCCAGCGTTTACTGAGGGCACAGGGTAGCGTGCCAGGCACGTCCAGGGAGCAGAGCTGAGGGCGAGTTCAACGGGGCCAGCCCCAGGAACTCACTGTCCACAGGGCACAGACGTGGCTCCCAGAGTCCCACAGAGCCACGTAGGTGGCCCCTGCTTGGGAAGGTGGGGGGAATCTTCAGAGGGAGCTGTCGGTGGTGTCCAGAGGGAAGTGAAAGAACAGATTTGAGCTTTAGAAATGTCACTAGGGGTCAGGCCATGGGAAGATGGGTTGACACGGTGCAAGCCTGGAGGCCAGGAGAGTGTTGAGGAGGTGGCCACTCAGGGTCCAGACGAGAGGACCCTGCAGGTGGGCCCCAACTGACCCAGACCTCCCCCCGGCCCAGTCGGACCTCTTCCAGGATGATCTGTACCCCGACACAGTTGGGCCTGAGGCGGCCCTGGAGGCAGAGGAGTGGGTGAGCGGGCGGGATGCCAACCCCATCCTCATCTCCCTGCGGGAAGCCTACGTGCCCAGCAAACAGCGGGACCTGAAGGTCAACCGGCGCAACGTGTTATCAGACAGCCGGCCCGCCGCGGCCCCTGGCTCCCCCCGCCCGGGGGCCTCCACGCCTGCTGCCTTCACCAGTATTGCCGCCCCTGGCGGCAGCCTTGCCGGAGCCGGGGTAGGTGCCCCTCAGCTCAGGGTGGTGTTGGGAAGCCCGGGTGTTGCCCAGGTCTGCTGTGCCTGCCTGAACCACTCACTGCCCCTCTCTGGGCCTCAGGCCCCCTCTGCCTGATAGTAGATTTGGGGAGGGCTGCAGCTCCGAAACCCCTGCCCCTGCTCATGTCCCTGCAGGAGGCTGGGAAGCTGGAGGAGGTGATGCAGGAGCTGCGAGCACTGAGAGCGCTGGTCAAGGAGCAGGGGGATCGCATCTGCCGCCTGGAGGAGCAGCTCGGCCGCGTGGAAAATGGAGACGCCTAGAACTGGGCCCAGTGGATGACACTCCCCATTCACCTCCTCCGCCCACCCCTTTCTCACTCAGCCTCTGCTGGCGGGTCACACTGACTCCGGCTGGCTGCCCCTGCCCCCGCTGAGGGTTTCTGGGGCAGGTTCAGGGACCAGTCCACACCCTGAGCCATCCTGTGGGCCTAGGCTGGAGCCACCGCCTGGCTTTGGGCATTGTTACTGGGGAGGGTTTTTGTACCCAGGAGAGCTTCTACTCTGAGGCACCGTCTCCCCCACCCCCACCCAGCCCCCCTGCTCCCTCCCCTGAGGAAGCAGGAGGGATGGGCTCTATATTTTCATTCCAAATAAAATTCTCTTTCTAAAAGCCAGGTTTGCCCTTCTGCTGCAAGGGTGGGACTGGGAAAGGAAGTCTGGACCCCTGGGGGGGGACATAGGGCGCCCCCATGGATCATAAATGTGAGAAAGGTCTGGGGGACCGTGAACATCCCCCGCACTGCCCCCCATAGCCCCAGCCTGGCCCGGGGAGAGGCCGGTGAGGTTCTGGTGTGGATCAGGGTCGTTCTGAGAGGCCCCGGGGTCGGGGGTGGGGTGGGGGGGCGACGAGGGTCCTGTTGCAGGGAGGGCTGAGCGGGATGTTGTGGGCAGGAAGCGGAAGCGCCGAGTTAACCCCAGGTGCGTCGAGAGCGCAAGCTCATTTCTCGCTCCACACGGCCAGGGCTGGAGGTGGGCGCCCGGCGCTGAGAGGCCAGCAGACCGATGGTGAGCCTGGAGCCCGCTGGGTCCTTGGGGTGGGGGCCACAGGAGGTCAGGGCTGGAATGTCTAGGCCCCAGGAGCTAAGGAAGGACCCCCCGCGGGCCCGGGGGCAGGAGCAGCCAGGCAGGGGACAGAGGCGAGACACCCGGGGTGAGCCCAGGGCATAAGCTGGGCCTTCCTCTCACCTCACATCAGACCTGGGCCTCCCTCAGATTCAGGGGGTGGCCACCCAGTGCCCCACTCCATGCCCGACCCCCCTTCAAGACCCCCAGGTGGACTCTCACCTGCTCTGCTCGGGGGCTGGGACTCTGCACGGCCTCTACTCGCATCCCTGGAGCCTGGGCAGACAGTGGGGTGGGAGAAGGCTTGCTCACATCTCGGCACCCCTCCCCCCACACACCCCCCACCTGCCTTGTTCCAACCGCAGGCTTCCTCTGGCAGCTGCACCCGCCTGCCCCAGCCTCTGGCCCTGCGAGGCCCGAGGCCCCAGGGACGGAGAGTTGAACGGAAATGCTGCAGCTAGGGCAGTCCCCATGGGGCAGTCCCCGTGGCTGGGAGGGAGGAAGAGGGGTCTCAGTGACCCCCATCCTGGGACCTGGCCAAATGGAGGCTACACAGTTGCCTCGGGCTCGGTCCTCCCATCCTGGGCCTCAGGAAGAGCCAGCTCCAACACCAGCCTTGCAGGTGCCTTCCTTCCCTTCCGTCCCCTCCTCCTGGGGGCAGAGTCTTTACAGATATATATATTTTTAAATTAATTTATTTATTTTTGGCTGCTACTCTTCGTTGCGGTGCGCGGGCTTCTCATTGCGGTGGCTTCTGTTGTTGCGGAGCACGGGCTCTAGGCGCGTAGTTGTGGCACGCAGGCTCAGCAGTTGTGGCGCACGGGCTTAGTTGCTCCGCGGCATGTGGGATCTTCCCGGACCAGGGCTCAAACCCATGTCCCCGGCATTGGCAGGCGGATTCTTAACCACTGCGCCACCAGGGAAGTCCCTACAGATATTTCTTGAGCGCCTACTCTGCGCTAGGAATTGTTTAGGTGCTTAAGCCAAAAAGAACCCCATCTTCCTGGGGGGAAGAGAAAAGAATAAGCATACTAAACGGGCAGTTATCTCCTGTGTCGGGGAGGGGGTAGGAGGGTAAAGCAGGGCTGGGCTGTGGGGATGAATGTCAGGGTACTAATCCAGGCCAGCTTAGGCTGCACTGAGGTGCCTTGAGCCAGGGTGAGCAGGGAGCCATGTGGCTCTCGGGGGGGATGGAGCATTCCAGACAGAGGGGACAGCCGGTGCACAGGCCCCGGGCAGGAGCCGGCTTACGTGGTGCAGTGGGAGAGAGGGAGGCGAGAGGCAGGAGGACGCATCGCTGGCGGACATCACAGAGCCAGGAGAGGCCTTACTGACAAGGGCTTTTCTGCTTGACTGTCCCCATCTTACCCAAGAGGCCACCAACCGCAGGCAATGAGCCCCTTCCTGTCTCCCCCCAGGACCTGCACTGCGTCCTAGGGCTCTGGACGCTGCTGGCCCTGCCAGGGGCCCTGGGCTCGGGCCGCAGCGCCGAGGACAGCCCGGGCTCCAGCTCCTCGGTCACCGTGGTCCTGCTGCTGCTGCTGCTTCTGCTGCTGGCCACTGGCCTGGCGCTGGCCTGGTGCCGCCTGAGCCGGGACTCGGGGGGCTACTACCACCCGGCCCGCCTGGGCGCCGCGCTGTGGGGCCGCACTCGCCGCCTGCTCTGGGCCAGCCCGCCAGGCCGCTGGCTCCGGGCTGAGCTGGGGTCGCCAGAAGAGGACCCGGAGCGGCAGGAGGATGAGCGGGACGTGGAAGATGACTGCGACCTGGGTGGTGGCCAAGAGGAGCATGAATCCCAGGAAGAGGGGCAGCGTGGAGAGGGGCTCAGCCCACAGCAGGCCCCGGAGCCGGCCGAGGAAGCCTATGACGATGACACCGAAGGGGGCCTGGGCCTCGGCTCCCAGGGGCCGGTGGGCTCCGGGGGCAGCGCCGAGGCCCTGCTGAGTGAGCTGCACGCCTTTGCTGGCAGCGCAGCCTGGGACGACAGCACTAGGGCAGCTGGGAGCCGGGGCCTCCATGTCACCGCACTGTAGGAGCCAGCCCTGGCGCCACATCCTGGTCACTGTGCCTCTGCTTCCCGAGCTGCCACGGCTGGACACAGCCTGCCCTGGGCGCATGTGACCCACACCCCCGCTTGGAGAGCCTCAGATAGTCACTCCCCGCAACGAGTTCTAGTCCCCAAGTCTGTGTATCCCTGGCCCCTCCAGGAAGGCCATCCGTCCCCAGGGGGCACTGGGCAGCCATCTGAAATAAAACCCCTCCGGCCCACCGCCGTTCTGTGGTCCTGTCACGGCCCCTCCCATCCCTTAGCAGGGACTCCTCCCGGCACGACCCCACCCGCCCCTGCCCCAGAAGTCCAAAGGAGAAACCAGGTCAGTGCCATGATTGAACACTTTAATAATCCAAGGGCACAGCTCAACTGCGGGAGGCCAGGGGGCAGCCCCCCTCGACTGGCAGCCGTAGTCTGCAGTCCTTCGTGTTCATGATTCAGGGGCACGGCCACCCCCAGCGGAGGCACACTCACACACGCTCGCTCCTGTACCCCTCGGCACAGCCCCAGGTCTCTGGAACTGGCCCGGGGTCCCACTGCCCTCATCTCTACCCACCCTCTTAGCGCCCGGGGCGCCCACGGCCTTTCTTGGACTTCTTGGTCCCTGAAGGGGGTCGGATGGGGAGGGGGGCAGTGCTCGAGGGCGGCGGTAGTGGCGGTGGCGGCAGCAAGAGAGGGGGTAGAGTGGGCTCCAGGGGCTCCGGTGGGCCGGGGTTGGGCCGGAATCCCTCAAAGGGCGAGAACTTCAGGGGGCTGCAGGGGAAACCGAGGCAGAGTCAGCATTTCCTGGCACGGGGCCAGGATGCAGTCAAGTGCCCACCCAGGTGGCCCCTGCCATAGAAGTTCCCATGGTAGACGGAGAAACAGAGGCTGAGGCTGGTTCAGAGACGGCCAAGGCAGCCCTGGGGTTGACGGCAGAGCCAAAGCTAGAACGGCCCCCGCCCCGCGGTACCTGATGGGGGTCCAGGGGCTGCCGTTGAGGCGCCTGGGGGAGCGCAGCTTGGGCTGGAGGGAGAAGCCCTCCTTGATGCTGTCCAGGACGGAGGGCGCCACGTACGTGAAGCCCTAGGGGGCAGAGGCGGGGCCAGGCGAAGCTCAGGGTCCACCGCTCCTTGGCCACACCCCTGCCCGTGTCCCTGTAACCCTCAGGCCCCCAGACCTCACCAGGAAGGCCTGGTTGGCGCTCTCACTGAGGGCCGTGTCGTCTGGACTGTCCACCGGCGTCTGCCTCGTGAAGTGGGAGTCAAACTGGCTCACGTCCTCCTCCGACTGCTGTGGGCACCCCGGGGGGAGAGTCAGGGGTGTCCAGGACAGGGGCCTCCATCCGCCCCCAGGCCAGTGGGACCTCCACTCACCAGGGACGGCCGGAAAGGGGGGTCCACTCGGCGGGCCAGGAGGTCATCCCAATTAACGTGCCGGAAGAAGGGGTGCCTCTGTGGGCAGAGTGCCCCCAAACGTGCCAACATTTCACCCTCCATGGCTCCCTCAGAAACCCCCTCTGCTCTAGGGCCCTGTCCCCTGCACCCAGACACCCTTGGGGGCTCAGCCCTGCCCCCTCGTAATGGTCCCAGACCCACCTGCACATCAGCGGCGTCCCCAGGGCCACCCCCGATACGTTGGCTGGGATTCCGCTTCAGAAACTGCAGGACAAGGGCAGGGGGTGAGGGTCTCGGGCGGAGGTACCGATTGTTTCCGAGTGGCCCCAGGGGGTGGGGAAACGTGAGAAAGGGGTCGTGGCTTGCGGTGGGGGCCCTGGAGTGTGGTCTCCACCTACTGACACCCTCAGGATTTCCAAGGTTTGGTCCCATGGCCCCTTCTCCACAAAGCCTTTGCTGGCATCACCCCAGGGCACATTCGTGGGGATCCAACTCACAATCTGGATGGGGTGCCTAGCCTCCCACTTTGATCCCCAGTGACTGACTTTTTGAGGAGAGCGGCTAGTGCATGGTGCAGGCCTCGCTGATTAGGACTCAGACTAGGGACCTGGCCAAGGTCAGCAGCTGGTCCGCGCCAGAGCTGACGTCTCACACCTCACAGCCAATGCTCCTCGTCCCAAAGGGACATCGTACAGGTGGGGGAAGGGGAGTGGGGAGCTCCAGCAACCCTGGCCCAGGGAGACTCAGGAGCCTATGCAGGGCCTGGGAGAAGAGACGGGGGCCGTACCAAGGGCAGGAGGGAGCCCACCTTTTTGACGAGGTCCCGGGCATCTGGGGTGAGGTAGGCGGGCAGCTCCAGCTTCCCTCTGATGATCTTATCCATGGTTTTCTTCCGGTTCTCTGCAGTGAAGGGTGGCTGGAGAAGGCAGAGGGTGAGAGGAGCCTTGCAGGCCTCCCACCGGGCCCGCCCCTGCCCCGGGAGGGGGCCCTCCTCCCGCCCCCATGCCCACCCTCCCGAGGAGGCTGGACTTGCCGATCCAGTGAGCATGTCGTACATCAGGGCCCCCAAGCTCCACCAGTCCACCGCCCGGTTGTGGCCACTGCGCACCAGAATCTCAGGGGCCCTGGGGGCCAGGTGGAACCATCAGTCAGGCCAAGCCCTGCCTGGCTGTCCTCCCGACCCCTGGGCCCAGCCGGCTGCCGCTTACATGTACTCGATGGTGCCGCAGAAGGTGTGGGTGACGGCACCCTCGTGAATCGACTCCTTGCAGAGGCCGAAGTCCGTCAGTTTGATGTGACCTGAGGAAGAATGTTAGGGCGGGTCGGTCAGGACCCCAGGCCACCCCGCGGGGCTCAGCCCTCCCCACACATGCGCACCCTGGCTGTTGAGCATGATGTTCTCAGGTTTGAGATCCCGGTAGATGATGCCTTGGGAGTGGAGATGGCCCAGGGCCAGTGTGATCTCTGACAGGTAGAAACTGCAGAGACAGGACAGGGTGAAGGCAACGTGGGGGTGGGGGGGGGGTGGAGCCAGGCCCTGGCGGGGAGGGGTCCCTGGACCCCCTCAGGAGAGAGGCTGGAGGTAACACCCACCAGGCCGTGTCTTCCAGGAAGATGCCCTCTCGCTCCAGATGTGTGAAGAGCTCGCCGCCTGCGACACAAACATGTCAGCAGCTGTGTGCTGGGACCAAGCTCCTCTGCTCGCCGAGCCTTGGTTTCTTCTCGGGGAGAGTGGGGCTCGTAATTCCCGCCCTACCTGCCTCCCAGAGCTGCCGTGGGGACTCAATTCAATTCAGCAAACGTCTACCGACGCCTACTCGGTGCCTGGCCCTGTGCTGGGTGAAGCTGGGGACAGAGATGAGGAGCCCCAGCCACTGCCCGCAGGACGCTCAGTCTACTGGGGAGACAGACACGCACACAGCTGCTCCAATGTGCCAGACTGAGGCAACGGCCCTGAGAGCCTACCAAAACCTTCACAGAGGAGACAGGAGGACACAGTTAACCCCAGCGTGAGGGGACAGAGAAAGTCCCTGGCAGCGGTGAGACTTAAAGGGGATGCAGAGATGGAGCGCAGGAAATGAAGCTCCCAGGGCTCATCGGGACAGATGGGGTCAGTAGGAAAAGCAGGCCCGGATCGCTTCATGGCGAGCAGGGGACACCAGGCCAAGGAGGCCAGGCTTGATCCGGGCAGTTGCAGGGAGCCATGGAATTCTGAGTAGGAGTGTTGGGGGCAATCCCGTGCTCTGAGACGATGACCCTGGAAGTTGGTGGAGGAGACACTAGGAAGAGGGTGAGCTGGAGGCTTTGAGGCCAGTTAAGAAACAACTGTGACGCCTCCCCTCCGCCCAAGAGAGTAGAGAGGATAGAGGACACTGCAGAGAATGAACCATCTGGATTGGGATCTGACTGGATGCAGGGCACACAGAAGGGGGGACCAGCACATGAAGGGCTACTGGAAATGGACAAAACAACCCTCTGGACATCTATACAAACTCCCACCATTCCCATCCACCCCCAACACAGGTGAGGGATACAAGAGGCACTGGACAGACGTTTGCTGAATGAATGAATGAATGAATGAACGAACGGACAGAGGGATGGATGAGGTGGGGCCCCCCTGGCCATTCTACATACCACGTCTCTCCCAGCTCCCCCCAGAGCTCCCTGTGCTGGTTCCCTGGCCTTGCCCACACCCCAGATGGGCCCGCACTCATACCACTGAGGCACTCCAGGATGAGGTAGAGTTTGCCACCAGTCTGGAAGGCATAGGCCAGTTCCACAATGAAGGGGTGCTTCACTGACTCTAGAATGTTCCTTTCAGCCCGCGTGTGTGCCGTGTCCTTGGCGTTGCGCACAATTTTGGCCTGCAGAGGCAGGGATCAGTTAGAAGGTGGGCCCCCAGGACTCCCTCAGTCCCTCCAGCCATTACCCTTCAGCCATTCTCTATCACCGCATTGTATTTCTCCATAATTCTGCAGCTATCAGCAACCATCCTTTCCAGGGACTGGTTTATTCCAGCAGCACCGTGTTTCTCAACTTCCGCACTCGTGACATTTGGGGCAGATAATTCTTTGCTGTGGGGGGCTGTCTTTGGCATTGTAAGACCTTTAGCAGAATCCCTGGGCTCGACCCACTGGATGCCTGTGGCAGCCCCTCTCTAGTCGTGACTCAGAAATGTACACCGACATCGCCAGCATGGCCAGACGTTGCCTGGGAGGCAGTACTGCCCATGGTTGAGAATGTACTGCAGAACAATATAATTGCTACTGACAATACACAAGCAAGTGCTCAAGATAGCGACCATCCCCTCCACTACGTTCACTGCTGTCTCCCCAAGGCCGGTGTAGTACATTGGGAATGGCAGCCACTGGGTGAGGATCTGCCGGCTGAACGAATGACTCACCTTCCTCAGGACTTTCATGGCATATATTCTGCCCACATTGGTGCCCTGCACCTTTCGCACCTGGAACACCTGCAGGGCAGGGGAGACAGGATCAACCTCCCTCTCCATATTCTATCTTCAAAAAGCCCTACCCTGAAGCTCTGGTACTGGGACCAAGAGGCCCACCCAGGAGTGGGGCGGTAAAGATTTCAAGTCCTCCCATTCTAAGAGGATTTACAAGTCGAACTATTTTTCTTTTAACTTTTTGGCTGCAGGGCATGTGAGATCTTAGTTCCCCGACCAGGGATCGAATCCCCGCCCCCTGCATTGGAAGCACTGGACCGCCACAGAAGTCTCTATAAGTCTAATTTGTTTTGAGACCCTTTGGTGCAGCAAGACTAAGGCTGTGAGGCCAGTGAGGAAGGAGGAGGGCCGGTACCTTGCCATAGTTCCCCTTGCCCAGCACGCGCAGCAGCTCGAAGCAGTGGGGCCCGATGCGCTCAGGGCCCGGGTTCACACTGCTCTCAGTCAGCTCCACCTCTTCATAGTGCCCCACAGGCCTGTGGACACAAGAAGTTAACGGGCGCAAGCTCCAATGCTCCTCAGGTCCCCTTCCCCAGCCCATTCCTTCCTCCCCCAACACAACCCTCACTCACTCCAGGCCAGCCGCCCTCAACTCGGCAAGGGGACACACGTCCTGTGAGAAACCGAGGGGTAAGAGCCAAGGGAGGTGCCAGGCTCCCTCCCCCCAAGCTGGACTGCTTGGCCCAGGCGTGGAAAGGGTGACGAATGGGAGCTGGCAGGCGATGGGCCAGGACTGCGGAGGAGAGGCGAGGGCAGGAAAGGGAGACGCAGGGGAAGGGCTGGGGGCCTGCAAGACAGGTGGGGGTGAAGGTAGGATCAGAGCCTAATAGTGGCCGGGATCTTAGACAGACCGGGGTCTGCAGGAGAGGAGCCCACTCTGGGGGCGGGGGGCGGGGCGGGGGGCGCACGAGCGATCCCACCGCCTGGATGATGGGATCGAGCCGGGATCGAGCTGCGCCCGGACGGACCACTCACCGCGGGGCTGAACTCTGGCTCGCCCTCGCCCTCGCTGCCTTCCTCCGTCTCCAGGTCCAGGTCAAACACCGCCGCCATGCCCGCACCGGCCCCGCGGGCTCCCAGGTGCTTACCTAGCAGCGCTCTGACTGACTGACCGGCCCGGGCCTTACGTCATCATTCCGCGACTGCGGTCTCGCGCGCCGATGACGCAAGAGACTGCCCCCCCCGCGAGCTGGCGGCGAGAAAAGTTGGCGTCCGTCACAAGGCATCTCGGGCATGGTAGTTCCTGAGTGCCGGGGTGCTAAAGCCCGCCGAACCTTCTTCCGCGGGCCCCTCAGTCTTCCCAGCACAGCTTCCTCCGGGGTGGCACAGGACAAGGGCCTCCTGGAAGCCGACCATTTTGGTTCTGGGGCGACTTTGACTTTGGACGGGGCAGAGTCGAAGTGCATGCAGGTGTGAGTGTAAATGCAATTCCCAGCCCTGTTGGAGCCCTACGCTGCCAGGTTGTCTGGGTGGTGGCGAGAGGCGGGTCGAGTATATCTCTCTGTTCGCCTCTGAAAGGGAGCCGGCTGCTGCATCACGGTCTCTAACGTGCCTCCCGCTCGAGGACCCTCAAGTCAGCATTTACTGCTCCGTGCGCAGCTCACTGCTGGGCTTTGTTGCCAGATTCCTGCCGGAAAGGGTTTGGGTCTCACTGATCCACCCGTAATTATGGGCTTGTGCTGTGCGTCAGACACACGAACTCGTGTTTGGTGACACTACAATAATGAACACACCAAACCTAGTCCGTGAGTTTAGATTTGGGGATGGATTCTTGTTGGATGGGACTCTGAGAGTGTGAACTGGGCCAGACCAAGCCTTGGATGAGTTCTAATTTTTGGAAGCTGTCTGGGTGTGCATTCCAGTTGGACAGGGGAGGCTAGATATGAGTTCACATGGACAGAATTCAGGTTCTCCAGGCTGGAGGAGGGTTATCTGGTTGGGTGTGGCCCTCGTTGTAATTCCACCCTCGGGTTTGTGTCCTGGTGTAGGTGCCCCTGGCAGGTCCCTCGCCAAAGGTCAACCCAGAGGCCTGGTCAGTGTGGCAGTTTATCCTTAGCTCTAGACGCTACATGTATCCCCTAACTACCTCTCCCTCCCCCTTCCCCATCCCCTGTCTACCTGAGCTTGAGAAGTGTTGGCCAAGTCGCAAGAACCTATCCCAGACTCTGGACGTTTCACTAGTCCATAAGCCTTTATTTGGAGAGGGACGCTTATGGAGCTGTCCACAGCTCCTGTGCAGCACAGAGGCAGAGTTCTTAAAGCAGCCTCCCCTGAATGAGGAAGGGAGTGTAGAGTCTCCTCTGCCAATGCTAGTTAGGTGTGCCTGAGGCCAAAGCACCAAAGCTTGGTGGATAAGGTGCATAGTGCACGGGAGGGGTGTTCACATGTCTCAGGGCCACATATAGGAGGTGAGTGGGGCCTGGAAGCTGAGTGGGCAGGTACAACTTAGTAAAAGCAGAAACCTGGACCTTGCATCTTGTCCCTCGACTCTTCATCCACTGTGGTATGACATTGAGGCAGTGGCTTTTCCTCTCTGAGCCTGTTTCCTTTTCTGTAGAATGGGGCAATAGTGTCTGCCTGGAGGGGAGATGGTTACTACTGACCCCAAGTCATCTGCTTCTACTGCTCAGGCCAAATGAGGCACGTGGGGCACTGCCAAACATTGTCAGCAGGCTCCAGAACTATCTAGAATTTGTTAAATGAGGGAGAGTAGGAGGACGAGGGGTTTAGTCTCAGATTTTCTTGGGATTTGTCCAAAGCCAGAGGCCAGGTTCTCTCCTGTAGGCAGCAGGAAGAGACAGACCTGGAGGGGTGGGAAGGATGGGCTGGGTTTGGGCCCACTCGAACTAACCTGGGGGCAGGGTGTGTGTGTGTGTGTGTGTGTGCGCGCGTGTGTGCAGCTGTTGTTGCTTCTCCATGACTAGAGTCCTGGGAAGCTACGGGCTGGACTGGGGCCTTCGGGAGGACAAGCAGCCCACCAGCTACTTCTTTTGTGGCTCCTCAAGTCCAGGAGGCCGTGGTGTCAGAATAGCCCTGCCGCTCTGGAACAGACCTGGGGCCTTGGAGGGGACCAGACCTCTCCAACGGTTGGGGCAGGGCCATGGGAAGAGAAGCAGGGAGAGCACCAGGGAGCAGAGGGCACCACCGCATCCCCTCCAGCACTTTGCCCCTGCCCTGTGCCCCAGCACTATTTGAAGTGGGACAAGAAGTAGGCAACGGGATAGTGGGGCCCGTCGATGCCCAGGCCCTGGCAGAGGCCCAACAGGCGGAGACGGGCCTCGGCCGGGCTGGGCCCAGCACAGGCCACACTGCAGTAGGGCTCCTCGTATTCTCCAGGCACAAGGGTCTCCTCCAGCAGATTGAGACGCAGCAGGCCCTGGTCATGAAGAGCCTGTAGGGTCTCGCGGCTGGCGGTGGAACTCAGCGCCTGCAGGTGCTGGGACACCAGGCACATGACACCCACCAGGTGGCCACGGGCGCGTGGGTGGGCAGGCAAGGCAGGCCGCAGGCCGCAGGCCACCATAGCAGCAGCGAGCAGCAGGTCCACACCATAAAGCTCCAGGATCCAGTCTCGCAGGTAGAAGCCACCCATGCGGGGGTTGATCTCGATGAGCCGCGGCCCAGCCCTAGTCAGCTTGAGCTCCACGTTGAAGACCCCATCCAGCAGCCCGCAGCCCAGGCAACAGCGGAAGGCTGCCTGCACCAGCTGCGCCTCCTGCTCCGGTGCCAGCCCAGTGGGCATGCAGGCCGCTGTCTCAGTGAAGCCAGGCAGCCGTGTGGGGCCATTGTCGGAGACGAAGGCAGCCAGCAGTCTCCCCCCAAACAACACCAGATCCACGTCGTGCTCGGTGCCCTCGATGAACTCCATCAGCAGCATGGCATTGCCCCAGCCCAGCCCGATGCCGGGGTGGTCGGCCTCGACCTGCAGGTCTCGGGCGATCCGGGAAAAGTGCTCATGGCACTGCGACGCGTCCTCCACCAGCCGTACACCCACTGCACCCGCCCCAAACTCCAGCTTCATGACACCTGGCAGGGGCACCTGGCGGACAGCCCTGTCCACGTCGGCCTCGCTCTCCAATGGGCAGCAGGGCACAGCATAGAGGGAGGGTGCAGGCCAGGGTGGGCCATGGTGGCACAACAAGTGCAGCTGGGTGCGGCTCTTCTGCTTAGCCAGGTGCATGGCGGCTGGCGGGTTGCAGGGCAGACCCAGCTCCTGGCAGAGCAAGGCCGTGAGCACCAGGCAGTCATCCCAGTAGGAAAAGCAGCCGTCTAGCTGCAGGCCGCGTGCCCGCACCAGCTCCGCCAGCACCCGTGCGTTCTCCTCATCCCTCTGGTGCTCTGTTATATTGAAGTGGATGAAGGTCTGCACTAGCTGGGACGCAAAGTGGTTGGGGTCTGAGTCCACCAGGTGCAGCTGCAGAAACCACAGGGCGGCAACACACCGAGATCAGCTTGTGCTGGGCGCTGGGCAATAGGATGGGGCCTAGAACATGGTCCTGGCCCTCAGGGGAGACAGCTTCACCAGTGCTACGCGCTCAAAACATATTTGTTGATGATTCAGTAGAAGGTACAGAGGTGGGACACCTAATCCAGCCAAGAGAGTAGGGAAGGCAACCTAGAGGAGGCAGTGCTTAACCTGGGAGCTCAGTAAGGTTTAGCCAGAGGAAAGATGGCTGCAGGAGGGGGGGCGGGTGTCATCTAGATGGGAGGGGTGGCAGAGAGGGCTGGTGGAATCTTTCCCACTGGCAGGCTCAGTCTGGCCAGGGTTTGTAGGGAAACCACCAGGGTTCGTAGGGAAACCACCAGGGTTAGGGCTTGGGACTGCTGGTCTGGTGTCCCGAGTGGCCTTTTACTCCTAGCAGGGACAAAATTCAGCTAGGGGCGGGAAAAAGTTGAGACTCCTAACCTGGACGGGGCGACAGGCCCCGCCCCTACGCTTGGGCTCCAGGCCCCCGGCTAGATCGCCCCGCGCAGGCCCCGCCCCAAGGCCAACACCGCCCCTGGCCCCGCCCCGGGCCCTGCCTCCACCACTCAGGCCGGAACTTTGAGCCCCGCCCCGCCCCACCCCGCCCACCTTGAGCCCGTAGTCGCGCGCCGCCTCCCACACGAACTTCTTGCTGACACCGCCCGCGCCGAGCAGCAGCAGCTGTTTTCCCTCCATGAGGCAGCGCGCCGAGCGCCGCAGCATCGTCTCCACCAGCGGCCCGGCCGCCGCCTCCTCGGCTGCCAGCCCCGGGCGCGGCGCGGCCCACAGCCCTTCGAGCGCGCCGCACGCCTCCAGACACAGGCCTGCGTTCAGCTCCAGGGCCACGGGGGTCAGCGCGCGGCCGGCCACCGTCAGGGCGAAGTCCACCCCTGGGCAGGGCAGGGGGCGCGGGCTCAGTGCGGGCCGCCTTCGGGCCTCGGGCCCCCCTCCTCCCGTCCCCGTCCCGGGCGGCCTGCACTCACCGAGGAAGTCAGTGCGGACCTGGCGCCCGCCGCGCTGCTCAGCGCTCAGGCCGGCCTCCAGGGTCAGCACGGCGGCTAGCGCGGCCTCGGCCGCCGCCTTGACGCGCTGCCGCACGACTGCCACCTGCGAAGCCTCACCCAGGCCGCACTGGGCCAGCGCCGCCTCCAGCGTCCGTGGCAAGGAGCTCTGGTGCCGCAGAGGCCGGTCCCCACGGCCCACGCTGCACACCACCTGGGCAAGGTGCGGCTCAGGGGGCTGGTCCAGGAGGAGTCCTCCCGGGACTATCCCCGACCCCAGCACACCTTCCCCTATGCCACGATCCAGGCCACAGCCCTCACTGGACATTCAAGTCCTGTCCTCCAATGTGACTTACACTGCCCGTCTGGTCCCCCTGGGGGGACTCTACCCAGGCTTCCAGGCCCAGCTGGGGCCTCTGCTCCCTAAGGGCTCTAAGCATGCTTGTTCCTAGTGCCTACAGCCCTGGGGGCCTGTCCCACCCTGGTGGGCTTAGCCCTAGATCTCCCTGAGGGCAAGGTTGAGTCTCTCCCTCTCAGCTTGGCCCAGAGCTGTGTACCTAGGAGGGTCCCTAAGCCTCTCTCCTAAAGGGCTCCAGGCCCTGGAGGTTTGTCAGGGACCCTGGGTCAGCCTCTTCTGTGGGGAAGAGCTCTCTGGGAAGAGGTTTCAGCCCTGGGCCCTGGTACCCAGCATGGGATACCAGGTAGGGCTCCGGATGTGGGAGGAGCACAGGAAGGGTTGGAGAGAAGGGAAAGTGTCAGACGAAGTCCTCCCAGAGACAACCAAAATCGTCCGCCTCCCCCCGCCCCAAGATTTTGTCCTCTCTCTGCCCAGGGGCCCTCATCAGCTCAGTGGAACTGGGCTGGGGTGTGGCAGCAGGGGCGTGACCTGGACCTGAGCCATGCTCACCTTGCTCAGCAGGGGCCTGTCACCCTGTGTCCGACAGACCACAGCACAGATACGCAGAGCCAGCTCAGGGCCAGGCAGGGGGCTGCCTGGGGGAAGACGGTGAGGCCTGAGCACAGAGCAGCCAGGAGGCCGAGCCATGCTCTCCCTCTGGCTGGCACAGGTGGCTCTCACCTGGGAAGGGCAGCCGGGCAGGTGGGCATACAGCCTCCACCAGGACACTCTCCTCCTCCTCTAGTTTCTCCAGCAATGCCAGCACTGTGTCCACCACTGGGCCCAGCTCAGCTCGGGGATACAGACGCATTGCCTGCCGCCCCCTCCAGCGCCAGCCACTGAGCTTCATGGCTACCTGCAACAGGCAGGGGAAGGGGGCCTCCTCACCACCCCACGTACATGCAGGGTGGGACGCTCATACCACAGGAGCTAATGAGTAAACTGAGGTAAGAAGGCAGGGGATTACCACAGAGATGGGGCAGTAGTAGGGCTCAAAGTTGGGGACCGCTTCCCAGCAGGACCCGGTAACCCTCCACGGGTCCCCTCCTGCTGGCCTCTGCACAACCTCGGGGGCAGAGCCTGTTACCTGCAGGGCATCACCCAGGGCCTCAGAGTGCAGAAAAGCCCCTACTTCCTCCTTCACCAGTGTCTCTTGGCCCTCTTTGCCATTCAGCTCCACCAGCCGTAGTCCCGGGCTGGCATCCCCTCCCCTCAGCAGTGCCGGCGGCTTGTAGGTGAAAGCCAGGGTAGCTGGTACAGCCACGTCACCCTGCCGAGCTAGCAATCGCCTCGTCAGCAGCCGGTCCTCCAGCAGCCGGGCCAGCTCGGCTGAGGCTCCTGTGGGGCAGGTCAGGTCGCGAGCGAGCTCAGCTGCCTCTCGACCCCGGCCAGGCCCCAGCCCCAGGCCTGCCAGGAAGTAGGTGGCGCGGCGAGGGGGGACAAAATCATCCAGGAATGTCAGGCCCCCCGGGTGGAAGCTCACAGCCTTGGAGACCAGCAGGGCTGCCTCGCCTGGCTGCCCTGGTGCTGGCACCTTTGTCAGCCAGGCAGGGGACAGGCAAAGGAGCATGTTTCCTGTGGGCAGAGGGAGGAGAGTTGCTGGCCAGGGAAGGCTTAATGCCCCCATGCCCTCCACCTCCAGCCTGGGCCCCTGGGTAGTCAGGGGCAGCTGCTCCCAGAACCCACCCCAACTCAGAGTAGGGCAGCTGGCCCGGTGGAATGCAGGCAGTTGCCAGGGTTGGCGGGTATTTTGGGATGTGGCCGGGCCAGGGCAGGGCTGCCCTTTCTGTAGGAGGGGGTGGGGGAACTTGGGCACACACTCACCCGGGCTCTGGACCCCACCCTCCAGCAGCAGAGACAGAAAGGTGCTGGGCGATCCCAGAATGCACAAGGTCACCTCCGCCCCAGGACAGCCTTGAGGAAGAGGACGTTGCCAAGCTCACCAGGGGCTCCCCTTGCTCTCTTTCTGCCCACCTTTCCCCACCCCCATAGCCCTGCCCTCACCCTTGGACCCCCAGGTCCTCCCCGGGTATCGGACGAGAAAAGTAAAGGGGACAGAGGAAGCTGGAGAGCGAAGGGGAAGCTGCCTGCCCACCTTGCCCTCTGAGGCTAGCTCCCTCCCCTCTGCAGCTGGCCCAGAAGGCACTGGAGGCTGGGTGACTGGAGACGTGGGTTCTAGCCTGAGCTCTGCCACTGACTTTCTGTGTGACCCTTGGTCCCTGTGCGGTGGGGGGAGGAGTCTCTGCACCTCAGTTTCCCAGTCTGTACAATGGGGCCCAGTCTGTGATGTTCACGCACTCTAGCTGTAAGCCCTCTGTCCACACAAAATCTTTTGTGGCTGCCTGATACATAAAACAGATAAAGCAGAGGAGGAGTCCTGGGTCCCAGCGGCTAGCTGCCTCCACAGCAGCTGCCAGGACACTTCTGTAGAAGCTCTGGCTCCACAGAACATGGACTGCAAATCCCAGGGCTGGGTTTTCTGGGGGTGGGAGGGAAGCCGTGGTCTCTGACTTTACTGGTGCCAGATGCCCTTTGAAAAGCCTGCCTTCCAGAGGTTGACTGGCCTTGTCTCCCTGGCTTCAGACCAAGCCAGAGCCTAGGGGAAGGGGCCGACCTTGACAGAGATGGGAAGCAGGCTGGGCTGCGGGTGTCTCCCTCCTCCTAGGGGTGCCCCCCCCCAGGGGTGCCCCCCTCCATGGAGCCCTCGGGCACCTGTGCGGGGCACCTGGCTGCGGTCTTGGGTCTCCGGAAGGCCAGCTTGCTGCAGACAGCTCTGCAGGAGACTGTAGTAGTAGACAGTCCAGGCCCGGGCCTCCGCCCCCTCGGGGGAGCCCTTGCAGTCCAGGGCCACGTCATGGCGCCAGGAACCATGGAAGCAGCCTGGGGGTGGCAGGCCAGAGCCCCCACCCCATGGGCCCTCCTCTTCATCCAGGTCCTTGGAGTCCAGGGGGGAGTCACACTTGGGACCCAGCGGATCCAGGGACAACTGAGGGAGGCAGAAGTGGTGGGTCTTGGGCAGGGTGGGCAAGGGGCATATTAAGTCACCCAAGGGTATAAGTCCCCCACTCTCCTAACCTTGGGCAGACACTGTCCTAGGAACAAAAGAGGATGGGTTGGGTTGGGTTGGGGGATGAAGGCCTGTCACCAGGAACATGTAAGTGGGAGTGCTTTGTAAACTGTATGTGCAGTGCCCCAGCGGGTGGGAGCAGAAAGCAATGCACTGCCGGCTGGATCACTGCCCCCTCATCCCACGCCCAGGTCTGCCCCAGCTTGGTTCAGAGGGGCAGAGGTTTTTTGCCGGTTTTGCTTATCGAGGCAGCCCTGGGACCTAAAACAGCCCTGGCACGCTGTAGCTGCTCAATGTTTGATGACTGAGGAATAAGTGAACGAATGAACCAAGCAATCACTCTTGGGCTGCTCTCTTTTCTCTGGCCTCAGTGACCCGTGTACCACCGTGGAGTTCTGCTGAGACCTAAATATGTGGGTGAAGCTGGTCCACGGTCATCTCCAAGTAGCTGGAGAATCTACCATACGCCCAGTCCTGGGCCAGGCATTAGTAAGGAAGAAGCTGGTGCCCTTCTTTTCAGATGTTCTGAGTCATGGAAATGCTCACTTTAGATGAAATCTTACACCCTGCCCCTCTCTGAGGCTGGCTGACTCCCAAACGAGGCTGCTCAGAAGCTCACTGTGAACACACGTGCAGACACAGGTGGGCCTGTCCTCCGGGGGACAGGCTGGGCCTCCTTGGACACGTCGTGAGGTTTCTTTGGGACTTGTGGGTGCCTGGTGCCTGCCCTGTCCCCCCCCCGGGGTGCTGATGAGGCTTGGACCTAGAGAATCACCGTGGTCATTGCGAGACAGCATACTGCAGGCAGCCGGGAGGGCAGAGGTCTGGGCCTCAGACCTGGCCTGGAATCCCGGTTCGCCGGTGCCAAATTCTGAGGCTTGGTGCCCTTTCTTAGGAGCTGAGTCCCCTAAGAGCCCAGAATGGGTTCACTGCTATGTTCCCAAACTTAGAATGGGGCAGGGCACATGGTAATAATAAGTTGCAGGTTGAATGAATGCCAAAGGGGACCAAGAGTGCCCGCCTCCCAGAGCTGATGGGGGAGAGAGGCAGTGCCTGGCACACAGCAGCTGCTTGTCCCATGGCACACAGAGTGGGCGGTCAAGGGGTGTGTGCGCAGCTGGTCACGGGTCTGTCCGCACAGGCAGCCCCAGGGCTAGGCTTCTACGCAGCGCCTGATGCCGCCCTCCGGGCCCTCCCTCTGATTAGGGTCTTGGGCTTTGGTGGGGAGGGACCAGAGGAGACTCACCATCTCACAGGTGGAGAGGCTGACAGACTGATGGAAGAGACTGACAGAGAGAGACAGAGGAGGGAGTCAGGGCGGCCGGATCTCTACTGCAGAGCCCAGCCCCTAAGACTCTGGGTCAGAGAGGTGCCCGCGACCGCGTGCGGCTCTCCTGTCCCAGCCAGGAGGTGTCCAAGGCTGCCCCACCCCCACCCCAAGGAAGCAGAGGGATTGCTGACGCCCGGACCCCATGGGGCCCGCACCCCAAGCTCACACATCCCAAGCTACGCGGGGCAGGGCCGGGGGTCCTGGCGCTCAGCCCTTCCAGCGGGGGGCGCGCCGGGTCCCCGCGCGTGTGTGCGCGCGTCTGGGAGGGGTGTGCAGGCGGTGTCACGGGTCCCGCTGGGGGGCGCGGGCGCTCAAGGTCCCGTCCCCGCGGCCCCTGCCCCGCAGCC
Source organism: Leucopleurus acutus (assembly GCF_964270905.1). Lineage (NCBI taxonomy): Eukaryota > Metazoa > Chordata > Mammalia > Artiodactyla > Delphinidae > Leucopleurus > Leucopleurus acutus. The sequence goes on along the minus strand of NC_139151.1, from coordinate 104,253,583 downwards.
CCCTCCCTGGGTCTCCCCGGGGCGCGGGCAGCATCCGGGGTACCTGGCGGGCGGCAGCGGCTCGGCGGGGCTCTGCCGGGCTCGGCGGGCGGCGCGGACCCGGCGGGACTCGGCGGCGGCGGCACAGCGCCCGGCCGAGGCGGCGCCGCTTTATATAGAAGCGCCCGGGGCATGCCCAGTGCCAGGCGCGGGGCGGCGCGGGGCGAAGTGGCCCGGCCCCACCGTCCTCCAGCCGGGGGACCCGGCAAAACCTCCGCCACCCATCCTGAACCTGGGGCCCTGGGGGTGGGCGGGCCCGACCCTGCCAGAGGCAAGGCGCGGGGGGGGGGGGGCAGGGAGAGACAAACAGAGGGACAGGCAGAGGGACAGACAGGAGACCTTCGGAGACACAGTAAGTCGAACAGTGGGCCAGGTTCTAGCGGATAGCGATCGTCAGAGAGGGTCACAGACTAAGGGGCCGCGGTAAAGAAAAGACAGAGGACAGAGGGGGATAAATAGAGAGAGACCCATAATGGAAGAGAGATGGAAAGAGAATAGAGGGGGAGGGGAAAGCTGGAGCCGGCAGAGACTGGTACCAGGGCTTGCCCTCAGGGCTGGGGTGGCCAGGAGAGCGGCTGGAGCACACAGTCCGGAGCCCTAACCTTGGATGGAGTCCTGAGCTCCCCAGCACCCGGGGCCGCAGCTGTCTGCCAAGAAGCACTGTGCCGTACGGCAGCAAGCACCCCCAGAAAGACCTTCCTGAACAGGGGTCCCTGTACATCTGAGGGGTCCCCTCCTCATCTCTCCCAGTCCCTCCAGAGTAGTGGCCACTAGGTAAGACGCCCCCCACAAGGGCAGTCCCAGTTCCCTGGGATACCCTCTGCCCTGCAGGGGGCCAAGAGGGAAGAGCGTGGCCAGGCTGGGAGTTCCAGTGGGTCTGAGCACAGCAAAGGAAGGGGCTTGTCTACACGATCTGCCCTGCCCATCAACACCCAGGTCAGCTGGACATCCACAGTTATACACACAATCTCCCCAAAACGCACATCCTTACCCCCAGGTGCACCCATCCAAACACCCACAAAAGCACACCTCAAGAGACCTGGATCACAGCCACATATTCACCCCAAGAAACACACCCAGAGATTCATACCCTCGCAAGTGTTGTCCCACTAGGTGGAATCGGATCCTAGATCCAGCTGTGGGGCCTGGGCACCTCCCCTTCCTGTCTGACTGAACCTCCCTCTCCTCCTGACTTAAATGGGTCTAGTTACCATCTCATAGGACTGCAGTGAAGATTATCACAGCAGCCTGAGCCCAGCACACGTAGGTTGTTGTTGCAATTCTCCCACCTCACCCCCGCAAACTCAGACCCTCTCTCCAGGGACACCCCCCGATTGTTCCCTAGAGCCTCCTGGGCTGGGGGAGGGTACCGACGGCCCCGCAGCACTTGTGGAGGCAAAGGTGGCTGCTTTGGCCCCTTTCTACAACCGTACACAGAGCAGCCTGTGAGGAACCACCCTGTCTACCAGTGGAGGGACTCAGAGAGGAGAAGTGACTTACCTGGGGCCCCCCAGCCCAGCCCACATTCCCCACACAGCTTTCCAGGGCTGCTCTGGGCTCCCCAGCACCAGATCCACACTCCACTCCTCCCTGTGGCCAGCCCAGCCTCCTGCAATGAGGTGTGGCCACCCAAGAAGATCCATCCTCTTGCTGAGGGGGTAACCTGAGCTCCAGGGAGATCCACGGGAGGGAGCAGGGTTGGGGCATGGATGTCACCAAAGAGCATGAGATCTGACACTTAACAAATATTAAAAACCAAAATCCAACAGAGTAAATTTTAAAGATCTTATTGGCTTTATCCAGCGGTTCATGAATCGGGCAGCATCCCGTCTAGCAGACAGAAAGGAGCTACAAGAAGTTGTGTAAAATGCAAGACTTTTATAGGCAGAAGGGAGCAGACACAAAGAAGTTATACTTAGGCAAAAAAGTGGGTTGGTTATTGCAAGATCACTTTCTTTTAGGCAATAGCAGGGGTCTATCAGGCAGATGAACCTGCTAGTGCTGGTCAGGCAATTCCTGATTGACTGGTTTAAGATACAATTTCCAGGAGAGCTGAAACTGTAATCAAGTTATCTCGGTTTGGTGACATGGGGCTTAGCATAAGTGACTCCACCTTGGGCCTCCTGTCTTGTTTTTTGCTTTTTTTTTTTAACTCTTTTTAAATTTTTTAATTTATTTATGTTGGCTGCACTGCCTTAGTTGTGGCATGTGGGATGTTCAGTTGTGGCATGTGGGATCTTTAGTTGCGGCATGTGGACTCTTAGTTGTGGCATGCATTCGGAATCTATTTCCCGAACCAGGGATTGAACCAGGGTCCCTGCATTGGGAGTGCAGAGTCTTACCCACTGGACCTCCAGGGAAGTCCCTGCTGTCTTGTTTTTTTTTTTGTTTGTTTGTTTGTTTTGCTGCTGTCTTGTTTTTAACCCAAGCAGTGTAGCATCTGTGGACTCAGTTTTCTCATCCTCAAATGGGGATTATAGTGCATACTTTAGCCCAGGCTTGGCTGGACAGGGGGCACCTGGCAGAAGGTAGCAGTGCCAGCAAACGGTTTTGTTTTTCTGGTTTTGTTTTGTTTTGTTTTGTTTGCGGTACGTGGACCTCTCACTGCTGTGGCCTCTCCCGTTGTGGAGCACAGGCTCCGGACGCGCACGCGCAGCGGCCATGGCTCACGGGCCCAGCCGCTCCGCGGCACGTGGGATCTTCCCGGACCAGGGCACAAACCCGTGTCCCCTGCGTCGGCAGGCGGACTCTCAACCACTGCGCCACCAGGGAAGCCCCAACGAACGTTTTTTGACTTGTCCCAGGCACTGTACAGAGGACTTTATGTGCCATATTTCACTTAACCCTGTCGGGTAGCAGTTATGAGTCTCTGCCTTTTGCAGATGAGGCAATGGAGGCTCAGAGAGGTGATGTGATTTGCCCAAGGTCACACGGCTGGTGAGAGGCAGGGCTGGGGTCTTCCCTCTGCCAGAGTGTGTGTATACATGCACACAGAGCAGTGTGGTTCTGTGCCCGCTCCCAGACTGCCCTGGCTGGGCACCGGCTGTGATGGCGTTTGCCTTGTGGACGCAGGGAGGAAAATCAGGGTTGGGCAACTGCAGCTCAGCCCAGGGCCCTGGGAGTTGGGGCAGGCAGGCTGGCAGGGCAGTCTTGCTCTGTTTGTGCCAGGAGAGCCTGGAGGTCACCTGAGGCTGAGCTGGGCCAGGTAGGCGTGGGGTGAAGAGACGCAATCCCTGGGTGACTGCCCAGCTTGACTAAACAATAACCATCATAGAAATGAGACAGGTAGAGTGCTCTTAGGACTAGGGCGGGAGCTGTTATTATCCTATTATCTGTAGGAGGAGACTGAGGTTCAGAGAGAGTGAGAAGGCCATTCCCATGCAGGGACTTTGCAGGGAGTCCAAGCCTGGCCTCCGGACAGTGTGGGATGGGGGGACTTATGGGGTGGGTGGCAGTCGAGATGGAGACCATGGCCCCCCACACGGGGGTCCATTTGCCCTTCCACTTCTTTGCTTGACCCCCACTCCTGTCCCCTGGGCTGACCCCGGCCGATGGACATCGCTGGGTGCCACCCCAGCTTTGGTCCCCACAGGCTGAGTACTCTCAGATGCGTGCCTTGCCTTCTCTGAGCCCCTTTCCAGGCAGGTCTGTAGGGAGCTGGGGCTGCTAGGTTCACTGGGTGTGGCTGTGCAGGTTGCTCACTGCACAAAGGTACCCTGCTGAGTGGTCACTTCCCTTCTGTCCTGCAAGGGATGCATGTACCTGGGGGAGGGGCATCTTTTCCCAACTAGTGCACAGGAGCCATAGGGGGCTAGCGCAGCCCTGTGGGAACAGCGTGTGTAAAAAAGCGTTCCGACAAGGAGGGAGCTGGTCCTCTTTTGGTCTGACCCCTTGGCTCAGGCTTCCCAGATGGATGGTTGATAACGGGACCTGCAGAAGGACTGCCCAGAAAATGCTTCCCTCAGTAGACAAGGCAGTGACTCAGCCCCAGCTAGAGAGGCCCCTGCTGGAGACCACCTGCCCCAGGGTCTATATCCAGGGGGAACGACTACCATGTGGCCTCTCCTTCAGACTCAGCAGCCCTGGTGCCAAGGCTGCTGCTTTCCTGCTCCTCTACCTTCCCAGCAGAAGAGCTGAGCGCACGGAGGGCAGGGAGTGCAGGGCAAATCCCACAGACTCCCTGCAGGTTCCCCCACCTACCTGCTCCCAGCAGAGAGTCCATGAGACACCCGCCCTAAGTCTAAGGCGTGGTCTAGCTGGCTCTGCCCCCCACTGTGATCCTGGGCTGGGCACTCAACCTGGCCATCTCCCCCTTCTCTAAAGAGGCTCTCAGTGCCACCTGCAGAGAGAGGGTGTGGGGGTCTGAGAAAGGGTCCGTGAACTGCAGGGGACTGTGCTATTATTAAGCTCCAAGTACACTAGTGGGGTGGGGAGTGGGGAGGGAGGGCTCAGGAAGCTCTCTTTAACTCACAGGAGCCCAGCCCCTGGCCCACACTCAGAACCCAGGCTGGGGCGAGACTGGGGCAGTGGGAGAGACAGCAGCCCCAGGATGGCAGAGGGAGGTGGGTGTCAGGTTCGTGGCTGTTGATGCGGGGGTAGCGGTGAACCTTGGGTCTGCCCTGGGCAGCAAAGCTTTGGCCCAGTTGCCTCCCCTCCTGAGCCTTAGTTTCCCCCCAGGTAAACTTCAGCTCTGGGTCTGGACCTCCATGAGTCCCTCCTTCAGGGAGTGGGATGGTCTGCCCAGGACCCAGGGCCTGGCCAGTCACACAGTCAGCGCACAAGAGTATATGTGGAGGGGGCGTGTTCCTGCAGCCGTGGCCCTGTCACCAGATCTGAGAGTGCCAACACTCCAGGTCAGCCACTGAGAAGGATGGATCAAACACTCCACCATTGCGACTTCCCTGGCGCCCAGTGGTTAAGACTCCGCACTTCCACTGCAGGAGGTTCGGGTTGGATCCCTGGTCAGGGAACTAAGAACCCACTCCACCATTTAAGTGGGACTGCAGACACTTTCTCCGGGTACTCCCCCTCCCCCTACCCCCTTCAGGGGAGGGCACCCAAGGAAGCAGGGAGGCAGGGCACTGGGAATGGGCCCTGCAGGAACATAAGCCTCCATCAGAACCAGCCCCGTTGTCCTGGCGATGGCTCCTGTCCCAGGCACCTCAGGCACCCACGGGGGCAATTAGCGAGTGTGGGAGGGGTTTCCACAGTGGCAGTCCCCAGGGGGTGCGGCTGGGGCTTAGGCAGGGGGCAAGGGCTGGCGGGCCCTTCCTCCTTTGTCCGGGCACACTAGGCCTTTGTTCTCAGCTGGCTCTCTCTGAGGACGGGACCAGGACCATGGGTGGGGGGCGAACTTGCCTTAGAGTGCCCACAGCCCTGGGGGGAATCCTGAACCAGCAGGGAGAGGGAGCAGAAGAGGGGACAGAGTCCCACTTCTGGGCCCAGCATCCACTTGGGGAGCCCTCCTCCCCCAGGCGCGGAAGCCTTCCCTGACCCCAAGAGGCTGGGCACTGCAGCTTACCATTGGCTCCTGGTGCTGGTGAAGACCTTCCAGCAGCCAATGGGCAGCCTCAGTGAGCCCTGAGGAGCCCCGGCTGGGCTCGGAGGGGCGGGGCTGTGAGGGGAGTGAGGGCCGGAGGGGAAGGAGCCGCTGGTCCGGGGTTGAGGCTGGAAGGCGTTCCATCTGACTGCAGACGGGTTTCTGCTCAGACTTTATTCCAGGCCTCCCCAGGAGCCTTGGGGTCCCCTAAGCCCAGCCTGTGCCCCTAACCTCACCCTCCTTCAGCGCCAGCTTGATGCTTGCAAGGGCCCAGGCACCAGGACAGCTCCGTGGGCGGATGATGGGCCTGGGTCCTCAAAACCTCACTCTCTCACCTTCCTTCATCCTCGAGCCTGACACAGTCCACGGGAAAGAAGCTGAGGCATCCATCCCGGCTGTAAAGTGCGGTGCCTACTTGGAGGCTGGCATCCACCGTTCAGGCAATTGGGGTTGGGGGACCCTGAGTCTCTGGTACCCTCAGAAGTGGGACCTTCAGAATCGGGTGTCCAGGGAGGAGGTGGAGCCTCGATGGGACCTGGCGGGGCTCTCGATACGGGGGGCCCTGGACCGAGTCAGCAGCCCATGGAAAGTCTTGCCTCGGGTCTGGGGCTTGCGCCGCGGCGGCCTGGGCTCCTCCGGGGGCTGAACCACGATGCGGGGCACCTCGGGCCTGGTGGCTCCCCGGGTTCCTGCCAGCTGCTGGGCCTCAAAGATGGCTTGGGCCCCAGGCAGGCGGGCCTGCGGCCTCGGGGGTGGCCCAGATGCCGACGCAGGCAGCTGGGCCAGCTGGGCCTTGATCTCCCGCTGCAAGTCCTGTTCGGACAGGGCCACACTGTGCACCTGTGGGGAGCAGTTGATACTGAATCTGCCTGGCCTGGGGGAGGGCAGGAAGCGATGAGATCCCTGTGGGGCGGGCAGGACACAGCCGCAGGAAGTGGCTGAGGGCTGAGGGGCTGACAGACAAAGAGACTAAAGGAGCCACTGAAAGCCACTTGAGGCCTGGGGTTTCCACATTCTCTGCTGCTCAGAGGACAAGAACTGAGCCCCGGTTCTTACTCTGACTTCCCCCTCTGGGACTCAGTTTCCGCAACTGTGCAGGGGGGCTGGGCCATTGCAGAGGGTGGGCAAGGGGCACCCACCTGGGGCATGAAGACCTCCTCCTGCAGCTGGGTGGGCGGGATGGCTCGAAGGGCGCCGAGCGTCTCCAGGAGCCCCGGGCAGGCCAGGCGCTGTTCAGTGGTGCCCAGTGCCAGGCGTACCAGTGTCAGACCCACGCGGAACAGCACCTTCACACCTGCAGGCCGGGGGCTCACTCAGTTGGGGGGCCAGCCCTGGGCTTCCTCAGTCTGCACCTGAACCTGCCCTCAGCCAGACTCCTTCCACCCTCCTGCAGCTCTGCTGCCGTGACCCAATGACTGAGAGCACGGTGGCAATCTGAGAGCTCTGGCCAGCACGTCTCAGCGGCCACAGACACTTGTGGGCAGAGCAGCCTGCCAGGAGCCAGGGGCTACTGAACGCCTCACGCCAAGCCTTCTCATTCTGGGCCTCAGCTCCTCCTCCCTCCAAGGAGGGGCTGGGTGGTGACGTGAAGGCCTTTCCAGCTCAGACCTGTGACCTTCTGATTCTAGAAAGATTCTAGCCAGAACTCCTCACCTCTAAGCCAAGAGTATAGGACACACATGCACACAAACACGCACACACGCACACACACACATGGGTGTGACCTTGGGCCTGTTCCTGGAGCCTCAGAATTCCTTCCTGGTAGCCTCGGGTCTGCTGAGAACAGCAGTCAGGGGACCAGCGAGGTCTGGTGACAACTGTGACTTGTAAAGGGACAGCAGCGACTACTAACGGTGTCACCGTTATGAAAGGGAGCCGGAGGCAGAGGGCAAGGGTAGCTCAGCCACCCTGACGGGGGGCCCTGCCCTGCCCCGCCCTCGAGGTCTGAGTCTGCAGGGGAGGCCATGTAGATGGCAACTTGGACACCCGTGGCCAGAGCTCTAAGCCAGCCTGAAGCCAACTGGGCACACAGCAGGTGCTCAATAGATGTACTGATTGATTTCTACCATTTTTTGGTCCAACCACCCTGCTCTTGGCCTGGCACTTCTCCCATGTCCGCACCCCCACGTCAGTCGTCTGTAGCCTGGCCTCTCCGCCTCCACACTGGCCCTGCAAGTTTGCCTCTTCCATAGAGCAGCCACGAGCACCTTTAAACTCTCCTCCTGCCGCCCCCCTACACTCTGGCACATCCTTTGTTTTATTTTCTTCACAGAACTTCTGACAATCTATAAATATCTTGTTAATTTAGTACCGTCGCCTCCCATCCCCACTTCCACCAGAATGTAGGTCTCACTCACTCAAGTGGCCCTGGCTTCCGGAGCAGCGCTGGCCTCCGAGAGCGCTCACCAGGGCCCGTGGGGCTCCATCGGCCATGCCCCCACTGTGCCCGGTCCCTGAGCCGTCTCACTGCTGTGATCTCTGCAGCGCCCCCCGACTCCAGCCCTCCCCCAAGCAGATGGTGCCCTCCCTGTGGTGGTCTCACTGCTGGGGGTGGGGGCTATCATTCATTACATTGGTGATCCGTGGCCAAGGGCTGGGCCGTTTCCCCAGAGCCACAGGGCGCTGTCACCCTCAGCACACCCCAGCACCCAGACCCCAGGCCAGGACTGGCAGTGGCGGTGGGGCAGAGCAGAGCTGGCACCCTCATCCCCTCTGCACACCAGGCACCCGAGGCTCCCGGCCCCAGTTCCCACGCCTGCCCCCACCCACCTGGCCAGCCACACACTCACCCTCACTAAGGAAAGCGTCCCAGACACGCAGCACCGTGGGGAAGGGCAAGGAGCGGGCGAAGAGGCACAGGAACCACTCGGGCAGGTAGAGCAGGGGCCCGACGCCCACCTGCTGCAGGTGCTTGTGCACACGCGGGAGCAGCCGCCGCAGCAGGGCCGTGAACACCTCGGCGTCCAACCGTACACCCTCCTGTGGCCACTTCCGTCAGCATCTCCACTCCCGGTCCCCAGGTCCCCACCCAGTCCCCAGGCCCCGCCCCACCCCCCGCCCAGCCCCTCCCCCTGTGCCCTCTGGCCCCATCCCAGCCTCTCACCATATGGGGCCCGTAGTAGCCAGGGAGGTAAACCTCGCAGATCTGTACCAGGCACCAGAAGGCCTCCTGGGGGCGGGCACAGGCCTTGAGTGCCCACCGCAGAGGGGACCACAGGGCGGGGGAAAGGGGTGCAGGGGAGGGTCTGGACACCATCTGGGGTGACTCTGGAGCCAGGAGCCTGGACTCAGTGCTGGGGCTGGTAAGGAGGGGCAGGTCTTACCAAAAAGCTTCCTGTTGCCCAGATAGAGGCCAACAAGGGGTGCAGGGAGTTGGAAGTCACAGGGCTCAGGGGGTTGAATTTCAGGGTCACAGGGTAGGGGCTCACTGGTCAAGGCTAGGGAGGGTCCCAAAGTTCAAGTCTTGGGTTCTTGGGGTCACTGGGGTCAGGGATCATGGTCACAGGGTTCAGAATCAGAAGTCATGAGGTCAAGGTAATAACAACCAGACTCCTAGATCATTGGGGCAAATGTCAGGGCTCAGGGTTCCATGTTCCTGCAGTCAAGGTCGTTGGGTTTGAAGGTCGCTGAGGTTGGTGGTCATGAGGCCCTGGGTCACTCACTAGGACAGGTTTGGGTAGGAGTCAAGGATCCCAGGTCCCTGAGGCCAGAGTTCCTGGGGATGGAGGGGTCATGGGCCCAGGGCACAGGATTACTAGGTCCCTAGGTCACCAGCGTTGGGGGTCATAGATCACTGGGGTTAGGGGGTCAGGGTCTTGGGTCCCCGTAGCAGGGTTGAGGGTACTCACCTCTGGGGGCAGATACATGAGCAGCACGGCAGCCACAGGGCCCTGGGCCTGGCAGTAGCCCTGTTCCGGCCGATATAGGGTGTAGGCCTTGAGTACCTGGAGGAGCCCCTGCTGCCTGTGCCAGAAGACCCCGTTAGGGGCCAGTCCTCCGGGCATCCCTTCCCCACCCTCTGGCGGCCCTTTCCCAGGCCTCAGCCCCCTGAGGGCCTTGCTGGGTCCTCTGAGATGCAAAGGTATAAAGCTGGGGTGGGGGGGTACTAGGCCAAAGCACCTGGGGGTTGTGGGGCTGGGGGGTCCCTGGGCATCACTGGCCTCGTACCCGTGACCCTGGGGTGACACAAACATCTCATGCAGAGGGAACTGGCGGTGCAGGTCCCTGCCGATGGTCTCCATCCACTGTGGGTCCCCAGGGGCCTCAGCCAGTTCCTGTGGGTGGACAAAAAGGTGAATGTGAAGGCCCAGAGTGGTGAAGGGCCAGGGAAGGGAGGTGGGACCCCTGCCAGTTCCCTCACCTGATAAGTGTCACGGCTTTTCTGCTGACACACATGGGCCCCGCACAACAGGGGCCAGCACCGGGCCCGCAGGGCCGAGGGGATGCCTTTCCGGCACTGCATCTTTACCTGTGGGTGAGGCCAAGGGACCCCGTTAGGCCAGCCACACCAGCTTCCCCTGCTCCTGTCGGCAGGCCCCAAGCACAACCTGTCATCAGGCAAGAGCCACTTTGGGTAGCAGGGAGAAAAGGCAGGAGGTACTGGGACATGGGAGGGGTGAATTTTGCCTGGGCATGGGCCGAGGCAAAGGGGGCTGAGCCACGGAGGCCTGGGTGGGACCACTCTCCCCCTCACCTTCTTGAACCGCCGAGACATGGTTTTCTCCCAGTGTGAGGTCATCTCTACCCACTTCATCTCCCGCTGGCGGATAAGGTCTGCAGGAGGGTGACCTGGCCTGGGGACACATGGCACAGGTGTCCAGGCGCTGGGCAGCTGTTACCCAGAGCCCACATTTGCCACCCTTCATGCTACCTGGGTGAGCCTAACTCCTGGCCCTGGAGATCTCTGGGAATCTCTGGGGCGTGGTGGGGACCTGTCACCCAGGAGTTGCCAGTGGTTGTCATGGGGACAGGAAAGGATGTGGCTCCGATGTGGGTGGAAGCAGGAGAGACTGAAGGGGGTGTGTAGGTGTGTGTTGAGGGAGGGGCTTGTTGATTGTCCCCCAGGATAGGGACACAGACAAGTCATCAGGGAAGTTGGGTAGACAGAGTCCTAGACTAGAAGCCAGGAGTTGTGAGTTTGGGTCTGATTCTGTCTCTGATCTGCTGTGTGATCTTCCTATCTGTTTCTGGACTTGTCTTCCTGTCTGTACATGAGGAATGCAGAGGATTGGTGGGGGAAGAAGTGTGGGTTCTGTGATCTGGATCTGGGATTCCCGGGCCAGATTAAAAGGAGAAGAATGTTTGGCCCCAGAGGTGGGTGGAAACCCTCAGAAACTGGGAGTAAAAGAGACATACAGGAGCCACCCCCCGCAGCCCTGCTAACCTTAGGATTCCATCTGGAACCCGAGAAGGGATGATAGTGGCTGAGTCCCCAGACCCGCCCAGGACCCTCGAGGTTGGACCTCACTCTAGAATTCAGCCCTCAGCTCCCACCCTTATTCCCAGCACCCCACCGCCCTACTCCATCCCTTCCCTACTTACCCTGGCTCTGCTGAGCTGCCCCCAATGAAGCCATAGCGGTCAGCCTGGCGATATGGGCCGGGCCCACTCAGCTCTGAGTCAGACCCCAAAGAGCTGGAGTCATCCTGCAGCTCACCAGGCTGCACCAGGTCCTCCCCCAGGGCCTGGGCCATGGTGCTGCAGACGCCTGATGCCATAGGCTGCAACATGTGGGGAAAGCCAACGTGAGAGGTGGCTCCTAGCCAGCCTGGGGCCTGGGCTCCTATCCAGCCAGGCCCCAGCCCCAGGACCTGACTGCGTGGTCAGAGGGAGCAGATTTCAGGGTATCTCTCCAAGCCCCTTCTGTCCCCTCTTCTCTTGTGGGGTGGGGGTGGAGCATGGGCCCAGAAGTGGCAGAAAGGCCAGGCCCCTGTCCCCTGCAGCCCAGCTTACCTCCTTGCTGCACCTCACCTCCTCCTCTCACTTCCTCCTCAGCCACAGCTTCGTCAACCAGCCGGGGGGCCCCTCCTAAGTGCGTGTGGGGGGGTAGTTACCCCTTCCTGTCCCGGGCTCTTCCGGCCTGCCCCACTGGCCCTGGGCCATGGGCTCCTCCCACCATCCCGGTGGGCTGGGTGGGTGCAGGCTTGGGTTCCTGTGCTGGGTGTGATGCGGCCAGGGCCTGCCAGAGGTAGAGAGGGCAGGCTGCCTCCAGATTTGAGGTCACTGGCATGTAAAACACTCGATTCAGGGTCCAACGAGTATCATGGTGTATTTAGTGTTTGCTCTTTACAAAGTAATACTTTCAACATGCACACAATGTAGCATTACTATGCTACTCAAAAGGCAAGGATGAGACATTACAAAAAAGTAATAATTTAGCATGCACCACAGGCAGTGTGGACCAAAATGAGCTCGGAGTTCAGCAACAGGTGTCTGGATCTACCTAGCCAGTCGCCCGAGGGCCCCAGACTCAGGAGGTAGAGGTCCTCCGTGAATTTGAGGCTAACTCTTACTATCTCTGAGCCTCAGTTTCCTTTCCTGCACTTCAAGGGCTTAATCTGCACTGTTTGGGGAGACCCAATGAGGTCACACAACCTTCCCGACCAGGACAGAAGTGGGAAGGACTGCTTAGCCCTTGAAAGAGAAAAACAACTTCCCACAGTACTTCCGACCGCACCTCCTCCGAACAGCCGAGAGTAACTCCTCAAGGGCGGAGCTAGGCTTGACCTCGCCCCATGAAGCCCCGCCCACAGGGCAGGCTCCGCCCCAGACACACGAGTCAGTCCAAGTCCGGTCCCCTGACCGAGGCCCCGCCTCCCGGGCCGCCGCGACCCCTGCGCCCTGCGTCCGGCGGAGACGCTAGAGCGCAGGGGCAGCGGGCGGGGCGGGGCGGGGAGGGGCGGGGCAGGAGGCCTAGGAGGCGGGGCGGCGAGCCGGGGCGGGCGGAAGGAGCGCCAGGCCGGAAGGAGGCAGCGGGAGGGCGGGAGGCAGGAGCGGGCCCGGAGCTGCTGGGGCCAGAGCGGCGGCGCCGCCATGTCCGACAGCGAGAAGCTCAACCTGGACTCTATCATCGGGCGCCTGCTGGAAGGTTGGCCGGGGCAGGGGAGGTGGGCGCCGGCCGCGCCCTGGTCCCCTGCCCGGCCCGGAAGTGGCGCGCGGGTGGACTTGCCCCTCCCAGGACCAGCTTAGACTGGGCGGGGACGGGCCGCGAGGTCCCGTGGCCGCAGGTGCCCCCCTTCCCAATTGCGGCGCCCCTGGGAGGTCTGGGGTTGCTCCCCTTGCCAGAGCAGGGCGGGGGCGCACGGGTTAGCCAGGGCTCTTGGGGTTAGAAAGAAATCCGAGAAGCCTAGACCCCCCCAAGCAAGGGGTCCTGTGTTCTGAGGTTTTGGCAGGCCTCCGCGCACAGCAGTCCCCTTTCGAGTGTCTTGAGGGTAGTTGGGGGTCTCGTCCCTTGAGGCTTGAGGCGGGGGTCCCAGGAGGCTGAGCAGCAACAGCTGCCCCTGGGCGAGGCGGGGCCCGGGAGGCCCAGGCGCCCCCCAGAAGTGCCTACGGGGCCACCCATGTCACCCACCCTCTTCTCGCCTGAGGGTCCTGATGCCTCATTCCACTCCCAGTGCAGGGCTCGCGGCCTGGAAAGAATGTACAGCTGACAGAGAACGAGATCCGTGGTCTGTGCCTCAAATCCCGGGAGATTTTCCTGAGCCAGCCCATTCTTCTGGAGCTGGAGGCACCCCTCAAGATCTGTGGTGAGCCCCCTGCCCAGGCCCTTTTGCTTCCTGAAAGTGGGTACCCCCCACCACCAGCCAAAGTCCCTGGATCTCTCCACCCTTGAGTCCAACCCTGGCCCTGGGTTCAAGTTCAGACTGCATCTAGTGCTGACCTGGTTCTCTGGGTCACAGGCGACATTCATGGCCAGTACTACGACCTTCTGCGGCTGTTCGAGTACGGCGGCTTCCCTCCAGAGAGCAACTACCTGTTTCTGGGGGACTACGTGGACAGGGGCAAGCAGTCTTTGGAGACCATCTGCTTGCTGCTGGCCTATAAGATCAAGTACCCCGAGAACTTCTTTCTGCTCCGTGGGAACCACGAGTGCGCCAGCATCAACCGCATCTACGGCTTCTACGATGAGTGTGAGTGGGCGGAGCCTCTGGGGCTGAAGGTCGCCATTCAGTGCGACCCTCGTGTTGACCTGGTGGCTGGGGTAGCAGTGTTTGACAAACACCTGCTAGACTGAGCTCTGTGAAGGCAGGGCCAGTTCACGTCTCTCCGCCCTGCCCTCCTGGCATGGGTCCTGGCGCTCAGGAGGGACGTGGTGAATGGTTGCCGACTGAAGGGCTGCCAGCATTCTAATGCAGGGCCTTGCCTGCCGACACCCCCCTCCAGTGCATCCGTTACTTAAGCACTTAGGATGCCTGTCTGGACTGGACTCTCTTGGCCAGAAGCTGAGAGAGACCAGACCCGGTCTTGGCCTGGCTCTGCTCATGTGCAGGGGGGTGAGTGCCAACCCTGAGGTTGTTCCAGAACTGGAACTTGGGGGTTCCTGTGGACTCAGCTGCCTTAGAATTCCTCCTGGGAGGCAGTGGGGTGGGGATTGGCCTGGGGGGGGGTTCCCTTCTTGCCTTCCATTCTCTTCTCCCAGCTGTGTCTGAACAACACACAATGTGCCCTGGAAGGCCCAGAGACCCACACTGAGGGTGGGGCAGACAGGGCTTCTCGTGAGCCCTCTCCTTCCTCTGGGCAGGCAAGAGACGCTACAACATCAAACTATGGAAAACCTTCACCGATTGCTTCAACTGCCTGCCTATTGCTGCCATTGTGGATGAAAAGATCTTCTGCTGTCACGGGGGTGAGGGCGGCTCTGGGCCGCATGGCGAGGGAATGCTTGGGCAGGACGAGCCTGGCCACATCCCTGGGGGATTTGGGACAGAAGTGTTAGCTGAAGGACACATTCTCAGCCACCTGGAACAGCTCTCCCTGGAGCCCTGGTTTGGATATCACTTCTTCCACAAAGTCCCCCCGCACCCCAGCATTAGGCTGCACTCACTGTCATGTCGTGGCCTCGGTTTCTTGCGTGGAGTTTGCTTGTCTTTTTCCAGGGAGCACTGTGCTCCTGGAAGGGACAGGGACTTGAAGAGGCAGAAGGCGATGAGCTCTGCCTGTCTAGGCTCCCAGGAATCCAGGAGAGGGCGGCGGGTTGAGGGAACAGAGGCTGATTGGCAAAAGCTTCCTGGAGAAGGGAGGGCCCTTGTTTTGAGGCTTGAGGAAGTGACCTGCCCCCGGTGCCCCCCAGGCCTGTCCCCGGACCTACAGTCCATGGAGCAGATCCGGCGTATCATGCGGCCTACAGACGTGCCAGACCAGGGCCTGCTGTGTGACCTGCTTTGGTCTGACCCTGACAAGGACGTGCAGGGCTGGGGCGAGAATGACCGTGGCGTCTCCTTTACCTTTGGAGCTGAGGTCGTGGCCAAGTTCCTGCACAAGCACGACCTGGATCTCATCTGCCGGGCACACCAGGTGGGCTGGCAGCTCTGGTCTGGGTGGCAGCGGGGGCCGGGCAGCAGCACCTGCTGAACTAACTGTCCCCACCCTCGTCCAGGTGGTAGAAGATGGCTATGAGTTCTTTGCCAAGCGGCAGCTGGTGACACTCTTCTCAGCTCCTAACTACTGTGGCGAGTTTGACAACGCAGGCGCCATGATGAGCGTGGACGAGACGCTCATGTGCTCCTTCCAGGTGGGGGGTGGAGATGGGGATGGAAGGGGCGGGAGGGGCCCATGGCTCAGCCCCATGAGCCTGACCAGCTTGCCTCTTTTAGATCCTCAAGCCCGCCGACAAGAACAAGGGGAAATATGGGCAGTTCAGCGGCCTGAACCCTGGAGGCCGGCCCATCACCCCGCCCCGCAACTCCGCCAAAGCCAAGAAATAGCCCCCGTGTGCCCGCCCTCTGCCCCAGACGGTGGATTGTACAGAAATCACGTGGCTGTGAGGGTTCGTGCTGGCCCCCTAGGGCCACCCATCACAGGGAACACGGAGCCTTGGTGTATTTTTCTTTTTTTTATGAATCAATAGCAGCGTCCAACCCCCAGGGCTCCTTCCACCTGCACCTGCAGTGGCTGCAGGCAGGATCCTGGGGCTGAGGCTGCAGCTCAGGGCAGAGCAGGGCCAGATTGTGGGTCCCCAGCCTTGCTTGGCCTCAGGGCTGGCAGCCGGATCCTGGGGCGACCCATCTGGTCTCTCAAATAAAGGTCAAAGCTGGATTCTCGCCATGGCGTCTGTCTCCCTTGTCCCAAATGCCGCGCCTGGCGACCTCTTCTGCCTAGGGCCACTTGGGAGGCTTGCTGGGCATGGGGCCCGAGCGAGGGAAACACCAGCCACACGCTCAGGTCACAGGGGCCTTTGGAATTTCCAAGTCAGGGCCAGAGAGTTTTGGAAAAGCAAGCAAAACAGTGTGTGCCGGGCACAGGGGATCCCCGAGGTGTACCCAGGATCTGAGGGAGGGACAGGTCCTGGTTGGCAGAGAAGGTGGATCAGCAGGGGCCAGCAGCCCCACCGAGGTTTTTCTCTTAGGGAGGTGGGCTTAGAGAACGCAGGCCCCCAACCCTGCTGCATGGTTGGATAAAGAGGTGAGGGGCCTCCCAGCAGGTGGCAGCTCGGCACCAAGACTGGGAACAGACATGATCGACTGGGGGCCGAAGGGAGACGACAGGACCCAGGCCAGTCACAGATAGCCGAGCAGGGCCTGGGGGAGGCGGCAGGACCAGCCAGCTGAGCTCCAGCACAGCCCACCTCTACCACCCACCCTGGAGGAGAGCTGGCCCCGCTCCTGGTTGGCGCTGGGAGATGGGGAGGCTGGGGCTTCCCTCTGGTCCAGTCCTCCAAGGACCTCTCGGCTCAGCCTTCCCCCTCACTGTCTTCAGCCAGCACGGGGCTGGGCCCCTGGGGAGAGTGTGCAGGGGCCAGGATGGAGCCAAAGAACAGCGAGCGGAACTGGCGAGAAAACAGAGGAAGCCAAGTGAGCTCTGGAGGCTGCTCCCTCCACCTCCCATCCCTGCCTCCGTCTCCAGCCAGCCCCTACCTTCTTGGGTGGGGGAGTCCCAGGCACTGTGCTGGGCTCGGTGTCATCTTCCTCCTCTGAGTGGGAGCCAGGGCTACAGTGGGGCTGGAAGCCAGGTGAAAGGGAGGTGGAGGGCAGTGTCCGTGAGCCCTCACTGCCCACGGTGGTTTCCATGGCGATCATGTACGAGTCAATGTCATCAAGGGCAAAGTCGTCCAGGTGGGGCGTGCTGTAAGCAGAGACGGCTTAGCAAGGGCAGGGAGAGAAGAGGGGGAACAGAGGCAGGGCCCCACCTTGGAGGGCTCAGCGGGTGGCTGCAAAAGCCCTGTGACCGTTGGTGACCTCTTGGTTTTATTACTTCCTGATTTGGTGGGAGGGGAGAGGATGCCTGGGGTTAAGTGGCTGCTTCCTGGAGGGGGTGGACCTGGAATCCTTTCATCAGAGTTGAGGTAGAGGCCTGAGGGAGACATCTTGGGGGCCAGTTTAGCTCAGCTGGGGGAGGGGAGCAGCAAGTTCTGTAAGCTGGGCCACCTGGGGCCCAAGCCCGTACCTTCCCAGGGGACAGGAACCGGAGCGCACTGGGGCCCAGGGACATGCTGGGCAGAGGGCCAGGCCAAACTTCCTCTGCTTAAACTACACTGGGCCCATCCTCCCCAACCCACCTGCCCTTTCAGCCACCGGCTTCCCCAGTCCCAGGCAGCCCCCCGCTTCCCGGCAGCCCTTTCCCTCCTTGGCCTGGGAGGAGGCTCGGAGGGGAGGCCTCAGCCAGAGAAGGAAGCCAGCCCGACCCTGGGGACACTTCCCTGGGTGGGGGGAGTCTCTGAGTACAGCTGCCCAGTAAGGTTGAGCTTGCAGGGCTGGGGCCCAACAGGAAGTGGGGGGAGGGGAGGCGCTGACGCTGGAAGCAGCAGGCTCCCCAGGGTGCACAGAGGTGGGGAGGAGGAGTGGGTGGGCAGCGCTCTCACCTGTGAGCCTGAAGCTGAGGCGCTGGCTGCTGGAGCTCCGGGGCACGCAGGTCCTGGGGGTGCGGGTCCGGCTCTGAGAGCGTGGCCAGGACAAAGTGGCCGTCTAGCAGAGAGTCCTTGATGGCAAAGATGGCTGGCCTGGGCAGGTGACGGGTCCAGGCAAGGTCAAGGCCCTTTGGCTCCTGGCATCCCAGATCCCTCCCCCCACCCCGTCCTGAGGCTCGGAGTTACCTGCCAGGGCCATCGAAGTAAATGCTGAGAGACAAGTTCGCTGACTCGGCAAAGCTCAGGAGCCCCTGGGAAGGGAGAGGCAGAGCAGTGAGGCCCCGCACCGGGCAGGGAGGAGCGGTGGACCGGGCGGTGAGCGCGTGGCGGGCAACCTCACCCGGAATTCCTTGAGGCAGAAAGTGATGGCCACCCCTTCCTGGGCCTGCAGCTGCTGGAAATCCTCCCCCCCGATGCTCATCTCGGTCACCATGGCTTTGACGGTGCTGTCTGTGGAGACAGCAACAGGAGGAAACCTGGGCCCTGCCCCATCCCAGCCCATCTCTGCCCCCTGCCCCAGCCCATGTCTGGCTCCCTCACCTGCCTCCTCCTGGTAGCTACGCAGGATGATCCTGTGGCCACGGCCAATCCCCAGCGTCACTTCGGCCAGCGCAGGGGGGAAGGGCAGAACAGCCTCCCCCAGGACCCTGTGAGGAGGGCACAGCATCACCCCAAGACTCAGCCCCACCCAGTGGCTTCGCTCTCAGGATCTGAGGCGGGATGGTGACACACACCAATGTCCAAAGGGAACCAGGCCAGGCCTAGCATGCCCCCAGGGAGGACAGGAACGGGACATGGTCCCTGCCCCGTCCAAGGCTCCCAGGCTGTCATGGGAGGAGAAGTCCACTTGCAAGAGACGGGACGGACAAGAGCAGAGCCCACAGAAGACAGCAGGAAGCACGGGCTGTTTGCGCTGAACCAAACCGGGCAGGCGGCACCTGGCCACCCAGGGGCGGGAGACCATCCCCACACGGTCTGCATAAATGCGGCCTTCAGGGAGAGCCCTCAGATCCTTGTCTAGAAAAGACACATGCCGATAAACAGTTACAGGTGAAATAACATCTGGAATTTGCCTCAAAACACTTGGGACAGGAACTGGCGTCTACTTTTATATGAATTTAAAATTGCCCATAAGAAAAAGAGAAACAGGGGCTTCCCTAGTGGCGCAGTGGTTAAGAATCCGCCTGCCAACGCAGGGGACATGGGTTCGAGCCCTGGTCTGGGAAGATCCCACATGCTGCAGAGCAACTAAACCCGTGCACCACAACTACTGAGCCTGAGCTCTAGAGCCCGCGACCCACAGCTACTGAAGCCCGTGCGCCTACAGCCCGTGCTCCGCAACAAGAGAAGCCACCACAATGAGGAGCCCGCGCACCGCATTGAAGAGTAACCCCGCTCACGGCAACTAGAGAAAGCCCGCGCACAGCAGCAAAGACCCAACGCAGCCAAAAATAAATAAATTAAATTTAAAAACAAGAAACAACTGCTTTTTTTTTAAAGTTTTTTTTTGTATTATGTCTAACAGAGACAAAATTATTTAAGTCAATAAATTTTTAAGGAATTTCACATGTTCTGATTCTTTCCACTGTCACTCACCTTAGTTCCTCCAAACTCATAATCTTCAAGATAAAATAGCCTTTTCAGAAATTAGCTGTCATGTGAGTCAGCCCCCCTCTTAGCTGGGCTTCTTTGATCTCCAATGGAATATGGACACACTTCAGAATTCCCCACCTGTAATCTCTGGGATCCAATTTCCTCAAGCAATTTACTTTAGGACCATGTTTAGGGTCAGGAGGTGGATCTGCCTGGTTCTGAATTTGACACTCTCTAAAAATGTATTAGGTTCAAATCACATTCACTCCTAAGCCATCACACCCTAGAACAGTACAGATAGTTGGGATAGGCCAATACCTAAGATACAAAAAGTCTGACTGTTTTTCCAACGATGTAGGTTTACGGAAAATGCCCCATCAGGATAGATCTCAACACAACTGCTCTTTTTAAAAAAGAAAGAGAGGGGCTTCCCTGGTGGCGCAGTGGTTGGGGGTCCGCCTGCCGATGCGGGGGACGCGGGTTCGTGCCACGGTCCGGGAGGATCCCACATGCCGCAGAGCAGCTGGGCCCGTGAGCCGTGGCCGCTCAGCCTGCACATCCGGAGCCTGTGCTCCGTGACGGGAGAGGCCGCAGCAGTGAGAGGCCCGTGTACCGAAAATAAATAAATAATAAATAAATAAAAAAGAAAGAGAAATAAAAATCCTCAAAATACAGACCACAGATTGATTCCCTCTTTCTCTACCCAAAGGGATCCTGGGCAGTGCTGTTTCAACAGAACTCAGAAAAACAGCAAGTCAGGACCCAAATGGACCTTGAGGTTACCATGTCCTTCGGCTACCAAAAGAAAAGAAACACAAGACCTTGGGTTACTTGGATGCAAGTGGCACCCAGCGTGTGGGCGAGTGGGAGGGGAGCCAATCCCCTCTGCTCTTGTCTTCACCAGGGACCTTTGCATCTGCTGGAGTCTCCTGGGCCCTGCACAGCCCCTCTGATTCCCCAGAACAGCTCCATCTCTACAGCTGCTTATTCAGGCAGCCCTCCTGGACCAGAACTTCCCCTCCTAGCCTCCTTCCTTGGCCTCCTGCTGGGACCCCTCGAGGCTAGAGCCCAGCCAGGTAGGAAGAGAGGCTGCCCTTGAATGGGGATCATCCCAGAAGGATGACGAGGCCAGAGAAGGGTCATGAGTCCCTGAGCCACAAAAACTAAGGGACCTTCAAAGGTGTTCAGGCCAGAGAAGACTTGAGGGCAGGCCAGAGACCCGTTCTCTGACAGAGGAGTCAGGATGGGTCTGAGTGGTCAGAAAACCAAGTCAGACCTTTCAGGTGGAGGATACAGACTCCAGAAGACAATGAGGAACATGGAACAAGGGAGCACCCAGCCCCTCCTCACTCCAGCCTCTGCCCTTAGAGGAGCCAGGCAAGGACCTGAAAGCAAACCGGGTTGGATAAACTCCTTGAGGTCTACAGAAACCCTGTAGGGAAAAGGGAAGAGGTGCCTTCTTAAACTGACCGTTGAGGCCCAAAGAAGGAAGAGAGAAACCTAGGCCTCAGCTTGAAACCAGGGAGCGTGCTCACCTTGCTGGGGCACAGAGCACATGGGGGCACACGGCTGGGTCGAAGACAGCCTGCAGGGACTCGCAGTCCTGGAAGGACAGGTTGTGAGTCTTCCTCACCCCTGGATGGGCAGACAGGGTCTCAGTGGGCCTCGCCAACCTCCACCCCATGCCGCAAGGACGACCTGGCCAGCCAGCTGCTCACTCACCGTATTTGCAGTACAGCTGAACTACCAGGCGGCTGCTCCTGCCATTCAGGGAGATGCAGCATTTCTCCACGGTCTTCTCCAGCATCGCCAGCGAGCGGAAGACTGACAGGAACGACTAGGCGATGGAAACACATCAGCCCAGTGCCGCGCCTCCACCAGGCAGCTCTCACATCCCCTTAGGCTCTGGCCCATCATGGGCTCAGCACTGTCACACCAGGAAAGGACCTCCCACACACAGAAATTTACACCCTTCCAGGCCTTCGTTCATACTGTTCCCCTTGTCTGGAATGCCTTGAAAGACCTGCTTACCTTTCCAGGGCCAGCTTGAATGTCACCACTCTCTGCAGGTCCCTGGCAGAATCAATTAGCCTCTGCATATCTCCCATTACCGTACCCTGTGGATGCCCGTACTACGCCCCTGCGCTGCATTTTGCATTGGATTGCTCCTGCGTATGTTCCTCTCTCCAGCTGGCACCTACTGTGTGCCTCAGAGCAAACGCACTAGTAGAGGTTCCTGGGGGGGTTCCTGGGGGAGTGCACTGCCACCGCTGAGGGAGGGGCCTCACCTTCATCAGGATCTTACAGCGCAGCGGGTCCTGACCAGGGGTGGCCGCCTGGTACTGCTGGAAGAAGAGCGGGGCAAAGAGGAAGCAGGCATAGGCCGAGCGGGAGGAGTTCACGGTCCGGAGGGAGAGCTGGGCCAGGAAAAGCAGGGAGAGGGATGCAGTCACCTGCAATGTCAGGCCCAGCCCTCTGGCCGGCTTTTGCTCACACACTTGCCCTAATGTCCTCCACTTCCACCATCGTCTGCTGAATCCCTCCCTCTCCTTCCAATCAGCGGGTATCTTCTCCATGAAGCCTTCCCGGAGTGCCCCTCAGCACCGCTCCCGCAGCAAGGGCCCTACACAGCTTTCAGCGCCGACCCCACCCGCCCCCGGGCACTTCAGGGAGGGCAAATGCTCTCAATTCACACACTGGTCTGGGAAGATGACAGGGCTCAAGGTGACATCCCAGCAACAGGGGAGGAAACTGTAACTCAGCAGACAAATCTGCCCACCGACATCCTATCTGATGGGGGCGAGACTCGAGCCCAGGTTAGGGCTCCCTGTGGGAATCTCACCCCCCCCCAATACCGTGGCTCCTCACCCCGTCTTCCAGGGGCTCCAAGTAGAGTTCGTCCCCGATACGGGACAGGGAGTGGACGGCCTTGCCGAGCACTGCGGGGAGAAGAGGAGAAAAACACTGCTTTGCTGGCGCTTTGGGCCGTCCCATGTGCCCCCAGCCCCGGGCTGGCCCCAACTCACCCTTCACGTTGCTGCCCGTAACCAGACACTTCATGCTGCTCCCCGCGGCCGGGTTGGGAGAGGCGGCGGGCCTCGGACTGGACCCCAGCTCGCTGCTCCCCTCCAGGTCTCCCCTGCCGCCGCGGATGCCCCGGGTTCTCTTCCCGCGCACCGCCCCCGGAAGCCCCGCCCCCGCCTCCTCATTGGGCCACACGCCTGCACCTCCGTCACGTGAGAAAAACGCTCGCCGGCTGCGCCGTCACGTGACAGAGTCCTGCTGGTGGCGGTCACGTGATCCGGGAGCGCCGGGCGCCTTCCTGGCTTGTCTCTTCGCGGGGTCCAGGGCCTCCCTCGGCCCTTCAGCGCCCCGGATGAGCCGGGCCTGTCAGCGGGGCCCAGCGCGGCTGCGCGCCCGAACGCAAGGCGCTCAAAGGGTGTGGGGAAGCGAATCCGGAGATGTGCTGGCGAGCCCGCCTGGGTCACTAATTTAGAACGGATTTTCTGGGCGTCTGTCGTGGGTACGGGGTCGAAGGCAGACCGTCGCGCCCAATCCGAGCCGGGGACACGCACAGAAGCAGCAACCACTGGCACTAAAAAGAAATTAAAGCACGTTGCGGCAGGATCCCGGGGTGGGAAGTGGCTGTTCGCTCTGGCTTCGAGGATCCTGCGTTGATCCCGAAGAAGAGAAGATTCTCCGGACAGAAAGGGGTAGAAGGGTGTGGCTGGCAGGGGAAGGTGAGAGTAAAGGCTCAGCGGTGCGTGGGGCTTTGCCCCCGTTGGGAGGGAAGTGGGTCTGTGAGAGGAGGGGTGAGCGCTGCCAAATGACGAGGGTCACTAACGGGAAGGGCTGGAAACGTTTTCTGAGGTTAGACGCATGCGTATGTGGCCCTTTGAAAAACGACCAAGGGACTGTGCCGAAGGAGGGGCTTCATCGGCGGGCAGGTCTTCCCCTAGCCCTGGGCCTCGGTCCTCCGCTGCGTGAACTGGAAAGGGAAGTCCTGGAGGGGCTCCTCGACCTCTAGTTCCCTGCTTACCCTGTGTGCTTTGAAGGGCCCTGGGAACCACTGCGTTCCTTTAGGGCCCATCTGGACTTGCCCCTCTGGTACTGTCCCCAGTGAGGAGGCCATGTTTGTCTGTGGGCCCCTTGCCCTCCTGCTCCTGGCGTGCAGTCCTGGACCCCACTTTGTTTCTTCCTCTCCTTGCCCTCAGCTCCACTCCCTCACCAAGTTTCCCTGGAGCACTGGGAGAGGTTACTCTTGCCTTTTAGCAGGGTCTGTGTAAATGGTACCCAGGCTTTAGGTCAGTAAACCTGGAGTCATCCTTGACCCCATGCTCTCCCGCACCCTACATACTGCAAGCCTCCAGCGAGCCCTGACTGCTCTGCCTCTCAAACAGATGGCAACTTCGTCCTTTTCTCCCATGTCCACTGCCATCGTCCTGGCTCAGGCCACCATCATCTCTCACCCGAATGACTGTGGGAGCTCCCTGGGTGGTTCCCTGTCTCCTCCAGTCCACTCTCCAAGCAGCATCAATGTGACCTTCCTAAAGTGTAAATTGTGTCACGCCTTTCCCTGGTGTAGACCCTGCAGTGGTTCCCAACTACTATACTTGCCGTCAAATCTAAACCCCTTGGGGATTCCGTGGCAGTCAGTGGTTAGGACACCGCGCTTTCACTGCTGAGGGCATGGGTTCAATCCCTGGTGGGGGAACTAAGATCCAGCAAGCCGTGAGTCCTGGCCGCCCCCCCAAAAACTTCTAAACCCCTTACCCCAAACCTGCAGGAAGGAGCGGGCCCCACCCATCTCTCCACCTGTCTGTGGCCTTCCTGTGCATCAGAACTGGCCCCATCAGTTCCCTGAACGAACCACATCCTTTTCCACCTTGGGATCTCTGTAAAGCTGTCCCCACTACTTGGAACGCTCTTTCCCCTTCTCATAGGCTGGCGCCTTCTCTTCCTAGGGCTCAGCTTCAGTTGCCCATCCTCAGATAGGCCTTCTCTGCTTCCCCCTCCACCCGCCACCCCCCACCCTGCATTGTCTAGCTAAGCCCTTGCTCTGGGTTATCCACAGCACTTCTCCCAACTCAACATTATTTCATAGTGTCTAATTCTTTAATGCCCCTAGTTATGTCAGCTCCATGAGGGCAGGGACCTAGTCTGTTTTGTTTGTTACTGTATCCCTCTACCTCCCGCAGGGCCTGGCCCTCAGCAGGTGATCAGTAAGTATGCGTTCAGTGAATAGGTGTGTGACCCAAGTGTAGCCGAGTTGCCTCTGGTTCCCTCGTAGCACGTAGCATGGTGCTGTGATGAAAGGAACAAAACTTCCAGCCTCTGCCCACAGTCCAACCCTTCCGTGAACAATAGCTGTCCCCCCACATTCTGTGCAAACCTCTGCCCCCCAAGGAACCTAGCATTCGTTATTCTCTTCCTTACTTTCCTCCTTCTCTCTGGATCTCGTCCTCTCTCTTTTCATTTCCAGTGAAAATCAGCAGAGCCTTCATGGCTTCTCCATCTCTTCCCCACAGCCATTGCCGGAGCAGCCCAGCTGGATAGATGCCAAAGCTCCCTGGAAGGCAGGGAGGGGAAGGTGTGACTAATCGCACACCCGTGTCTCTGCCCCAGACACCTATGGGACCAGTAGAGTCCTGTGGCATCGAGGTCTTTGGAGCAAGGCCCCAGGGGAAGGGAGAGGGAGATACAAACGCTTTAGGACTTTCTCTTTTTTTTTTTAATATTTATTTATTTGGTTGCACCAGGTCTTAGTTGCTGCGGGCGGGCTCCTTAGTTGAGGCATGTGAACTCTTAGTTGCGGCGTGCATGTGGGATCTAGTTCCCTGACCAGGGATCGAACCCGGGCCGCCTGCATTGGCAGCGCGGAGTCTAATCCACTGCACCACCAGGGAATTCCCAACGCTTCAGGACTTTTGATGAGTCTTTCTTCCACTGCACACACACACCTGCCAAAAGTTGGGAATCACCTGACCCTTCTGAAGGGTTCAGACACGAGAAAAGAGCCTAGAGCCAGGACTCGGGAGTCCTGGGTCTCTGGTCTGTGTTTCAACGCTGACTTGCTGTGTGACTTTGGGCGAGTCCCTCCTGTCTCTGCGGCTGTACGGTGTGGTTGGTGGCACGAGATACTCACTGAGGTCCCTTCCCACCTTGACGTGCTCTGATCCCGAGGGGGCCCTTCGGCTTCCCTGAGCCCCTCACCTAGCCACAGCTCTGGAGAGGAGCTGGAATTGGCAGGCCTGCTTCCCCCAGGCTGTGGGGCTGGAAGGGAGCTTTCCAGTCGGAGGCCAAGCAGCCTCTCCAGGCTTGCAGTTGGCGTAGCCGAAAAGGCTCTTCAGGTCCAGAAGGGAGAACACACAACGGGGGACGAGGACCTTGCGACTCTAGCCCTGCTACAGACAGCCTCAAGCAAGTCGAGGCCCTTCTCTGAGCCTGTTTCCTCCTTGATAAAATGAGGGGGTTGGATGAGATGCTCTCTCAAGAGCCTTTCAAACCCCACATTCTTACAGTCTTTGCCATACCCCACAGTAGAGGTGGTCTCCTTCCAGTACACAAGTATGTGATTGTGTGTGTGTGTGTGTGTGTGTGTGTGAATATCAGGGGTGGATATGGAACGGATGAAGGTGGTTACCATTAGAGACTTCTAAACTAATTTTCTGTCTGGAAATATCTTCCGTTCAACCACCGCTTCTCACTCAACTAGTTACGTTTGAAATCGCAGAATCCTCACAGCTCAGTAATTCGTTCATTTAACACGTGTTAGACACGCTTTCCTGAGTGTAGGAAAGAAAGCACACAACGAAACTCCCTGCCCTCGTGGGCTTCCACTCGACTGGAGAGAGACAAACCAGAGGGCCTGACTGTGCCAAAGCCTCTGGCAGAGCCTGCTGGGCTGCGCACACGGGAGACGGGATTTGCCTGGTGACTCTGGGGTTGCCGAGCGGGCAAGGGAGCTCTGAGCTGCTGGGGGCACTGAGCTGGCGGGGGCACTGAGCTGGTGGGGCTCTACTTGCCCACCTATCATGCCTTTGTGGCACACCAGGTGCCTCGAGCCCCCAGAGGCAAGCCCTGCCCGGGCCTTTCTTGTTCACTGGCATTTCTCCCAGCAACCAGAAAAAGCCTGGCACATAGCAGTGGTTTAATAAACAGGTCAGATGCCCCAAGAGTACAGGGTTCAGAGAGGTTACAAGACTTGAAGCCAGGGACTTCCCTGGTGGTGAAGTGGTTAAGAATCCACCTGCCAGTGCAGGGGACACGGGTTCGAGCCCTGGTCTGGGAAGATTCCACGTGCCGCGGAGCAACTAGGCCCGTGCGCCACAGCTACTGAGCCTGCGCTCTAGAGCCCGCGCGCCTAGAGCCCGTGCTCTGCAACAAGAGAAGCCACCCCAAGGAGAAGCCCGCACATCGCAACCAGGAGTAGCCCCTGCTCGCTGCAACTAGAGAAAGCCTACGTGCAGCAACGAAGACCCAACACAGCCAAAAAAAAAAAAAATTATTAAAAAAAATAAAGCCCTTAGTTCACACGGTCAGTGTTGCTGTTACTGGGATTGCTGTGTCCTAGCACCCCCATCTCTGGAGTGACCCCCTCATGGTATTCTGGGGTCAGGACCAGGGACAAAATACATCACTAGCACGGACGAAGCCAGGGTGAAGCCATACTAGGAAGTGAGAGGGAAATCCCCCCACAGAAACATTACAGAGGAAAGTTCTGGAGGCCAGGAACTGGAAAATACTCAGAGAATTGGGGTTGGGGTAAAAGTCAGCCCCAAGAAGAGGCGTGGGTGTAGGCAGGGCTGCGCGCCGCCCCTTGATTCTGGGCCCCCGGTGTGCCCTCTGCCGCACCAGCTAACTGGAGGCTGGCATGAGGTAATGGCTGTGCCCGCACTGCTAGGCTCCAGGCACAGGTCAGAGACCAGGTCCCTTCAGACTGCAGGGCTGAAGGTGGAGGGAGATGGGATGGAATTTTTAAACCTGCAGATGGGAAGGGGAAGCTCAGGCTTGTTCACCAAAACCTGGCATGCTGGAGTTACAGGGCCCCCTTGGAGCACAAGTGAGGTGAGTTGAGGACAAACGAAAGGCAGCGTGCTTCACCCAGCAGGGGAGGACTCCGATGGAACTCATTACCCCGAGATGCGGTCTCGGCTGGAAGTATAAATAGCTTCACAAAAGGTTTAGATAAATCTGTGGTTGACAGCTCCATTCATGGGTTAGAAGGGAAGGAAGCTGTTTGTGGCCTGCGGGCCCGCAGGGAAAGCATCAGGGAGGCGACCTGGCCTCCCTGAGACCACCCCTCGGGGCCCCTGTTGGAGGCTGGCTTTGGACCGAGGGAACCTGGGCGGCAGTGTTGGTGTTCCTACAGCCTGGAGCCCAGCCTGAGTCCCCAGACCCTTTCCTCAGTGCCCCCATCCCTCGCCATCCGCTGTTTCGGGAGCCATGGGACCACCCGCTCTGGGGAAAGCGCTCTGTCCTGGCTGTCCCCTAAGGGACCAGCAGAGGGAGACAGACACCGTGTCCAGTCCCAGCTTCCAGCACAGAGACCAGGCTGGTCTGCCCTGGGGAGGGCAAGCAGGCACCCAAGGGTCCCAGCTCTGTGTCCAACACGGGGCTAGGCGCCCAGAAGGCATCCTCCCTGGCCAAGGTGGGCTTCCTACAGTGCTGGGGTGGGGGGTGTGGGGAAAGGAGAGACTTCAGAGAACTGGGGGCAGGGCGGGGATGAGGCCCCTAACTAAGAGCAGGGTGGCTCTGGAACCATCTTCCCTCTGTCCCCGCAGGCCCCCAGCCCCTGGCGGGCAGGGTGTGGTCTCCGTAGGACCACGCTGTTCCGCGGGCACATACAGGAGATGCTTCCGAAGGCCTTGAGGGGGTGACTGAGCCCTACAGGCCCGAGTGCCAGTTCCTCCCGGCCCAGGAACCGGTTCCAGGCCAGGTGTGGTTCCCCAACTTTGGCTGCTCGGTTTCTCCCCAGCCACCCTCAAAGTCTCCCTTGACATCCCCCTGACCTCTGACCTCTCCCTTCTCGGCACTCCAGCCGTTCTCACACCTGTCCGAGCTCTTGAGTCCCTGTTTCATTTAACAATGAAATTTTCATTTTGCAGCCGTCAGCGGCTGAAACTGACACGTGCTCAGGGCGCTCTGCCGAGGATCACGAGGTGGACCTCGGAAAGGAGGCTTTGGGGCCCGGCGAGCTCCTCACAGACAGATGGGGGCTGGCGCCCGGCACAGCCAGGGTGGGCTGTCTCCCCAGGTCGCTTCAGAGCTCACTGTGCCCCGTGTCCATCCTCCCCGCTCCGGCCGGCCCTCCTCCAAGACGCTGACCCGCTATGAGGAAGCTGTCTGGGATGCCGAGGCAGACGCTCAGGATCATTTATCGTTGGAGGAAAGCTGAGCGGCGGCCCAACTCCAGAACTCTCTAGAGTTCTGTGTCTGTGCCCAGTGCGGGGAGTCAGCATGGGGGTGCTGGGGACAGGCCTCAGGAAGAAGGCAGAGTGGAAAGAACAGAGTAGGTACAGACAGACAGACTTGTAGACATGGAGGCTTGCAGGGGTCGGGACACATCCTTAGCAAAGATGGGAGGATAGGGACTGGAGGGCAGATAATGATAATATTTAACCTTGTCGCGTGTTAAGTGCCAGAGATTTGACTTGTGTTAACTGAGGAAGGCAGCATTATCATCTCCCCTGTCTTATGCAAGAGAAAACTGAGGTGTAGAGGGGTCAAGTGGCTCGCCCAAGGTCACACAGCTGGTGAAGGCGGAGCGGCACCCTCATGTGCTGCCAAGCTCCCAGCAGTGCTGGGACAGCTCCGCAGAGGGGCCAAGTGCAGTCTGTCCTCTGACACCCGCCCCCCGCCCCCGGGGCCCCTGTGGAACCCAGACAGTCTGGAGAAAGCCTGAGAAGGCTGAAGGAGGAACGCTGGCGGGAAGGAGGGGGCAGAGCGGAGGAGCGGCAGTGACTCAGCAGGGCAGGATAGGATCCTCCTGCAGGGTAAGAGAGAGGTAACCCCGCTCCTCTGCCGGGGTGCCGGAGTCCCAGAGCCCGAGGCATGGGGTGTCCAGGGCAATGGAACATCCCGGAGAATGGCGGGGTAGCTGCTGGCGAACTGGGGTGGTGGTGGAGCCCCTGAGGGTACCCCTCCTGCCCCTGTCCTCCTCACACAGCCATCACCCTGACATCCTTGCAGACGGGGAGCCAGCCCAGGTAGGGCAGGGGAGAGGCAGGCGGCAGGACCTGGTTCCTCTCCTCGGCTGGGAGGCAGGGGCTGTGGGCGCCGTTTTTCTCGGGAGGCCTGAGCTGGCCCAGGTGTAGGTGGGGGATGCAGGACTATTGCTAAGGTAGGAGGAGGCCTTTGGCCCTGGGGTTTCCGCTGACATCACAGCCAGCTCAGGGTGAGGCAAGGCCCTCTGGGCTCCTGACCCTTGAAGAAAGGGGAAAGTGCACTCCCTGCCGCCTTTCCTCCCCCTGCTGCCCTCGGTGGCCCCTGCGCCTGCACAGTCACGCTGGAGCACGCGTGCGTAGTGGCGGAGGGGCGGCCCTCCCGGGGTGCACGTCCCGGCGGCTCGCTTTGCCGGCCACACGGTCGGTCGGGCCCTCAGGAGGTACAGCCTTGTCCTGACTCTGTGCGCAGGCAGCCGTCTGCCTTCCAGCTCAGTGCTCATTCCATGACTCAGACCCACTGCTCTGCTCGAGGAATCCACAATTCCAGCTGAGGGGACTGAAGGCTCCAGGATGGCGCCTCTCACCGACCCGGGAGGGCCACGTGGCATGGTTGGCCCAGTTAGTCGCGTGTGGCGGGTCGCGGGCAGGAGAGCCCAGGTCTCCTGCTCCAGGCACACGGGGACTCTCTGTCCCAGAGAACGTGCTCGTGTCCTGAGGAGAGAGACCAGGCGTGCCCCAGGTTAGATGCCTCATAGCCAGGGGGTGCTCTGCACGCGCTGCCGTCTCCGCATCCAGCCTCTTCTCCTTTCAAGAGTCCCTGCGCCTGCGCCGTGGGGGCAGTTAAGGGGGCGAGGTGCTCAAGGCAAATGGTCCTCAGTTCCAGCCCTGGTTCTACTTCCTGGTGTGACCTTAGACAAGCGACTTCACGTTACCAAGCCTCAGTGCCCTCGTGTGTAACATGGGGAAACTGCAGGTCTTATTTTCTAGGGTTATTGTAAGAATGGAATGAAATCATTCACAGAAAGCCTTAGCCCAGAACCTGACTCGTGGTGAGAGCTCAGTACGTTTCGACGTCTGTCATGAGTTAAGCCTGAGAGGCGCAAAGGAGCAGTGTGTCGCCAAGGAATGCCAGGCGTTGCAGCAGGCTGGCGGAGTCTCTGGGGCCGGCCGCTGCCTCTCCTGCCTGCGGCACAGGCCAGCCTCTGCCTCTTGACCCCAGGGCCTCTTAGGCCTCCTCTCTGTGTCCCTGGCACCTGGCACAGAGTAGGAACTCAAGGAATGTTTGGTGAACAAATGAATGAATGAGTGAATGTCCTTACTCATCTCTGTGGGCTTCTCCAATACCACACTGCTGCTCACCCACCAGAAGGGGACTGGACCAGAGGCTTCCCCGGACACCCCAGGGGTCAGGGCCCCTTCAATGCCAGTTCTGCATCTGCATGGGACATGGGCCTTTTGGGCATATAGAGAGCCTTCCCTGGGGATGCCAGTTATGGGGGGAGGAGGGGAGGCAGGAGGGAGGGGTGGAACCCTAGCCTGTCCCTGAGCCAACACTGACTCACCCCCAGCCCCTTGGAGGGCAGCTCAGTCGTCTCTGGGTGCCAGCCCTGCCCCCTGCCCAGACACACCCTTTGAGGCCTGACCTGCTACCCCCTGCGGATTGAAGTCTGGAAGGCCAGAGAGGGCATCAAAACAGCATCCTCCTTATCAGCTCACTGATACTCCCACCATCCCATGGGAGGGGAGGCAGAGGTGGTCATAGCGCATTCCGCCAAGAGGTGGTGGGCTTGTCCCAAGGCCCGCCGCCCAGTTGGAAGCCTGGCATCCTGACTCCCAGTCCTGCCCTCTGCCCTCTGCCCATGGCAGGCAGCCCCGTGAGCTACGCCCTTCGGCCTGTGGTTGGCTGCCGCTGCCCCTCCTGCCATCCAGCCACATTTCCATCCAGAAGCTCCACCTCCGCCCAGAGCTCGCCTTCCCTCATCATCCTCTGATCTCAGTTTAGTAGTGTCCCTTGTCACAAGACTGTGAAATTCTTGAAGGCAGGGGTGGATTTTCCTTGTCTCTCTGTCCTTTACGGGACCTGGCACCCAGCAGGGGCTCAGGAAATACCTGTGCAACGCTCCGTGGGACAGATGGATCTGGAGCTCAGGGGGCCAGTGTCTCCTCTAACCTGTGCCCTGCCCCCAGCAGCAATCCCAGATCGTGAGAGCTGGCAGGGCCCCAAACAAACATCCCTGTCTGAGAGCCACAGGGGTGCAGGAACTTCCCCAAGTTCCCCAGCTGGAAATCAGAGGGCAGCCACCTGTGCCCACCACCCCACAGAAAGCCTGGAGGGGCTCTCGCTGCTCTGCTTCTCCCTTCTCCCCGCAACTCCCTCAGCCCAGCCCGCTTTGGGATTTGGCAGAATAAAGGCACAGTCTTTTTTCTAGCCCCTACCCCAAACCAACTGGCAGCTCCTAGCCTGCTGCCTTTGCCCAGACAGAGGGGCAGAGGGGCACTGGCAGCTTGGAGACGGAGTTGATTTTCCCTTTGGCAGTGGGGAAGATGGGGGAGGGGAGAGGCTTGCCCCCCACCCCCCACCCCGTCCCCGCCAGGTGAGGGGAGAGGGCAGGGATGCAAGTCCAGACAAGAGGCAGAGGGAGACCACGACTTCCCCAGCTTGTAGGGTCACGGCATCAAGCCCGGGGCGGTGTGGAAAGCCAGTTGTCCCTGCACCCAGCTGGCCTGGGTCCCCACTTCAGAGCTGCAGCCCTCGGTTCCTGCAGACCGAGGCTCTCTCTCTCGATTCCCGAGGTGAACATTTGCTGGCGGGGGTGAGGGCATGGGAAGCTTTCCTCCCCTTCCACTGCAGTCTGCTCCTCTTTGTGTCTCCTGCCCCGTCCCTTCTTTTCTCCCTCCTCTTCCCTCAGCCCCCCCTTCCTTCGGCTCCCCTCTCCCTCTTCCCCCTTTCTCCCCGGCCCCTCCTCCTCTCCCGTGTTGGGGCCGCTTTCTCCCTGACTCAGCAAGGTGCTTTATAAGGTGCTGAGGGGCTCAGCCAAATCCAAACCACATTGTCTGTGCAGACACTCTCCACAAGGAGCGGGCTGCACACCAGGGGAGAAGGACTTGAGAGGCTCCCTTCTCCCCCTCCCGCTCCCCTTCCTTCTGTGGCTCCCTCCCTCTGGAAGGGTGGCTGCTAGGGGACCTCCTGGCCAGCCTCAGTGCCAGTCACCCCCTGGGCATCTGCCTCCTTGACCTTGGCCTGGGCATCAGAAGATCTTCGGGCTCACTGGCCAAGAATGTCATTGAAACTCCACAGCATTCTGGCTGGGGGAGGGCTGGGCGGGAGGCCCCCCCCAGCACTTTTGCAAAGGGCCCCTCCAAGGCAGGTTTCATCAGAGCTGCTCCTGACGCCCCAGAAAAGCCCCTGCCCCCAACCCCCCCGCCAGCTCCCCTTTCTCAGCTCATTTTCTCCTCGTTTAGGAAATGAAAGAAAGCGGAAAAAAAACCCCAAAACAAACCCAACAACAAAGTCTGTCCCACTCCAGTGAGGTAATTGAAAACAAACTTCTTCCCCACCCCCCCACCCCCCCATCCCAGTTCTCGAAGTGCAGAAAAGGGAAGAGCTGCCCTGGGAACCCAGCGCTGGTCATGCCCACGCTGCCTGCTCTGACCCACAGGCTGCAGGGGCTATGGCAGGGCGGGCAGGGTGTCCTTCCTTCTCGGGTCGGGGGGGAGGGGGGACCCAGGGCAGGAGTGGTGAGCGCAGGCTCCGATGCTATTCCAGAGAGGAATCACTTCTCAGGTCTGGCCCACCACCTCTCCCTCCTTGAAACAGCAAATAAACAACAACAAAAGCAACGTATTACCAAGTGATTTAATTGGCGGTCCGGTTCTAGAGCACTCAAGCCTTGGAGACCAAGTGACCGTCCCCCAAGAAAAGTCACAGAGTGGGGATGTCTGCAGGCCCCCAGATGAGAGCTGTTTCCTTTGCACGCTCCTTGGCAGCCCTCTGTACAGGGAGGAAGGGAGACCCTCCAGGGAGGGTCTGGGCTACGGGTCCCCTAGGAATCCCGCCCCGGCAAGTCCCAACCCAGGCCTGAGGGAAGGACGCAGGGAGAGCACTCCACACTCAAGACCACCCCCACCCCAGCACCGGAAAAAACCTACAACCCAAACCCCAAAGGCAGGAGATGGCCAAATGGCTTCTTGGGGAAGCATTTCACAAGTGGGGACTCGTGGTCTGTCCATCGCCTTGAATTCGAGCGGTCCCGCTGAGTCACCCCTGAAGCCTCTGGTGTTGAAACTGGTCCGGTGCCTCGTGCTGATTAATGAATTACAAATCCCCCACCCATGAGCACTCTCCTGGCGGCTGGGAAGAGGAATGAAGAACCCTGTGAACTTGAGGGAAAAACCCTCAGCCAAGTGCCCTCTTCTCTCCTCCACGCTGGGCAGTGGGCCTGTGTTGCCCTCTTCCTGCCCCCCACGGGGCATTGTGAGCCGGTTAGTCACCTGCCCCAGCCCCGGAGCCTCGCTTAGCCTCAGCTTTTGGAAATGGGACAGGCGGCGGGACAATAGGCAAGGGGGGCGGTCAGCCCAGACAAAGGGCAGCAGGAAAAACACCATCACTTGCTTCGAAGCCAGCTCGCTGGCATTTGGGAGGATGTGTCATTGCATTTACTCAGGGGGAGGGGGAGGGGGAGGGGAGGGAAGGTTAGAGACTTGGAGGCAGAGGTAGGGTGAGAGCTGGGACCCCGCCGGGCAGGGGGCAGGCGCCCCGGGCCGACACCGAGGGAGAAGAAAAGGAGAGGCCGGCTCACTCCCCTGGCTCTTGGGAGTTTGCAGAAGCACTGATGCCCTCCCGCCCCCTCCCCCAGGGAGGCCCAGGGTGGTACCGCCGCAGCCTCGCCTCACCTCACCCCCCCTCGGTGTTGTGGGAGGGAGAGGAGCCCCAGAAGCCCTCCCTTCCCTCCTCCCCCCTCCTCCCCCCACCCCGGGGAGGGCCGCTACAATTTGTGGTTACAGCTTTACACGTCAGAAAAAAAAAGTTTGCAGAATGTCCCACACCGAAAAAAAAAAAAAAATCCGAAACCGAGCGAAAAAAACCTGCGAGTGGGCCTGGCGGATGGGATTATTAAAGCTTCGCCGGAGCCGCGGCTCGCCCTCCCACTCCGCCAGCCTCCGGGAGAGGAGCCGCGCCCGGCCCGCCCGGCCCCCAGCCCCATGGACCTCCGAGCAGGTAGGAGCCAGGCGTCCGAGGCCCCGGCCCCCGCCCCCGCCCGGGAGCCGCGAGATCCGGTTCCAGTCCTTCCCCCTGGGAGTCCCGAGCCGGGGCCCGGCCGGGGAGCCGGGCGCTGCCCCCGTCCGCGGGGCTCGGGCCAGGGGAGGCACGGCCGGGCGCCTTCGAGAGGGGCCGGGCGGGGACGCGGCATTCCTTGAGTCCGCTCGGCGGGGAGCCCCGGCGGCCCGCAGACCTGGGAGGCGGCCACCTGGAGCCCGGCGAGGCGGGGTCGCGGGATCCCGGAGGAGAGAGCCCCGCGCAAAAGTCGGGGAGAGCGCGTCCGAGGCGGGAGCGGGGCTGCGGGAGGGAGACGCGGCGCGCGGGGAGAAGGGGGCCGGGAGAGGAAGAGGGAGGGAGGGAGGGAGGCACGGGGAGCCCGAGGCCGGGCCGGCGGCAGGCGAGGAGAGGCCGACACCTCGGGCCGCGCCGCTCTCCCTCCCCGGCCCGCCGGGAGGGGAGGGCGGGAAGGAGGGCGGGCGAGAGTAGAGAGGAGGGCGGAGGGCAGAGCGGAGCCTGGCTGGTCCGGGCCGGGCCGCGGGAGTCGCGGCTTCCTCGCTGCGCGCCGCGCGGCCGAAGCCCACCATGCTGCCCGCAGCGGGGGAGCCGGCGGCAGGTAGGGGCCGGGCGGCGGGGCGGGAGGCGGCAGCGAGCCCCCCGGGCCGGCCCGCCGTGGCCTGGGAGTGATTAGTGCGGGGGGCGGGCGCAGCCCGGCCGGACCGGGCAGGAAAGTCTGTCACCGGCCGGGGAGCTGAGGCAGCGGCCGCTCGGCCCCGGCAGCCCGCGGGAGGGCGGGCGGGCAGGGCAGGGAATTGACGCGCGGGAAAGGGCAGCGGCCCGGCCGAGCCCGGCGCCCGGCGCCCCGGACCCCGCCCCCGCCCCCGCCGCCGGGAAGGGAGAGACCGGGCGGGAGCGGGCCGGGGGCGGGGCCGGGGGCGCGGGGGCCACACAGGGGGAAGGCGCCGCCGCTTCGGGGAGGGGGCCGGGAGCGAGAGGTCACCGCCGAGGGTGAGGGCCGGCCGAGTTCTCGGGCCGAGCCCCTCGAGGGAAACCCCAAGTCCCCGGGCCTCGCCAGAGTGCCCTCATCCCTGCTCTCCCTACCTTCCTTCCCAGCAACTCCACACTGCGCTCCAGAAGCCCTCCCCAGACTCCCAATCCCAGAGGACGCGTCCCTGTTTCCTCCTGCGCCCGGCCTGGCCCTCCCCGCTGGGGTAGGAGGGGGCTGCCAGGAGGGGAGGGGGCTGGAGGCTTGGCTCGGCAGGAGCGGTCCGAGCCTCGGAGAGAGGCTGTGGGTGCAGGCACTGGACCCACTCCTCTGTCAGGCGCTCTCTGACCCTGACCCATACAGGCTGACACCTCTGAGCTTTCACTGTCCCCACGGACCCCCTCCCGGCTCCAGGAGCACACAACTGTTCCCCCCGCCCCCGCCGTAGGACACAGGGATACATCCCCCTGACAGATCAGACCCATTTCCCCCACTGGCTCAGACACCCTCGCTGCCCTGGAGCCAGGCACTCAACCAGGGGAGGAAACGGGCATCAGGCAGAGGTGGCAGCAACTGTCACCCAGCCGCCCCAGAAGTCTCTCCTCCCAACTGATGTAATGGCTCCCTCTCCCCCTGGCAGAGCCCTGCGCTGGGCCCGTTCACACTTCTGCACACCACCCCTCTGCACCAGCTACTCCATTAGTGACACTTCACATTCCTCCCCACAATCGCACCTGCCTATTCACACCCTGGCTCCTGCACGCTCCCTCTGAGCCCCTCCCATACCCGCTGGATAACAACACCTTTTCAAGCACACCTACACAATTGCCGGACTCTTTCCTTCATGTTGCCCCTGTGCCTGCCTTCTGCTGGCTGCCCAGCTCCCCGGCTCCACCCAGGGTCCTCTTGCAGCACCATCCGGACCCTCTGGCTCCAACAAAAGCCCAACTCCTGGGTGGGAATGGACTCCACAAGGCTGGAAGGCTGGCCCGCCCATCTGTTTCTTTCCCTGGGCCTCAGTTTCTTCTTCTGTCATTTAGGCTGGACGAGAAGGGCAGGGAGAGGGCTGCTGATGAGCACAGCAGAGGTGGAGCATCACGTGGTCTGGAATTTCACACGCACAGTGTAACCCCTTCACACAAGCCCAGTCACCGGATGAGCTGGTGACAAAGTGAGGTCTCCTCACTTCTGGGCCCGTGTGTACCCACTCACTAAGCCGATTCTCAGTTGCCTGGGGGATAGGGAACCAAGGAGAGGATGGAAGGGAGAGAAGGAACAGAGGGGAGGGCAGCCAGCCTAGAGGACAAGGAAAGATGGGCTGTTTCTTTGGGCCCTTCCCTGAGAAGGGGGGCTGGGAGGTGACCCCCAGGGCCGTTTCCTGGATCTCACACCACAGTGGACCCACCACCCCCTAAACCACTCGTCCCCTCAGTGCACCTCAACAGACCCCTCCAAGGTCACCAGGATGCCAGTCCTGGTCTGGCCTTTCCTCTGGCTCCCACATTCAGCCCAGCACCTCTGGAGCTCTGCGATGCCTCCCCGGCTCCTACCTGTTAGGCTGATGGCTCTTAGCCACCAATCCCAGGTGCACGGTCTCCTGGCTGACCTGTCCTACCCACCCTGACTACCCTGGCGTATTTGCACTGCTGAGCACCCTACCTTCACTGCGTGAGGTCAGACTGGGGGAGACAGGCTGAGGGGGCAGCTGCCTAAACACGCGTATACGGGTATGCCTGCCTGTGTAGCCGTGTCAGGGTGGCCATGCGCTTGCGTGGGCTGAGTGTGTGTGTGTGTGTGTGTGTGTGTGTCTGTGTGTGTGTGTGTGTGTGTGTGTGTCTGTGTGTTCATGAGGGGGGGCCTCGGTTCCCAGGGCCCAGGGATCTGGATGGAATTAGGGGCTGGCCCGGGCGGGGGCCAGGATGGGGGGTGGGGGGGGCTGCAGCAGGAAACGTGAGCTGCTCTCATTAGCTCCTCACGTGCTCAGCTGGATTTATAAACACAGGGGAAGACGGGATGTAAACAATCAGTGGGCAGCAGCCAGAGGCAGAGCTGGGGCGGGGGCTGGGCGGGGGGCCAGGACTCCGGGAGGGGGCCCAGGAATCAGCCCCCGGTGGCCGGTCCACCTGCACACCACGAGCCTGGGGAGGAGGATGGATATGAGGGCTCCAGGATGCCCACTGGGCTTGCCCTCCTAGGAACACAGGCAAGTGGCGAGCTGTGCTGAGTTCCAGTGCTCACGACTAAACCACAGGTGTTCCCTGCCCCAGAAGGCTTTCAGTTTTGCTGCCTAAGATATGGGACATCTTGCCCAGAGTGGAGGCTGTCCTAATGGAGTGTAGAGCCCTGTCACCTTACTCCTCTCCTGGCCTCTTCTCCCTCTGGATTTCTGAGGCTCCTTCCCTCTTTCTGGTTCTCTCCATGGGTCAATCCCGAAGCGCCTTCAGCTTCCCCCCCCGCCCCCCCCCCCAGGCTTCAGTGACACAGTTACCTCAGAACTGAAATATTCCTGGAAACACCGGCCTTGTCTGGTTAATTTCATGAGCCGTTTTTCTGCCCAGATGACTTCGTTCTTTTTGCAAAGGCTTCTCCCCCTGCTGTCCCTGTATAGGGAGCCAATCCTCCCCAGGGATGTCCTGCAGGGCCCAGAAGGGGAGGGGGCAAACAAGGCCCAGAGCTGGGTTCCTGACCCCCCCTACCCCCCCGCACCACCGTGGGCCAGGCAGAGCCCAGTCCCAGAACTCTGGCTAGCAAGGCTGCCCAGAGCAGTGTGTGGGGTAAAGAGGCGAGCCTAAGTGCTCAACTGCTGCTTCAGCTGGGACCCTCGGCCTTGCCACTAACTGCGAGAAGAGACCAGGCTCAATCCTGAAAGCTACCTCAAGGCTGCAAGGACTGCTGCCCACCTCAGCAGGTCTCCAGCCTCTGAAACTAACCCCACATTGTACCCAAAGGATCCTGGAGGTGACTCAGCCAGATAGCCAGGCTGAAGGCAGCAGAGGAGAAGGGCCTGGAATTGTGTTGGGATGTGAAGAACGGAGAATAGCAAGGAACTCAGAGAGTCAGCAAGAGCTAGGGGTGGAAAGAAAGAATGAGGAAGGGACCGTTTGGGAGGGAAGCCACAGGCTGCAGATGGGGAAGAGGAGAAGGGGAGCCTGTCTCCCCAGGGAGCAGTTATGAGCCTGATCCTGCTTTCTGTCCTAAAACACACATGGGTAGGGCGCACACTCACACACACACACACACACACACACACACAGCCTAGAACCAAGAGCCCTCCACCCGAGAGGGCAGGGTTCCTGAGACTAGTGGCAGCCCTGCTACTGCATTCTGTCAGTGAAGCCAGCCAGGAAAGCATCTGAGAGTCAGGACTGAGCAGCTGCGCCATTGCCAAAGTTCCCACCTGAGCCCTGCACTCTCAGAGACATTCCGTAGAGTGTGACTCCTAAACCCCTCCTCGTTTGTAACCCTCTCTAAAGCCCCGACCCAGTGTTATGACTAAGTCTAAACCTACCTAGTCTTAATCCTTTCTTAACTCCACACTTATCTTAAGTACAATCAAATTGTTAAACCCCCATCCAACTTATTTCTATCAAAGCAACGTATGTCATTGTAGAAAATTTGACAGTATATAATGTAAACTATACAGGGTTTTTTTGTTGTTTGTTTTTTGTTTTGCGGTACGCGGGCCTCTCACTGTTGTGGCCTCTCCCATTGCGGAGCACAGGCTCCGGACGCGCAGGCTCAGCGGCCATGGCTCACGGGCCCAGCCGCTCCGCAGCATGTGGGATCTTCCCGGACCGGGGCACGAACCCATGTCCCCTGCATCGGCAGACGGACTCTCAACCACTGCGCCACCAGGGAAGCCCTATAATGTAAACTAGAAGAAAGAAACCACTCGTGATCTCACACCTACCCAAGCTCAAAGCCCAAACTAGCCCTACTCTTGCTGACAGGCCATGCATCACCCCATCTGACAGCTAAATCAACAAATTCACAAACCTTAGCCCCAGCCAACCCTCTGCCTGCCCAGACCTAACCACATCCCCCAGCTGGACTCAAACCTCAACCACACTCAGTCAGCCAAATCCCAATAAACTAACCTGAAGCTTTGAAAGGAACCCAGTCCGTAAACCTAACCTAGCTCAATGCCAATTATAGCCTTACTCTACCCTAACCCTCATTGCCACTGCCAGTCCCAATGCCCACTGACTCCTGGCCTAGTGCTCTTGACCTTGGACCTCACCTAAAAGCTGGGAAAGTCATGTTTCCCAACTGCCTAGTCTGTCCTCACAGCATTGACCCCCTGGCCTCTGGTATCCTGCGGGGCCCAAACCCTCCAGCACCATCATCAGACAAGCCCTACTCGGCAGATACATCATATTCTCTCTCTCTCTCTCTCTCTCTCTCTCTCTCTCTCTCTCTCCCCCCCCCCCCCCCGCCCCCTCTCTTCGCTGCAGGCAGATCACTGCAGATCACCGGGTCTCATTCAGGTCACACTTTTCCCCATCCAATACCCTAGAGGAGAATGGGGCAGATCTCCACGCTGCAGCCAGCCTCTCAGAGTGACACTAAATCTCCTTCAATCTAAGTCGATCCTACACTTTCCACACCCGGGAATCAAATCCCAGAATGTACCCACCACCGCCTGCCGGAGCCAGCCCCGTGTCCTTCAGCCCGCCCCTGGTGGTCCACAGCTCCACCTTGCCTCTGACCCCGGTGGTTTGACCCTATGTCCTGCCTCTGGCTCAACTCCCACTCCTGGCCGCCTCTGGGGCGCCCCTCTCAGGGCTGACTTCTCTCAGTTTGAAGCTCTGACACGTGCTGTTTCCCAACCCCTTGGCTCCCCCTAAGCTGCAGTGGGACCCGGAGGGTGGGAGAGGAGGCCGAGGTACACCTGGAACCTGGGAATACTGATCCTGATCCGCAGTCCCTGGCCTGGTCCCCCATGTACACACACACACACGCGCACGCACGTGCACACACACATGTACGCATGTTGGCACACATAGCGACTTAGCTGACGTACAAATACTCTCCAGTACCTCCTGGTAGACACACAGGCCAAGTCCTCTTCCTCAGACACATACATGCCTCCGTGCACACACTTTCTCAGGCCAGGAACACTCCCCTCTTCCACTCCCCGCACCTCCCATCTGGTGGTCCACCCTCACCCCCTCCCAGCCTATGGTGGGGACAGACACCTGAGGGGTTGCTAGCTAGCTTCCTTGACCGGGCCGGGCCACCCTCACGCTTCTCGCCGTCTTGTCCACAGGGGACTCGTGGGGGATGCTCGCGTGCCTGTGCACCGTGCTCTGGCACCTCCCTGCAGTGCCAGCCCTCAACCGCACAGGGGACCCGGGGCCTGGCCCCTCCATCCAGAAAACCTATGACCTCACCCGCTACCTGGAGCACCAGCTCCGCAGCTTGGCTGGGACCTATGTGAGTATCCAGGGCAGCTCAGGGGCTGGGAGTTGGGTGAAGAATGGGAGTGGGGGAAGAGAGGCCCACCGGTGGGGGTCCTGGTGAATGATGGGTTGATGGGGAGGGCCTGTCCCCGCCCTTCCCTCTTAGGGAGGGCGCCCCTCCTCCCCATCCCTGGCCCCAGGACTAGGCATGTGGGCAGGCCTCGCACCCGCCTTGGCCCCTCGCCCTGCTGGCTGCCGGCCCAGCCGCCCGCCTCCCCCTGGGGGCCGGGGAAGTCTCCTCTGTTTACACCATGTTGTGGTGTCTCTCGCAGGGGTGGGGCTGGGTGGGGATGGAGGGGCCCCACCTCCCGTGCCTGTGTTCCAGCTCATCTCTGCCCCAGACCTGGGGCCCTGCAGCTCTGGACCCATGGGCCTCCCTTCTGTCTGCCTCTCCCATCCTAGCTGGGCCTCCTAGGGGGGACTTGGGGGAAGGGGGCTGCAGGGAACCCAGGCCAGGAGTGGCAGGGGGTTCAGGGTGCAGTTGGACCCTGTGCCATAAGGATCTGGGGGCGGTCCAGAGGTGCTCAGAGAGCCCAGGAGGGAAGGCAGGAGGGTCAGGGTTCCGAGGACCGTGGGGAACTGGCCCCTCTTCCCGTGTTCCTCTTCCACATCCCAGACCCTACTTTGGAGCCAGGGAAAGAAAGGGGAGGAGGGTGGCGGGGGGAGCTGGCTCTGGCCCCAGGATACACCGAGGAAATGAGTTTGTCTCTGTGCTTGTCAGCGTGGGAACCTCCCCCGGGCCCTTGCCTATCCCAGGCCTCGCCCCTTGCTTCTCCCTTTCTCTCCCAGCTGAACCATCTCCCTCGCCCTTTCCCGGGGCCCCAGGCCTCTCCCCGGAGGCTTGGCAAGGCTCTCTCCTCTTCCCCAGACTGTCCTCGATACCCTTCCTCCTGCCCAACTTTTGAGATGGCCTCACTTTCTTCCTTCTGCAGCCTTGCGCCTATGAGCGCTTCTTTGGGGGCTTAGTGAGTACCTTGTCCCCTGCCCTTCAGCTGGTGGACCATGCGTGCCAAGGGGCAAAGGCAGCTCGGATGGTCATGAGCCCCTCTGCCTTTCCACCCGCTCTTCCCTCTCTGGTTTCCCGTCCAGAAAACCTTTGCTTGACTGCTACCCCCCTAGCTCCCGACCCTTTTTCTCCCTGGGCTGCCAAATCTCTTGAAGGAGTGGTCTGCAGCCTCTGCCTCCACTTCCTCTCCACCCACTCACTCCTTAACCCCCTGCAATCTGGCTTCGAGGCCACTGGAACGGTTCTCTCCAAGGTCGTCAGGCACCTCCTTCTTGCCAAACCCAATGGCATTTCTAAGGTTCATTCTCCTCGCTCTCTGTTTTGCAGCCCCACTGCTGAGCGTTGCTGCCTTCTTGAACTCCTCTCCTTGGCTCTGACTCTCCTGGTCCACCTTCACCTCTGCAGCCTGGCCTCCTGGGTCCTCATGGCTCCTCTTCCTCTCTCTCCCAACCCCCACAGTGGGCGCTCTCCCAAGGCTGGTACTCTCAGCCAATCAGCGCGTCCTTCCTGAGTTTCTCCTGCGTGTTATTCTCTTTCTGCACTTCTCCATAGGAGAGCTCATTACCCCCATTGCTTTAACTGTCACCTCCATGCAAATGACTTCCCCAGAGAAACTTAGGGGAGGCCCGAGAACAGAGAGGCCTAGCGTGGAGGTGGGGCCCGTGTCAGGGGACACAGGAAATAGCAGCTTTGGGGGCAGGTATCTCCCGGCAGGCAGGAGAGCTGGCTTCTCCGCCCCTCTCCCTCCCCATCGCCCTCTCCTTTTCACAGCTGAACTACCTGGGCCCCCCTTTCAACGAGCCTGACTTCAACCCACCTCGGCTCGGGGTGGAGACTCTGCCCAGGGCCACTGTCAACCTGGTGGTGTGGCAAAGCCTCAACGACAGACTGCGGCTGACCCAGAACTACGAGGCCTACAGCCACCTCCTGTGCTACCTGCGTGGCCTCAACCGCCAGGCCGCCACGGCTGAGCTGCGCCGCAGCCTGGCCCACTTCTGCACCAGCCTCCAGGGCCTGCTGGGCAGCATCGCGGGTGTCATGGCAGCTCTGGGCTACCCGCTGCCCCAGCCTCTGCCCGGGACTGAGCCCACCTGGACGCCTGGCCCTGCCCACAGTGACTTCCTCCAGAAGATGGATGACTTCTGGCTGCTGAAGGAACTGCAGACCTGGCTGTGGCGCTCGGCCAAGGACTTCAACCGGCTCAAGAAGAAGATGCAGCCTCCGGCAGCTGCGGTCACCCTGCACCTGGAGGCCCATGGCTTCTGATCCCTGACCTTTACCACCGTCTCTTTCCCCTCCCCCTTCAAGCCCTGCTCCCACTCTGGGAGGGAGAAAGGCGTACACCAACACTTGTTGAGCCAGGAGACAGAAGCCATGAGCCTCTAGCCCTCCCTGGACTGGGAGGAGGGTGTGATGCAATAAGGCCCATCCCCTCCCCGCTTCCCTAAGTCCTACGGGTCTGGGGAAGAGGTGCAATAGGCCCCATCCCATTTCCACAGGACGTGATGCTCAAGGGAACCCACAATGGTTCAAGTTGGTGCAAGGCTCTCACAGCTTCCTGCTCCCTGCCAACCACTTGCCAGTGCCCACCCAGCCCCTCAAGTGGCACTGCTAGGAAGCGTGCCTGTAGGGCAGGGAGGGGGCCACCATCGCATGTGCCTTTCTGGGGTGAAGCCCTTTGGCTGCCCTGCTCTCCTTAGATGGGTGTTGCTCCCCTACCCCCAAATAACTCAATACATCCCATTCAGGAAACAAACACAGTGGCAAGTCCAAACAGGAAGAGATGGGATCAAAAATGGAAGAGGTGGGATCTGCATTGGAGGTAATACTGAAAGCAGAGGGGCAGGGACAGACTGGACCCAGGGGTCCCCAAGGCAGTCGGTGGCACAGGGTGGCAACCAAAAGGACATTGCCTTGAATTTTCTTGCCAGCCCCAGGGTGCCTCCAATCCGCCCCCTTTCCCAGGGTATCTGTGGGTTGCCCAGGCTGGGGAGGGCAGCCATAGCCACAGCCACAGAACTTCCTGAAAGTTTACATTGCAGTAGCATTTCGGGGTGCGGGGGGGCAGCTCCCCCAGGCCCTGCCCCCCAGCCCCACCCACTCATGACTCTAAGTTTGTTGTATTAATATTTATTTATTTGGAGATGTTATTTATTAGATGATATTTATTGCAGAATTTCTATTCTTGTATTAACAAATAAAATGCTTGCCCCAGAACTTCATCTCTTTGCTTGGCCTTGCCCCGCCCCCTGGCTCTCCTCCTTGTTCTCCGGGCCTTCCCGCCTCCTCCCCACCACCCCCGCCCACCCCCCACCCCCCGCCCCAGCCCTACACCTGCTGGTGGAGGGCCAGAAGCCCAAAGGTTAGCTCAGGAGATGCCAAGAGCTGGGGAAGAGGCTCTCTCCCCTGTGTCCACTGGGAAGACATGAACACAGCAGACTCCACTGCTGCCCCTCCACCTACCCCCTCCTCTAGTCCTCCCAAATATCTGTCTGTCGCTTACCTTCCTTCTCCCAGCCTTTGCTCGTCTACCTCACTCTGGCTTACTTTAGGTCTTATGGGTCTGCCCCCCTGCACAGCTGTCTTTCTGCCCTCCAGTGCTCTCTCCAAGCCCCGCGCATTTAGCCCTCAGCTTCCCCAGGACACCCACCTGTGGCCGGCTGCCGGAGTCCCTCAGCAGTGACCCTCACCTTCTCAATACCCTTCGTCTCCCAGGGAGGGTGACAGACTGAGGCCAAGTATCAAGTCTCCGCTGTGACTCTACACTTTTCTCTCCAACGTAAAACAGCCGATTAGGGGGAGAGAGAGAAACTCCTATTGGACCGCGAGCAAACGGGACAGATGCTGTTTGAGGGATGACCTGAGATCAAATCCCAGGT
Organism: Leucopleurus acutus; assembly: GCF_964270905.1. Lineage (NCBI taxonomy): Eukaryota > Metazoa > Chordata > Mammalia > Artiodactyla > Delphinidae > Leucopleurus > Leucopleurus acutus. Next base: position 104,208,596 of record NC_139151.1, on the reverse strand, counting down.
CCGTAACCAGCAGCTGAGTGACCTTGAACAAATGATTTAAAGCTCTCTATTCTCCAGTTTCCCCATCTGTAAAATGGGAATAATCAATACCTTTATAAGAACGTTGGAAAGGATAAGAGAAACAACGAAGGGAAGATGCTTGGCTGAGGCAGCCGCGGTCAGTAATCACAGATGACTGATGTCTGGCGTGTCGGGACGCTCTAGTGAAGAGCCACTGGGTAGATCGATGGGCTAACTGCTCCCAGGTAATACGGGGATACTTTACCAGGGCCTCCTGGAGACAGTGCCCTAAGCAAAGGAAGCAACAAACGATGGTGATGTCAATCAGTTGACAAATATTTTAAAGACCTAATTACCTGCCCATCACCGTGCTAACTGGTGTTGGAGAGCCTAAAGAAGTCCAAGGCCTGACTTGGCTCCTGCCCTTACAGAGCCTGCAATCTCTCTGGGAAGAGAGCGAGCTTACCTGAGCCGATAAGAAACAAAAGCACGCTCACATGATGTGCACTGGGAGATAGTGACAAGTGCAGAGCCACCAGAAAAAGGGGAGCTGGGAGTGTAGGTGCAGGAGCGACAGGACCTGCTTGTGGGCAGGGCGAGCCAGGCTCTGCCGAAAGTCCCTGAGTCACCTGACCCAAGTTGGGGTGAACACATCCACCCAGAGGAGTCCAGGCTCTTCTGGCAGAGATGGCTGCCCAGGTGTGGCCAGGGGCAGCTGCAGGCCCCACCACCAGCCTAACTAGATAGAAAGGAGAGGGCCTCTGGGCTGTCTCCATCCAGAGGCTGTGCTGTGAGGCACCTAGCAAGGGGCTAAATGGGATACAGGGAGAAGGAAGGTACGTCCCACGCTACATACTGTGAGCTTCCTCGGGGCAGATTCTGAGTCTTCCCCTTCTCTCTGTCCAGCACCCAGCTCAGGCTCAAGCTCAAGTCCAAAGAAGGTGTTCAATTAGTGTGTTGAACAAAATCTGGGAAGAGGGACCAGCCCCCCCATCCCCCCATCTTCACCCCCTGCCAAATGCTAGAATCCAAAGCAGAATTTGATTAAGTGCAGAAAGACGCAGGCAAAGTACTATTTAAGTCAAGAAGGAGGGAGTGATCGCATCCAGTTGGGCGAGGGCCCTGCTGGTCTGCTGGGCCGTGGGCCCCACAGGGCAGGAAGTGGCGTCTGAAGTCCATGCTGTACTCCCAGTGCCTAGGACACAGTAAGTGCTTCCGCGTGGGACCTGATGCCGTTCTTGGAGGATGGGCAGGACAAGGGCTGTTGTGTCTGCCTCCCTTTTAAGCAGGTAGCATCGTGAGGGCATCCCTGCAGCATTTTAGCACAATGCTGGGCACAGGATAATGTACTCGATAATTTGATTTAAACAGATTTAAAGAGTGTCAAGACAATAGTGCGTGAAAAGCCAAGAGAAGAGAGTCTCGAGGCAGCTGATCCGCAGTGTCAGATGTCCCAGGAGAGCGGAGGGGAGACGGGTGGGGGTGGGGGTGGGTCTCCTCCCTGATTACCACCTCTCTGGTAATCAGGGAGTCACAGGCCACCTTGGCAAGAGCAGTTGAGAGACACCGAATTGTGAGATTAAAGATGGAGATGGTGAGAAGAAAGTCGGATGGGTAAATCTATTCCCTCCGGAGTTTGGTGGCAAAGTCAACATCTAGAGGGAGCAGCAGGATCACGGAAGGTTGTTTGTTTGGTTGGGTTTTGCTGTTGCTGTTTGTTATAAATTTATATTTATTTATTTATTTATGGCTGCGTTGGGACTTTGTTGCTGCATGCGGGCTTTCTCTAGTTGTAGCGAGCGGGGGCTATTCTTCATTGCAGTGCACGGGCTTCTCATTGCGGTGGCTTCTCTTGTTGCGGAGTATGGGCACTAGGCATGCGGGCTTCAGCAGTTGTGGCACGCGGGCTCAGTAGTTGTGGTGCATGGGCTTAGTTGCTCCACGGCATGTGGGATCTTCCCAGACCAGGGCTCGAACCCGTGTCCCCCGCGTTGGCAGGCGGATTCTTAACCACTGCGCCACCAGGGAAGTCCCCTGTTGTTGTTTTTTTTTTTTTAATTTTTGTTTGTTTGTTTATTTGTTTTTTTGTGGTACGCGGGCCTCTCACTGTTGCGGCCTCCCCCGTTGCAGAGCACAGGCTCCGGACGCGCAGGTTCTGCGGCCACGGCTCACGGGCCCAGCCGCTCCACGGCATGTGTGATCTTCCCAGACCGGGGCACGAACCCGTGTCCCCCGCATCGGCAGACGGACTCTCAACCACTGTGCCACCAGGGAAGCCCCCTGATGTTGTTTTTAAATGGAAGAGATCAGAACATGGTGCTGCTGTGTGAGGGGTGGTGGCTGGAGAAGGATTGGGAGGTTTGGGGAATGGAATCAGGGACAAACAGAAGAGAATCAAAAGGGTTGCTGGGTAGCCATGTGGCACCAGTGATATCAGCAAACACATCTCTGTCATGGACTCATCGGCATGACTGTGACATTCCCTGACATTTCCTAGCAAGCCAGAGGTGGGGACAGAGTGAAGAGAGGCTATTGCCCAAGGCTGAGGACAGGCAAGCAGGGATGGCAGTGAATCAAAGGGCGAGAGACTCTAGAGGGCTAGAGATTGCACTCTGAGTGACTGTCAGCCCAGCGCTGCATATGCCTACAGGGTGGGGAGTAGAGGGAACCAGTGGCAGGGGTGGGGGGCAGGGGGTGGACGCAGAGGGGAGCCCGGCCAGAAAGGGCATTTCAGAGTTTGAGTTCTTGAACTCTCCCCCAACAGCTCCCTACTGATGAGGTCAGGGGTGTGAGTCCTTCCTTTGGGTTTGGGTGCTGTGGACCACCAGGCGGGTAGCTCCGCATGCATGACAGCTCATCAGGTTTTCTGTGAATGGGTTTGTCATTTGTTCTCCATCCACAGCTGCTTCAGGAGAGGTGATGAGTTTTCATTGGTTATCTTAGGGTCCACCTCTCAAGTACGGTCTTATAGTCAGGCGCCCACATACACAGAGGTCAATTTAAGAACCTGGGACACCTAGGGCCCTGCAGAGTCACAGGGGGAAGGGCATCATCTCTAGAACGAACGCCTTCTGCTCCCAGGAAGGTTAGGGAGAGTGGGAGAGAAGGAGAGAAGGCCCTCCTCCCTGTCACCTCCAGATAGCATGCTGTGGAGGGGAAATCTCATCCTCATCTTGGGTGCCTGGGAGCACACCTGTGTTTGAGAGGATGCCTACAAGATGGAGAACTGTCACTTGGGCGAGGCAACTTCTGGGGTGGGGGAGTGGATAGAGTAGAGGCTCTGCTGGGGGGCAGCAAGGGGGTAGTCATGCCTTGCCAGCTTCCTGCTTTTGCAAAGACTGACCCATATCCAGGACTTAGGTCCCCCTTGGTAAGTGGGGAGACTCACTGAAGCACGCACCACACACACACACACACACACACACACACACACACACACACACACACACACACACACACACACATTCCCCACTTGCCATAGCCATCCCAAGTGGGGAAGGGCCAAGGGAGGCCCTTGTTCCCCTTAACCTACAGGGCAAGGGCTAGTGATCCAGGCCTGGCTGAGCGCTCTGATGGGTGGCTCCCCCTTAGCTCCCCCTTATTCTCTGGAGCCACAACTGTCCCTGCCTTTGTTCCTTCAATTCTTGAGCTCCCTGACTCAGCCTGGTTCCCCAATTTCCCAGCAGTGGACAAAGCCGTTGTCAGTAGGCTGGGGGTAGGGGCATTGAGGGAGTAACTGTGAGCTTTAGAACCAGAGCTCTGGCCCTTTCCCCAAGCTTCAGCATCCCTCAGCCTTCCTAGTTCAGAGGTCACCTCTAGGCCCCTCTCCAGTTTGTCCTGATCGCCAAGGCTAGGCTGATGGGGTGGAAACTTAAGTAGGACCTTCCTCCCAGCTGGACAAAGTCTGACACCTGGTGGCCAAGGTGAGGAATGGCCGGAAGGGCCCCTTTTCAAACCTCCCTAGGATTGCCCTAGAGCCAGGAAGGCCAAGGTGAAAGGGGAGGTGATGGGAGGAGGTTTGGGTGGGGTGTTTGGGACAGAGCAGAAGAGACGTCCAGCGGCAAAACACCCAGACCTAGGGGAACTTTTGCCTTCCGCCCCTTAAGCCCACGGGGCCAGAGAGCCTGGAGCAGGAGGAAGGAGGGTGTCTGGGAGGGTCAGGAGGGACCAGGAGGAGCTGCCTGAAAGAATTTGCCCCACAGGGTGGAGAACGGGGCCAAGGGTGGGAGTCTGGCGCCCAGAATCTCCAGCTCAGGGTGGGTGGCAGGGCCTGAGGGCCTGAGGAAGGGGGATGCAGGGAGAGGGAAGGAGAGCGGGCTATGCCCCGCACCCCGCTGGGCCCCAGGCAGCTGATTCCCTCCCTGCACCTGCCCCCACCTTCCTAGCTCTAGCTGGCTCTCCCCACAGGCCCCATTGTGACTGGGGGAAGGGAAGGGACTCTTAGGGCATGTGCGCAGTGCTGAGGCCCCCCCCCATCCTGCCACATTGTCTGAGCTAAGCCAGGTCTAATCCCCCTTCCCCTTGGAGCAGTCAGTGATGGGCCTCAGCCCTAAAGAAGGTGCTGGGATCCTGTTCCAGTTCTTTTCTCTCCTTTTCTCTTGCGTTCCCCCAAGACTCTGGCCTTGGCTGTGAGGCAAGGGCCTTGAGTGTTCCCAGGCCAAGGTGCAAAGGTCACTCCTGCCAGTCTCATCACCAGCCTCTGGGGATCGAGGCTGACAAGGAACCTACGCCTGGGTCTCGGGAAATTTCCTGAAAGAAAGAGAACTTAACCCCCAGGTCAGACCTCTGGCCTGGGCTTCCAGCCTGAAGCCTGAACTGTGTGTGACAGGACCCAGGACAGCAGTTTTGGGGATAGGCCAGGAGATTGCCTGAATAGGGATAGGGGTTCCAGGAAGGAAGGTTAAAAGTGGCAGACAGGGTTGGGGGAGTAAAGAGGGAAAAGACCTGAGGGTGGGCAGGCCAAGGTCTGGCCTCGTTGCGCCAGCACAGCTTAGGACTTCAGATGCCTCGTCGGGGAAGGGTACCAACTGGACAGAGACGGCTCCCAAGCCCCTGGGTGCCTACTCCTTCGAGCCTTAGGGCTTGATCCCACTGCTGCCCGACTAGGTGAGGGGGGCAACGCTGCCTGTGGGGAGTTCCCTCAACTCCAGGCCGGAAAGCCAGTCCTAGGGTGCCTGCACTTGAGCGGATGACCTGGACTGGGGCAAGCTGAAGGCCAAGGGACACATCTTCCAGGCTGAGTGGGAGAGGCTAGCGGGGCCTGGGCCAGGCAGGGCTGTGGGCAGCTGGCAGGGATGGCCCAGACAGTGCCCAGAGAGCAAGCCAGGGTGCCAGAGAGGAGAGGGACTAGCTCAGGCGGCAGTAGGAGCCGCTGTGGCCGCCCAGCAGCATACCCCATTTCACGCTCCCTGGGCGGTGGCAGGGCCCCACGGCTATCAGCTTTCAGAGGTGGGAGGGACCAGGAATGAGGAGGGGTCTGCCCCACCCATGGCTCCCTACTCCCTCAGGGCTTTGTGGGCGCAGGAGGTGGGTGCCACACACCTCCAGACACGCCCTCTGAGGAGGGGTGGTCAGTCCCACAGAGCCTGGGCACCATCCCTCCCTGGAGCGCTCTGTGCCCGACTGGACCCCCACACGGAAGCCCTTCCCAGGCCTGGTGGAGAGGGCCTCCCTGCTTCCCTCCCCAAGGCAGCAGGGCCCCTGTCTGCCTCAGCGTGGGCCCCACTTAGTCCAGGAGGCAGAAGGGGGATTAGACCAGGCCCAGCCCAAACAGTAAAGCAGGGAAGGGCCCTCCAGCCCCGTGCAGTGCACCCATGAGCTCTCCCTCCTCCACTCCGCCCTCCTTCAGGAAGGGATGGGGAGAGCCAGGCGGGAGGAGGCCCCTGAAGACATGGCCGGCTCGTTCCAGCTCCTCCTCTTTGGTGGTCTACTCTCCACAGCCTTCTCCTCCCATGTGCCCACAATCCTCCTAAGGCAGAGTGACAGGGGGAAGGCAGAAGCCTCTGAGCAGGCCCTTGCACCCCGGGAAGGAAGAACTGGATGGGGTCTCTGGAGGGCGATGGGGCTGGGCTGGGCCTCACACTGATTCCCAGACTCCTGATGGCCGATGGCCGGCGCTTTCGCCTGCCGCCAGGAAGCTGGTGAGGAGGAGGCGGGTATAGGGGTGAGTCAGCGATGACAGGAGCCCAAGGGACAAAGGTCATGGGTGGAGAATTGAGAGACGCTGTTTACAGCAGCCCACCTCTTCCAGGAGGTCTTCCAGTGCTAAGCCAGCCTCAAGGTCCAACCCACTGTGACCCTCTCTTCCCCCTTTTCCTGTTTGTTAGGAATTTTATCCTGGCACTGACAATGTGTGTGTCCGTGTGCTTGCCCTTTAGCCTGTGAGCTCCTGGGGAGCACGGAGGGACAATGGTTTTCTGGGGCCCCACCATTGCCTGTGACTATCAGTACTTCCTACTTCCTCATTTTATCTTGTACCGCATGGCTTGCGGGATCTTAATTCCCGGAACCAGGGATCAAACCCTCGCCCCCTTCAGTGGAGGCTCCGAGTCCTAACCACTGGACTGCCAGGGAAGTCCCCAGTACTTCCTACTTTCAAGAACCATTTCTGTCTATCTCAGTAGAGTGAGTATGTGGGAAAGTGCTTAGCACAGTACTCGGCTGTGCGTGCCATGTATGTGTCAGGTTTACTGTTGGTATTTTCTGCTCATACTCTCACATTGGGGTGGATTTTACTGACGAAGGACTGGGGATCCAAACGCACTCTGGCCTCCTGCGCGGTGTGGAATCTTCCTGACTAGAGGACGGGCGGGGGCAGGCTGTAGGACCCCAGGAGAGCCGAGGAGGCGAGCACTTGTCTGGACTCAGGGTGGGCAGTGTCTCTGGGCGCAGCTTTCAGAACCCATGGGCTTCTCCGGGCAGGTCTCCTAGGGCCGGTGGGGGTGCCGTGGGAGCCGGGAAGGGGTCGGGATGAGCCCAAACTCTCTCCGGACCTCCAGACCTGCCCACACAACACTCGGTGGGCCAAGGGGCGGGATGGAAGTCTCCGGCTGGGCTCTGGGGAGTTACACACCGGCCACGGGGATTAGTGAGGCTGAAAAGAACATTTGCCTAGGAAGGGAAAACGGGAAGTGAGAGGCTGAGGATAACACTCTGCAAGTCCCCAGAGACCCGCTGTAGACCAGTGGGGGGGGCAGGAGGAGGTGGTGCAGTCTGGCGATATCATGACAGGTCCCCCACCCCAGCCTCACCCCTTCTCCCCCAGAACGCAACTGCATCAGATGCCCCGCCCCCTCTGCCTGCACCACCTGTCATTGGCTGGGGATAAGCCCTGCCCCACAGAGGCGGCCTCCCATTGGCTTAGGTCTTTGTTGTTTGCATGCCTGTGGGGGTGGGGGAGAGGCGTCATTGCTTGGAACCCTCGGACTTCCTTTCTGTTTGTCTGGGTCATCCGTCTGCCCATCGCTGGCCCCAGGCTTGCTCTCTGGCCCCAGCCCTCTCTCACTCTCTCTCTCTCTGCAGCTGTCTCTCTCGTGCCCGCTGGCCTGTCTCTCCTTCCCGGCAGTCGCCTCCTTCTCCGCCTGCCTGGGTGGCCGCCATGGGCCGGAAACGGCTCATCACTGACTCCTACCCTGTAGTGAAGAGGAGGGAGGGCTCCGCTGGGCACAGCAAGGGGGAGCTGGCACCAGAGCTAGGTCTCTGAGGTGTGGGAGGGCGGGAGGAGTGGATGTGAGGGACACGAGAGAACTTGGGCAATGGAAGGGGAAGTGAAGTATGTCCTCTGCTTCCTACACCAGACCTGGCAGTGGACAGCAGAGGCAAAGGGGCGGTGAGGGCTGGGGAACAGTGGGTCAGCTGTGAGGCAAGGAGCAGGGGACCAGCCCGGCAGGGCACAGGCTTGGGCAGGCCTGAGGAGCAGCATGTCATTGCAGGGGAAGAGCCCCAGCCCCTGAGCGTGGATGAAGCGGAGATGGAGCTGCTGAGGCAGTTTGACCTGGCCTGGCAGTATGGGCCCTGCACAGGTGAGAGCCCCCTCAGGCCCCGAGAGCACATCCCGGAGCCAGTCCTGCCACCCACTCGGCACCCAAGCAGCCCCAGCCCCTGCCTGACCCTCTCAGCACTTTCTCTGGAGACCAGGGGTGTGGAGGTCCTGACACACCCCTCCACCCACACTCTCTAGCCTGGACGCTTCCCTGCCCCCCACGAGGCCCCACTGTCTTCTTTCCACCCCCGCAGGGATCACACGGCTGCAACGCTGGCATCGCGCAGAGCAGATGGGCTTAGAGCCTCCCCAAGAAGTGTGGCAGGTGCTGCAGACCCACCCCGGTGATCCGCGCTTCCAGTGCAGGTCAGAGGCCGGTGGGGGGCTCTCAGGGGAGCCAGGGACTTCTCCAGGCACCGCCTGGCCCTGGATGGGGGCCGTCCTGACTGGAGGAAGAAATAGGTGCAGCCTTGGGGGGGTCCTCGCTGAGCAGGCAAGAAGGTTCTACAAGGTGTTGTAGGAGGCAGAAGCTTGCCTTAATACTTATCTCTGAGCTAATGGTGGAGGAAGGGTACACTAGGGCCCAAGGGACTATTTAATACTGAGAGGTTGGCCAAGGACCAGAGGCCGTGGCCAAGAGCTGGGGCTGGTGAGAGCCGATCAAGAGACTTAACTGACGCGGGTTTTTCCCTCCATCCCACACCCCCTCGCACAGCCTCTGGCATCTCTATCCCCTCTGAAGCACCACCTTAGACCTCCCGCCCACTACTTGAGGACCTCCAGACACAAGCTAGAACCAGTTGCTGCCCCTAGGCTCAGCTCTGCTGTGGAGAACATTTGGCAGGAAAGAGGTTCACAGTGAAGGGAAGAGGCTGAATGTGGAGGTCCGACCAGCAGGCTCCCAGTGCCCCCTCTGAGATCTGACACAGCCGAAGCCAAGCACCTCCTACGTGGAGAGTGGTTTCTGAGGACGAGGACCTGGCCATGACCCTTCTGAAGCCTGCCACGTGCCTGACCTGAACACTGTGGTCCTTGGGATGATGTGGCAAATTAGGCACAGCTTTGGGAAGAACCAGACTCCGGCAGAAGGCAGAAGACCGAAGAGGCAAAGATGCACTCCGCACCTCAGGCTGGGAATCTGAGGGCAGAACTGGCTGAGCTTACGGGGCGAGGGGTTCACTAGTGCTTATCAATAAAGAACTCTGAGCCTGGGAGCCTGACCTCCAGTCTCGTAATGTGGCCCTGCTTGGACGGGCAGCACCCAGAAGGTTGATAGGTAGGAGAGAACTAGCAGCATGCTTTCCTGCAAGGTGCGTGTGCCTCTTCCACTGCCTAACCCTAGACCTGAGAGGAAGGAAAGAGAGACACCTTAAAAAAAAACAAACCAACAGTCAGTCTTCACAAGCGCTGAGCAACCTCTGGCGCCCCCTGGTGGCGCACACTATTCTAGCCACCTTCCCTTACCAGCCAGGAAAACCCCACTGGAGCCACCACCTAGCCTGCCCAGGGCTGCCCACCTCACAAAAATGGGTTCTTTGTCAGAGCAGGATCCATGGGGCCCATGACTCATAAGGTCCAGACAGACATACACATACCCAGCAAGCACCTGTACTTTCCCACATGGGGGCCACCTGGATCCAAAGCAGGGTTGGGGGAGCGTTTCAACCTGCAGGACCTGCTCAAAGATGGCCATCATCTGAGGAGCTTTGTTAGGGAACTGGAAGGTCCTGGGGATGGAGGAGAACTGGCCGTATCCAGAAACAGCGCTTAGGGGACCCTGGGACATACGACGTGGAGAACGGAATCGGTACTCCTTTTAATGGTGCTACTTCATTTGATGCATCAGCCCTCCATCCTGGGGCAGGTAGAGACAGAACTATTAACTCCTTGGGAACAGGCCCAGAGGGCAATCAAGTGGCCTTTTTAGTCCCCATTTTATTGAGCACTGACCATGCCTCAAGTACTTTAAATGTATTATCCCTAAATTTCCTAAAAGTCCTTCATGGTAGATTTTACAGAGAGGGAAACTGAAGCCTAGACGGTTGTCCAAAGTTGCCCAGAAGCGCCAGCAGCAGGTATGTGGTGGCGCAGAGACTGGGGCCGTGTGCACTGGGCTCTTCCCGTCTCCGCCGTGGCCCCTGCCCGGCTGCTGAGCACCTGCTGTGTGCTGGGCTCTAGAGCTCCTCTGGGCTGTTAGTGGTGAGGAGATGGACAACAACAAACACGTAAATATGATGTCAGGCGGTGGTCAGTGCTGGGCAGAATTAGGGTGAGAGGTCAGAGAATGCCAAGGGTGCTGAAGAGGTTGGTCAGGGGAGGCTCTCCGACAGGGTGGCATCGGGCAGGCCGAAGGGACAACAAGCACACCCTCCCCAAGGCAGGCGTGTTTCCAGACTGGTCCAGGGGCAGCACGGAGGCCAGGGGCCGGGCAGAGGGAGCAAGGAAGTGGGGGGGCAAATGAGGCCAGAGAGGTAGCAGGTTGGTCCCACAGGGCCTTGTGGACCGGGACGAGGAACCTGGATTTTATCCTGAGTGAGAGAGGAAGACACTGGTGGGGTGGGTCTTAAGCCAATAAATGACAATCAATCTTACGTCTTGAAAGCATTACTCTGGCTGTTGGTAGAAAACAGACTGTGGGTTTGGGGGAAGAAGAGGCAATGAAACCACTCAGGAGGCTGCTGGAGCTGGCCTCGTGAGAGGTGATGGTGATTTAGCCCTGCGCGGGAGATGGAGGTGGTAAGAAGCGGCCAGGTTCTTTTCTTTCTGTATTTTGAAGGGAGAACTAACTGACAGGACTTGCTGATCAGTTGGCTGTGGGGTTTAAGAGAGAGAGGAGCCAAGGATAACTCCAAAGGTTTTGGCTTGAGCAACTGGAAGAACAGAGTTCCCATTACTAAGATGGGAAAGATTGCGGGAAGGGGAGGGTGGGGCAGGGAATTAAGAGTTCAGATTTGAGGTCTGTGACACATCCAAGCTGGGGAGTAGGCAGTGGACATGCAAGTCTGGAATTCTAGGGAGAGCTCTGGGTTTGAGGTATAAATTGGGGCATCTTTTAGGTGGCATTTAAAGCCGTGTGTGGGGATGAGATTACCTGAGTGAGTATAGTTAGAGGCGAGAAGTGGTCCAAGGACAGCGCTGAGGCTTCTATGCTTAGAGGCAAGGGAGGCCTGAGCAAGGAGACCGAGGAGGGGCCAGACTGGAGAGAAGTCAGGAGAGGGTAGGGCCTGGGAAGCCTGGCAGAGGGTCAAAGTCTCAGATGCTTCTGAGAGGCTGGTAAAATGAAGCCTGAGAAGAAGAGCACACTGGACTCGGCAACGTGGCGGTCACAGGAGACAAGCAGCTCCCACGGGGTGATGGGGATGGGACCGGGCCTGGAGTGGGCTCAGGGGGAAGGGCAGGGGAAGTGGAAACGGGGAGCATGCTGATCCTTTCAGAGACCTTTTACTGTAACGGGAGCAGAGAAACGAGTGGCCACTGGAGAGGGTGTGGGATCAAGGAACCGTTTTGATTTGTTGTTCTGTCTCGTCTTTTGCTTTAGCTAGAGTGACAGTACAGCATAATGACCCGGTGAGGAGAGTGACCCAACAGGGAGTCTTTGTGAAGTTGAGAAGTGCCAGGACTAGGACACAGGGAAGAGTGTGGACTTAGATCGGAGCATCCAGTGTGACAGGAAGGGAGGCAGAGGATATGCGAGTAGATGCAGGTAGGAGGACACGGTTAGGGGTGGGAACATTCAAGAATCAGATGCTTGCTGACAGCCTGGTACGCTGGGAGGGATCTGATGTTTAGTGAGCGCCAATCCACGCCATCTGCTGCACTTCACGCTGTCTAGTTGACTGCTCAGAACAATCTCATTAGGTATTATCCACTCTCACAGATAAGGAAACCGAGGCTGAGAGGGAAAGTGCCCTGCTTCATCCGTGAGCACCGGGGCTCAATTCCCACCCGGGTCTGTCTTCCCACTGTGTTACCCCACACCTGCATTCCCACCCGCACCTGCACTCCAGGTGCTTAGGGTGGCATCGAAGAGAGAAGACCCACCCATGTGGAAAGCTGAAAAACAATGTACTACAGGGGCTTCCCTGGTGGCACAGTGGTTGAGAGTCCGCCTGCCGATGCAGGGGACACGGGTTCCTGCCCCGGTCCGGGAAGATCCCACATGCCGCGAAGCGGCTGGGCCCGTGAGCCATGGCCGCTGAGCCTGCCCGTCCAGAGCCAGTGCTCCGCAATGGGAGAGGCCGCAGCGGTGAGAAGCCCGCGTACCACAAAAAAAAAAAAAAAAAATGTACTACAAGTGCTACCTTGGGGCAAGTAGGAAGGTATAGACATGGAGTTCTCAGGAAGGAGAGAGTGTTAAAGGGACCCTCACTGCAAGGGCCCTGAGCACAGGACTGCCACGTCGGCATGGCCCCCGCCTTACCTCATCACGCCTGGCCCCTCAACCCACCAGGCCCCTGCTTCTCAGACCTTTCCACTGCAGAATGAATGCACACTCGCCACCAGGGCCACTCTGAACATTCTTAGTAGTTGTGTGTTTTCTCTTTGGCCAATTTTGCATTCTGCTCCATGATGTGTGTGGGGTAGTTGCTGTAACGTAAAAATGGCTGAACTTACTTACCAAGTAAAATGAACCCCAGGAAGATGTGGTCCTGTGTGGCCTATGGCTGGTTTCATATACCGCGACACGCCCACTACCACCCAGCCGAGGCTGAGCTGCACTGCAGAAAGCACCAAACAAGCGTGTGTTGGGAGGAAATAGGTCAGCGGCCCTTGAAGGGTGAGTAAGAGTCAGCAGACAGAGAAAAACATTCTAGACTGAGGGACTGGGTTGAGCAAAGGCGGTGAGGAGCGGTGGGTGTGTGTGCCCAGGGGAGATGTGTGCAGACTGCAGCACTTGCTCTACAAAAATCAGCGCAACCCAAAGCTGGCGTTTCGGTGCTTGCTATGTATCCAGCACTGTCCTAAGTGCCTTTTATCCTCACAGCAATCCTAGAAATTATTATAAACGTTTTATAAAGCAATTTAGAGAGGAAATTCAGGCACAGAAAGGTTAAGTACTTGCCCAGGATCACACAGCATGTGACTGAGGAGAATAAATAGGATTTGATCCCAGAGTCCCGCTCCAGAGCCTGCACTCATATCATGTGGCATAACACTAGTGAGGTGGCGGAACAAACACAGGTTCTTGAGCCTGAGACAAAGGAGTCTGGACTCATCGGTGGTGATGAGAGTGCCTGAAGGTTTTTGAGCAGGAGAGGGACAGGATAAAAATAATCATTCTGGAGAATCTGTCTGACCAGACTAGACGGGGAAGAAACTGCAGGCAGGAGGGCCAAGTAGGAAGCTATAAAATATTCAAAACATGGGTGCTGAGACCTAGATTAGCAGACAATGCAAAGGACAAAGAGCTAGCTATACGAGAGGTTGCAAAGGAAGCTGGCAAGACCTGCGTTTGGGAAGGAAGGATATGGGGAGGAGCCGGCCACTATGACTCAGGTTTTGAGCTCGGGTGGGTGAGAGAATGCTGGTGCCATGGGCAGAACAAAATGGAAACTGGGAGGGGAAGACAAGCTTGATTTCATGCATGTTTAGTTTGAGATGACGACAGGACATCCAAATGGAAACATCTAGTAGGCAATGGAAACCCAGAGGTCAAGTCCAGCAGCAAGGTCAGAGAAGGGTGTGGAATCCAGGGGACAGAGGGGAATCACCTGCCAGGAGCTGACATTTGAGCCCATGACCATGGACGAGTTCTCTGAGAGAGGAAAGGGAGACAGGGAGAGGGTGCAAAGATAGGACCAAAGATGGCACTTGGGAAAATTCTCTCTAGAAGAAGGTGGAAGAAGGCCAGCAAAGAAGAGGGGAGAGTGTCAGAGTGGCAGGAGAGTCGACGTAGTGTTCGGGAGGCTCCCGAGAGCTTCACAAGTGGTAGTGGCTGGTGTGATGGTGCCGAGACGCCAAGGAAGATCTCATTAGGAGGAGGTGGAAAGGTACAGGATGGCTCACCCTAATTCGGTCCCCACATTTCCTGCTTCCCTCTGTCCTTGTTTTGTAATTCTCGCTGGCATCTCAGCTGTCGTAGTATCTACCATGCCACACCCATCAAAGAGGGGCACACTGATTCATTCTTTATTGACTCAGGTGTGGCAGCACTTATCCACCCTCAAACTCTGACAAACTCACTAATAGCGTGAGGGCTTAAGGAGCTAATTTACCAAGAAACTTGAGTATGCAGGGAAAGGAAGACATTTCTGAATTAGACAATTCTAGAAGTAGATGGAAGTCACAGCAATGCCAGCTTGAGCAAATTTGGGTTAACACCACCTCCAGGACTTAGGGGATCCTCAACATGATTGCTAGTTTTCTCGGCAGGTAGGTCTCCAGTCCATCCACCTGAGTCCTAATCTAGAAAACAACTTTGTGCCACTCAGCACAGGCAAATCAGAGCCCTGGTCCCTAAGCTTCAGGAGCTTACTGCAGTGCGCGGGAGAGGCAGAAAAGACGTATCGGAGAATTTTAAACACTGCCACAAGACGGGTGTAAAACGGACTCAGGGAACTCAGACTTCCTGAAAACGGCCCTTTAGCTCAGCATTTAAGGATGAGTAGCGGCTTCCACAAGGTGGACAAGGTCCTTGGTAATTCTTGAGTCCTACTTCAGTCCTTTGTCTCTTGAAGGAAGAGGCATTTCCTAGAGACCTCCTATGGGGTGGAAGCCTCCCTCACTTCACCAAGAGGTTCCAATGGCTCCTGTCCTGCAAGTCCCACCTGGATTGCATGCTGTTCTCTCCTTGCAGCTCTCCTCCTCTGCATCCTGTGATAACCTGGTTATATTTTATTATAGCATGTCACATTGCTGCAACAATACCTTTCATTGTCTCCACTGCTGGAGGGTATTTTATCCTTGTCACCAGTGTAACTAGCACGGGGATTGCTACATAGTAAGCACTCAAAGCTGAAAGAACCTTCCCACTTCACTCACACCTACTGTTTGATTGGTTGGTCCTGTCCAGCCTGTGAGAACCATTTATGTACCAGTTATGAAGGTCAGGCCTAAACTCCGGTGAAATCTGATCTCCATCTAAGTCACTTCTGGGGGTTGTGTGGCCTTGATGGCAGGAGCCATCTTTTCCTAGAGCCTTCTCGTCAAGGAAGGCCTCAAGGCTGTCTGTCAACTTCAGAAGCAGGATCCTGTTCCATTCCTATTTTGAAGCCTGTGCTGCCACTGGGCCAGCCTGCTGAGCATTTATCTGAGGTCCTCTCACATGAGAGTGGAGACAGTCATCCTATCCAGAGTGTGGAGGAGAATCCAGCCAACTTTTCTACATGCTCTCAAGAGCACGGCCGCCCAGGATCCTACATTACCTCCCACAATACTGGCGTGTAAACTGGTACAATCCCAAAGACACCAATTTGGCATTATTTACCAAAATTACAAATGCACATATCCCTTTCAGTTCCTATGTAGAAATGTATCCTACAGATACTCTTGTATGTATAAAATAACATTATAGCACTGTTTGTAATAGCAAAGACTATAAATAGCCTAAATGTCTCTCAGTAAGGCAACCAGAATGTAAGTTGTAGTAAATGATGGATGCTGTGCTGTGAAAAAGTTTGAGGAAGCTCTTTATGTATTGGTGCAGAATGGGATGACCTGTGAAATATACAGTTAAGTGTAAAAAAGGATTCACAGAACACTGTGCACACTCTGCTATAACTTAGGTTAAAAGGTATGTATTCACTTGTTTCATGCATACAATATCTCTGAAAAGACACCCACGAACTTGATACCACCAGTTGCCTTTGAGAGGAAGGTAACTTGGTGGCTTGGAAATAGGAATGAGGGGAAATTTTTCATTGAATAAGACTTTTGAACTTTGAACTATGTAACTATATTACCTATTTAATCAATCAATGAGAAAAAAACTCTCATCCATGTTGATGCACTTATTTAACAAGTATTAAAAATAATAGAAACAATACCACTAGGGTATTGGATTATTGTATCATGCATTGCAATGGCTTTGTGCATATCCCTGCACTCATGATGCTGCACTCTTTTTACTATATTCCTCTGGGAGAAAAGGGTCTTCTACCTGTCTGTATGGTGGAGTCCTGGCAGTGGGAAAGTCCAGGACTCACTCCCTCTAGAAGGCCCATCTCCTCTTTTACTAGACCTCTGCCAGGCCCCTGGCACTGCCCTACACTGGGACAAGAGTCAACTTGTCACAGGGACAGGTTTCACAAGAGTGCAAACATGATGAGTCCAGTATAAAAGTCCAACCAGTTCATTCATTTATTCATCTAACAAATGCAGATGGGGCATCTGTTACTGTGAGTAGTATGTGGAATATATGGCTTGGGTCGCAAACCTTAAAGTTTTTCCAGTCTACCCTTAAATACATGAAAAGTTGCACAACTTCACTCCAAATAAGACTGGCAAATGCTAAAACATTTGGACAGTACACTCTGTTGGCAAGGCTTGGGGGAAACATGCAGGAGTACAGAATGGCACAGCCTCTATGGAGAGGAATTGGTGACACTGATAAGATGACAGCATTTACTTTTGACCCAGCAATCCCACTGCTAGGAATTTACCCTGAAAATTTACTTCCACAAACATAAAACAACACATGCATAAGTGTATTCACTGTGGCATTATTTCTAAAAGCAGAATATTGGAAACACCCTAAATTCTTGTCCACGGATTAAATAAACCCGCCCAAGGGAATACTGTGTAGCCATTTTTAAAAATGAGGAAGATTTCCATTAGCTGATATGGAGTGATTACCAGGACAAATTGTTAAGTATGTAGTATACTACCTTTGTGTAAGAAAGAAGGGGAAATGAGATATATATTCGAAAAAGGGAACACTGGGAAGAATAAACTAGAAACGAATAAAACGGTTACTGTTGGGGGTAGGTAAGAACGGAGTGGATGAGACAGGATAGGAAGGATATTTCTCTAAGTATATTTTCTTATATAGTTTCAGCTCTTGAACCACATAAACATTTTACATATTCAAAAATATATCGAAAGAGATTTTCAAAAATCCTAAAATTGAATATAAACGGTAACAAATCAACCCAACTGTATGTCAAGTTAATAATATAACCTCACAGAAAAAGAATATAAGGATTCAAGTAACTTTTGAACACAGTTCATGGACTTCGTAAGAACAAAAGAACCACACACACAAAAAAACTTGAACTTTACTTAGTAGGTTTGTTGTTGATAATGGTATTGGTGTACTAATTCTAAAACTGTTTTGCTGTTTTTGTATTAAAAATAGAAAATAATGAATAAACATATAAATGTTGGGAACCAGAGATTGCACTGTGAAAAAAGGGAGATAAAATATGGAATGGGGGGGAAATCCCTGGCGGTCCAGTGGTTAGGACCCCACGCTTCCACTGCAGGGGACACGGGTTCGATCCCTGGTCGGGGAACTAAGATCCCACAAGCCGCGAGGAGGGGCCAAAAAAAAAACGAATGGGGGAAGGTGAGGAAGAGTCCTGAAGTGCTGGATTTGAATTAGAGGTATCAGTATGCTGATTTCTTTTTAAATTAACTTTTTGAAGTATCATTTATCTACAATAAAACTACAGATCTTATTTTATTTATTTATTCTGGCCATGCCACCAAAATAATAGTTATACACCAGTGTAACTACCAACCCAATTAAGATCTAGAACATTTCCATCAGCCCAGAAAGTTCCCTCACTCTCCTTTGCATCCAATCTCTCCCTCCTCTCCCATCCTAGGCAATTTGATTCCTATAATCAAAGATTTGTTTTGCCTGTTCTAGAACTCATACAAATGCCACCATTCAGCACATCTGACTTATTTCACTCAGTACAGTGTCTATGAGATCCATTCATGTTGTATATCAGCACTTCACTCATCTTTGTTGCTGAGTAATATTCCATTGTATGAATATACTAAAATGTAGTTATCCATTTATCAATGGATGAACATTTGGGTTATTTCTAGTTTTGGACTCTAATGAATCAAGCTGTTATGAATATTTAGGTACAAGTCTTTGTGTAGGCATTTAGTTTCATTTCTCTTGTGTAGATGCCAGGGAGTCGAATTGCTGGAAGGTGTAACATAATATACATTCAATTTTACAAGAAACTGCTAATATGTTTTCCAAACTGGTTCTACTTTTTCTTTTTTTTGATTATTTAAAGATCTTTTTATTGAGGATTGACAACTATGCTATCATCAAAGTGGTTCTACCCTTTTACATTCCCATCAGCAATGCATGAAAGTTTTTGTTGCCCCATATCCTACCAGCACTTGTTATTGTTAGTCTTTTGAATTCTAACCATTTAATGAGTGTAAAGTGGTACGTCATTGTGGGGTTTTTTTTTCCACATCTTTATTGGAGTATAAATGCTTTACAATATTGTGTTAGTTTCTGCTGTACAACAAAGTGAATCAGCTATATGTATACATATATCCCTATATCCCCTCTCTCTTGAGCCTCCCTCCCACCCTCCCAATCCCATTCCTCTAGGTCATCACAAAGCACCGAGCTGATCTCCCTGGTGCTATGCAGCAGCTTCCCACTAGCCATCCATTGTGGTTTTAATTTGCATTTTCCTAATGTTGAGCATCTTTCATGGATTTGCCATTTGTATATTTCCTTTGGTGAAGTGTCTTTTCAAATATTTTGTCCATTTTAACATCAGGTTATTTGGCTTCTTATTATTGAGTGGTAAAAGTTGTTTATATATTCTGGATACATGACTTTTGTTAAATATATGTATTGTGAATATTTTCTCCCAGTTTGTAGCTTGCTTTTTCATTTTCTTAATAGCGTCGTTTGAAGAACCAAAGTTTTTAATTTGATGAAATTTGATTTATCAATTTTTTCTTTTATGATTAGTGCTTTTTATATCCTAAGAAATATTTACTTACCCCAAAGTAATAAATATCTTCTCCTATGCTTTTTTCTAGATGTTTTATTGTTTTAGTTTTTACTTTAGGTCTAAGATCTATTTTGAATTAATTTTCACCCTTTTGCCCCTGATAATTGGTAATTTGTATCTTCCTTCTTTTTTTCCTTAATCAGTCTTACTAGGGGTTTATCAATTTATTAATATTTTCAAAGAACCAACTTTTGGCTTTGCTAACTTTCTCTGTTCTTTGTATATTTTCTATACAAAAGCATTAGTGAAGAGAATTAATTTCTGCTCTTCACTATCTCTCCCTTCCTTTGGGTTTAACTTGGTCTTTTACTAATTTATTTTTGAGATAGTATTCACATAACATAAAATCCACCACTTAAAAGTGTACAATTCAATGGTTTTTAGTATATTCACTATGTTGTGCAATCACTGCCACCATCTAATTCCAGAACTTTCCCATTACTCTATTATCAGTCAGTCCCAGTTCTCCCCACCAACCACTAGTCTACTTTCTGTCTCCATGGATTTGCCTATTCTGAATATTTCATGTAAATGGAATCACACAATATGTGGACTTTTGTGTCTGGCTTCTTTCATTTAGCATAAGGTTTTCAAGAATCATACATGCTGTAATTACTTCATTCCTTTTTATGGCTGAATAGTATTCCATTGTGTGGATATATCATTTCTTGTTTATCCATTCATTAGTTGGTGGACATTTGAGTTGTTTCTACTTTTCGGCTATATGACTAATGTTGCTATGAACATCCATGTACAACTTTTTATATGAACATATGTGGGGTATATATTTAGGAGTAGGATTGATGGATCATATGGTAATTCTGTTTAACTTTTTGAGACACCACCAAACTTTTTCTGGCGCTTTTTAAAAAAAATTTATCTATTTTGGCTCCGTTGGGTCTTCGTTGCTGCATGTGAACTTTCTCTAGTTGTGGCGAGCAGGGGCTACTCTTCATTGCAGTGTGCGGGCTTCTCATTGCAGTGGCTGCTTTTGTTGTGGAGCACGGGCTCTAGGCGCGCAGACTTCAGTAGTTGTGGCTCGCAGGCTGTAGAGCACAGGCTCAGTAGTTGTGGCGCACGGGCTTAGCTGCTCCTCAGCATGTGGGAACTTCCTGGACCAGGGCTCGAACCCATGTCCCCTGCTTTAGTAGGTGGATTCTTAACCACTGTACCACCAGGGAAGTCCCTTTTTCTGGCTTCTTAAGGTAGAAATGTAGAATATTGATTTTAAACCTTTGTCCTTTTTTTTCTGATATAGGCATTTAAAGTTATATTTTCCTCTAAGTACTTTTTAAAATTTTTATTTATTTATTTTTGGCTGTGTTGGGTCTTTGTTGCTGTGCGCGGGCTTTCTCTAGCTGCGGAGAGCAGGGGCTACTCTTCGTTGCGGTGTGCGGGCTTCTCATTGCGTTGTCTTCTCTTGTTGCGGAGCATGGGCTCTAGGCACGCGGGCTTCAGTAGTTGTGGCACAGGGGCTCTAGAGCGCAGGCTCAGTAGTTGTGGCGCACGGGCTTAGCTGCTCCATGGCATGTGGGATCTTCCCAGACCAGGGCTCGAACTCGTGTCCCCTGCATTGGCAGGTGGATTCTTTTTTTTTTTTTTTGCGGTATGTGGGCCTCTCACTGTTGTGGCCTCTTCCGTTGCAGAGCACAGGCTCCGGATGCACAGGCTCAGTGACCATGGCTCACGGGCCCAGCCGCTCCGCGGCATGTGGGATCTTCCCAGACTGGGGCACGAACCCGTGTCCCCTGCATTGGCAGGCAGACTCTCAACCACTGCGCCACCAGGGAAGCCCGGCAGGCAGATTCTTAACCTCTGTGCCACCAGGGAAGTCCCTCTCTAAGTACTTCTTTAGCTGCACTACACAAATTTTGATATTCTGTGCTTTCATTGTTGTTCAGCTTAAAATATATTTTCTAATTTAATTTGTTTTC
The DNA here is from genome assembly GCF_964270905.1 of Leucopleurus acutus. NCBI lineage: Eukaryota > Metazoa > Chordata > Mammalia > Artiodactyla > Delphinidae > Leucopleurus > Leucopleurus acutus. Next base: position 104,187,741 of record NC_139151.1, on the reverse strand, counting down.
TTCTTTGACTCATTAGTTATATAGAAATACATTCTTTAATTTCTAACCATCTGTGGATTTTCCAGATATATATTTTTTCTAATTTAATTCCATTGTGATTAGAGAGCATATTCTATGAGATTTTAATCCTTTGAAATTTATTGAGATTTATCTTATGGCCCAGGATATAATCTAGCTTAGTGAATATTACATGTGTACTTGAAAAAAAAAGAGTTCTGCAATTATGGGGTGGAGTTTTTTAATGTCAATTATATCAAGTTGGTTGATTGTATTCTTCTGATTTTCTAAATCTTATCGCTTTTTTGCCTAGATGTTCTACCAATTATCAGTAGAGGAGTTTTCAAATCTCTGACTGTAAGTGTGCATTTGTCTGTTTTTTCCCTTTAGTTCTGTCAGCTTTTTATTGTATTTTATTTATTTTTTATACAGCAGGTTCTTATTAGTCATCCATTTTATACACATCAGTGTATACATGTCAATCCCAATCTCCAAATTCATCCCACCATCCCCCACCCCCTGCCGCTTTCCCCCCTTGGTGTCCATACGTTTGTTCTCTACACCTGTGTCTCTATTTCTGCCCTGCAAACTGGTTCATCTGTACCATTTTCTAGGTTCCACATATATGCGTTAATATACGATATTTGTTTTTCTCTTTCTGACTTATCTCACTCTGTATGACAGTCTCTAGATCTACCCACGTCTCTACAAATGACCCAATTTCGTTCCTTTTTATGGCTGAGTAATACTCCATTGTATGTATGTACCACATCTTCTTTATCCATTCATCTGTCGATGGGCATTTAGGTTGCTTCCATGACCTGGCTATTGTAAACAGTGCTGCAATGAACATTGGGGCGTATGTGTCTTTTTGAATTATGGTTTTCTTTGGGTATATGCCCAGTAGTGGGATTGCTGGGTCATATGGTAATTCTATTTTTAGTTTTTTAAGGAACCTCCATACTGTTCTCCATAGTGGCTGTATCAATTTACATTCCCACCAACAATGCAAGAGGGTTCCCTTTTCTCCACACCCTCTCCAGCATTTGTTGTTTGTAGATTTTCTGATGATGTTCATTCTAATCTGTGTGAGGTGATACCTCATTGTAGTTTTGATTTGCATTTCTCTAATAATTAATGATGTTGAGCAGCTTTTCATGTGCTTCTTGGCCATCTGTATGTCTTCTTTGGAGAAATGTCTATTTAGGTCTTCTGCCCATTTTTTTTTTTTAGTAAATTTATTTATTTTATTTATTTATTATTTTTGGCTGCATTGGGTCTTCATTGCTGCGTGAGGGCTTTCTCTAGTTGTGGTGAGCGGGGGCTACTCTTTGTTGCGGTGCACAGGCTTCTCATTGCGGTGGCTTCTCTTGTTGTGGAGCACGGGCTCTAGGCACGCGGGCTTCAGTAGTTGTGGCATGCAGACTTGGTAGTTGTGGCACACGGGCTTAGTTGCTCCACAGCATGAGGGATCTTCCTGGACCAGGGCTTGAACCCATGTCCCCTGCATTGGCAGGTGGATTCCTAACCACGGCACCACCCAGAAGCCCTTCTGCCCAGTTTTTGATTGGATTGTTTATTTTCTTAATATTGAGCTGCATGAGCTGTTTATATATTTTGGAGATTAATTCTTTGTCCGTTGATCCGTTTGCAAATATTTTCTCCCATTCTGACCGTTGTCTTTTCGTCTTGTTTGTGGTTTCCTTTGCTTTGCAAACGCTTTGAAGTTTCATTAGGTCTCATTTGTTTATTTTTGTTTTTATTTCCTTTTCTCTAGGAGGTGGATCTAAAAAGATCTTGCTGTGATTTATGTCAAGGAGTGTTCTTCCTATGTTTTCCTCTAAGTGTTTTATAGTGTCTGGTTTTACATTTAGGTCTCTAATCCATTTTGAGTTTATTTTTGTGTATGATGTTAGGGAGTGTTCTAATTTCGTTCTTTTACATGTAGCTGTCCAGTTTTCCCAGCACCACTTATTGAAGAGACTGTCTTTTCTCCATTGTATATCCTTGCCTCCTTTGTCATAGATTAGTTGACCATAGGTGCATGGGTTTATCTCTGGGCTTTCTATCCTGTTCCATTGATCTATATTTCTGTTTTTGTGCCAGTACCATATTGTCTTGGTTACTGTACTTCGTAGTATAGTCTGAAGTCAGGGAGTCTGATTCCTTCAGCTCCTTTTTTTTCCCTCAAGACTGCTTTGGCTATTCGGGGTCTTTTGTGTCTCCATACAAATTTTAAGATTTTTTGTTCTAGCTCTGTAAAAAATGCCACTGGTAATTTGATAGGGGTTGCACTGAATCTGTAGATTGCTTTGGGTAGTATAGTCATTTTCACAATATTGATTCTTCCAATCCAAGAACATGGTATATCTCTCCATCTGTTTGTGTCATCTTCGATTTCTTTCATCAGTGTCTTATAGTTTTCTGAGTACAGGTCTTTTGCCTCCTTAGGTAGGTTTATTCCTAGGTATTTTATTCTTTTTGTTGCAAGGGTGAATGGGATTGTTTCCTTAATTTCTTTTTCCGATCTTTCGTTGTTAGTGTATAGGAATGATAGAGATTTCTATGCATTAATTTTGTATCCTGCAACTTTACCAAATTCATTGATTAGGTCTAGTAGTTTTCTGGTGGCATCTTTAGGATTCTCTAGGTATAGTATCATGTCATCTGCAAACGGTGACAGTTTTACTTCTTCTTTTCCAATTTGTATTCCTTTTATTTCTTTTTCTTTTCTGATTGCTGTGGCTAGGACTTCCAAAACCAAGTTGAATAATAGTGGCGAGAGGGGACATCCTTGCCCTGTTCCTAATCTTAGAGGAAATGCTTTCAGTTTTTCACCATTGAGAATGATGTTTGCTGTGGGTTTGTCACATATGGCCTTTATTATGTTGAGGTAGGTTCCCTCTATGCTCACTCTCTGGAGAGATTTTTATCATAAATGGGTGTTGAATTTTGTCAAAAGCTTTCTCTGCATCTATGGAGATGATGGTATGGTTTTTATTCTTCAGTTTGTTAATATGGTGTATCACACTGATTGATTTGCATATATTGAAGAATCCTTGCATCCCTGGGATAAATCCCACTTGATTGTGGTGTATGATCCTTTTAATGTGTTGTTGGATTCTGTTTGCTAGTATTTTGTTGAGGATTTTTGCATCTATATTCATCAGTGATATTGGTCTGTAATTTTCTTTTTTTGTACTACCTTTGTCTTGTTTTGGTATCAGGGTGATGGTGGCTTCATAGAATGAGTTTGGAGTGTTCCTTCCTCTGCAATTTTTTGGAAGAGTTTGAGAAGGATGGGTGTTAGCTCTTCTCTAAGTGTTTGATAGAATTCACCTGTGAAGCCATCTGGTCCTGGACTTTTGTTTGTTGGAAGATTTTTAATCACAGTTTCAATTTCATTACTTGTGATTGGTCTGTTCATATTTTCTATTTCTTCCTGGTTCAGTCTTGGAAGGTTATACATTTCTAAGAATTTGTCCATTTCTTCCAGGTTGTCCATTTTATTGGCATAGAGTTGCTTGTAGTAGTCTCTTAGGATGCTTTGTATTTCTGTGGTGTCCATTGTAACTTCTCCTTTTCCATTTCTAATTTTATTGATTTGAGCCCTCTCCCTCTTCTTCTTGATGAGTCTGGCTAAAGGTTTATCAATTTTGTTTATCTTCTCAAAGAACCATCTTTTAGTTTCATTGATCTTTGCTATTGTTTTCTTTGTTTCTATTTCATTTATTTCTGCTCTGATCTTTATGATTTCTTTCCTTCTACTAACTTTGGGGGTTTTTTTGTTCTTCTTTCTCTGGTTCCTTTAGGTGTAATGTTAGATTGTTTATTTGAGATTTTTCTTGTTTCTTGAGGTAGGCTTGTATTGCTATAAACTTCCTTCTTAGAACTGCTTTTGCTGCATCCCATAGGTTTTGGATCATCATGTTTTTGTTGTCATTTGTCTCTAGGTTGTTTTTTTTTTTTTTTCTAGGTATTTTTTGATTTCCTCTTTGATTTCTTCAGTGATCTCTTGGTTATTTAGTAACGTATTGTTTAGCCTCCATGTGTTTATGTTTTTTACGTTTTTTTCCCCTGTAATTGATTTCTAATCTCATGGTGTTGTGGTTGGAAAAGATGCTTGATATGATTTCAATTTTCTTAAATTTACTGAGGCTTGATTTGTGACCCAGGATGTGATCTATCCTGGAGAATGTTCTGTGTGCACTTGAGAAGAAAGTGTAATCTTCTGTTTTTGGGTGGAATGTCTTATAAATAGCAATTAAATCTATCTGGTCTATTGTGTCATTTAAAGCTTGTGTTTCCTTATTAATTTTCTGCCTGGATGATCTGTCCATTGGTGTAAGTGAGGTGTTGAAGTCCCCCAGTATTATTGTGTTACTGTCGATTTCCTCTTTTATAGCTGTTAGCAGTTGCCTTATGTATTGAGGTGTTCCTATGTTGGGTGCATATATATTTATAATGTTATATCTTCTTCTTGGATTGATCCCTTGTTCATTATGTAGTGTCCTTCCTTGTCTCTTGTAACATTCTTTATTTTAAAGTCTATTTTATCTGATATGAGTATTGTTACTCCAGCTTTCTTTTGATTACCTTTTGCACAGAATATCTTTTTCCATCCCCTCACTTTCAGTCTGTATGTGTCTCTAGGTCTGAAGTGGGTCTCTGGTAGACAGCATATACATGGGTCTTGTTTTTGTATCCATTCAGCGAGACTGTGTCTTTTGGTTGGAGTATTTAATCCATTCACGTTTAAGGAAATTATCAATATATATGTTCCTATTACCTTTATCTTAATTGTTATGGGTTTGTTTTTGTAGGTCTTTTTCTTCTTCTTCTTCTTCTTTTTTTTTTGTGCGGTACGCGGGCCTCTCACTGTTGTGGCCTCTCTCCCATTGTGGAGCACAGGCTCTGGACACGCAGGCTTAGCGGCCATGGTTCATGGGCCCAGACACTCTGCAGCATGTGGGATACTCCCAGACGAGGGCACGAACCCATGTCCCCTGCATTGGCAGGTGGACTCTCAACCACTGCACCATCAGGGAAGCCCTGATTGTCTGTAAAGCTTTTGATTTCTCCATCGAATCTGAATGAGATCCTTGCTGGGTAGAGTAATCTTGGTTGTGGTTTCTTCCCTTTCATCACTTTAATTATATCATGCCACTCCCTTCTGGCTTGTAGAGTTTCTGCTGAGAATCAGCTGTTAACCTTATGGGAGTTCCCTTGTATGTTATTTGTCATTTTTCCCTTGTTGCTTTCAATAATTTTTCTTTGTCTTTAATTTTTGTCAGTTTGATTACTATGTGTCTCAGCATGTTTCTCCTTGGGTTTATCCTGCCTGGGACTCTCTGCGCTTCCTGGACTTGGGTGGCTATTTCCTTTCCCACGTTCGGGAAATTTTCGACTATAATCTCTTCAAATATTTTCTCGGGTGCTTTCTGTCTCTCTTCTCCTTCTGGGACCCCTATAATGTGAATGTTGTTGCATTTAATGTTGTCCCAGAGGTCTCTTAGGCTGTCTTCATTCTTTTCATTCTTTTTTCTTTATTCTGTTCCACAGCAGTGAATTCCACCATTCTGTCTTCCAGGTCACTTATCCATTCTTCTGCCTCAGTTATTCTGCTATTGATTCCTTCTAGTGTATTTTTCATTTCATCTCAGTTATTGTATTGTTCATCTCTGTTTGTTTGTTCTTTGATTCTTCAGGTGTTTGTTCTTTAATTCTTCTAGGTCTTTGTTAAACATTTCTTGCATCTTCTCAATCTTTGCCTCCATTTTATTTCCGAGGTCCTGGATCATCTTCACTATCATTATTCTGAATTCTTTTTCTGGGAGGTTGCCTATCTCCACTTCATTTAGTTGTTTTTCTGGGGTTTTATCTTGTTCCTTCATCTGGTACAAAGTCCCCTGCCTTTTCATTTTGTCTGTCTTTCTGTGAATGTGGTTTTCCTTCCACAGGCTGCAGAATTGTAGTTCTTCTTGCTTCTGCTGTCTGCCCTCTGGTGGATGAGGCTATCGAGGAGGTTTGTCAGTTCTGTCAGCTTTTATTTCATTTTCTGTAGCTCTGTTATTGGGTGCATATACATTTAGGATTATATCTTCCTTCCTCAATCGACCCTTTTTTGATTATGAAATGTCTCTCTTTTTCTCTGCTAATTCTCCTTGTCGTGACATTTCTTTGTCCAATATTAATATAGCCATACCAGCTTTCTATGTGCATAGAATATCTTTTTTCATCCTTTTACATTGTGTCTATATGTTAAAATTATACCTCTTTTAGATATATACAGGTTGAACAACACAGGTTTGAACTGCAGGTCCATTTATACACGGATTTTTTTTCAATAAATATGTACTACAGTACTAAACGATCATCGGTTGGTTGAATCTGTTGATGCAGAACTGCGGATAGAGAGGGCCAGCTGTAAAGTTATACTCACATTTTCCACTGCAGGGAGGGTTGGTGCCCCTTACCCCTGCATTGTCCAAGGGTCAACTACAGTTGGGTTTTGACTTTTTATTCTGACCAGCTCTGTTTTTTAATTGGAGCATTTCTATTTAATGGAATTATTAATACAGTTGGGTTTAAGTCTGTGTTAGTTTACAAGGGCTGTCATAACAAAGTACCATGGACTGGGTGGCTTAAACAACAGAAATTTATTTACTCATAGTTCTGGAAGCAAGAAGTCTGAGATTACGGTGTTGGCAGGGTTGGTTCCTTCTGAGGGCTATGAGGAAAGGATCTATTCCAGGCCTCAATCTTTGGCTTGCAGACAACCATCTTCTCCCTGTGCCTTCACATCATTTTCTCTCTGTACACGTCTGTGTCCCAATTTCCTCTTCTTATAAGGACACCAGTCATATTGGATTAGGGTCTACCCTAATGACCTCATTTTAACATAATACTTCTGTAAAGACTCTATCTCCTTGGAAAAGTAGGATATAATAACCAAGGACAGGGTTTATTAAAATAAAGATGTAATTAGTATTAAAAAAATTGTTATAACAGCAGAGATTGGCACAACATTGTAAATCAACTATACTTCAATAAAAAGAAAATAAAATCAGAAAAAAGATTATATATCTATCTATATGTATATGTATCTGTATATCTGTATGAAATAAAGGAGCTTATCTTTAATGAAGCTAAAAAAACAACAACAACAAAGATTCTATCTCCAAAAAAATAAAATAAAATAAATTTTTAAAGACAAAAAAAACAAGATCTGTCTCCAAATAAGTCACATTCAGAGGTGCAGGATTTCAATATATGCTTTGGTGGGGGACACAATTCAACCCATAACAAAGTCTATCATCTTGCTATTTGTTTTCTATTTGCCCCATATGTTCTTTATTATTATATTTTTTAAATTAATTTATTTATTTACTTTTGGCTGCGTTGGTTCTTTGTTGCTGCACGTGGGCTTTCTCTAGTTGCCGCAAGTGGGGGCTACTCTTTGTTGCGGTGCGTGGGCTTCTCATTGCAGTGGCTTCTCTCGTTGCGGAGCACAGGCTCTAGGCGCGTGGGCTTCAGTAGTTGTGGCACGTGGGCTCAGTAGTTGTGGCTCGTGGGCTGTAGAGCATAGGCTCAGTAGTTGTGGAGCATGGGCTTAGTTGCTCCACGGCATGTGGGATCTTCCCAGACCAGGGATCGAATCCATGTGCCCTGCGTTGGCAGGTGGATTCTTTTTTTTTTTTTTTTTTTGGCAGGTGGATTCTTAACCACTGTGCCACCAGGGAAGGTCTGCCTTATATGTTCTTTTGTTCCTCAGTTCTTTTCCGGACTTCTTTTGAGGAACTGAATATATTTATATTAATATTATAAATGTAATAGTATTAATTATTAATATAGATATAATTGTCACACATTATAATTCAATATTTAATATAATTAATATTATACTTTGTTTCATCTCTTTGCATTTTAGCTATATCTTTTTATTATTTTTAATGCTCTAGAAATTATAAATATGTATCACTAATTTCTCACAGTGTAATTGAACTCCACATTTCACAAAAGAAGAAACTATAATATAATCTACTCTCCCATATTTTGTACTATTATCATATATTTTATTCCTACGTATGTCATAAACTGCATCTTACAATTATATTACTTTCGCTGTAAACAGTCATTTGTCTTTTATGGAAATTAAGAGAAGAAAAAAGCCATGCTTTTATAATTACCCAGAATTATCAATTCTGTGGCTCTTCCTTCCTATAGATCCAAGTTTCCAAATTTCCTTTCAGCCTAAATAACTTCATTTAGCATTTCTCACAGTGCAAGTCTGCTGGCAATAAATTCTCTTATCTTTCATTTTTCTGAAAAAGTCTTTATTTCTCTTTCATTTTGAAGGATATTTTCATTGGCTATAGAATTCTGGACTGAAACTCTCCCTTTGTCAGCAAGTTAAAGGTGTGATTCCATTATCTTCTATCCCCCTTTTCTTCCTATCATTGTACCCCTATATGTAAGGTGTCTTACTGGTTCAGCATCAACACTAATGAGATAAAGCAATATTAAATGATTGAAACAACGCAAGAGAGAGCATGTCCCTTATGTAGTATTCTTGCAAAAAGGTTTAACCTGAATCTAATTGTGAGGAAACATTCAAAGAAATTCCAACTGAGATATTTTACCAGAAAACTAGCTTGGATTCTTCAAAAGTATCAATGTCATGAAAAACAAAAAGGCAAGAGGACTAGTCTAGATTTTAGGGATATGTAGAGAAATGTAATTATGGTCTAATTAGTCTAGATAATAATACTGCACTGTGAAATTTCTTGGTCGCCATGGAAAATAGTTTGCCAGTTCCTCATAAAGTTAAACATAGACTTAGCATATGACCAAGCAATTCCACTTCTAGGTATATACCTGAAAGAATTGAAAGCAGGGACTCAAACAGATACTTGCACACCCGTGCTCCTAGAAGCATTGTTCACAACAGCCAAAAGGTGGAAACAACCCAAGTTCCATCAACAGATGAGTAGCTAAACAAAATGTGATATATACATACAACAGAATATTATTCAACCTTTAAAAGGAATGAAATTCTGACAATGCTACAACATGTGTGAACCTTGAAGACATTATGCTAAGTGAAATAAGCCAGACACAAAAGGACAAATATTGCATGATTCCACTTACATGAACTACCTAGAACAGGCAACTTCATAGAGACAGAAAGTAGAACAGAGGTTACCAGGGGACGATGGGATGTTTACTGGATACGGTTTCTTTTCAGGATGATGAAAAAGTTCTGGAAGTGGATAGTGGTGATGGTTACATAACACTGTGAATGTACTTAATGCCATAGTTGTATACATGTTTTTTTTTAACATCTTTATTGGAGTATAATTGCTTTACAATGTTGTGTTAAGTTTCTGCTGTATAACAAAGTGAATCAGCTATATGCAATGCAACTGTATACTTAAAATGGTTAAAATAGTAAATTTCACGTTATGTATATTTTACCACAAATTTTTAAAAAGGATATTGTAGTTACGTGAGAAAATGTCCTCATTTTTAGGAGATATGGGCCAAAATATTTAGGGGTGAAGTGTCTTAATGCCTGCAACTTATTTTTAGTGGATCTAGGGAAAAAGAGAGAGAAAAGAGAAAGAAATGTGGCAAAAGGTTAACAACTGGTGAATCTAGATACATGTTCATTGTACTACTCTTTCAACTTTTCTGTAAGTCTGAAGATGTTCAAAATACAAAGAAAGTGCTCAATAAATATTTTAAAATGAGTAAATGAATGTGAGAGAGGACCCTTCCAGACAGAGAGAAAAGCAGGAGCAAAGGTTAAGAGGAAGAAAAAGTGCTTTCAAGAAACACTGAGTAATCTAGTTTGATTTGAGTCAAAGGTGCATGCTAGGACGTTCTGGGAGATAAAGCCAGAAAGGTAGGTAGGCTGTGTGCCAAACTGGGAAAGGTCCTGAGCTAAAGAACAGAGAGGCTGTACTGTTCCTGGCTAGCAACAGAGAGCACCACGGAAGGCAATAAACATGGCAGTAACAATTCTTCTGCAGGATTAATCTAGTCACGATGCCCTGGACAGACCAAAGGGCGTCACAGGTAGGAGGCTATTACAGTAGTCTAGGCATGGGAGCAGGGACTTGGGCTAGGTGGAGGAAGTGGGAATAAAAGGCAACTGTTTTATGAAGGACCTTCAGAATTTGATAACTGAGTCAACGTGGAAAGTGCGGGTTATCACCCTGAGGTTTACACCTGGGTGTCGGAGAACACAGGAAATTGCAAAGTCAGCAGGAGAGGCTAGTTTGCAGCTCAAGGCTCAAAGACATGAACTATAAGAAAAAGGAGTAGGTTTGGTTTTATCCCCGCCTTCCTGTCAAATGGATCCTCCACAGGCCCTCAGGCTGTCAGACAGAGTCCAATCAGAACCAGAATTCTCCACTGGACCCACCTCACCTGGCCCCACAACCCATGCCCGGGACCAGCAGGTCCTTAGGGCTGACTGGTACCCTGAGTCCTTCTCTGGTAGTGTCTCTTCAGCATCTCCCCTGAAGATCCCCAGCATCTTAGCCCTCACGTAGTTCGGTCTTCTTGCCCTAACTTCCCCTCTTTTCAGAGTCCTTTTTCCTCAGTAAGAGGAGAGGAATCAAGTATCTGCACCAGTCCTGCAGCATGCAGGCCAAGACCGGCTCTCCTAAGCAGTTCAGGTGTGGGTGGGCCAGGGGTGGAGGGAGAGACGGAAGAGATGACAGAGCGGGGCTGAGGGAGAGGCCAGCACAGGGTGGTACTGGGGGCAGCAGGGACCGCCTGCGGCATATCTGGCCGCAGGGAGACCCAGTAGGCCTTGCTCCATCCAGCCCCACCTGCCATACAGGACACTCAGCAGTACTGGGGTTGGCGCAGGGGGGTCTCTGCTTACCAGCTCAGTCATCCCACCAATCCTCAGATAATTCCATTTGTTGCCCCTAAACCACTTACTCTATCCCCATGGCACTCAGCCCTCCTCTCCCAGTTTCCCATTTCTGTGTAGAAAATAAAAGCTCGAGGTCGGCAGGAGTGTGGACATTCTGATGAAGCAGAGCTCAGCCTAGCACGGGAACATTTAGGACATGGAGACAATCAGACTGGGGACAGGGCTGGAGGAGGCATCTAGCTGAGCCACCAGTGAGGGTGGAAGCTGTGGAGAAAGTCAGAGGCCTTGGAGTCAGTCCACCAAACCAAGAGGTGAGCTGCACAGCAGAGCGCGGCCCGCAAAGGCAGGTGGCTGCTGTCCTGGGCACAGCTGCCCAGCTCCACGCCTTCTCAGGCCGCATGAAGATCAATTATGTGGGGTGCATATAATCAGCTCCTTCTCCTTGCCCCAGCCTCCAGGGAGGGGCAGCCTCCTTCACCCAACCTGTCTCCTGCCACCACGGTTATGTCCGGCCTGAGTCAGGCTGGCATGTGGGGTCTTGCGCTAGCCTGGGCTTGCTCTGGGTGACCCTCCCTGCCACACCTGCCTCCCCAGCTCTACCTCCCAGGCTCACTGATCTGCCATCAGGGGTGCCGGGGGCTGGGGGGTGGTGTCACGACCCAGGCCAGGGAATCCCACTGGGCAGCCTTTGCCAACTTGCCTCCCTACCCACTGGGAAAACAGCTTTTGTATTCTTGGTCCTCAAGCCCAGATACAGAATCCCCTAAAGTGTGCCAGCTCTCCAGGGCGTCTGCCTGGGAATGAGCAAACCTGGCAGAGGAAGGGGAGAAGTATCAGCTCTGGTGTGACCTGCTGCCATGGAAACAAGTCAGTGACTAGCAAGGGCGTGAGAGTGAGAGGCTCTGGTCAAATATGTCCAGCGACAGAAAAACTGGGCTGGAAAACTGAGGGAAATGGGCAGGGAAATCTGGCTGAAATGGGAAGGAAGGAAAGTCCTGGTTTAACTGCAGGTTAGCCTTACCGGGAGGCAGATGGCGCACCTTTAGTGACAGCCAAGGCAGTGGAAAGATTACTGGTCTAAGTGCCACCACTGGCTCTTTGACCTAAACCTAAAAATTCATATCTCTCAGAAGGGAAAGTTCAAGTCGCAACATAAGACTTTCCAGCTGTTGTAAATTGCAATGGATCACCACGCCCCTGAAGTAGGCTGATGTAGGCCTCCCCCACAGGCCCTGAGCTGTACCAGGTCTGGAGTAATTAAGGCTTCCCGGGGCACTTCGCTACACAGGAGTCCTGACACACCCGGCAGGCACTTACCTGCAGCCAGTGGAGTAGAAGCAAACTGGAGAGGCAGGACAGAGAAGAAGCGCAGGATTCCGGGGTGGGAGCACAGGCTGCCAGGAAGAGGGTGTAACAGCTCACCTTGGGTCACATCTCCAGGAAAAGGAGCAATTGTGGCCCCCAGAAGTCCTGCACCATCCCACATCTAGGGACAAAATAGACAGTCAGTTGTGTCCCATCCCTTCCTTCGTTGTACTCACTTAACCTCTCCCCAGCTTCCTTGTTCTGAGGATGACTGCACCCTCTGTGAGCAACAGAGGGTCCCAGAGGACGTCTAAACAGGACTTGGGAGGCTTTGCCCTGTCCTCAAGCCACTCTCCCTTCAATCTTCTCTGCTCTGCCTTCCTCAAGTAACAGCTCCGTCCCAGCTCCTAACACTCCCCAGGTCATGGGACAACTGCTCTGAGTGGTCCGCTTCAGCGCTAGCTCCTGGCACAAGTTCAGCCCTAGGCAGGCCTGTGGAAGGGCAGGGCCTCGAAGTCAGCCTGAAGATGGTGCTGCGAGCCAGCTTCATTCCCTTGCAGCAGCTGCAGGCCTCGGCAGTCTGTTGCTGTGGTGCACACAGTTTCCCACTCCCAGGTGGGTCACAGCTGGGAGAGAAATGTCTCGGTGGAAGAGTGGGCCATTGAAAAAGAAGAGCCAAGAACAGACACAAATGCCACAACAGCCAGAGGAGTGACCATCATCGGTGCTCAAGATTGCTTCATGCTCCTGTGCTGTACTTTCCTCCCCCTGCAGCTGTTCAGCTCAGTTCCAGACAAGGAGACTCACAAAACCCTCCTACCCATTCACGAGACCCTGTTCACTCTGCTCCCAGTTGGCTGGTCCTGCACCAAACATGCCAACGATATGGCCCTTGCCCCATAACCATCTGCCTCTTCACATTCTCCCCCTGGAAGAGTGGCTGTAAGAAGCATGTGAGCCTAATAAAAGGGCCTCAGGGTAATAGAGAGACCACATCTCGCTTCCCCTCTGCAGGAAACTCACAGCTCCCGTTCATTCACTATTACTTACTGTGTGCCATCCATGTGCCAAGCTGGGAATAAAAGCACTGACCAAAACCCAGTCCCTGTCTTCTAAGAGCTCAGTATCTACAGACATTTCTCCCCCATGTCTCAGGGCTGTGGGGAGGGTGCCCAGAATATCTTTTCCCTACTTCTTAGCATATCCACATTCTCCACATCCTTCAGAGCCCAGCACAAATGCTGTCTGCTCCTTGGCTCTCATCATATAGCCACTTCGCAGTGGTGTCTCCTGCCTCTGAATGTTCACAGCACAGTTACCTGCACCTCTCTCAAGACATGTCACTTTCTACTTATATGTGTTTTGTATGCATAGTTGATCTTCTCTACTAGACTCCATGTTTCTTGAGGGCAAATATCATCTTACACATCTTTGTATCCTTTGCAGCCTCCCCCCCAAAATACCACATGCATAAGAGGTGCTCAAATAATACTCATGGAATACGGCTTCCACATAAAGATGCCGGTTGGATGAGTGAAGTCTTGTTTGTGAAGCTATTGGGAGTTCTCAGATTTAAAAATAATACATTTTCATCACTAATTAAAAACTCCTTATTAGAATTTTCCCAATTAATACAAAGCTTGAACTCAATGTAGGTAACATAGGATTCTTATGTATCCCTTATAACTGTATATATATCCAGTCTTATGTAAATATTATAATTCAATAGTCAGCTGTTTCTGCACTATAACATGTAAGTGCTCACATCCTGTGTGTATCTTATGCAAGGGAAAGTATCTTCTGAGCTACGTGGTGTCCAGCTTTTCACTCTTCCTAATGCTGTGTGGTAGTGATATAACCCAGACTACAGCTGAACGGAAGAGATACCCTGGCCATGAGCACCCAGCCTTGGGTAAGCAGGCTCAGGTTTCCCCATCAGAATCAGCCTATAAAACCATCCTTCCTAGGAGGACAGATTTGCCCATCAACAGAGGAAGTGGGGCCTTCCCTGGTGGTCCAGTGGGTAAGACTCCGCGCTCCCAATGCAGGGGGCCCCGGTTCTATCCCTGGTCGGGGAACTAGATCCTGCCTGCATGTCACAACTAAGAAGTCCGCATGCCACAACTAAAGATGCTGCATGCCACAACTAAGACATGGTGCAGCCTAAATAAATAAATTAAATAGAGGACGAGACTCCAAAAGTTAAGAAAAGTTCTCACAGTGGCTAAGGGATGTTTTTGAAAATATCAGAACTGATGGCTGGGACTGGGATAGCGCTTATTACGGGCAGGCTAAAAACTTACTCCATTTAACCATCAAAAACCTGAGGTGGTTCTATCATTACCCCCAGCTTTGCAAATGAGGAAACTGAGGCTCAAGAGATGTAATCACTTTGCCCAAAGTCACATACCCAAGTGTCTCTGACTCTAGATCTTGAGCTGAGATTCTTGCTCAAACCATCCAGTTCCCTTTTTTCCTTTGTGCACTTGGTGTGCAATGAGGGACAACGACCCCATATCCCCTAGAAGAGACCTTAGGGATCATCTGCTTCAACCTCCTTACTTTACAGACAGGAAACGTGGGCTCAGAGAGATAAAGGGACATGTCCCTCAGGTCACACAGAGCCAGGGGCTTTTCTGCAACGGAGTCGCAAGGTGCACAAGAGTACCAGTCCAAACTCCATTTTACAGAGGAGGAAGTGAAGCCCAGAGCGCTGAGCGCAGGTCCCGGGTCCACCACAGGCAGAGCCGTATCCAACCCTGGGAGCGCTCGTTATCCTGCCCGGCGCTACCAGCACCTTCACCTGGGGCGCCAACCATCAACTCACCGGCCAGCGCCTCGGGAGTACTTGTCGGCGGCGCGCAGGCCCTCGGCCGGGAGTGACAAAACGCTGACGTGGAACGAGCGGGGCCGCGCAGGCCAGAGCCGGACATGGCCTCGCTAACCCGGGCCTCCCCTGGCCCCTTCGCCTCAGAAGGCCGAGGCCCCAGGAGGGCGCGAACGCCCGGACGCCGAGCAGAATTCGGAAGCGCTGGCCCCGGAGGGAGACAGGGTCGCCTGGCCTCCTCTCCTCAGGCTCCTACTTTGCCCCCTCAACAGTCTGTAGACCCGGTCCTGGCGCCGGGGCACCTGACGGGGAGCAACGGCTCGACCCTCCGCAGGGTCTAGCCACCTGGACCGAGGAGGGCTAGGTTGCCCTGGAAACGGAAAAAAAAAGCTCTTTGCGCCTGCGCGGACGCGCTAGGCACAATGGGAAATGTGGTTTCCGGGCTGTCATCTGGTGGCCAGAGGAACGGACGCAAGAGGGCGCTCCAGCGTCGCGGTCCGTTCAGAGACGCAGGGTTACCCGACCGCCCTGGGCCCTTTTTGGGCGCTGCCGGCGTAGGAGAGGCCGCCGGGGCCTGAAAGGTAGTTTCTCTTGAGGGGACGCCCTGGCTCGTGACTCGTCCCAGGCCGGGTCGAGCCGGCCCCGACGGAGGGAGAACGTTGTGGAGGTGGGAGCTGGCCCAGGAGGGACCGGCTGCCCGAGGGACCCGAGCTCCTCGTCGCACAAGTGTTCTAGTCGGGCCGGCCCCTAAGAGGCTCCTATATCGGGTGGGAGTTAAACTGGGACCCCGTGAGCAGGGCCTGTCCTGACCATCCCTCCGGCTTCCCCTGCCCAGTGCGTTGACTGACCTGGAACCACCTTCTCCATTCCCGAGTTAGGCCTCTGGACTGAGATCTAGAAACCTAATTCAGGCTCTGTCGGAGACCCAGTTACTTCTTTGAGCCTCAGTTTCCTTATTTCTAAAACGGTAGTAATTGTAATGGCTCCCCTTTCTCCTCTGAGAGTGTTGCAAGGTTCATATGAGGTGACTGATGTGCAGGTTGGACAGTCCTATAAGAACATAAACAGGCATTCCCATTCGTTGTAAATTAGTGCAACTTCTTACAAGGAAATTAGGCAGTGCCCTTCAGAATTAAAAACGAAGAATGAATTTGCTTCGGCAATTCTCGAAATATGTCCTACGGAATTAGTGGCCATGTGTGCACAAGAAAGTATATACAAGGGTACTTAAGCATTACTTGAAATGGAAAAAAAAAAAAAAAAAACCAACCCCAGAACAATATAAATGTCCATCAGTAGATGACCACTTAAATCATGATGGGTTCCATAAAAGAGAATATGTGCTTATTTTAAAAATTAGGCAGAGCTTTCTGTACTGATGTACAGCTCTTCTGTGATATGAAAAAAATTTTCAAAATGCAGAATAGTACGTTACTATGCTTTAATTTATACTTTAAAAAGAATACACAAATGTATTTGATGACTTAAGCATGGAATGTCTTTGGAGGGCCTTAGAAGAAGCTGGTAACAACGGTTGCCTGTGAAGGATTGGAGGACAAGATCGGAGGGAGACACTCTTTTCATTTTATATCTTTTTTTTTTAAACTGTGTTTTTTGCCCCTTTAGCAATTTGTATGAGCTTTGTCTATACATACAGTTCTTTTTCATTTCTTTTCTTTTTTGGCCATGCCACGCCTTGAGGGACCTCAGTTCCCCAACCAGGGATTGAACCCTTGGCCACAGCAGTGAAAGCCCGGAATCCTAACCACTAGGCCACCAGGGAACTCCCAGTGTACATATAGTTCTTAATCATTTGTATTTTTTTTTTTTTTTTTTTGCGGTACGCGGGCCTCTCACTGCTGTGGCCTCTCCCATTGCTGAGCACAGGCTCCGGACGCACAGGCTCAGCGGCCATGGCTCACGGGCCCAGCCGCTCCGTGGCATGTGGGATCTTCCCGGACCGGGCACGAACCCGTGTCCCCTGCATCGGCAGGCAGACTCTCAACCACTGCGCCACCAGGGAAGCCCCTTGTCTGTATTTTTGATGCAGATAATTTCCCCTCCAATTTCTGTTTTTCCTCGTGCTGAATTCTTCTCAGAATCCTCCATAGATTCTAGTGGGCCCCACAGCTCTGAGTTCATGATTGGATCCTGCCTTCCCAGCTGCACGGACTGCAGGAGGGCAGGGCCCGACCTTGGCTTCCCTCCTGACAGTCACCGCCACTGTCCCCAAGCCCCGGCCCAGAACTGCTGAAAGGGCAGTCTGGGTGGGACTCATGGGTGGCTGTAGATGGCAGGCAGCCCTCTCCCTGCTCAGCAGGGTGGACCAGCCAAATGGATCAAGAATCACATCTGGCTTCTCTGTACCCCACCTTGTGACCCTGGGCCTGCTACCCACAGACAGGTACAAATGATTCCTCTTCTAGAGAGCATGTTGAGGCTGAATTCTGTCAGTGTACAGAGGACACGTATTGTTAAAATATCAAAGCAGGAGGTGGGGGTCTAGGGATTTCCTGGTTTAATCCTTTTGTCTTACAGAAAGAAACAGAGACCTAAGATGAAGTAACTTGTAAGTGATACAGCTGGGGCTAGAACCCAAGTGTCCTGCTCCTCCGTCCACTAGGGTTAGAGCAGTGCTGGGGGTCCCACCAGGGTCTGGGTGAGAGATTCATTCCTAAAACTGGGCGTGAGGTCTCAATCAACAAGGACATTTGCTGCCAGCTCCTATCTGAGGCCTGCTTTGAGGGAAGGAGCTGCACTCACCCACTCCCAACCCCCAACCAAACTAGAGTGTTACAGGGCAGAGCATATGATCTTGGGAAGAGGGGAGAGAAGTGACAAAGATGGACCCACTTACTCTTCTTGAACATTGTAACTGAGCAGAAGGAACCCCTAGGCAGAGGGGAGGGCCCACCGAGAGTCCTTCCCTGGCAGTGATAGGCTGGCTTGGAAAGTCAGGCTCTCTTGCATTGCAGCAAGAAGATTCTTGGGACCCAAAGTGTGCTCAAGAACTAGCATCAAGTGCCCAAGAGGAGAATTAGCTTCTGGGACGGGCTTGGTCCTGTCCACATAGGCATCGACAGCTTCCCTTTCCTCATGGGTAACTCCCTTCCGCTGCCCCAACAGAGCCCAGCACCTGCTGTCCAGTGTAGACTTGTTCCCCTGCCGACCTGCCTGAGGGGGGCGGGGCAGCTAGCATTTACCCAGGCCCTGCCCCTGGAGATGAGGGAGATAGCGCCCACCTCCCCTCTTCTCTTCCCCATTCTTCCTCCCACCCCACCCCAAACACACCACTCCCCAATCGGGCCTGTCGCAAGATACCTGGGAACTATGAAGAGACTGGAAGGGGTAAGGAGAGGCCACACTCCTTGTGCAACCAGAGAAAGAGTGGACCGACAAGCTTTATCATAAAATTGAAAACAATATGAAAATGTTTTTTCTTTCTAAGTACAAAGCCAGACACTATTAAGACTATGAAAAACTGGCCAGAGGCCATGAAGCTCAGAAAGAAGACTCTTTGGCATAGTGCCCTGTGCTCCAGTGCAGTGCAGGTGGAGGGTGCTGGGGGCAGCAGCAGAAGACTCCGGCTGCTCATGGGGGGTGTGAGGGAGGCTGACCGGCCAGCCCCGTCAGAGGGCTCTGGCTCCCCACTCCTCAGAAACTCCCACGTTTGGGGACTGAGGTTACTCTCGGCCTTTGGGGGCCACTGGTTCTCTGCAGAGCCCCAGGAGTGAAATGGGGTCGGGGGATGAGGCAGACAGGAGTAGGGGAGGGAGGGAGCATTAGCCTTTCTGCACTGAGAAACTCTGTTTTTTATTCCATGGCTGCAAGTGTGTGTTTCAGGCAGCAGGTGAGAATGAAGCTAGGGTACTGTTGCCCGCAAAGGCACCTTCAGTCTCTCTACGACATCCCCAAATGTGGAGGAAATCTTGAGCCCTTGGACAGGTGGACATGGGTCTGAGACTTAAGGCTGTAGGTGCTGAGGCTGTAGTGACGGGAGTCTGGGGCCTCCTGGGGAGGAGCTAAGAGGAACGTGGACAGGCCGACAGGAGTGAGGGGTGCTCATCCCAGGAGCTGTGTCCTGGCACCTCTGTTTGTGTCTAGGGGGGCATGGGAATGTGTGTGGGCTCACACCTCGCCCTCCTCGCCACTGTCATCCACGCTGGGCTGCCTCACCACCTTCTGGTGCCTGGGTGTGGACGGACAGCCAGCCTTCCGCTGCTCCTGGAAGGCCCGCGTCCGGCTGGCCACCAGGGCGGCGCTGTTGAGGGCAACCACAGACTGGCGGGACTTCAGGGCAGGCCAAGGCCCCTTGCGGGCCTGCTGGCCTCCCTTGGCGCTTGAGAGCTGAGGGAAGGGCTGTGGAGGGTCTTCATCTGAAAACTCCTCTGGAGAGAAAACCTGGAAGGATGAGAGTATAAAGAAGAGTCACGGCGAAGTCGTTCCAAGGCAGGGGCACAGAGCACAGAGCCTAGAAAAGGGTAGATGCAGAGCATCTGTTGAGCGAATACAGAAAAAGCTACTACAGGTACTCACAGGTCAGAGAAGGGAAGGCAGCGCCCCAGCCCTACTGCCACTGCTCCTCAGCCCTCACCTGTCTGGCCCCCAGAAGCCCTCCTTAGCTCCCCTGCGCCCGCCGTGTCCTTGGGGTCCTCTCCTCCTCCTCTTGCCCCCCACTGCTTTGTACAGTCAGTCCCATGGGCCACAAGGGAAACATCTTCCAGGTGCCGGGCCCTGGGCTGGGTGCTAAGTGAGGACACCCTGCCTTTAGGAACACACACACCCACCCATCAACCATCTGTTCCTCCCTCCAGCCTTCCACACCCAGTGCCACCTCCTCCAGGAAGCCTTTCCCAAATGTTCCCATCCTCTGTAAGGTGAGCTCTCCTTCCTCCGGGTCAGCTACCTTGGACTCAAGTCACATGGGGGGCCTGATTTCCTAAGGCAAGGGCCAGGTCTTACACTTGTGCCCTGCAGCGCTTAGCACAGAGAGGCTGCTTAGCTACTCAGCCAGCACTTCGGTTGTGTGAGTGCTATGACCCCCCTGCACGCCATCCTTCAATGGGTTGCCCTTCCGATTGGGGAGGGGGTGCTGAGATCATCTTATCTACACCCATCTGGGGTCAACAGTTGGTTGTGCAGCTCCTGGCCTGGGGAGGATGCTCCCTCCAAGGCTGGGCAGCCCTGCCGCTTAGGTAGCAAGTCCTTGCGTCAGGCTGAGAGCTGCCTGCAGCCGCCAGCCTAGGGCTGGTTTGGCCGTGGAGCCCACCAGATGGCCCTGTCCCGTGACTGCTCTCCAGCTCCCGTGGAAGGCAGCGCTCGCCTGTCCTCATCGGTTCTCCTCAGCTACTCCGAGGGGATGAAAAGGAGCTGCCCAGGGTGTGGTCCCCCTGCTCAGGTGCCCCCCGCTCAGGGCCAAGCCGAGCCCCAGTCCTGGACTTTCTCCATCCTCCAGCCACCTGCCCCCTCCTCATTTTGGCCCCCCCTCTGCCTCAACCTGGGCTGCTTCCTTAGCCCCAGCCTCACCTCTGGCAGGTCACCGTCCCCTGAGGTGCTTTCCAGCTCTGAGGATGGCTCCAGGAGGCTGATGGACCTCATAACCCCGCGGAGGTTGATACGGGGCCGTGACCCAGGCTCTTCTTTTGGGGCTGCCTGGCTCTCCTCCAACCCCACCACATTCAGCTCCCCACTGCCCCCGGGTTCTGGCTGAAGAGGTGGGAACGGTGTAGAGACCTCGGGGGCCAGGGGCTCCTCTGGGGAGGCCCCACCCACTTTCTGCTCCCAGACATGGCTCTGCCGGCTGCGAGGGGGTGGCCCTGAGTCAGCTTCCAGTGACCCAGCCACAACCTCCAGCACCCACCCCCACCCACCCCCTTCCCCTTGTCCCCCACTCCGTACCTAGCAGTCAGGATGCCCTGGTAGGTCTGCAGCTGGCGCAGGAAGCCGGGGTTGGGGCGGGCGATGGGCCGTAGCTCCTGCACGTGGCGCAGAGCCTGCTCCAGGCTCCAGCCGTACTGCTTCATGGCGTAGGCGATCACTGTGGCGGCCGAGCGGCTGACGCCCATCTTGCAGTGGACCAGCACCCGGGTGCCCTGCGCTCTGTGGAGGCCCAACCGGGTCAGCTTCCCCTCCCCCTCCCCCGCCCCCTTGCCATGCCGTCAGTGTCGGGGAAAGGCAGGTAGGTAGGTGGTGGGCTCACCTCCCAGAGCAGAGGGGAAAGGAGGTTAAGGACCCTGAGGGCCAGAAAAGCTGAGGGCAGAGCAGGCAGGAGGAGGGCATGGGCCCCGGACCGCAGGAAGCTGAGATGGGGCGGGCGGAGGGGTGGGACGGCCCGACCTTGCAGCCTCCACAAAGCGGTGCGTCTCCTTCCAGTGGGGCAGCAGCTGGGCCGACTCCTCATCCCAGAGGCGCACGTTGTGGTAGGTGAAGCGCTCGGGGTAGAAGTTGTCAATCTCGCGGGCCATGTTCAAGATGTGGCTCACCCTGCAGCACGGGGCACAAGGCCAGGCTGACGTGGCCACGGGCACCAGGCCCGTTGGCCAGCGGAGCCGGCGGACCTGGGTGTTAGTTTTCTGGTTCTGAGGGTCCGGTGGGGGCGGCACAGTTGTGGTGGGAGGAGGAGATGACGGTGACCTTGAGCAAATCGGTTCACCCCACTGGGCTTGAGTACTGTGCCCCCTGGCCCGTCCCCACCCCACTTCCAGGTAGCTGCTGGGCGGCCTGCAACACGCGCCCTTCTGTTATCGTCAGAAGTCAGTTAGAGCAGGGCTTCGGAGTTCAGCTGAAATGGGGTGGATCTGCAGCAGCTGGATGACAAGGGTCACAGCAGGTTTCCCGAAAGCCCATGGTGGACAAGTGACAGGAGCCGTTGGGAGCGGGCAGCCAGGTCTCCTACGGGAGAGAGGCTCTCCCTTCTCCCAGAGACGTGGTCAGGCGAAGAGGGGCTTTTCCGCTTTACAGCTGGGGGAGGTTAAGAGGGGGCCAGGGAGCTGCCAGCAGACCAGCAGGGTAGCTTATTCCCCTGTCCCCGCCTGAGCCCATATGAGGGGAACGGCCCCCGGGGCGGAGCTGGAAGCAGAGCTAGCTGCTGCTGAGGGGGTTCTGGGGGTTTCTGGCCAGGTTTCCCCACGGGGGAGGACAGGGGGCGGGCAGTCCTGGGAGGGCTCGAAACCCTACCTGTTTCTCTGCAGCTCCTCCAGGTTCGCTGCGTTCCACTCTGAGCCCTGTGAACACGGAGAGGGCGTCACTGGCCCTCTCCCCCAGCTGCAGCAGGCCCCACCTCCCAGCCCTCAGCCTGCAGCTCACCAGGTAGAGGTGGGGGAAGATGCGGGACGCCCGGTCTTGCTGGGCCATGAGGAGCAGCATCTGGTTGTCGATGAAGTCGCGGTATTGTTGGAGAGGGCATCCCAGGCGCAGCTCCAGGGCCTGGCGGATCTGCAGGCAGGAGGGTGAGGAGAGGCTGCGGGTGCCTTGCGAGGCTCCCGATGCCCCAGCCTTCCCTGGGGGAGGGAAGGGCCTTTGAGGACAATACTCTGTCCCATCAAGGCAGAGAAGCTGAGGCCAGGCACGTGGGAACAGCTTAGACAGCAGGAAAGCTAAAGTGGAAGGCTCCAAGGAGAGGCCCACTCTGGGGCCCAGCCGGAGGCCCCCACAACCAGGACCCCACTCCCGCCCTGGTCCCCGGCACCCTGCCCACCTCTTTGGAAGTGATGCTCTCCAGGTCACTGGAATCCAACACCTCCCACAGCTCAGCCCGGATCGCCTGCTCCATCTGCTCCTGTCCCGAGGGCCTGGGAACCAAGCCCGTCAGTCCAGGGGCCCCTTCCCCGCTCTGCCATGGCATAGCCCCCTCTCCTCCCCTCCCTGTACTGACCGGCCGGGCTCGATGCTGGGAGGCCGCAGAGACTCCAGGTCAGCCATGGCCATCCACTCGTTGAGGCAGCTCTGGTCAGAGCTCAGTCTGTCCTGGTAGTGGCTGGCCCAGGCGAGGGCACTGCCCCCTGGCACAAGACCACTGCCTAGAGCCGCCTCACATGCCTGGTGCAACACCTGGAGTGTGGCCCTGGGACAGAGGAGAGGCTGGGTCACGCTGTCCTCCCTGCTGCCCCTACCCAGACCCTGAGCCATCTTGAAGACCCAGCCCCTTACCACATGGTCTGGATGCAGACTGGCTTGAAGATTCGACTCTGCCCACCAGATGTCACACTGAAGCCCCTGTGGGAGATCAGGTGGGGGTGGAACCCAGCTCCTGGCTCTGGGACAGGGCCCCCTGAGAGGCCTACCCCCTAGCCACCTAAGGCTGGTCCTCAAAATATATACACATCATCTAAACTTCAAAATAAGCCCTGTTGCCAGATATGGGGCAGCTGAGGCCCAGAGCAGTTAGGTGACTTGCCCAGGATCACACAGTGACTCTCAAGTGGAGCTGAGAGTAGGCCCAGCCTAGAGTCTGCAGTTGCTCCCCAGTACCCACCACACCCCTGCACACACACACCCATACACCACACTTAGTTATTCCACCCTCTGGCCCCTCTCCTTTCCCTTCCCTCCAGTTGCCACCTCTTACCCGTCTCCATCTAGGTACACCTGGGTGTCACTCCAGAGAGGCAAGACCAGGCCTAGGGTGCAGCTGGGGGAGCTGGCAGGGACAGAGGGAAAGCTGTTGTCACCCAGCACCTCCTTTCCTTGCCCTCCTCCCTTCCTCTCCCTGCTCCCACCTGCTATCAGGGAAATCCACGCCCAGAAGGACTGTCTCATCCTGGCTCAGACGTTCTCTTGTGGAAACTACCAGCAGGTAGCGGAGCCTGGCGGGCCGAGCCGCCTCCAGCTGGGCTGCCTGGGGAAGATGGGAAGGGAAAAGCCCGGGGTCACAGTGACCCAGAGGACCCCTACCTGACACACAGCCGGGTCTAGAACAGACCTGCCACCTGCTCCCTCCGCACCCATCCCTCTCTTCCCAGATACCAGATCAGTGGTTACAATCTAGTGGTTCCCAACTTTGGGATCTCATGGTCCAATAAAATGTTTAGAAAGATTCTTCTCAGAGAGGGTGTGTGTGAACAAAAGGGGAGAATGGGCATGACAGATTGCCCTTTTCTTTTTCTGCCTAGGAAGGACGTTTAAGAAACACCTTTCCACTTGCCATTACCATAATTTGATTCAAGGAATGTTTTTCACCAAAGAACTATTAAGAACACAGTTTCACAATAAAGGATGGTGCTTCTATGGAATTAATTCTGCCTTACAAAAAACTGACTGCATCTTGTTTTTCCCATTGCTGCAGTGAGATTGTTCCACAGGCATCTGGGAACTGGTCCTCACTTTCCCGCCTGTGTCCCATTCCCGCACGGGCCCCTCCAGCACATGAGCCCACGGTGGGTGCTCAGCAGGCCCCCATGAGCACCAGTTCATTTGTGGGCAACTCACATAGTCAGGAAGGTCTTGTGCTGGTTGAACAGAAACCCGCCTCTGGGTAATTCCCAGCTCTTGGACCTAATCTGACCCTACAGGCTCACATCGGACAAACCTCCCCATCCTTTCCCAGCTCTCCAGAGACCCGAAGACATGGCCGGATCGCCCTGCTAAGACAACTCTAGCTGAAACAGCAGAGTCATCGGGGTTTGGGTAACCGCTACGCTCCCCAGGGGGCCCCCTGCTCTCACACCACTGCTCCCCAAACACACACACACACTGGCCCCATTCCACCCTCTCCTCCCACCTGGGGAGTGGCTCTCCCCCCTTTCAGAGGGCCAGAGGGCTCTGGACGGGGCCCTCACCAGGCGGATGTCGTCCTGTGGTCTTAGCAGCCCCACCATGAGGCGCAGGTGCTGACTCTGTTCCTGCTTCCTGAGACTCTGGGGCCCATGCCCATCGTCTGTCTGGTCCCCGTGGGGCTGCTCCTCCCCGGGGGGGTCCTCCACTGGCTCAGAGCTGGCCTTGGCTGCATCTCCATCATCGCCTCCATCCTGCAGTCCCAGGACAGCCCCGCCGAGTACTGCAAAGCTCTGCCTGGCAGGGGAGCAGGGAAACCATGATGGCCCATCGTAGCTCTTAGGACAGGGGTGTGTCAGAATCACCTGGAGGGCTTGTTAAAACGTGCTGGACCCCATCCCCAGAGACTCAGTGGACCTGGAGTGGAGGCCTGAGAATGTGCATTTCTAACCAGTTCCCAGGTAATGCTGCCCCAGCACTTTGGGAAGCACTGCCTTGAGGGCTCTTAAGCCTCCAGCCCACCTGTTCTTGTCTGAGGAGGCGTGGAGGCTGCTTCCTTTTCCTTCCGACCTGCCTAACTCAGTAGATACTGTGAACCTGGTGGGGACTCAGGAGTCCTCAGGCCCTGCCGTCACATGCTGCCCACTGGCTCGTGACCACTGGCCACAGCCAGGTCCAGGACAGTGGGTGAAGGAGCTCCAACTGACCAGGGGGAAGATGAAAGCAAAGGCAGCCAGCTGTGCCCACCAGCTGTGCCTACTGGCAACACTGCCCCACATAGTATGTAGTGGGCTTTGGCTGCAAGTCCTCCAGGATGGCTGTGGCCAAGGCTGGCGGCTGGACGGAGGTGCGTGTGTTGCGAAGAGGTGCTCACCTTCGCTGGAGCCGGCTTCTGCGCTGGGACACCTGGTCCTGCTGAGAAAGCAGCCCCCAGGGCAGAGTGAAGAGGCAGGGAAGGATTCTCCTCTCCCCTGTCTCAGGGCTGCTGTGGTGGATGGTGGAGGGATCGCGCCCCCTCCGCGCACACCGCCCCTCCCCGCAGTGGGGAATGGAACCAGAAAGGGGGTCAGGTCCCCTTGGCGCTGCAGTCCACTCTCCACGTGGAGGCACTGGGGGAGCCCGGGCCCAGGTTCCGGTCCACCGGCCGGAGGTAAGGGGGCGGGGGGGGGGGGTAGGGGTGCGGGCGGTCGCGGCTGGAGCGCCTGAGGCTTTGGCCCCTGCCTGGGCCCAGAGCGGGGTAGGGCCTCCGCAGACGGTCACGGCTCCGGATCTCGCCTTGGTCCGAGTTCCTGATTGCCTCAAGATTCCCCCCCAACCCCTCCCCCCCACAGCCTGAGACTTGAAGTCCCCCTCCGCACACCCCCAGGCTTCAGGGGAGGCTGCCCGTGGACAGCAAACACTCCCCCAGGCCCAACTGGCAGCCAGCTGCGTGGGCAGGACCACAGCAGAGCCAGACTCACCGTGGGCCCCACAGGCGTGGAGTGGCCGCCGGCCGGGGGCGAGCGGCTTACTGTGACCAGGGCCATGGGACCAGACCGGGGGCACCTGGGCCGGCAGGGGGCACAGCACCCTCCCGCAGCCCCACGGACAGTCCCTGCCCCGCAGGACCAGGAAGGAGAGTCCGGAGCCACCAGGGCCTGGCACCTCCTCGAGGGCGGACCTTAAAGGGCCAGACACCCGTCCAGCCCGACCTGAGGAGCCCGCAAGCAGTGGCCACCGCCCCTCCCTTCGTGTCTCCACAGGTTCGGTCCGCCTCGTCCCCGCCCCCCGAAACACGTTGGGGGCGGGGCGCAGGTGCGGAGCCCGGCAACGGCGGCGGGAAGGGGCAGCCTACGTGGGTTCAGGGTTCGGTCCCTCCTCACAGGAGGCGCCCCTGCCCCTGTCCTCCCTGCTCCGCCCAGTTAGGTCACCTGAGCTGTGCTCTGGGCCTCAACCGTTCTGCTAGCAGCAGAGATGGGACCTAGGGAGGAAGGACTGAGGACCCGGGTCTTGGAGAGGACCAGAACCCGTGGGTCTTAAGTGGGGAGCAGCCCAAACTTCTTTCTCCTCGCCGGTTGGCCCTGGCGCTTCCACTCAGCATGAATCACTGAGACACACTCGAAGCTTCAGGGGATATCAGGGTGGGTTTAGAACTAACCCCTGAGGCTCACAGCAGGTCCTCAGGGCCACCTCGGAGGTGAGCAGGGCAGGGCTGAGCAGGTTCACAGCGGCGGCAGAGGGAAGTGACTTGTCTAATGTCACTGCAGTAGAACCTGCCGGAGTCAGGTCAGGAACGCAGGCCTGGGGCGCAGGGCCTCCTCTGACCCGGCAGAGTCCGGAGAAGCAGCCTCTCCCTGTCCCTGACACAAGCAGGGGTGGGTTCCCGGAAAGCCTGACTGTGTGGCCGGAAGAACCGGGGTCTCCAGTAGGTGGGATAGGGCTCGGGGGAACTGACGTTCAGGGAGCACCTACTAGGGCACCTGACACCTGTCGGCTCATTTTACCCTCCCAGAAGCCCTGGGGGTGGGAGGCGGTCTCATTTACAGCTGAGGACACTGAGGCTCAGAGGGGCTAAGGGGACCGCGGTCAGGATTCAAACCCAAGTCTAAGGCCATTGCCCACAGGGTCTCCCCTCGGTGCCCCCCAGCACTCCCCCCCCAGCCCCCCCCCAAATGAGCGGAGCAAGCCTGCTGCTGAGGGTCTCTTTATTTCCATCTCAGTCTCCAATGCACGCCCAGCCGCAGGGCTCCAGGCCCCAAGCCCAGCAGCAGCAGAGCGTCTATAAATAAATAAGTTACAAAAGTAGGGGGCGGTGCAGCCCCGGGCAGCCCTCCTGAGGGCGGGGCTCAGAGCTCCGTGAGCGAGCGCTGTAGGGTCCGCTGCAGGTCCTCCTCCTCCCGCCGCCCCCGCCGCTCCCACTCCGCCTGCTCCCGCGCAGACAGCTCCAGGGCCAGGCGAAGCTGCTCCTCAAAGCTCGGGGGCGCCCTGAGAGGGGCCCCTGGACCCTCAGGCTCTGTGGACATCTGCAGGCTTTCCTGGAGGGCCCTTCCAGGCGAGGCATGAGAGGGGAGAGCAGACCCGTGAGCGCTAAGGCTGGGGAGGAGGCCGAGGGCTGGGACATGGCTGCAGAGGCCGAAGATAAGGACAGGGAGGCTGGGACCCGAGGACCGGAGACAAGAGACAAGGCCGGGCCCCGTCTCCCCATCCCTCGTGCCGCCCTCGCTGGTGGGCAGCACGGAAGATGGAGGGTGGCCTCAAAGAGGGTGTGGGGTCCTGGGGCCAGCACCTCCCTGCTACCTGACCCCACCAGCCAAGAACCCCCCCCCCCCCCCCCCCCGGCCGGCAGGGTCCTCGAGGCAGGGCGGGGCTGAGACATGGACCTGTCAGGTCCCGGAGGGCCTCACCGCTCCAGCTGAAGCTGCTCCTCGTAAGCCGTGACCTGGGGAAGGTGGGCACCAGGCCGGGTGTTGGTCAGGGCTTCCCAGACAGTCACCTGTAGCAGCCAGAGCCCGGAGCTGTCACCTCTGCCACCCCTGCCCACGCCCGGGGCCCAGCTCCTGCCCGCACCCCACCTGCTCCGCCTCCGTGCCCGCCTCCAGCAGGCTCTGCTGGATGGCAAACTGCAGCAGGTCGTCGTCCTCGTCGCGAAGGGGCTCGCTGCGCTCTGCGCCCAGCACGCTGTACCCGTCGGGCACCTCAAACACAGCGGGGTCCACCTCACAGGGGAAGGGGCTCGCTGGGTGCAGCAGAGGGGTCGTGCTCAGCCCCTGGTGCGCAGAGACCAGCGAACCTCACGGCCCCGCGCCCGCCCACGGCGGTACCTGAAGCTGCGATGGCAGAGCCGGGCGCCGGCACCCACACTGAGCTCAGGGGCTCGTCACAGCCACACAGGTTGCTGAAGGTGATGCGGGCGTTGAGCACGTGGAAAAGGGGGATCTCTGTGAGGAGATGTCGAGGCTGAGCCAGCCCTGCAGCCCGTGCCCACCCCACTCCGGGGGCCCTCCTGCTGCCCGGCCCACCCTCTCACCAATCTTGACCGGGAAGCCGGGCGGGAGGCGCAGGGTGATGAAGTCACGCAGCTTGGCAAAGTGAGCGTTGCTGATGGCCATCAGGTCGATGATGGGCATCACCTGGTCACCCAGGGAGAGCGGGTGCTCCTCGCTCAGCCACAGTGTTGCCTTGAACCTGCCCGGCCAACCGCAGGACGTGGGTCAAGGAACCTCTGGTGGCCCCTCTGCTAAGGCGCACCTACTCTGGACATCTGCCTCTACTGCTCTCCACCTGGCCTGGGGGACCCTCTTCTCTGCTCAGCTGGGGCGCAGGGCCTCCTCTGACCCGGCAGAGTCCGGAGAACTGCCTCCCCGAGGAGCTCCTTCTGGCCCTACAGCCTGAGCTGCCCCCTGGCCCTGGGCTCAGGCTGGGCCCCGGGCGCTCTGTGCCAGCTCAGCTCTCCTGGACGAGGAGGGCAGGGCTGAGCTCCTGGCTTCAGTCCCGCCTCGTCCACAGCCCTGCCCTCCTCCTCGGCCCACAGCCAGCCAGCACGTCGCACTTCACCGTACTCTGGGGTCCCGCACAGCCCGACAGTTCGGGACCGCACTGCTGGGGTCGCATCCCAGCCCCGCTGCTGTGTGGCTGAGGGAGTCCACGTGAGGTTCCTGGCACAGTGCTGGGCCCACCAGACGGGATAGAAGTCACGGCTCATCAGAGCCTCACAGCACCCTTGTGAGCAGGTGGCCAAAGGCAACTGTTCCCGTTTTACTGAGGGGGAGGATAGACTCTCAGAGGGGAAGGTGATTCCTTGGGCCACGAAGCCAGGAGGTGTTAGAGCCGTGTGCCCTTCCTGTCTGCCACAAGCTGGCCCCCAGCAGGTGCTCGTTCAGTTGAACAGAAAACCATACATGGGTGGTGCTGCCCATTCATTCGTTCACCAAGAAGAGCGACCAGTCCTCTGAGCCAAGCCCCGAGCTGGGTGCCAAGGACCATGGCTAAAGCAGACCTGGCCCCGGCCCCCAGGGAGTGAGTCGAGAAGGCAGCCAGCTGGGTGAGTGAGTCCCCCACTCCAGGGGGCCCTGTGTGTGACAGGGTCTGCAAGGGCTCGGGGGCACCAGGCAGGGTCCCCTGTCCCAGAGGGAAGCCCCCCGCCAGCCCCCAGACCTCACCTCTGTACTTTGCTGGACATCTCAATGGGGCGGCCGATGTTCCTCGACTCCAGGCTGAAGTTGGGGTCAAAGTACTCATCGGGGGAAATGGCGGTGGGGTTTGTGGGGCTGGCTGCCTGCTGCACAGGAGCCTGGGTGGCCCCGGGACCAGGCTTAGCGCTGGGGAGGCGCCGGCCCGGCCCCGCCCAGTGGGCCCTGCCAGTCGGCCCCCAGCCCCCGCCCCCCAGTCCCGGCTCACCCCATTGTGGGAGGAGTGCTGCTGGGCCATCCCAAGGAAGGACTGGAATGGAGTCTTCCCCCCTAAGGAGAAGGGGTGGAGCCCATGAGGGGACCTGGGGCCACTGCCCCCAGACTGCCCACACCTAGCCTCCACCCTGGGAGCCTCCCCTGTGGTGGAAGGCGGAGCAGACGGGAATGGGGAAGCCTTCCAGCTGGTCCCAGATACTCTGGCCCTGACCCCAGATCAGGGTGACCACCCTGTACGGTGTGACTGGGCAGCAGGCAGGCGCACCTGGGTTTACCTTTGCTCCTCGACTTGTCCTGATCGGAGAGGTGCTCCGTGCGTGTGCGTGTCACCAGCTCCACATTGGTGGCGCTGTACACCTGGGGAGCAGGGGGGACACAGGGGGAGCTGGGGGCTCAGAGCCTGCTGCCCACACTCAGCCTCACCAGCACAGGACCCAAGTCCTCCTGTCCCCAGGGACAGATAGGATCTCACTCCCCACAGTGGAGGGGGTGGGGTCTGAACCCCGGGAAGTGACTAATGAGGGTAAAATGCTCCTGGCTTCATCTCGGTGATCCGGGTAGGGGCCCGTGCTGTGGGTAACCCCTGCGTGCTCAGCAGGGGCTGGGCACTCGGGCCCCACTGTTCCCATGGCCACACAGGGCATCCGGAGCCCACGGGCTGCTGGGTCTCCCTCCACACAGGGTGGATGTGGAGAAGGGGCAGATTTCCTGGGCCTCGTCTCCTACCCCAGCTCCCACCACTAGCCTCTCCTGCCTTGGCCTCGTAGCCGCTAACGGTTTCCATCTTCTCAGACCGCCAGCCCCAGATACCACATTTGTTCCTGAAACAGACCAAACAGGAGCTCATGAGGACCCACACCCCCCAACTCTGGCCAAAGTCGTCCCTTCCAAAGACCCCCTCCAATTTGCCTTCCTGCTGTGAAACACACAGGGGCCTTGAGGAGGCTGCCTGGACAGCTGGGGACTAATGAACAGAGGACTGAGGACTAGAAAGTACTGGGGAATTATTAATTTTTGCTAGGGGTGATAATGGCGTTGGGGCTTGGTTTAAAAACATCCTTATCTGTTAGAGTCACACGCAGAAGCATTTACTGTTGAAATGATACGACATCTGGGACGTGCTTTAAAATAGTTGGGGGAAAAAGAAAACAGGAAAAAAGTGAGGAAGGGTAGATTCAACAAGATGGGCAAAATGTTGGGAACTCCCTGGCGGTCGAGTGGTTAAGACTCGGCGGTTTCACTGCTGAGGGCCTGGGTTCGATCCCTGGTTGGGGAACTAAGATCCCACAAGCCGTGCGGCGTGGCCAAAAAAAAATTTTAAAAAAAGATTGGCAAAATGTTGATAAATGCTGAAGTTGGGTGATGAGAACATCATACTAGTCTCTCTTCTTTCATATGTGCTTGAAATTTTCCATAATAAAAATTTAAAAATACAGCTATGTCTGATTCAACAATAATAGTTGGAGATTTCAGTACCCCACTTTCAATAATGGATAGAACAAGCAGACAGAAGATCAACAAGGAAACAGAAGACTTGAACATGCTACGAACTAGACTTGATAGACATCCTTAGATCACTCCACCCAACAACAACAGAATACATATTCTGCTCAAGGGCATGTGAAACATTCTTCAGGATAGACCGTGGGCTCGGCCATAAAAGAGACCTCAATACAACTGAAAGGACAGAAATCATACACAGAATGTTCTCCAGTCACAACTGAATGAGGGCTTCCCTGGTGGCGCAGTGGTTGGGAATCCGCCTGCCACTGCAGGGGACACGGGTTCAAGCCCTGGTCCGGGAGGATCCCACGTGCCGCAGAGCCATCTGGACCCGCGAGCCACAACTACTGAGCCCACGTGCCACAACTACTGAGGCCTGCGCGCCTGGAGCCTGTGCTCAGCAACAAGAGAAGCCACCACAATGAGAAGCCCGCTCACTGCAGTGAGGAGCGGCCCCTGCTCACCGCAACTAGAGAGGGCCCGAGCACAGCAGCAAAGAGGCAACGTGGCTAAAAATAAATAAAATAAATAAATAACAACAACAACAAGAAAGCAACCTTAATTAAAAAAAAAAAAAAAAACTGGGCTTCCCTGGTGGCGCAGTTGAGAGTCCACCTGCCGATGCAGGGGACACGGGTTCGTGCCCCGGTCCGGGAAGGTCCCACATGCCACAGAGCGGCTGGGCCCGTGAGCCATGGCCACTGAGCCTGCGCATCCGGAGCCTGTGCTCCACAACGGGAGAGGCCACAACAGTGAGAGGCCCGCGTACCACAAAAAAATTAAAAAAAGACAACAACAAAAAAACTGAATGAAATCAGAATCAGTAACAGAAAAAAGATGACTTGGGAAATTCATGAATATGGGAAGAGTAAACAACATACTCCTAAATAACCAATGGATCAAAGAATAAATCAAAAGCAAAATCAGAAAATACTTTGAGATGAATGGAAACGAAGATACAACATACCAAAACTTATGGGACACAACTAAAACAATGCTTAGAAGGAAACTTATAGCTGTAAATAACTATATTAAGAAAGAAGAAAGATCTTATATCAATAAGCTAACCTTCCATATTAAGACACTGGGAAAAGAGCAAAGTAAACCCACAGCAAGCAGAAGGAAGGCAGTAATAAATATTAGAGTGAAAATTAATGAAATGGAGAATAGAAAAACAATAGAGAAAATCAATTCAACCAAAAGCCGGTTCTTTCAAAAGATCAGTGGAATTGACAAAGAAGGAAGACTCAAACTACCAGAATCAGAAATGAAAGAGGGGGCATTACTATTGACATTGCAGAAATAAAAAGAATTATAAATAAAAGAATATGATGAACAATTGTACCCCAACAAATCAGATAATTTAGATGAAGTAAACAAACCCTAGAGAGACATAAACTACCAATGCTAACTCAAGAAGAAGTAGATAATCTAACAGACTTGTAACAAGTAATGGGACTGAAGCAGTAAAAACAAAAACCAAAAAGTACCCACAAAGAAAAGCCCAGGCCCAGATGGCTTCACCAAAGAACCCTCCAAACTTTTAAAGAAGAATTAATACCAGTTATTCACAAACTCTTGCAAAAAATAGACAAGGAGGTGACACTGCCCAACTCATTCAGTGAGGCATTGCCCAGATACTAAAACCGGCAAAGACATTACAAGAAAACGATAAACCATTACCTCTTAGGAATATGGACACAAAATAGTAGCCGACCAAATCTAGCAACACATGAAAAGAATGATACACCACGACAAAGTGAAATTTATCCCAGGGATACGGGGTTGGTTCAACATCTGAAAATTAACTGATAGCAACACATATCAATAGAATAAAAATAAAAGTCACGTGATCATATCGATAGACACAGAAAAAGCATTTGACAAAACCCAAACCCCTTCACAATAAAAACACTCAACACACTAGGAACAGAAGGCAACTTCCTTGGCCTGATAAAGCATACCCACAACTAATGTCACACTTAATGATGAAAGACTGAATGCTTTCCCCCTTGTTTCTTTATCAGAAACAAGATAAAGATGTCTGTTCCTGCCACTCCTATTCAACATTCTACTGGAGGTTCCAGACAAAGCATTTAGACAAAAAAAAAAGGAAATAAAAGGCACTCGGATTAGAAAGGAAGAAGTAAAACTATTAACAGATGACACAGTCTTACATATAAGAAATACGAGGAATCCACTAAAAACCCATTAGACCTAAAAAATGAGTTTGACAAGATTGCAGGATGTAAGATCAATATATAAAAATCAATTGTATTTTTATAGATTTGCAATGAACAGTTCAAAAATGTAATCAAGAAAACAATGCAATTTATAACAAAAAGAATAAAATACTTAGAATAAACGTATTTACTATAAGTGTAAAACTTATACTCTGAAAACTACAAAACATCATTGAAAAAAAATTAAAGATCTAAAATGGAAAAATATCCAACGTTCATGGCAGAAGACTTAACATTATTAAAATGGCAACACTCCCCAAACTGTTTTACAGATTCAACACAAACACTATCAGAATCCCACCTGAATTCTCTGTAGAAATTGACAAGCTGAATCTGGAATTCATATGCAATTTCAAGGGACCCACCCAGAATACGTAAAATAATCCTGAGAAAGAAGAACAAAGTCGGAAGACTTATACTTTCCAATTTCAAAAACTTACGACAAAGCAACATGTGATTAAGACAGTGCACAAAGAGAGTCATACAGACCAGTGGAATAGAACTGAGAGTCTAGAAATAAACCCATACATCTCTGGTCAACTGATTTTTCCACAAGGGTGCCAAGACAATTCAATGGGAATTAACAGTCTTTTTAACAAACGGTGCTGGAACAAGTGGATAGTCACATGCAAAAGAATGAAGCTGAATCCTTACCTCCCACCATATACAAATATTAACTCAAAATAAATCAAAGAGCTAACTGTAAGAACTAAAACTACAAAACTTTCAGAACAAAACATAGGGAAAAATCTTCACGACTTTGGATTTGGCAAAGTATCGTTAGATATGACCCTAAAAGCACAAGCAACAAAAGGAAAAATAGATAAACTGGACTTCATGAAAATTAAAAACTTTTGTGCTTCAAAGGACACCATCAAGAAAGTGAAAAGACAACCCACAGAATGGGAGGAAATATTTGCAAATCATGTAGCTGATAAGGGATTTCTACCTAGAACACACAAAGAACTCTTGCAACTCAATAATAAAAAGATAACCCAATTTTTAAAATGGGCAAAGGGGGACTTCCCTGGTGGCGCAGTGGTTGGGAATCCACCTGCCAATGTGGGGGACACGGGTTCAATCCCTGGTCCGGGAGGATCCCACATGCCGCGGAGCAGCTTATCCCGTGCGCTACAACTACTGAGCCCGCGCTCTGGAGCCGGCGAGCTGCGACTACTGGGCCGGCAGGCCACGACTACTGGGCCTGCGGGCCACGGCCCTCAGCGTGCACCTAGAGCCCGTGCTCCGCAACAAGAGAAGCCGCCGCAATGAGAAGCCCATGCGCCGCGGTGAAGAGTGGCCCCCGCCCGCCGCGGCTGGAGGGTGCCGCGCGCGGCAACAAAGACCCAATGCAGCCAAATTAATTAATTAATTTTTGAAAAAGATAAAATGGGCAAAGGATCTGAATAGACACTTCTCCAAAGAAGATATACAAACGGCCAATAAGCACATGAAAAGATGCTCAACATCATTAGTCATTAAGGAAATGTAAATCAAAACCACAATGAATACCACTTCACACCTGCTAGGATGGTTATAACACCAAAATAAATAAATAAATAATGAGCGGTAAGTGTTGGTGAAGATGTGGAGAAATTAGAACCCTTATATACCGCTGACGGGAATGTAAAATGCTGCAGCCCCTTTGGTAAATAGTCTGGCTGCTCTTCAAACAATTAAACATCTGTGTTTAATTACCACATGTCACCACAGGACCTAGCAATTCCACTCGCAAGTAAATACCCAAGAGAAAGAAAATGTATGTCCACACTAAAACTTGTACACTAACGCTCAGAGCAGCATTCTTCATAGTCAAATAGTCAACAGTCAGAAGGTGGAAATAATCCTTATGTCCGTCAATGGACGAATGAATAAACAAAATGTGGTATAGTCGTGCAGCGGACCTGGCCATAAAAAGGAATGTAGCAGTTACACGCTACAACTTGGCTGAACCTTGAAAACATGACGCTAAGCAAAAGAGGCCAGTCACAAAAGACCACACATATTGTATTATTCTATTCATATAAAAATCCAGAACAGGAAAACCTATAGAGACCGAAAGTAGATTAGCTGGGGGGGAGGGGATTGTTGATTGTTAAAGGCAGTTGATTGGGAGTTGATTGTTAAAGGGTACAGGGTTTCTTTCTGAGGTGACGGAAATGTTCTAAAATTGGACGGTGGTACCGGTTACGTATCTGTGAAGATACTGAAAACCACTGAATTGCATACTTTAAATAGGTGGACGGTACAGTATACAAAATTATATCTCAAGAAAGCTGTTTTTTGAAAAAAAGTGTTTCTGAAGTCTGTTATTGGAACTGGGGCACATGTTGTCAGAGAAATAACACCCTGCCGGAAGGGTGGGCTCCTAGGCTACCCACAAAGGACTCTGGCCCAGACACAGCTGCACCGCTGAGAAGCCGACCTTGCTGCAAACAGCTGCCCTGCACGGCAGCCTCAATCCTCGTTTTTATGGGAAACACGTGAGGTCAGAAGTCAGGAAACTGGGGACTCCCTGACCCAGCCTCCTCCCAGGGAGACAGCTGCCAGTATAGACAGGCGTGCAGGAGGTGGAAGGTGCCACAGGACCCAGGACCAGCAGGTGGTCCAGAAGAGACACCGGGTCTGCAGGGACCCCCCTCCCCCTCCCGAGCAGCCTCTGCGAGGGGCTCAGCCTCCCAGAAGCCTGAACTAGAGGCTCGAGGGCACTACCCACGGTGTGGCCAGGGCCCAACTAACCTCTCGAAGGCCACATTGCGAGTGTCCAGGTGGGTGGAGACGATGGGAGAGGTGAGGCGACTGGCCACATGCTCCTCACTGGGCCGCATGGTGGCCAGCAGCGCTTCAGGCTCGTGCAGCGTGAGCCCCAGTGTCTCCGTGTGCACCAACTGCCGGTCGTGGTCAACTTCCATCACCAAGGCTCCCGCCTCTGCCAGCCGGCGCGGGGGTGTGAGGGGGACGAATAAGTGCCAGGACCAGACAGTGGCCAGAGGGCTATCGTGGTGCCCTCAGCCACCTCCTGCCACGGGGTGTGGCCTCAGCCTCTGGACGCCCTCCACCCCGACCTCCATTTACACATCTGGAGACAGAGACAGAGGACAGCACTGTCCTCACAAGCCACGGGAGAACCTGGGGGCCCTGGTCTGCTGCGTGCCTGCGGGGAGCCCCCCAGAGCTCACCCTGGCCCTTGAAGATGAAGCTCCTCCGGCCGCGTTGCCAGGTCATGTGCTCAAAGCCCAGGAGGCTGGTGTCCACCCGCAGGTTCTCACCCCGCTTCCACACGCGATACACGTCACTCGGGCACATCTTGGACACGAGGGGCACTGCAGGAGGCACAGAGGTCACCAAGGTTCTTTCCCAACGGCCCCAGCCCAGGCCCCTGAGAGCCAAGAGGTCCCCACTCACCCCAGCTGGTGAACTCCCACTTCATCTCCACGTAGAAATCGGGGGCCTGAGATAGACCAGAGCACCGATCAGGGCCCTGCCTGCAGCAGGGCCCAGCGGGCCTGGGAAGCCCCTCGTCCACAGGCCCCCTTCTGGGAGCCCAGCCCTTCCCCAACCAGGGATCAAACCCAGCCCCCCACAGTGAAAGCACGGAGTGCCAACCAGGGAATTCCCTCAGTGAGGTGTGATGTGCCGCCGTGGTCCAGCTTTGCCCTCAACCCAGCCAAACCCCACCCAGTAAAGGGTGGGCCAAGTGGGGCCTGAAAGGTCTGCAAGTCATCAGGCTATAAGCATCTGCAAGCCTGGGGCCAGGCTCAACCTGGCCACTAGCCCACTGGGGGTCCCTGGGGGAGCTTCTGCCCCCTCTGGATCCCAGAGTCCTCATCTGCAAAGGGGGCATAGTGACCCCCTGGGGCCCTGCCCCCGGGGTGGAGGGCACAAGGTAGTGTGCTCTCCCAGTGGGGGCCCCCTACCCACCCACTGTGTGCTTTGAGAAGGGTGGACAGGAGTCCAGGCCGCATCTGCTAAGTTGGATGAAATCCGCCTTTCAGTAAATCTGCATTAACCAGGAGACCCATGATCTAAAGCTCTGTTGAGATTTCTAGCACTAGAGGACCCTCTATGCTGGCAAAAGGCTTTCTCTCCAAAGGGAGAAAAGCCTCATCCACGTGGGCCTGGTTGCCTCTCTTTCCTACATCACCCTGCGTTGGGGTCAAGAGAGAGGGACCTCACTGACAGTGTCAGGAAAGCATGCTGCACAGGCTGGGTGCCCTTCCAAGGCCAGGCCCGGCAGGGTTACCCCACATAGTCTGTCACGGTCCCCTCCATGGCGCCCCACACCCCCCTTACTGGCCACACCTCTACGTCCTGCTGTACCTGGCGGAGTTTGTTGAGCAATTCCGGAATGCCAGCCAGCCTCTGCGTGGCCCTCTGGTAGTCCCGATACTGAAGTACCAGCTGCACCATCTCAGGGTCCCCAGTGCTGACTGCCTCCTGCAGGACTGGGGGCACTGGGCTGCTGAGGGGAGCTCTCTAGATGGCTCCAGGCCTGGCCATTCACTCCCACACACCACCACCACCACCCCCCACTGCCAGCCTCAGGGGAGCCCCTTTGCCCTCTGCAGTACCTGCCCAGCCCTGGCAGCTCTCTTTGCCCACGTTGGCATTGTGTCGAAGGAGGACTCTCACGGACTCCAGGTTCCCCAGGGACACGGCCAGCTCCAGGGGGGTGCGCCCCCGGGGGTCTTCCTGTTCGATGTCGTGCTGGGGGAGATGAGACACTCAGCACAGGGCAAGTAAGGAGAGGCCAAGGCAAGAAGGCCACTGGGATGAACAGGGTTGGGAGTCACTGCAGGAAATAAGGACAGCACACAGGTGGTGGAAATGGCAAAGGGTGGCCTGAGTGTCCTGGCAAAGGAGGAGAGGGGGTAGGTGGGAAGGGCCTGCCCACCTCTCCTGCCCTCTGCGAGGGACAGAGCTGGGGGCCCGGTGGTGGTGGGCAGGGGTGGGGGTGGGGTGGGGGGAGGGCCTGGTCTGGTAGAGGTGCAGCTGCCGATGTCAAGAGTTTGGACTGACTTGGGGACCAGGACCGGGCTGCTTTTCTCAGACTGGCTTAGGGGTGGTGCGGCGCGAGTTCGGAGGCTGGATGCAGTGTGAAGTGGGGAGATCGACAGGGCAAGGCCCAGCGCTGGGAGCCGAGGTCAGAAGCCCAAGCTCGAGGGGCAGGTGACCTCTCTTCTGGGCCGGGAAGAGGGAGCCGGGCAGGCGGCCTCCCGATGCAGACCACAGATTTGGGTGGGGGACCAGGAGGACGGCCCGGGCGCCCGATGGGCCTCACCTGGCGGCTGTGCAGCGCGGCCTCCAGTTCGCGGTGCCGGTTCGCCCAGACTAGCCGATGCAGCGGGAAGGTGGGGCCCGGGCCTGCCATGCTGGGCCTCAGCGCCTCATCCCGGGCGGGCCGGCGGGCGCGGCGGGGGCGGCCCGGCTCCGCCTCGGCTTCGGGCCTGGCGCGGGCCCTTCGCCTCCCGTCCGCGCCGAGCCGGAGCAGTGCCCACCGCAGCCCCCGCGCCCCCGCGGCAGTGGCGGCAGCGGCGGCGGCGCAGGCGGAGGGGAGGGCGGGTTCGGCGGGCTCGGCGGGCGGGGCTGCACCGAGGCGGGGCGGGGCGTCGGGCCTGGCGCGCCCTTGCTTCGCAGCCGCAGAAACCTCAGCCCGGCCGGCACTCGCCGGGGGCGGGCGAGGGGTGCTGCCCAGCAGCCCTGGTGACCACGTGTGCCAGGGCAGAAGCCAGGACCTGCGTCTCAGCCCGGGTCTCAGCGGGGAAGGGTCTGCGGAGGGCGTTCCGGAGGGCGGGGCCTGGATGCAGCTCCGCCAGCGCCCGGCAGGGGACGTCTCAGACACGGCGCAGACCCATCCTGGCGGGTCCGGAAGGGGAAGGAGGGAGTCCGGAGACTGGGCGGTTCGGCGAGGGGCGGGGCCGGGGTCCCCGGGACGTGAGCGCGAGTGTGCGCGTGCGTGCTCAGCGGGCCGCGGGCCGGTGGCTCTTGGGGTGCGCGCGTTTCCCCGGCAGTTCCTTGCCTGTGACCCCGTGTTCTTACCCAGACCCCGCGGTTACAGACCAGGCCTGTGTGTGCGGGTGGGATGCGAGGTGCGGGCTTGCCTCCCCATCACCTCTGAGATGCCCCTAAATGCTGACCAGCTTAGCCTGAAGCACCTTTCTCAGGGACCTGGGCCAGTGTATGCTGCTGGCACACCACAGGCTGGACCTTGCCCTGGGGTGAGGGGTGCACTGGAGTCAGGAATGGGGGTACGGGGGGGTGGGGGAGCAGGCCTGGCTAGCTCTAGGTCTTCTGGAGGGCTGTTCACCGTGAGTGGCTGCTTTCATCCATCGCGTACATCCCTTTTGCAGAGGCTGCACTTTGCTGCCAGTGTCAGGAGAGGAAGGAGAGTTTCGAAATCAGGGCCAGCCCCTCCACCCACACCGGAACCAGGGTGCAGGCCTCCTCCGTTGGTTGACCTCCGGTGTCCTTACCCTGGCCTTAGCCTGGGTTTTGGTGAGGCAGTGGCCAGGCTTGGCCAAGGCTGACCTTCTGGTTTCAGTCTCCCTATTTAAAAAATGACCAGATAGTTTGATGTAGATGTTTGAGCTGCGTCTCTGGGCTGGGAGGCCCTAGTTGCCATTTTCACCCTGCCCTCTCACTGTGGCCAGGTGGCTCCTGTGCTCTCTGGGATCACTTTGCTACCCTACGCTGTGGTGTCATCAGGTCATTGTAATGTCCTTGGGTCTAGGACAGCTTAAAGGCCTCTGAATGTCCAGAACTCTAAAATCAGTCCCTGCCGGCTGCCTCTGCTGCAGCCTTCTCTAGCCTCCATCTTCCTTAAAAGAGGCTACCCTGTCTCCAAGCCCTCTTCACCCCAAATCTAATGGGACTGTCTCAGGCCCAGCCTCTCCTGATTTCTGCGGCCTTGGACATAACTCCCCCCCACCCCAGCCCTTGACTCCTAATTCCACTGTCTTCTCAACCCTTTCCCGGGGCCCCTGTTGTCCCTCCCCGACTCCCAGTCTGGCTTCTCCCAGCTGAAAGCCTGTCTGTTCCCACTGTCACCCTGATGCCACCTCCAGGACCACATTTCAGCTCCCCCTGGGACACCTTTGTGCCTGATGTCCCATGCAATCCATCAGCAGTTTCCAAACCAGATGCAGCCACATTCACCCTCTTCCCTTCCGGCCAGCTCTGCTCCCTGGCTGTCGTGACTCTGAGTGATAGCACAGGCCTCCTGCTGTGCCATTTTGGACTCCCACTTCTGTCTCGTCCCCAGGTCCCGCCCATCCCCACTGGGCCACGTTCTTCCCATCTGACCCCTTTGCATCTCTTCCTTTACCACCACCATCATTATGACATCTCTTCCCTGGACAGAATCAGTGGCCCTTCACCCGTCTCCCTGCCTCCTGTCCTTCACCTCCTTCCACACGTCCTGCCTGTGGTAACAAGCAACTTGTTCTACAGCCAGCTCTCATCATGCAGCCCCGGTCCAGAGCCTGCAAGGACTCCCCAGAGCCCATCCAGGTTCGGGCTGCATCTCCATTGCCATCTTCGTCGTGCAGTCACTAAGTGCCCCTGGGCTCTGGGGTGGGTTCAGCCTGCATTCAGGGCCTCCCAGGCCTGGCTCCTTCCCACAGTGCTCCTGCCAACCTGAGCCACTCCTGACTGCCGGGCCCTTCCCTGCATCGGAAATGCATCCCCACCTCCTCCACCCCAGTGCTGGAGGCCCAGCTGAAAAGCCATTTCCTCAGAGGCTCCGTGGAGCTGAGTCCTTGCCAGCAGAGTCCTGAACGGAGCGGGCAGCAGCGACATCACCCGTGTGGGCCTGGACGGCAGGGACTTGGGGAAAAGAAAGTTGAACAGAGCCTCTGGGTACATGAGGCCTGGTGCTGGGGTATCCCTCAGGCTCAGGCTTCAGGGACCTCTACTGGAGGCTGCATAGCAAGGCCGGAGGTAAGACCAAAGCCAGAGAAGGCGAAGGCCAGAGACTGGGGTGTGGCCCCAAGGGCAGAGGTGCTCATCTGTCCACAGGGGTGTCCTCAGCATGGGTCCTGGAGGGCCAGGTGGGCTCGGTCGGTCCAAACATGACACCAGGCACCAAAGGGCAGGCACCTCCTCCTGCTTCCCTGGCAGTGGGCGGAAGACCCCTTCTGCTCCCACAGGGTAGGAGGGGCGGAGTGGGAACCCCTCCCCGCCCCGGGGTGCTTGGGCCTGGGCTGGCCGTGGATGCCGGCTGTGGAGGTGGAGGGGATCTGGCACCACCAAGACCCTCTCCTCAGGCCCCAGCCCCGTGGAGACTGAACATGACCATCGGGCACAAAAGAGTCTGACACAGCCAAGGAGTCAGGCCCCATTTTTTATAAAAACGCGTATATCATTTTTCACTCTTTAAAATCACATTCAAAAATCGGCAAAGAGACGCCCCGGGGGGGTGGGGTGAGTAGATGGGAGTGGAGGGCCCGCTGACGCAGCCCCGGGGGAGAGGGCGCGACACCACACACGGCAGCGACTGGCATGAGGGGGCATGCTGCGGGCGAGGTGGCGCCCTGTGGGCAGTGGCACTGACGGGACACGGGGCTCTGGAGCTGGACGGCCGGGGGCACGCACGGAGCGGCCTGGCGTGGGGAGGGCTGCCCCACCCGGCCCCCTCTCACTGTGCTGCCCGGCCAGCCCAGGCCGGCCCCCTGTGGTCCTGGGCAGAAGAGGCCCTGCCCAGCCCAGGGAAGGGGGGCTCGGGGCCAGGCGAGGCCAGCGTGGCACAATCCACAGGTGCCTTTTCTGTGGTCCCTGAGCCTGGGCGCTTGGGGTGGGAAGAAGAGGGGGCTTCGGTGAGGGCAGCAGCAGCCGCTGCCAACACCACCCTCCTGGCCAAGCCCCACGGTGTCCAGGGAAGGTGGGAACGGGGGACCCTTCCCAAGAAAGGGTGCAGGAGCCTAAGTCACGCGGGAGGCCCTGGGGTCAGGGAGACAACGGGCCCCCTTGTCTACCGACTAGCTGGAGGGCAGGTCAGTGCAGGGCTGTGTCCCTGTTACAGGAGGGGCCGCGGTGGGAAAATTCAAGTAGCATCCCTGCCCTGCGGCCTCCCCTGGGCTGGGGAATGCCGGGCCACCCAGCTGGGCTGTGGGCACAGAGCTGGAGGTGGCCCAACTCCACGTGGCACCATCCCTGGGGAAGGGGCAGGAGGGCCGCTGGGGGCGGCTGCTCTCCCTGCACGGGAAGACACCGGGGGTGGGTGGCCCCTGGGGGCGGGGCCGAGGGTGGCTGGACAGTGGCTGGGTGGGCGGCAGCGGGAGCCAAGGCAAGCGGGCCCCTCCCTGGGGGCTGGGCCAGGCTGGGGCCACAGGAAATCACAATAATTACAAAATAAAACCTTTTCCGCTTGGCGGGAAAACAAATAATAAAAATTCAACAAAATAAATTAGAGGTTTATAAAAGGCGGGCGGGCAGGAGGGCGGCCGGGCGGGTGGCGGCAGCAGGTCAGAGGCCGTTGGCGCTGCCGCGCTGCACCAG
The DNA here is from genome assembly GCF_964270905.1 of Leucopleurus acutus. NCBI lineage: Eukaryota > Metazoa > Chordata > Mammalia > Artiodactyla > Delphinidae > Leucopleurus > Leucopleurus acutus. The sequence goes on along the minus strand of NC_139151.1, from coordinate 104,144,385 downwards.
CGGCACCTTGCTCAGCTCCACGACAGGCGAGCGCGGCTTGTTCTTCATCTTGGGCACCCGCTGCACCAGCTGCTGGGCCTCGCGGTAGGCGTCACGCAGCTCCTTCTTCCATTGCACCAGCTCGGGGTCGCTCTGCACACACCCCGAGGTCTGTCAGGGGGGGCCCGAAGGCCACTCTGTCCCCTCCCCCGCCCACCGCCCCGGGCCCCCACTCACGTCGCACTGCAGGACGAACTGCTTGCCGCCGCGGATCTTGAGGAGGAGGCACTTTCGCTCCTTGATCTGTGTCTCCTCCACCGACTGGATCTCCTCCATGGTCAGCAGGCTCTGCTGCAGGGCGGGGAGTGGGTGGTGAGGGTGCGGGACAGGCCCCGCCAGCCGCCAACCCCAGGGGCTCCCGGCCCCGGCCCGCTCCTTACCGGGGCCTCGCCCTCGCCCCGCCACTCGAGCCGGTTGGGGAACAGGTAGAAGTACCGCCGCTGCCACTGGGTCAGGAAGGGGTTGCCCATCTTGGACATGTAGCCGTGCATGATGCAGTCCTTGCCCAGGGCGTAGTCTGATGCAAGAGAGTAAGAGAGGGGGACTCAGCCGGGCCCGCTCCGCCCGGGTTTGAATCCTGGGTCGGCTGCTCTCTGGCTGTGACCTTAGCTGAAACCTGAGCCTGTTTCCGATCTTTAAGGTGGGCACTGGGCGCCCACAGCAGCCGCCGACCCTCACCTTCCTCGTGGCCCAGCTGCTTGTTTTTGGTTTTCTTGCGGGCCTCCAGCCGGTCCGTCTCAGCGTTGATGGTGTCGAAGACAGTCTCTGCCACCTCCTGCTGCCACCGCTCCGAGATGGTGAGGGGGAAGTTGCGGTAGAGCTCCTGGTCGCTGTCCAGTAACTTCACCGCAGGGCCAGGGAAGAGACATCCATCGGCCACAGGCCTGCCTGGCCGCAGGGCCCCAGGGCAGGGTGGTCTGGTCCAACTGCCGCCCCCAGGGATGTTTGGGGAGGAGAAGCCTGAGGCCCACCAGGCAGACGGGGCTGGCATGGGGGTCTCACAGGGCAGAGGAGGGAGGAGGATGCCAGCCGGGCTGGGCTTAGAGCTCAGGGCTGAGAGGCCAGGCAAGGCCCAGTACCTTGATTCCTTTTGTGTCCTCCTCATCAAAGGAGCCAATGTCGAAGGCGTCTGCCGCATTCACCTCCCCTCGTGGGGGCATTAGCGGGGGAGGGTACTGCAGCAGAACAGGGGCTGAGCATCAGCTCGGGGCAGGGGCTACAGAGGGCCCCACCCGGCCCCGGCCCCGGCCCCGGCCCCCAGGCTGTTACCTTCTGCAGGAAGACCATCTGCCAGTCCAGGGAACGGAAGAAGGGGCTCTCCTTCACTTCCTGGGCCCTGCAGGGAGAGCGGGTCATCGGAGCTTGGCACCACCCAGGCCAGGGGGCAAAGCCTGGGCTGTGGGGCAGGTGGCCCAGGTTAACTCCTGGTTCAGCCACTCTCTGGCTCTGCGACCTTGGGCAAGTCCTTTAAACCTCATCCGGTTTCCCCATCTCTAAAACAGGGAGAACAGCAGTTCCCACATCGTAGGGCTGCCGTGAGTTTTAATATTGTGAATCTTGCAACATCATGCCCAACGCTTAGTGTATGTTTAATAAACATAGAAGGCTGCTGCCCTCATCATCTGTGTTACAAGGCCCCTCGGGAAGCTGGTCCACACCCACCTCCAGCAGCTGCACCGCAGGCAGCCCTCCCCCTGAGAACACTGGGCAGGGCTGGCCACGCCCCAGCTTGTGAACTCTTCAAAGGAGGCTGGGACCATGGACGAGGCTCCAGTGACAGGACACAGGCCTTGTCTTCTTAGGGGCACAGGCAGAGGCTTGGGCAGACTGGCCCAGCAGCCCACTGCAGAGGCCTAGACACAGCAGCGTGGACACCACCCAGGGCCCAGCAGGGAGGGAAGGCCTGGGACAATGGCCCTGGTCTCAGGCACTCACCCTCGGCCCAGGCAGCCTAGCCTCCTGTTGACGTCTCTCTGTAGCAGCCCCTCCAGCAAGGAGCGGAGCTCAGGGGAAAAGGAGTCGGGCAGCTCCACAGCCTGCAGGGAGGAGTAGGGGGACGTTGGCAGAGGCCCGGGCCCCATCCCAGCTCTGGGGCTCCTGAGGCTGCTTGGGGCAGGGGCAGGAGGGTCCAGGCCCCCAGCAGAGGGAGAGCTTCCTAACTGGCCCCTAGCAGGCATCTCTGCTCTGACGACAGAGAGACGAGAGCCTACAGGGAAGGAGGCCAGAGTGGGGTTAAGCGGCTGGAGATGGCTGCTGGCGGGTGAGACCCTGATGCCCGCAGGAGACTCCAGCCTCACTGCGGCCCCCCGTGGACTCCGCCCAGCCTCCCCGGGCTGGGACCCTCCACGCACCATGGTCAATGTCATTCTGTCGATCTCATGCTTGTCTTTGGTCTTGTGCTGCCGGAAAGGGCTATGCCTGGGCAAGAAAGGCCGAAGTCCAAGGTCAGAGGACAGGAATGGGGAAACTGAGGCAGGCAGCATGGACGATCCTTGCCAGCCCGGGGAAGAGCCTGTCTCTGTCCCGCCCCCCCCCCCCACCGCCCTGGGACGGCCGCTCACCCTCGCAGCAGCTTGAAGAGCATGCAGCCCAGGGAGAACCAGTCGGCGCTGCTATCGTAGGCCACGCCCTTCTGCAGAACCTCGGGGGCCATGTACCCGTGGGTGCCCCTGTGGGAGCGAGGAGGCCATGAGTGGGTCTGGTGGAGGGTGCGGGAAGGGAGAGGGGGCTGGGGCACTCACACGCTGGCGTGGGGCTTCTTCTTGGAAAAGTCGCAGGCCAGGCCCAGGTCTGAGATGCGCACGTGGCCATGCTCGTCCAGCAGGATATTGGCCGGCTGTGGAGGAAGCCCAGTGAGCCGTCCCCCGAGCAGCTCAGGACAGGGCCCGGCCGGGCAAGATGCCAGCTGGGGTGCTGTCTTTGCTCTAGAGGGTATGGGTGTCCAGGGACAGGGCCCTGGGTCGGGGGCGCGCAGGCGAGGAGCCGGGCCGGGCCTGTCTTGGGAACGGGGGCAGCCCGTGCTGGGAGGAGGGCGGGGCGCCTCACCTTCAGGTCCCGGTAGACGACAAAGCGGTTGTGCATGTGCTCCAGGCCCAGGATGATCTCGGCCGCGTAGAAGCGCATGTCGGCCTCAGAGAAGACCCCGTGCTGGGACAGGTGGTAGTGCAGGTCCCCGCCTGAGGGAAGCAGCCGAGCAGGGGGGTGCTCAGCTCCCACCTCGGCCCCCAGCCCCGAGGTCCACCTGGGGCCAGGCCGGGCACTCACCGTTCATGAGATCCAGGATGAAGCTGAGCTTGTCTGGCGTGTGGAACGCGTACGACATGCAGACGATGAACGGGCAGTCCTAGGAAGGGGTGGGAGAGGAGGTCAGCAGAAGCTGTGCCAGGTTCGGAGCCAAAGGCTGAGCTGGTGGCCAGCTGCCCGCTTACCCCGGTGCTGACGAGGGAGAGCATGATGCGCTCGTTCAGGGCCAGTGTCTCCCCTTGCTTCATCTTGATGCGCTTCTTGTCCAGACACTTCATGGCATACCTGCAGGGGAGGGGCTGGTTGGTCAGGCGGTCTGCTGGCACCTGCAGTGCAGGGCCCCAGGGGTGAGGTGGGGTGGGCAGTCCTCAGGGCCCTTGGGAAGACTAGACACCACGACAAGCGTATGACACACAGAGACAGAGAGAGGGCAGAAGTGCTGGTGGGCCGGGGCTCCAGGGGCCACGGCAGGTAACAGAGCAAGAACCGTGTGTGGCCCTCTGCGGACACCTGCCCATTCAGGGCACCCCTCCGTGGCCCTCCTCTCCCTCAGGCATGCCACCAAGTGCTCACATCTTGCCCGTGTCGGCCTTCCGGCACCCGTAGACCTCGCCGAAGCCCCCTCGCCCGATGATACGGTGCACGCTGAAGTCGTTCATGGTCAGCTGCGGGGACGGCAGCAACGGGGTCACTGCAGGATGCCTGGGCCCCGCCCTGGGGCCACCATCGCCATGTGCTTCCCTGCCTTGAGCTGTCCCCGCTGGGCTCCTGCACCAACCCCACAGCCAGCCCCTGGGCGTTGAAGGGTCGACTCCCCTGGCCTCCCCGGCCCTGGCCCAGCCCTGGGGCCCGGGTCCCTGGGGAGGGGCAGCAGGGAGGGGGCTCTCCACGCCCACCCAGCCCACTCACATGGATGTTGAGCTCCACATTCTTCCACTGGCAAAATCGTGTGAATTTATCGCTGCGAGAGAAGAAACCAGGCTCAGTTGAGCCTTAGAAAGTGAGTGAAATGATGCTGGGGTGAGCCGGCCTCACCCACTACCATCCCCTGGACTCCCGAGCCGCAGTGCCCTCTTCTGGGGTTGCCAAGGAAGACTGCCAGCCCGAGCTGCCCCCAGCCCCCACAATGCTGGCGCTGCTGTCTGTCTGTGGGTTCCTGCTGGGATGAGATAAGCTTAGAGGTGAGGTCTTCCAGTCTGACCCCGACTTCCTGCTACCACATCCACAACAATGCTCACCCCATCCCTGCTTGCATACTTCCAGGGACACACCACTCATTCCCTGTGAAGCCCCCACTCCACGACTAAGCAGCTGGGACATTAAGAAAGCTGTTCCCTGCGTGGAGCTGAAATCTCCCTACAACTCCCATGCACCGTGAAGGCCACACTGGGCAGTGGGGTGGCAGTGTGTCCTCTCGGGCCCATCCCTACCACCAGCCTGATGCTTCTCAACCCCGACGGGCCCAGCAAGGGGCTAGACAGTCCATGGGAGGGAAGATGCGTGGGTGGTCCCTCGCTCCCTTTCGACCCTCCCTGGACAGGCTTGGAGGTGCCTGGTGCTGGGAAGGGTGGGGCGGGAGTGTCGGGGAGTGTCGGGGAGGTGACGACCTCTTAGGAGCCCCCGCGCTGGCGTGTAGACAGCCCCAGGGGCCCGCGCGTTGGGGACTAAAGCAGGCTGGCTTCTCTCCTCCGCGCCATCCACGCCCCTTCTCAGAGCGGCCCTTCCCCACCTTCTGCTGCCACTCACAGCCCGCTCTCACCTCTCAATGAATTTCTGGAACACATCTCCTCGGAGGTTCTGACAGATCTCTTCGATGTATGGCTACAGGAGGAAGCGGGAGGTTGGTGGCTGAGCCAGAGTGGGAGCTGACCAGGCTCTGGGACCTGTGCTGCCCAAGGGGGACCCCGGCCGGGCTGGGCAGCAGCGGGGAAAAGGCCAGCACACACCTGGAAGAGATCCGGAGGCACCTGCTTCTTCGCCAGATGGCCCTGGACGTGCTCGATGGCGCTTTTCGAGAAGGGCTGGGGAAGACAGAGGTGTGTTCGTTCTCCACGGGGCCACCCCTCCCGTCCCCACGCCCCTGCCAGCACGCGGGCCCGGGCACTCACGTGTGAGCAGGCCAGCAGCTCCTTCATAATGTACGTGTCAAAGATCTCCCGGCTGCAGGCCAGGCGCTCCTCCTCTGTCTCCAGCTTCTCGTATTTCTTGATCTAGAGGACAAGATCCCCACAGGTGAGCTTTGGCCCAGCGGGGCGCGGGGGTGTCTTACAGATTCAGCGAAAGCAGCCCCAGCCCTGCCCCTTTCTCCATGCGCAGCAGGGCCAGGCTAGCCCAGCCTCACCCCCTCGTAGAACTCCACCAAGGGCTTGGCCTCCTCCAGGTGCTTCAGGCAGAAGTCTCGGAAGAGCAGGTACCCTGAAAGCAAGCATCGTGCATCACGCCGAGCCACACACCCCGCAGAGCCCTGCCCATCATGGAGGGTGGGGTGGGCTTGGGGCTTCCTGGGCAGAACTGGCCGAGGAGGTGGCAGAGGTGATCTCTGCCCCCAGGCAGAGGCTGGGCAAGGTGGCCTCGGAGGCTGTCGCCAACCAAAGATTCTTGGATTCGGGGTCGGGGCGCCTGCATCTCTACCCCTCTCAGAATCTGCTTCCTCAGATGATGGCTAGAAAGTGACAGGTGCCCTGGTGAGGCAGAGGTGGGGAGTAGACTCTGGCGCCCGGGTCCCCCACCCTCTCACTGCAGTCTGGGGCCTGTAGCTCCTCAAGGAGGGCGACACACCCACCGGTCAGGCTGTGCAGGGTCAGTGAGGTCCACCCAGCCCAGGCCAGGGCTGCTGCGTGGGGGCAGGAAGGCAGCCTCCGGGTGGGGGCGGGGGGGTGTCCCTCTCCCTGGGCCTTACACCCCTCTCTGTCATCTGGCTGATTTTCACAGCAGCCATGAGAAACAGGCAGACAGGGAGGGCAGGTCCAGCTGGGGAAACCGAGGCTCAGGGAGACCTGTCAGGCAGGCGGTGTGCGGCAGCATGGGTAGAACTCAGGGCCCTTCTGTCCAGTGGCAGGTCCTGGGAAGGACAGGCCAGAGAGTGAGGCCTTGGTGCAGGGGGCCTCACAGGGCATGGGCCTCTGGGGAAGGGAAGAGGTGAGACGGGCTGCAGGCAGGGCTCACGGGAGACCTTGCGTGGGCTAGGCCTCATCCTCCCCAGGGATGGGGGCCGGAAGCCTGGCCCCAGAGCAGCCCTGGAGGGCAAAGCAGAAGGAAGGGTGGTCTCTACTCCCTCCAGCCCAACACGCGTGACCAGGCTCGAGCTGGGTGACTTTCCACACCTCTTGGGGGCACCGTCCCCACTGCCTGGGCACCTCCACCTCTGCCAGAGCTCGCGGCCAGCACTTCTGGTAAGGGCAGACTGGCCTTTCGAGAGTGTGCCTTTAGTAACTTGTGACCAGGGCTTCCCATGGGCCAGGGGCTTTCACTGCCACCGCCTCACCTGGCCCTCCAACAGTCTTCGGCAGTGGGGCTCCTGAGTCCTAGCTCCCAGGTGAGACTCAGAGAGGTGAAGCAATGTGCCAGGTCACACAGCACAGGCAGGGGACCCACACGGCGCGCTTCCCGACACACTGACTCGCTAAGCCTGACCTCCAACGCCCCGATCCTGCCAGGCCGGGCCACTCCCATTTCAGAGCCGGAGCTGTGTGTGGCCGGAGCCTGCTTCCCTGTGCCCCGCCTCACCCTTCCCTGTGTGCCAGGTCCGTGGGGTGGACCCACGAAGCCTCTAAGACACGGGCACTGAGGACGAGGAACGGAGGGGCCGGCCAAAGCAGGCTGCTTACAAAGAGGGCCCGTGGGGGTGGCGGGGGGGGGGGGGGGGGCGACCACAGCCTGGCGGGCGCCACAGGAAGGGCCCCGCCCCTTCCTGTCAGTTCTACCAACGGCCCCGAGCAGCTGTGCCTGCACCAAGGGGAAGCTGCAACTCTCAAAAACAAACCCCAAAGGAGGAACTTCCCTGGCGGCCCTGGGAGACTGCTGGCCCTGCCCCTTCAGGGGGCTCCGGGGCTGACGGCCAGGGGCTGGGAGGGCACTACGTCACCGCCCTGCCTGCTGTCACCGGGGGAGGCGGGGGGCTCGCTGGCTGCCCTGCCGCCTGCCCCGGTGGTTGGGAGGCCAAACCTCCTGGGAGAGGGGAGCACAGCCCAGTCGGCTGGGATGGGGGCAGGAAGGCGGCCCCGGCGTCATCCTGCCCACACCCCCCTAGGCCTGGGCAGCAGGACAAGTGGCAGAAGCCCCAGGGCCGGCAGAGCCCCCACCGTACTCACCCAGCTTCTGGGAGAAGACCTTCTCAAAGGTCACCTCGCCCCGGTCCTCCAGGTACTTCTGCATGACGCTGCGGATGCTGAAAGACACAGGGGCCGGGGTGACCTGGAGCCCCCAAGGCTCCTGTCAGGCCTGCTGGCCCTGCTTCCCTGGAAGGTCGCTGCTTCCTCTCCCAGAATCCAGAGTGGAGGGCACTGCTGGTGGGTGTCATCGCTCCCTCCAAGAAGGCAGCCACCCCTGTTGGACCTGACCGTGGCCACACCAGAGGGACCTGAGCAATGCTGTGCCTGCCTACCAAGGCTCTGTCCCCCACAGCTAGGGTGACCAGCAGGTGGCTGCTCAGAAGCCTGGTCCCAGCGCTGCCTTGTCTGGCTTTAGGAACTTGGCCAAACCTGAAAAGCCAGGACTCACCCATCAGCAAATGATGGGTCATGAAAATATGGCCCATCCCGACAATGGGATACTACTTGGCCAGGAAATGGAGCGAAGTGCTGGTGTACGTGTGCGCACGGTGTGGATAAACCTAAGAGGATTCTGCTACGTGAACGGACAGTCACAAAAGGCCACATGTTATATGATTCCATTTATACCACCTGTCCAGAACAGGCAAGTCTACAGACAGAAAGCAGGCTAGTGAGTGTCAGGCTGGAGAAGAAAAGGGGAATAACTTCTAATGGGCACAGGGTTTCTTTATAAGGTGATGGAAATGTTCTGGAATCAGGCAGTGGTGAAGGTTGCACAACACAGTAAATGTGTTGAATTGTACACTTTAACATGATGAATTTTACGTTATGTGAATTATATCTCAATATTGAAAAAGAAAAGCCAAGCCTCAGCTCCCGTGTCCCTGATACCCGAAGTAAAAACCCCCTGCCCCTGGGTCGCCTGGGAGGGCAGCAGAGCAGAGGCCACTGTTGTGACCACGGAAGCCCAAGCCCACACTCCCCGCCCCCGGCTACCTCCCCCCACTGCCGAGTGCTGTCTGGGAAAGCCACACCTGGCCACGCTTCACGCCTCAGTCACCTCTTGCTGTCCCTTCCTCTCCTTTCCTGGGCCACCTGCAGTCCCACCCCGCCAACCAGCTGTGGTCCCATTTGGACCTCACTAGCCTGGGTTCCAGCTGCCCATACGGAGGGCCGTGCTGGGCAGTCACACCTGAGCCCGTACGATGCTCACAGGCCTCAGGATACGTGGGGCTGCCAGCAGGCCACGGATGAAGAGGACTCTGTGTGCCCACCTCTCTGTATCCCCGTACCCCTGTTGGAGCCCAGCACAGGGTCCTGCTGCCCATCACCTAGTGGAAGGTGCCATGCAACCCTGCCCCCCCAAGGCAGGCCCTCCCAGTCCTGCACTGGTGGTTCTGTGACATTAGACAGCATGAGACAAAGCCTGAGTGGGGCCCTGTCATCTGGAGGAGACTCAGGCAGGAAAGAATGTTCTGGGTCATTGGGAGAGGCCGTGTGGAGAAGGCAGAACCTCACTGGGTTCCTCAAATGCAAACAGGATGTCACAGGTGACAAAGTCCAGGGCAGGTGGGTGGGCATGGGGGCAGGCAGGGAAGACCCAGCCAGGGATGAGCCACGGGGCAGGGCGGAGGCTCAGCAGACAACACTTGGGAAGCTCGGTCCAGGGCGGCGGGTGAGCGGGCAGACTCTGCTGGGGGTAGGTACCACCGGAGGAAGCCCAGGTAGCTGATGACACTGGGCCAGGAAGGAGGGGAAGAAACAAGGTGGGGTAGGAGCAGGCTCGTCTGTTGGATGGATGGATGGAAGGACAGAAGAAGACCTGACGAGGCCAGCTGGGGGTCTGGAGGCCCTGGGCCCCATCAGAGAGGGGGCCTGAGGAGAGAAGGCTCCAGGCAGGGCCAGTGCAGCCAGCAGACACCGCCCAACCCCTGGCCTGGGCTCGCAGGCGGGGCGACTCCTGCCCTGTCCTGCTCAGCACTTTCCTTCTCAGGTGGTCTGGGTGGAGGCCCAGGCCCTCCCGGGCCCTCGTCCGCATTCGGGCCACGCAAGACAACATGGGAGCGTGCAGAGCCGGCGTGAGCAGTCCTGGAGCTGTGACCCCTCCCCCCAGACGCTCAGAGATGCCGTGACCTCCTCCGAAAACTGTCTCCAACAGGAAGAAGGGTGCCGATGACCTGGACAGCCCTCCTGTGTCGCCATCCTGTGACTCCAGCCGACAAGGGAAGAGCCCCAGCTGAGGGCCAACGGCCCAGTGGCCCTGAACTACCACGTCAGAGCCGGTTCCCTCCCAGAAAGTGAGGACGCCCTCCACAACCACAGGGACTCCAAGGCCGGGACGTGGCCCTCAGCCACGCTGGCACACTCTCCCCTCCTGGGGGCCACACACCTGCTCACGTCCACCAGCCACCGTCAAGGACACATCTCCCTGGCCCCGTGGGACTCCCAGGGACTCAGGAGGTGAGACCAGCCCCCAAGTCCCTCATGCACTTCACACACATCGGAAGCTAAAAAATCTGTGACACTGAGCAGGACACAGCCCCCACCCTGGGGCCTGCGGACTGGAGACAGGGAGCCCAGGGAGTCTGTGGGGCGCATTCTGCGCCGATCTCTCAGGGCTCCCAGCTCTGCGAGGGACAGCTTGGGGCCTCCCGTTCGGACAGGGAAACAGGCCGGGGGGTGTGCTGGGTGAAGCACAGTGGGGTGGGCCCAGTCCAAGGTAGCGAAGGCTTGGCAGGGTCACGAGACCAGGCAGCCGGGAGGTAGGGGTGTGGAGCCCGGGGACCCTGCGAGGGCCAGGTTTCTCCTGGGAGGTGGACAAAGCAATAAAGAGGGAAGAAATATCACAAGATGTCGATCTTCCATGGGGCTGGATGGTCAGAGGGAACGTTCAGACAGGCAGATGCAGGTGACAGGCAGGGTGACTCTGGCCTGTCAGATGACCCCACGGGGCAGCTGGGCATAGCCCCTGCAATAGTCACTGGGAAGCCCCTGCCCCTGAACCAGCAAGACTGGCGCCAGCTCAGCCAAGGCGGCGCGATGGGAATGCCCAGCCCAGAGCAGTGCCGCCACTTTCCGCCGCGGGCTCGTGGGCTGGACGTGCAAAGGCCGGGAAATGCGCTCGCAGAGGGCCTGCCCGCGAGAGAGCGGAGCCGCCAGCTCCTCTCCAGGCATGGCACCCGGCGCGGGCCTTCTGCCCTCCTGGGGGCTCTGCCACCGGCTCGGCCCAGGGCGCGGAGGAAAGGCCCGGGCTCCGCGCTGCTCAGCGGCCAGACCCTGCCTCCCTCGGAAGGCTGCACAGGGTGGATGGCCACAGCATTCTTCCCAGCCCGCAGCACTTCCACTTTCTTCCTTAAAAAGAAAAAATGTTTTCTAAATAAAATAAACACACCCCCCCAACCAAACACGAGGTCAGACTCGGCAGAGTCCTTGAAGGAGAGGCCCCCAAGGCCGCAACATTAGGGTTTCCTGTCCATTCCCACAGGGCTGGAGCCCAGGGAGCTGGCAGGTTAGACAAGTGTGTTATGGGGGATGCTCCCGCCAGGGTGGCAAGTACAGGCTGGCACAGGAGGCGGTGGCGGCCTCCTGGGCTGGGTCACCTTCATCTCCTACCCCCTCTCCCTGATACTGGCGGAGTCTGAGTGGCGAAGGCCCCAGAGCAGCATTCCTGTCCCCGCCCAGGTCAACAACTCTGATATCCAGGAGCACGTGGTCACCAGATGGACTCCAGGTTGTCCGGAGAGCCCAGTATCTGCACCCTCCCCGCCCCAGCCCCACCCCCAGCCCCCGAAGGACCCAGCCCCTCCAGGGAACGGCCTCAGTGGCCTTAGCTGCTGCAGTCGGACCGGTACCCAGGCCTGGGCTCCAAATGGCCCTCCCCACCTCCCTCCCTGAGGCCAGGCCAAGTCACAGACTTTAAATGTCCAGTTTCCCCACTTGTAAAATGAGGATGTCAACAAATGCTGAATTGCCAACACTGAGCTGGCCACTGAAAAAGGCGGAGAGGACACAGCAAGAGGAGAACGCAGCCCTGCTGCGAGGGCCGTCAGCTCCCTCCCTCTCCTGAAGGGAGCCCTCCTGCTGGAACCCCCAGCAAGAGCCTCCTTCTGGAATGTGACCAGAAGCTCCCCAGTCTTGCTGGGGTCTCAGCCCCACACCTGCTGTGTCCTCAGAGGGTGGGGCTCTGACTGGCGAGCCCGCCCCACGGCTGGGCCCATGAGCACCCCACCCCCGAACCTGAGCCTGAGCGGCTGCCACTCCACTCTGCTCACAGACCAGCCTCAGGCACTCGTGCCGCACAGTCTGGGGGCCCCAGTGGGCAGAGCCCGATACCTGCCCTGCCAAAGGAGCAAGGGCCCCCTGGCAGGAGCTGCCCGGCCCCGCTGCCCGACAGCCAGGGCTGCTCACTCTGGCTCCAGCTGCTCGGAGGAGCAGGCCCACTGACACCAGGGGAGAGAGCACTTCCGCCCTCCCAGCCCAGAGCGCGGGCTGGGGTGATGGGACGGCAGGGAGGGGGTTAGGGCTGAAGGGGAGGACTTCCGGCACCTTCCGGCACCACATGGTTCAAAGGGAAAGCTAAGTCCTTCACTCTGTGGCACACGGGCCTCACAGATGACACCCACTCAGGGTCACAAACCGTAGCTTGTATGGACCGGGAGGGACCGCAGGGTCAGAAGCAAACACACTCATCTTGATGGTGAGGAAATCAAGGCCAGAAGAAGCTGAGTAGCTCACCCTGAGTCCCAACCAAGTTAGCGGCAAGAAAATGTCCAGCCCTCCCTGAGAAAGGGCCTCCCACCAGGCAAGGGCCTAGCCCAGCCTCTGCCGGAGAGCTGGGTGCAGAGTCCCAGGGGACCCCGGACTCTTGCCCTGCCCGCCTTGCCCTCCACCCACTGCCAGTGGCTGCAGGAGCCCATCAGGCTGGGGGCAGCCTTGGCCGGCACCTGGCCGGCCAAGGGCCATGGTTCCTGTGCTCCCGTGTGACAGGAATGCCAGAACCACGAAGCCTCAGGACGGTGCAAGCTGGCCCGGGGACTCCGGGCCTGGCGGGCATGGTGCAGCCACGCCGGGAACCGTCACGCTCTGGGAGACGGCGGCAGTTAAGCCAGCAGATCAGAGGCTGCAGCCGTGGCTGGGACGCTCCTCCGTGGCATTTCCAGGAAACCTGGCACCGAGGTGGCAGCAGCATGAGGAAGTCCCCTGGGGCTTCTTATTAATATTTCTCAATGACTCTCCTTGGGGCTGACAACATCCTCTGAGCTCGAGGACAGGGCCACACATCAAATGGGGAAGACCAACCCAAACGGCCAACTCTGGAGCAAGTCCTGGGCCAGAGAAGAGAAAATGACAGCACGGGGCACCACACACGAGCCCACCACGAGTGTCCGCAGCGACCCAGGTTCCCCAGGGCACGGTGGCCACAAAGTGACAGCTTGCAGGATGTGCGGGAAAAGGCACTCCGGCGGCCTTGTCACACATCACGACCTCTACACCCCGCAATTCACTGCTGCCATCACCTCAGAACAACTTCCAGGGCTCCCTGCCCTGCAGCTCCCAGAAAGGGGGCCATCCCAGACCCCAAACCCAGAATGGCCTCCAGAGTCAGAGAACCCCCCGCTCAGAGAACAGAGCTGCTAACACATTCACACCTGAAAACCCACTTCTGAAACCCCGCTCTTTGGCCCGCGGAGACACTACCCTCCCTGTTAGCAGCGATGCAGAGAGGGCAGGTTATTGTTTTAGAAAAGGCTGCAGCCAAACGCCTCATTTTTCCTGTTTGAAACAGGTTAGTGAGAACTCGAGTGTGACTCTGTCTTATGTGTCCAGCAGAGGACACTGGCCCCTCGGGGCCACAGGAACAAAGGGCAGGTGTGCTGGAGGCTGTGCGCTCCTCAAAGACTCTCACGTGCTCGTGGCTTCTGCTGTCTGTTCTGAGGCGGGAGCGTAGTATCCTGGAAGCACCAGCCGTGTGCACGCAGACCCACCCCACCGGCCCCCAGGTGCTCGGCCCCCCTGCAGAGCCTCCCTGGGTGCCCGGGGCAGGCAGGAAACACCGCTGCAGAGCCTGCCTACACCTGATGTCACCGGGAGTTTACTACTAGGAATTAATCGTGCATTAATAGGACACGTTTTTCCCGGGTTGACAGAGCCCAGATTCCCCGACACGGATTCCAACCTGTCATGCTCACGCGCCCTTCAAATCCTTTTACTGAGGGAACAGCAGGCGGGCGAGCAACTTAATGGCAAAAATGTGAAACCCCATGATCTGGAAAGGAGAACAGATGGGAAAAGATGTCCCGGAGACCCATTCCTGGGGAACGCGGGGGCTTCAAAGGCCCAGAGGGAATGACTGCCCAAAAGAGGATCTTGTTTTGTGGGGGGAGGCGGGGGCGGAGAACGCTGCTACTGGAGTGGAAAGTTCTGGGTAAGGGATAAAGGCTGAAAACAGCAGGGATTCTCCTGGTGATGCAGAACTGGAAGGAGAAGGAAGGGAGAAAAACCACTCCCTGCACCTCTTCCCGCTCCACAAATCAAGGGCAGGAAGTCCTGGGAGCAAAGAGTTAACAGGAATGAAGAAGCAGCGGAGGAAGAGCTGCGGGTCTGGGACACGGGGAAGCCAGAAAAGGGCAGGAAGGAGGAAATCCACGGTGGGGGAGGGACCAGGAAAGGAAGAGCCGAGAGAATGGGAGGCTGCAAGAGGCACCGGGCTCTGACATCTGCCGCTGGGGCTGCCACTGTCACCAGGGAAGGCAGGGACATCTCCTGGGACCGCCCAGGCCAGTCTCCTCCGCCAGGAGCCCAGAGATTAATTACACGAGGCCTCCGTGGTCACATGAAGCAAATGACGCTAATTGCAGGACTGCTGCCGCTGCCGGGAAAGCGAGACAGCGGCTCCTTCAGGGAGAGGCCCAGACCACAGACCCCGAGGGCCGAAGGAGCGGAGAGGTCACCGGTGAAGGGCAGCCCCTCGTTTTACCGAGGTGGAAACGGAGGCAGGCTGGGCCAGCATAAGGGACGTGCTGGGGCCCATGTGAGCTGGGACTGCGGTGGGATTAGAAGTCGGTCTCCTGATTCCAGCTGCACTGCTGCCTCCCTCCATGAGAAGTGCGAGAAATGGGTCTGTTTCCTCGGGTTCTATAGGGTGACAGAAGGGAAAGCCCGCGTGCCAACTGAGTGGCACTGTGCCCAACAGCTCCTGTTCCGCAGCGCTCAGAAGTCAGAGCTGTGATGGCAGCTCCAGCTCCCGGCCAAGCCACAACCCGGGCACCAGCCGCAGGGAGGCTGCCAAGAGGGACCACCCCAAGATGGGAACGGCTCCAAATGGCACCTTGTCATAGACAAACCGCGGCCTTCGTCCCTGGCCCTGACCCCAGGCGTGGAGCCGTCTCCTCCGTGCACTAGCTTTGCCACAGCAGCTCAGCTCTGTCCCAGCCGGTGGCGAGGGGCTGGGCCTTGATGGTGCCGGGGGCTGCCCTTGTGCTTCCGGGCCAGGGGTGCCAGCGGCCACATTCCACAAAACAAGGACCAGGCTGAGAGCAGAGGTACAGAGGGGTGTGTGGAAGAAATGATGCATAGCAGGAGTCCAGAGACCCCAAGTTCAAGGGCCACCTCGCCTCTGGGACCAAGTCTCTTCCCCTCTCCCAGCCTCAGTTGCTTCAACTATTAAGTGGGAAAATACCACCTGCCATGCCTGTTTCCCACAGTCGTGAAAAGGATAAAATGGAGTAAAAAGCACTTTGCAAACTAGGAAGTGCCAGGCAGACGTAAGATACAGTCATAATGATCTTCAGGGCAGGAGACATCTGACACAGGGGGTGGGCGAAGCATAAAGCAAAGAGTGGCATATCCTCCGAGGCGGGAGGCCTGGATTCCTAGGCCCTTCCCCAGCCTCAGCTCACTAACAGTCACTGCTCCTCTAGTCCATCTCACAGGTGTGGGCAATCTGCCCAATGCGGCGCCGCCAGACGGTGACCCTACCTGAGAGCCCATGACACCTGGCTCTCGGTCTCCTGCTGTGTTCCCCTAAAACTCACAGCTCACCTGGTTTCAGACACTATACACAGTCCTGATGTTTCTTTAGCAACTACTACATGCAAGGCATGGCCTTGCCAACCTCACAGGTTAGTTTTTGGATCGACTGAGATGACAAAGGTCAAAAATAAATAATTATAATTTCCACCATTACTCCTATCACCACCATCAATATCACGGATGTAAAGGGGACAGGAAAAGAGGAACATCTTGTTGCTCACGGTTCTAACACCTGCAGAGCCAACCCAAGGCGGGGCCCCATCAGGAGCAATGCATTCTGGGGCGAGATTACCCAAACAGAGAGAGTTCCAGAAAAGGCCCCGCCTCATACTTTGCAGAAGTCCAACCTGCCAGAGGGTCTTGAGGCCAAGGCCACCAAGGAGAGCCGCTGTGAGACCCAGAGGGTGACTCCCCCATTTCCTCCCTCGTGGCTTTGTCATTTCTGAACTCATTTCTGTTCTAACTGTCGCCGCTCCCTGGACAGCCCGCAGCTGACAGTCAGTCTGGTTCCCGTTTTGAGAAATCTGATTGCAAATGTCTTAGAAAAAAAGGGCCCTAACGGCCTTTTCAAAACGCAGGCCAATTTTCCTCTCCCAGGCCTGGTGTTCAGTCAATCTGAAACCCAGAGAACGGGTCACAGAGGAGGGCACCAGAGACGTGGGCACCGTACCCCCTCCCCACCATCGCAGCCTTGGGCCCTGCTTCAAACTCAGGATGCCACAGAGTCACAGTCCTTATTTCACACCATCCACATTTCACAGATGAGAAAACCGAGGCCCAGAAATGGGAAGGGACTTGCCCAAAGTCACATGATAAGACCAGGAGAGCTAGGACGGGTCCAGGCTCCTGGGCTGGCAGGGCACCAGCATGGCAACTCTTAGGCAGGGATGGAGGAGCTTCTGGGGCTGGCCTCACCACGCAGCATGAGAGATCGTGGTGGGCACATGGCTCCTGTAGATGCAGAATGGCCAGGCCCCCCGGCTCAGGCCACAGTGGTGGACACAGTGTGGAACCAGAAGCCGGAAGCCCTGATCTGGTGGCCAGCCACCACCCTGGATGCCGGTGACACTGGGCAGGCCACTCACCTCTGGGCCTTCAGCTTCCCCACCTGTTCCATTGGGACAAAACCACACCTGACCTACCCACCCATGGGCTGCTGTGAGGCTCAGGCAATGGGAAAATACTCTAGAAGCCGTAAAATGCTGGACAGCCTCAGCTATTGTCCGTATCCTGTCCACTCCTGTGCCCAAATCCTGAACAGATGAAACTTGGATATCAGGTGCAATGGTATCAGTTACCTCACAGAAAGGTGGCAGCTGTGGTCCAGCTGCTGCAGGGGTGCTGGGACGTCCCCTGGCAAACAGTACCCACGGGGCACCACAGGCGGGCCTCACCAGAGGAGGGATTCGAGGGGAGAGGGACTGAGGGATGTGGCGCACACCATATCCTGATCCCCACGCTACCCCGGCCCCCAAAGCACTCTCAATCCCCACCCCAGGCCGGTGACCCGCCAGAAGAATGGGGAAGATCCGGGAAGACTTGTCTGCCCCAAACCTCACAGAAGTGTCCACCCTAGGGGGACCAGGGACGGGGGGGAGGGTGTGTGGAACCCCAAGGCGGGGATGCCGAGAGTAGGGGCGGCGAAAGGATGGGCGATATAGTCAGGCCAGGTAGATGGGCAGGCAGAGGAGGGGACTCCACGGGACCCGGGGCCACCCGGAGGAGGAAAAAGGGGAGCACGGAGGCTCTGGGGGAGAAGGCAAGGGCGAGGGGCTGACGGAGAAGGGGGCCAGGCGGAGTGTGTGAAGGGAAAGGCAGCAGAGTAGGGCAGGGGCACTGAGCGGGTCGGGGAGCCAGTGCAACTGGAAAGCCCCGGCGTTGGGGTGCTCCAGGTTCAGGTGCACAGGGCCTGGGGCGCAGGGGTCCGGTCAGGGCTGCGGGACGCGGAGAGCTGGCGGGGCAGAGGGGGTCTCGGGGCCAGTGCTCGGGTGGTCTGGGGCTGCGGGGTCGGGGCTCGGGGAGCGGGGCCGAGGGGCCGGCGGGCCGGGGCCGGCGCCCGCCTCACCTGGGCTCGGGCAGCAGAATCTTCTTGCTGGCGCGCGCGGCCGGCGTGGCCTTGCTCTTCTCCATGGCCATCAGGTAGCTCACATCGGCCAGCACCGCCTCCAGGTCCGCCATCTTGGCGGCGGCGGCGGCCTCTCCCGCCGCTCGGCTCCGCTCCGCTCGGCGCGCTCGGCCCGGCCCGGCCGCTCCGTCGGCCTCGGGCGCCGCCGCCTGCCTGGCCCCGCTGGGCGCCCGCGGCTCCGCTCGCCGCGGCTCACAGGCGGCGCCGCCCCATGGCGCCGGCTCAGGCCCGGCCCGGCTCGCTCGGCTCCCGCCGGGACTGCAGTCGGGCCGCCGCCGCCGCCGCCGCCGCCGTCGCCGCCGCCGCCACCGCCGCCGCCGCCGCCACCGCCGCCGCCCGCGCCCCGGAGCCGCCGCCGCCTCCGACCCCGCCTGCCGCGCACAGCGCCAGCGAGCCCGCGAGGGGCCGGGCGGGCGGGCGGCGGCGCCCCCTGGAGGCCGCGCGGGCTGGACCGAGCCTGACCCCCGCGGCACCAAGACCCCGCCTCAGCCCCCAACCAGGTCCTCCGCTCTCTGACCCCGACCCCCAGCCATGACTCTGACCTCAGACTTGGAACACGACAGGGACCCTGGCCAGAAGAAGACCCTAGACCCAGACCTTGACCACAGCTCAGATCACAACTCGGATCCCAGGCTCCAAGACAGACCATGGCTGTGACCCCAGACTGCCATTGCAGAACGTGATCCCAGGGACTTGGATCTCCGACTGTAGCTATAACCCCTGACCCCTGACCTTGGACAGAGTCGGAAACCTGACGCCAGACCCGGATAACATTCCTGACCCCAGACTCCAAACAGGACCCCAGACCTAGACCTTGGACCACCACCTCAGACTCTGACCATGACCTCAGATCACCACCCTGGGCCCAACCCTTCAAACCCAGATCCTGACACTGACCCCCGACCTGCAACAGGACCCCAGATCCAGATTTTGGACCATGACCTCAAACACTGATCCCAACCACAGACCACCACCTTGATCCCATCTTGGTTACTGACCCCAACCTTGATTCCACCCCCAGACTCAGACCACTATCATGACTCCAAACCCTGGACTTAGGGGCAGGGCCCAGACCTGGGCTTGGACCATCAATCCCAGACCAGGGTTCTAGACCCAACACCAAAAACTCTGGACACGGACCCAGGACCAGGACATCCAACCGGAACCCAGACTGGACCTAGAACCCTTAACAGGCCGCCATGGACCTGGGACCTGACAACTGCAGTCAGACTCCAGACTTACCCCAGGCCCAATCCCCATTCCTCCTGCCCCAGACCCAATCCAGGCCCCCAGGGCTCCCACTCAGGACCAAGGACCCTGCACCAACACCACTCCCCGCCCCAGACAAGAATCATCATGATTCCACAAAGTGGGATCAAACCTCTCTCAGCCTGGGAGGGCACCCGGGTCACTGTACTGCCTGGCAAGGGAAACTTACTCTGCTGACAGCCCACGGTGGGGGGGTTCCATGTATCTCAAGCGGCACCCCTTACTCAACATGCCCTCGAGAGCCTCTCTCTGCTTTCCAAGGTGACAAGATCCCCTCCCAGTCCTGGGCACATGGAGCCAAAGCCTCATGCCAGTTGGTGGGCCAGTAATCAGAACACTTTTGCAAAGCATAGGATCCCCACGCCCCGCCCCCGCTCTTTGCACTTCTCAGCCTACCTTCTGAGATCAGCCTCGGCAGAGCCTGGAACCAGAGCACATCAAGACAGTGAGGTCCCCTCGTCAGTGGGCGACACCGCCATCCACTCAGATACTCAAGCCAGAACTCCAGGCATCATCCTTGGCTCTCCATCTCCCCCTTCCCTAATCTGTCACCACACCCTCTTATGTGGCCTCCAGATAAGAATCTTCTTAAACCTGTCTGCTTCTGAGGATCCCCACAGCTGCTGCCCTGATGCAGGCCCTGACCAGAGACGCCTCTCCCCAATCTAGATCTGATAGGGTTACTGCCTGCTTAGCACTGAGAAGCAGTGCTCCCGGACCTCTGGGGCTGCTGAGAGTGGGAAATCGGAGGGGGGCCCACTCTGCCCAAAGGTGAGCAAGTTCCTTAACCTGCAAGTCAAGGTCTTGGATGAGTGGGTCCTGCTCCCCTCTCAGGCCTGTGTTGCCACCATCCCCTATGCCTGGGGTCCCCCCACCAGCCTACCCATCAGTTTTTACCTCTGTGCCTTTGTTCTTCCGCCCTGTGTCTGGAAGCACTCTGTGTGCCCTCTTCCCTGGCTAATTCTTGCTCATCCGTTAAGCCCCACCTCCTCCAGGTAGCCTTCCCCAATCCCCTGTCTCCAATTCTGTCCATCTCCAGTTCTGCACTAACTGCCTACTTCCTTGATTTGAGAGCATCGTCAGTTGCAAGATGCATCATTTCAAGCTTTTGACAGAGGGATGGGATGTGTGTGTGTGTGAAGCTTTATTAAATGTTTGCATCCATTGGAAAATGCATCCTGATGTTAGAAATGCTAACGTATAAAAAAAAGTGTTCAGGGCTTCCCTGGTGGCACAGCGGTTGAGAGTCCGCCTGCCGATGCAGGGGACACGGGTTCGTGCCCTGGTCCGGGAAGATCCCACATGCCGCGGAGTGGCTGGGCCCGTAAGCAAAAAGGGTTCATACCTCCTCCCACTGCCCACCGTGGGACCTGGCACAGAAAAGTAGAGTCAATGTTTGATGAATGAATGAGTGACTGAGTGAATGAGCTCCACAGCCCAAGGTGGCACATGGAGTTTGGGGTAGAAGACAGCCAGAGGCACAGGAGGATGCACCAGAAGGCCTCTAACTTCCTCTCCTCCCGCCTCTCCCCAACTCTTCTGGACTCTAACTACGGCCACCTGGGGTTTCTGGAACCACTCCTATTTAAAAATCCTGTCTGAAGAACTCATCAGACCAGAGTCCCCGTGAATTCTGAAAAGCCAGCCATCCTGCTCCCGGAGGTGGCCCTACCTCCCCGACACCACCTGAAAGCCCAGAAGGCCCTTCCCAGCCACTGCCCAACCCACAACCCAGGCAGGCCTGAAGCTGGGGTTGAAGGAGAGAGAGAGAGAGAGAGAGGGAGGGGGGGATGGAGGGACGGAGGGACGGAGGGAGGGAGGGAGAGAGAGTCTCCAGGGCACCCCTCACTGATTCCTGGGACCCTGGAAAGCAGCTCTTGGAAGCCCTGGGCTGGGGCTTTTTTTGGGTAGTGCTGCCCTCTGGTGGTTGAGGGAAGGTCGATTGTCAACCTGCCTTTTCAGGCTGGCTTCAGTCGTTTTCAACCAACTTTGGTGCCTAGACCGTGTCAGCCTCTGGCTGGAATGCTAGGAGTGAATGAGGAGTGGAACCCCGTCTCTGCCTAGTTGGCAGGACTGCAGATACATCATTACCTGGCATCTTGCCCAGATGACTAGTAGGTGTTGCAAATTTAACGCGTCCCACACTGAGCTCTGGCTCCGCACCCAGCCCGGTCCCACCTGCTCCTCTCCCGCCTCCCCATCTCAGTAGTGGCTCCTTCCTCCTCCGAAAAAACCCAGGAGTCATCCTCCATTCCTCTCTTCCCTCACTTGCCTCTGCCGCCCCCCCCCCCGCCCCCACATACACATGCCCTCATCCAGCCTGTCCTGTCGACTACCTGGTGTATCACCCCAAATCCTTCCACTGTGCCCTGCTAAACCCGATCTGAGTCCCATCACCTGGGGCTGCCTGGCGCTGATGCCTGCACCAGCCTCCTCCCTGCGTCTCCTCTAGCCAGAGTTTTTTTGTTTATTTATTTATTTATTATTAAATAAATAAATTTACTTATTTATTTATTTTTGGCTGCACTGGGTCTTCGTTGCTGCGCGCACGTTTTCTCTAGTTGTGGTGAGTGGGGGCTACTCTTCGTTGTGGTGCGCCGGCATCTCATTGCGGTGGCTTCTCTTGTTGCAGAGCACAGGCTCTAGAAGTGCGGGCTCAGGAGTTGTGGCTTGCAGGTTCTAGAGCACAGGCTCAGTAGTTGCGCTGTGGCATGTGGGATTTTCCCGGACCAGGGCTCAAACCCATGTCTCCTGCATTGGCAGGCGGATTCTTAACCACTGCGCCACCAGGGAAGTCCCTATTTATTTATTTATTTATTTATTTATTTATTTATTTATTTATTTTGGCTGCGATGGGCCTTAGCTGTGGCGGGTCTTAGCTGCGGCATGCGGGGACCTTTAGTTGCAACATGCGGGAACTAGTTCCCTGACCAGGGATCGAACCCGGGCCCCCTGAAGTGGGAGTGTGGAGTCTTAACCACTGGACCACCAGGGAAGTCCCTAGCCAGAATTTTTACAGGCCTAAATCTAACCCCATCTCCAATGACCACCCCTGCACTTAGGGGAAAACCCACCCCTCTCTGTGGCCTGTGAGACCTGCAGTCTGGCCCCTGCCCATCTGTCTAACTCAGCCCACTCGCCCTTCCCTGTGCCCTTTATTCTCCAGTCTCTCTGGTCTTCCTTCTGTCACTACTACAAGCCAAGTTCATTTCCACCTCTGGGTGTTGACTTTATA
Source organism: Leucopleurus acutus (assembly GCF_964270905.1). Classification (NCBI taxonomy): domain Eukaryota; kingdom Metazoa; phylum Chordata; class Mammalia; order Artiodactyla; family Delphinidae; genus Leucopleurus; species Leucopleurus acutus. Next base: position 104,122,172 of record NC_139151.1, on the reverse strand, counting down.
ATTCCCCTTGCCTGGAATGACCTTCCTTTCCCTCCTTTCCGGCAAGAATGACTCCTGCTCACCCTGCATCCCGAGGGCTGCAAACTTCCTGTTCATTTTTAGTGGAAAAAAAAAAAAAGTTCCTGTTCAGGGGGCTCTCCCCGGGTGCCCCCGTTTGTTGTGGTCACTGGTGCACTCTTCAACCCTTACCATGGCACTGGGCACAAAGTTAGGGCCACAAGGAGAAAGAGGATTCAGTGGTGGCCCAGTCTGGTGAGGAAGAAGACCCCTAAATGAATGCCTCTAATTAACCTGGCAAGAGCTATAATGTGAGGAGATGGGGAGCTCAGGAGAAGAGAGTCAGGGGAAGAGTTGGGGAAGGTCTTGAACTTGACATTGTATGCACATGAGCATGAGTGAGTTTGGGGGTGAGGACTGGCATGTGCCAAGGCCCAGGGGTGCAAGTTTCCTCCTGCTGGGGCTTCACCTCTTGGTCTCCATCCTGGGGTTTGAAGATCCAGGAGGATGAGCTTGAGGGCTTCCCAATCTGTACACCTCACCAGGGGTGTGCAGATTAACCAGGAGAATCTCCTGCCTATAGTGGACAGCCACCTCTTTGATGTCCCGGGGCCCAGACAGTGCCAGGCTCTGGCTAGGCTGCTGGGACTTCACCTCATTTACTCATCCACTTATCCAACAATATTTGTTGAGCTCCTACTACATGCCAGGCACTGGTGCTTGGCCTTGGGGATCCAACATAGAGAGAGACAGTGAATCTATGGGCAAACCATACATAATAATAAACACTGACACTTACTGGGTTCTCCTCACATGCAGGGCACTGTTCCTAGAACCCAGATGATCTCATTTAATGCTCAAAACATCCTTATGAGGCAAGTGACAAGTTATTGTAAGAGCCAGCAGCCTCCTCAGGTGAAGTCGGGGAAACCTCTGCGGATTGGCACTTTTGCCAGAGCTAGGCTAGGAGAGAAGCAGCTTTGCTAGGGGCAGGGAAAAGAGCTTTCCAAGCATGTGGAACAGCAAGTGCACAGGCCCTGAGGGAGGAAAGAGCCTGGTTATCCAGGAGGTTCCTACATCTCCAGGAGACAGGCTCTTTGCTCCCTCCCGCACAGTCCAAGGACCTTTGATGGCCCACAACTCTGGGCCAGGCTTCCAGACCGCTGGCTCCGCCTGACCCACTTCCCTGGAGCAGCGGCTCTCCTCGGAACCCTCCGTAAGGTCACGAGCCCCACGGCTGCCCCGGGCCCCAGTCTCCTTTTCCGCCTTGGAGCTTCCGCGCGGCGTGGCCCCGCCCCTGAGTCCGGCCCCGCCCCAGCCCCGCCCCAGCCCCCGGCCCCCTCCCGGGGCCGTTCGCAGCGCGCATGCGCCTCGACGTCCGAGGCTCAGCCTGGCGCTAGGTCGTCCTGCGTTCCCACCGTGGGTGTCTGTGCCTTGACCCTCTCAGCCCGCCAGTGAGTGACCCAGTCGGGGTCTCGTAGCCCCCACCGGCCCCACTGTGGCGACTGGTACTTGCCGTGTCAGGGGGAGGGAGGATGTGTTCGGAAAAGACCTGGGGTCAAATGCTAGTGCCACTTCCTGCTGCTTCTCTGGGTGCCTTAGGCAAGTTACTGAACCTATCTGAGCACTGCCTTTCTCATCTGTACCCGGGGCGCCTCCCTCCTGGCCTCACTGGATTGTTTTGAGGATAAACGGAGATGATGTGTGTGCAGTGTTGAGCCGAGGGACATGGCTTGTCGAGTGGCCACTGTCCTGAGTACCTTGGGCCTCACTTGTGTCTCTCTCTCAGCGTCCTCCATGGTCTCTTTTCTCCCATTTCTCGTCTCCCCTCCTCCTTTCTCTACCTCTTTCTCTGCCTTTCCTTTTCTGGGTCTTTCAGGGTGTTTCTCTCTGGGTCTGTGTCTCTTTCTGCTTCTCTCCCTCTGTCTTGCCATCCTAGCACTGTCATGGCACAGTCTGGGGGCATAGCAGCTGGACTTCCTGCCCCCCTTGTAGCTCTCTGGAGTGGGGCGGGTGGGGAGGCAGAAGCGCCAGGCTGAGGGCAAAAACAGGTCCTCCCTGACGTTGGGTGTCTGCTCTCACTGTTTCCTGCCCGTACATGGGTGTCAGCGCTGAGGTTTCCTTTCCGGCCTGGCACCTGGAAAGGTGGTGGTAGGGCGAGTCTCCCCAGCCCGCAAGTGCCAGGCCTGCTCTGCTGCTGGCCACCCAAATGGCACTTAGCACAGAGGTGGCCTGCGAGGGTGGGGGGAGCTGGTATTGGCCCTCTTCCCAGGTCTAGCTACATCATTTGCGGGGTCCACTGCAAATAAAATGCACGTCCTCTTGCTCAAAAATTTCAAGATGATGACAACAGTGCATTAAACTAAGTGTGGGGCCCATCTGAGGGCAGGGCCCCGTGTGACTGCGTGGGTCACTCACCCATGAAATTGGTCCTGCTTCCCTCTCCTATAAATCCACTTTTCATTATGCTCAGTAAATTTCCTTATCCCTCGACTCCCAGGGCAGATGAAGGGGGTAAGCAGAGCTAGCTAAGTCTAGCCCCACCCTTAAGAAGTTCAAAGTGCCATGGGAGGGCTTCCCTGGTAGCGCAGTGGTTAAGAATCCGCCTGCCAATGCAGGGGACACGGGTTCAAGCCCTGGTCCAGGAAGACCCCACATGCCACGGAGCAACTAAGCCCGTGTGCCACAACTACTGAGCCTGTGCTCTATAGAGCCTGTGAGCCACAACTACTGAACCCACGTGCCACAGTTACTGAAGCCTGTGCGCCTATAGCCCGTGCTCCGCAACAAGAGAAGCCATCGCAATGAGAAGCACGTGCACCTCAACAGAGAGTAGCCCCTACTCACCGCAGCTGGAGAGGGCCCGTGCGCAGCAACGAAGACCCAACACGGACAAAAATAAATAAATTATTAAAAAAAAAAAAAAAGTGCCATGGGAGGGGGTGTGGACAAACACCCAGCCTGGTTGCTCAGCAGGCACGAGGGAACTGGGGTAAAGGCTCAAGCTCCAGAGTCCCAGGCCCAGAATTCACGTATGTCCCAGCCCTGCCACTGACCCTTCACTTTACCTCTCTGAGCCTTGGCTTTATAGAATGAAGGCACCTGCCCACCACCCCCTCCCCTGGCTGGGGTATGGGCATGAAATGCCATTGCTTGTACACAGACGCTAGGGAGCAGGGCGGATAGGACCAACTCTGCAGTCAGTCTCCAGGTTTTACTAGCAAAGACACTTTAGGCAAATGTCTATAACTCAGTTTCTCATCTGTAAAATGAAGATAATAATAGACTTGCTATGTATTTACAGTAGCCAAAACATGGAAGCAACCTAAATGTCCATCGACAGATGAATGGGTAAAGAAGATGTGGTACATACATACGCAATGGAATACTACTCAGCCATAAGAAAGAAGGAAATAATGCCACTTGCAGCAACATGGATGGACCTAGAGATTATCATACTAAGTGAATTAAGTCAGAAAGCGAAAGACAAATACTATATGATATCACTTATATGTGGAATCTAAAATATAACACAAGGGACTTCCCTGGTGGTCCAGTGGTTGACTCGGTGCTTTCATTGCCATGGCCCCGGGCTCAATCCCTGGTCAGTGAACTAAGACCCCACAAGCCACGCAGCACAGCCTTAATTAATTAATTAATCAAATATGACATGAACTTATTTATGAAACAGAAACAGACTCACATAGAAAACAAACTTATGGTTACCAAAGGGGAAAGGAGGTGGGGGAGGGATAAATTAAGAGCTTGGTTAGCAGATAGAAACTACTATTTATAAAACAAACACGTCCTACTGTATAGTATGGGGAACTATATTCAATATCTTGTAATAAACCATAATGGAAAACAATATGAAAAAGAATATGTATATATACATGTATAACTGAATCACTTTGCTGTACACCAGAAACTAACACAACATTGTAAATCAACCATCCTTAAAAAAAAAAAGTAGAGTTGCTGCGAGGATTCGGAGTTACTTCATGTAGGTGCTTAGAACAGTGGTCAACACATAGTAAGGCTCAGAAGATGCCAGCTGTTTTTACTATGTTGTTGCCTGTGAAAGGTACAGTATGTCCAGGTTAATCCCTTCTGGTTGGTGGGGAAACAGGAAGGGCTTCTGGAGGAAGAGGTGTTTGAAGGAAGGATAGATTTTCATAGTTGTGAGGGTGACACACCCTGAACACAGCAAGCCTGGTGACTACAGAGGTGTCCAGTTTGAGGCCTCTTAGAAGCACCTACCACCAACCTGGTGCTTCTCATTTTACGGATGCCAGTGGCAGGATGAGTTTACACATGACTCTGGAGTGTTACACATGAAGACTGAAGATTTTTGTGTGTGCTTTAGGAAGATTCATAGCTGAATACAGGTTAGATTGGAAACAGGCCAAAAAAAAAAAAAGCTGGTAGCATTAACACAAGAAAGGAGGGGAAAGATGTATGAGGTAGTGAATTTGGAGAACATGACAACAAACTGGCTGTACTGGGGAGGCACAGGCCTCTGGGTATCCAAGCTACTGGGAACACTCAACCCTGTTGCTTGGGCATCTATTATGTGCCAAGCTCTGCACCAGCTGCTGGGGATGACATGGTGAGCAACACAGTCTGGTCCCTGTCCTGGTGGAGCTTCCCAGCTAGCTGGGGAGACTGATTTTAAAGGAGTCCTAAAAACCAGTAGGGTGCTACGGCAGCATATGATCCAGTCTTGAGCAGGGTGGGAGATGGCTTCCCAGAGGAAGTAACATGTAAACTACGGAAGGTGTACCAACAAAGGGAACAGCAAAGGCCCAGAGATGGTGGCACTGAAGTTAGCTGTGAGGGTGGAGGGGAGTAGGAGGGGCAGATGGTGAGTGAGGAAGCTTGGACTTCATCCTGAGACAGACACACTAATGGGTTTTAAATAGAGAAGTAGTCAAATCTAAGAGAAATGTTCTGGCTGCCAACATGGAGGACAGGGGGCTGGCCTAGAGGCTGGGAAGCCTCAGGGCTCCTGCTGGGGTCAAGGTTCTGGACAATGCTGGCTTCACCTAGGGTGGTAGGCGTGAGGTCATCGAGAGGTGGACGATGGGCTCTTGTGATATTTAGGTGGCAAAATTGACACTCTGCCTTCCCCTGCAACATGGAACATGGCCACATCCACATCCAACCTCAGGAAGTGGACTGGGAACCAGCTCACCGTCCAGGACCCTGTGCTTTTCCAGAATGTGCAGCAGAATTGGAGATGGTCCTTAACAGCTTGGTGAGTAGGATGGGCAGGGATCCCCAGATGCCCTGAGGGTAGTGATGAGAGCCTCCTCAAGACCTCCCGGATGGGATTTCAGCTCTCCTGAGATGGTGCAGTCAGGGCTGAGGGCAGCACGTCAGACATTCGCCTAAAGGCTGGAAGCCTGTACTCAATAAGCAGCCGGACAGTGGGACAAATGCCGAATGGAGCCTGCCTGACACACACCTTGTGCAGTGACCTCGAACAGCATTGTCCTTGAGGCCTGTTCTACAGCTGTAGTGGTTGGAGGTTGGCCTCGGCTAATGGCTGTCGAGGATGGCAAGATTAGAAATCCCCAGGCCTGCTCTCAGGAGAGCATCACAGGGGTCCTTTCCAGCTCTCCTTGAGGACTCTGTAGGGCCACTCCAAGCACTGCTTTGTGAGGAAGGGGTGGGGGTCCAGTAACCTCATACTTAAATTTTCACATCTATTAAAAAGTTCTCCTTCATGAAGTAAAATGTTTTGGTGTTTCCATAAGCAAGTGCTGCTTTTTGACATTCAAAAAAGGAAGGCAAGACAAGTAGTAGAGGCACATAGCAGTTCTGCTGCTAACTCAGGGATGAAGCAGGAACTGCGGGCCTGGGGCGGGGGGCGGGCGGGGGGAGTTGGAGGCGAGAGCCTGCAGGACCTTCTGACTCTTCCTCTTTCACATGGACGCACACACACACACCAAGGCAGAAAAGGTTTTGTTGTTGTTGTTGTTGTTGTTTTTAAAACCTTTTTATTAAAAAAAAAAAAAACCAAATCAAAATATTTCCCATTGGAGGCTATTTCTTTTTTTGTCTTTTAAAAATTTTATTACACAAATATCTCCCATTCCCACATGTCAGAGGAAAGATGTCCTTGCTCTTTCTAAAACCAATAGTGGAGAACGTTTAGAAAACAAAAGTCCAACTAGCTTCCCTCCTTCCCTGGCCCAAAATAACCCCAATGTGTCAACTGAGATAGCATGACTTGTCCCCTTAATGCTTACATTTAATTTAATTTTTTAGCACAACATTGGAGATTGACTCTAAATCAGCAACAAAAAATATATATTTACAATATTTCTCCGAAAACAAAAACACAACCAAACCCTTTAAACATAGTGACTTTAGGAGTTTTATTTATGGAGCAGTTATTTTTTAATCACCAAGTGATTTTATATTATATATATATATAAATTTTCTTCCTTTCCTTGTGGTCTTTCGCCCCGGTGCTCGGAAAGATGGAGGCAGGGTGTCTGGTCCCGCGGTCTGAGGAAGGCAAGCTCTCCTGGCAAGGCTGTGTCTAAGAGCAGATTGCAGGAAATTTGGCGGAACTCCCAGGTTCCTCTGTCCCCAAAGACAGACTTTCTTTCCTCCACATGGACCAACCCTCACCTCTAAAAACCATTTTCCCCCTCACAGTCCCAGAGAAAAGGAAAACCCAGCAAGGGCACAGGTCCATTGGCTGCCACTCCTGAGCTCCCTTTTCTGCTGACCAATTTACGTGCGCGGTAAAAATGCTTGTTTTTCCAAACCAAAAACAAAAATAGAAACCAAAACCCAAAACAAACCATCAGCTTGGAAATTTCTGTAGATGAAACGTCCCAAAGTCAGAGGCACTCTCCCGGCACAATCCCTGCTCTGAAGGGGTCTCTCCACCTCCCCTTTTATAAAAAGACAAGAAAACAAAACAAAGTAATCTTTTCAGTATTTTCCACAGGAGCAACCAAAAAAAGGCAGGAAGCTTCCAATTATAGGTCATTAACAATAATATTAATAAGGTTTTTGCTCAATACCCAGGGTTCTTTACAGAGAAGTTCCCCTAACTGAGGCACTCTGGAATAAGTCACTGGCATTTCCTCAAAGTTTCAGCCCCAGTTGGCTGGGGCCTGGAGACCAATGGAAGGGGCAGAGGGTCACGGGAGCAGACTGCTGCTTCTAAGGTGCAGCCAAGAGAATCAGCAGATTGGAAGAAACAGACACAATGCCACCCCCTCCCAAGACCCAGTTTTCTCTTAGGAGGCCAGTCAATGCCAGGGTCAAAGCTGGGCTAGGTGGCAAAGAGGGAGCCCCTCTGCCTCTATTGCTTTGGAAGTGGCAAGGGTGCATGTGGCGTCTCTCCTTGGGGTGGCTCACACTTCAGACCCCTGGTGCCTGGGCTCCTTCCCCTCCCCCAAAGGGCTTCAGGAGGAGGAGAGCCTGAGACTGGGCTGCAGGAAAGGGGCCAGGAAGGGATGGGCTGGAGGACGAGAAGGTGGGGCAAGGTTGTGCTATCTCGCTATCCTTACAGATGGGGAGCAGAGTGCAAATCCGCGTCTATCATTTATAAGCTCTTGCCACAGGCTGCTGCTACTGAGCATCTCCTCACACACTTAAATATTGACCCAAAAGAAATTCCGACCTTTCTTTCCATTTTTTTTTTTTTTTTTAAAGTGCAAAAAGCTCTCTGCTGCCCTAGAGAGAGGATCTTTGGACAGGCCGTTCAATGCAAAGTAAGAGGGGGCAGCTGATGGGGCTTGACACAGGGTGGTGGAGTGGGAGATACCACGCTCCCCTCCTTCCCTCCACACACACGCTTACTACACTCAGCCACACACACAGAGGCACATGCACACCCCCTTCCATGGCTGCAGGCAGAGGGCAGGTGACTGGCTTCTAAGCAGGACCTCCCACCCCTCCAAAGGTGCCAGATCAGTGAGCCACTAGGGCTAGACACAGGCCTGGGCTCTGGTGGCTACGGGACACCTGAGGCCCGGAGCCTGCTGGGAGGCAGGTGAGGACTTGGCCTAGTTCTCTGATCCCCCCCAGCTGGGGGAGATAGGCTGCTCCCTCTGAGGACACGCATCCTGGGAAAGCCCTATTCAGGTGGGAATAAGGTAAGTGTGGAAAAGGGCAGGGCAGGCTGAAGAAGGAGGGAATGGGGAGATGGTGCCTGTCCCAGAATCTGCCTGGAAAGCAATAAAATGGGGGTGTCCCTGGGGTAGACAGTTCCAGCTCCTCTGAAGAGCCTCAACCCCAATAAGTGCAACAAGGACTTCACAGAAACTAGCAGGCAAGTCTGGGCTGGGGAACCTCATTATGTGAACTACCACGAGCATCGGACGGGATCAAGCTAAAGGAGAGGAGAGGAGGGAGAGCACAGACACAACAAGAGGTTTCAGACACCTCAACAGCACCAGTGTGATCTGCATGGGGCTGGCATTCCTGGGGCTGCTGGCCCCTCCTGCATAAGCCGGGAGAGTGTGATGGAGGAGAGACACGCACTGGACACCATAAGGAGAACCTGGCCACGGAGATAGGGCCACTTTCTTCCCTGGGAGTTTGCTCAGAACCAGGCACTGCTGGGGACCATGGATGGGGAGGAGGACCCCAGGGCCCAGTGCAGATGACGGTTGCACAGACACCCCAAACTGAGAGCCCAGCCTCCCGGCAGGCGAGTGAGCGAGTGGGTGAGCAAGCAAGCAGGCACTGTGACAGCACACGGCCTGTGCTTTCCCCTCAGATCAATTTGCTACCCCCTTCTCCTTAGGAGGGAGAGAAGCAGGCAGGTAAGCCTGGTGTCCACCACCCTCTCTGCCCCGGCTGTAAGGGAAGGGCTCAAGGGACAGGAGAGCAGAGAGGGAGTGTGACGCTGGCCTCAGAGCCCGTGCAGGGTCGGGGAGAGAGGCTCTCCTGGCTGGGGAGTCAGGGGAAGATCGGTTTCCTGTTCAGTCTGGGCTGGGTGTGTCTTAGCTGATCTTCTGTATCAGCTTCTCGTCAGACAGGCAGTAGAGACTGTTGATGGACAAGTCTGAGATGAAGTGCTCGCAGGCTTTTCGGGTGATCTGCTTGCATCCTCGAAGGTCGATCAAGGTGACATTGGCGATGCGCCGTAGGTAGATCAGGGTCTGGTCTGTCAATTTATTGCAACCTGTGGGGAAAGTGACCACAAGGACAATGCTATGTACACACAGCCACAGGAGCCTCAATTTCCCAGCTTGCCTTCAAAATGCTAAACAAAAGCCCCCTTTTTCCCATAACTACCTGGCTCAGAGACCAGAAGCGCCATCAGCACAGCGGCCTCTGAAGGCCCCCTGCCACCGCACTCCCTGCACTGCAAGGCTCACCAAACTGCAGCTGGGTGGTGGCTGTGCTCTTAGGCACCTGACAACTGCTCGAGGCCTTAGTTCCCATCAGTTACAAAAGGGACAGAGTTCCATGTCCTTGTCCAGATGTCAGGAAACAAATTAACATGGTTTAGTCAACAGACCATGTTCTTTCTGTTCCACCGGTCAAGCTCCAAGGAGGGCTGGGCTTCTGGGAGGCAGGGGGCAGTTTGTCACAAAACATCACAGCGCCATACCTGCCATGTTGAGCTCTGTGAGGGAGTAACGAGTGGAAGACCCAACAGCGGTGAGTAGATTGGAGGACTGATCTGTCAGGTGGCTGCAGTGACTGAGGTCGAGTCGAGACAGGAGGGGCATGTGGCGGATGATGAGGCGAAGCGTGGCATCTGTGATGTCAAGGCCCGCCAGCCGGAAGTCAGTCATGTTCCGGAGCTTGCTGCGATTGTCCTGACCTGCACAGGGAAGAGAAGGGCCTAGATCAAAATTCCCAACTCTAGTCCAGCTCCAAAGCTGCAGGCAGCTTCAGCTACTTGCTGGCCAGGCCCCCCTGCAGGGGTTAATAAGCAGAACTGCCCACACGCTTCCCTTCAGGGAGTGAGCAGTGCGTGGGGGCCGTTTCTAGGAAACCAGACACGTTTTCTTTCTTCCCAGCTGCTGGACTGTGCCTCACTTACACAGCAAAGGGGTATGTGTGGAATGCTCCTCTCCTTCCCACACTCCCGCACTTTTCTAGACTATCATGGAAACAGCTTTCAATGTTCCACCTCAACCATGAAGCCTTCCTGAGCTTCCTCGGGCTTATTCTCTAAGCCCCAAGCTCCACTAACCCACAAAATGGACTTACTCCTTTCTTTGTTGGTAGTTATCTATAAACAGGTAACCTGTACTTGTATGCAGTCCATCACTCTGTTTTCAATTTGCATTTTTCTACTCTTCAACAGCATCAGAACCTTAGCTTCTGGGAATGAAGTTCAGCTGAAAGACAAAGCTACCCCAAGAGGAGCACAGAGAAATCAGGCCCAGAGCACACCTGGTTTATCAGCCGGTGGAGTCAGCAAGTCCCGAATTTGAGGGTCCTTGATTCCTACTGCCCACCGAAGATCAAGGGTCCTGAGAAGGGGGCAGCTGGAGGTGCTGAGGGCAGAGACTGCAGACCAGGAGCAGCCTGCCAGGAGGAGGTCTTTCAGTCCTGCAATGGAAGGAAACAGACACGCAATAATACACTCTACCAGCCCATCCAAAGCCTCAACTACCAGCTGATCAGATCAAGGTAAACAGATGCCCAGTCTAATGGAGAGAGGGACCATGTCCTAATCTTACTCTAGTAATCCAGCTCAAAGACTCCTATGCTTTCCTAAATTACATCTAACTCTGGTGGTAAAATGGACTGCTTAGTTCCTACCAGAGTCATGTAAGTGTGAGTGACTTCCTCTTTATCCAAGACCTCAAAATGCTTAGGGGAACAAGGCCTTACAAGGGGCTGATCAAGGCAACATCTTACTCAAATTTCCTCTTCAGTGGCTATGCTGAGCAGACCTGCAGGGCTGGCAGCAGCACCTGATCCCGTTCTCTTCATTGTCTACTGCAGTGATTGGCCTGCCAGTCCAGAGTGGCACCGTGGGGACTGGCAGTTAAGATGGCCCAGGCTAAGTGTCTTGCTAAGCAGAGAGGCAACAATGGCACAGACTGCTGCCCTAAATTGCCCTAAAGCAATTCTAAGAAGCGCTGCCAACAACGCAGCTTTCCCTGCCTGCCCTTGGAAGGACAGCGCAGGGCTGCTCACCTGGCAGCCTATTGACGAGCCACGTCAGTTGTTTTTTGGAGATGTTGGTCCAACTGAGGTCGAGGCTAACTGGCTGCCTCTTGATGATGCCACTGAGAGCCTGGGGTACAATAGCCTTACACCTACTCAAGTCAATTTTTGTCCAAAGTCTCTTGTCGCAGCACCTGTGACAGAAGGAAAGAGAACTAGCTGTCAATACCTGATGTCCCTTGTCAGAGGAACTTCATCACAGGCTGCTGGAGGCTTCTGGGAAAAGCAGAGCACCTGGAGGATTCACCTTCTCTAGATTCTTCTACATGCATACAAGGATCATGCCCTGTTATTTTTTTGCCTCAGAGAATAGGGATTACTTGACCAGTTCACCCTGATTTACTCTGGATGGGCTGAGAACACAGCACAATTGTTAGGGACACACAGTGAAACAATATACTATAACCCCTCATTTGCATTAAAATGGTACGGCTCCCATCAAAGTATATATAAGGGAACATCAAAAAGTTTTTTGACTTCTTAACTGCTGGAAGCTACTAGGCTTCCCTCTACTCTCTCCCTCATCACAGTGTCTCCCAGCTGCCTGAGACGCAGGGCGCTACGTGGCACATCCACAGTTCATTTTGCCTTGAGCTCCACAAAGAGCCATTACTGTATCAGGTCAAAAGAGGCTCTTTATTAAAATCAGGCCTGGAGAGTCCTCTACCACCCTTGGGTTTCAGTGCTATCTTTACATTTTCTAGCCAGTCCAGACCAGAACTGAAAAGGAGAGGCTTGCCCTTCCACTGCAATCTACAAGTCCATAGGCCACAAATAGCACTGCAACATGCAGGCTTCTGTTTAATATTTTATAGTTCCTGCTCCTCAGCCTGGCTCAGAGTCTGGCTGGCAGGGGAAGAGGAGACGGCACATAATGCGAGTCTTATGTGGCTTGGCCTGGAAACTGAGGGATAGAGCCAGGCAGGCCCACTAGCCCTACGAAGAGAAATATTAGGAGAATTTGGGTAGATCACATATTAATTCAGATTTGGGAAATAAACTCAAGTTTGCAAAGAATGGAGTCTTTATTTAAAGACTGAAAAAACTTCACCAATGGCACATGAAACTTTTATGGCAGAAACAGGCTGCTTACAATAGAGCAGGGGATCTCAAACTTTAATGTGTATCAGAATCCCCTGGTGGAGAATTTATTAAAAACAGATTGCCTGGCCCCGCCCCCAAGGTTCTGATTCAGTAGGTCTGAGATGGGCCCTGAAAACCTGAACTTCTAACAAGGTCCCAGGTGATGTCACTGGTCCAGGCATCACACTTTGAAAACTACTGTAATGGGATTTGACCCAGATATAAAGGATATGTCCTAGGGTCCAGGAGCTTAAAGGAAAACAATGCCCAGTGGAAATCTTTATCACCTCTAGGTATCCCCCCCCTCCCTTGTCTTAACGTTTAACTTGAGAAGAAATGGCAGGTCTCACTAAGAAGGACAACTAAGTCTCAGGAAGCTTCAACACTGAACTGCTTGCTGGAGAAAGGAATTCCGATCCAGGTTTAGAGGATGAGAATTAAAACTATGGCAAATTGTGAGCCTGTGAGCACCTTCAAAGTGTTTTAAAAGCATGTATACCTCTCTCATTAGATGGAGACATAACTGAGGCAGGGGCTTAACAGCAGTCATCTGTGTCACCAGCACCAGGAGAGTGACTGGCATATCACAGGCTCTCAACAAATGTATAACAAGTTCAGTTGACTGGGGGGTAGGGGGATTATGACTCTGAAGTTTTAGCACAAACTACAAATCCATCCCCCAGGCCCAAATGTACAAATCCATCCTTAAGTCCAGTAAAGAGAGATGGGAAAGTAGCAGGGAGAGGATGCAAAGGGCCAAATTTCCCCAATGACACCTGCAGGCACAACTGGCCACATATTTAACAGGACCCACCGTCTGGGGAACAGACTGGGTTGATTTAATCCTTTAGGACCCGACAAGCCTCCAGATGCCAAGACACATGCTGTTCTCATATGGAAACCTGCCACCTACTCCCGTACCCCTATTCCTGATCCCTGTATCCCTGCTCACCATTTATACCACGTCTTGCACACTCGCATACATTCACAAAGTTCTCTGCGGCTGAGGTAGCGGAAGACAGACATCCAGACCTCCCGCTGCATCCAGCTTTCGTCTCCATCCTGAGCCCAACTGCCCCGGCCATTCAGCCTGGCTGCACCCCCCTCCTCTGCACTGTCATCTTCCTCCTCCTCCTCCTCCTCTTCCTCCTCCTCTCCCCCCAGCCCCTCCTCATCCCCACGCTGGGGGGTTCGGGCTGGGCAGTGCTGCACTAGCACACGGGGGGAATGGCGAAGGTTGGCAGAGGAGGCCGTGATGGCCTGCAGCTTGGGCACAATGGATGTCCCGTGGAGCTCTTTGGTGGGCCTCTGTAGCGTGACAGTGAGGTACGATCCCCGGATCTTGGCTTTCTCAACTTCAGACAGCTCCTTTTTGCCGCTGGGATTGTTCTCCTTTTCCCGTACCATGGTGCGCTCTGTGGCCTGCAGCCGCAGCAACTGCCGCCGTTTGAAGCGCTCATCGCGGCTGGCACTGTGGTGGTCGCTGGGGCCGGCCCCAGGGGATGAACGAGTCACCACGCCCCGGGGGGAGGCCGGGTCGTGGATGAGCTGCAGCATGGAGGTGGGCGAGTGAGGTGGGGGCGTGAGGGGCTCGTCGCAGCTCCGCAGGGGCCGCAGGACTTTGGCTTGCACGGCTTCTTCGTCACTCTCTTCCATTTTCCGCTTCTGCAAAACAGGCCCCCAAACGCCACATCAGTGCCTCATTTCTTCAAAACCCTCTACACTTACAGGGTCAACCTCACTGTTGCTCTCAGAGGACTAGCGAGAAGGCAGGCCACTGCTTTTCTACGGGGAAAGGGATCTCTACCTGCTGCAGGGTGGTCATCTCCTCCGTCTGCAATCTAGACTCTGCCAGGATCAGCAACTGAGCTCACGTCTGTGCTGGAGAAAGCTGATTACAGAGCAAAACCCTCGAAATAGGTCACTTGGGAAATCTACCTGTGACAGAAAGGTCTGTGTCCAAGTACAGAGGAGTGGGATCCAAATTTGGGCTGCATGATTCCATAGCCTGCCCTATTCAGCTCTTGTCCCAATTTTTTGGTTATAATTCCCTGGGTAAAGAAATCCTTTAAAGAGGCCACAACTCTACCCCTATGCCATCTGACCATTTTAAACACCCAAGAGATGCTTCTGTTGGAAGAAAAGCAGCCTACATATATATTTGAACTAGGATGTTGATTGTGATAGCAGTAAACACTACTGACTTTTAGCTCTACCAGGGTCTAAGCTCGACCCTACCAGGCTGCTGCTTCCACTCAGTGCCTCACGCTGTCCCGGGAGACCAACCACAGGTGAGAGATTATGCTGAGAACGAGAAACTGCACTGCTCCCAGAGGAATCTCCTCAGGATGAAAATGAGGAATTCAAGTTTGGTGAAGCCAACATCTCACAAAAAAAGCACAACCTCACCCTCTGCCACTTGTGCTTACCGGTCACTTGTCCCTTCCTGAAGCCCACCTTGGCTATGCTGCAATGAAGCCTAACCAATGTGCTCCACTAGGTATCACAGCAGTAGTTCAGATTTCCTTTAAGGAGACATTTTGTGTCCCTATGCAACAATTCTGCTCCCTTTTCTCCTTATATTCTTAGATCACTATGGTTGGAAGAGAATGACCAACTTTTGGGTGCTGGCTTTTACAATGCATTAGAAGGTAATATTAAAGTATCTGCCAATCCATCTGCTATAGCAAGCGCCCACCACCACCACGCCCACCACCACCACGCCCACCACCACCACCACCACCACCACCAGTGAAGACACATGTAAAAGCTATTACTAAAAGAACTTGCTGCTAGTATAAGAACTTGGAATAAGGAGAACTTTAGCACTAGTCAACTCCAGAAATCTTTGCCCTCAAAGATATTTAGACTGAAAATTCAATGACCTCAGTGCCTAAGTGGGAAGAAAGAGAAAGAAAACAAGGAAACGTGTCCCTACTCCTGCGCAGGGTACCTGGAATCATCCACCAGGGCATGGATGACTGACACGAAGCCAACGGCCTCCTCTGTATGTGCCCTTAACAGGTCTTGCCTTCCTGGCTGGAGTAACCAGCGTCTTTTTGGTCCTTTGACATTACTGGTGACCACTGGACCAGCAACAGTAGTAGCCTGGGGCCAAGGTCATGGCACTGATCCCCTCCAGAGGAGGGACGGCCTCTGTAGGACACAATTGGGCACGAGGGCAGGGTTTTCTGCCACAAAGGTGAAGATGACAAAAATGTAAACCTGCCTAACTGGAAACTCCAGTATACCACCGTATTTACCAGCTGACTCGGGTCACTGCCTCCCCTCAAGTTTCATTCCTCATGAGCAGCCCAAGCTCACCTCATTTCCCTCCTCAAACAGCCCAGCTGTGGCTTCTCTTTTTCAAGGGCCCCAAAGTGTAAAAGAACCTCAGGAATTTGCAGACCCCCAAGACCCCCAACAATATTCAATAGTAAAAAAACCCACAAAATTTAAAACTCAAAAGAAATATAATTAACCAAAGGAAAAAAAAAGATAGCAAACAAAACAGAATAAAAAATAATCTTGCAAATAAAGATGCAAAGGCAAACGTTATCCTGAGCTTGATGCTTCCTTCCTTCTCACAGTGCAAGATTGGAGAAAGTTCCCTTACCTGGGTTTTCTCTGAGCTGTCCTCCTGGTAGCACTTTGGACACTCCCAGCAATTTGGCAATTCCTCGTTAAGCAAACCCTCTCCATCCATCTGTAGGCAGATAACGATGTTAAAAATCTGTCTCATTTAAAAAACAGACAAAACCCAACCTGTCTCTTAAGTTTCCTTTATCAAACAATAACACAGCCACATGGTTGGGAAGAGTTACCCACTCTTAAACACACTGGTCCACAGGGGAGAAAGATAGAGAACCATCTGGCCTCACTCCCAGACAGTGGGAAACTGGCCATCCTCACTCTTGGTTACCTGATCAAGTTTAGACTCCAAGAGAAGATTCCCAAGAGTCTGGGTCAATCTGGGGTCTCTTCCCCTGACACATACATTCTCCTGAGGGTCTCATGCCACTTTGTAAAACGAACTGGACACATAGAAACAGTGCCAGTGTGATCTTGACAGTGGGGCATAATGGTTAAGACTTAGTTATGGTTTGGGGTCTCTGTGACTCAACTGTTAAGTGAGGATAAATAACAATACCCATTTTACAGGGTAGTGGTAAGGATTAAATGAATTATGTACTACGTAAAATGTTTAGAAAAATGCCTGGCATGTAGTAAACACTTTGTATTAACCATTGTCATCATCATGAAGATAATACCTTATTTTATCAACTCTAAGATGCATATTTTCACGTTTGAATCTTCTGAAACTGGGCTGCTTCTCACAATTAACAGTGTCTTATAATCACTGTCAGCCAGGTGGCAGTCATGACATAGTTGACACCTTCAGGAAGACCAAGAAAGTACCAGGACCAATGCATTTTAGATTTAAAGAAAACTTAAAGAAGAAACAGGTCAGACCCAACTTCACAGGGCTGTCTTAAAGATTAGACAAGGGAGTATATGTAAAAGAGTGCTTCTTCACTCCGGCTGCACATTAGAATCACTCGGGGAGCTTTTGAACATGCCTGGGCCCAGAGTCCATGACAGAAGAGTTGACTCAACCTCTGAGGTTGAGGTCTGAACCTTCTTTTTTTTGAACCTTCTAACTACTTTTTTTTGGCTGTGCTGTGCGGCTTGCGGGATCTTAGTTAGTTCCCTGACCAGGGATTGAACCCAGACCCTCGGCAATGAAAGTACGGAGTCTTGACCACTGGACCACCAGGGAATTCCTGTTACTACTTTTTTTTTTTTTTAAAGCTCTCCGGGTGTGCACCGAGCCTGATACAGACTGAACACACATTAAATATTAGCTGACAGTATTACTCTCACCATCTTTCAGGAACTAATATCCAGAGATAAAATGAAGTATGTAACAGAGGCACTTAAAGGCATGAGGCATTCCAAAACAGACTAGGCTATGCCACGATGGCCTGGGGACTCCAAACATACCCACCAGAGGCCAGACTGTAAGCTCCATGAGGGTAGGAACCAGGACTATTTTGTGTACCGGTTTATCCTCAGGGTCTAGCACAGTGCCTGACATTGAATACAGACACTGAATCAAGAGCAGATGTTAGACCACTACATGACCCACAGCTGATGGCCCACAGTAGGGATGCTGCCAGCCTCTCATGACAGATGTTCCACTTTCCTCTGCTCCACTCAGTATCTTTAGACATTCTATAAGCGGAGACCTCATGGGCCCCTTAGGCCTCTCCTCACCTGGAGGCAGCCAGGATGAACAATCTCGTTGCAGACACAGCATTCCATGAGTTTCTTCTCAAAGTCCTGTGTCTCCTCATTTTGATCCACCTCTCCACAGAGGGAACACGTGACTGAGTGAGGCAGTCTGGGCTACACGAGGACAAAGACAGAAACCAAGAAAAGAGCAGGCTTAGATCCTTATCATTTCAGCTTCCCTTTAACCAAAGATGGACGATTTGGTTCCTGTAATTCTCTAGTAAACACTTAGAGAGCACAGAGACTGGGTGGTGAGAAGAGAGGTTTTGGCAGGAAAAATGGCTAAGGAAGAAAATGGGGAGAGTCAACTAGCTGAGGACAAGAGACCAAAAGAGATCAGTTTATTTTCAGTTGGCCTGTCCTTGGCCTCTCAGGTCCTTCCTTTCTAATCCACTTAAAGAGGGGACAGACAGCAGTGATTTGCCCTTCAAGTGCTGGTCCCTCAGTTGAAAATTGGCTAAGGCTGAAAGATTAAATTCGATTATTTTAAATATTAGATACCTTCTTTCTAAACCTAGAGAAAAAAGGGACAAAATGAAGAAAGCCATAAAGAGAGCAAAACCTTGTCTTCCCAACTCTGAAGTCTACACTGTGTGTATTTCGGTGCCCTGGTACCACCCCCCCTCCCCCATATTCTTTACCCAGCAGATCACTCACTGCCAAGCACTGCCGGAGAACACAGGACTGCTTCATGCGACCAGGGCCCCCAAACTTCTTCATGTCCCTGCAGTAGTGGCAGACACCACACTCTCCTTGCACACAGGCTTTGCATTTTCGACATCGCACTCGTCTCCGCCTGGCTCCTGACACTATGGGGGAGGCAGCAGCTGGCCTCACAGGTGTTAACCGTGGAGCTGGTTTCATAGTGTGAGGCTTTGTGATGGGGATGGTAGGAACCCGCACCTTTGGCCGGGTCGGGAATTTAAGCTAGAAAGAAAAAGCAGTGAGGTCAAACATATCAGGTAGTTTTAAGGACTGGAGGGGGTAGATCACTACACGGCTTGGCAAACTATGGCCAGAGGGCAAACCGCCCACTGCCTGTTTTTGTAAATAAAATTTTATTGGAACAAAACCACGTTCCGTTCTTTATGTTTTGTCCACGGGTGCTTTCAAGCACAGTGGCAGAACTGAGAAGCTGCAACAGACTGTATGGCCTGCAAAACCTAAAAAAATTATCTTTATTTATTATATTTATTACCTACACATTATCTTTATGGAAAAAGTTTGCTAATCCCTTCAGACTACTTCAGCCCCATCCCTCTCACTCTGCTGAGCTACCCTTCCCTGAAGCTTTCTATGTACCAAAGTCATTCCAGGGGCACTCTAGTATTTCCTTATCCTGAATATTACTACTCAGAATACATTCCTGAAGAAGACAGTAAACTACTTGAGGGTGAGACAAGTCTTGTTCTTTATTATTCCAAATCCAAGCCTACAACCTGGTACACAGGAGACACTCCAATAATAGGTAAGGGCGGAATAAATCTCTAAGGTATATGTTTATAATTTTAGCACTTGTATTTTACCCTGCTGGTTATCTTTTCAAGAACAAGGACTATGTCTTCCACTTCTTTAATTTCCCACTGTGCCTTAAGTACTTTTCTGACACAGAACACTCAACAGCCAGGGCCAGAAATGCTGTTCTGAGGCAGTCCCATGTGGCCATGCATGAGCCAAGTGGGATGACACTACTTAGGAAGGAGGAAGTGGTTCTTCAAAGACATCTTTTAGATACACACCTTTATATTCTGCCTAAACGTTCCTGGAATGTGATGGCTCTGCAAGTTTTAGCTAGGGAACCAAAGAAGGGCCTAATTTATTTGCCAGACTCACGACCAGGATCAGAATGCTATCACTGACCTTGACAAAGGACAATATGGGAAAAAACTATACAGGACCTGACTGAAGAGGCATGAAAATTCATAACTGACAATTTACTAACTAATGGGTAACTGCTTTCCTCTCTTTTCAATTCAATACTGAAAAGTCCAAATTAAGGGGAAACTTGAGAGTGTGGTCTCACTCCAATATAGACATCTAGCCTTTTAAATGTATATGCAATTATTTTAACTAGTTTTACATCAGATGTATGAAAATAATTGAGTCACTGGGCCAGAAGGATAGGAACTGATCCATTCTTGGCATCTGAACCTGGAGGCAGGTCTCCTAGTTTGACAGTTCCGTTAAGAGAGTCACCTCCAAAGATAGCCAATTATCCTGACTTAAGAGGCAAAACAGAACTGAGTAATGATTTTCTGTCAGTTCACACTAATGCAACCAAAGCTGTCTGCCTCTAGTTGTTCTTT
Organism: Leucopleurus acutus; assembly: GCF_964270905.1. Taxonomy (NCBI): domain Eukaryota; kingdom Metazoa; phylum Chordata; class Mammalia; order Artiodactyla; family Delphinidae; genus Leucopleurus; species Leucopleurus acutus. The sequence continues at coordinate 104,102,325 of NC_139151.1, read as the reverse complement.
TTCTTCCAGGAACAGTAATGGTTAGCCAGCAAAATGTTTCAGCAGCCTGAAGAATAATTTCTTACCTTATCCCTTTTCGGCCACTGTACAATAGGGACTCCAGTGAGGGCTAACTTGGGATCACTGTTGGCAAGCTCCTCCAGCAAAATCTAAGGGTAAGACAGGAGAGAAGAGGGGAAAAAAGGACATAGTAAACAGAGAGCCAACCACTCCTAACAGCATCCAGACTTAGCCTCAGTCCCCCTAAGCACCAAGGTGAAGGGCAGGCTGGCAAGTGTCTATATTTTCCCTTCATATAGAGAGAGACTCACTGCAAAACAAATCGAAGATGGAAAAGAACTCAAACGAGTGCAGTACTATCAAGACTTCAAATTTATCTTTGCTTCCAACCCCATACTTGTGTACTTACTGTAACCACTTATGCTACCACTGTGACAAGTGTTGTCACACAGTTCTATATATGACAGTAAAACTTTACCTCATCCCATTACTCTTCTACACCAGTTAACGAGTATTATCATGTATTTAAATATTGCCTTCATTTCGCAGATGTTATCGGCGAAGTGGCAAAAAAAAAGGACTGGCTAATACTGAATTAATAATATGAACAGCAGGGTCTTAATGTCTTGATTCAACCCCGGGCTGTGTTCTTCTAAGGCTGATTACAGAAATCTCAGTCTCAAATCTCTCTCTCTCTCTCTCACACACACACACAGACACACACACACGCACACACACACACGCACACACACACACGCACACACACACACGCACACACACACACGCACACACACACACGCACACACACACACACACACAGAGCTATTTGCCTTTATTCCCATAAAGGGGAGCAGGAACTACCTTAGGGGCAATAGTTCCCATGACTTTAGCCAATCTAGTTTGAATGACTTCAGGTACAATTCTACAGTAAGAAACTGCCACTCAAGTGAGTCACACTAGTTGAGTGTTATTTTGAAACAAATCTTTTACGTTTTAGACAGAAATTTCTGAGTCCCAAACCTTCTAGCAGAACGAAATCCCTCCTCATCTGACCTCATGAGCCCTAAAGCAATGGCAACTGCAAAAAAACACAAATCCAGAAGACAAGTTACACAATTTCTTTCTGGTTGCTTTAGGTGTATACAGGATATTAACTGTTTCAGGGAAAAGTAAACTTTGATCCTGGACAGGCCAGCATGCCTGGGCCATTTTTAATAATAATTCTCCTAACCCTGTGGGGTCTGTGCCTAGAGACCAGGACTTTTTGAAGCATGAGGCATTTCTCTACCAAGTTTTTTCATCCTTAACCTAAGGATCATGCTCCAAATCCAGAGTTGGGACTCAGAAAGACCCTTTAACTCATACCCATGAAGCTCCTCCACGATGATCCCCTTTGCCAAAGCTCCAGATGCCTCTCACACTCCCCCAAACTGATTTCATTTGCAGACGTTTTATTTACTTCGAGTTGCTATGGCACCCTATTCTGGAGCCTCCTCTTAGCACCACACTGCGTGGGGGTGAAGAGGCGGGGTGCAGTGCCACGTGGGACTAGGCTCTGGTACGGGCTCCTAATCTCCCCAGGGTGAAAAATTCAGGTCCATTCAAAATGTGTGCTAGGGAGTGCACGGCTCCCCTCCCCCACTTCGCACTGCCGAGGAGTAGGACTCTGCCCATTTCCTCTGCCTGCGAGCACTGAGCTGTCCACAAACAGGGACTTTCCACTTTCAGCAAAACAGACTACACAGAAAGATCCACAATTGTTTAAGAGTAGAAAAGGAACCTAACTATTCACCAAAAGCAGTCCACCTGCAAGACTTCTGTGGGGGACAGGGAAGGGTAGGTGGAGAAACTGTGTCTGTGTTGGGGTGCGGGGCGGGTGGAGGGGGGCAGCTGTTCACACATACACGACTCAGTTACTAGGGTCTGTGTGGGTGTGGAGGGAAATGCAGATTTCCTTCCAAGCCTTATTTCACCGGGGCCATACGACCAAGCACGACCAAGCACGTCCTGCCTTCATCAAAAAAGGCAGACTCCAGCTGAGGCCCTTCAAGAAACCATATAAAGAAGCCACCACCCTTCACCAGAGGGGGTTTGGGACAGGGAGCGGGGGTGGAGTGCGGAAAGGCTGACGCCTATCTAGGCTCCTGGCATTCGAGAGAATGTTCAAGCACAAGCCCACACCCGACACAGCCCAGGAAGGGGAAGAGAACCGCGGGCGCCTGAGTAGAGAAGGGGAAAAGATTCCCAAAAGCCAAACGACCCAATTTGAAAGCACATCCCACCAGAAGGGGAACAAGTGCAGTGACGGCACAACCAACACCTAAGCATTGTCCCGGACTCGCTCGGCAGGCAGTTCTTCTGCCTCTTCACCAAGACAAAGTCCCTACAGTTACATACACCCCGAACCAGAAAGGGTTTGCCGCCCGCCTGCCTGACCTTGCGTTTCTCGTCGCTCTGGAGCTGCCGAGGCTCTTGGTTGAAGTTTCCCCAGCGTCTTTGTTTTGCTTTCTGTATTGGAAGTTGTGCTGAAGGACTTAGGTTTTCTGCCTCTAGGAAAAATCCCAATTTACTTGAAAATTCTGAAATCTCCCAGAGCAGCTAAGGCAGGACAGTCGGGCTAACCCCTTCAGGTTACCCAGAGGGAGCGGCGTGCAGTGCTCTAAGCTCCTTCTCGAGCCCTTCAGCTCAGCCGCGGCTTCCTGTGACTGCGAACAATGCTGCTGCGTCACCCACATGCAGCTCCCAGAAATGCTTTGCAACGGAAGATGGCAGGAGGGGAGCCGAGCTCTAGTGAGCAAGCCAGCAGAGGGCCCAGCGTCCTGCGGCAGAGTCAGGAGGGGGTGTGCTGGGCAGGCGCTCTCTGCCCGGCGATTGGAGGAGAGCCCGCCGGGGAGGTGAGCCGGCCACGCCCCGCCTTCTCCCTCCCACCGTCACCGCAAGAGGAGAACCCAGGGCCGGCCCCCAGGGCTCTCGCTGGCTGACTTCGGAAGGCGCCAGCAAAGGCAAGGCTTTAACCCATTCCAAGTCTGGTCCCGCGTTTGTCCTTGCCTCGGTCCACACCCTTCCCCCCAGGGTCACCTCTTATGGTCACAGCCGGTGCTCTCACTGGCTGCACACACCGATCTCTCCCCACTCTCAGGCAGACAGCGAGTCGCCCAAAGTTCAGCCTCTGCAGCTGAGCCAGGCCCCAGAGCTGAGCTCCTCTGGAGTTACCTTCACTCCCTGAACAACCGGCCTGCTTCACCTGCCCCTCCCCCAGCCCAGAATCCATAACCAGCACACGTTCCCAGAAAAACCTTCAGAATGACACATTTCAACCAATACTGAGGTATTCAATACAATACGTCTGTTTAATATCAGCTACTTCCACAACAGATCCCGGCCTCTGCTCACCACCCGGGGAGCCTCCCACAGTGAGAGAACCGCCTGGGCAGCTCTGCTGGCAGTTTCCTCGTGACCAAGTCAGACCAGCTGAGGCGCAATCTCAGGTCAAGGAGCTTTACTCTCCTACCTCTCCTACCTCGGAACCAGGCACAGGGAACCAGGGGGAAGTGCAGCTGCCAACTCCACACCTGCCAGTCTCCTGGGACCCTGCCCCTTGGACTACCCCGCCCTCAGGGCACCAGCACTCCTGCACATCTCCTCTGCCTATGCCAGTTGTCTGTTCTGCCTGCCTCTTTCTTGATATTCCCTGGATGAAGCAGCCAGCCTCACATCCTGTCAGACACCTTCATGCCACTTCTGACGGCCACTCGAGTGACACGTGTCACCCACTCTCCACGCACCGATCCACAGTCAGGGTTAAGCTCAGACAGAATGAGCACTCTCTCAGGCTACAGTGTCCCATATATTGGGGCCAGATTTATGTAATTTTTAGACTCTAATAAATGTAACTTGGCTTTTTTGGAAATGACAGAAGCTGCTTTGAAATAAACATCTCAGGCCACTGAGAACCTAGCTCTTAACCACTGGAAACATGCTTATTTATTCTCGCTTATTCCAGGACAGTTGTTTCAGTGAGTTTCTGGTGCAGGCAATGGCCTAATAGGCTCTCTGGGGCCTGGGGCTTTGGATGCCGGGCTCTGCATATTTTAATTTTTACAGTAGTTTACCAAGGAAAAGGAGGGACTTTCGTGCTCTTCTGTGGAGCTCTTCCTGAAAATGTTTGAATGGTCATTCTAATCCTAAACCTCATTTGCACTTTATCTTAAGACTCAGAGACCCTGTGTAATTTAGTCTTAATCACTGGACTGCCTGGGAAGTCCCTAGCCTATTATGTTAGAAAAACCTTCCTTAACAGCTGTGAGAGGTCTTCTTGGAAAATGCTTGTTTTGGTCTTAGTGTTATCTAACCTAGAGGGATGATGAAGTATGCACAAATACTTGAGAAACAAGTCACTCCAAAACAAAACAAAACACAAGTTCAAGTTGTAGCAAGCAGAAATTCTAAAGGCCACCGGAAAAGGACAAAAACTAGACAGGAAACTCACTCCAGGTAAGTTTTCAAATCACACATTAAACAAGACCTAATTTTTTTCTCTTATTAATTCAGAATAAAAGAGCAACAAAGATGAGAATAAGAATATAACATTATATAATACAGGAATATAATGAAAATATTTTTAAATAATTGTATCTATTTTAACCTAACCTATATGCCTTGGAGCTGAGTTATTTAAAACTTTTTAGTCAGTAAGAATATGTGAATTATTACAAATATCTTGTCAGTAAAAATTGCAAATGAAGTTTTATTTATACAAGTTCTTTTTTTCCCTCCTCATCTGGCTTAATGGACTAAGTTCTAATTACACTGGGTCCTCTATCAGCTCTTCTCTTTATTAGTGTCAGAATCACTCCCAAAGTGTCAGATGAGGGAAATTTCTGATTAGTGTTTCTGTATTTATTCACAACCGTAACTCTCTGCTTCAGTCCCATCATACTCCTGGGATGGAGCTTAGTGTAAATTTTTACATCACAGTTACAAAATAAAATGTTAGAATCTTAGATCAGAGCAGCAGTAGCCAATTGTACCACAAAGAAAAAATTTCAAATTTATAAATTGAGAGCTTTCATCATTTAGATAATGTTGTAGTAATCAATCTGTATCATCTAACAGGAAAGTTTATTAACTGGTAAATTAAAAAGACTGGCACCTCCTTCCCTTAGAACAGAATCGACCACCCGCCCCTCAGTGTCATGCCCAGCACCTGTAAACCTAGAAGGCACTTACTTTCTTAGCCCACTTAAAATGCCTGCTCCACCACTGGACTGTAAGCCCCCTGAGGGTTTGGTCCACAGTATGTTCGCGTATTTATACCAACTCTAAGCCTGGTTCCTGGCAGAGAGTAGGCAGGCATTATTCACATTAGTGGAATAAGTGAATTTCATAGATCTGTAACAGTTAATTTTTTTCTGTAATAATGATACTGTTTATTAAGTACTTTACTAACATTATCATTAATTTTCACAACATCCCCACTGAGGTAGATGTTATTTTACAGAGGAGAAAACATGCTTTTATAGATCTAGTATCCTGCCCAAAAGTCACATGTTTGCCAAGCTTATCAAAAGGTTTTAGAGAAAATAGGAAAGTAGAAAAATATTCAGTAACACTGAAATTGTTTCATTAAGTGAGCTGGGCAGCCAAATGTATTGATATATTAAAAGCTTCTTTATATAATACACACACACACACACACACACACACACATTAAGAGCTCCTTTATTACCAAAATAAACACAAACAGAACAGTAAAGTCTGATTAAAACTTCAGTCTTCCAGCTGACTCCCACCATCTTGCTATGATGCACTGTCAGCAGTTGATATGCCCCCCTCCAACCCCGCTGTAATGCACATACAAACAAAGACACTTTTTCTTACATTAATGGGATTGCACTATACATACTGCTCCAGGTCCTGCCTCTTTAGTCAACATTTCTCAAGGACATGGCCTCTCAATTTTAGATTAGGAGCCAAGGTTACTCACACCCCTCCCAAATAGGACTTTACACATGCTCATTACTTTCCCCTGAACTCTGCCAATAAATCAAAACTTTTTAATGCCTCATTTTTCATCTAATTCCCTTCAAACTCTATACTCCATGATCTTTCTTCAACACTGCAGAACATTTTAGAATCTTCAAAGCCCTTTTACCACATCAGTAAAATTGACTTTTCTCTCAGGGAATAGGTAATTATGGATGTCTTGAGACATCCACCAGTTTTCCTCTCATCTCTTCTCCTAGTTATTTGTGAGAGTCATATAGGCTACAAGAAGAAACAATCCCTCTCTCTGCAGGAAGGGTAAACTCTGGGCTTGCTTTTGTCCTTTGCTGCAGTGTAGCCTTCTGTGCTACCACAGCACCAAGTTCTCTAGCACTGCAGTCTCCAGCTGTGGCAGTGATTCGGCACCCACCCAGTCCAATGCTTTTTCCTTTTTGGTGATGCTTAGATTCTTGAAGTATTTAAGCCATAAACTCAGTGTTATCTAAAGCTCAGATTAAATATAACTGGTCAAATGTAGGAATAATCCGTTTGATCTTAAGTGAAACTACCTGCAGAACTGGGTTCTAAATCTTTTGTCTTCTGTTATCAGCTACATGTTGACTATGGTATTGGGTAAACAAGAGAAGGGAGAATTCAAACACTGTCGGTCTATGCAGTCATCCTCCTGGGCCACTCATTCCTCATGCTCTGGTCTCTGTGCCACTCTGTCTTAGTGAGCAATGGCAGCCAGATTCTCCGCGATTCCTGATAAACAGGAAGCTCTCTCTAGACACTTTTCAGTGTTAAGAGTTCTCTTTAGATGGTTCTTCTTAATTCATTCCCTTTCTTGCTGCCTCCTTTTACTCTGCTTAATATTTGACACAAATCTTTCTACATTTTCCCCTACCACTCTGCCTCTGCAAATATCCTTATTTAACTACATTAGTTAAGGGAGTTTGTGTATTTCTATCATGACATTTGACCTGTACAACTGGTTAGTGAATTATAATATGACTTCCTACAACTGGATTCAATGAAATCAAATCCATCTATAGACATCCTTTAGGATTAAAAAGATATTTTTCTTTTTCATGAATTAGAAATACAGATTCCCCAGGCCACAACAACATTAGTGAGAGATAAACTTACAAATCTTTCTTCTTAGGGTTCCTAAAGGCAATTATACAAGTTAATAAGTCGCCAAAGTCACGATTTAATGTTTCCTATATGCATCCATGATGGAATAGCTACATGAAAAAAGAAACTTCTGGGGAGTTCCCTGGTGGCCTAGTGGTTAGGATTCTAGGCTTCCACTGCCGTGACCTGGGGTCAATCATTGGTCAGGGAACTGAGATCGTGAAAGCCGCGCGGTGCAGCCAAAAAAAGGAGAACCTTCTGTAGAAAAAAAGATGATGTTACACTCAAACTCTCAGGAAAACATAATTATACACGTCCCATCACAATGGAAAAGAAAAAATGTAAGTGCCCTTTGTTCACTCAGGGGTGGGAAGTGAGTTTGGGAACTGGTTTGTGAGTCTGGAAAAGTAGGCTAAGTTTGTTTTGCTGCACATTAATCATGACAGATATAGGACCACACCCACCTGGAACTTTGTTATTTCCTCCCATAAATACAAGCCACAATGATAACCACCTGCCTTGTCTAGAACAGCTGTATAAAACCAAGCTATAAAACCAACTGTCTAGCTTCTATCACTATGGAGAGGACCAACCTCACTAGGGTACCACCCCTTTTAGTCTCTTAAAGTTTTTACCACTTCACAGATGCATAAACAGTAAGATATAATTAAAATGTCAATCGAAGAAAGAAAACATTAAAAAAATTAAAAGTCTAGGTCCTATCCCAGTCTTTGGAATTCTTTCCTGAGGTATCTGGCAGAAGGTAGGGAGCACCTCAGCTGGTTGGTTAGTGGTGGCCAAGGGAAAACTTGAATCAGGAATTAGGAATGGAAAAGATGTACTATGAGATATTTTGCCCATCTTCCTTGAGGTCACTAAAATTATTCCTTATAAATTCTTCTGTGGCTTAAAACAATCTATATGACAGGTCTGAAAAATAACACTTACTACAAATGGTGAACTAACTTTCTAATACACATACCCATGCCCTGCATCCAAGACATAATTCCAAACAGTGACTTAAAGACTTTTTGGTGTTCATATTAATGGTTACTTTTGTGTGTGTGTGTGTGTGTGTGTGTGTGTGTGTGTGTGTGTGTGTGTGTGTGTGTGTGTGTGGCCGTGCCGGGTGGCATGTGGGATCTTAGTTCTCTGACCAGGGATCTAACCCATGTCCCCCTGCAGTGGCAGCACAGAGTCTTAGCCACTAGACCACCAGGGAAGTCCCCAATGTTTATGTATAAGGAAAGATTTAATAGAATTCTCTCCAGTTCAGACAGCTCAAATCTGGATTCCTTAAAAATAAGCTCATTTCTTTGAGACCAATATATGAGGGCTGGGCTGGGCTTTGAAGATTACTAATGCTTGGAGACTTATTGAGAAAGAAGAAAAATATACAACAAGAAGAAACTTGAAATAGCAATAGGATGAATTATGTTTAAAATGACACTCTTCTCAAAAGTTGCCCCAATGTATTTAAGTCTTAATACTAGATAAATTTGAAGCTAAATATGTTAAACATGCTCAACATAACCCAACATTTCAATTTCTTTCCTCTAAATCTGCTTGGGGTAAGACTGCTAGAGATTGTTATTGGCCACTTTTGCTCTGAAATAGGCCTCTTTATCTTAGTGTAACTTAAGTTCAAAGTAACATTTCTTAATACAAACATTTTCTCGGGCTCTTCCTTTTTTTAGGGTCAGCCTGAAATCAGCATTTTTAGGACTAGATTTAAGTCCTAACTGAACGTACAAATGTTAGTATTTTCATAACAGGGACCTAACCTCATTCTAGGAATTGAAACACTGTACAGTCCAAACACACACACACACACACACTTAACTTCTTTCTCGCTGAACCAAGATTACCCAAAACTCCCAAATTTTCTCTCAGAATCCAGAAACTGAATGCCCTAGCCAGATCAATAGCTGTCATGCAAAATAACCAACCCCTTACCTTTACATCAGCAATGAGAGCATCTTCGTCTTCTATCCCTGTAGGGACACATTTCTTGTGCAGTGGCAGAGACTCCAATTTATCTACAAGGCAACGAAGGCCTTCAAGCTCAAAATGGGTCAGATGCACCTGTCGGTCCTTTCTGGGGCTACACTGGGGATCCCATACTTGGCCATTGTGGGAGCCCCGGCTAGAGTCAGAGGATGAGTCCCCAGACAAAGTTTTCTTCAGACTTGGAAGACTTCGGCAGGTTTTGCCCAGTCCATCATAATCCAGGTTAACCCCATTGGCTACAGGGCTAGTGAGGACAGAACGCCTGCTGCTCAAGCGCCGGGGTTCTCGATCTACTGCTTCCTCATCCCCATTTCCAGACTCCAACCCATTTAACTCCAAATCTGCCAGTATGAAGAGAAAATGCAGTAAGAACATGACACATGGCCATGTGATCAACAGAGAAATAGGTAGTATGGGAGGGGCCTTGAGGTTATAAATGACAAAGCTGTCACATTTTAAAAATGGTCTTCCCTATTCCAACCCATTTGTCCACTGTTGAAAACCATTTACAGGTAAAAACAGGATCCTGAGCTAGCAGGACAACTGAGGTAACAGTCAACTGGATTTTTAAAAGATTGGGAAGGGTGCAGTCTTTAAACTGTGTGCTAGAAGTAAGTTACCTATGAAAATAGTTGTAAATTAGTTTCAAGTTCAAACTTAATTTGGGTATTATGGGATTTCATTATCTTTTAAAAAATTAGTATGAAGCACATATATTTAAAAAGTAGTTTTGTTCGAAGTTTTCACCATAAAATTAAGCTTTGGAATTGAAATCTTAGCAACATGGCTAATAAAACAAAGTGAATATTTTTTAAAATAAAGATTTTGATAATCAAAACAAAGTGAAAATAAAAGTTTTAATGAAAGAAGAATTTTAAAATGTTAACTGATCTTTTATTATGAAAGTAACACATGTTGACTGTTAATAATTTAGAAAATACAGGAAGGTGCAAAGAAGTAAATAAGTCTTCCCATATCTCTCCGCCCTTGGATAACAACTCAGTGTGATGTATCTTCTTTCCATCTTTTCCTATACATATGTGTATGACTATGACTCAATGTATTTTTTTTGTAAACCTTATAATTTAATTAATTAATTAATTAATTAATTTTTGGCTGCGTTGGATCTTCATCGCTGCGCACGGTCTTTTCTCTAGTTGTGGCGAGCGGGGGCTGCTCTTCGTTGCGGTGCGTGGGCATCTCATTACAGGGGCTTCTTTTGTTGCAGAGCATGGCTCTAGGGGCGCAGGCTTCAGTTGTGGCACATGGGCTCAGTAGTTGTGGCTCGTGGGCTCTAGAGCGCAGTCTCAGTAGTTGTGGCACACGGGCTTAGTTGCTCTGTGGCATGTGGGATCTTCCCGGACCAGGGCTCGAACCTGTGTCCCCTGCATTGGCAGGCGGATTCTTAACCACTGTGCCACCAGGGAAGCCCGACTTGATGTATTTTTAAACAAAATTAGGATCATGCTGTATGTACAATTCTGTATCTTGCTTTCATGTACTGGTGAGCATGTTTCAGAAATGCTAAGGCAAAAAGTATCTTGCTTGGATTGAAGACTCTCCATTAAATATATGACCACAGGATACTACAGTGTTGGCTCCTCTTTATTTTTAAAGCATGGAATAGCCTAAAAATGTATAACTGAAACTATCTTGACATCCAATAAAATATTTCTCTTGATAGAAGTTGGGGAAACATTAAAGCACAAAGGTTAAGAAAATACATTTTAGAATCTTACCAACATGGTTTAAGCTGTAGCTTTCCCACTTATTAACTCTTAGATCACGAACAAGTTTTTTAATCTCCTTGAACCTTAATGCCCCCATTTGTAAAATATGCATAATAATACCTACACCTCACAGCTAATAATAATAACTTAATGTATATAAGCTGCTTAGTTTGGTGCCTGGAATATAGTAAGAGTAATTATGATGATATGATCCTAGTTTTTATTGTGCCAAAGACCATTCTTTACAGAATAAAACATTTTAGACAACTGATTACTCTTCTCTTTTTTTTGGCTGCGCTGTGTGGCTTGCGGGATCTTAGTTCTCCCACCAGGGACTGAACCTGGGCCATGGCAGTGAACGTGCGGAGTCCTAACCACTGGACCACCAGGGAATTTCCAACTGATTACTTTCGTGAGGAGCTAAGTACTAACAACTCAGACAAAGATGAGATCCAGAATATTTCATTTAGCCCTAGTAATTCACATCTGGATAGGAGGATCAGCTGTAACCAGTGTTCAACTTCAGTGAATGGATTTGGTACTTCTAAGTAGATAAGTAAAAAAGACAAACTATAAAAACAGAACTACTAGACTTCCCTGGTGGCGCAGTAGTTAAGAATCTGCCTGCCAATGCAGGGGACACGGGTTCGAGCCCTGGTCTGGGAAGATCCCACATGCTGCGGGGCAACTAAGGCTGTGTGCCACAACTACTGAGACTGCGCTCTAGAGCCTGGAAGCCACAACTACTGAGCCCATGTGCCACAACTACTGAAGCCTGAGTGCCTAGAACCCATGCTCCGCAACAAGAGAAGCCACCGCAATGAGAAGCCCATACACCGCAACGAAGAGTAGCCCCTGCTCGCCTCAACCAGATAAAGCCCGCAATGCAGCAATGAAGACCCCACGCAGCCATAAATAAGTTAATTAATTAATTAATTAAAAACAAAACAAAACTACTGAGCAACAGCCTACGGAATAGTCCCAGTCTCACCCTCAGTCCTGCAGAGTATCTTGAAAGTTCATGTAGGTGGAACACTTACCCATGCTAAGGGACTCTTTCTGAAATTCCTTAGTTAGGTGGGAACGGTTGGTTATGCAGTACACATAGCGCTCCAACACGTACCAACACATCTCATAGTAGAATGGATAGCGGAACTTATTTGGAACCTACACAGGAAAAAAATGATGAAAAAATCAAGCTGATAACAATTTTCAAGGAAAGAGAGAAACAAACAATCACTGCAATAATTAGCCCAGGAAAAACACTCTCTAAGTAACCTGCAAACCTAAGTTGTCATGTAGAGCAAGAACTTAAGTGGATCTGTCAACTTAGAAAATGTTGGTCTTGGGAAATAATCACTAAAGATAAAAGGTACTTGGAAAGACCATTTAGAACTATCAAGAAGCTGTCTTGTTGAGTGGGAAAGCATCAAAAACAAGTTTCAAGACAGAGAGTAAAATGTTAGTAAGACACAATATACTTAATTGAGAAAATTGTTTTAGGGTTCTTAGGATACAAAGGCATACCAACCACTCTTGCCTTTACTGTGGTTTTACCCTGAACCAGAAGGCCATGAAACACAGAATATAATAGGAAATCAGGACATGAGATAAAGTGATATGTTTTTATTATGTCCTTACATATATGAAAGTATGATTAGAGATGCATTCTCAAGGTATATCTAGTCTAGGACATGAGACTGAGTACTTGCCCCACTATTAACTCTCAGCTTGCCCGTCTCATACATTGTAGTCTACCAAAATGGTATGTCCACAAATCAGGTTACTACTCCATGTGGCCTAATCAGTTGCTATCTTTAGTCTTCTTTCCAATTCTCCCCAAAAGTAGCATGAAATTATTCCAGCTGAATTATAATAAAAATAATTGCCCTTTAGATCTACCATAGTCAAGGAAATGGCAAATCAGCATGGATCAACGAGTGAGAAAGATCAACCATGGGGACTATCCTAAATACAGGCATAACTCATTTTATTGTGCTTTTGCTTAACTGAGTTTTACAAATTGAAGGTTTGTAGCAACCCTGCACTGTCAAATGACGGTTAGCATTTTTTTAGCAATAAAGTATACTTTAATTAAGGTATCTACTTTTTTTTTAAGACATAATGCTACTGTACACTAACAGACTACATGTAATGTAAACATAACTTTTATATGCACTGGAAAACCAAAAAAATTCATGTGACTCAGTTTACTGCAATATTCACTTTATCGCGTGGTCTGGAACCAAATCTGCCATATCTCTGAGGTATGCCTGTATATTCTGCCCGTCTTCTTTCAGAGGGGCCATCTCTCAAAAGGATAAGGCAAACAATACTCTTAGGATTGTTTTGAATATGTAACTCCTGAAAATGTTCCCACCTCCTTTCAAAGCTCCATGTCAGGTAGTCTTCCCCAGTCAAGGAGACCCAGATGGGAGTCCCTTTTCAAAACCCTTTACTAGGTCACAGGGCATCACTGTGGAATGAGGAGATCACTTTCCTCATTGCAAGGCAATGCAGGTACTTTTCATTAGCTTTAAAACGCAGAGGCTTCAGGCTCCGAATCTCGGTCTCTTATTGCCACTACATCTTTAACAACTAGAAGAGGTTTATCCACCCTTATTTGAAAATCAAATTAATTTACTTCTGGTACAGTAGGAGGGAACACAAGAATTAATAGATACTTGATCCCCCCCAAATTAAACATAATATACTGGACTTCTCTGCTCGTCTTTTAAGTTTCATTAACACTTTTCTGAAAGGTCTTTATTAAAAGTTCAGGACAACCCAAAATTCTAAAACCTCTGGGACTCTGTTGAGAGCGGAGTAATACTGACAGAAAATAAATAAATAAATAAAATATAAAATGGGCATTAAACTTTTGATTTTTCACTTGGAACTCAAGAGACTGTCCTAATAATAGCCAAGACATCACACACCCAAACTGTGCCATTACATTTTACCTATGCTGCTAGACACCACAGAGCACAGCAGTTTCTAAGACTGGGTTAGAATGTTTTTGGAAGAAAAAATTTTAATACTCATTATAAAATTACTGAACCTTTAAGAGCTATCAATAGAATAATTACTAACAATCAAGTTCAAATAGTCTATTTCTACACTGGCATGGCAAAAGTAGCCAAAACATTGTCTTAAATTTACAACACTGTATATTTCTTCCCTAAAGCATTCTCTACACATTCTCTTTTAAGTTAAATTCTGTAAGTTTATAGCAGTTTGTAACATAATAAACATATGTCAGGTTGATATTGGCAATGTAAAAGCCTGGTGGAGAAAGTAAAAAAAAAAAAAAAAAAAGGCTCTGTGTGTACATATGTAGAGGACCCAATGAAATGTTATAGAAACACGGAAGGGTTCCTATTTGGAATGAAAGAATTAAGCCGTTCTTAGGAAAAATGGAATAATATAGCAGTTAGATACTGAAATTTGACATTTTCTGATAAACAAAGTCCAGGAAAATTAGACAGATAAATCAACATCAGTTATTAACAGTTTAACCGTCTGAAGGAAATTTTTCATGCAGAGATAAAGGTGATCATTTTACCTATGCCATTGAATATACATTCTCCCTTCCTTCCCTCAAACTGAGCAAACAATTAAGCTATGGGTATAATAGCTATTTTTAGCCAAAAAAGGGAATGCTTTTTAAAAACATTTTCAGATTGAATCTTACAGCAGTGTAGGTGGTATTACCTCTTAGAATGATTTTGAGTTAAATAAGAGTATTTTACTATGAAATTATGTAATTTTTCTCTTTTGAAACATTTTAACTACTTTTACTGTTACTATAACTTAAAACTTACTAAACTATTTACTGTTTTCTGTAGTTTCATTACTTTTAACAAACAAGCAGAAGTTCAATTCTATAAAATTTATTTAAAAAGCACTGCATCCTCTCAATTCTAACAGGGCAATCCCTATAACTCCAACAATACCAATCTTATATCTTATGTATAATAGCTCCAACCAGAATAAATGTTTCAAAATAGGCACCAAAATGGTTAACTGATCATGTTCACAGTAAATTGGTCAGTGACTACTCCTTCTAAAAGTTGTGAATTCTTCATTAATTGTTATTTTTTGATTTTTGATTTTGAAAACTTTCAAATCCACCAAAAAGTTTAAAGAGCAGTACCACTAAGACTTCCACAGCGTCTCCAAGATTCACCAGTTGTTAACATATCACATTCTCAATGGCTGGGGTTGGGGTGGGAAGAAAACCTAACTAAGAGAGGGTTTTGTGACATGAGAAACTTATATGAAAGCAAATTTCAGTGTCCATAAATAAAATGTTATTTTATTTGAGCCATCCTCACTTATTTAAGTATTTCATTCTACAAGGCAGAGTTAAGTGCTTGTGACAGATACTGTATGGCCCACAAAGCCTAAAATATTTACTATCTGATCCTTTACAAAAAAAGTTTGCCAATTCTTGCCTTAAGGTATCCAATGCATGTAACTTTTCCCCTATATATCCAGAATGGTTTATCAGCTATGTAACATCCTATGGAAAACTGACAAAACAAGACACACAAATCATTTTCTATAGGGCTTCATTCTCTCACACAACCCCAGTTGAGAAAGGCAGTATACACATTTATAAAGTATAACAGTTTGAGTGTTACATAGTAAGCAGAGTAAAGAAAGATATAAGAAACCTCTTCAAATCCAATTATTACATAGAGTTACTTACCCGTGTCCGATCTTCAATGTTGTATATTTTTAACTGCATGGGGATATTGAAGCTATGCAAAAAATTGCCTCCAAACACTAATGTGTCTGTAGGAGTATACACAGCATGAATCCAGCCTAGAAGAAAGGGAATGGAGGGCAGTGGCTGTAAGCACACGTTGTAACATGGCTCTCTCAGAGCATTAGTACAAGACTTCTGGATCACACTTTTTACTCTAATTCTGCCTCTTCACGGCTGGTCAAGTTACTTAATCTCTTGCAGCCCCAATGTCCTCTATAAAATCAGGATAAATTATACATTATATGTGTGGTTGGTAAGCACTGAATGAGAAAGTACATGTAAAGTGTTTACAACAAACTTTCAATAAATGGTGCTTGCATTTTTTGGAGCACCTAATATTAACCAGGCTTAGTACAAGAGAATTTACATGTATTGTCATTTACTCCTCACAACAAAATGAGACAGGGATTTAAATATTTGACCAAAGCAGTATTAGCAGGTAAATTCATAGTCATGGATTCATGGAGTCTGGAGTCTCCAATTCATGGAGTCTGTGACTCCAAAATCTATGCTCCCTCTAAGTACTTATTTGGGAACTTAAGTTACCTGATAAAAACTATTACTGATTTAGTACTCTAGTCTTCACAGCTATCCCTTAGCAGAGTAGGTAGCTCTTAATAGGGGGCTGTTTATCACCTGCAAAACAGGTCTTATCCCTAGGATTCTGAAGAGCTAGGGCTAATGTGGGGCTCAAACATGTAGATCTGAAAAGCCGCAATTCTGGCTTTTCAGATTCAAAAAACTGGCAATTCTGATACATACTCTTAGTGGAAAATCATAGACTTTAAAAAAGAAGATAAATTCTTGTCATCTACTCAGTAATGACAAGAAAGAACACGCCATTGTTTTCTGCCCACCCCAGCATCATAACCATTCTTGGTGTTGGTGGTAATCTATCAATTTATTTTTCTTTAAGAAAAGAAAGTGGCTAGAGTAGACAACCCACTTTTTTGCATCTTGCTTACCTGAGGGAATGACGAAGGTATAGCCCTGCTTGAGCTCAATGCGCTGGCAATCTGACACCCGGTCACCCAGAAAGATGTCTCCCTGTTTCCCTGACAGCAGCCAATTCTCGTACAGCTCCAGGTTGTGGGCTGTAGGGGGGATGAGCCAGAAGACCTGTGAGTTAAAAAACTTCAGTCTGTTAACAGCCATTGACATGACCCAGTCGTCTCCCTCAACTGATAAACAGGTACAAACTTAAGACCAACAGGTAGAAGAGAAACAAGCAATCCTCCCAGCCTACAGAACTTGACCATTTGGGAAATTCTAGAGGCCTCAAGGAAGTGAACCTTTTTTGTCCTCCACTTGATCAAACAGCATTAGGGCTTCCCTGGGGTTTGATTGTAGAACCCGGAACCTATACAGGACTCAGAGAGAAGGAGGGCATTTAGCTTGTCACCTAGGCAGTCCCTTATTTGCCCCTGGCTGGCTGGTCTAAATGGTCCTAAGAAGCACAGTTAGTTAGGTACAGTACCTTCAAAACACAGGCCTGAGTTGCTTTATTCCAAGATAGTAACCAAGACTGAAAGGACAGAACTTAAGATACCACTTAAATGGATCCAAAATAAACAAAATGACTCTGGATTTGGAGGTACAGCTGTTCTAGATTTGGCCCTCACATTTTAAAAGCATCATCTGTTTTCATTCCAGTTCTACTTTTCTCTCACAAATGCTTTCACTTCTTACAAGAAAAAAGGGTAACGGTAAGAGTGTAATACTATAAACCTCTGATATTAATTCTACATTTCCATTCTTACACAGCATTCAGAAGCACTCTGAGAAGCTGGAACAAAGGTCTTTATGAATGAGGATAATCTTTCAAAATCTATTTATATCCTCTGACAGGACTTAAAGGCTTCCTATGGCTACATTTCAGACCATATATAGGGAAAAGAGGTTTGGATCCCAATTTGCTGATTTCATTGTGAATCTACCCATAATTTGTGTTTCCTTCTACTACTTTATTACACTTTCATGTAGAGAAATTATCTTGTCCTCCTAAAACCAGTTCCTTGCCTTCATTTGGAGAATTCTGTTTTGGGAATCTAGAAACAGGACCATTGAGGTTTACTAAGTAGTGATGCCAATACTGGTAAAATGAGAATGAACTAGATGAATAGTAATTCCTACTGGACTCTAGCCAAGGAGGTCAACTTAATCTACAATTCTCTCCAGATACGAGTGGGGACAATCCCCTAGTAGACTCGTTTCCAGGGTATATGAAGCATGCATGAACTGAAGGAAACTCATATAACCAGCTTCAGATTCCAACCCCCATCACAACTATGACCGTACCTTTCCCCCTTGATGGATGTGATACCAAACAGAGGTACCACCAAAGTCCACATGGAAGTCAGTATAGCAGCCTCGAACACTCATCAGACAGTACCTGACCCAAAAAAAGCAGTAGCATTAGTGCACTGACAAGAAAAAGAGGACTTTTCCCACCACAATGCCACACTCTCCCCTTGTGTACTCCACTCCCTCTATTTTCCACCTAATAAACTCCCAGTCGGTGAGAGGAATGCAATCTCAAGCTATCATATTATCAGAAGATACTTTTGTTTTTATGTCATCATGGGCTATGGTACTCTTACATACACTCTTCCCTTTGGAACTAAAGTCTACTCTTTAAATAATTCACCTTTTTGATCACTTGGGACCCAGAGCAAGGTTCCGAAGGGAGGAACCATTTCTTGCTATCACTTTGGTGTCCCACAGCACACCGAGGAAAATGCAGGGTAAGCCACTTACTTCTGCACTTTAGGGTACTGCATCTCCAAGATGGCATTTGTTGACTCAGTCTGACTTTCTTTTAAATGCCTTGGCCACATATTGTCTACCCAGTCAATGAAATCCACCTTTAAAAAGGAGGAGGAACATTTAGGCTTCAAAGGAAGGGTTGGGATTAAAGAGAATTCTAAAGTCAAGAAAAACAGAAATTCTCAAAACACACACTGAAAGACTACAATTTAATTTTAAGCAAACAAATAATATGTTGGTGAATCTTAGGATCAATAGGCAAACATTCTAGAAATAATTATTAAGTGAAAATAAAGACTAATGGTTCCATCAGCATGATCATAAAAGTAGCCCTAATGAAAACAAAGTCATTAAATGATGCCATAGTATCCAACCAAGCCCTCTCTTCTGTGTCAGTACTGGTATAATCAGCTATAATTTTTTTTTTTTGGTCCAATAAAAGGCACTGTCTGGAAGGTACCTATAAACTTACCAAAAGATATAAGTACTGTTAGAGCAGCTAAGATACCATTTAAGAAAGAAAGAAGAGAGAAAAGAAAAGAAAAAAGAAGAGGAGAGAAGTATAGTCAGCTGTATTTTTTGAATCTACCTTACAATGCAGGGGACGCAGGTTTGATCTCTGGTCAGGGAACTAAGATCCCACATGCCGTGGGGCAACTAAGCCCGTGTGCCACAACTACTGAGCTCCTGCGCCTCAACGAGAGGGCCCGCGTGCCGCAAACAACAGAGCCCACGTGCTCTGGAGGCCACGTGCCACAACTAGAAAGAGAAACCCCCCCCACACACTACAATTAGAGAGAAGCCCGCGCACCACAACAAAGAGCCCACATGCTGCAACGAATGATCCTGCGTTCCTCAACGAAGACCTGATGCAGCCAAAAATAAATAAATAAATCTAAAAAAAAAAATCATTTAAGAAAAGGTTAAGATAATAAATTTAAAAGAAAAAGAAAGAAAAAGGAAGGGGAGGGGAGGTGGAGGGGAAGAGGGGAGGGGGAGGGGAGGGGAGGGGAGAGGTGGAGGGGAGGGGAGGGGAGGGGAGAGGGGGAGGGGAGGGGAGGGGAGAGGGGGAGGGGACGGGAGGGGAGAGGGGGAGGGGAGGGGAGAGGTGGAGGGGAGGGGAGGGGAGAGGGGGAGGGGAGGGGAGGGGGGAGGGGAGGGGAGGGGAGAGGGGGAGGGGAGGGGAGGGGAGAGGGGGAGGGGAGGGGAGGGGAGGGGAGGGGAGGGGGAGGGGAGGGGAGGGGAGGGGGAGGGGAGGGGAGGGGAGGGGGAGGGGAGGGGAGGGGGAGGGGAGGGGGAGGGGGAGGGGAGGGGAGGGGAGGGGGAGGGGGAGGGGAGGGGAGGGGGGAGGGGAGGGGAAAAGAATTCCAGTAGGGGTTTGTAGCTTGCATGAGCAATGTGCTATAGAATCTACTGGGTTAGGAATCAGAAGTTACAGGTCTAGTTTTCTGAAGATCATATGTGAGCCTCTGGAACTTATCTGTAAAATAAGGATAATTACCGCAAAGGAATATTGTGAGGATTACATGTAAATACATGTTAAAAAATTTTTGAAATAATGTCATCAGAGTTTAGGAATCCGTTTGTTTGGCCACACCGTGCGGCATGGGGAACTTCCCTGACCAGGGATCGAACCCGTGCCCTCTGCAGTAGAAGCACGGAGTCTTAACCACTGGACCACCAAGGGAAGTCCAGGAATCTGTTTTAAATATTGGGTTGGCCAAAAAGTCCGTTTAGGTTTTCCGTAACATCGTACAGAAAAACCCGAACGAACTTTTTGGCCAATCCAATATGTGCTGAAAGAAATGAGAAATGAAAACAGTATGAACTTATTAAAATACTTCACACTGAATTGTAACGTGCCCTGTACCTTCAAATGACTGCACCCAACCACTGAACTCCAAGAAACAGTCTTAGGTAGATAAAGTGTGATAACCATGTGATAACCAAATAACCATAGATTCAGCATAGCACCGGTGTTCCAAGTATCTAACTTATGGCTATAAAAAGCATGTACCTGGTAAGCTTTATAACTTATGTATGTATATATTTGATCATTTATTTCCTTACAACATTGATCTAGATAAATGCATACAATCTGTGCGTAATGATATGAGGCAAATGTCCAGTGGACACTCAGATGTAAACTGTGGGAGAGTGTTTGGAAGGGGTCACCGATGATATACAAGGTTTTTTTTTTTTTAAATATTTATTTGGCTGCGCTGGGTCTTAGTCACAGCATGCAGGATCTTTAGTTGCAGCACGTGGGATCTAGTTTCCTGACCAGGGATCAAACCCAGGCCCCCTGCATAGGGAGCACAGTGTCTTGACCGCTGGACCACCAGGGAAGTCCCGATATGCAAGTTTAAATAAGCAAGATGAGGAACAACTATGAAGGTTAACTTGCTGCCCCATTTCAAAGAATTTCCACTCAGGGATCCAACAGTTTTAACTAAGCATCCACTGGGCCTAAGAACACTGAATGAGCCCCAGATTCTTCTTTCTATCAAACAAAATCTACTTTCTGCTCTCTTGATGTAGTGGCCAGTTTTCTCCCATCTCCTGGTATTGTCCTTTGGAAAGCCTTTAACAGAATACAGAAAAACTGTGAGTTGCTCAGTATACTCACTATAAGTTCTTATATCTGGATAGGGAGAGGAAAAGTTAGGAACACATGAGTATTTTTTGTCAAGTGTTCACTCAGAGATAGATGAACTTCTCTGGCTAGAATTTCTCACCTGCAGCAATAAGTCACTCTCTGGCCTCCCTTTATTTGATATTATTGGGTATTATCTGACTATCAAGAGAATATTATGGTAAGGCGTTCATACATTTTTCTTAGGTTAATCTTTAGGCTCTGGATAGGCCTTTTGCTAAATGGCCTCATCCATATGACAGCAAGTCTCCAGCGGAGATAATCACAGTTTCTACCTGTCCCGTACCAATACAAACTGGCAAGAAGTGCAATAACTAAGACATAATCTATTCATACACTGTGCAAAAACAGCTCATGGCCTTCCACGAACTAATTTCCCCATCACCAAACAAATCTGCACATTACATCTGCTGCTATTTTTCATCTACTTCTCAGTTACTGCTGGGATGACAGCAGAAATCACCTCTCCCTCTTCACTAGAGAGTCCCACTTTATGCTACCACCTACAATGGGCACTTAAAAGTTGTCCACCTTGGGCTCCCCTGGTGGCGCAGTGGTTGAGAATCTGCCTGCCAATGCAGGGGACATGGGTTCGAGCCCTGGTCCGGGAAGATCCCACATGCCGTGGAGCAACTAAGCCCATGTGCCACAACTACTGATCCTGTGCTCTAGAGCCCACAAGCCACAACTACTGAGACCGCATGCTGCAACTACTGAAGCCCGTGTGCCTAGAGCCCATGCTCCACAACAAGAGAAGCCACCACAATGAGAAGCCCGCACGCCACAAGGAAGAGCAGCCCCAACTCGCCGCAATTAGAGAAAGCCTGTGCACAGCAACAAAGACCCAACACAGCCAAAAATAAATAAATAAAATAAATAAATTTATTAAAAAAAAAAGTTGCCCACCTTACTTTCCCTGCACCTACTTTTGCACATATTATTCTTCCTGCCTGGGATTCTGGTCTTCCTTCTCTTTGCCTCATTTTTTCTTTCATGTCAAGCCTAGGTACCGCTTCCTCCAAAAAACTTCGCCCAATTCTCCTCCGGTTTAGGTTAGGTGGGTCCTTCCTACTGGCTCACACAACATTCCGTACTTATTCAGTTTTGAAGCACTTACCACACTGTAGTTTCTATAAATGCCAATTCTCTGGTCTTTCTTCCCCATGAGACTAAGCATTTTGAGGACAAGAATGATCTTGTTTTCCACTGTACCTCTAGCACCTAAGCACAGCACTTAGCATGTAGCAGGCACTTAAACCAATAAGCTCACTCTGAAGGTGTGAAGATCATAGTGAACAAGAAATTATGTAGTTTATGTAAAAGATTACTACATGAATGAATACATTTTTCAAAACTCACTGAAATGTACCCTTAAAATGGGTACACTTTATTGTATATCAATTGTACCTCAATAAAGTTGGTTTTTTATTAAGCATTATTGAGATATATTAGAAAAGACCTAGATAAATGGAGGGATATACCTTGGGGGAAAATACCCTGGTAAATAAATAACACCCTAGTAGAATAAGAATGTTGCTGCTTATAGAGCAAGGTCATAAAAAGCTTGCTTCCTTTTAGGAGGTGACTTTGGTAATAATAGCTCACTCAATCTTTCTGGCCTTGTTTTAGGTCTCTAGAAGATACTGGTGCACTGTTCTCTGCCCTCTAGAAAATTTTCTATTTCTGAGCTCTTCCATGGGTTCTATTCCTCCATTTAATGGTGGAGTACTTTTCTAATTTTTATAAAATGATGTAGCATTTTTATCATTAAAACTAGGGGCAAAATGAATTAAGGATGTTACAAAGAAGGCTTCATGTGTGAATAACACATTTCTAAATTTTAAGAATGGAAAAGTATGATCCAGGCCAAGTTTTACTTTTACAGCTACAATCTTACTACTCTTAAACTGAAATTCTAAAAGTATTAAGGAACACATTTATAAACAATGTTATTGTGATTCTTACTATCTCTCTTATTGAATTCTTTATTTATTAAGTGCACCTTGTTAGGTTAATAGGCTAAATTCTAACCACCTGTCTTCCTGTATTTCCGCATGACCAAACAAATGACAATTAATATATAAAAAGGATTTTTGTCATTTTAGGGGGGAAAAGTTTTCTTGAGAAATTCTGTATTTGTTGTAGCATCTCCAATAACAAGAAACAATGACAAAAATTATAGTCTCTTCACATAACACTGACAACATTTTCCCTTTGGTCTGTACACACCAATGTGTTAGTGATAAAAAACAATGCAACTAACTAGTAAGTTGAAGGTATGTATGTATATAAATGTATATATAAAACAGTATTATAACCAATTAATACCACATTTCAACTTTGAAAGTCAAAGGGTACAATTTGAAAGTCAAAGTATATGTATATATATATTTTATATATAAATGTATATATAAAACAGTATTATAACCAATTAATACCACATTTCAACTTTGAAAGTCACAGGGTACAATTAGGATAATTTAAATGGCGATAGGATAAAACACTGAGAACTTGACTCTGAAAAAATGTACATTTTTTCCATTAGTACATTCCAAATTCCACCGTTCCAGGTGGAATACTTGACTCAAGTGAGTTCTGTGACAGGAATAAAAGTGGTCGAAAAATGACTAGGTGTATTTTAAAAGTGAAACCAATCCCACTTAGGGAAATGAGTGCTCTCAGCATCCTGTAGACAGCCACTTTCATAAGAGATGGGTTAAATCAGTATCTACCTCAGGAAAGTTAAGCATCAAAAACTAACTTCCCCTCAGGATGGGTTGTCAAATTATTGCTATTAGTCATCCAACAGAATCTACTCGAGAAACCATCTCATACAATCACCTGGCTCTAAATCAGTTTTCTGCCAAGCATCTCTGCAAGTATAAACCTATAGGATAGAAATTTATTAGGCAAACTTCCTATTCACAGTTCTTATCAGAATGAATTTAAGACTTTTCTCCATTACATGCAAAGGCCAATGTTCTTAAATTATCAGAATGGCCTCTCCCTATCAAAAACTAAGTGATGTTAGAAAATGATGAACCTTCTAAAAACACAAGTTATTCTTATCAAATTGTCTTGTTCATCCTTATCCTGGTATGTTTAAGAAGTTATAAATTCTCCCAGTGTATAATCAACCCTCTTGGTGACAAAGACAATGTGGAGAAAATGATTAGACTAACCGTGGAGGGCCGCTGCACCATATTCTCCAGCCTGGTGTGGCTAAACTCCAGGCTGATGACATTATAGAGTTTTTCTCGCTCCTCCTCTGGGGTCTCATAGTAGCGTGTCCACTGAGCCATGGTCATTTCAATGCCTTTCTGTGTGTTCACATCCATGACATCCACCATCCGACGACTCCCTGCCATGAAAGATGCATTGATCATCTCTACTGAGCCACTAATATCCTTAAATATATTAAGAATATAAGACACAAGTGAAAGTAAACAAACTATCCTTTCTTCTTTACAGTATTCACTAATAGGCTATAGCTGTCACTTTCAAGGTAATCGACAGAAAATCAAATCATAAAGAATGACAAAGACAATGGTTAATATTAAAAACAACAATCACTCCCTATGGCATGTTTACTATATGGTCAGGCATTGAATCTTATATTCAACATCTCACTCAATCCTAACAATTTTAAATACTAAGTACCATTCATAGATGAGAAATTTCATTCATTCCATAAATATTTACTGAATGATAAAGACATCTTAATGATCTTAATGAATACAAAGATGTACATCAGATTCTCAACCAACTATAACAACCACAACAAAAAGCAGAATGTCACAGAGCCAGCATAAAATAGTAGAGGGGAGAAAACAATAGCCTCAGAGCCAGAGACCCAAGTTTAAACCTCAGCTCTAATATTACTTAGGCAAGTTATTTAACTTCTCTGAACCTTAATATCTTCTTCTGTAACTTGGGAATAATATCACCTTGTGGGCCATTGTGAGGATTTAGTCAATGAGGTAAAATGTCTGACACAAAATAGGTGCTCAGTTAAACAGCAGTAAAAATAAAAGAAAATTTAAAAAAAAAATTTTAAACTAGACTGACAGAGAAGGATTTTAGAAAAGGGGGCGTGCGGGGTGGGGGGGGGCTTCCCTGGTGGTCCAGTGGTTAAGAATCCACCTTCCAATGCAGGGGCCACAGGTTCGATCCCTGGTCGGAGAAGTAAGATCCCACATGCCGCAGGGCAACTAAGCCCGCGCCGCAACTACTGAGCCTGCGCACTCTAGAGCCCATGCGCCACAACTGGAGAGAAGCCCGCGCTCCGCAACGAAGAACCTGCACGCTGCAACGACGATCCCGTGTGCCGCAAATAAGACCTGATGCAGCCAAATAAATAAATTTAAAAAAAAAGAAAAAAAGGAAGGGGAAGAAGAAACATTTGAGTTGAGCCTGGAGGAATAAATAGAATTTCAACAAGATTCAACAGAGAGAATTCCAAGCAGAGGCAACAGCGTAAGAGAAGATATGGAAAGGCAGCACACCTAAAAAGTTAAGAAAATGGAGGTCAAGGAGGGGAGAGAGAGAATAAAAAGTTGCCACTGAAATATTAAGAATACTGTTCAATTTGTAAGAAACTAACAAACACCTATATATCCACCTGGCTTGGTGGATATACCAAGCAGTGTTAGGACCTGGTCCCCTGCCTCAAGGAGTTTATAGTCTAGTTAGAGATAAGACATAATAGGCAAAAGGACAAGAATATGGCCATAATGAAGCAGATATAGCAGAATACACATAAAAAGATAACTGCTAATGTAAGACAACGGACTGAACCTACTCTTCATTATTTGGAAGAAAAAGCAAACACTAAATCAAAACTGCCTTGAAATACCACTTCACACCCACTAGGATGGCCACAATTTTTTAAAAAAGGGAAAATAACAAGGGCTGGCAAGGGTACAGAGAAATCAGACTGTGCCAGCAGGAATGTACAATGGTGCAGGTGCTATGGGAACACTTTGGTAGCTCCTCCATAAATTACGCAGAGAATGACCACATGATCCAGCAATTCTACTCCTATGTATATATCCAAAAGAATCAAATGCAAGTGTTCAAACAAAAACTTACACATGAATGTTCTTAGCTGCTCTAAATCACAATAGCAAAAAGGTGGAAATAACCCAAATGTCCATCAACAGATGAATCGATTAACAAAGTGTGGTGGGACTGCCCTGGCGGCGCAGTGGTTGACTCTGTGCTCCCAATGCAGGGGGCCCACGTTTGATCCCTGGTCAGGGAACTAGATCCCACATGCATGCCGCAACTAAGAGTCTGCATGCTGCAACTAAGACCTGGCGCAACCAAATAAATAAATGAAAAACTAAGGAATTAAAAACAAAACCAAAAACAAAGTGTGGTATACTCATACAATGAATGGATTATTCAACCATAAAAAGGAATGAAGTACTGTTATATGCTACAACATAGATAAACCTCAAAAACATTATGCTAAGTGAAAGAAGCTATACACAAAAGGCTGCATATTTTATCATTCCATTTACATGAAATATCCAAAATAGGCAAATCTACAGAGACAGAAAGTAGATTAGTGGTTGCCAAGGCCTGAGGGAAGGAGAGGACAGGGAATGACTACTTAATGGGTATGTAGTTTCTGTTAGGGGTGATGAAAAAGTTCTGGAAGTAGGTATTAGTGATGGTTGCACACTGTGAATATACTTAATGCCACTGAGTTGGATACTTTAAAATTATTACAATGATAAATTTTAGGTTATCTGTATTTTACCATAATTTAAAAAAAAATTAAAAAGTGAATGCTTTCCTTTAGGAATGTAGATAAGGCAAACACAGTTCCACTCTGCCAATGCTACCAGAGCACTCAGATAAAATAATGACAGTCATAGAAATAGCTAACTTTTACTGAGCACACACTACGTGCCAGACACTGTTCTTCACATTTAAGTAACTTGCCCAAGGTTACACAGGTAGTAATTAGTGGAGCTGGGATTTGAAACCAGCCAGTTTTGTTTGAGTCCACACTTTAAAATCAATATATCCCATTATATAAACTTTACACAATAGAAGATGTGTACTATCTTTTGGGGACATGAACTGACACTGGAGATGTAACATTCTACTTTAGGTAGAAAAGAAGAATGGATCAGCCAAAGTACATTTAGTAATAATGGGTTATTGTAATCACCAATATGTTGTTCCTGCATTTTAACAATCATCATTTGAAACTTCTGATAAGTCTGTCAGTTTAAATATAATCACTGCTTTATTTTAAATCACAACAAAGATATCTGTGACCATCCACAGGTCTATTTGGAAAATATAAGGTTAGGAAGGGCTCTAAAGACCATTATTAGCAGAAAACATATTGAGGACATGAGAAAGTGATAAGTGAGAAGGAATGCAAAAGAAGGCTAGTGAGTGAATCAGTCCTTATATCTGTATAGCTCAGAAATTTGGATACTGTAAGTCTATGACAGGATCTAGAAGTCTATATTTTTAACAAGTATCACAGATGATTCTGATGCAGGTCATCTGTGGACCACAAACCCCTAAGAATGCCTGACCAACAGAGAAAAGCTTTGGTGGTCCATTAACTTGTGGATCCAAGGAATTACTTCCTGGAGGTCCATTAGGAAAAAAAAGTCAAGCGATGGACCGATAAGTACTCAAGTACTATGTTTTCCGAGGCCCCCTGAGAACCCTGCCTTGTGAAGAGTAGGAAAGCATTTTAATTAGTAAACAGATTTACTGAGTATCTACTATACTCCAGAGACTGTGCTAAGTAATAGGAAATACATAGTGACAGGCAGATAGCTGGAATCTAACATAGAAACAGGTAGGGGAGTGAAAAATACAGGGAATTAGAGAAACTTCCTCTACCTAGGACATTTATCTCTTGGATAAACGGAAGTTATCCAGCTGTCTAAAAAGAGCCCTCAAGTGGCCAAGAGACAGTACTGCAATACTTAATTTCAAAGGGAGAGACTGTACTGGAGCTTCAGCATAGAGGACAAAACATAATAAAAGTTGTAGTGTTAGGCGGGAAGCACCTGAAAACTTTTGTTTTAGAAGCCCGCACGCCGCAACGAAGACCCAGTGCAGCCAAAAAAAAAAAAAAAAAAAAAAAAGAAAATACAATTCTTATTAAGACTCAAGTTAACCAATCACTGATGAAGAGAAATTTTAATGAACCTACTTCTCAGCTTACAAGGTTTCAAACCTTAGCCAAGTTACCAAATGTAGCACTGGTGAAAATTTCCTGGAAATTTCTCCATGGCTTTTAGGGAAAGGAAGAGAATCATAAATGAAGTTTTATTCTTGGCTCAGAGATATAAAATTTCACTTTTGAAATTTTGCCCTGGAAGGTAGGCTCTTCATGGAGAGAAGGAAGGATGCACAGTGATAAAAACAGTAGGTAGGAAAGAGGCAGATGTTCAGATGTTGTATGTCTAATGGGTAGTAATAAATGAAGCAACTTCTATAACTACCTTTGAGAAAATCCTCAGTTGCTAAACAGTAGTTTCTAATCAAGAAACTATTTCAAGTAGTATATACTTCAATCAAATATATAGTTCAATGTTCCTAAGCCTTAAATCTCAGTAAGGGATTTAAGACTCAGTTGTAAATCTTAGATCTTTGCCTCAAAGACACTCAAAGGCCTCAAGTTTAATACTTACCCACACACATTTTGACATCATTCACAGTGAAGTCTGGATCTGGCATCCTATGAAACAAACACTAGTAAGTATAATGGGAAGCACAACTACTCTAGTCAGGTGAGTTTTTTCTTAAAGAACTAAGAACTCCCCAGTCAAGACATATCAATCTTCATATTGAGGATTAAAATATATTTGAAATATAAATGTATATATATGTACATATATATACATAGGAAAAAAGAATATATGAGAAAAAGTTAATAGGGATTATCTCAGGGTGGTAGATTTTAGGAGATTTAAATTTATTTTCTTTATAGCTCATCTGTATTTTCTCACTTACCTATAACAACACACTTTTAGATATTTTCAATGATCTATGCTTTGGATTATCCATACTGCATTGTCTATAGCCCTGGGTGTAACGTGGCCATTCTGCAACCACATCCAATCAAACAGCAAACACTTACTTTATTCCAAGTCCATCGGAGTTCTTGAAAATCAGAGGATCTCTTAAGCCACCTCGCTGGATATACTCTACATTAAAATCTGTCACCATAGGAAAACAATTGTTAGAAAGGGAAAAGGTTTAGCTGGAAAAAGACAAAAGGACCATAAAATGGATCCTAAATAATAAGGTAGAGATGGTATTTGCTATTTCTGTGTATACAGTTTTGCTGTTAGATAATACATGCTTGTTATTAAGAAGCATCTCTTAAGGTATAGGGAGAGCACACTGAGAAGCAGGGCTCAAGGGGTTTGCTAAATCTATACTTCCACAATAATTCAGAATTTAACCAACAGGGGATAGTACTATTGAGTCATCTCATAAATGCTAAGCAGAAATCATCGCCCTGTCACTTAATAGCCTAAATATGTAACTCTGTCCACTACAATACATACCATGACATCCTTGGAAGTTTGCCAAGGAACAAAGCTGCATGATACACATAGAGCTCAGTTTTGGTGGGGCAGGTACATGCATAAAAGGATTTTTATTATACTATTCTTAATTAAACCCAAACCAAGGGATGGGAGAAGAAGAAGGAAGAGGCCTTTAGGGAAAAATTCCAACATTCTTGCCCTAATAAACGCTTGCTTTTTCCAATATAGCAGAGAATGACTCACAGGGTGGGAGGACTGGGGCGGGGGTGTGTGCATGAGTGGCATTGAGTAGTAAGAGAAAATACAGATAAATAGCATCACAGCATCAACAGGCAGTACTTTGGCTGCAGAGATGCTGAGCCCACAGCTCCCAGAGTCTACAACTTCCTACATCAAGGGGCTGCAGGTCTGAACCCAAATGATACTGACCTCTTCCTTCCATAAAAGTAACAAAATTTGCATTATATTTGTTGGTGTGGAGTTTCTCTTCCAAGTCAAAAGTTCTTTTTCCTTCAATTTCATCATCTGAAATGCCATCATCTTCATAGCGTCGTCGCATGGTACCACGCTGGGGAGAGAGGGACATAAGGATGAAATCATGTACTTTTTCATGCCTTTCAGTTGCTATGTTAAGCATCAATTTTCCTTGCCTTATAGATCTTTTTCTCAACCAAAGGTCAGCTAATATTCTCAGAATGTACAAAATTTTAAATGAGTCACTAGGTTTCCTACTTTGTACATTTTACCACTGCTAACTCTTTGAGCCTAGAGATATAAATTTACAACGAAAATATGACCAAATCGGGTCTACTTAACATTTTATTTGTCTATCATTGCTTAAACTGTCTTCATAGACATTACAGGCCAGGATACAAAACATAATTTTTTCATGGGGAAGGCCCTTTCTAGATTAGCTTTCTAAAACAACCTTCAAGAATAGACTAAAACACTTGAATTAATGAAACAGAAACTCTTTTACAGCAGATAAAGAAAGTTAATCTAAACAACAGTATTCCAAACAGCAGACCATCAATACTCAGCATTAAGGATAGTGTCTTGCCAAAGAAAGATATACAAATGGCCAAAAAGCACATGAAAAATGCTCGGGATCATTAGTCATTAGGGGAAATACAAATTAACACCACAATGATACACCACTTCACACCCAATAGGATGGCTATTATCAAAAAGGTAGACGATAACAAGTGTTGGAGGGCATGTGGAGAAACTGGAACCCTTATACAGTACTGATGGGAATGTAAAATGTTGCAGCCATTTTGGAAAACAGTTTGGCAGTTCCTCAAAAAGTTAAACACACAGTAAGTTATCCTATGACCCAGCAATTTTAATCTTAGGTATATATCCAAAAGAATTAAAAACGCACGTCCATACAAAAACGTGTACACAGATGTTCATAGCAGAACATTATTTATAATAGCCAAAAGGCAGCAACAACCCAAATGTCGATCAATTGATGAGTGGATAAACAAAACGTGGTATATTTACACAATGGAATAGTAACTGGCCATAAAAAAGAATGAAGTACTGATATGTGCTGCAATATGGAAGAATCTTAAAAACATGCTAAGTGAAAGATGCCAAACACAGAAGACCATAATCACATTTTTATTTTTTTACTGTACGAATGGACTTTATTGTTTGCAACAGGAAGTGGAAGAGAGGATACGACAGATCCGGCTCCTGGGGCAGCTCCAGACTCGGTCACCGCCCTCAAAAAGTCATAATTTTATTTACATGAAATGTCCAGAAGAAGCAAATCCACAGAGATAGAAAGTAGATTAATGGTTGCAATGGGCTGGGGAGAGGGAGAGATAGAAAGTAACTTTTAACAGTATGGGTTTCTTTTGGGAGAAATTAAAAATGTTCTAGAATTAGATAGTGGTGATGTTTGCACAACTCTGTGAATATACTAAAAACCACTGAGTTGTACACTTTAAACGGGTGAATTTTATGGTATGTGAATAATCTTGTAAGCTTTTTTTTTTTTAAGATAACACGTTGCTTTTGCTGCAAATTTACCTTTTGGTATATTTTACTTTAGCCAGTGTTAAAATTTGTCAAAGTTTCTTGAATACATACACATAGGACAATTCACGTGGGAGGCAATGAATGGTAAAGTAGCCCTACTCCAGTATGTGCTAAGGACAACCAAACCTGGAATTTAAAGTTAGCTACTGATGATCTAGAATTGATTACATGGCACCTGAATTTATATAAACACATAAGAAAATGAGACACTGTAGAAAGGTCTCTTAGGGAATGGGATCAGGGAAAGGGCAGAAATAAGTCATAAAAAATAAAAACTACACACAGAGGAGAGCACACCAGAGGAGAGCAAGATTCAATTTAGCAGTTTTAGGTAGAAACACTGATAGATACCTGATATCTTTTCCATATTTGGTAAAAAAACTTTATAACACTCTTGGGCTTCCCTGGTGGCACAGTGCTTAAGAATCCTCCTGCCAATGCAGGGGACACGGTTCAAGCCCTGGTCCGGGAAGATCCCACATGCCGCAGAGTAACTAAGCCCATGTGCCACAACTACCGAGCCTGTGCTTTAGAGCCCGCGTGCCACAACTACTGAAGCCTGCACACGTAGAGCCCGTGCTCCGCAACAAGAGAAGCCACTGGCCCGCGCACTGCAACGAAGAGTAGCCCCCGCTCGGGGCAACTAGAGAAAGCCCACGTGCAGCAATGAAGACCCAACACAGCCAAAAAGAATAAATAAATAAAATAAATATTAAAAAAAAACACAAAAAACTTTATAACACTCTTACCTAGCACTTTGTTGCCATAAATCACAGCTCAAAGGCCAAAAGACCTAATTTAGTAGACCTCTCACTCTAAAAATGCCATCACTGCTCAAAATATTTTTAGTTACCTTTATATTTGAAAGGGGGGGGTGGTATTTTCACTGACAATTTCTTAAATAGGTTCGTTTTTTAGAAGACACCACTCCGTTCTCTTCCTCACCTTATTTCATATATGTGTCTTTGAAGAGAACTCCAAAAGATGAGTTCCAAGTATGTCAAAAAGCAGGAAAAATACCATCGGAATAAATGTAGTTTCCCACAATAATCACTTTTAGAAAGCATTCATTTGTGCCCAGAAATAAACCCACGCATACATGGTCGATTAATTTATGACAAAGGAGGCAAGAATATACAACGGGGAAAGGATAGTCTCTTCAACAAATGGTGTTGGGAAAACTGGACAGCTACATGCAAAAGAATGAAACTGGAGCACTATCTTATACCATGTATAAAAATTAACTCAAAATGGGTTAAAGACTTAAATGTAAGACCTGAAACCATAAAACTCCTAGAAGAAAACATAGACAGTAAGCTCCTTGACATTGGTCTTAGCAATTTTTTTGGATCTGACTCCAAAGGTAAGGGAAAACAAAAACAAAAATAAACAAATAAGGCTACATCAAACTAAAAAGCTTCTGCACAGCAAAGGAAACTACCACCAAAATAAAAAGGAAACCTACTGAATGGGAGAAGTCATTTGTAAATAATTTATCTGATAAGGGGTTAACATCCAACATATATAAAGAACTCATACAACTCAATAACAAGCAAACAAACAAACAAACTGATTAAAAAATGGGCAGAGGATGTGAATAAACATTTTTCCAAAAAAGACACACGTGGCAAGAGGCACATGAAAAGATGTTCAATGACACTAATCATCAGGGAAATGCAAACCAAAACCACAGTAAGGTATCATCCTACACCTGTCAGAATGACTATTATCAAAAAGGTAACAGGGACTTCTCTGGCTGTCCAGTGGTTAAGACTCCATGCTTCCACTGCAGGAGGTGTGGGTTTGATCCCTGGTTGCGGAACTAAGATCCCTCATGCCACATAGAATGGCAAAAAAAAAAAAAAAAAAAAAAAAAGTGACTTCCCTGGTGGTGCAGCGGTTAAGAATCCGCCTGCCAATGCAGGGGACACAGGTTTGAGCCCTGGTCCGGGAAGATCCCACATGCCGCGGAGCAACTAAGCCCATGCGCCGCAACTACTGAGCCCGCGTACCACAACTACTGAAGCCTGCGTGCCTAGAGCCCATGCTCCACAATAAGAGAAGCCAGTGCAATGAGAAGCCCACGCACCGCAACGAAGAGTAGCCCCCAAAAGCCCACGCGCAGCAACGAAGACTCAATCAATCAATCTATCATATCATCTAGCAATTCTACTACTGGGTATCTAACCGAAGAAAACGAAAATATGAATTTGAAAAGATATATGCGGGACTTCCCTGGTGGTCCAGTGGGTAAGACTCCGTGTACGCAATGTAGGGGGCCCAGGTTCGATCCCTGGTCAGGGAACTAGATCCCGCATGCGTGCTGCAACTAAGAAGCCCACATATGCAACTAAGAGTCTGCATGACAAAACTAAGAAGTCCACATGCTGCAACTAAATTTCCCACACACACACACACACACACACACACACACACACACACATACACACACACACACACACACACGATGGAATACTACTCAGCCATAAAAAGGAATGGAAGCTTGCCATCTGCAGCAACGTGAGGGTTGAGAGTATGACGCTAAGTGAAATAAATCAGGCGGAGAAAGACATACACTGCATATATATGGAATCTAAAAACCAAAACTAACAAGACAAAATCCAGAGTCATAAACAGAATAGACTGGTGGTTGCCAGAGGGGTGGGCGTGGTGTGAAACAGGTGAATAGGATTATGAAGTACAAACTTCCAGCTATAAAATAAACAAGTCATGGGGATGTAATGTACAGC
Source organism: Leucopleurus acutus (assembly GCF_964270905.1). Classification (NCBI taxonomy): domain Eukaryota; kingdom Metazoa; phylum Chordata; class Mammalia; order Artiodactyla; family Delphinidae; genus Leucopleurus; species Leucopleurus acutus. The sequence continues at coordinate 104,067,928 of NC_139151.1, read as the reverse complement.
ATGGGGCAATATAGTCAATAATACCATATTAGCTTTGTAAGGTGACAGATGGTAAGGAACCATTGTGGTAACCATTTTGCAATGTATACAAATGTTGAATGTTGTACACCTGAAACTAATATAATATTGTATGTCAATTATACCTCAATTTCAAAGAGAAAAGAAAGCATTCTTTTGCATAAATTCTAATATGCACATCAAAAAAATCCCAGTCATATTTTCAAACTTTAACATTTCCTAGGTCAACTATTACCGACTCTTTTTCAGTCAAGATATCATCATCTTGATTATCCCAACATTTCTAACATGGTAGCCTGAAGTTCTCTGTCTCTTCTTTCTTTTTATATGCTTTTATTTTTCCTATATTCAAGAAGAATTATTCTTCCATTTGTACTTTCAATATGGAAAGTGTAAGGATATAAGGAAAACTCCTGCCCCAGCCAAGCTATGCCCATTTCTTAAGGACTACAGAAAAATTAAATTCTTGTTTTCTTTTGATTGTTGCAATTGGGAGGTCAACAGTAATGTGAAATTATTTGTGCTGGTTTTAACACTGTCAAGGATAAGGGTCCCCCCCCCACCATTCTCCTATCTATATGTAAACCCTGGTGAAAGTAAACATCTACGGCAAATCTCTAAGTGCTTAAAAAACACATTCAACCCTCAAAATAACCCTGGAAATAAGTAGTCAATGACACAATCTGCTACAGGTGAAACTCAAAAGGCAATGCCACTTTAACACTAAGGAAAGCAGTCACCAATCTCCTCCAGCCTACCAACATTACCAAATAATTCTAAATGGTTTAACTAGCATGCTGTGCTTTTTTTAATTCTAGGTGCTTTGTGGCAACCTAAAGGATGTTTCTGGCCTCCCATAGACACCAGCCCTTGCTGAACCCAGTGTCACAGTAAATAGTAGGCACAAACTGAACTATGAAATCTATTCCAACCACATTTTCACTCAAAAGCAATTTGTACTTTCCAGGGTTAACAGTGAGTTTTACTCCTGAATAACCAATTATCATTTATTCTATTTAGATTACCAAACTATATAGCAAACTCATGTTTTCCAACTCACCATGAGCAAACTCATGGTGGCGCAGTGGTTAAGAATCTGCCTGCCAATGCAGGCGACACGGGCTCGAGCCCTGGTCCGGGAGCGTCCCACATGCCACAGAGCAACTAAGCCCGTGTGCCACAACTACTGAGCCTGCACTCTAGAGCCCGTGAGCCACAACTACCAAGCCCGCGTGCTGCAACTACTGAAGCCTGCGCACCTAGAGCCTGTGATCCACAACAAGAGAAGCCACCGCAATGAGAGGCCCGCACACTGCAACGAAGAGTAGCCCCTGCTCGCCGCAACTAGAGAAACCCCACGCGCAGCAACAAAAACCCAACACAGCCGGAAAAAAAAAAATTTAGAAACTGCCTTAAAAAAATATTTACCACTCCTGGTCAGGTGGTAATTAACTATATTAAATGGTAAAAACAGCCACATAAATGGAATATTTAGTTAACTCAAGTACTGACACATAAGATGAAGGGCTACAGATACTATACTATAGTATACTATACTCTACTCTCCTCTCCTCTCCTAGATGGTTAGCTGTAGAAAAGACAATGGTGGGAATTCCTTGGCGGTCCAGTGGTTAGGACTCCACACTTTCACTTCTGAGGGTTCGGGTTCAATCCCTGGTCGAGGAACTAAGATCCCACAAGCTGCAGCGTGGCCAAAAAAAAAAAAAAAAAGACAATGGTGCAAGAATAGATGCAAACAGGTATCCACTATTACACAGAAACATCTGGCATTCTCTTTTCTAAACATGTGTAAATGGAAAGCAACCTTTAAAACTATAAAAATTTTAAAAATTAAAAAAAAATTTAAATGGTGCTGGGACAACTGGATATCCACATGTAAAAGAATGAAGCTGGACCTCTACCTCACACCTTATACAAAAAAACTAACTTAAAATGGATCAGACTTAAATGTAAAGGCTAAGACTATGCAATTCTTAGAAGAAATTGTGGTGTAAATATTCATGACTGTGGATTAGGCAACAGTTTCTTAGATAAGACACCAAAAGTACAAGTAACAACAACAAAATAGATTAACTAGATTTCTTCAAAATTAAAACTTTTTTTTTTTTTTTTTTTTGCGGTACATGGGCCTCTCACTTTGTGGCCTCTCCCACTGCGGAGCACAGGCTCCGGACGCGCACGCTCAGCAGCCATGGCTCACGGGCCCAGCCGCTCCGCAGCATGTGGGATCTTCTCAGCCCGGGGCACGAACCCGCGTCCCCTGCATCAGCAGGCGGACTCTCAACCACTGCGCCACCAGGGAAGCCCCCAAATTAAAACTTTTTGTGCTTCAAAAACACTATCAAGAAAGGTAAACAGCAATTTATAAAATGAGAGAAAATATTTGCAAATTATATATCTCATAAGGGTCTAATATCTAGGATATATAAAGAACTCTTACAACTTAAAAATGAAAAGACAAAATATAAAATTAAAGTGGGCAAAGGTTTGAAAGAGTATTTTTCAAAGATATATAACTGGCCAATAAGCACATGAAACATCATTAGTCTTTAGCTCATCAGTCATTAAGGAAATGCAAATCAAAACCACGAGATACTACTTCACAACTACTAGGTAATAAGTGCTGGTGAGGATGTGAAAAAAGCAAAACCCTCATACACAGTTAGTGGGAATGTAGAACAGAGCAAATCTTTTGGAAAACAGTCTGGCAGTTCCTCAAATTGGTTAGAGTTACCATATGACCCAGAAATTCCATTCCTAGGTATTTACCCAAGAGAATGAAAACACGCCACACAAAAACATGTACGCCAACATTCATAGCAACATTATTCATTATAACCAGAGTAGATGGACACCCCAAGGGTCTATCAACTGACAAATGGCTAATAAAATATAGTATATATCCATACAATGGAATACAGTTGAGCAGAAAAAGGGAGTGAAGTACTGATAAATGCTACAAACACAGATGAACTTTAAAAAACACACTAAGTGAAAAAAGCCAATCACAAAGGACTACATATTTTATGATTACCTTTATCTGAAATGGACAGAATAGGCAAATCTATAAAGCCAGAAAACACATTAGTGGTTGCCAGGGGCTGGAAGGAAGAGAGATGGGGAATAACTGCTAATGTGTACTGGGTTTCTCTGGGGTAATGAAAATGTTCTAGAATTAGATACTGGTAATGTTTTCACAACTTTGTGGATTTACTAAAAACTATTGAATTGCACACTTTAAAAGGGTGAATTGCCTAGCATATGAATTCTATCTCAATACAAAATAATGATGGGCAATCTGTAAAAGAATAAAGGTAATACAACGTACATGTTTAAGTAAAGCAATGTATTTTTATAAGAATAAAGTTTGATGTAGACCAATAGAAGACACATTGCCTGATATCATTTTTTTGAGAAAGCAAAGTCTTTTTCTAAACAATTTCCATAGACATTTCAGTTGATTTTATATGAAAGGACACACAGACAAGTGACTAAAAAAAGTTGTTCAGTATTTAATGAACTACCATGATGTGCCAAAAATGCAGAAGCAGTTTGTTAGTTCTGAGAATTTCCACTCCATCTACTGATATAATTCACCACATTAACAGATTAAAGGAGAAAAATTACATGATCAGCTAGATCTGAGCTGTCCAAAATGTTACCTACATGTGACTATGAGACTTAAATTAATTAAGATTAAATACATTTTCAACAAATGATGCAGGGAAAACTGGGTATCTGCACGCAGGAGAATGAAGTTGGACCCTTACTGACACCATACAGTACAAAAATTAACTCAAAATAGATCAAAGACGTAAACATAACTGCTAAAACTATAATAAAATTCTTAGACAAAAACATGGGAAAATCTTCACAGCATTGGCTTTAACGAGGATTTCTTAAACGATAGCAAAAGCAAAAGCAAAAAAAAACAGACAAAATGGACTTCATCAAAATTTTTAAAATTTGGGGACTTCCCTGGTGATCCAGCGATTAAGACTCCGCGCTCCCAATGCAGGGGGCCCGCGTTTGATCCCTGGTTAGGGAACTAGATCCCGCATGCCGCAACTAAAGATCCTGCACGCGGCAAAGAAGATCCCACATGCACAACTAAGACCCGGCACAGCCAAATAAATTAAATAATTTTTTTTTAAATTTGTGCAAAGGACACTAATGACAGAGTGAAAAGAAACCACAGGGAGAAAATATTTGCAAATCATATATCTGATATGGGATCAGTATCTAGAATATATAAAGAACTCTTACAACTCAACAACAAAATAAACCCACTTCAAAAATGGGCAAAGGACTTAAACAGAAATTTCTGCGAAGAAGATACACAAATGGCCAATATGCACTTGAAAAGATGTCTAACATCACTAAAAATCAAACCCACAATGAGATACCACTTCACATCCATTAAGATTCCTATCATCAAAAAAAACACAAAATAACAAGTGTTAGTCAGGAAGCAGGGAAATTGGAACCCTTATGCATTGCTGTTTGCAGCCTGTGTAAAAAAACAGTCTAGCAATTCCTCAAAAAAGTAAACACAGAATTGCCATATGATCCAATAATTCCACTTCTAGGTATATACCCAAAAGAACTGAAAGCAGGGACTCAGACACCTTGACACCAACGTTCATAATAGCATTACCCACAATGGTCAAAAAAAAAAAGTGGAAAGAGTCCCAAATTTCCATTGACAGATAAATAAAATGTGGTGTTTATATATACAATGAAATATTATTCAGCTATAAAATGAAATGGAGGTCTGATACATGCAGCAACATGGATAAACCTGCAAGACATTATGCTAAGTGAAATAGGTCAGACATAAAAAGATAAAATATTGTATGATTCCACTTATGAAGTACCTAGAGTAGACAAATTCATAGAGAAAGTAGATTAGAGGTTACCAGGGGCTGGGTGGAGGAGGAATGGGAAGTTACTGCTTTATGATTACAAAATTTCTATTTGGGGTAATGAAAACAAGTTTTGGAAACAGTAATGATGGCAGTACACTGAATTAATACACTTAAAAATGGTTAGAATGGCAAATTTTGTTATAAATATTTTACAATTTCTAAAAATTAGTAACGTAATATATCAAAAATCTCCCTTTGAGAATCACTGTACAGGAACTTCCCTGGTGGTGCACTGGTTGCGAATTTGCCTGCCAATGCAGGCGACACGGCTTCTATCCCTGGTCCGGGAAGATCCCACATGCTGCGGAGCAACTAAGCCCGTGCGCCACAACTACTGAGCCTGCGCTCTAGAGCCTGCGTGCCACAACTACTGAAGCCTGCGTGCCTAGAGCCCATGCTCCACAACAAGAGAAGCCCCCGCTTGCCGCAACCAGAGAAAACCCATGCACAGCAACAAAGCCAATAAAAAAAAGAATCACTGTACAATTCTATCATTTTATATCAAATAGTTTTTCTTGCTAAGATAATCAACCTGTGAGAATCAGGAAATATGGCGGTATTATTTTACCAAGAAAAAGAAAGGTAAAACTGACCTAAGTTAACCCTCTTAGAAAACAGCAGAAAAACAAGAAAGTAAAAGTGTCTAAAGGAAGAAATTATCTAGTGTCAATTCTACTATTGCTACTTTCTGTGTGATCTTAGGCACTTAAGTAAATCATTTAACCTCTCTAGATCCTAGTTTTCCCCTGGAGGTAAATAATTCAAGGTCCCTTTGTGTTCTAAAATAAAGTCCTCAACAATCTGATTCCATCTAAGATATCAGCTTTGCTCCCTTTTACATTATACCATGTTGAAATTTTGCTACATACGGGTCCCCCAGGTCTGCCTGCCCTTATTCATAGACTATCTAAATTCCAGACCTAGCCCTCTCTGTCCTGACCAGAGACACTGAGAGAGACCAGTGGTGGGTTGGCAGGGTAGCCCTCCTAGGGACTTCCACATCGTCCTGCTGTCTGCCTACCCCCCATATTAAACAAACCTCCGTGTATCTCAATCAACCAGATGTTAGAGGCAGTTCTTTCTGGAGAGCTTAGGCAATTCCCATTCCCCTAGGGATACAAAGGAGTCAGAGAATGAAGAAATTGTATAAAGTATGAAAAGGCAGTTAGTTTTTTATTAATGACACCCACAAGGGCTACTGCTCTGAAGGTGAACTATGATGCCAGGGCAAAATTACAGTAGTAATAGCAGTTAACATTTGAGTGCTTACCACGTACTGAGTACTGTAATAAGCACTATGCATGTATTAACACACAGAAGAATAGTATCCTCTCTACTTTGCCTCTAAAAAAGGCAAATGTAGGATAGAAGTACCTTTGCCTCTACTTTGCCTCTTCATTTGCCTCTAAAAAAGGCAAATGTAGGATAGAAGTACCTTGCCCAAGTTACAAAGTTAGTAATTGGTGCAGCTGAGATTGGAACCCCGGCACTTTGGTTTTAGAACCAATGGTCTAACCACCCTATACTACTGAAATCATTTTGGAATGAAACTTCAGCCAGACCAGTAGCTTGAGACAGCTGGAAGTAACTGTCAAAGGAAGAAGACACCCAGACAGCTGAAATGACTCTGTCAGCGAGAGGAAGTAAAGTGGTGGGACCTACTGGCAACAAAGGAGACTATCTATAAATCAGAAAACCATGCTTGGTAGAAAGAAGATTAGCAAAAGACCTTCCCTAAGGTTGGAGGTTTCTGATATTTGCTAAGGGATACTACATTTCTAGCTATGCCACTATTTATTTAACATTCTACCATTCCTGACTTCTAATTCTAGCTTTTACTTGACAAATTATCTTACGGGACATTCAGCTATTCTGGCTGACATAAAAATATTGCTATTCCTAACCAGAGATCATTTTATTTTATATCAGAGTGCTTTGAACTTAGCACATTTATTGTGTATGGTATTAAAATTTGTTCTCATTCTCTGTATTTGTAGTCAGTGACATTTATTACACACCTTCTGTAAAAATGAAATTGCCAACTTTTTTTTTTAAGCAAGATTTCTATGTCTCCTATTTTCTCTAAGATTCTGATCTATCTGAGATAGATCTACCCCACTACCTGATAGAAAAGTTTTTAATTACACAGCCTCTTTGCTGGTGATGGTATAAGAAGCCAAGTAATAACTGGATTTTCATGTCCACATCATGATACTGCTTTAAAAAAAGTTTGGGGCATCTTTTTACAAATTTATAAAGCTATGTGGATTAAATCTGAATCTTTCCAACATATACCAAATCCCCTATTTGATAAGTGCTTAATAAGCTCTTACACATCTTTAAAGAAAGCAGCTGAGGTTCTCAACTAGCCTCTATCACAAAAGTATGGACATATACATACCCTAAAAATCAATTGAACTTTAAAGTGTTGTTCTCATTTTCTTTCTTTCCATATTTTTGAAAACCCATCATTACTGTAAGATCACACACTGGGACAGGTACATATGTAGATGGATCGTTGCCTACCACCTTCCTATGTGTGTATGTGTGGTTTGTGCTATAAAAATTATTTGAGGGGACTTCCCTGGCGGTCCAGTGGTTAAGACTTCGCCTCCCAATGCAGGGGGTGGGGGTTCGATCCTTGATCAGGGAGCTAAGATCCTACAAGCCTCGTGGCCAGAAAACCAAAACATAAAAAAAAACAGAACAAATCAATAAAGACTTTAAAAATGGTTCCCATCAAAAAAAAATCTTAAAAAAAAAGAATGAGAAAAGTAAGTGCTTAAAAAAATATTATTTGAACACTTACTCATTCATAAAACAGGACACGGAACATGGAGTAACAGCCAGATGCTCTGCATACAAAGATAAAAGGCACAGTCCTAGCCCTGAAGGAGACTGCTGGCCAGTAGGGGGAGACAGATATGTAAATAAATTACAGTATTACAAGTCAATGTGATAATGTACTGTATTAAGATAGGTAGATACAAATGTTATTAGAGTCCAAGAAGAAGAAGTAACAGAATGGTTGGTGAAGGCTCCACATAAGAGAAGAAATGTCTGTTCATTCATAATAACTTTACTGAACACCTACTAAGTGCCAAGGACTATAGATACAGACTCTATATTGTTCCTCTATAGCAGTGACCTCTTCAAACTTTTTTGGGTTTCCCCCTCACCCTACTGGATTACTCAGGACCTCCGTATTAAATGAGAGGGTGTGGATAACATTTTTCAAAAATAAAAGCTTATAATCTTTGTTTAGAAAATGTGATAATTTCACTACACCTCATGAGGGATTTTAATGGAAACACCCTAAGGTAGTACAAGAACAGTAGGAACCACTGCCTTACAGTGACTGAACCTTGGGCCCAAGTTTTTACCTTTTGATTTAACACTTACTGGCCCTTAAAATAAGAGGCCTGACCACAAAGATAAAGGAAGGCACATGCTTAGTTTTAACACGACTGCTTTAATGTATTACAAAGAATGTGTACTGATCAACTGACAGGGCTGAAAAGCTTGCATTTCTTTTGTTGACAGTTCAGCCTTCAAATATTTTCTGGGCTAACTGAAGATCACGTTCTGCAGAGATCAACAGTACACAGAACACTTTCTATATATGAAAGACGTTAGCAGATCACAGTAATTCCAACAAGGCAGAGTAATCCATAAATAGAATTTGGCAAGAAGCTTTATTCACACCTAAGTCTCTGATTAAAAAAAAAAAAGATAGCTGAGAAGGCACAATGCTCTGAAGAAGAGGGATATATAACACAAAGTGAACTTTTCCCCTAAAAGTTCCCTCAGAACTAATATCAAATACCTACTATATACAGAATGATCCTAAAATTCTGAGTCAGGATAGTTAGTCAACCACAAACATGTCCTCCAAAAAGCCAACTGGCTGAGAAATGAGTTAAAGTGCTGGATCTCTTCCACCAACATGCCCTGCTTTTCTGCATACTATGTGGTATAATCAACTGTTCAGTGTGCTTGCTGCACAAGTAACCATGATATCGCCACAATTCTGTAAAGAAAAAAACTGTGGCTACAAGTAGCCAAATCATTCTCTGAAATTCAGGATGAAGACAGGCATCTCAACACCATCTTTAAGAGAAATAATCTTAGTTCAGACATTATAGAAAAAGCACATTTTTATTCCCCTAAAGGTTTTTACTAGAATATACATACATTCTTCTTCTTGGATACTGGCAAAAGTAGTACTCAGCAATATTACACTAGCAACATGCAAATGTTCAATCCGTTTATCCTCCCAAAGTAGCCTAGTCAAGCCATCAGAGAAACTGGAAATAAGTAACAACATTTGTCAATGTCCAAGTCATGTTGGGGGTTTTACTTCTTTTTTAGATTTATTTATTTATTTATGGCTGCGTTGGGTCTTCGTTGCTGCCCATGGGCTTTCTGTAGTTGCAGTGAGCAGTGGCTACTCTTTGTTGTGGCGCGCAGGCTTCTACTTGCGGTGGCTTCTTGTTTTGGAGCACAGGCTCTAGGCGCACAGGCTTCAGTAGTTGCAGCAAGTGGGCTCAGCAGTTGTGGCGCACGGGCTTAGTTGCTCCGCAGCATGTGCCATCTTCCTGGACCAGGGATCGAACCCGTGTCCACTGCACTGGCAAGCAGATTCTTAACCACTGCACCACCAGGGAAGTCCCAAGGGGGATTTATTTCTTAAATAACTGGGAAATAAAGATGTGTAATTCCCCACCCTACCTTCTATCCCGCTTTCAAATCTTCACCTCCTTTTAGTAACCATAGAATGATTTTTAAACTCAGCACTCTTACTATATGACACTCAAAAATTAATCTACTCATTGCCAACCCCCCCCCCAAATTAATCTGAGTTAAGTGAAATCATTACCCAAAAGGAACATAAAATGTTTGCTTTTTCTAATTGTTCACCTCCTAGAGCAGAAAAGGGAATTTTGGAAGGCCTAATCACTAGGAAATAATCTTCAAATGACCTGCACACAACCAAAATGGATAATACCACCCACCAAAAATGGAAACAATAATGAACTCAGTAATATTCAGTTTATCCCTCAACTCAACAAATTTCTTAACTTTAGTTTCATTAGCCAATGAACATCCATTGAGATTCAAATACTCCCTAAACACTCATGTTTACTGCCTGGTTTGTTTCTATAGCAACAGACACCCAGAATCCAGAAACAAAGATAATGCCTAGTTTTTTCACCATCTTCGGTAACTGATGCAACTGTAAGCCATTAGTATGATGTGTGGCACAAGCCATGCCATTTCAGTTCCTAGAAGGTAAAGACTAGTGTATTTGTTAGGCAAAACAATTTGTAGAAAAAGAAAAAGCCCCTAGAAGTTTACCTTAAATCTAATGGGGAAGTAAGAGTGTGACCTTTCTGCCAGTCACTGAGAAAGGTACTGCAAACCTAAAAGGACAGCTTGTTCTGGAAAACACTAACTCTAGACATTTACTCAGTAAATGATATGAACCATTAAATGTGTCCCACATGCTGCTTCTCCTAAATTTTAGGTGAGTTTGGGGAGACAGCAAGCAGTCACTTGAAGCCAGATGATATTAGATAAATGTACCTATCTCCAGTCTTGCTATATTCCTCTGATCAGGATGCTTTTCTCTATGGCCCTCCTCTCTGGAGCTATGATTAATGTTTTGATTCACAGACAAAGATCAATCTCTTCACCAACACATGACCTCTTTCAAACTGTCAAACTTGAGATTTAGAGGAGTCATGAAATTTCATGTTTAGGAACAGAAGCTCTGGAAGGAACTGGCAAAAGATGAAGAGCTGGTATTTTAAACTGTCCCCCACCAACACATATACTCCTCCCCTTTCCCACTACCATGATTATATTATAATCCTGCCAAGACCTTTTTCCTTCTCATCTTTCAGTCACTCATTTGTGCCACCCAAGGAAGGTTAAAGCACAGAAAACTATGTCTTCACTTCTGAATTTACCTAGAAATGTTAGTGTAAGAGTGGTAAACTGACCCATAGCATTGAGAAGCCCAAGAGCAAAAGGAATACTTAGATAAAGCAGTTATACTCAAGCTATGAGAGAAACCAATAATGCAAATTAATGACCACATATTTGCTAACTTCTCCAGACATCTGAAACATTACCAATCACCTTCAACCAAGTGAACAATCTTAGAAAATTCACCGTCAGATATGACCCTATTTATTACTTATTATTTTTAGCAAAACTATATAATGAGAACAAAGGAACTGGAGTCAGAGTGGGTGTGGGCCTGGTCTAAGTACCGGTACTTTGAGCTTCAAATTCCTGAAGCTTCCATTTTCTTGTGTGAAAATGTCAAGACTTTCACTTAATGCACAGGATTGTGGTGAGGTTTAAATGAGAACATATGCACAAGTACTCTGCAAACTGTAAAGTGTCCCATACATAAAAAAAGGCTGAATGTAGTAGTGGCAGAGTCTAGGGTTCAAGTAATGGTTCTGCCTCTCACTGTACATGAGCTACTTTAATAATTAAAATAGAAGCCATCACACAGGACTGTATGAGGATTAAGTGAGATAAAAGACGTGAAGTAGCCAGCACATGTCCAAAAAATATTAGCAACTATGGTTTTGAACAGGAATCAACACTGGACTGGGAAACAAACTATCTTTCCCAAAAAGAGCGGTTTATGCGGCTAGAGACAAGTCATACCTCACATGCCTTTTCTCAAACAGCATTAAACATCAGATAAGATTTTTTCCTCCCTTATCATCCCAAGTGGCAAAGCTTCTAATAAGTTTCCTAAGTCTATCCCTTTCACGAGCTCTTTTATGTTTTCACCATCTCTATCTCCTTACATCAAATATCTAATCCTAGGGATGAAATTTCAGGAAATGCAGCACCTGTACCCTCTCCATCCCCACACTGTCAGCAATTTAATATGAAGTGGTCATTGCTGGAAGGTGTTATTTGGGAGAAGCCTAAAAGTCTAAGTGGTAGAGCTGGCTCTACTGTTGTTGATTTCTGGGTAGCAGGAACTTAAAGGAATGGTCATATGTGAACAGGGGAAGTGCGGAGCCAGAAGATAGAGGAGCTATGTGCTTATATAAGAGCAAGTTTTTGGACATTAAGACAGAGAGAAGGCTGAAGACAGACTAAAGGAGAAAAGAGAACTGACCAACAAAACTAGAAGGTTTAGAACACAGTTCAATTCTTGACATAAAATAAATTTCACACCTCCCTGCCTGTGTTGCTCTAAAATCTCAGAAAGTGCTATAGAAGTAATCATGTACATTTACAGAAAACAAGAATTAAATCATCTATTGCTATGATTCTCTTGTATTGTTCGGATGTAATGAAAGAAAACCCTGGTGAAAAGTATACAATTATGTTAGAATTTTATACTGCCAAGAGAAAGGGCAATAACCAAATAAACTGAAATGATTTAATAAATTGTAATTCATCCTTCACTATACTTGTTAGGAAGCTTGTTTAGTAGTGGAAGGAAGTTCCTGAGAGAGACAGAGTAAAGAATCAAAACAGGGACCTAAACAGCTCTTTTCCCACCATCATCCTCATAGAGATTCTAAGCCTGTGTGTCCCACAGCCTTTGTACTAGGACTTACAGGACTTACATGTCCTGAGTACTTACTATAGGCTGAGTTCTGTCCAAGACAGAACAGAAATAAATAGAAGAGAGCGGCTATTTTCAAGAAGCTCATAATTTCTTTGGAAAACAGAACCCACTTAATTAAGAAAAGACTAGAGGCACAGGCAAGGGCAGAATGAGAACGAGAACTTAAGAGTAGGTTTAGACAATCCAATTTCACACAGGTGCGTGTTGCTATGAAATGCTACAGCTAAATATCAATGTGACTAGATGTTACTACATTTTCTATCATAATAATAGGTAACATATGAATGCTTCCTTGTGCTAAGCATTTTTGAGCCCATTTTTCTAGCTCATTTATAATCCTCACAACAACCCTATGAAGACAGTAAAATGCCAATTTTAGTTATGAAGAAAGAATCAAAAAGGTTGGGTAAGAAGCCAGGATTACTCAACATGTAGCTGAGCTGGGACTCAAATACAGCCAACTATCATTGAAAAAAGCCTATATTCTAAGTCAAACTCACAGAAGCAGAAAGTAAAATGGTGGTTGCTAGGGATTGGGGGAAGGAAGAAACAGGGAGTTGCTGTTCAGTGTGTATAAAGTTTCAGTTATGCAAGATGATCTGTTGCACAACACTGTGCTTATAATTAACAATATTGCACATTTAAAAACTTGTTGAGAGGGCTTCCCTGGTGGCACAGTGGTTAAGAATCTGCCTGCCAATGCAGGGGACACGGGTTCAAGCCCTGGTCCGGGAAGATCACACATGCCATGGAGCAACTAAGCCCATGCGCCACAACTACTGAGCCCACGTGCCGCAACCACTGAAGCCCGTTTGCTTAGAGCCCATGCTCTGCAACAAGAGAAGCCACCGCAATGAGAAGCCCACGCACCGCAAGGAAGAGTACTCCCTGCTTGCCGCAACTAGAGAAAGCCCGCGCGGCAGCAACGAAGACCCAACTCAGCCATAAATTAAATAAATAAATAATAAAAAAAATAAAAACTTGTTGAGTACAGATCTCAGGTTATATATATATATATATATATATATATATATATATATATTTCTTAACCACACCAAAAAAGTGCGACTCCCCTTCTGCAAAAAAAACACAGACAAAAAATAAAACGAAACAAGCCTACATTCTTACCCCTATGCCAGAAGTTCTCGAACTTTTTGGTTTCAGGAATCCCTTACACTCTTAAAAATTACTGAGGACCCCAAATAGCTTTTGTATATGTGGGTTACATAGGTCAATATTTAGTGATTACAAATTAAAATGGAAGAATTTTCTAAGTATATAATTGCAAAACAAGACAATGTCTTGTATTTCCACAAAGGCTCAAGGAAAACTTCAGGATTTCACTGGACCACAATGAAGTTACAGAGATTACAGCAGTTATAATCAAACACTAGCTAGTAAGAGCACAATATGAGTACCGAAAACTGAGTTAATCTCTGAAAAAACACATTTAAATCCTACTACTTTACAAAATTTTAGAAAACACAAGAATACACAAATACACACTCTATTAACCCTGAGAGTGATGTCATCACACATCATGTAAGTTCTGGAAAACTCCACTGTATTTCTGGAAAATCTCCACTGATTAGTGAATGAGACAGAAAAAGGCAAATAACACCTCAGTATTACTATGAAAATAGTTTTGACTTCACAGATCCCTATACATAAAAGAATCCTGAGTATATATCATACTGTGGGAACCACTGTTCCACACCAATCTTTTTTAAATCATGGGTCATAAAAATCAATGTAGGTCAGATATGCATTTTAAAATGAAATAATAGAATAGAATGAAATGGAGAGTATAAGAAAACACAGTAGGCTAAGTACCATTTCCTGAAACTGCTGTTAAAATTATGTACACCCATGTGTATGAGTGTACTAGGTCCTAACAGAAAATGTATTTCCTGGACTTCCCTGGTGGCGCAGTGGTTAAGAATCCACCTACTAAAGCAGGGGACATGGGTTTGAGCCCTGGTCCAGGAAGTTCCCACATGCCGCGGAGCAAGGAAGTCCGTGCGCCACAACTACTGAGCCTGCACTCTAGAGCCCATGAGCCACAACTACTGAGCCTGTGTGTCACAACTACTGAAGCCCGTGCGCCTAGAGCCTGTGCTCAACAAGAGAAGCCACCGCAATGAGAAGCCCATGCACCACAACGAAGAGGGGCCCCTGCTTGCCACAACTAGAGAAAGCGTGCAGCAACAAAGACCCAATGCAGCCAAAAATAAAATAAATTAAAATTAAAAAAAAAGAAAATATTTCCTACTGCAGCTCAGTCAAACACTGAAAAACACTGTACAACACACTAATTTCCCTATACTACTGCCAAAGCAGAGGCTATACACACATAACCTACAATCTGTATACTAAAAACTGATAATTTGTTATAAGCTAGATATTCTCCAACATGAAGGCAAATAAAGGTTTCAGGTGGATACAATTTCTATAAATTGAATAAAGTCACAGGTCACCTCACCACGCTATCACGCTGTTGCCACAGCCACCACTAAAGCTTTCCTACCACCTTTGCTTCCACAGCCAGTTCAGGTAAATAGGAAGGCAAGAGTTATCCAAGCTCCATCAGCCACAAATAAAGGTGCTCTTCCCTTCCCTCTAAACAGAGCTCTTGCTCTTAATCACAGGTTGACTTCCTAAATGAAGGGCCTGCCTTCAGAGCAAACTGGTCAACAATCACTTTGCTGCTGGCGTTATGGTTACTGCTCTCATCCTGAATCTATACGATTTCCTGGGTCAAAACAGCAGCATTCAGACAATGGTTCAAGTTGTAGATCTCTCTCTGTATCCTGGCAAAGGCAGGTCTGCATCTGGCGAACTGCAACAAATGGAAACAGCAGACAGTGAAAGGCAGAGCCTGTCTGCGCCAACAGCTGAAGCTCCACCCACAGCCTGGGCACAATCCAGGACACCCAGAGATCTCAACAATGATCTCCCTGAGAGGCTACAAAGACAAACTCTACTGGAGGCAGTGAATGAAACATAACATCACTGCCTCTTCCTCTCTACCAGAACTGAACTGCAGAATTTTCTCTCAGAAACAGTTTCTCTCTCAATTAGTCCAAACAGACTAACAAAAGCCTGATGAAAATTATTAGCAAAAAGGCAGTGAGGCAGGACTGAGTTCAGTGATGCATCATAATGGCATATACTTTTTAAAAATTGTAGTAACATACACATAATGCAAGATTTATCATTTTAACCATTTTTAAATATACAGTTCAGTGGCATTAAGTACATTCACGTTATTATGCAACCAACACCACTATCCTTCTCCAGCCAGGAGTTTTACATCATCCCATACTGCAACTCTATACTTAGGCATATACGTTTTCAATGACCCTATTTTTCTGATATCAGCCTACCCTAAGTTCCAAGTGCACCCCGTCCAAGAATAGACCCAATCCCACTACTGTCTTCAAACTTGGAGGGGAAAAGGCAAATTCTGTGAGAGCAGAAATCTTTCTTTTTACTGCTGCCTCCCAAGAATCTAGCACACGCCTGACAAATATAGATTCAAATATTCATCTGTTACATGGCCAAAGTTATCCCTAGAGTACTTACTAATTGCAAAGGGAAAAATATACCTTTACAATGGAAAGATCTGCTGGTTACCACCTTAACCAGTGTTAACCATCACTACCAGTGGGACAACCTAGCACTGTGTACCTTCTGACTTGATACAATTTGAAGTGCTCAATCATCCAGGAAGCATCCTTGCCAAAATGTTTAACATGAATCTAATCCTCTAGACTCAAGTTCTAGTTGATGAGGAATAGTTTAGGAAAACAAATTAAAGTACACAATGAGGAAAGAGACAAATCCAGAATGTAGGGCTTTTTAAAAGACAATGTCACTCACATGAGTACAGTCAACTGATCTTTGACAAAGGACCAAGGGCAATTCAACGTTTTCCTGTGGAACAGACAGTCTTTTCAATAATTGGGGCTAAAACAACTAGACAGTCAACGTACAAAAAAAAAAAATACAATCACTGACCTTATACCTTTCACAAAAATAAACTCAAAATGGATCATAGACCTAAATGTAAAACACAAAACTATAAAACTTCTAAAAGATAATATGAAAACACCGAGGTGACCTTGGGTTTGGCAATGAGTTTTTAGATACGTACCAAAAGCAAAATCCATGAAATAAAAATGTTATGTTGGGCTGCATTAAAATCAAAAACTTCTGCTCTGTGAAAGACACTCTTTTAAGAGAATAAAAAGAGAAATCACAGACTGGGAAATAACATCCACAAAAAGAGTTGAAGACTTAGTCCACACAGAAAAACCTGCACACAAACATTTACAGCAGTTTTACTCAGAACTGTCAAAACCTGGAAGCAACTAAGATGTCCTTCAACAGGTGACTGGATAAACTAATTATGGTATAGCCATACAATGGAGTATTATTCAGCAATAAAAAGAACTATCAAGACACAGAGACATGGAGGAAACTTAAATGCTTATTACTAAGTGAGAGAAGCCAGTCTGAAAAGGTTGCAATACTGTATTTGGATTCCAACTACATGACATTCTAGAAAAGGCAAAACTATGGAGATAATAAAAACATCAGTAGCTGCTGGTGTGAGAGGGAGGAGGAGAGATGACTAAGTGGAGCACAGCAGATTTTCAGGGCAGTGAAAACCATTCTGTATGATACTGTAATGGTGGACACATGACATTATGCATTTGTCAAAACCCACAGAACTATAAACACAAAGGGTGAACCCTAATATAAACTATGGACTTCGGGTGATAATGTTGTGTCAGTGTAGATTCATCAACTGTAACAAATGTAACACACCGATGGGGACTTCCCTGGTGGCGCAGTGGTTAAGAATCTGCCTGCCAATGCAGGGGACACAGGTTCGAGCCCTGGTCCGGGAAGATCCCACACGCCGCGGAGCAACTAAGCCTGAGCGCCGCAACTACTGAGCCCGTGTTCCCTAGAGCCCGCGCGCCACAACTACTGAGCCCACACGTCTACAGCCCATGCTCTGCAACAAGAGAAGCCACTGCACTGAGAAGCCCACTCACCGCAACTGAGCTCACACGCCACAACTACTGAAGCCCGCGTGCTCTAGGGCCCACGTGCCACAGCTACAGCACTCGCATGTTGCAACTACTGAAGCCTGAGAGCCTAGAGCCCATACTCCGCAACAAGAGAAGCCACCGCAATGAGAAGCCTACGCACTGCAACAAAGAGTAGCCCCTGCTCGCCGCAACTAGAGAAAGCCCCAGCAACGAACCCCCAACGCAGCCCCCCCAAGAAAACAGAAACACGGGGTTTCCCTGGTGGCGCAGTGGTTGAGAGTCCGCCTGTCGATGCAGGGGACACGGGTTCGTGCCCCGGTCCGGGAAGATCCCACATGTCGCGGAGCGGCTGGGCCCGTGAGCCATGGCCGCTGAGCCTGCGCGTCCGGAGGCTGTGCTCCGCAACAGGAGAGGCCGCAACAGTGAGAGGCCCACGTACCGCAAAACAAACAAACAAACAAAAAAAAACATGTTGAGTAGAAGCCTGACACTAAAGGTCACATGTTATATTATTCTGTTCATATGAAACATCCAGAATAGGTTAATCTACAGGAAAAGAGAGTGAACTAGTACTTACCAGGAGCTGAAAGGAGGGGTATACTGCTTAACAGTACGGGGTTTCCTTCTTGGATGTTTAAAATGTCTTGGAACTAGATAGAATGTACTGAATGTACTAAACGTCAATGCAGTGCATACTTTAAAATGGTTAATGGTTAATTTTATGTTATGAGAATTTACCTCAATTAAAAAAAATGATATGGGAAAAAAATGTAAAAACTATTCTTACCTAGCGGGCTGTACAAAAACAGGTGGCTAGCCAGGCTTGACACAAGGGTTGTAGTATGTCAACCTCTATCCTAGATTAAAAGAGACTAAAGAGTCATAATTAAACGTAAATCATAAACTTGGACTGAATCCAGAATTTTTAAAAGTCAGGAAAAAGCTATTTAGGAAAATGTGAATATTAGATATCAGGGAACTATTGTTATTTTCTTAGGTTATGACAATAGATTTGTGATAAGGTCATACCCTTATTGTTAGGAAAGACATGCTGAAATATTTAGGGGTGATAAATATGTGTCATGATGTGCAAATTACTTTCAAATAATTCAGCCTCAAAAAACTATATATAGAAACAACGTGGCAATTTTCAAAAAGCATTTGGGGACTCTAGGGGAAGAATATACAGATGTTCATTATATTGCTCTTTCAACTTTTCTGTATTAGAGCTTTTTCAAACTAAAAAAGTTTGGGAGCAACTTTATTTTGTGAAGGTAGAAAACTGGCTCTAGACAGCTGAATACAAAGGTTGACAACATATTAAGCCTAATGTCCCAAATTCCTTGGGAGTAAGGGCTTATGAGAACTGCACTGAGGAATATACCTGGTTCCAGGATCCTTTTCTGGGACAGAAAAGCATCGCTTTTCCAAGGACAGGCTTAATCAGGTAGGAAGATTGGTAGGACCCATTCCTTGTGGACATGGGTATAAGATGCACCATAAGCACTTGCAAGAGGAATTCCTGAAAAATAACACATGCACAAGTGCATGCATGTAACACACACATAAAAAAAATCTGGCACTGCAATCCTATATTCTCATTGACTTACAAAACTAAATTTCAAATGCTGTTTCCCCAGCCAAGGGAAAAAAATCTGACTATAAAAGTTAAATGATGGCTTAAATGTTCTTACTGAACTAAAATCACTCAATGTCTATGGAATGACCCACATGAAATTCTACAGCAAGTACGCATCCCTTGTGCAGGTTGTTCTAGACCAGCGGGCTCCAACAGAAAGTAATGTGAGCCACATATGTAATTTTTTTCTAGTAGCCATATTTTTAAGGTGAAATTAATTTTAATAATATATTTTATTTATTCCAAGAAATCATTTCACACGTAATCAATAATATCATTTCACTGTTATCATTATAAAAATTATTGAGATCTTTATTTTTTCATATTAAGTCTTCAGGGTTCATTGTGTATTTTACACTCACATCTCAAATTACACTAGCCACATTTCATGTGCTCAATAGCCAAATGTGGCCAGTGGCTTACTATGCTGAACAAAGCAATCTAGCTCTTAGAAGAAGCGACAGAAGCAAAGCTTAGAAAGTGAGCTACCAAGAAAGGGATTTAATGTATGTATATGAATCTCCAAAATCAACAAATGCTGGAATTGTTCTATATTTACATATGATAATCAGCCAAACAACCATTTACCAAGGTTTAATTTACAAACTAAACTCAATCCCTGCTCTGGTACCCTCCACGATATCCTCTAAGCAAAGGGGGTTATCACATCTCCATGTGGGCAGGGGAGACTTTACTCCACATCCTCTACACACATACCGGGTGGGCCTGGGAGTTCTGTCCCTTGGCTTTCATTACTAGGTTCAGTCTGAAGACTAGGATGAAAAAAGAAAAAGGTGCTAATGGTTAGAATTAGCACCATTTTCCCTTGGCATTTGTCTTTGTCTACTAACCCCTTCCCCCATTGTTTTGTCCAACTGACCTCCAATTCCCCAGAGAAGAGAGATCATGTCAAATCCATATTCTCCAACTCTTAGATTCCTGCTGCCAAAGTAACTGTGGCCTCTTCCTCTTGACATTCCCTTACTTTAAAAAGAAAATTCTGCCAGAAAGTGGCTTTAGGAGAGCAACTAACATCACTTCAAGATCAATCTCTTTCCATAAGTGGCCTAGAATCCACTTCCCAATGTCTATTTCAAAAATACCATAGGTAACAAAAAAATAATTTAAATATACTTAGGATCAATGATATACAAATAGTAGTTCAATTACTCTTCCCTACTATCCTCCCTCAAATGTCTCCCTTGCCCCACGAAGATGAGAGCAAATTTTTCACATTTTTGAAAAAAGGAAACATCATTTCTTACTTGTCAGACTAACAAACAGTATCTTTGACCCCCAACTGTAGAACTTCAGGTAACCGGAGAGACAGTGAATTTCATAAGTTCTAATCTTTTATTGGTCTTTTAGCAAATGTGTATTTTTGAGCTAAATGACTGAAACTATATTTCTTATTTCTTCCAGCTTCTTCCCTTGAATAAACCTTTCCAGGGTTATAAGAATTCTAGGACTTCCCTGGTGGCGCAGTGGTTAAGAATCCGCCTGCCAATGCAGGGGACACGGGTTTGAGCCCTGGTCTAGGAAGATCCCACATGCCGCGGAGCAACTAAGCCCATGCGCCACAACTACTGAAGCCCGCGAGCCTAGAGCCTGTGCTCTGCAACAAGAGAAGCCACTGCAATGAGAAGCCCGCGCACCGCAACGAAGAGTAGCCCCCACTTGCCGCAACTAGAGAAAGCCCGTGTGCAGCAACGAAGACCCAATGCAGACAAAAAATAAATTAATAATAATAAAAAAGAATTCTGTAATTTGGCCTAAGATCTGACACTACCTTAAAAATTGTTGAATTCTGGGCTTCCCTGGTGGCGCAGTGGTTGAGAATCTGCCTGCTAATGCAGGGGACACGGGTTCGAGCCCTGGTCTGGGAGGATCCCACATGCCGCGGAGCAACTAGGCCCGTGAGCCACAACTACTGAGCCTGTGCATCTGGAGCCTGTGCTACACAACGAGAGGCCGCGATAGTGAGGCCCGCGCACCGCGATGAAGAGTGGCCCCCACTTGCCACAACTAGAGAATGCCCTCGCACAGAAACGAAGACCCAACACAGCAAAAATAAATTAATTAATAAACTCCTACCAACATCTAAAAAAAAAAAAGTCTTAAAAAAAAATTGTTGAATTCTGCTATCCTTTGTTTACTGAGCTTATAAAATACAGATTCTAATAACCAGTACTTGTAATATATACGAAATTACTAACTCACTATCTTTTTATATATCTATGAAGTAGAAAATATATATACCTGTGTATTATTTGTGTACATGTGTGCGCGTGTGCATGTGTATGTGTGTTTAAAGGCAAAGAAGATGACATGGAAGGATACATGACTTGATAAAATAGTTACTTCTGGGGAAGGGATTGGGACTAGAGCCGTTTAAGGGGCTCTTTAGCCTTATCTATAATACTTTATATAATAATGTGTTCCTATTCTATTTGTATAATTAAAAACCGGTCAGGGGGCTTCCCTGGTGGCGCAGTGGTTAAGAATCCGCCTGCCAATGCAAGGGACATGGGTTTGAGCCCCGGTCCGGGAAGATCCCACATGCCTCGGAGCAACTAAGCCCGTGCGCCACAACTACCAAGCCCACGTACCACAACTACTGAAGCCCGTGTGCCTAGAGCCCATGCTCTGCAACAAGAGAAGCCACCAAAATGAGAAGCCCGCGCACTGCAACGAAGAGTAGCTCCCACTCACCACGACTAGAGAAAGCCCGTGTGCAGCAACAAAGACCCAATGCGGCCAAAAATAAAATAAAATAAATAAATTTAAAAAAGAAAAAAAAAGTCAGATTTGAAATATGTAGAACTAGCTGGTTATATAACTTAAGTTCTGAAAATTATAACAGATACCATTCATTCAAAGTTCATTGTTTGCAGTCTATATTCATTATCCCATTAAATCCTCAAACAACTCTAAAAAGGCAAGTATCATTATTACCCCCAATTTAGAAATGAGTAAATTGAGACTCAGAGAGGTTAAGAAGTGCCCTGTTTAAGGTCACACAAATGTCAGGGCCTGGAAGGGACCCCAAAACCACACTAAAGCAAATCCACAGGGAATTTGACAGATTAGTTATAGCCTTGCTAAGGGAATATTCAGTTAATTCAGGAGTAAAGAGAAAACACTTTTTAACTTTTGCTATTGTTAAAGAAAAAAATTTGCTTATTTATCTGCCAGATTCAGTAAACGAAGCTATAAGACCACTTTGTGGTATTTCTTGACTGGCTTACTAACTCCGCTGATCGTGGCTGCAGCGTCCTGAACCTATTGAAAGTTTGAGAGATTTAGGTAGAGCTGTAGTGACAAGCCATGTACCACCAGCTCCCACCTCAGCTCTTTTGGTTAATTCTAAGCAAAGTACAGCAAATAAATTCAGCTGGATTGCACTTTAGGGTGTGGATTATTTGTTTCTGACAAAGGAAAAACCCTATGATTTGAGTTTTAACTACCAAAACCCCCATAATTTTCTTAAAGGACAACAACAATGACAAGTATTTGTACCAACTATAACTGATCTAGTAAAAATTAAGTTAATCAACTGATACGTGTGTATTCAGTCAATTTACATTACCACTAGAAGATCAGCTAGAAGTCTTGCTACAAGAATCTCTAATGTAAGGGAAATATATACAGTGTCTCCGAAGCTCATGATCCTTGAAATCCTCTTTCCTTCTTACCTTAATCAAGTTTAGCTAGGTTCACTGACTCCTGAAATCCAGTGAAGGGCATCTCTTTTAACCTGACCTTTCCCAGGATGGAACAAGAGCTGTGGTTAAGCCTGGATGAAATATAAATAAGATTTATCTCCACTCTCAAATGCCAAGTCTTCCATACAGCATTGTTTTTAAGTTGATTACATACTCTGGACTTATACGTCAGACACTTTCACAAATCTTAGTTCTATTTCAAGTTCCGTATCTGGTTCAGGAAATTTTTACTGCCAGTGCTACAAATTAACTTTAGTCCTGGGTGAGATTCTGAGGGAGTTTCAAACATATTAACCTAATTCCAAATGAAATAAAAAAGCTATGTACCTTTAAAAGCTTTTATAAAACATTTTATACTCAAGTTAAGAAATCAATAGATAAAACCCACTAAAATGACGGAGGAAAGCATGGCATTATAGTTTATAACCAATATTTTTTTATAACCAATATTAAACTGAAGAGTTTTCTACAGCAAAAAAAAAAAAGAGAATAAATGGTTATTTTCCATCCACCATTTCAATATTGCTCATTCTGTATTCAGTGGCTTCGGTTTATATTACACATGCTGTTTCAAGTTCCTTTCCTAAACTCTGTTCCCAGTTCTACCACCTTTCCTTACAAATGATGACCTCATGACTTACTCTATAAAGAACACCAAAACTTTAAAACGTAGCAATTATAGTTTTTCTTCCCCACGATGTTGGGCCAACCCTTGCCTCTTTCATCCTACCCCCATTATCAAGGTACCTTCTCACCCTCTCACTGGGGCTCAGTAAATTCACTCAAATTTCAAGACGACAGAGTTCTAAAATGTGCCTTTTTTTTTTTTTTTTTTTGCAGTACGCGGGTCTCTCACTGTTGTGGCCTCTCCTGTTGAGGAGCACAGGCTCCGGACGCGCAGGCTCAGTGGCCACGGCTCATGGGTCTAGCCGCTCCGCGGCATGTGGGATCTTCCCGGACCGGGGCACGAACCCGTGGTCCCCTGCATCGGCAGGCGGACTCTCAACCACTGCGCCACCAGGGAAGCCCCTAAGATGTGCCTTTTGTGCTTTACTTTCTAAAATTATTTCTCTGGCTCTCTGTCCTCACCAGTTTAAGATCCACCATTTCCAGAGAAGCCATTATTTAATTCTGATTCTTGAATATCTATCATCACAATCACCCAGCTCTATCTATTTATAACCATAAAATAACTCTTCTCTTTTCTTTGCCACTATATCAGTAGATCTTAAATTCTGTCTTCTCCTGAAAGTTTCTGCAATTGAGTGCTATATTCTGATAACTGATTATTTATTATTTAAAAAGAAAACTCAGAAAGGTTTAACAGGCCAAATGTGTGCGTGTGTGTTGTGCTGTGTTCTACTAGAGAACAATTAGAATATAGAACAGTGCCTTTGACATACTTCAGAGTACACAGTTCAAAAGTAATTTAGCGGGCTTCCCTGGTGGCGCAGTGGTTGAGAGTCTGCCTGCCGATGCAAGGGACACGGGTTCGTGCCCCCGTCCGGGAAGATCCCACATGCCGCAGAGCAGCTGGGCCCATGAGCCTGCGCGTCCGGAGCCTGTGCTCCGCAGCAGGAGAGGCCACAACAGTGAGAGGCCCGCGTACCGCAAAAAAAAAAAAAATTTAGGAATTGCAAAGTTATCATAAAAGAATAAAAGCTCAACAGTGCCTTTGAACTTTTTCTCTTCTTTGGAGATCACCTATTATCTCTTACAGTGAAAAATACGTTATTTGTTTAATTTTCTAAATTTTTGGTAGTAAACTTTTAAAGATATCAATAAAAGTATACCACAGCAAGGACAATAAACGGATGATCAGCAAAAAGTTGTTGGGAATCTCAAAGTACCATCCCATAAATTATTTTCTAATTACAAAGGAGAAAACACATTTTTAAAGGAAAGATATGACAGTCGCACCTGTAACAAAGTGATCAAACATAGCAATGCCAAAAATGAGACAACCTGAAACTGTCTCCTGGTATGATGCAATAAATAAACACAGGCAGTGACCTTTGTAGTATTTTTGCCAATGTGTTTAACCTGAAGCTAATCACCTAAAGCTCCATAAACTTATTTCTAAAGTGCTCCTTTCTGATGTTTTAGGCTCAGTTTAGTCACGATCAAAGGGACTCTGGTGGAGCGCCAACAACCACCATGAAAAATGGGGTAGCAGAATGAGTAGGTCTGGGGCCAGGCAGACCTAAGTTTGAATCCTGGAACTGTTACTTACTAAGCCTACATAAGCCCTGAGCCTCAGTTTCCTCCTCTATAAAATGAGGTTATATAAAATACTACCAATTTCAGAGATTGTTACAAGGATTAAACGGCATATCTAATAATGTAAAATATCTAAAATACTGCCTGGCATATTAGAGCGATTCAGCAAATGTTGGTTACCCTATCATACCATATATTGTTCTCTATGTCATGATTAACAAAAAACTTTTATATACATACAGTGTCTCATCATCTGATGCTCCCTGTAAATAACAGCTACAAGTCACTAAAAGTGAATACAATGACATAAATCTTCCTGCAAGGAGTTATTAATCTTTTAACATTATAAAAATGGAAGGATTTGCATTCATTCACACATGACCCCCTTTTTTTTTTTTTTTTGGCGGTACGCGGGCCTCTCACTGTTGTGGCCTCTCCCATTGCGGAGCACAGGCTCCAGACGCACAGGCTGAGCGGCCACGGCTCACGGGCCTAGCCACTCCGCGGCATGTGGGATCTTCCCGGACCGGGGCACGAACACGTGACCCTGCATCGGCAGGCGGACTCTCAACCACTGCGCCACCAGGGAAGCCCCCACACATGCTCTTTTTACTGGTAGTACTTGTTTTCCACAATTCCATATGCCCAAATTTCAGTAGTCACACTTTAGTTAAATAACATCAGTCTCCCAACAACATCGTTCAAACTTCAGTTACCATGGTATATGAACCACAAGTAGCTGCATAAAGTACAAATTTTTTTAAACATCTTTATTGGAGTATAATTGCTTTACAATGGTGTGTTAGTTTCTGCTTTATAACAAAGTGAATCAGCTATACATATACATATAACCCCATATCTCCTCCCTCTTGCATCTTCCGCCCACCCTCCCTATCCCACCCCTCTAGTTGGTCACAAAGCACAGAGCTGATCTCCCTTCGCTATGTGGCTGCTTCCCACTACCTATTTATTTTACATTTGGTAGTATATGTAAGTCCATGCCACTCTCTCACTTTGTCCCAGCTTACCCTTCCCCCTCCCTGTGTCCTCAAGTCCATTCTCTACATCTGCGTCTTTATTCCTGTCCTGCCCCTAGGTTCAAGTACAAATTTTACTGCTAGTTCTTCACTCCAGAATGGCTGTGTAAGTGAAGATGTGCATTGTGATCAGTGACCAATCACATCACTTCTTTCAAAGTCTGTTAGTGATGAGTCACTGGGCATGCTATTCAGTTCACACACAAACAGCACAGCGTGTAGCTGTGTTGACTCCTAGTCTCCAGTAATAAACCCATGTGACATTTTATAAAAATGGATAATCAAAAAAGGGAACTGGCCTACAGAGATAAAAATGAAGCAAAGATGTAAAAAGTGGTAATGCTGAAAGTAAAATCTGAATAGAAAATAAACAGAGTTAACATCCATCAGAGGAGCTTAGTACTGGCAAACTTATCAACATACACATAAGGAAAGTGATGATGATGATGATGATGAAAAGGATAAGGATGTCCCAGAGGAACTGACACCAGCAAAAAAAAAAAGGAACTCTCAATGATATTTCATGACATTGAAAGTACAAAGGATAGGGAGCACAAATATATGGACACCAAGGGGGAAAGTGGCGGGGGCGGGGGAGGGTGTGGTGGTGGTGTGATGAACTGGGAGATTGGGATTGACATATGTACACTTATATGTATAAAACAGATAATTAATAAGAACCTGCTGTATAAAAAAAATAAATTTAATTTAATTTAAAAAAAAAACAACAACAAAGGATATGGGCTTCCTTGGTGGTGCAGTGGTTGAGACTCCGCCTGCCAATGCAGGGGACGCGGGTTCAATCCCTGGTCCAGGAAATCCCACATGCCACGGAGCAACTAAGCCCGTGCACCACAACTACTGAGCCTGTGCTCTAGAGCCCGTGTGCCACAACTACTGAGCCTCCGCTCTAGAGCCCCTGCGCCACAACTACTGAGCCTGCGCTCTAGAGCCCGTGAGCCACAACTACTGAGCCTGTGCTCTAGAGCCTGTGAGCCACAACTACTGAAGCCTGCGTGCCTAGAGCCCATGCTCTGCAACAAGAGAAGCCACCACAATGAGAAGCCTGCGCACCACAACGAAGAGTAGCCCCCGCTCGCCACAACTAGAGAAAGCCCACACGCTGCAATGAAGACCCAACACAGCCAAAAATAAATAAAGAAAAAAAAGAATAATAAAAAAAGAAAAAAAATAAAGAATAAATAAAATAAAAAATAATAATAAATAAATAAATAAGAATAAATTTAAAAAAAAAGAAAGTACAAAGGATAAAATGCTGGAAGCCAAGGCATCCAAAAGACGTTTGCTCCATATCTTAAGTTATAGGACAAGAAGCAGGCAAACACCGCTCAAACTACTCTTGATAAATTTTAACAAAGATATAGAACACTTCAATATTCAATGTTTCTAATGCTTTAGATTACAGTGTATCAAATAAATACTAGTTTTACTTTTTCGTTTCCTCATACCAACAATGAAATTGTTTTTAATATTTTGACAAAAATTTTAAAGGGCACATCATAACTTTTCCCGTTGGTCATCTTGCATGGCCTTAGTCTTCATGGTCGTTTGTATAGTCCTACACTACCATGCAAAGCGGGGACTGCTTGTGGATATATACAAGAGTGTGTGTGTGTGTGTATACAGGTGTGGAATTTTTGTTTATTTCTTTATTGAAGTCTGGTTGATTTACAATGTTGTGTTAGTTTCTGGTATATAGCAAAGTGATTCACTTATATATACATATTCTTTCTCATATTCTTTTCCATTATGGTGTTATTACAGGATATTGAATATAGTTCCCAATGCTATACAGTAGGACCTTGTTATTTATCTCTTTTATATATAACAGTTTGTATCTGCCTAATTTATCCCTCCCCCACCTTCTTTCCCTTTTGGTAACCATAAGTTTGTTTTCTGTGTCCATGAGTCTGTTTCTGTTTCATAGATAAGTTCATTTGTGTCATTCTTTAGATTCCACATATAAGTGATATCATATGGTATTTCTTTCTCTTTCTAACTTACTTCACTTAATATGATAATCTCTAGGTCCATCCACGTTGCTGCAAATGGCATTATTTCATTCTTTTTTGGGGGGGCATGCCACGCAGCTTGCAGGACCTCAGCTCCCCGACCAGGGATTGAACCCAGGCCATGGCAGTGAAAGGGTTGAATCCTCACCACTAGGCCATCAGAGAACTCCCCATTAGTTCATTCTTTTTTGTGGCTGAGTAATATTCCACTGTGCCTATACACCACATCTTCAGCCATTCATCTGTCGATGGACATTTAGGTTGCTTCCATGTCTTGGCTATTGTAAATAGTGCTGCTGTGAACACTGGGGTGCATTTATCTTTTCTAATTATAGTTTTCTCCAGATATATGCCCAGTAGTGAGATTGCTGGATCATATGGCAACTCTATTTTTAGTTTTTTAAGGAACCGCCATACTGTTTTCCACAGTGGCTGCACCAATTTACATTCCACAGCTGTGTATTTTTTTCCCCACTTACTCCCAAACCATCTGAGAGTAAGTTGTATATACGATGGCCCTTTACTCCTAAATACTTAAGTGTGCATTTCCTAAGAATAAGGATTTTTTTTTTTTAACCACACCACAGACCAGGTGTCAGTAAATTCTGTAAGTTACTTTTTAAGAACCTATCTACTCTTTAGGAATAAAAGATGGAGTCTATGCCTGCTGTTCAATGTCAAAGATAGCAGCTGTGAAATGTATAAATTAGTTTTTCAGATGTAATATCTTTCAGGCAATTATATAGTTTAAATTTGCAGTTTAAGACATTGTCAATAGTAAAAGTAAATGAATAAAAATAAAGTAAATGGATAAAGAAAACTTCCTAAAGCTAGTCAAATATTCAATTCAATAAGTTTTAATACTCCTTAGGTATATAGGGAATAAAAAATAAATTTTTATAATCTTCACTTTAAAATATGATACAATCCTTTCAGGAATTCAGCAATCACAAGTGAAACATCATGACACTACACAAAAATGCTAAATTAAATACACAATAGGGTTTAAGTATACGGTACAAAAAAAAATCTGTCACTAGTAGATAAAGAGAGAATTATATTCAATCGAATTCATTATATTTTAATCATCTCCCATGTGCCAGACATTGTCAATTTTCTGGTAAATAAGACGGTAATGGTTCCTGCCCTCAGAATCTAGAGAGAGTAAGTAGAAAGACAATCAGGGTATTATTTGTTATGACAGCAGAAAAATCTAATGTTAAAGAAACAGGGAGAAGAGGTACCTTATCTAGCAGGAAAAGAAACAGATGTCAAAATTTTCCCAAAGGATGTAACATCTAAGCTGAAATCTGAAGGATAAATCAAATTTGAGAGAGGAAGGAAAGTGTTCGACTCAGAACTGCATACGCAAAGGCCCCAAGGTAAAATAGGCCAGAGAACTTCAAGAAAAAGAAAGTAGCTGAGTACAGTATCATTTTCAGGTAATGGGAAAAGAGAAAGGGAGAATAAGGTGTAATGGAAAGAAATTCAACCCGAAGTAAAAAGACCTGGTTTCCAAGCTTTGCTCTACCACTTATTAGTTGTATAACTTTAGGACAAGTCTTTTTACCTCTCTGGGCCTCTATTTCCTAATGAGCAAAATGAGGACACTACCATATTTCCCCTCAAAGGGTTATCTCAAAGATCAAGTTTTAAAAAGCATGTAACAAACCATAAAACAAACAAAAAAATTATTTAAAAAATTCTGTTCACCAAAATACACCATTAAAAAAATAAAATAAGTCACAGATTGGATAAAAATATTTGCAGCATGTAAGTCTAACAAAGGACTTGTATCCAAATATATAAAGAACTACAAATCAACAATTAAAAGATGAACAAATCAATAAAAAAGGGGGCAAAAGACTTGAACAGATACTTCATCAAAGACATACAAATGCTCAGTAAGCACATGAAAAGGTGCTCAACATTATTAGTTACCAGAGAAATACAAATTATAATCATGAGATACTATTTCACACTCACTAGAATCGCTAATGTCAAAAATGTTGGTAAGGGGACTTCCCTGGCGGTCCAGTGGTTAAGACTCCATGCTCCCAATGCAGGGGGCATGGGTTCCATCCCTGGTCAGGGAACTAAGATCCTGCTTGCCACATGGCGCGGCCAAAAAAAAACACAAAAAAAACGTTGACAAGCATATGGAGCAAGTGGAGGTCTCATACACTGCTGGGGAAGTATAAAATGGAACAGCACTTTAAATAGTTTGGCAATTTCTTATAAAGTTATACATATATTTACCATATGACCCAGCAACCACTCTTTTGCATTTTCTCAAGAAAAAAATGAAAAACATGTCCACATCAAGACTTACACAAGAGACCTCCTAGAGAACGGACTTGAGGTTATGGGGAGGGGGAAGGGTGAGCTGTGACGGGGCGAGAGAGAGTCATGGACATATACACACTAACAAACGTAGTAAGGTAGATAGCTAGTGGGAAGCAGCCGCATGGCACAGGGATATTGGCTCGGTGCTTTGTGACAGCCTGGAGGGGTGGGATAGGGAGGGTGGGAGGGAGGGAGACACAAGAGGGAAGAGATATGGGAACATATGTATATGTATAACGGATTCACTTTGTTATAAAGCAGAAACTAACACACCATTGTAAAGCAATTATACCCCAATAAAGATGTTAAAAAAAAAAAAAAACTTACACAAGAATATTTATCACAGCCTATTCATAATAGCTGAAAACTGAAAACCACCAAAGTGTCCATCAAAAGGAGAATAAACAAATTATGGTATATATACACAATGGAATATATTCAGCAATAAAAAGGAAAAAACTCTGGAAACACATGGACACAACTCAAAAACGTAATGTTAAGTGAAAGAAGCCCCTCACAGAAGAGCACATGCTGTGATTCTATATTTATGAAAACTGGCAAGTTTAGTCTATGGTGATAGAAGTCAGATATAGGGATGGAAGAGGACACTAAATACAAAGGGACACAAGGGAAATTTCCATGAAGATGGAAATGTTCTCTATCTATATCTTATTTTGAATAGTGACTACTCTGTCAAAACTCACCAAACTGGGGCTTCCCTGGTGGTGCACGCAGTGGTTGAGAGTCCGCCTGCCGACGCAGGGGACACGGGTTTGTGCCCCGGTCCGGGAAGATCTCACATGCCGCAGAGCAGCTGGGCCCGTGAGCCATGGCCGCTGAGCCTGCGCGTCCGGAGCCTGTGCTCCGCAACGGGAGAGGCCACAGCAGTGAAAGGCCCGCGTACCGCAAAAACAAAACAAAACAAAACAAAAAACCTCACCAAACTGAACACAAGACCTCTATATTTCATTATATGTTACATATATCTCAATTAAAAAAAACAACAACATGGATATACAATCAGCAAAATCCAGAAAGTGGGAAATTCTACAGGACAAGTGACCAGATCTTTCCACAAGACAAGAAAAAGAAAAGGGGGGAATAGTGACTTATAGGTTAAGAGAGTTTTCAGACACACATCAACCATACACAACATGTGGATGGACCTTGTCTGACTCATGATTCAAACAAACCAATCATTAAAAAAAAAAAAAAAAAAAAGGTAATTCCCTGATGGTCAAGTGGTTAAGACTCTGCACTCTCACTGCTGAGGGCCTGGGTTCTATCCCTGGTCTGGGAACTAAGATCCCACAAGCCGCGTGGCCAAAAACAAGAGGAAAAAAAAAAGAAAAACCATTAGGGAAATTTGACCAATGAAGGTATTAAGAAGTTGTTCATTTACTTTGATACTAGTAATGTTGTTTCTCATCCATGTTTTTTTTTGGCTGCGCTGGGTCTTCGTTGCTGCGCATGGGCTTTCTCCAGTTGCCGCGAGCGGGGGCTACTCTTCAGCGCCGTGCGCGGGCTTCTCATTGTGGTGGCTTCTCTTGTTGCAGAGCATGGGCTCTAGGCATGCGGGCTTCAGTAGTTCTGGCGCGTGGGCTCAGTGGTTGTGGCTCACCGGCTCAGTTGCTCCGTGGCATGTGGGATCTTCCCGGACCAGGGAAGAAAACTGGCAAATTTAGTCAAACCTGTGTCCTCTGTGTTGGCAGGTGGATTCTTAACCACTATGCCACCAGGGAAGCCCAGTAATGCTGCTATGCTTTTAAAAAGTCTATATATATTACAGAGCAACATGGATAAATCTCAAAATGTTGGGTAAAACAAGCCAGACACAAAATACGCACTGTATTATTCCAATTTTAAAAGTTCAAACTCAACTAAAACTAAATTATAACGCTAGAAGTCTCCATTGGGAAAGAAAAACAAACTAGTGACTCGGAGAGGCATGAGGAAGCTCCTGAGGTAGTGGCAATGCTAAATCTTGATGAGTGGTAGTTACAAGGGTATTTTCTGTGATCATGCACTGAACTAGAAATTTATGTTTTACATTCTTTTCTGTATGTGCTTTATATTTCACAAACAGTAAGTTTTACTAAAAACTCAGATATACATAACTGAAGGATGTTACAGATGAAATAAATTACTTAAATAAAAGTATCTGTGATTTAAGTTAAAATAATTGAGAGGGAGCGGAGGATACAGATGAAAGAGTTCCATATGTTGATAATCATTGCAGCTGGTGATGGAGCTCATTACACTATTGTTTATTTTGTGTATGTTTAAATTTTTCCATAGTAAGTTTTTTTTTGTTTTTTTTTTTTTGCGGTACATGGGCCTCTCACTGTTGTGGCCTCTCCCATTGTGGAGCACAGGCTCCAGAGGCGCAGGCTCAGTGGCCATAGCTCACGGGGCCCAGCCGCTCCGCAGCATGTGGGATCTTCCCGGACCGGGGCACAAACCCGTGTCCCCTGCATTGGCAGGCGGACTCTCAACCACTGCGCCACCAGGGAAGCCCCACAGTAAGTTTTTTTAATGTTCATAACCTTAATTACTGTACTTGTAGGAATGCTAAGGATATACTCAGAAACATAAAAAAATGCATAAGTTCACTGTATTTTAATTTTTTTATTTTTATTTTTTTTAATTTATTTTTTTTTTGCAGTACACGGGCCTCTCACTGTTGTGGCCTCTCCCATTGCGGAGCACAGGCTCTGGAAGTGCAGGCTCAGCGGCCATGGCTCACGGGCCCAGCCGCTCCGCGGCATGTGGGATCTTCCCGGACCAGGGCACGAACCCGTGTCCCCTGCATCGGCAGGCGGACTCCCAACCACTGCGCCACCAGGGAAGACCCTGTATTTTTATTTTTAATGCTCCCCAAAGGTAGATACAACCTAATGTTTGATAACAGAAATGGGCAAATAAACTACAGGAAATCACAGCATACCTTTAGTCACTAAAAACTCTTGTAAGATTTTTTAGTGACTGGAAAATGATTATGATAAATTTAGAAAGCAAGATATAAAATGATATCAAGCATTATCCCAGCTACATAAAAATACTTTTATGCATGGGGAAAAAAAACTGGAAGGAGATATGCTAATGATGGTTAAGTTTAAGATTATGAGTGATTGTCTTGTATTTTTCACAACTAGCATGTGTAACTTTTATCACTAGACAGGGTAAAATCCTTTAAACTTCTTCCTCATTCACTCACCCAAAATATCAATTCTATCAAAGTTCAGGGAAGAAAGCAAAAACACTAATAAATTGTGGAAGAGTCATCAGTATTACATTCCAAAAGACTGATCAGTATGGGAAAAGGTAAACAAAATTTTACCCATGGGAAAATCCTATTTGAATTTTTCTCCATTCCTTTGTATTATTCCTGTATTTAATTACAATTTCAATAGGAGTCATATTAATCCCATAGTACAACTAACCAATAGATTATTTTTAGGATTTAATAGCATATAAAGAAGCATTATACCCAAAGGAACTTCTCCTTTTCAGAAACCGAATAGAGCCTATTTCACACGTAAGCCAGTGTGCCTAGTTTAAAGTCCTGTGGTAATGAACCTATCAGACACCT
Source organism: Leucopleurus acutus (assembly GCF_964270905.1). NCBI lineage: Eukaryota > Metazoa > Chordata > Mammalia > Artiodactyla > Delphinidae > Leucopleurus > Leucopleurus acutus. The sequence continues at coordinate 104,033,694 of NC_139151.1, read as the reverse complement.
GTGAAATGAACAGACAGGTTTTGATTCAAATGGACATGTGTCAGCTTGCCATTCTATTCCCATGAGAGCTTTAGCAGAAGCCAGTGAATTTGATTAATATGGGTGGGCATACATAAGTCATTCAAAAGATTATTCCCATAGAACAAGATTGAGAAATTTTAGCCAATAGTTTTCGGTTTTCAAATGAGTCTTAAAAACCCACCAATAAAGTCATCAAATTAAGGAGCTGTATCCAGGTGATTAGAAAACTCTCAATCCATAAAAAATGAGAGAGAAGCCTGTTCTCACACAGGAAAGGCGAGAGGCCTAGAGATGTGATGTATTCCCAGATCTAAAACTACTACCACCACCCACCTGACACTTGACCATGGCACTATAAACTCCCATTCTACTTTTACCCAGTGAAAGTAGAGTTCATTGGCTCATGGCTGGTAACTGAGAGTTCCTCACAGTTCCAACCTGACTTAGGATGGCAAAGTATCAACAGGGGCTTTCCCAAATGTGCTGTTAGAATGGCCACATGGATTCCATGAAGGGAGAAACTCAAGAGAAATATAATTTATTTAGAATTATAAAAATTCTTAACAAACAAAGTTTATAGAATTTTAAAAACAGAATCCGGAAGAATTTTATATCATATATGAAGAACTGGTAAAAAAACTTAAAAAGAAGTAACAGGGGCTTCCCTGGTGGCACAGTGGTTGAGAGTCCGCCTGCCGATGCAGGGGACACGGGTTCGTGCCCCAGTCCAGGAAGATCCCACATGCCGTGGAGCGGCTGGGCCCGTGAGCCATGGCCACTGAGCCTGCGCGCCCGGAGCCTGTGCTCCGCAACGGGAGAGGCCACAACAGTGAGAGGCCTGCGTACCGCAAAAAAAAAAAAAAAAAAAAAAGTAACAAGTAAACGGATGTTTCCAGATGTTTGTGTTTTCCACAAGATAATGTTTGGGACAGTTCCTAATATTTTCATAAATGATATAGCAGACAACATGGAATAATATTCCAAACAGAGGGAAATGAACTGAGAAAGGGCTTAAAAAGCCACATGAATCAGTATTATACTATTAGCCTTTGATTTGGGCAAGTTTAAAGTAAAAGGCCTAGAGAAAAAATAATTAATCCATGTAGTAATCAATAGTTTCTGGGACTTCCCTGGTGGTCCAATGGGTAAGACTCTGTGCTCCCAGTGCAGCTCTCTGTGCTCCCAGCTCCGGGCTCCCAGGGGCCCGGGTTTGATCCCTGGTCAGGGAACTAGATCCTGCAGGCATGCCGCAACTAATAGTCTGCATGCCACAACTAAAGATCCTGAGCGTTGCAGCTAAGACCCAGCACAGCCAAAATAAATAAGTAAATAAAAAATTAATTATTTAAAAATACAACGGTTTCTGAACTAGTTTTACCTAATAAAAAGTCATCCAAATCTATGTTGATACCTCATGACATTAGCCCAGAATCTCTAGTAAGGTTCTCATAGAGCAGACCCAATAAATAATTGGTGATTTAAATACGCTAATGTAGGGCTTCCCTGGTGGTGCAGTGGTTAAGAAGCCGCCTGCCAATGCAGGGGACATGGGTTTGAGCTCTGGTCTGGGACAATCCCACATGCCGCGGAGCAGCTAAGCCCGTGAGCCACAACTACTGAGCCTGCGCTCTAGAGCCCGCAAGCCACAACTACTGAGCCCACGTGCCACAACTACTGAAGCCCACATGCCTAGAGCCCATGCTCTGCAACAAAGAAAGAAGCCACCGCAAGGAAAAGCCTGCACACTGCAACAAAGATTAGCCCCCGCGGAGCCCCTCCTGCTCGCCGCAACTAGAGAAAGCCCACGTGCAGCAACAAAGACCCAACGCAGAAAAAAAATTTTTAAATAAATAAATTAAATAAATACGCTAATGTAGACATAAAGATCAATATAAATATATCAAAATTACATTCTTGCCTTTGCATAGAACCATGGTATTCTCTCTCAGTGAGTGACACCACCCATCAACTGGGAACACAAGCCAAGAACTCAGGAGTCATCTTCCTCTCCAAGGGCATCTAACAGGATCACCAAGTCCCATCAACTCTGTCCTCAAGTACCTCGACTCAGTCTCTTCTCCATCTCCATTCTTGGTACCAAGGTTTGGTTATCATTTCTTTCTAAAATATTACCGTAAATTCTTATCTGATTTCCTTACCACTGCAATTCTTCCCTCACTAGTCTATCCACCACAACACCTTTCCAGGGCGATCTTTCTAAAACAGATACCATCAAGTATCCCCATGTTTCTAGTTCCGATAATGTCTCCTCACCACCTATTGCATAAGGTACAAACAACTTAACAGGACTCAGACTCTTCAGATCTCAGATCCTCTCCCATTTGTATGCGCTAGTAACACTGAACTACTGGCAATGCTGTTTTGAGCTTGTAGTGCTGTTTCATATTTCTTTGCCTCTGGACATGCTGGTTTCTCTGCTTGGAATTTCCCCCCTCACCCTCTGGCCTCTTGGACAACCCTTAATGTTACAATATCGAGCTTAGTAAATAGTTTACCTCCTCTTTGAAGACTTTCTTTCCTCAGTCATACCCTCCTTCCTCTTGCCTCTTGTACTTTATACTTCCTAAATTTCATTTATCATAGTACAGCGTAATTATTTGTTTATATGGCTCTTATCAGACTATGAAGACAGGGTAGAGATATTCATTTCTGTATACCCAGCACATGCAATAAACATCAACAGTACACCCAACAATGTTTGCTGAATAAATAAATAAATGAGCAAAAAACCAAAAACAACAAAACTTCTGAACCTATGACAATTCTTATAGTTTTGGTAACCACACTAGGAAATAGTTAATAGGTAGAAAAGACTTGGAGAAAGGCCATTACAGTAATTAAAGAAAAAAAGAAAAAAGAAGAAGCAACTTCCATGTAAGGAAAGATGAAAGAAAACAGGCTTCTTCAATTTAGAAAGTATGAGATGGGTAATAACTAAAGGTACAAGCTACTATGTATAAAATAAATAAGCAACAAGGATATATTGTAAAGCACAGGGAAATATAGCTACTGTTCTGTAATAACTTTATATGGAGTATAATCTATAAAAATAATGAATCACACACACACACACAAAAGGTACAACAGGTAAATGAAGCAAACATGAAACTGTTTACTAAATCCTGAAACTGTTCAAGTAGGTATCTTAAAAGGAGTTCTTGGGCTTCCCTGGTGGCACAGTGGTTAAGAATCCGCCTGCCGATGCACTGGACATGGGTTTGAGCCCTGGTCCGGGAAGATCCCACAGGCCGCAGAGCAACTAAGCCCGTGCACCACAACTGCTGAGCCCGTGTGCCACAACTACTGAAGCCCGCGCGCCTAGATTCCGTGCTCCGCAAGAAGAGACGCCACCACAATGAGAAGCCCACGCACCGCAATGAAGAGTAGCCCCCGCTCACTGCAACTAAAGAAAGCCCACGCGCAGCAACGAAAACCCAACACAGCCAAAAATAAATAAATAAAAATAAATAAATCTATTAAAAAAAAAAAGGAGTTCTTTTTAGGAACTCTATTTCCAAAAGGTTCCCTTTTATTTAACAGAGAGTAAATTTAAACTCAAGGTATTAAGCCAAAACAACAGTGGTGAAAGTGGGCCACATATAAAAGCACTTAGCATAGTGCCAAGCACAAAATATGCATCTGAGATATGCCATTATTATGGTTTCCAATAGTAAAGTGTGCAACTCCCTCTATAGGAAGTAAGTGAACATCAACAATAAACCTTTCAGTCCACAACAACAACCCGCTGCAGGTAGCACAGAGGTAAAATCTGTTGCTAAGAGAGCTCCTTGGTATAGGAGGTAAATATAGTTGTCCCTCAGCATCCACATGGGATTTGTTCCAGGAACTCCCCTTAACCCCCACCCCCCACCACAGGATACCAAAATCCACAAATGCTCAAGCCCCTTACATAAAATGGTATGGCATTTGCATATAACCTATGCACATCCTCCCATATGCTTTAAACCATCTCTAGATTACTTATAATACCTAATACAATACTATATAAATGATTGTAAATACAATGTAAGTGCTACGTAAGTAGTTGCCACCGCAGCAAATTCAAGTTTTGCTCTTTGAAACTTTCTGGAATTTTTCCCCTGAATAGTTTCAATCCATGGTTGGTAGAATCCATAGATGCAGAATATAGGAACACAGAGGGCCAACTATATGTGTATCTGCTACTGTAAAAAAGCAACTTCTCCTTTTTAATACTTCTTATTCTGCCATACCACTCATTCAAGTCTGCCTAATAGAGGCCTGTACTGTATCCTTCCCTTCCTTTAACCACTCATCATGGAGAATTTTCCAGTGATAGAGAGAAAAACATGTATGTATGCTACATGCATATATACAGATATAAATATAAGCACATACACACACTCATACTTTGTGCAAGCAGCAGTCTTCAAATACTTCTGAATCTACTACCTCTGATGCAAAGATACCTTGATATTTAGCTACAACTAGTTTAGAAAAATGTCCTCAAATTCAACTGGTACGAAACACATATAAAGAAAAGTTTTAAAAATAACTTTAAGCTATGAAGTTTAAATTAAGGTCGTTAACTCTATTTTTTTTTTTAATGCACAGAAAAACTAACTGCTAAAATAATTTCAGTGGTTCTCTTTACCATCTATCAGAATCACCTGGTGGACTTATTGAAACAAGTCCAGGTCCCGCTCCCAGAGTTTCTGATTCAGTAAGTTTGGGGTAGGACCTGGGAATCTGCATTTCTAACAAGTTCCCAGATGACGTGGTCTGGGTCACACTTTGAAAACACCTGGTTTAAACTATTAGAACTGAGAAGGACCTTGTAGGTAAATAAAATAAAGCTGAGATAACTAATACAGGCTTCCTGATTACCAAGCTAAGGTTTTTTTAATTGTTAGGGTTATTATGTTATATATGATGGTCTATGTACTTTCAAGAAAGTACACAACACATTTCTGTTCATTTCAATAGACATACAAGCATACCTCGGAGATATATGAAAGTTATGTTTATACTACACTATAATCTATTAAGTGTGCAAAAGTATTGTCTAAAAACATATATATATACCTTAATTAAAAAATACTTTATTGCTAAAAAATGCTAACCATCATCTGACAATGCAGGGTTGCCACAAACCTTCAATTTGTAAAACCTACAATATTTGCTAAGCGCAATAAAGCTAAGCACAATAAAATGCACTTGAGCACTTGAAAACAACATGGTTCTTGCCTTAAAGAAGTCTACCCTAGTGCTTACCAGAGATGAGGTGTGGGGGGAGTGGAAACTGGAGGATGGTGGTCAAAAGGTACAAACTTACAGTTAGAAGATAAATAAGTGCTAGGGATGTTACAAAAAAAAAAGTACTAGGGATGTAATGTGCAACATGATGTCTACAGCTAACAATGCTGTATGATATGTAGAAAAGTTGTTGGAAGAGAAATTCCTAAGAGTTCTCATCACAAGAAGAAAAAATTTTTTTTCCTTTCTTCTCTTTTTTTTTTTTTGCCACACCACACAGCATGTGGGATCTTAGTTCCCTAACCACGGACTGAACCCGTGCCCCCTGCATTGGAAGCACAGAGGCTGAACCACTGGACCGCCAGGGAAGTCCCCTTCTCTTCTTTTTATTGTATCTGTATGAGAAGATGGATATTAGCTGAACCTATTGCGGTAATCATTTCACAATATATGTAAATCACACCATCATGCTGTACGCCTTAAACTTATACAGTGATGTATGTCAATTATTTCTCAATAAAACTGGAAAAGAGTCTACTCCAGCTGGGTGAAAATAGACTCGTGGTCAAAGAATTACAACACAAAGTGACTAGTCCCAGAGCAAAAATGCGTAAGAAGTGTCTTGGGAATGTAACTGAGGAGAACTCAAGAGAAGAGCAACATCTGGGGGTCTTAGAGGACAACTAAGAGCTTACCCAAGAAGACAGAATGGGGTGGGAAGGAAAGCATTTTAGATATGCACATTCACAGAAAAAAAATCCATCAAGAACCTACTGTGGACCAGGACCTGTACCAAGCACGGGGATAAAATGGTGAGAAAAGGCACTGTAGCAGCCTTTAATGATGCTTATATTCTAAAAGGGAAACAGACAATCAAATAATAACCCAAGCAAAGTGGCAATTTTGAGAAGTGCTACGCATAAGAGGTATTCTATACTATGAGAATAACTGGAAGATCTGACCTAGTCAAAGAAATTCTCCCCGGAGAAAAGGGTCTGAGCTAAGGTATGATGGTACCTTAGCATTCTACACACCGTTCAAACCTTTGTACATAAGAAGAGTGTAGACACTACTACTGTTAAGTGGACATCCTTGTCTCCTTTAAGGTTCAGAGGAGAGACTTTTTTTTTTTTTTTTTTTTGTAGTACGCGGGCCTCTCACTGTTGTGGCCTCTCCCGTTGCGGAGCACAGGCTCCGGACGTGGAGGCTCAGCGGCCATGGCTCACGGGCCCAGCCGCTCCATGGCATGTGGTATCCTGCTGGACTGGGGCACGAACCCGTGTCCCCTGCATCGGCAGGCGGACTCTCAACCACTGCGCCACCAGGGAAGCCCCAGAGGAGAGATCTTGGTAGGCTAGTACTCAACTCTGCAAGATAAAAGGATTGTCAGTTAACTTCTTCACAATGCCTAGCACTGTGAATACTCATGCCCATTATCCAGGGAACCCATTTCCCAAGGAACAGGGGAACCAAACTAATTATGAAAGTAGCCTGGTGAGCACGGTATAAGAAATAAGGTAACTGGATGGTCTCAAGAACATGAGCAGTCTGTTCCACCTTTCTCTACTGACCATAACAAGTGGGGCAACCAGACGTGGCAAATTCTTGTTCCTTGGCTTCCTTCTCTTTTGTCTGACCACCACCCTCCTGATAATTATAGCAGTACTGTCAGCACTTAACAAGAGAATGCAGTAAATTAATTTGATTACATTCTACCATGTGCTCATGACGAAGTTAACCAACTCGTAATGTTACAGTCTCAGTGATGTAAATAGTTCTGTGCTATCTGTGTGCCATGCTCTGCCCTCAAGGAGCATATAATCTAGACATAATCAAGCTTTCTATCTTGTATCCAGTTAGATATCACAAGAGATAGCGAGAAAAAACTATGAGTGTTCAGAAAAGAGGTTTCCTTCAACATATAGGATTAAGAAAACAATACTGCAAATGGGTTTTAGAGGATAAGCCCTAGGGTAGGGACAGGATATCACAAGTGTGCAGGAAAGCCTGAATACCAGGCTAAGGAGTTCGCGCCTATAGTGGCAAACCTTTAAAGTTAACCAAGCATTAATAAGCTATTTCCAAAATGTAAGTTTTATTTTTACTATTCCACACATGAAAAATGAAAGTTCATCAAGGTTAAATAACTTGCTCAAGTTTACACAGTTTATAAGCTGAAATTCAAAGCCAAGTTTCATGAACCAAGGTCCAGTGTCTGTCCCATGCCACCAGTGACTTTACAGAATGGAAATGTCACAGAGGATAGGAATAACATTATCAGAACCTTAGAAGCACAATATAAGAAATAATGGAGGGACTTCCCTGGTGGCGCAGGGGTTAAGAATCTGCCTGCCAATGCAGGGGACACGGGTTCGAGCCCTGGTCTGGGAAGATCCCACATGCTGCGGGGTAACTAAGTCCATGCGCCACAACTACTGAGCCTGAGCTCTAGAGCCTGCGAGCTGCAAATACTGAGCCTGCGTGCCACAACTACTGAAGCCCGTGTGCCTAGAGCTCATGCTCCACAACAAGAGAAGCCACCGCAGTGAGAAGCCCACGCACCGCAATGAGAAGCCCGCACACCACAACGAAGAGTAGCCCCCGCTCGCCACAACTAGAGAAAACCCACACGCAGCAATGAAGACCCAACGCAGCCAAAATAAATTAATAAACTTTAAAAAAAAAAAAGGAATTGACACTAAAAAAAAAAATAATAAATAAAAATTTAAAAATCTAAGAAAAGGCTACTACAATAGTCCAGGCTAAGAGTAAGAACTAGAAGTGGCAGTAGGAACTACAAAGAGATGAAGATCAGAAATCCAGCAGGGCTTAGCAACTAATTAAATATGGAGAGTAACAGAAGAAGGAGTAATAGTTGATAACGCCATTAACAAAAAAATGCAGTGGTCTCTTCTATCTTAAAACAAAACACAGCAAACAAATAAACATTGAAGAGAACATTCTCTGGATCTTACACTTGTAGCTAACGACTTGCTCCACTTCTCTGTGCACAGCCTAACTTCTCTAAACTTCTCTTCATTCACTGTCTCTGTTTAATCTCACATTTATTTTGAAGAATGTCTTTTGCCCCCAAATGCCACCAAAACTCCTGTTTAAAGTCACCAATAACCTCTATGTTGCCAAATCCAATGGAAATCTCAAGTCTTCAGTATACTCAGCCTGTAAGCAGCATCCACCTCAGCTGACCACTCTCTCCTCTTTGAAACACTATTAGTGTAAAGTGGTGTTTAAGAATATAAACTGGAGGGCTTCCTTCCCTGGTGGCGCAGTGGTTGAGAGTCCGCCTGCCGATGCAGGGGATACGGGTTCGTGCCCTGGTCCAGGAAGATCCCACATGCCATGGAGCGGCTAGGCCCGTGAGCCATGGACGTTGAGCCTGTGCGTCCGGAGCCTGTTGCTCCGCAATGGGAGAGGCCACAACAGTGAGAGGCCCGCGTACCGCGGAAAAAAAAAAAAAGAATATAAACTGGGGACTTCCCTGGTGGCGCAGCGGTTAAGAATCCGCCTGCCAATGCAGGGGACATGCGTTCAAGTCCTGGTCCGGGAAGATCCCACATGCCATAGGGCAACTAATCCTGTGAGCCACAACTATGAGCCTGCGCTGTAGAGTCCGTGAGTCACAACTACGGAGCCCACGTGCCACAACTACTGAAGCCCGCGTGCCTAGAGCCCGTACTCCACAACAAGAGAAGCCACCGCAGTGAGAAGTCCGCACACTGCAACGAAGAGTATCCCCCGCTCGCTGCAACTAGAGAAAGCCCACACACAGCAATGAAGATCCAACGCAGCCAAAAAAAACCCCAAACTAAATAAACAAATTTATAAAAAAAAAAAGAATGCAAACTGGAGTCATACAAACCTGGGTTCGAAAACCAACTTCTCCAGTTACTACCCAGTGGTCTTGAGCAAATTATACAGTCCCTTCTTGTATCATTTTCCTGATCTATAAAATAGAGATAATAAAAGCACCTACTTCATAGAGTTACAAGCATTAAATGAGTAAAAATACACTGATGGTTAGAACAGTGCCTGATAAACACTGTTTATCCTTTTTTGTTTTTTGAAATCTTTTGGCCCCACCACATGGCACGTGGGATCTTAGTTCCCCAACCAGGAATTGAACCCATGCCCCTGCTTGGAAGCGTGAAGTCTTAACCACTGGACCGCCAGGGAAGTCCCCAAGGCACAACTACTCTTTTTTTTTTTTTTTTAAAGAATTTATTTATTTATTTATTTTGGCCACACCGGGCCTTAGTTGTGGCATGCAGGATCTTCATTGCGGCATGCGAACTCTTAGTTGCGGCCTGCATGCGGGATCTAGTGCCCCGAACAGGGATTAAACCCGGGCCCTCTGCATTGGGAGTGAGGAGTCTTACCCACTGGACCACCAGGGAAGTCCCAGCACCACTTCTCCTGATTTTCCTCATATCCCTCTGGTTCCTCCTCCTCACCCCCTTTGTAAGTCACTCCCTGTCTACCCAACTTCAACTACCACACGTATGCCAGTAAGATCCAACTATATGCCAATAAGCCCTTCCTGAAGCCCAGAACCACAGCCAGTTACCTACTCAACAGTTCTACCAGGATGTCTCACAGGCACTTCACACTCAACGTGTCCAAACTTAACTCAAAACTGAACGTAAGCTCTTCCCCTCAATCTCCAAACCTGCTCTTCCTTCAGTGCGCCCTGTATCTCAATAAAAGGACTGCACCACAAACCACTCACATGAGAAAAACGTGGGAGTTATGCTTATATGTAACCCTTAACCTCACCCTCCACACAACCAATGAACCAAAGTCCTTTGATTCCATTTCCTAAATATTCCTGAAGACCTCTATAATTCTACTGCCAGCACTCTCAACCATACTACCATCTTATCTTACCTGAACTGCAGTAGCCTCCTAGTTGTTCTCACCAAATCCATTCTTACCTCTCCCTGATCCCTTCTCTACACTGCAGCTACTGATATTACTCCAAGCATGTTAGACTCCTCTGCTGAACTTTGCACTCCCACTGCCTTCAGAATAAAGCTCTACCCTTTGAGCCCTGGTCCAGGAAGATCCCACATGCCATGGAGCAACTAAGCCTGTGCGCCACAACTACTGAGCCTGTGCTCTAGAGCCCGTGAGCCACAACCACTGAGCCCACGTGCTGCAACTACTGAAGCCCGTGCACCTAGAGCCCGTGCTCCGCAACAAGAGAAGCCATCGCAGTGAGAAGCCCGCGCATCGCAACAAAGAGTAGCCCCCGTTAGCTGCAACTAGAGAAAGCCCACGTCCAGCAACAAGGATCCAACGCAATCAAAAATAAATAAATAAATAAATTTAAAAAGAAAAGAATAAAGCCCTACTTGACCTGACCCCTGATTACCTTGTCAGGATTTTAACTGTCTCCACCACTTACTTCCTCTCTCCAGTTACACCGTCCTTTTTGCTTTGGTTTGGTTGGTAGGCTCCTCAAACATGTCAGATTCCTTCCAACCTCGGAGGTTCTGCATATGATAATCACTTCTCCTTTTTGCCTGGTTACCTCTTACTCACCCTTCAGGTCTCAGCTTTAAAGGTTTTCTCAGGAAAAGTGTTCCCTGATGCCTCTTCCCACTCCTGAAGTTTAGATTAGGTCACTCTATTATACACTTTCATTGCCTCCTACATTATCTTTGTAGTCCTTTGCATAACTATAATTAACATTATAAGTATTTATTGTCTGACTTCCCTAACACACCATAATCTTGATGACAGAGGGACCATGCCTATCTTGCTCATCACTGTATCTGTATCCCAAGTGCCCTGCATGGTGTCTGACATGTGGTTAAGTGCTTGTAATATTTTCTCATTCCTGCCATAGGGCTTTGCATTAGGTGGTCCCTCAACCTAGAGCTCTGCTGACCCAGATCTGGTCCCCCAAGGCCTTGACCTTCACAAGACTGGCTCCTCATCGCTCAGGTCTCAGTTACAAACACCATCTTCTCAGGGAGCCTTTACCAATGACCCAACTCAAGGAGTGATCCCCACCCTACAAGTATTTTATCCCCCTCTTAATTTCTTCAAAGTATTCAGCACTACCTGAAACCACAGTTATTTGGAAGTTCTAAAAAAGCAAGGCCCATGTTAAGTGCCTGACACAGTGTAAGCACTCAGCAAACATTTAAGTGAATGAATCTCTTGAGTGAGAAAAGATGACTTGGGGAACACCCTAAATTCAACAGCAGAACATTTACAAACTGCGTTCCAACAAAGTTGAAAAAGAGGCAGTATATCTTAGACTGTCTACTATAAATCCTGGCTCTTTCCCTACTTAGCTGAATAACCTGGGACAAGTTATTTAACTGTGCTATGCCTCAGTTTCCAAACTAGAAAATGGAAATCACAGAACCTACCTCAAAGGGCTGCTGAAAATTAAATTAGTTAATATATGTAAAAGGTCAGTACCAAGCACATAATATACACTCAATTAATGTGTGCTATTATTCATCAGACTGGACTCTTTTCTCCCTTTGTTTCAAATATACAAGGTGGCTTTTCCTTTATCTTTTTTTTGAAAGAAATTTGTTTTATTTATATTTATTTTTGGCTGCATTGGGTCTTCATTGCTGCACGGGCTTTTCTCTAGTTGCGGAGAGCAGGGGCTACTCTTCATTGTGGTATGCAGGCTTCTCATTGCCGTGGTTTCTCTTGTTGCGGAGCATGGGCTCTAGGCACACGGGTTCAGTAGTTGTGGCTTGCAGGCTCTAGAGCACAGGCTCAGTAGTTGTGGTGCACAGGCTTAGTTGTTCTGCAGCACGTGGGATCTTCCTGGACCAGGGTTCAAACCTGTGTCCCCTGCATTGGCAGGCAGATTCTTAACCACTGCGCCTTGAGGGAAGCCCTTCCTTTATCTTACCCACCCAGAAAGGGTCCCTTGTTTTTGTTTGTTTGCACACTGCCCATCTCCAAGAGCATCTTTCACATAGAATAAGAAATGTGAATGGGTCCCTCAGGAATTGTGCAACATGGTAGCACCATCCCCATGTCCTAGCAACCCCTGCAATTGTGATGATCAAAAGAATAAGATGATCAAAAGACAATAAACACAGAGGTACACTGGAAATGATTAAAGTCCTACAATACAATCACCGTATTTATGAATATACATTCTCTTGAAGTTACTGTCAGAAACAAGAAAGGGTTGGCTAGATTACTGCCCTGACACAAAAGACCTCGTAACTTCTGTGATCCAGGGATATAAAGAGATAAATTAAGGTTGGGGCTACCTTAAATTCACACTGAGGGCCACAACCAGCTCATGAGGTTGTTTCTCAGGAATGGCCATGGGTTTATTCAGCCACATGGTAATCAAAAGTATTTCAATATTTGTTCACATCAACACCCACAGCTTTTAGCTCATTTTTTGCTATCCTTCAAAGAGAATACCAAAAGATGATTTATTGTTATAACTTAACTATTCATCTCAAGACAGTGAGTACTTACTTTGGTTGCCCAAATCAAGTGATCTTAGAATAAGTTTAAAGGAATAATAAAGAAATCTGCAACTAGGTTGAGGATTTGCCATGACCATGAAGTTACTTTTGCAAAAATTCAACAACAAAAAAACCACTTCATGCTTATTTGGGCAAAGCCCTGAGAAAAACAATCTGAGATGCTTTCAAGATGTTTTGTGTTGGACTTAAAACTCTAAGATTAACAGCAGATAATCAGGATGGAAACCTAGAACCCATCTACTGGATAGCTCTCTTTAAATCAGTTTTCAATCTCACCCAATTAACACTGGATAATTCTTTGTTATGGGCAATTTGTTTTGGTTTTTGTTTTGGGGGTATAGCTGCTTTACAATGTTGTGTTAGTTCCTGCTGTACAACGAAGTGAATCAGCTATATGTATACATATATCCCCTCCCTCTTGGACCTCCCTCCCACCACCACCCCATCCCACCCATCTAGGTCACCACAGAGCACCGAGCTGAGCTCCCCGCACTATACGGCAGGTTCTGTTGTAGGGAATGTTTAATGGGATGTTTTAACAGCATCCCTAGCCTCTACTCACTAACATACCAGTAGTACTCTCCTAGTCTGACAATCAAAAATGTCTCCAGATATTGCCAAATGTCTCCGGGGCGGGGGGGCAAAAATCACACCCAGCTGAGAACCTCTGCTTTAAACAAATCTGTTCCAAATGTCTAAAACATCAGCCCACACTCACTCCTCCCTCTTTCAAAAATTCCTCCCTCTGATCTTCCTGATAATCGAGACTTAATCCCAGAGTCCACCTTAATTCATTTGTCTTTGCTTCCAAAATCCTCAGAAATCACTTAGTACAACTCCCTCAATAAGAGGTCAGTTCTCTTGCTCAAAACTATAGCTGGTAATAGAATTGGTACTAGGACTCTGGGCTCATGATCCCCAGTCAAGCACTCTTTTCCATCCTAACATGCTGGTATCTATCATTCACCAAGTTTTGTCAGTCCTTCACTGCCAAAGTGTCTTGCTTCTATCTCTTCCTTTCCATTTCTACTATCTATACCCCAGAGCAGTAGTTCTCAAACTTCTGCACACAACAGAATCACCTGGCTTGTTAAAACACAGATCACTGGGTCCCAAACCCCAGAGTTTCTGATCCACCAAAAGTATGAGGCAGGGCCCAAAAATATGCATTTCTAACTAGTTCCCAGACATCCAGATAATGTTTACCTTGCTGGTAAGTGGACCACACTTCAAGAACCACTGCCCTAGAGTTCAGGTAACCTATCACCTCAAGAGGTAATCTATTTCAGTATTCTTCTAGACACCTCCCTGACTTAAAACTACAAAAATATTACTCGTAAAAAAACATTTTGATCAAATAAGTGTTCAATTAAAAACAAACCACAGCTTCTAACGGCTCTCTATTTTCCATACCTGGCTTTCGTAATTGTTTAAAATGTGTTCCCTACATTATCAACACTACCTCCCAAACAAATCTTCTACTTTAGTCCTACTAATCTATAGTAAAGCTTACGCTCTCTTTAGCTCCTACAAGACCACCCTCTTCCCTCCTCCTCTCTACCTACCTGAAGGAGGCTTCACCACTGTATTTGCCAAAACCACTCATTTGGTCACTATCTGCTGCCTTTTATCTTTATGCTTTAAGTTTTTACCAAGTACTCACAGATAGAGAAAACCCCCAAGAACCTAAAATTTAAAACAGAAAACAATGATATGAGTGACATGCATAAATAAAAGGCTTGACATATACACAAACTGCATGAATATTGCTATTTTAATAGATCAAGTGCAGTAAGTTCAAAGTTCACAAAAAAGAAAGAACTTGCCAATTTTTAAAAAACATAATCAAATGTTAGCTGTCAAATATTTGTAGCTATCTCATTTAGGCTATTAAGCAGATATTTGTTAGGAAAGAAACTGTAACAGTAGCCTCAAAAAAAGATGAAGCACTCAGTTTACAACTTCCTACAACAGGAGTACCTATCATTTGTTTTCTGTATGAAATACACGGCAAGAGAGATGATAAGGTGTGAAAGAAGAAACACAGGGTTCAAAGTCTCGTTCCACCCCTTACCAACTTTGTGACCCTGGTCAAGTCAAGGCAGCTCCCTACGCCTCCATTACCATGATAAAAAAAATTAAGGTTGGGGCTTCCCTGGTGGTGCAGTGGTTGAGAATCTGCCTGCCAGTGCTGGGGACACAGGTTTGAGCCCTGGTCTGGGAAGATCCCACATGCCGTGGAGCAACTAGGCCCGTGAGCCACAACTACTGAGCCTGCGCGTCTGGAGCCTGTGCTCCGCAACAAGAGAGGCCGCGACAGTGAGAGGCCCGCACACCACGATAAAGAGTGACCCCCGCTGGCCGCAACTAGAGAAAGCCCGCGCACAGAAATGAAGACCCAACACAGCCAAAAATAAATAAATAAATTTATTTAAAAAAAAAAAATTAAGGTTGGAAACTATACCATCTACCTTACAGGGCTGTTTTGAAGATTAAATAAGGTAACGCATTTGAAAGAACCTAGCCTAGTACTTGACACATGATAAATGTTTATTGAATTTTAACCTCTGTTGATGTGAAAGCACAATGCAAAAACACTGTATTATCCCAAAAATGAGATAAAGAGAGCACATTAATAAAACCTGACTAAGGATGTTCATTCCCCAAGAAGAAAAATAAAAAGGAACAGAAAATAAGAATGTTATGTCCCTCTGCATGGTATACAGCAAATGTATCCATTCCCTGACTTAATGGTCAAAACCAAGACTTTTTTTTTAACATCTTTATTGGAGTATAATTGCTTTATAATGGTGTGTTAGTTTCTGCTTTATAACAAAGTGAACCAGCTATACATATATCCCCATATCTACTCCCTATCCCACCCCTCTAGGTGGTAACAAAGCACAGAGCTGATCTCCCTGTGCTATGCGGCTGCTTCCCACTAGCTATCTATTTTACATTTGGTAGTGTATATATGTCCATGCCACTCTCTCACTTCGTCCCAGCTTACCCTTCCCCCTCCCCATGTCCTCAAGTCCATTCTCTACGTCTGCGTCTTTATTCCTGTCCTGCCCCTAGGTTCTTCAGAACCTTTTTTTTTTTTTTTAAGATTCCATACGTATGTGTTAGCATATGGTATTTGTTTTTCTCTTTGACTTACTTCACTCTGTATGACAGACTCTAGGTCCATCCACCTCACTACAAATAACTCAATTTCGTTTCTTTTTACGGCTGAGTAATATTCCATTGTATATATGTGCCACATCTTCTTTATCCATTCATCTGTCGATGAACACTTAGGTTCCTTCCATGTCCTGGCTACTGTAAATAGAGCTGCAATGAACATTGTGGTACATGACTCTTTTTGAATTATGGTTTTCTCAGGGTATATGCCCAGTAGTGGGACTGCTGGGTCGTATGGTAGTTCTATTTTTAGTTTTTAAGGAACCTCCATACAGTTCTCCATAGTGGCTGTATCAGTTTACAAAAACCAAGACTTGAGAGTAACACAAACACCGTCGCTTGCAACTTCACGACTTTAAGGTTGTCTTAAAGTCAGCAAAAACCGTAACATGGAGGGTTTAGGACAGGATTTGAGACAGGAAACTTAAAATTCAGACTGAGCTTTTACAGTTAACTAAATATTTTCTTATCTGTTCTAATGGCTTAAATACTATAAATGTGTTCATGTGGCACGTGTGCTAAGCATAAGTTTTCATTTGTTAGAGCTTAGGCCTTCTGGTTCTTATGTATACTACAGAACCCAATACCCCAATATTTTGCTCATCCCTGTATACCAAACTCTCCTCCATTCTAGTGATCTATTCCTAGCAGTCAAGAAAACTCATAGCAAAGAAAAGTAAATACTTATGAGGGCTTTCAACAATATCAACAAATACTTATTGAGCACGTTCTACATTGCAGACTGAGAGTACTTTCTTCTCTCTTTTTGAGGCTAATTATTGAGCACTTTCTATGTGTCAGGCACTATTCAAAGCATCCAGTAGACACCATAAACAAAAACAAAGTCCCAACTCTCAAGGAGCCTGTACTCTAATGGAGAGATATGCACAAACAAACTTAAGTACGGTAGTGATTAGTGCTCAGCAAAATAAATAAGAGAAAGTAATGGGGCTTAAATACAGCCCTGTATTCTGGGTCCCCAAAATATGGGTAACTGCGGAAGACTGATGCATAAGTATAAAGAATTAGCTCCCTCATCATCTGCATTTTGAATGCCAAAAATGGGCAACAAGTTTTTCCTACATCACCAGGAAGGAGACTGCAACACTCCGAACAATGTACTCCTCCACCAATAGAGACTGACAGTTAAGTCTAATGGAATGATGATAAATAAGCAAATTCAACAATTTAGACCATCTATAATTTTTTTAATTATTAATAAACTATGGAAAAAATTGCTTAAAATTAGGTTTTTATTTTGCCTGGTCTATTCCTGGGCAGAAAGACCTTAGAGCGGGGACATTCAAAGTGCGACTGTTTGTAAAAGGGATAATCTGTTCATTGCTCCTGAATCTGGGGAGACAATTTTAAGGATGACCCAAAGAAAGGTGAGAATATCATAAGGACTCAGTGCCCTCAGTTTCTTGCAACAGATAAATGACTTAGCTATTTCAGAGAGAATCATATGTAAGGCACATTAACAGGATTGAGCATCCAGTAGTATAATAACATCCTTTAGAAAACCTCTTCATCTTAGCATCAAGATTGACAAGCAAGCTGAATTCTCAAGTAAATCAGCATCTCTCCCTTCAGATAACAGCACTAGGCTTAGGTGAAGTCAAGGGAAAAAAATATTCATGTCATATAACTTCTTTTACCCTGAAGTATATTGTCTTCACCTTCTTTTACATTGATTTAGGCGTTCATTTGTTTCTACAATTGCCTTTGGCAGGGGTCAGTGAATTTTTTTCCATACTAAATGTAACTATACCTTAAGCATTTACTTCAGATGCACATTATTTTGTCCTTGATTTTATTTTTATTGTGCAATAAGGATTACTCAGAATTGGTGTGATTTCAAAAACTTAAAAGATCATTGACTACAATTGCTGAGGATTTAACTAATATTTTAGATTAAGAAACTATAAGATATTATGTTGAACATTCCCTATAAACGAACATTTAAATATACATGGCTGTGACAAACATTCAAAAATACTTCAACACTTTGGCTCCTGAAACCAAATGAAGAAAAAAAGTTCTAAAATTAGTACCTGTCCATGTTTCTCAGTAAGGTCCTACATCTTAATTTACTAGAAATACAGAAATAAATCATCATTACCTCAGGATAACCAAATATCCACCCATCACCAACCTGAAGCTTCTATCCCTCTCACTTGAATACCTCCTCAACTATGTCAACTTCCCATGGAGATCTATCTGGCTTTCTTCTAGAAATCCATACACAAAACTACTAATCTTTTCATTAAAAACAAAACAGTGGCTTGTTTAAAAAAAATCAAAACAGCATTTACCCTCCCTTGTATTCCCTACACTGCAAAATAAGCAAATGTTCTAGTTCCAGAAAGAAGAGCTTATGCCCCAAATCTACACGTACATACCATATTCAAAGGTGTAATTCTCTTCTACATGTAATAGATAAACACTAGTTTGACAAAAGACAAGCCAATTTTTAAAAACTAGCTATGTCTGATTTTTTAAAAAATGGCTTGTCACAAAGATGATACAAACATATCAAAATTTATCTCACCAAATCCAGTCTGTGAACTTGAAATAGCTATGTCAGTTAAAAGCATTAAAAAGGATCTATTCAATCATGAATAATACATATTCTTATAAGTAAGGATACAACTTTTTTTTTTTAAAGATAGGTAAAAGATCCTCAATATTAAAGTCACTCTTGTTCTGAAACGAGTTTGGCCTCAGACTGTTAATACTGGTATACTACATTTTCTCTCCCAAGAGGCTATTTTGAAAGTATGTCACAGAGGGATAACCATTTAGGTTTTGTTCCCTAAAACAATATGGAAGTGATAGCCAATAACACTATAATCAATGCACTAGGTAATTCAATTCGACAAACATATAGTATGAGACCACACAAAGTTTAATCACCAAGCCAAATTAGCACACCTGTCATTTTATCTCTCTTTCAAACTTTATGTTCCATGGCCAGTAACTGCAAAACAAAACTAAATTCTATACTTTGACTTAAAGAGATACAGTGTTATAGCTACTGTAAAAATTAGCCTTTATGCCTTCATGTCAGTCTTAAAATTCCTCAAATATCTAACTTCATCAATAGAGAATTCTGTAATATAAGCACTTGCCACAGAGACATTAAAAGTTTGGTAGGCAGGGCTTTCCTGGTGGCGCAGTGGTTAGGAATCTGCCTGCCAATGCGGGGGACACGGGTTTGAGCCCTGGTCCAGGAAGATCCCACATGCTGCAGAGCAACTAAGGCCGTACACCACAACTACTGAGCCTGCGCCCTACAGCCCGCGAGCCACAACTACTGAAGCCCGCGTGCCTAGAGCCCATGCTCCGCAACAAGAGAAGCCACCGCAATGAGAAGCCCGCGTACCACAACGAACAGTGGCCCCTGCTCGCCGCAACTAGAGAAAGCCGGCGCACAGCAACAAAGACGCAACACAGCCAAAAATAAATAAAATAAAATAAATAAATTTAGGGCTTCCCTGGTGGCGCAGTGGTTAAGAATCCTCCTGCCAACGCAGGGCACATGGGTTCGAGCCCTGGTCCGGGAAGATCCCACATGCCGCGGAAGAACTAAGCCCGTGTGCCACAGCTACTGAAGCCTGCACGCCACAACTACTGAAGCCCGAGCGTCTCAAGTCTGTGCTCCGCAATGAAGAGTAGCCCCCTTTCGCCACCACTAGAGAAAGCCCACATGCAGCAATGAAGACCCAACGCAGACAAAAATAAAATAAATAAATTTTAAAAATAAATAAATAAATAAATTTAAAAGTTTGGTAGGCAGACTGCCATTCAAATTAGCCACCAATATGCTCTCATATCAAAAGTTATGTTATGGGGCTTCCCTGGTGGCGCAGTGGTTGAGAGTCCGCCTGCCGATGCAGGGGACACGGGTTTGTGCCCCGGTCCGGGAAGATCCCACATGCCGCGGAGCAGCTGGGCCCGTGAGCCATGGCCGCTGAGCCTGCGCGTCCGGAGCCTATGCTCCGCAACGGGAGAGGCCACAACCGTGAGAGGCCCGCGTACCGCCAAAAAAAAAAAAAAAAAAAAAGTTATGTTATGGAAGGGATTTACACTTTGGATATAATTTTGTCATGTAATTTAAAAAAGGAAAATAGACATCAGTCACCCTAAACTCAAGATTATTACCCAAAATTCTAAGTGAGCAAGATTCTCCCAAAATATTTGCTGTACCCTCTTACACAACACTGCTACAAAAACACATAAACCAAAAGAAAAAATATGCTAGATAAGGAAAAGGTTAATGTGTGCAACAAGTAGCAATCATTTTACAATTAAAAAAAAAAACTTACCAGGACAAAAATCACAGATTCTTTGGATCTCCTTACCACTACCTCCCTATCTTGTTAAAAAATAAAAACTTGCTTTGAAAGACTGGATCCCAAGATCTCTCAGATATTTATGAAACAGCTCAGCAATTCTAACAGCCTGACGTGATAAAAACGAAAATCCATATAGCAGTAACTAACCAAGAAAAGAATTTTGCAGCATCTTCTTTCTTTCCCCCCCAAAAAACTGAATTCAAGAAATGTCAAAACAAAAATAAATCCTAAACGTACAAAATTCCACTGATGATATACTTTATTTCTAAAAGTTAAAGAATTATAATCTCAACACACAGATTAGGAGACAAGAAGCAAATCTCTGAAATAAAGCTTTGCTAGAACATATTGCCTACTGGATACACTTGCCAATACACACCACACCTTTTCAACAGTCACACTGGGGCGTGGGGGGGGGTGGGCGGGGGAGAACAGCCTTTTCTCAAAGAGTCTGGACATTATCAGAAAATGAATTAAAGAATCACTCTTTTTTCCTCCAAATTCAGTCTAAAATGCAGAGCCAAATAAAACCAGCATAAATTCCTTTAGTAATTTTCTAGGTCTTTCAGTTCACCAAATTTTACATAATGCATATAGTTCTGTGGCTTTCCTCATTCCCCACTCTACAAATAAAGTCAAATTTCTGAAACGAATATATGGTGAGAATATTAATAAAGCTCTCTTTGACTAGGGAAAACAAAAATCAAATTCTTAAACTCCAGTAGGGAAACCCTGAGAGGAAAGCGGGAGCCTAATGGACAAAGTATTCATATGCACATACAAGCTAATTCCTTCCAAATCATTACTAAGTAAAAATTTACTTTTATAAGATATATCACATACATCCCTCCCCAAATACAAAATACAGAACTTTATCAGCATCCAGTATTCTCCCTTCTCTCAATCAATCCCCTTCAATCCTATCAGTGTTAATTTGTGTTAAAAAAAAAAAAATCCGCATTTCCACTCCCCAGCTCAAAGCCAGAAATCTTGGTACACAATAATCTAAAAAAATTATACGGAACTATCCTTCCTCAAACAGTTTTGCCCCTCAAATTTACATTCAAATCTAACGTAATCAATTAGATTTATTACAATGTCAGTATTGCAAAATTAATTAGGAATCCTTGTCACACTGTAATCCACAAAATCCTTTGATTTACAACAGTTTCAGCAGAAGTTAAAAACTACCTATAAATCCATTTCCAAATAGGATGACTACTAAGACTCTAACTACTTGGCCTAAAATTCAAATGAGATACTAATACACCTTCCCTCCTCTGGTGCAGAGAAAAGCCACCTGAAAAGTTTTAATCACAGTATGTTCACAAATGTAAACAAAATAGTTTTTCTGCTTCAAAATTGGAAAAAAAGAAAAGAAAAAAAAAAGACAAGAAAATACTAACCAATCTCTGGCTGTAACGAATCCTTTCTTCTTCGGGTTCCATCTCTCACTCTTCTGTTGAAATTACAGAAAGAAACCACTCCAGGGCTGCCTTCCTCTTCCTCCTTAGGAACCAGATTGCAACACTAAAGAATAATGATATGAGCAGAGATGAGAACTCATCCTCGAACTCAACCTTTCTTTCCTCGGAATGAAGTGTTTAGGACATGTGTAAGCTAAAGGCTTCCTGAGAAATCTGGTTCCTCTTCATCAGTTTGGGACCTCTCAGCTCTGGGGCAAGTGGTTCCATGTCAAGATCAACATTAATCACATTACAACTGTCTGAGGCCTATAGGCAAGAAGATGTTGGTTTCAGTTCCTTACTGTCGGGCTATACCACTTGTTTCTCCCCACAGGATTACAATACGCAAGGCTCCCCTTCAATGGCAGCATTAGCAAAAAAAAAAAAAAAAAGAAAGAAAAAAGGGGGGGGGACACAGGACTTTTCTCTCTTAGAGAGCTGGCCAGGTGAAGCAGCCACTGAACTAATCCAGATCCTAACCAAATTAGTTCTCTCTCACCCGTAATTAGAAACTAAAGAAAAGGACAGACTAACTATATAAGAAGAGAACAAGAAATTAGGATTTAAATAGACTCCAAAACAATTTCCCATACACCTCTAGTAAATCCGTATGCAATCGTCGCCTTCCTTCCTAGACTCCCCGGATCTTTTCATTCCCAAACCAACCCTCCACCCCAACACAAGATGTGTACAACTCTGAAACAAATTCAAGGGAGTTGCAAATCAGGCACAAAAATGTATCAGATCTTTCTGTGTAAAGCAATAAAGATTTTACCTAGAGACGTAAGTAAAATTCATCTTTTCCAAACATTAAAGACCGGTTTGCGCGACGGCCGATCCCTAATACCAAGAAAGGTTTTTCTTTTTCCTAAATATTCTCAAGGATAATGGCTTCCATAGAGAATGCAGATTTTTTTTTCTTTTTTGTAACTACATTAAGGCCACGTTAACAGCATCCTTTCAAAACTGCTACGAGACCACTGGACCTGATGACACAGTTTGCAAGAGCAGTTCGTGGCAGAGCCCTCCTGGAGGAAGCCCTCGCCCCAAGTCGGGAGGGAAACCGTGTTTGCACCCCCTGGGCGAAGACCGCCCGGGCTTGAGAGCAGCCAGGGCCGGAGAGGAAAAATGGAAAATCTCGCCAGGTTCCCCCAGGAAAAGGCGTTTCAATGGTTCGTTCAACCATCGGAAAAAGAAATAGAAACTTTACATTAAGTCTTTAGATAACACAGCGAACCAAAACTTCCAAGGGGGGGGGGCGACAGGAGGGGGAATCTCACCGGGGATTTTGCTCGTGAGTTCTTGTCCAAGTGAGAAGTAAAAGATTCCAAAAACTGAGAGGAAAAATTAAATCCCAAACGTCGTCTTCGGGTTTTTTCCGTGGATCAACCCAGTATCCAGAGGGTCACAGCGACCCGGAAAAGAGAGGAAACAGTTGCTGAATCAAACCTCCTCTTCTGGCTTTGGAGACCGGGAGTCTGAGGCGTCAGGAGAGGGGAGCGCGACCCCTCGGCGCCGAGCCCGGGGCGCCCCCGCCTCCCCCGGGCCAGCGGTCAGCAGCCCGAGCCCGAGCCCCGGGCCAGCCCCGGCCGCGGGGCCGCCGTGCCCTAGACAAGTAGCCGCTCGGCCACCGCCGGAGCCCGGGAGCGGCGGCCGATCAGCTGAGACCGGCCGACCCGAGGCTGCCCGCGCCGCCCCGGCCCCCCGGAACGCGGGCCCCGGCCCCGGGGGGCGGAGAGGGCGGGAGCGGCGCGGCGCGCCGGGCTGGGGGCCCCGGCTCCCCTCGCGTCTCCCCCTCAGCCCGGGCTCCGCGCTGCGGGACGAGCCCCCGGCTACTCCCCAGTCGCAGAGGAGGGATTCCGGGGGATGGGCCCCCTGGCGTTGCCCCTCCTCCCGGAGCGCCCCCTGCCCAGGATAGACAGAGCGGCGACAGGCCCAGCCGCTGGGAAGGTGCTCTGCGAGCCGCAGCCGCCGCCGCCGCCGCCGCCGCTGCCGGGGAGGGGTGTTGTTTCCCTCACACAGGAGGAGCCGCTGAAGCAGCCGCCGCCATTTTGAACCCGTCAGACTCTCACATACACACAGCTCCTCCGCGGCGCACTGCGCAGGCGCCGCCTCCCCACCCCTCCTTCGGCTAGCCTCTCCACCCCCCACCCCCCTTCAAGCCTCTCCTCGCCGCTTACCGCTCTCCGGGGTGCACGTGAACGCGCACGCGTCACTCCCCTCTAACGCGGACACTTTGCCGGCGCGCGCACGCGCGGATGCGTCGGCCTCGAATCGCCCGCGCCCCCGCGACGCCGACGCGGCTCCCCGCCCCCCCTAGCGTCAGCCTGCCCGCCCTCCCGCCGGCCCACCGCCCCCGCTCCCCGTCGGCCTTCTTCCAGGGCTCGGGCCCGGCCCGCTGCTCGCGCCTGCGCGCAGGCCACAGATCCTCCTCCGCGCGCGCCCTGCCCCCCACACGCCCTCGCTCGAACACACACTTCGCCTCTGTGACCCCGCCCCTCGCCGGCCAGCTGCGCCGGCGGCCCTCCCCCACCTCTTCTGGGAGGGTGGTGACCCCCCGACCCCCCACAAAGCACAACACCCCCCTCCCCAAGCAGAGGGGAGAAGCGCCCCATTCCCCTTCAACCGCCCTCTGCGCGAGTCAGCCCGTCACAGTCGCACAACCTGAGGGCCGGGCGGCCTGGGCGAGGGCAGCCGTTGCCCGCCTCAAAGCGGGGTCTCCCGGGGTCAGGCTGCTGGGCCCGGCCGGCCAGACTGCCCAGGGCGAGGGGGCGCAGGGAAGGAGCGCCTTCCCGCCGGCTTCCCTCCCCTCACGCGCCCGCCGATGGGCCGAGGCCGGCCTGCCCGCCATCACCGGGCAGGCCCTGGCGCCCTCGCCGCGGGGCCAGTCCGCCCTCGGCTCGGGGGGCTCCTCGGTGCAGCAGCCCGGTCCCGCCTCACCCACTCCTCGCCGCTCCGAAGGGGCAGGAAACGGGAGTAGCATGTCTGTCCTGGGCTCGGCTCCCCCGGGGGAGCTCCGGGCTCTTGACAAGGGAGTCCACAGGTACCAGGCGCGGGAGTGGTCGCCGCGACGGCCCGGGGGCGGTGGCGGCCGGCGCGCCCACCGCGGGCCCGAGGCGCCCGGGGAGGTGGCCCTGCAAGCCCCCGCTCCTCGGCCACGCTCAGGTTTCCGCAGCGCCCGTGCCCCCGGCGGCCCGGGTGGGACGTGACCCCGCCCCCGGCGAGTCGGGGCGCCCCCCACGGAGGGGTGCGCGAGCTGTCCCGAGCCCGCGGGCCGACCCCGCCGCCCCGGGCCGCGGCGGGCGCTGGAGGCCCGGCCGGGAAGATGTCTTCTCTCGGTGCGCGCAGCTTCGCGCGAGGGTCAGCGACGGGGCAGCGGCCGCCGAGCCGCGCCAGCCCTGCCCACGAACGGGCTCCCGCGGCTCGACAGCTGCCCGACGGGCTAGCAGGCTGGGGACGTCGACGGAGCCCGGCCAGAGGTATCTGAGCAACGCCATGCGAGCAGCCCAACCGCGATCAGGGCATTTCCCCAGCCAATCTCGTGCTTTGGGGCCCGTTTAAATTATAAATCCCGTAAAGGACCGTGGCTTGGGCGTTAACGCACCCGGGTCAGCTCTGTTGGCTTCACTACGCTCTTGCTGAGAGGTGTCACGTAGATCATTTTTCTCCCTGCCTTGGTTTCCTACCTTTTAAACTCTTGATTCCTGGGATCCGGGGATGGAGGAGAGAGGAAGGGCATGGAGTGAATCATATAACTTCCATGAACAACATGGAACTCTTTTAGGAAGACGTTAGAGAAAGACAATAATTGAAATAATGATATCTTCTATTTCTGTCAAGGTTTGGACTCTAGGGCAAAGGCAGTATGTAAACCCAAAGTATCATTATTTATTAGCACATGAGGTTTTTCTACATGCAAACTTGGGGAGCTTTACAGACATTCTCTGCTTTGTCTCACAACATCCTTACGGGACAAGCTAAAGTGTAGGTACCATTACACTCATTTCAAAGACAGACACTTGAAGTACAGAAAGGTTAAACAGCTTGCATGACTAACAGAGAAGAGTTTAGTGCTTTGCCACACCAGACTTCAACTTCTCACAAACAACACAAAAGGTTTGTTAACATGGTATCACCCTCTTGCATTCCAGTCACTGGGAAATATTCTTTATTCTAATACTAGTTTTGTTCAGACTTCTTAGATTTTCAGGGCAAATGAAGAGCTTCACCCAAAATTATCAGGCCTAAAGCCTAAGACTTTCAGACTATAGTAAAATATATTTAAAAGGCAGCAGTCTTTAACATTGGCACTACCACATGCCATCCCATAGGCATCTGGCTCTCTGCAGGTATAGAAAAAGGCAGCAGCTTGTTTGTATTGTCTTTAAGAAGGAGAGAAAGACTTTTGCCATTGTCAGGCCTCATTGCTATTTGCAAAATAAACGGCTTTATTTCCTTCCCACTCATCCCTATAAACCCATGAGATACTTGGGGGCAAAGAGAGAGAGAAGGAGGTCTCTAGCAGAAACTCAACTTGGTCTTAAGATCCAGGACCCCTTAAAGTAATTAACCGTCAGTGAACTGAGTTGCTCACCTTCAGATAACAGATGCCTCCTACAGGTTTAACTCAGGTGGGTATGCTGGGACGAAACCTAAGAAGGCTTCAAGAACAATAATAGTAATACTTACTTTGAACAGGACTGCGAGTAAAGGTTTGTCAGATTGCAGCCAGCTCTTTTCCAGTTGAAAACTATTTGTTAACTAGTCTGCACTGGGCGACATGATGTTTAAACATATACACAGTGGTTTCTCCACAGGCAGGCTTTGTTAATATTCCAAAGCAGATGTGCAGGGTGAGATAAGAGATAGGCAGATGGCCAGTGATTCCCACCCCCCCAAAATCACAACGGCTCTGGTTGGCAAGGGCATATCATGAGGCTCACTGCTTTGCCCTAAAAGAGCCATTTTCAAGGAGAACAGAGATTGGGGATTCCCCAAGAAGGCCACTAGAACTGTGAACAGCTATATGACTTCACCTGCAGCTGCAGGGAGAGGGGGAGAGTAGTAGAGGGAAAGAAGGAAAGAAAAATTCCTTCTAGAAGCATTGAGAAGAGAATCCCTGACTGGAATAAGCTGGTACCTTAATAAGATATTAACAAACCTCTGCTTTCTTGAGCAAAGCTAAGACCCCTCAAATGCTGAGAGTCAAAATTCAGATCACCCACTTCCTTGGAGAGACTTTAGTGAGAGAAAAGAGAACCCTGTAGTCTGGTCAATTAAGTTAAGCTATTTCTGATTTCTCTGCACTCCCTAAATGTTCAGGAGGAAGTAGGGATATCCCAAACAGTGTAGGTCTAAACCGAAATAGAAGAGTTGGTCTTGAAGAGCCCCTGGGAGGTAGCATAGCCAGTAATTAAAAAGTATTGGCATCAAAGACAGAAGGTCTACTCAGCTGGCTACCAGCTAGTCAGTCCTAATGAACTCCTCAAAGCCTGGGTTTTTCATCTATACAGCGGGGAAAATACCTAGCTCTCAGGATGAGGTAAATAATGTCTTAAAGCCCAGTGTCTGACACATAGTAGCCATGGATTATGAGCATTTACTGTGTTTCTGACCTCCAGTTTCGAGGAAAGTTTTAAGTACGGATGCTTCACTGTTTAAGCAAATTTAGAGTGTAAGGAGTGACTTATTCATAGCTTTTCCTCTTTCCTTTCCTGGATCCTAGTCTCTCCTCTCCAACCCCTGGTGTCTCTGATCTCCAGTTTTCTCTTGTCCCTGACTCTGTCTGCCTCTCCCTGATCATCACCTGATCATCCTGAGGTCTCTTTCTTTAAATCATTCTCTCCATCACTCTGCTGCTCCCCACTTGCTGTGCTCATTCCTCTCTCCAGCCATGCCCATGTCATCAGCGGAGTAGACCTTGCTTGCCCACTTCCCTTTACCCATGTTTGGTGCACCCTCATCACGTGCTCTCTAGTTTTGTAACTTAATCATTTCCTGAACATCTTTCTCCACCCCCCTTCACTGGACTGGAAGTTCCTTGAAGGCAGGGGCCAGGCCACATCTGAGTCCCTCAAAAGACCTTCCAAAATCAATATCAGATACTTACCGTGTCAACCCTAGGAGGGATAAAAATTAGGTGTTGGGTGATTGTGAGTTTTAAGGGATAGAAAGTTTTCTTTTGAGTCTGAAAGTAAAATCTGAATTGATCAAGAAAAGAAAGGAAGCCAGAAATGCCCTGCAGATTCTTGTATCATTGAACATCAGTGGCACGTGAGATTCTCTTAAATTTCATGGAACACGGTTGACCCTTTCCTTGGGACTATAGGACAAAAGCCCTCCCTGGCCCAGTCTCTCCTTGCTGCCATTTTCACCAGGCCTTTGGCCTGCTTTTGTGCAGACCCACCTCTCCTGAGTCATGGGGTTGACTGGCTGTGGGGCAGCTGCAGCAGCATCTGGGATCCACCCGCTCTTTTAGCAGCCTTAGCTTTGCCTTGGGGCCAGGCCACGCTCACTTCCACTTCTAAAAGGGAGAATCTTCCTGCCCTTTCCGAGAGTGGGCCTGAAAGATGCTGAGCCCTGTGCCTCACGACACCTGTATTTGGTAGGGGGACGTTTCTGTCACCCTAGAGTTCCAGGGTGTGTTTGCAACCCTGTGCTTGTTTGCTGGCATCTGGTGACGGCTGTTAGCTGTGGGGTGCCCCAGCCACATCCGCAAAGGGCTAGTTGCCTAAACACTTAGGCCTGTTCCTAGATCCTCCCAGAGGGTCTGATCTTTGCCCATCTTCTTCGAAGGCATTCACTGCCTTTTGTCAGCTACGGTTAAGTCTGGTACTGTTTCAGCTGCTTTGTGAGGGGCCTTACCAGATGTGTGCTATTAGTCCAATCCTGTAACCTATAAGGAACTTCTTTCTTTAATAAAACAGAGATCATGACTCCTGCCCTGTTTCCTCCTAGGATTATTGTGGAGTCAAATGGACTAATGAGCAGCTTCCTATGGAAGCTGGAAGATAATATATTTAGAAAGGATTGGGACTTCCCTGGTGGCGCGGTGGTTAAGAATCCGCCTGCCAGTGCAGGGGACATGAGTTTGAGCCCTGGTCCAGGAAGATCCCACATGCCGCGGAGCAACCAAGCCCATGTGCCACAACTACTGAGCCTGCACTCTAGAGCCCGCGAGCCACAACTATTGAGCCCGCGTGCCACAACTACTGAAGCCCGCACGCCTAGAGCCTGTGCTCCACAGCAAGAGAAGCCACCGCAGCGAGAAGCCCGGGTACTGCAATGAAGAGTAGCCCCCACCCGCCGCAACTAGAGAAAGCCCACACACAACAACGAAGACACAATGCAGCCAAACAATAAATAAATAAATTTATATATATATAAGAAAGAAAGGTTGCTGGTTCTACTATTTCTTTTTATTTATTTTCCTACAAGAAGGATTTGTTTTGTTACTGAGTACCTTGTGCTTAACACTAAATTAAGGGCTTGGATGGAAAAAGGAGATTTGAAAATTTAGAAAGCTTGGCTTTTACCCTTGCAGGCTTTGTATCATGGAGGAGATGCCATGAAGATATGACATACTAAGAGAACGTTTGTCATTACAGTGAATCACTGGAAGATAATGTAGACAATAAGAACTCGGTATAGAATTCCGCTTGGCTGTAGGCCCCATGGGGCAGGAAGTTTTGTTCATTTTGTTCATGTTCACCGATGCATGCCCAGTGCCTAGAACAGTGCCAGGCAGAGTCGGCACTTACTCACTCTTTGGTGTTTATTGAATCAATGAAGAAAGCAGTGATGCTTCTGAGGGACAGAAGAGTGTGAAGGCTGCAGGGCTTTGAACGCTTGCAGAAAAGTTTGATTTTGACAGAGTAAGAGAGGCACGTGTTCTGGAGCAGAGTGTTGGTGTAATACCAATTGTTCCAGGTAAACTGTTCCTGCAGCTGTCACTTCAACTGGAATAGAGGTGATAGAAACTAAAACCCCTACTACTGCAAACCGAGCCAGAATGTATGTTTGCAAATCTTAGGCCAAGTACTTCACCCTCTTTATTCCAGCTTCTCTTGTAATCTAGTCTTTCTGTTCTGCTTATCTCTGCCGTCTCCAGTTTCTGGGTGTCCTCTATAGAGTCCATATCAGACCACAGCTTTTGATGTAATATTATAAACTTAATATCTTCAGCCAACTTTTTTTCAAAACGTCTCTTAATTATACTACTGTTCATTATCTTTGAATGTAATTTTAAAATGACAATCTCCTTTTTTCCCAAAATGCTCGCTAAATATTTAAACTGTGAAATGTATTCAGTCTTCATTTTCTTTCTGGCTAAATCTATTTTTACCCTCTCTGGGGGACTGCAAGAAATTATTGACTGCGTTTAAGGTGAGATTTCCACGTTATATTTTTTGCAGCTATACTTGATTTGCCACAGCTTAGAGTTCATGTTTTGATTTGGTCATAATTACTAGATCTGCCAGTACTGTTGATCTAATTCTCTTCTTATTGGTAAGCTGCATATCCTTAGTTAACTTTCTATTCCTGTATAATTTTATTGGTATAAGGAATGTGGGAGATACTAGATCGATACCTTAGTCCTTTATTATTGAAACTGCTTACAAGATTTACACATCAATGTTTTTAATGCATATGTTTATACCGGTGAAGGTTTATGTTTTATATAAAAGTTAATATTTTTATAATATATTTTAGCATTTTCTATGTCATTTCACTATTAAGTACTTATTTACTATTTCCTATATGTTATGCATTTTTATAGTCAACAAATTCAGAAAAGTGGGCAAATTGAGTTCTCAATTCCGGCTCGCTGGAAGATAAATATAGAAATGGCAGAGGTTTCATTGTTCTGAATCCACGTTATTCCTCTTGAGGTGACCATATTTCTTTCTATATGCATTTAAGTTGCTCCCTAATACACAGGCATGCAATTTGAATGCTATTGATAGTAGAACAATGCCGCTAATTTCCAGGGCTTTCTCTTCATTCTCTGGTTTGTTACTCATTAAATCTGCCACCCAGTGTCTCACACTTGACTGGATCTCTATATGACCATTATCATCAGTAACCACAAAATACATGCCAGTTTCTAACTACCTGCTGGGTCTTCAAGATTTAAAATATAAGACTTGGACCCTGCCCTCAAGGAGCTTACAGTTTAGAGAAGAAAAAAAATGACCACTTCGAAAATGCCAATGTGCATTGACAAGCAACAGCATGGCAGAG
Organism: Leucopleurus acutus; assembly: GCF_964270905.1. Classification (NCBI taxonomy): domain Eukaryota; kingdom Metazoa; phylum Chordata; class Mammalia; order Artiodactyla; family Delphinidae; genus Leucopleurus; species Leucopleurus acutus. Next base: position 104,002,665 of record NC_139151.1, on the reverse strand, counting down.
TTCAGAAAGGGAGGAGTGAAGAGTTCCTGCACAGCCCCAGGAGCTGCAGCAGTACTTCTCTCTCCTCCAGGACTTCATGGTGTGTTTACTCAGGTGCCGCATTAACTTTTTCCCTATGGCGCCTACTAGGTCCTCCTCCATAAAGGGGATATTAGCACTAAATTACAGAATCTTAGAGTTGGCATGGAGCTCACAGGTCATTTAATCCAACCTGCTCATTTTAAAAAACTGGCAGTCTGAGGCCCAAAGATGTTAAATAGCTTGGCCAAGGTCATGCAGCTAGTTTAGTAATGACATTGGAACCATAAACCATGTCTTCTGATACTTACTTTTCCTGCTACTCCTCAAATTGATGGCATTTTTCACCATCAGATCAAATATTTGTTCATTCGTTCCTTCCTAAGAAAGAGCACCTGTCTGTTTGAGACAGTGTGTTTGGCCCTGGGGTTGCAAGGTGAGTGTGAATGAGACCATGTTGGGGCAGGTCAGGTGACCATATAAATTAACCACCAAGCTAAGACCCTTTGAAACAGTGAAAGGGTCTAATAATAACTATATGCACATCAGGTGTAATCCAAGACAAGTGCCCTGATGGCCGCCAGGTCTATGCAGGATATATACACGGTCTGTACAGGATACTGTGAGGGCACAAAGGTGGGAGGGGCCAAGTCTGCTGTCGGGGAGGGGTGTCCAGGCAGGGAAGGCTTCATGGAGGAGGTGATGCTTGAAGTTACTGAGGTTTCTTTTTGTTTGTTTGTTTGTTTTAATTTATTTATTTTTGGCTGTGTTGGGTCTTCGTTTCTGTGCGAGGGCTTTCTCCAGTTGCGGCGAGTGGGGGCCACTCTTCATTGTGGTGTGCGGGCCTCTCACTGTCACGGCCTCTCCCATTGTGGAGCACAGGCTCCACACGCGCAGGCTCAGTAGTTATGGCTCACGGGCTTAGTTGCTCCGCGGCATGTGGGATCTTCCCAGACCAGGGCTCGAACCCGTGTCCCCTGCATTGGCAGGCAGATTCTTAACCACTGCACCACCAGGGAAGCCCGAAGTTACTGAGGTTTTGATGTTCACCAAGAAGATGGTGGAGGAAGGGTGCTTCCCATCCGTGGTGTGCTCTAGACACAGCAGCACAGCTGACAAGGACCGAGCCTACAGAGGGAATCCTAACCTAGAGGACTTCTCCCACCATATTCAGCAAGTGGATGGGGCTTTGTCCTTTGTAGGGGATGGTTATTTGGTTATCCAGGAAGCAAATATTTATTGAGTATCTACTAGGTAGCAGGCACTGCTGTAGGCACTGGGAATACCGTGGGCAAGACAGATACCTGCTCTGAGAGGGAACACAGTGTAGTGGTCCAGCAGGAACCCTTGCAGTGAACATGTCACCTTGCTCAAGCTGCACAGCTTCAGGGGTTCGGTTTCCTCATTTATAAAAAGGGTTAAGAATCCCTCCTCATAGGTCACTGTGGCAGGATCTGAATGAGTTTAATATTCACAATGTTAGAACAGCGCTTGGAACATAGTAGATGCTCATAAACAAGTTTGTGAAATAAACTGAGCTTATAGTTAGTTGGGAGAACCACAGCAAATTTATTACATAAAGTCTATAAAGAAAATAGGAAAGCGGGACTTCCCTGGTGGTCCAGTGGTTAAGACTTCCACTGCAGGGGACATGGGTTCGATCCCTGGTTGGGGAACTAAGATCCCACATGCTGCGTGGTGCGGCTGGGGAAAAAAAAAAAAAAAAGACTATAAAAGAAAAAAAGAAAGAAAATAGGAAAGCTTCTCTTACAGTTGAAGCTGTCATACAGTTGCGACTGTATGACAAAAAGGAACATTCCAGGGAGAGGCAACAACTTGACCAAAGCCCTCTGTGGGACGGGCATTTGTGTGTTCAAAAAGCAGCAGACCAGAGAGACCAAGGTGGCGAGGCCGGGCGTACAAAGCTTGCCGTGAGCTGAGAATGTACTCCCAAGGTGGGGGTAACCCATGGTGGTCGCGGAAGCAGGGGAATGACAAGGTCAAATTTATATTTCAGAAAGAACTCTGAAGTGGAAAATCCAGGAGAAGCAGGGGAGGCAAGGCCAAAAGATGGGTTCACATTCGCACTTGAGGCTGAGAGGCTCTGTAAGGACTTCAGTGGAGAGCAGTCTGCACCCAATTTGGAGCTTCAAGAATCAGCAGTGACAGCTTAAAACCATGGGGGTGGGGGGAACAAGATGTCCCATGGAAAGTGTAGAAGGAGTCCAGAATCCCAGGGACAGGGCTCCATCGGGGAGGACCATGCCTGGCCCATTTTTGGCACTCAATTACTGCTTGAAGAATGAATGGATGTAGGAAGTGGCCCACAGAGGAAGAGGAACCTGTGAAAATAGCTGAGAAGGAAAGACCAGAGGGGTAGGACACAGAGAATGAAAGCAGCGTAGAGGAGAGTGGAGGAGAGTGTCAAGCAGGAGGGAGGGGTTGAGGGGTGAGATGAAACTGGAAGACCACCCCTGGATGGGGAGCCACTATGACATCACTGGCAACTTTTGCCAGCAGTGTCAGTGGAGTTGGGGGTGGTGGAGTTGGAATGCAATGATTGGGAAGTAAGAAAAGATGGGGTGCCTACACCCTTCTTTCAAGGAACACAGCTGTGAAGCGAAGAGCAGAAGGAAAGAAACAAGCTTGTGTGTGGCCTACAAGAAGGTGTCAGGAGAGATAAAGGGCTTGAAAATGGAACCTGGAAATAAGGGATAAGGGATAGAGTAGGAGGTGCTCAGTGTGCGACAGTCAGGGTGGCAGACTGGTCCCGAGATTAGCTCCAGCTGAGAGAAGACATGCCTTCCTCTGACCCTGGAGAGAGGTCGTGAGGGAGAGAATTTGGTGCAAGAGGTCGAGGGAGTTTACACTTGAAAACCCTTGGAATAGTAGTCTCGGGCGGAGAAGACAGTGTAGTTGATGTAGGCTTTGAATTCCAACCACTTTCTCTCTGACAGAAGCCATGTCATACTGATCTTAACTTCCTTGGAGGGAGAAGCTGTGCCAGTGATAGCAGGAAGCCCACTTCCTGTGACCACTAGTCATGCCAGAGGTTGGTGAGGACCCAGGCAGGTGTGCTACACAGAAAGGAGAGCTGAGAGTCCAAAGGACATTATGGCCCCAGCTGACAGATAAACAGGAGTTTCTGTCCTGACCTTCCCGCACCACCTGGCCAGCAACTTCACTGTTAGAGCTCCCCCCAGACTCTCCTGTGAGGGATGCTGTTTCCCACCCGATCCTCCCCTCCAAACAGGGTTTGGCTATGCTCCCTCCTCCCTGTGCCTTCCTCTGCCCCCAAGCCCGTGCACCAGGCCTTCCCTGCTGCCTGCTGTGAATTCCCGCAGTGCCCACCCACCTAGTTTGGCATTTTTTAAAATAAATTTATTTATTTTATTTATTTATTTTTGGCTGCGTTGGGTCTTCGTTGCTGCACGCGGGCTTTCTCTGGTTGTGGCGAGCAGGGGCTTCTCTTGTTGCAGAGCACGGGCTCTAGGCACACGGGCTTCAGTATTTGTGGCTTGCAGGCTCTAGCGCGCAGCCTCAGTAGTTGTGGCGCATGGGCTTAGCTGCTTCGCGGCATGTGGGATCTTCCCAGACCAGGGCTTGAACCCGTGTCCCCTGCATTGGCAGGTGGATTCTTAACCACTGCGCCACCAGGGAAGCCCCGTAGTTTGGCATTCACTGCATGCCCTCTTGCAGTTAAAAACCTCTAGTATGTCTTATTCTCCCTCCAGTGGAGGAAGCCCCTGAAGGCTTAACGTGTGCTTGTTTCCTCCACTGTGTCTGGAATCAGGCCTTGAAAATAGCCATTTTCTCACTCAGTAAATGCTTGGGAAGATAGTGGGAGAGCAGGCCACCATGTAGTGGCTGAGGACACAGGTCGACGAGAGGGATTGCCAGGAAAGAGGTGGAATTTATAAAAGTAACTATCAACTATCAGAAGTAATTCAAATGGGATGAAATGGTGGGAGGCAGGGGATGTTGAGTCGCTTTGCCAGGAAGACCCAGCCAGTGGGTGTAGTTGAAAGAGGAAGAGGAAGCAAGAGGGCCTGAGGAGAAGGAGCTGGTGGCGAGTTAAGACTGGGTGGGAATGGGTTGGTCACTGACAGCCACAGAAGGCTCTAGAGAGATGTGTATCATATGCTCCAGGCAAGAGCGGGAAAAAGCAGCACTAGGTGACCGGCAGGCCATCCATTGCTGGAGGCCGAGAGTGAGAAGGTAACCGACAGATGGAAGAGGACTCTGGTCAGAGACAAGAGTGAGAAGGTAACCGACAGATGGAAGAGGACTCAAAACGTGGCAGAGAAAGACCAGTGCTCGGCAGAGGGCATGGAGTGAGGAGGGTGGCAGAACTCACATAGCCCAAGCTTCGCCCCGTGAGTGGGAGAGAAGGAATAAAGAAAAGCTAATGAACACTGCATTTTCTGGTGATCTCCATCCAACCCTATTCAAAGGTGTTGTTCCTGCGGGTACCCCAGTCTCTCTCTCAGAGATCCCCCCTCGGTGGTCTTGAGGGAGAATGCTGGCATCTTCCTTCTGTGGAAGTTGAAGGGGCCAGCCCCTCCTCCCCTCACCTGGTGTAGCTGGGGCTGGTTTGTGACATAGGTTTGACCCAGCAGACCCTCCCTGGCAGGATGTTGACAGCTGAGCAGGAGACCTTAGGATGTGGTGGAAAGTGGAGATCATTCCTACCTGGCAGCCTGTTCCTACTAAGTCACTAGCAGTGGGACCACAGAGCTCCCTGGCCTCCCACCAACCCAAAGCTGGTCCCCCAGCCCCCAGTCAATTCTGGGCGCCGTCTCTACCACCACCTCCACCTCCACACACGCACACACACACGCTCCTTCGATTCCTCTCTGGTTAGCTGGCATCAGTTTCTGTTGTTTGCAACCAAGAACTCTGATGATGCGAGAGTTCAATCCTGTTAATTAAAGGTTGAGAACGCCATCCGATTCCTATGCAGATGTGGAAAAATTTGGAAGGACTGCAGTTTGGTTCATCTCTTTAGTCTCCTAAGTGCCAGATGCTGTGTGCTGAGTACTGAGGATAGAAAGACAAACACAGCAGGCCCTGCTCTTCATGTAAGCAAGTGAGTGTGTCTTAGTTTGAGTTCACCCGGAAGCAAACCCCGAGACAAAGATTCAAGTGTAAGTAGTTTATTTGGGAAGTGGTCTGGGAAGCACAGATAGGGGAGCAGGGAAATAAGACAAGGAAGGGAAGGAGGCCAACAGAGGGCACATCATCAAAACTACTGCAGAGGGCCACTGAGCTCAGCCTGGCTGGGGCCTGTGGGAGACCATGTAGCACAGGCCTCAAAGTGTCATTTATCTATCAGCTGCCATCTGCCATTGGTTGAGGGCTGCCTCCAGAGGCCCTGGGCCCCCTGACACTTTCACTGCCTGGCCCATGTGCAGTTAGCAGCCTGAGAAGCCCTCGGGCAGAGGCACAGAATGGGGACTGCTGAAGGGCCATGTGTGGGCCACCACATCCAGGGCTGCAGAATGCAGTGGAGAGAAAGTTCTATGGTTCTTTGAGAGAACTAGGACAGGGACAGTGAGAGAGCTGTCTATGAGAGACAGTGAGAGAGCCAGAAGAGAGCTGTCAACTCCTGAAAGAAAGTGTCCTCAGACTTGAGCGAAGTCCTTCACTAAGGCTTTCTAGGTATGATGGATTTTGAATTCGAATCTGCAGATGTGGTAAAGGAAGGTCATATGGGGAGAAAACTTTCTGTGCCAGGGTCCCACGCCAAGAGGAGCCAGCCTAGCTGGAGGCAGACTGCTGGGCGAGAGGAAGGAGATGGGTGACGGGAGGCCTGAGCCTGGCAGCATCTTCCCAGACCCCCTGCTCCCAGGGGCCACCCACTGCCACCAGCTGCCAGAGATACCCTCTAAACCATTCACTTTTTCTTTTTTTAATTTATTTATTTTTGGCTGCGTTGGGTCTTCGTTGCTGTGCGTGGGCTTTCTCTAGTTGCGGCAAGCAGGGGCTGCTCTTTGTTGCGGTGAGCGGGCTTCTTATTGCGGTGACTTCTCTTGTTGGGGAGCACGGGCTCTAGGCGCGCAGGCTTCGGCAGTTGTGGCATGCGGGCTCAATAGTTGTGGCTCGCGGGCTCTAGAGTGCAGGCTCAGTAGTTGTGGCACATGGGCTTAGTTGCTCCACGGCATGTGGGATCTTCCCGGACCAGGGATTGAACCCGCGTCCCCTGCATTGGCAGGCGGATTCTTAACCACTGCACCAGCAGGGAAGTCCCTAAACCATCCACTTTTATTGAGGGCCCAACCCTGTCCCAGCTCTTCACACTGATCTTTAACTCCCCATGAGGAGGTGCAATGATTACCCCACTTCAGAGACTGAGGGAAAAGCACGGGGAGGATAAGGGTCTTACCCAAGGTCATGTGGCTAGGGTTTGAACCCAGGTAGCCTGGTTCCCAGGCCTGTGTTCCCAGCAGGATTATTTAAGCATACAACTGAGCGTGTTCCTGCTCTGTTAACACACAGATGGCTGTGTGTGTTGAATGACAAGTGACATAAAATGCAGTTCTCAGAGGGCAGGTGGCTGCTTGGATGGCTGCAGAAGGATGGCCAGGCATGGGCGGAGTGTAGAGGTATGGTGAGGAGTTTCCCCTGGGTGCCGGGCATGGCTGCAGGCTGGGGGATGAGACATGTCACATGACATGGCTGAGAAACCCAACCTGGGGTCACTGTCGGGCACCAGCAGGCACTAGGTTTGCAAAGGCCGTGGAAGACCCTGCCTGCCCTTTCTCTCAAACAGAACCACAGTCCAGTGGAGGAGATCAAAAAGGCCACAACAAATGGCAGAGGGAGGTGACAGCTACCATGCAGGGTGTGACAGCAGCCTGGAAGTGGAGGAGGACTTAGGAAGTAGGAGGGCAGTGTGATCCGAATCCTCCTTTGTGGGAGCAGGCCCTGCTCCCACATCCTCCCCCTCCACACACTCCTCCCTCCTGCCTGCCAGCTCCCGTCCACCCAGCGCCCAGGCTAAAGGCTCCTGCCTGCTGCAGGCCCAGCAGTCACAGCTGCACACCCCTCTGCCCACTCCTCTCTCTGCGCAAGGTTCAGCAGGTTGCAGTTAACACATGTGTGCTGCAGTTTTCTGTTGGAAAATGCCCCATGCCCCACCACCCAGAGGTCTACTGTCCTCTTTGATCAATGTTGGGCATGAGGACGTCGAGTTTCGGGCAACAGGCCGGCAGCAATGTGCTCTCTGGGGCCCAGCCGGGGCCTGGGAGCTCATGGGCTTGTGACAAGTGTGAGGACATCAATCCCTGGGACAGAGCCCTGGGCCTTCGCTGCTTAGCTGTGCCTGGGGTGATGCTGTGGCTCTTTGGGTGCTGGGGTGATGCACCGGATAAAAAGAGCTGAGCCTCACAGGATGCTCTTCTAGAGATACTCTGGACCGCCCAGCTCAAGCTTGCTTTCATCTCAAGGTTCTCCAGGGTAGGCATGAGGCAAGGTTGTTAAATTGAAGTTCTGCTTCCTTCTGAGAGAGAGAGCGAGAGAGTGAGAGCCCAGCCAGGGGCCTAGGTGCCTTTAACTTCTTCAGCGATTGTGCCACGGATGGGCCCTGGGTTTGCAGGGGCTGCAGCTGAGGGGCAGGTAGCAGAGGGTGGCCCAGCTGTGAGAAGGCTGCTCCACGCCCACGGACACACTGCCTCCAGTCCCGCTTGGATTCCAGCAGCCTCCCCCTGCAGTTGGGGGACTGGGGCGGAAGCTGTCCTCTCAGGGAGGAGATGAAGGATGTGGGGCAAGGAAGGCAGGCTTGTCTGCAAGGCTCCAGCAGCTTCTATGACTGGAGCAGAAGGCTCTTCTAAAAACTGGGGTACATGGCTGTGTGGGCAGGGTCCCTCCAAAGGGGAGATTTGGCCTGGGTCTTGTCCACAGCTCTGGGTGACCTTGATGTCCTAGGTGTCAGGTGTGCACTTGGCGGGAACTGGACAGAGCAGCTTTGGGGGAAGGGAGCTGGGGTGGGGGAACAAGCTGGGCCTTTGCCCTTAGGTGAAGGGTCTCTGTCCTGGCCTGACTAGCTGTCAACCTGAACGCATGCTTGAGCATCCTCTGTCTACGTGGGTCTGCAGGCCCATCCCCCCCGTGGTTCTCACTTTGCCCTGCACCACCCTCAGCTCAGCTGCAGAAATTCTCCAGGGTTCCCCCCACCCCGCCTGGCTTAGCCTGACATTCTTCTCTCACCTCCACCATGACCCCCATTCCAGGGCCCAGCCTCATGCACAGGTGGCCGCAGACCCCCGCCCTGTGAGGCTGGACTGGATAGAATTTTGGCCAGAGGCATAGGGAGGCTCTGGCCAGGTGGGTTCAGGGGACCAGGGCCTCTTCTGGCCAGTGGACAGCTGTGCGTTGTGCCCCAGCAGGTGCCCTGGCCTCCCTGACAGGAGCCCTGCAACTTCTGCCCTGCCCTGGCAGGCTTTTAATACCTGCCTAATCCTTTCTGCTGATGAGGCTGGCTGTGGGGTGGGAAGAGGGGTCAGTGAGCTGAGAGAGGCCCTGGGAGCAGCTCTGCCCGAAGCCCAGAGACCCTGGGAGTGGTGGGCCGGTGTTCTGGGCCCTCAAGACCAGGGTCACTCAGGCAGGTTATCAGCCCAGGGGTGGGGCCGTGCCCTGGGGCTCCAAACTCGTGAGGGCAAAGTACTTAGATGTGATTTGAAACTGTTTGGATAATTGACTGTTGGTAAGTGACTTCCCCAACTCCTGGGCTAAGGGAACTTGGCCTTGGCAGGGCAGACAGGACAGACACAGTGAGAGTGAAAACGTGTGAGCAAACCCATCAGGGGCTGTTAACATCTCTACTGTCAGCCGCCAGCTTCTGTTTGTTTAAGCTTCAGGAGGTCTTGCCGCTTCATTTGGGTGTCTGCTCCAGGTGAGAACTTGAATTTCACAAGTAGGTGTGAATTGCACCCATCTTATCTGTCTTGCCTGGAAGAGCACTTCAGGCCTGAGGCAGTCCACATTCATTTAATGAACATTGTCTGCACCGAGGGAGCCCCCGAGGGGGTGTCACTAAGTCTCTGGGACCTGCCCTCAGCCATTTTGCCATCGAGGTTGGTGAGGCTGTTGCTCAGGCCCTGATAATTAGGGTCTCTAGAGGCTCTCAGCGGAAAGAACCTGGGGCCCCACCCTGGCAGAGTTAACAGGACAGCCGTCCAACTCCCAAGATTTCTCCGGGTGACTATTTTGACTAATTTTTAAATAACCTTTTTAGTTTAGAAGTTTTAGATTTACGTGGAATTCCCTGGTGGTCCAGCTGTAAGGACTTGGTGCTTTCAGTGCTGGGGCCCGGGTTCAATCCCGGCTCGGGGAACTAAGACCCCGCAAGCCGCTCGGAGTGGCCAAAACAAAAAAACCTCCCTAGAAGTTTTAGATACACAGAAAAAGTGAGGAGATAGTACAGAGGAATTCATATACCCCTGCACCCAGTTTTCCCGCATTAGCACCTTATGTTTGCCTGGACAATAAGGTACATTTTTTACAAGTAAGGAAGCAACATTGATACATTAGTATCAGCAGATTTCCTTAGTTTTTACCTAATGTCCTTTTCTGTCCCAGGGTCCCATCCAGGACACCACTCATTTGGTTTTCTTCCCTTCCTTCCTCCCTCCCTCCCTTCCTTCCTTCCTTCCTTCCTTCCTTCCTTTCTTTCCATACCATGTGGCTTGTGGGATCTTAGTTCCCTGACCAGGGATTGAACCTGGGCCCTCAGCAGTGAAAGTGCCGACTCCTAACCACTGGACTGCCAGGGAACTGCCAGTTTCCATATCTTCTTAGGCTCCTCTGTGCTACCGTTTCTCAAACTTTCCTCGTTTTTGATGACCTTGACAGTTTTGAGGAGGACCTGTCAGGTAGCTTATGGAATATCTGTCAATGGCGGGTTTTCTCATGATTAAGTAGGGGTAACGGGTTTTGGGTAGGAAGCTCACAGAGGTAAAGTGCTTTGATTAATTTTTGGTATAAAAATACAGTTATTTCCAAAATTGTAACTTTTCTCTCCCTCCATCCCTTCCTTCCCTGTTTCCTTCCTTCCGTCTGTCTTTTTCTTCTGTGGTGCACCTGCTTTGCCGGCCCCGAGAGCTTCCTCTGTCTCTCTGCTGGGTAGTGAGCACTGGGCCTGGCATCAGAGCTAAGAAGTCGAGGGGCGGGGCGCTCAGTGGGATCGGAGAGCCTCAGGGAGGCTGCTGGGGGCGGGAAGGTGGTCTGCGTGGTGCAGATCTGCTGCTTGAGATCATGGACTTCCTGGGGGTTTGAATCCCAGGAAGCCTTGCACTTCCTGCTTCTCTGTTAAGAGCACCCTTAGGTACTTGCTAGGGTTGTTGGGAGCACTAGGGAGATGGTAGATTATTGCCCCATCAAAGGGGGTGCTTGAGGTGAGCCCTAAACAGTCCTGCATGACTGGAGTGATGGGAGATGAGGGGCAGCACCCCCTTGCCCTCAAAGACTCTTCAGTAGCTGCTATAAGCTGTACAGCAAAACTGTCCTCTGGGCTGACCCTTGGGCTGCAGGCCATCACTAATGACAGAATGGCCTCCCTAGAACACCCACTGGGCTCTCATCTGCTGGGCGCTCACTAGGCCGGGAGTTATGTTAAGTCGTCCCATACACAGGTTGGACCTCTTCCAACCTGTGAGCATGGTACATCACAGATAAGTGGTATTATCATTACCCCCTTATAGAAGAGGAAGCCCAGGCACCACTCACTGAGTTAGCCACTGTATACTGATCTTGATCTGACAATAAATCAATGTATCTGAAACCAAGAGTGTCATAGAAGAATCCAGAACGAGTTTTTCCTTCTCAAAAACCTTTCTCCTCTAGTTTACTGATTCCTGGGTGCCCTTTAACAGTTCTGAATAAAAGCCTCACTAGCACTTTGATGGAACAGAGTTTCAATTTGAGGACAGTCACTCCAGTCCTGCAGGAAGACCTGTGTCCTGCCAGCACCCTGTGACCTTGGGTGGGGCTGCTAACCCCTGCTTCCTTATTAGTGCACTGTGATGTGTGCATGGGTGTGTGGGGAGTAATCCAGTGCCCTTGATTGATTAAGAGATACTGCTGATCCGCAGGGCTACTATTGAAATAGCATTTGTTGTCAAGTAAGCTTTCTTAGTTGCAGAAAAACTAGAAACAATGCAAATAAATTTACAACACGCATAATAAATAAAGTTTTAAAACTTTAGAATATTCACTAGATGAAATAATATGTGGCCACTAAGAATGACAGTCACTTAAATGCACCGTGGTATCCTGGATTGGATCTTGGAACAGAAAGAGGACATTAGTGAAAAAACTGGTACAACCTGAATAAAGTCTGGAGTTTAATTAATAGTGTTAAAGTTAATTTCTTAGTTTTGATAAATGAATGTTAACATTAGGGGAAGCCAGGTGAAAGGTATATGGGGACTCTATGTACTATTTTTGTAATTCTTGTTTAAATCTAAAATTATTCAAAAAAATTGAATGACATTCACAAGTTGTTTGGAATATAGGAATAGTTTAGGCTAAAACATTCAATGAAAAAGACAGAATTCAAAATTGTGTGACAGTGTGATTACAGCTGTGCAAAATTATTTTTCATAGAAAAAAAGAGGAAAAGAAAATACGCAATTATTGGGACTTCCCTCATGGTGCAGTGGTTAAGAATCCACCTGTCAATGCAGTGGACACGGTTTCGAGCCCTGCTCCAGGAAGATCCCACATGCCATGGAGCAACTAAGCCCGTGTGCCACAACTACTGAGACTGCGCTCTAGCGCCTGCGAGCACAACTACTGAGCCCACGTCCCACAACCACTGAAGCCAGCACACCTAGAGCCCGTGCTCCACAACAAGAGAAGCCACTGCAATGTGAAGCCTGCGCACCACAATGAAGAATAGCCCCCCATCGCCGCAACTAGAGAAAACCTGAGTGCAGCAATGAAGACCCAACGCAGCCATAAATAAATAAATAAATAAATAAATAGTTGGGTGACTATAAAATTGAGAGTTATTCAAATCCTAGGTTTTTTTTGTTGTTTTCCAATTTTTCCTTAATATGGGATCTCAACCACTTAGAGCTTTTCAGAAGCTGGGAACATCAGAAGGGACTGGTTAATTTCAGCAGGAAAGAGTCTTATGGAAAGGCTGTCTGATCACTCTCTGAGTCAGTAAGAGGGCCAGGGAGCAGGTCCCCACCACTCGGATTACAGCCACTGGCTGTTGTCTCTGGGCCCACCACCCCTACCCATTGCCTGCACAATGCAGGCATCCAGCCTGGGTTCAAATTAAACTTGTCATTTGCTAGCTTGAGACCTTGGACAAATTTCTTAATCTCTCTGCCCCTCAGTTTCCTGATCTGTAAAATGAGGCTTCTGCTAACTGTGCCTACGTCGTAGGGCGGTTATAAGGATTGAATGGGTCTGGCATGTAGTGAGCTCCATATACTTGTTAAAGAAAAAGAAATATCACCAGTGTCAGTGGAACAGATTTAAACATCCCTTTTTGTCTCTTGCCCAGATTCAAAGTCCTAAGTGAGGGGGCTAGCAGGTGACTTGACACTGGTGATGTCCTACCTGCCAGAGTCAGGAGAGAGTGAGCGTCCAGTGGGCGGTTCGGCTTCCATAGAAGAAGGGGTGCTGCTTCCCCACAAGGCTCCACAGAAGACCAAGAAACCAGAGAGGGTCCAGGTACTAAGCTGCGAAGCAGGGATTTTATAGTAAGTGCTCAATAAATAATTATTGAATGTATGAACGGGCAACCAAATAAATGCAACAGCTGCAACAAACAGTAGAGCTCATTTGGGAAGAGATGCCAGGAAGCAGGAAAGAGTTGGAGAGCCCAGCGTGTCTCAAGTGGCAGGGCTGGGCCAGAGAGAAGCCCCGAAGGCTGCCACCTCCTGGTGCAGTGGCAGCAGCCCTTTGTCACGTGACTCAGTGCTCAGCTGGTGGCAGCACAGGGAGAAGAGGGTCCGCAACTCCGCTAACTTTTCCCAGCACCTTCCCGCCCCCATCACAGGGTCTGGATCTCCTTGTGGGCTGGTTCTCCAGCAAGAAGGACCCCAGGGTTCTCCAGATGCCCCCCCCCTTCTTCCCTTCCCTCCTCCTCCTGCCAGCCCCCCAGGTTCTGGCCACAGCCGGCAGGGTGTGCCCGCAGGTGCTGGCTCATAGCACCTTACTTTCTGGCAGCACTCCCTTGGGGTTCCGTGTTTTTAAAACAAAATTTTTTTAATGTATTTATTTGGCTGCACGGGATCTTCGTTGCAGCATGCGGGATCTTTTTCAGTTGCGGCATGTGGAATCTAGTTCTCTGACCGGGGATCAAATCTGGGCCCCCTGCATTGAGAGCGTGGAGTCTTAACCCCTGCACCACCAGGGAAGTCCCCCCACCTTGGGGTTCCTTGACATTCTGAAGTTTTTTGATCATCTCCTGAACTATGTTACAAATTCTGGGGTGGGATCAGGGGAGAGGAGGGCAGGGACCGAGACCCCTCAGTCCCAAGCTGCCTCCCCAGGTGTAGCACAGAGGAAGTTAGATGAGGCTTGGTTACATGGCCCCGTGGAAAACTCTTTGCCGAGCTGTCTCCTTTGGTCTCACTCTGGACCACGCACTGGACTATGATCCTGTGAGGTGGTGCGCGCCGGATCGGGATTCAAACCCTAGATTCTGACCCTAGAACCATGACAGATGCGGGACAGCATAATTTTCATTCTAGGTCTGCTCAGACTGGCTGAATAGTCAACTCACTTTGGCCACTCTGAGCTTATCTTTTCTTCAGTAAAATGTTGGGATGGGTGGGGCTCAGTGGGTGGTGGCTGGTGGGAGCGGCGTGTCTCCAGGCAGGAGCGATGAGGTCGCTCTCCACAGCTGGCCAGCCTCCCCGTGCTGGGGAAAGTCTCCTCTCCTTGGGCCCTGCTGCCCTCTGCTGGTCAAGGTCCAGCCACCTGGCCCGTGCCCAGGGACGGTCAGGAGCTGGGGCTGGGAGTCCCGTCCTGTCCTGTCCTGTGTCCAAGTCCCTAGCTCTGCCACTCACTGCTTTTGGTCCCACTCTTTGGCTTTCTGAAACTGCTTCCTCAGCTATAAAGTGTGGGGATGGTGAGGGCTGAATGGGGTAGGATGTGCAGAATGTCACGTACAGCGCGTGGCCAGACAGGACTTTGTGATGCTGCTCTGGTGGGCAGACAGGAGCGGGAGTCCTAGAACAACTCTGTCTCAGATGCCTGGGTGTGAGGGGTGAGCTCGATGTGTCTTTCGTTCATTGACTCCCCCAGCCCCCTGGAATCCCCAGGTTCCTTCCCGTTTATCTCAATGGCAGGAGCAAGCCGCTCAGTGAACATCAGACACTCCCCTCCCCCACTGGTTGTGTCCACATTGGAACTCCCACACAGGATGGGGGCTGGGAAGGCAAGGACCATATCCTGCTCACTCCTCCACCCCTGTGCTCCGCCCTGGACCGGGCTTGGTGTCCCCTCAGCAATCATGAGCCCTGGAGGAAATTCCAACCTATCCTCCCAGCTCCCCTCAGAGGGTTCAGCCAGCCTTGCAGAAAGCCATCTGCCTCATACTCCATGTCCACTCCCCTCTGAGGCTGCCCATCCTTGTCATCAGGAGGGTCTATGTTCCCTCTCAGGCCTGGGATCCAGATTGGGAAGAGGGGACCAACACCCGGGAAACACTTCCATGCTTGCCCCTGCTTTGCAGCCCCTGCAAGAATGTTGCATAGCAAATAACCCTCACTTCATAGTTAATAACTCTAGTTGACACTGACTACGGACTGAATAAGCCCTAGTTGCATTAACTCATTGAATCCAACTCTGGGAGGTAGGTCCTACTCTTACCCTCATTTTACAGATAAGGAAACTGACACAAAGAGGAACCTAGTGACTCCTCCGAAGTCACAGAGCTGGTAAATTGCAGAACCAGGATTTGAAACTAGGAAAATCCCCTGCTTTCCATAAGCTGGCCTACGTGTCAGAAGCCTTTAGCTTGGAGATCAAGCTCTGGGTAGGGTGGGTGGTCAGGTATTCCACGCTGTTTTGGATCTCTCTGCCCCTCTGGTCTCAGGCTCTGCTGGATCCCTAGCTAGTGGCTTCGGGATGACTTCCTGGAAGCTGTGAGTTCTCATCCTCCAAAGGAAGGGTCCCCAAGAGCAAAAGGCAGGAGAGAGCAAACAGGGTGGCCTGAAGTGGGTGATCTGCCAGCCACCCATCCCTTCCCACACCCAGACGCGGGGCCCAGGGTGCTGTCTGGGCAGAGGGGAGAGGAAAGCTTCGTGACTCACAGATAGTGTGCCCCACCCTCCCTGTGCAAGGATGCCAGGGAGTGGCCTGTCCTGGGGAAGATGACTTGGGGTCCCCTCCCCTACCCCTTGCCTTCCTGGCAGACACCCCCAAGGCTGGGCGGAGGCGGTGTGAAGAAATGAAGACACTGGTTTGTGGCTCTTGGCCCCAGCTGGCCTCCGGGCTGCACCTTCCCCAGGCTCCCACTTGTCTGGCCACGCCGCCCTGCCAGGCTGGTTGTGAGGAACTGAAAGCGGCTCCTCAGCTGGGCATCTCCAAGTGCTGCCACTCACCCTGCCCTCCCGTGACACCTGGGACAGCTGTGCGGTGGCCGGGATGGCTGGGGGCCTGAAGCTGGAAACCAGCCACTGAGTGGTTCCCACCTCTCCCGGAGCAGGTGTCTCAGGAAGGGGCTCGCCTTCTCACGCACGCAGGGGTGAGGCCTGCATTCTTCCCTCACTCTCAGCGTCCCCACCCTTCCCACACGCAGTCCACCCTCTCTGCAGCCACCGCTTCCCAGCCCAGAAGTCACTCGGCCTTGACTTGTGGTGGCCTGTTTCTCATGTCTGGGTGTCTGCAGCTGCCCAACTGGTCTCCTGCTCCCACCTCTGCCCTCCTGGCCACCCTGCCTGGTCTCGTCACCAGATGTGTCATCTTAAGGAATCCAAGCTGGCCTTTCCCACAGCACGGGAACAGAGGTCCAGTTCCTTAGCCAAGGGGCCCACGCAAAGACAGTAAACGCTCTGGTGTGCAGGCGGGTTCGTGTGTGTGCGGTGATGCAGGAGTGAGGAAGCCAGCAGAGCCACAGGCTTCCCGGACAAGGTGGTGTCTGAGCTGGGCACCGAAGGATCTGGGGGTCGAGGGGGGTTTGAACAAGCGGTGACTGGGAGGAAGGGCAGGCCGAGGTGGGGAAACAGCCAGAGCAGAGACTTGGAGGCTGGTCCAGCTACCCTGGGTGTGGCTGGAGTGTCAGGTGTCCTAGGCGTAAGGTGGGGAAGGTGGGCTTCAGCCAGATGTGAGAGACCTCCCAGGTCTCCACCTGGCGAAGTTAGACCTCCTCTGGACGGGGGGTGCTGCAGAAGGCTCAAGGTGACGTGACTGGATCTGTGCTTTGGAAGATTGCTGATGGGGAGGATGAAGGAGGCCAAGAGCCTGGAGGCTGGGAGACCTTTGAGGTGGTCCAGGCAGGCGCGGCTGACAGCCTGAAGTGGGGCATTGCCTCGCGGCACTCGTCCATTTGTTCATCACGTATTTCTTTAGTGCTTCTTCCATGCGAGGCACTGTTTGAGGCACAGGGGATTCCAACAAACGCAGGCCGTGCTCTCAAGGAGTTGGCAATTCAATGGGAGACAGGATCACGTCAAAAGTTGATGAGCTCTCCAAGAACGTAAAAGAGAGCAGCCAAGGGTGGGGGGCGGGGGGAGGTGTGGCTGGAGAGAAAGTAAAGGTGAGTGTTCCTGCCTCAACTGCTCCCCTGCAGGCACTCTCCTCTCCAGCGGCCCCCATCAGAGCAGGCCCCTGCCCACTTCCCCCTCTGTGCAGTGGCCCCACAAGCCCCCCTTCTCCACCTCTCACACCTGTGGATCCTTCCACCTCCTTGACCCACATCCTGCTTCCCCGCTGCTCACAGACAGCAGTTGTTCCCAGACCTTGACCTCCCAAACTGTGTCCTGGGTGAAGTACAGCAATGGCCAGAGTTGAACTTCAGTCCTACTTCTGGCCACGTGACCCTCTTCTTCCGGAAACCTCAGTGCAGTGTTTGAAGGCATTCACCTCATTGGATGAGGCCCACACACATTATACAAAGTAATCTGCTTTACTCAAAGGCTACAAATTTAAAAGTAATCGGGGGCTTCCCTGGTGGCGCAGTGGTTAGGAGTCCGCCTGCCAATGCAGGGGACACAGGTTTGATCCCTGGTCCAGAAGGATCCCACATGCTGCGGAGCAACTCGGCCTGTGCGCCACAACTGCTGAGGCCTGCGCACCTGGAGCCCCTGCTCCACAGAGGGAGAGCCACTGCAAGGAGAAGCCCACGTACAGCAAAGAAGAGTAGCTCCCGCTCCCAGCAACTAGAGAAAGGCCACGCACAGCAACAAAGACCCAATGCAGCCATATTTATTTTATTTTAACTAAATAAAAATAAAAGTAATCGGGACTTCCCAGGTGGCGCAGTGGATAAGACTCTGCGCTCCCAATGCAGGGGGCCCAGGTTCAATCCGTGGTCAGGGAACTAGATCCCACATGCATGCTGCAACTAAGAGTTCACATGCCACAACTAAGGAGCCCACATGCCGCAACTAAGGAGCTGGCAAGCTGCAACTAAGACCCGGTGCAGCCAAATAAATAAATATCTTTTTAAAAAGGTAATCATATCAAAAAAATACCTTCACAACATCTCAACTGGCATTTGACCAAACAACTGGGCACTGTAGCCTCATCAAGTTGACATTTAAATTTTTTTTTTTTTTTGGCTGCGCTGCATGGCTTGTGGGATCTTAGTTCCCTGACCAGCAAACCTGGGGCCAAGGCAGTGAAAGCACCGAGTCCTAACCACTGGACCACCAGGGAATTCCTGGGAAGTTCCAGCATTTAAATCTGGCCATCACACCTATTTATTTATCTATCTAATCATCTCTTCTTGATATTCTTAACCCTGCTGAGAGATAAGAGGCAACAAGGCAGAATTTATTCCACCTGTTTATCAGGTGAGCAGACTGACACTCTCCAGAACCAAGCCCACCACTCCATCACCTTCTAGTTAATACTCTCAGCCCTCCTTGGCCTGAGCCTCTTGTCTTGTCTGCCTGGCAAAACCTCACACAACATTCGACAAGACTCTCAGTGGCACTCATTACCCCCCAGGCTCACCGGGCTGTCTCTCTTTTCAGGGAAGTGCCTTTTCTCTCCTGGTAGCTTCCCAACCACCCCTGCATGCTGGGGTTAGGACCCCTCCTCTGTGGCATTGCAAACAGATCTGGCTTTGAGGGCACAAACTGTGGGTTCCCTGTATAATACCCCTAGTTCTTGTCATGGTGTTTTGGGCACATCAGGGAGCTCCTTGGACACCAGGCTGTTGAAGGCACAGATGATGGAGTCCCTGGTTGTCTCAGGGAAGGAGTCTGAGCCAGCGCTCAGGTCTCCTGACATCTGGTTCAGTACCTTGCCCTCCCGTATAGGATACACTGTCCAGTACAGCTCTACTCCATGCAATCCAGCCCGTGTTTCCTGCACACCTCCTTTATTCCTGGCACTGTGCTAGGCACCTGACAAGCAGTTTGTCACTTTACCCTCATAGCAACACTCTAGGACGGGCATGATTACCTACATTTGCCAGATGGCATGTTGAGGCTCAAAGAGTGTGACTCTCATAAAGTCACATGGCTCTGGAAAGTGGCAGGACTAGGATTCGAACCCAGATCTGCTACTGACTCGAGAGACGGAACACTCTGCCTCTCTGCAATGCCAAGAGGCCAAGCCACATCCCCAACTAGGGTCTGGGAACAAAGAGATGAGGGAGACGAAGAGCCTGACTTCAAGGGAAGCCCAGGTCTGGTGCCAAGAAGTCAGTGTGAAAAGCTTCCTATAGCCAGATAACTATCAAGGGTTCCAGGGACTCACATTTGGGGAAATTAGAGGAGATGTGTGAACTGGGCTTAGCTCACTGGGCTGGGGAGGGCAGGCAGGGGGAGAAGAGGGAAGAACATTCTGGGCATGGGGTGTGCTTGGGGAAGGAGCAATCAGGCTAGAAATCTAGGCCAGGAAAAGTTGTTTCCCACCCCTGAGCAGCTTATATTAAAACACTGGAGTGGAGCCTGTAATCCAGGTGGGGTTTTCTGAGCAGGTCCCTAACATCACTTCCTCTGCCTCAGCTCAGCTCTGTAACCTGAGCCATGAGCCCTCACCTGGAGGAAGTGGTCCCACCCCTGGAGCTGTTTCCTAATGAAACTGAGGAAGTGGGTGTTAGTGGCTGGTTCCGTGTGGGTGCACCTCATCCAATCAGTTGAAGGCCTTAAAAGAAAAGACTGAGTTTTCCCAAGGAAGAAGGAATTCTGCCTCAAGTCAGTAACACGGAATCCCTGTCTGAATTTCCAGCCTGCTGCCCTGCAGAATTCAGACTCAAGACTGCAACATTGGGACTTCCCTGGTGGTCCAGTGGGTAAGACTCTGCGCTTCCAATGCAGGGGGCCCGGGTTCGATCCCTGGTCGGGACACTGGATCCCGCACGCATGCCGCTACTAAGAAGTCCACATCCTGCAACGAAGACCCCACATGCCGCAACTAAGACCCGGCACAGCCAAAATAAATAAATAAATAAATATTTTTTTTTAAAAAAGACTGCAACATCGACCTCCAGCCTGCCCTACAGGTTTCAGACTTGCCAGCCTCCACAATCGCGGGGACCAATTCCTTAAAATCTCTCTCTGTATGTATAGAGCCTATTGGCTCTATTTTCCTGCAGAACCCTGACTATCCACTTTATCAATCATATTACATACATCTATAGAATATTGTCTATTGTATTTATCATAAATAAAAGTGACACCTGTGAACCTTTTGTGAGCACTTACTGTGTGCCAGGCACCTGCTACGTTCTTCGCAGGTGTCTCACGATGCTCTTACTCATCCCAAAGCTCCATGAGGTCATCTGTGATTGGTCCCATTTCACAGACGAGAGGCCCAGAGAATTCCAGTAACTTGCCCAGGGTTCTAAAGTGATAAAGCCGGATTTGGATCCAAGGTAGTTACACTGGGTCCAGTGCCTATGTGGGGTGTGCTCTTATCCACCATGGAACGTGTGTGTAAAGGCATTTCGAAACAAGAGGCGTGACGCAACTGAAAAGTGATGTCATTTTAGTGTTACAGTTACCACTGGGATGGGCAGGGCGAAGGGGGACGGGGCAGGGTGTGAGTTCTGGCTGGAGGGTCCTAGCACCACCGGGTCCTGAAGGTGCAGGCCCGGGAACACCCACGAGGTGGCGCCAGGCTGCACAGGCCGCTCCAGGATGTGTAGTCCAGGGCTGGGAGCTGGGAGTGATTCCAGGGGTCTCCAGGCCTAGCCCTCCACAGGGCTGGTGAGCCCGGGAACCCCCTTCCTCAGGCCTCAGAGGGGTTTCTCTCCAGTCCAGGGATACCAGCGCCAGAGTCAGGGGCCTGGCCTCGGCGGTGCCCATCTGTTTGGGGTACAGTTCGGTGGTCACAGCCTGGGGACTGGGTCCAGCCCAGCCAACTGGCCAGGTCAACGCCCAGCTCCTTCCTGTGCCGCTGGTGTGGTCAGGGAAGGAGCGCCCCAGCCCATCAAGTCACCACACAACAGCTCTGGGTAATCCGCCTCCAGAAGTTGCGACGGCGGCTGCTGAGGGCCACCTTGGCCGCCTCCTGGAAGATGGTGTGGACGTTCTCCTGGAGCAGAGCCGAGCACTCGAGGTAGGCCACGGCGCCCACGGCCCGTGCCATCTCCTGGCCCTAACAGGGAGAGTGGACGGGGCCGCTGTCAGGGGGGTGCCGCTGGGGCCTCACGTCCAGCCACCCCCAGCCCCCTTGGCCATCCTAGGTGCGTCTTCCTAGGACCCCCACAGCTCCTGTCCCCTGGCCTGACCAAGCCCATCGATGGCTTCATCGGGTTTCCTGCCTCAGTTCCCGGCTGGGTCTCTGCCTCTCGAGGCATCAACTAATTAACTTCCCGGCCTGCCCAGGCATGCTGCAGAGAGGGGCCTGTGGACTGGAGACCTGGGGGTCATCCCCCCCCCGGGCTGTGAGGCGGGTAGGCAGGATCTGATGTGCACCGCACTCACTCACTCTCCATCCCACAGCTGGAAACTTCCAAGCCCGGCAGTTCTTGACCATGACTGCCTCCAAATCAACCCCTACCCTGACCCACACCCTGCGGGTGCCAGATGTCTGGTGCTGCTGAGAGGCTGGGCCGGAACAGCATTACGCCAGGGGTTTCCTCTCCTGGCACCCCTACCCCCGTGCCCTGGGCTGGGTTTCCTACCCTGTGGTAGGTCACAGGTTCCAACCTATTTTTCTGCAGCTTCTTCACCAGCAACTTGTCCTTGCGCAGGTCAGTCTTGCAGGCCACGACGATGATGGGCACCTCCTTGCAGAAGTGATTCACCTCCGGGTACCACTGTGGGGAGGGAGGTGGGGAGGGGGTGTGTGTGAGCCATCAAGGGAGTGGGCCGCTCTCCTGCCCTCCAGGTAGACTCCCACAACAATAATCAGCAAAGCCAGTTTAGGGAGAACTACTCTGTGCCGGGCTAAGACTTTACAGGTAATGAACACATTAACCCCCCAAGTCCCTATGAAGCAAGTTCTATCATCAACCCCATTGTACCGATGCACTAACGGAGGCTCAGGGATGTTATATAACTTGCCCTTGGTCACACAACTGGAAGTGGCAGAATTTGAACCCAGGGGGTGGCACCCAGAGCCCGGTTCCCACCTGCTCTAGAATCCTACCTCTGCAAGGTAAGGGGTCCCATGACCGTCTCCCCAACAGGGTAAAATATATAAAGAAATCAGTGAGGCTTTGAAATTAAAGCCGCTCACAACATGGTTGCAGCAGCTGTTGCCTGTTGGAGGCGGCACTCCTGTCCCGTGTCAGCTGCTCTTCGGAATGTGAGCCTCCAGGGCCTGGTTATTTCAGTCTGGACTATAACCTGGGAGCCTGGAATCCAGGCTTTAGATCTCCAGCAGCGCACGCCTGCTCAGTTTCAGGAAAAATTGACATCAAACCGTCTGGCTTCTGGAGCCAGATGGGGCCGGTGTGCGGTCCCAGCAAGTCCTCCCCTCCACAGAACTGCCCTTGAAAAGGGTCTCCTCCCCGACTCCACTTTGCTAAACACAACAGGGAATCCTCAGACCTCATCCTACCTGAGCCCTGACATCAGCGATCACTCCCTCCTCTGAAACCTGGTCTGCGCTTCACCCCAGGGCCGCGCTCTCCTGGTTGACCCCAGGTCTCCAGGTGACAGCCCCCCTCTCCCCCACGCCCAGTCCACAGCTCTTCCCCACCAGCAACTCCTAAATGGATCTGCCCAGCCCTGCCCCCTCCCAGGAACTGCAGCCTCAGACTTCTGCCTGCCTGCCTGACCCTCCACTGGGATGCCCAACGGGCCTCCATCGCCCACCTCCCTGCGCCCAGCTTTCTCCTTCTCATCTTGGGAAATGGCAAGTCCACCTTCCAGGTGCTCTGATCAAATGTCCCTCTCCCACCCATGTCCAATCCATCTGCAAACGCTGACGGTTCGGTTCTGCCTTCCGAACAGATCCGCTGGCCTCTCACCACTGCCTCTGCTGGCACCCCGGTCCCAGCCACCACTTGCCTGGTCCTTGGTGCCTACAGCAGTACCTGGCACACAGTAAGTTCTCGATAAATGCTGCCATCATCGTTGTGGTTACGGTTACTAATGCTGTCACTGGCTGTGTTCTGAGGAACCCTGGAGCATGCCGTTCACACGCGCATGGAGGCCCTGGCAGCAGTGGGGGCGGGGCTGTGGCTGCTGGGTAGGAGCAGAGGAACTCAAGGGACCGTTTCCCTGACACCTGTGTGCAGCCTCGGGAACCTCTGAGATAACTGGGGGACATCCTGGGAGGCCGCTGGGAGCCAGCAGTCACACTGATGGAGGCTGAGGGCTGCTGGAAACTGATGGCTCGTGTGACCTTGGGCAGGCCCAGGCTGGGGAGATGCGGGGGCCTCTGGGTCGCCCAGAATCTTCAGGCAGGGTCACGGTAGAAAGAGTCACAGCGTTCTGAGTCTGCAGTATGGGGCAGACAAGGAGCACTGGACCGGGAGTCAGAGGGCCAGTCCAGACCCTGCCACCAAACCCCTGGGGGACCCTGACTAAGTCTCTCTAGGCCTCAGTTTCCCCATATTTATGCCAAAGGCACTGGACCCGATACCATCCAGGGCCTGCCGAGCTCTGACAGTCTGCTGGGTCAAGGGTAGGGGTGGAGCCGAGTGGCCCGGCTATGGGGCTGTGCCTGTCTGCCCCCCACCCGCTGTACCCACCCGGTTAGAGATGTTGTCAAAGCTGTGTGGGCTGGTGACGTCAAAGCAGAGGAGCAGGACGCTGGCATCAGGGTAGAACAGGGGCCGCAGGCGGTCGTAGTCGACTTGCCCTGGGTAGAATAGGGGTGGTCACTCCCTCCAGATCTCCTGCCCATTGTCAGCACCTCCCCAGCATCAGGGAGGTCACCCCAACCAAGACTAGGGGCGGGTGTCGATGGGGATGGTCTGGATCAGGGCCTAGACCTGTGCCTCAGGATCCAACACGTGAACGTCCCCCTCGGGGCTGTGTTCCCCTGGCTGGCCTGTGGGACGTGCCAGCCCTGGCCTGGGCGAGACCACTGCTGAGAGAGCCCTGTTCTGGAAGGAGTAGGGGATGTCTGAGGCCATCACTCAGAAGCCTGCTTTGCCCTGGACTTGGGGCGGGGATGGGGGATGAGAAGAAAGAGGCAGGCGGGACCTGGGCAAAGATATCACAGCCCAACCAAGGTAAGGGGGCTGCTGGGATTCCCAGAGTTTAGCTTTGAGTTCTGATGTAGATTTGACTCTGAACCCTCTTATGGGCTAGGTCAGGAGGCTAGAGGGCAGAGGTCACGTTCAAACAGACCTTACAGAAGCTAAAGCCAGGGTGGACCGCTCAGGAGGCCAGAAACAGTCCATCCCTTGAGAGCTAAGAGCTCCGATTCACCTCCAGGACATGGTGGGCTGCTCTGGGCTGGGGAAGCAGCAGACACAGATGCCGAAGTGAGGAGGGTTCAGGCTCCCGGGGGCCCTAATCCTGGCCAACACCTGTTCCCTGGAGACTGGTCGGCCTCCCTGGTTCGGAAGGAAGGTCGTGGGTCCCTTCCTCCCACTCTGTCCCTCCCCCAGCCTGGCACCCACCTGCTGTGTCCCAGATTTGGAGGTGCACGGGTTTGCCCTTCACGTGCAGATTCACGGTGAGCTGCTCGAATACCGTGGGGGTGTAGCTCTGAGGAAGAAGGGGTCAAGGGGGCAGCTGAGAAGGCGGCATCTGAAGCCGGTGGTCACAGTGCCCAGGCCAGAGCCCAGGAGTGCCCGCGGCACTGCCGCTCTTTGGAGTAGCTTGGAGCAGAGTGGAGTAGTTTCTGGGGGGGAGTCGGCTGGTGGGTGGAGGCCTAGAGCTGCCACTCTGTAGCTGTGTACCCTCCCAAGGCACTGAGCCTCCCTGGCCTCCTCTGCGCCTAAAAAGTGGGTCTATTAAGGCCCCCAGCGCAGCACGTTGCTGAAAGGATTCAAGGAGGCGCTTCATGCGGAGCCCTGAGCACAGGGCCTGGTAGAAAATAAGCACTGTACACATGCCGGGACTGTTATTTTTATCTCTGTCCTCGTCCAGACTGTCCCATTTCTGAGCCTTCCTTCCTGCCGTCCCCTCCTCCTGGAATGACATTAACCTGTGTTGTTCATTCACTCACTTACTCATTCATTCATTCATGAGCACCCTCTCTGGATCCGATTCTGGACACCCGGGAGCAACTAATAAAGACTCATTGCCTGCCCTGGGGAGCTCCTAGCTTTTGGGGGCCCCTCCTTTGCCTCTCAACCTTTCACAATCCAACCAGGATGCCCCTGTTTCTGTCTGGCCCCAGGGGGAGGTCACCCAGGCCAGAGGCCCCTCCGCCCCAGGCCTGCTGAGCCTGAGCTCACCCTGTCTCCACAAAGGCTGGATGAATGGAAGCAGGATGGGTTTTTACACAAGTGCAGGAATAAAGAGGGGGAGCTTTTAAGGACGGGGTCTGAGCAACAGGGGAGAAGGTTTTCAAAACCCTGCCATGACACAAGCCCTTTGCACCAAGGGGCGTGCTGGACCGCCTGCACCTTGGGTGCCCAGGCCTTGCTCCCTTGCTCAGGGCTGGGTGGGGGGACCACAGACGGGAGGACACTGTGGGGCCCTGTGCCCTGAGGCAAGACCCTTCTCTCTGGCCTCAGTTTTCCCATCTGTAAAATGAAGGCCTTGCCAGCTCTCAAACCTTGTGTTTCTTTTAAATGAAGAGGTCTCTTGGGAATTCCCTGGCGGTCCAGTGGTTAGGACCCTGTGCTTTCTGTGCCGGGGCCTGTGTTCGAAACCTGGTTGGGGAACTAAGATCCCGCAAGCCGGGCAGTGCCCAGATAAATAAATAAATAAATAGATAAATAAATAAATAAATAAATGGAGAGGTGTCTCTTGTGCCTGGAGGCAGACAGGTCCCAGGAAATCAGGGTCCCCAAACAGGAGAGGAACCTAGACAAGGCAGGTCCAGCCCTTTGGTGACAGGCACGTTCTTCTCCCTTTCCCTTCAGAGTGTCCTTCACCATGCACTGTCTGGACTTCCCTGGTGGTGGAGTGGTTAAGAATCCGCCTGCCAATGCAGGGGACACATGTTCGAGCCCTGGTCCAGGAAAATCCCACATGCCGCGGAGCAACTAAGCCCGTGCGCCACAACTGCCGAGCCTGCGCTCTAGAGCCCATGAGCCACAACTATTGAAGCCCGTGCGCCTAGAGCCCGTGCTCCGCAACAAGAGAAGCCACCGCCAGGAGAAGCCCGCGCACCACAACAAAGAGTAGCCCCCACTCGCTGCAACTAGAGAAAGCCTGCGTGCAGCAACAAAGACCCAACGCAGCCAAAAAAAAAATTAATTAATTAATTTTTTTTAAATTGTGAAAAACACACTGTCCATCAACTGTGAGATGCCCATTTCCGCACTGTAACCTCTCTGCAATTGGGATGGGTCTCACTCTCAAGGCCATCTCAGAGCCCAGGACAGTGGTGGTGAGCGACCACCCCTCCCAGCACTGCTTCTGGGCCCCGGCTGGCCTAGCCTCTCTGTGGCACTCTGTGGTGCTCCCCACACTGCCATAATTGTTGGGTTCTAACAGGCAGCATCTGGGGGCCTGGAAACACATCCCTCCCCCCAGCTAAAAAAAATGTGACTGGCCAAAGGATGTGACATCAGCTCCAAAAACCACAAAGCAAGAGTCGGCTCGATGCTGCCATAGTGGAAAGAAAGTCTGACTCTGGGTTAGCAGGCCCGGCTGCTCCTGCCTCCCGCATCCAACCCCCCAGTGCTGTACCACCCCAGGGCTTTGGCGGGGGCTGGGATCAGCAGGCAGGGGAACGTGATGCTGGAAGCAGACCCACGCATGGACTCCCAGGGGAACTGGGCTGAGTGGGGCACGGTGGGTGGGTGTGTCCAGCCCGTCCTGGTACCAGTGAGTCCGCTTGGACAGGCAGTAGGCATGTCAGTGAAGGAGTGACAGTCCACATGCTCAGGCGTCAAGGACATGCCAGGTACTCGGGGCCGTCTCTCAGCCTTACCTTCCACCTCACCACCACCCTCGGGTCTCTCCAGCCGGCGAGGTCGAGTGAGGGGTCGGAGGCTCACAGAGGCTGAGCAAAGTACTGAGGGCCCCAGAGTTTGTTGGAGGAGACTGAGGTGCTAACCCAGCTGTCTGAGAGGCTGGTGTGCTCTTACTCTCCAAGGCTGAGCCCACGGGACATCCACTGTAGGGACAAGAGCTGGGGGAAGACACGATGTCTCCCAAGAAAAACGCTGGCCACTTTTCAGTGAGTCCTTCCTGTTGCAGCTCAGAGCTGAGCCCCTGACCTGTATGAACTCTCTCATCACTGCGACCCTGGGAGGTGGGCACCACGGTTATTCCTATTAAGCAGTTAAGGAAACAGGCACAGAGAGGGTAAGCAGCTTGCCCCAGGGCGCACAGCTGTAAGTCGCAAAGCCGTGATTCGAAGCCAAGGCTGTCCGTCCCACTTAGCCATGCTGTGCCGCCAAGTGCTCTCTTAGTACCCGCTATGTTCCCCAGGCTGCCTAAGTCAGTCCCCGGGACACCTCCCCCGGGTAGGTGGCATTCTTGGCACTTGACAGGCGATGTCACTCCCGCGGGCGAAGTGAGAACTGCCTTCGACCCCACGCTCTGCGGGGAGGCAGAACGGGCGCACTTCCCTCCCGGGGTGGAGAAGGATGCACCCAGGCCGCGGCGCCCCGTTGAGCCCGAGGGGCCGGCACTCACCTCGGGGAAGGCGCCCTCGGCGAAGACCATCAGCAGCGACGTCTTCCCGCAGCCGCCGTCGCCCACCAGGACCACCTTGACGGACCGCGCGCCGGGCGGCGCCTCCTCGCCTGAGGCCTGGGCCGCCTTCATCGCGGGGCAGCGGAGGGAGGGCCAGGCGCAGCGGAGCGGCGGCCTCGGGGCCGGCGGGGCAGGAATGTGGAAGGGGCGGGGCGGGGCGGGGCGAGGAAGTGCGGGCGGCGGCTGGCGGCTCAGGTGAGGGGCCGGGCGGATTCCGTGGCCTGGCGCCGGCTGGGCCCTGCCCCTCGCGTCCCAGGTCCCAGGCGGCCCGAGGAAGACACACCTCTGTGTGGGGCGCTGGGTCACAGGAGTGGGCACCGAGACTCGGCCTCCGTCCTCAGGAGCGCACCCTGGTCTGATGGGGAGCAGACACGTAGCTGGGCAGTGATGGTGTGGACGGGGAAAGAGGAGCGGGAGAAGGGAGGTGGGGGTCAGCCCTGCTGGCCCACTAGCTTGCTGGGGACAGGGACTGGGCACCCAGCAGGAGCTGGTGACTTTTGATGGATGAATGAATGAGTGAATGAATGAATGTACATTTCCCCAGGGCTCTGGAGAAGCCCTCCACACCACGGCCTCCCTACAGGTGTTTCAGGGCAGGTGGGAAGGGGGTGATCTGGCAGGCCTTTATGCGTTAGTCACTGGCACTGCCAGCTGGGCCTACCCTCCCCCAGCCAGCACCAGGAAGTCTCACTACAGGCGGGTCTCACCTCTGCCTCGGTCATGGTCTGGAGAAAGCGATGGAACCTTCCATCTGTCAAGCGCTTAGAGTAGGGTCTGGTACGTGGTTGGTGATGCCATGTGTGAGTGATTCTTATAATTTAACCAACACTGATGGCCCCCTGTGCCCACGGACCTGGGGACCCTGAACCGTTGAAGTCAAAGTCTCCCACCGCCTAGAATGGGAGACAGGCAGGACATCACTGTGATAAGAGCTACAACGGTGGGGGGGACAGGCAGCGGACGGGAGTCGGGAAGATGGGCTCCTCACCGGGGTTGGGGGTGGTCAGGAAACCCTTCTGAGAAAAGGAGCCAGAGTCTGCAGGAAAAAGTGAGACACAGTTAGATAGTGGAAGGATAAAGTGTTCCAAACGGAGGCAACAGCACGTGCAAGGTATGGAGGCAAGGGGGAGGGGGGGATCCTTTGCCGGGGGTTGGGGGGCGTGGTGTGGTTCTTCCCTGTGATGATGGGGAGGTTGGTTTGGGGAGTTGGTGCAGGGGGTGAGGCTGAGGGTTAATTAGGGCCTGGAGAGTGAAGCACTTTGGACGCCAGGAATAAAGACAGAATTGAACTGGAAACTCACTGTCACCTGACCTCCCACCCCTGTTAGTAGACAGAGTCAAAACATGTATTTAAAAAATGGGCACAAGGGCCCCAGATCTTGGACTGTTTTCACTGAAGCTCAGACAAACAGAGGGCAGAAGTTTTGGGGTTTCACACCCTTCCCCACACAGGTCATGACATCATTCCTCATGGAGTTCCAAGCCAGGCAGGTGAAAAACCACCCTCAGCCCCCTTTAAACCTCACTGTGGCCCAAAGAGGCAGCCAGGGCAAGAGTCACGGCCCCTCCTGCACAGAGGCAGAGCCCAGACCCCTGACTCCCATTCCAGGCTCACCCACGGCCACAGTCAGCAGGCTGAATGAAGCCTCACCTGGATGGAGGGAGTGCCCCAGGACAGCCCCAACCTTTAGGCCCCTTCCTCCCCAAAACCACCAAAGGGCTGGACAGTGACCTGGCACCAGGCTGGGTGTGTAGCCACTGATCAGGACTCCCCGCCCCAAGGAGTGGTGGGGAGGGACCCCATCCCCCAGCGATCAGCTGTCAGCCTCGTCATCCCCTAGTCTCTCCACTACTGCTGTCATCAGGCTTTGGGTGGCAAGGCTGGGAGGCAGGTGGGGTCAGACCAGGGGTGGAGGGAGCTGAGAGTCAGACAGAGGCTTTTGGCCTTGGTTGCTATGGGGATAATCACTCTAATGACACTCCTGATATGCGTCATGCTTTAGAGTTTCACTGAACATTTCCTAATAGTAACAGCGCCCATTAATGGATTGCCAACCGAGTGGAGGCACTGTCCCCTAGCAGGTGGGAAGTGTTAGCCCTGGTTTACAGATGGGACACTTGAGGCCCAGGGAGGTTTAAGCTCTTGTCTAAGATCCACAGCTAGCAAGAGGCAGAGCTCTGAGTTTGAACCCAGGTCTGGTGACAAAGCTGGGCTGTCTCCCAACATCACACCTCATGTGCATTATTTCATTTAGTGCTCAGACCGTGAGCTGGGCAGAGTGGGTGATCGGGAGCTGAGGCTCAGAGACTCAGAGAAAGGCATTGGCTTGTGGCAGGCTAGCACGACCCAGAGCCAGGATTTCAACCCAGGCCTCCTGATGTTAAACCCAGCCTCACTCCCACTCTGCGTTCCTGATTCTGTGAGAGGGAGATTAGTCACTGGGCTGGGGAAATCTGCCTTGGTTGGCAGGGAATTTCTCCAAATCTCAGTCATTGCCAGGCCCTGGACGGCACCGTTTTCCTGGAGTTTATTTTGGAGTGGGGAGGCGGCCCAAGTCACAGTCTGCCTGGTCAGGGTACTGTTAACTGTCTTACTGTTTTCTGTGGCTGCTGGTCACTACCAGCTTGCGGGTGACTCATCCCCTTGAGGCCCCACCAGTCCCAGGTCCAGAGTCCTTCAGCACCCTGCTCAGCGGGTCACTGCCCTGCAGACCCCAGGCCCTCGGCCTGAGGTGGAATCCCCTCCTTCAGATGCAGGTGGCCAGGCAGGATCTTCCAGTCCCCAGCCAAGTCTTGAGCACCTCCAGGGCAGGAGCCGAGTCCCACCCATCTCTGTATCCCGGACAGGAGTGCCTGCCCCAGGCTGGCATCCAGCTGTGGCTCAGGATGTTATGTCCAGTTCACTGGCTGGACAAGGAAAAGGAAGGAAAAGGAAGGAGCAAGGGAAAGAGAAAGGAAGGAAGATGGGCTCCCTCAAAGCATTTACAAACTGAGGAAACAAAGGAACAACAGTTGCATGGATGAGTGAATTCAGCGAATGACCTGAGTGTCGGGTCAGTAGACAGGTGACCACCCTCCGGCCTCCATCTGCTCCAAGGCCCCCCTGGCCTTGGCCCCTCTGCCCCATTTTCTGACCTCCCACCCCCATTCTCCCTGAGGCCGGAATCCCCTGCTGTCGGGGCCGGGTCTCTGCTGCCCCCGTGTGGCCGCTCTGCTCCCTGCACCGTCATCACCCGGGGCTGCCGGCTCTGCTTCGGGTTCCTGGCTTGGGGTGTGGAGTGTTTATGGATGGTTGAAGGAGTGGAGGGACATGGAGGCACCCTGGAGTTGGTGCCAGAGGGGGTGGAACTTCATAGGCCCAGTCCTGCCCCTTGGGATGCCTTGGAAGGGGACACAGACTCTTTGCTCCCGATGCCTCCTGGGATGTCCCCTCCCGATGTCCCCTCCCCTCCCTTTCATCCCAAACACCAGATCCCAGAGCTCCAGAACTCCTCCACCCAAAGCCTTGACCTCACGTTTACTGAGCACCCACTGTGTGCCAGTCAGTTGGCATGTGGCATTTAATTCCATCCTGTGAAGTATGTATAATTCTTATCCTCCTCTGACAAATGAGGAAACGGAGGCACAAAGGGGCTAGATAATTTGCCCAAGATCCCACGGCTGATAAGTGGGGGTGTGGGTGCTTTTAGAGGCCTTCGTGACTAATACGCTCATTCTCCAGATGGGGAAACAGGCTCTTGAAGGGAAGGAATTGTCACACAGCAAGTAAGCAGCAGACCCAGCCTATGGCAGGTGGAACACAGAAGGGCTTCTTCTCCCAAGTTCCCTTCCGTCTGGCCTCTCCAGACCAACCCAACTCTGGCTGCCATTTAGCTGGAGCTCAGGGCTGGGGCCGCAGGCCACCTGTCCCTGCCTCGCCATTATTGACCCTTCTGGGTGGGATGGGAAGGTTGATAACGGGGTGGGAGGGGGTGGAGAGTGAGGGAGCCCCGTGGCCCAGTCTGAGTGTTCCTTTAGTTGTTTGGTCTGTCCCTTCAGGTGTCTGCAGGCAGAGACAAGGCAGGAGGGAGGAAGTGAAGCTTCGAGCTGCTGTGGCTCACCCTGCTCCTCCCACACGCAGGCGTGGACCGCCACTGCCGCTGTCAGGACAGGGACCTCCATACCTGTCCTCTTGGGTGGGACTCGGCTATTCCTGAGGGCTCCCAGACAGAGGGGGCTTGGGACCCTTGAAGCAGGCCCACGGGCCTGGGGCTGGAGGAACGGGGAGAAGAGTGGGGTGGCAGGGGAGGAAGAGGCAGGAAGAGATGGGAGTACGGTGGTTTAGGCCCTGCTAAAGGCGGCCGGGATGCTCCTCACTGACCAAGAGCAGCACTCGCTGATGTCCCTCGTCATCACTTCAAAGCGGCTTAGAGCAGCCCCCCCTCCCTGCCTCCCTCCCTCCCTCTGACCTCTCCTGCCCAGGGCCTCACTGCCAGCAGGACCAGGACCTTCGGCCTCACCCTGGACATGAAGCTTCCCCAGCTCAGCCGCACCTGGCCTTTCCAGCCCCAGCTGGCTGCGTGGCTCCCCAGACACCTGTGGCACCTTTGCATAGGCAGTTTCCCTGCCTTGAGGCTGCTCTCCCTTCTCCACCTGCACAGCCCTCGCCACCCAGCGAGGCTGGTGCCTCCATCTCCTCCAGGAAGCCTTCCCTGGTTTCCACCCTTCCTGGGCTCCTGTAAGGCCTGTCTCATTGGTTACCTCTGTCTGCCGGGCTCTGCAGGGGGTAGGGGTGGTGTTCCACAGAAGCTCTTCCTTCAGGCCCTGTGGTGGGCAGGCCTCCTGAGAATTTCTACCCAGATTCTCCTCCTTCCATGCTTGCTGTGATCTTCCAGGGGAGGGGAGGGGAAAACCAGAGCAGCCTGGGATCCAGAGGGACTCCTCCACTGCCCCTCGGCCCCACTGTCGAGAAGCTGGGGAAGGCGGCATTGTGGTCTAGTAGTTAAGTCATGAGCTCAGGAGCCAGACAGCTTGAGCTCAAATCCCAGCTCTGAGATGCTCTGGCTGTGTGATCTTGGGCTAGTTACCTAGCCTCTCTGAGTTTCAGTTTCTACATCTGCAAAAAAGGAGCCAACAACAGACCTACCTCTAAGTCTGCAGGGTTGCAGGCCAGGCAGCAGTACTCACTGAACTCACATGGCCCGTCTCCCCTCCAAGCCTTTCCCCGGGCTCCCTTCTCCCCATCCTCCCCAACTTTAGCAAAGTTGATGCGTTGGCCAACTTCTTGTCCACTCCTGCCCTTTTCTACATGCTGTTCCCACAACCAGGAAGGCTGTTTTGGTCTTACCCCCCTTTTCTGGCCTTATCCCTCTCGCCCTGAAGACAGCTCAGCGACACCACTGGGCGGCCTTCCTTGATATTCCTTTCTGCATTCTCCCTGCCAGGCTGGCTCGGGGCCGCTTCTCGGAGCTTCCCCAGCAGCCTCGTGGCACTGGTTCTTGTGACGGTCTCCCTAGCCAGAGAGAACCCTCCTGCTCCTCCAGGCGCCCAGCAGCAGGGGAACGCGTGCTCACAGCAACCCGCACCGAGGCCCGAGGCCCTGATTTCTGGAGACAAAGGTGATTTGGGGCGAGCAGGGCTCCCCGGAAGCCCCCTCCCTCCTGCCCCAGCTTTATTTTGGTTCTAGAATTATTCCAGTCAGCATACTCGGTCCCCACCACGCCCATCCGGGTGCACAGTCAGCATTTCATGCAGTTAGAGGGAGGGATGGAAGGGGAAGAGAAGGCAGGCGAGTAAATGGTCTGCACCGCAGAGCCACTGGGGTGGAAGGGCGGGGGCCTCTCCCCGGCGGCAGGGGCCCGCCAGCTGCGTGTCCCCGGGCCCTGGGCTGGCCTGGGCCGTGCAGACCTCCTGGCGCCGGCCACACAGTGGGCAGCCCGGCCTCGGGACCGGGCCGCAGCTGTGTCAGGTGGGGAGAGCCACCACACTGCCTCAGGTCCCGTGACCACCCTGGGCTCCCCAACATCACTGGGGGTAACTGGCTGGGCCTGGGTCTCCGTAGCCCACCAGGTCCAGAGGCAGCCAGCCTGAGGACCTACCTCTCACCTCCCTTCCCCCCATCCCTGTAACCCGGTGGGCCCCCCACCCCTCAGCTGCAAGGGGCGCACAGCGCCTGCTTCTCTGGGGCTGCCTTCGGCGGCTTGGAGCTGCCTCAGTGACACCTAGAAGGCCACGCACGCCTTCCCTCCAAGACTCCTGTGGGTGTGTAACGGTCCAGCCCTTGGCTCCTGGGCAGGACTCCTCTGGGGTGCCATTCGCACAAGCCCTCACCGTTGGGACTCCGCTGAAGCCACAACCTGCCGGCTTCTTCGCTTGCCCCAAAGCCCCCTCTCTGCCTTACAGGGTTCTCCTGAGGGCTCTCCCCCAATAGACCCCTTGCCTGCAAACCTCGGGGTCTGCTTCTGGAATCAGCCTTGGGCAGCTTGTGTCCTGGGGGTCTGAACCAGGCTCCAGAGCCATCTCCCCCGCTGGCATTCAAGCCTGCCCCCCCAACTCCATCCTGACCCCCTCAACTTCCCCTCACGGTCGCCACTCAGGTCGCCCCTTCCTGCAAGGCCCAGCCCAAGGCCTCGGGCTCCACTGTGTCCTCCCAGGTGCCTGCTGCCCACAGAGGCCTCTCCCATGCCCCTCGGCACTCTGTATTCTGCCGCCCCATTGCCCACCAGCACCCCCCAGAGGCTGAGGCATCTCTCTTCCCCGCAGGGCCTGGCCTGAAGGGACACCAACCAACGCCACGGAGCCAATGCCTGAACACAAGGACCTGGCTCTGGGACTCTTTGGACCCCTGGGCCTTATAAGGGTTACAGTTCTATTTCATAGAGGATGACCCAGCGTCCCACATGGCCTGAGGGCCACTGATTGGCCTGGTCCCTCAGTCTCTCCTCCTTCCCAGAGAGAGGCCCTTGTGTCCACGGCAGTAGGGTGAGAACTGCGTTTGTGACAGGGATGTTCTTACCCTGCCATGCTGCGGACGGGCCACTGGCCTGAGACACTCAGTTCTTTCCCTGACCCTCGCAGCACAGCTCCCATCTTGTCCCCGCGCTCCCCGGCCCCAGAGCCCTCCCCAGGTCTACGTGGAGGGGCCGCCATCCGCAAAGAGCAGATCACCAGGGCAAGGGGATCTTGTCTTCCCGACGTCCTAGGGGCTGTGCCTTGTTCGTGTCACCCCAGCCTGTGCCTTGCACAGCACCTGGCCTCCAAGACTCATGGTCCTTGTGTGTGGCCTCCCAGCAGGGATGGGATGTGGGGAGCTCTGAGAGGCCAAGGCCCCGCCAAGGCCAAGGGACAGGCCTGTTGGAGAGCTCAAAATGGGAGCACAGTGGGCCAATGCCTGGCTGCTCTCCCCGGGCCCTGGCCCAGCCACGGCGGGTCCTCAGTGGGAGAAAACCCTGGGTCCCTAGACATCCAGCCAGGCCTGTTCCTCCACCGCAGCCTGGATAGAGGGACCAAGATGGCTCTTGGGGACTCCACCGGGGGACCCCAGCGTTCAATGGTTCCAGCCAGACTACAGAGAAGGGTGCTGGAGCTGAGTTCACGCCGGGCTCCGGTGCCCACCCGGGCCCTGCCCCGGCTGCTAGTTTCGACGGACAGGGTGCCACATGGACACGGGCCTGCGCAGCGTGGCCAGCATCTGGTTCCAGTGCGTGGTGCCCATGCCACTGGCCGACGGCCCAATGATGACATGGCCTACGTTGTCCCCACGGCCATCACTGCTGCTCTCAGCTACCGTCACACGGAGAGACAGGTCCTGGGGAGGAAGTGACATGGGTGCTAGGGACCAGGGGCAGTGCCAGAGGTCCCCCATGGCCCCCAGGCCCCAGCGGGGTGCCAGGCACGGCCCCGTGAATCCTCACCTCTGACCTGTCTAACCTCACAGCCCAGATGTAAATGCTGGCCTCACCACTTCCTTGCTGCGTGACCTTGGGCAGTGACTTGGCTCTTCCTACCTCAGTTTCCCCATCTGTAAAATGGTGATAATCATAGTTCCCACCTGTTCTGGGAACGAAATGAGTTAAAAGGTGTAAAGCACTTAGAACAGTGCCTGCACACCATCAGAGCATTATAGATGTCTGTTGTTAATCCTGAGATAATCATATGTTGGACTCATAACAGGAAGGGAAAGAACTTGCTTGAGATCAAAGTGGTGAAGCTGAGACTGGAACCCAGCCTGACTTCTCTCCTTCCCCTCCCCCCTCCCCTCCCCTCCCCCAACCGCCGGTCCCAAGAAGTGTCTCGCCCTAGGAGGCTGCAGAGTAGGAGTAGTGGCACTAGAACACCCAGGGAAGCAGGGGGCAGACGGGTGGCCTGTCCCATGAGGGTGGCAAGGCAGGACCAACCAGGGATGCTGAGATGTTTTTCTGGATTCCGAACACCCAGAGTGCGGCGGAGTTCTGGGCTTTCAAATTCAGGCCGGCTAGCCCAAGAGGGGAGATTAGGGGGTTTCTGTACAGCCCCAGGGCCAAGCGGCAAGTTTTGGCTCAAGGCACAAAAGGACTTTCTCACGTGGTCAGGAATGCCCAAGGATGGAAGGAGGGAGTGAGGGAAGGTGGTGAGCTCCCCATCCTCTGAGGCATGCAAGCCGGGCCACTTCTGTGGCCCAGGGCACATCCTCTGCAGTCCTCCCACCCTTGGCCTGTGATATCTGTGCTGGGAGGGGGTCTCCCTGGGGCACATCGCCTGCTGAAGGCCAGGGGGGTTCTGGGGAGCTCCACAGGGCCTCTGTAGGCAGAACCTCGGGAGATTTAGGGCCAGAGCTCTGGGCGTTGGGTCAGTCCTGGCTCATCCCTCGTCCTCTGCAGCTCCCTCCACCGGGAACTGTCTTCCCACAGATCTCAGCTTAGCTACCCCCACCTGCAGAGGCCTCCCCTGACTGCCAAGGTCTGGCATGCTCTTAGTGGATGTGATTGTCTGCAGACTCTCCTGCCTGTCCCTTGTGAGCACCAAGGAAGCAATTCCCATGTCCCCAGCACCCACCAGAGGGCTGGTACCTAGTAGGTGCTCAATACACGCTTCTCGACTAGAAAGGTGATGCCTTAAGGCAAACCATCACCCCCTGCAGGAGCTCGGAGGAGATAGACTGGAGGGGATAGAGGGGCCCCCACCCCCTGCGCCATCCCCCCTCACCTGGAGCACGATGGCTGGCACTGAGAAGATCATGGCTTCATTGAACACTGGGTTAGGGTCGTCCCTCTTCACAGCCGTCTTCTTTTTGCTCATCTTCCTCCCATCCTGCAGCAGGTACACCTTGACGAAGGGGTCTGTGGGCGGGGAGGGGGGTGGGGGTGAGAGCCAGTGCGACACTCACTTGGCATAGACCTGCCCGGTCACAGCGGCTCACCGGCCACTCTCTCCTGCAGTCCTGCCATCAGTCCTTTATTGCGTTCCCATTTTACAGATGAGAAAACTGAGGCTCACGCGCGAGTCAGGAGAAGAGCTGGGCTTTGGACTCCGGCAGCCGGCCCACCAGCCCGCACGAGTGCTCCCCTCACGTGAGGCTCTGGGGAGCTCAGCAGACCCACCAGTTTTCATTCTATAAATGGCCCAAACGCAGATGTCGGCCCCGAGTCACCCGGCGCCTGCTCAGTGGAGCCTGACTCAAGGACATGCAGCTCTGGAATAACGAGTCACTGCCTGCTCGTCACTTACCACCCACTGGGTGTCCTTGCTGCACCTGCCTGGACCCGGGTCCCCCAGGCTCCCAGTCAGCCTCCTGCAGCCCTCAGTTTTCAGTTACTCGGGGCTGAGGCTCCTGCAGACCTGACGCATCAGGTCCTGCCTGGCACCTCCACCATCTCGGTGGCCCTGGTCCCCGTTTGGGATCTGGGATGCAGTCCAGCCTCTGGGAAACGCCTACCTTGTTTTCATACCAGTGCCCCAGCCTCCTGCTCTCAGACTCCCATCCCTCCCCCACAGGGGCTCCCTGCCAGCCTCTGTGGTTCCCATGTTTCCCCAGCTAGATTAATCTTCCCACTGTGCATGGCTCCTGAGCCCAGCCAAAGCCAGGGGTGGGGGGCCTGGCACTGTGCCCTACACCTGCTGATGCCTCCAGGTGCCCAGGGCTTAGCAGCTGGGCCATGACTCCCACCTGCCCCACGGAGGAGCCAGGCAGCCAGGAGGGCTTTACCCGCTGTGGTCTTGTCGTTGGTCCAGATGAGATTCTTGGCTTTCACCACGACCACGGTAAGACGCTCGGCCGTTGGGAGGTAGCTGAGGGACAGCAGGATCTCGCCCACAGCGTCAGCGGCCTGGAGGACAGGCGGGTGACTCAGAGGGCTTCTGCCCCTGGACTTGAGGGGCCCAGGGAAAGGCAGAAGCTTCCTTCTCCACTGAGAAGCTGCTGCTCTTGGGGGCCCTTACACCAGGGCACCAGGCTGGTGGGATTGAGAAAGGGACCCCTCTCTTGCTCCACAGCGCCATCCCTGCCTTGTACCGGGTATGGGTCCTGCCTTGGAAGGAAGGCCATAGGTTGCCTGTCAGATGCAGCAACAAAATGCAGTTATGTTCCCTCATTCCAGACCAGAGAAAACATTCTCCGGTAGTAGCACTTACAGGTCCAGGTGGACTGGAATTAGTAGATCATTTGCTTAAAAAACAGTGATGCTCCCTAAGCGCTGCTACATTTATGACGGTAAACTGCAGCTTGGCCTCTGTCTGAAATAACTCACTTGAGGGCCAGAGGAGTACTTCCCTAACAGAAGCTCTACAGGAGTAGAGCTTCTAAAGGTTTGGTGGTAGGAGCAGTAGAAGGGCTGTAAACAGTGGTCAGGGTGCCTTTCATTTGCATGCAGTAAACTGAGTTTCCTTGAGTGTGGCTCAGCTCTTTCTCTAATCTCCTAAAGATGTTGGTGTTCAGGCTGTTGCGAGGACAGTGGATTCCCTCCTCTGAAGTGTACATATGGCGCTGTCCTCAGGCACAGGCAGGTGGGCGGGCTTACCTTGTTCTGGTCCTGTAGGTAGAGCCAGCCGCCGAAGGGCTGCAGCGGGAGGTCGAGCACAGAAAGCTTCAGCTCCACCACCCCTGTGCTCACATTCCGCTCATCTTCATCGATGCCAAACACGGAAAACCGCAGGCTCTTCTCCTCCAGGGCTGCAGGGTCCAGGGGGATGGAGAACTTCTCGTCGAAGAAGATGGAGTAGGCGTTCCTCTGGATCTGCAGAGAGAAAGAGCAGTGGAAGGAGGTCCAAAGCTGGGGAGGAGGTGGCAGCCGGATGCCTGCGAGGCCCTGGCAGGGAGTGAGCACTGGATGGGGTGTCTGGAGACCTGCGCTAGCGTCTTGGCTCTGCTGTCCCCACACTGCAGTGCCAATCCTTCCTTTGGTGTCTCAGCCCTGATGATATAAAAGCCCCCTGTCCTCTTCTCAGTGGTGGCCAATCTAGTGGCCTGGCATTCGAAGCTTCCACAAGCTGACCCCAACTAATTCCCATCCTCAGAGCCCATGGGTCCACAGAACCCTTGCAATGTGCCGGCTGAGCTGGCCATCTTTCTTGCACGTGTTCAAGTCCAGCCCTGGGCCAGGCATGCAGTGAGTAGGGATAACTGTCTGTGAGGTTGAGAGTCACTGATGTCTCATCCCGCATGGGGCCTGGCCTAGGACTCTCTGAACGTTATGGGGTGGATGGACCGATGGAGTGACGAGGCAAGGCTGGGCAGACTCTGTTTCTAAGCCTAGTCCTGCCTGGTGGGCGCCACTGGCCTCTTCTCAGGAAGCCGTGGGTGGGCCCTCTGGGAAGGTGCACTTGTGGGCACTGATCCCCCTTCTGTGGGGGGCCGCTTTGGTCACTGCCTGGCGATATTTTAAGAGAGGAGATCTCATCCCTGGCACCTCGCCTGATGCCAGGGGGCTGCCCAACCTGGGGGCAGCCACCCACTCACTGGGATTGGCTGGGCTGTGATGCTAAGAAGCCTGCATTCTTGGGAGTAAATCTGTCGGTACCTCCAGATGCCCTGAGCTGCACTCTTCGGTCACTGTCTGGGCTGGAAAAGCCTCTTCTTACCCTGCGCCCTGAAGGCTACATCCCCTACCCAATCACCTGCTTGAGAACCAAGGGCGACCCTTCCTTCCTGGGATAAAGCCCACCTCCTGATCCTGACCCTGACATTCAGGCTTTTCACGATCTTTGGCCCTAAATTCCTTCCTCTGGCCAAATTAGCTCCTTGACTGTCCCCTGCCCATAGGAGTGCAGGCTCCCTGACGATCCATTCTCTGTACGTTGCACTTTATGAGCACGTGGAGACCCCTGGGGTGGAGTCCTGGATCTCCTGCTCACTTGCTGGGGTTGTCGTGGGCAAAGCACTTTCCTGAGCCTCAGTTTCCTCATCTATAAGATGCCCTCAATCCAACCCCCATCACTGGGGCTAATGAGAGGGTCGCAGATGCGTTGGGCTCTGTGAACCAGGTTCTCAGCATACATCAGGCCGTGGTGGCTGCTGTCAACGTGCTGCCTCAAGGGATGTGTCCAGAACCGCCCAGGTCCTCCAGGCAGCTGAGGCCACGGGCAGCGTGGATCTGGGCTCAACAGGAACACCTCATGGTCCTGACAGACGACAATCCACTGAGCGCTTCCCAAGGACTGGGCTAAGGATTTTGCATTTCCTGAAGCACTATGATGCTCACTTGACAGATGGGAAAACTGAGTCACAGAGTGCTTAAGTGACTCACCCAAAGTCACACTTCTAGGAAGTAGGGAACCAGGATTTGAACCCAGGCAATCGGCTCCAGGGTCCTGCGCCTAACCACCCACTGGGCTGCCTCTCTGAAGCTGGCCTCCCCTTCTCGGCCCTACGTACGCCCTGGTGGTTGGTTCTAGACCCTCCTAGGGTGAGGGGGGCAGGGTGGGGCAGGAGAGGAATGACAGTCTCCACCTCTGAGGGGCAGCCAATTTCAGCACAGGAAACAGGACTGGACACGGGTGGGTCTCTGAGGAGCCAGAGCCACTTGACCGCAGGATCCTCCTGCCCTGGTCACAGCCCGTGCGGGGCTGACCTCGACCGCTGGTGCTGGGCAGCAGGGTGTCTCACGTAGACCTCTCTCTCTCTCAGCAAGGGGGGCGGATCATGGAGGGGTATCCTGGGGGGTGTGCTGGGTCCCTCTCCTTGCCCCTCCCGGCTTATTCTGCACCCTCCCCCCTGCTTTCGGCCCCAGGGGCTGACCTCCATGGGCTGCATCAACAGGCTCCCTAGGCCTCCGGCTTCCGGTGGGGTCAGCCAGTAGGGGTCACTGGAGGGAAACCAGAGGTCGGAGGGAGGTCGGGGTGCTTATTCCTCCAGGTCCTTCTCGGCAGGATCGCTGCGAGCAGACGGCGCCTCTTGACCAAAGGGCACAGCGCCTATCAAGGTGGCCCTCTGCATACACTGGTCTTTAGGTAACCTCGCTTTCCCCTCATCCCCTCAGGCCAGGGTACCACGCCATCCCTGAGGTCGCCCCCCACACAGCATTATAACAGTCCTGTTATTAAGCTGTCCCCAAATTAGCCAACATGAGCTTGTCATCCCTTCCCTGCCAGGTCCCCAAGTTGACACAACTGACAAATGGACAATTACCACACACTGGATTCATGTGGCAGGACTGCTGAGAACTGCACACAATGGGAGCCTGCAGGTGGAGGCCCCAGACTCCCAGTTCTGTCCTCCCTATAGCCAGCACCTTCCGCTCTGGGATCAGCACCCAAATCTGCTCTCTAGCACCCTCCTCAGATTCTGCCTGGCCCTGCACCCCTGCCTGCCTGGGCAGGACTCCTGAGAGCCCAGGGCACACGGCTGTCCCGCCCTCCCAGCCCCCACTTACCCGGGAAATGCCCACGATCTGCTCATCCGGCAGCAGGCTGACGCGCATGAAGCAGGACTCGAAGCTGGCTTCCTCCCGCTCCAGGAGGTCCTTGCCCTGCAGCACAGCCACGTGGAGGGTGTGGGAGGCGGCATCGTAGTCCATGCTCACCTCCACCTGGCCCAGCGTGAAGTCCTGCCCGAAGGTGTTGCTCACGGAGGAGATGGAGTTCAGGGAGTCGGCCGACTGGGATTTTCGGAGGGTCCCGTAGGGGGCCAGGTCCAGCTCACGGCCCATCAGCTCCAGGGGTCCCAGCTCGCTGATGCTCTCAAAGGTGTCCTCAATGCTGAGGCTGCCTTTGCGACTGGGTGGCCCCCTAGTGCTGGCCCGCTGGGCATTCCAGGCAGGCACTCTCTGGGGGTGAGAAAAAGGGACATGGGAGCATCGAAAGGGCAATAGGCATGGTCTTGAAGAGACAGCAAAGAGATACGGTAAGCCCTGTTCATGCAAGGCACCTCCAAGTTCCCCTTTCGCAAAAACAGGGCATGCCTTAGTTAGGAAGGTCCTTCTTTATTGTTATTTCATGTCAGTTTTCTCTCCCTAACCAGAAGGTAAGAGAGCTTTTTCTCAAAATGTTTATTTATATGGACTGAGTTTCATACATAAAGATGCTCACTGCAGTGATGTTTATAAAAAGGAAAAATAGTTAGCAATCTAAGTGTCCAGCAGAAGGGGAACGGGTAAGAAAACTAGAGTACAGATACTCAATACATGACAGAGCAGCCTCAAAGGAAGTTTACAAAAATGTCTACCACATGAGGAAGTTTTCAAGTTGGATAACACTAACTCTAATATTCAAATTTTTCTTTTCTCTCAATTGACCTTGGGATTTGAGAAAACAAAAACCTTTGTACTGTAAGCATCTCCCATGTTGGTACAGAATCTTCATTACCATAATTTTTAATGGTCCCCTTAATTTGCCATTGAGTGGATTGCCATAGTTTATTTTACTATTCCCCTACAGTTGGACATTTATATTGTTTTTAATTTTTCACAAATATAAACAATGCAGCATTGAATAGATTTCTTTTTTTTTTTGGCCGCGCTGCGCGGCATGCAGGATCCTAGCTCCCTAACTAGGGAACGAACCCGTGCCCCCTGCAGTGGAAGTGCAGAGTCTTAACCACTGGACCTCCTGGTAAGCCCCTTGAATAGCTTTCTTAAAATCTTGACTTAGAGGACATAGTCCCCCCCTTTTTTTTTTAAATCTATTTTATTTATTTTTGGCTGTGTTGGGTCTTCGTTGCTGTGCACAGGCTTTCTCTAGTTGCTGCGAGTAGGGGTTACTCTTTGTTGCGGTGTGTGGGCTTCTCATCACGGTGGCTTCTCTTGTGGAGCACGGGCTTTAGGCATGTGGCTTCAGTCGTTGTGGCACATGGGCTCAGTAGTTGTGGCTCTCGGGCTCTAGAGCACAGGCAGTAGTTGTGGCGCACGGGCTTAGCTGTTCCACGGCACGTGGGATCTTCCCAGACTGGGGATCGAACCCGTGTCCCCTGCATTGGCAGGCGGATTCTTAACCACTGTGCCGCCAGGGAAGTCCTGAGGACATAGTCCTTTTGAAAGCTTTTGATACATGTTTCCAAAATGCTCTTTGGAAAAGTTGTTCCAATTTACAGTCCCTCCAACTGAGCGTGAGATAATTCCTTCCAAAACCCCAAATGAGCGAGCATGTGGGACCTTTATCTGGTAACAGATTCTGGCTATGCTCTCTGGAACTCTACGTGATGTTAGAAAAATTCTCTGCCAATGTTAAGTGATGAAGCATTTAGCAATATATAGAGAGCCCTAAAAATGTTTATACTCCTTGATACAGTAGTTTCACATCTGGGCATTCATTCAAAGTACGTAATCCCAAATGAAGACAAAGTTTTACATGTAAACCATTTACTGCATTATTTATAGTGGCATTTAGTAAACCATGGCACATACACAAAAAGGAATCTTAGGCAGCCATTAAAATAATGTTTACAATCAACAATATGAGAAAGTGCTTCCATTTTACGTGAGATAAAAAGGGTAGGGTATAAAATTCTCTGTAGAGATGACACCCATTGTGTAAAAACTATTCATGGAAAAAAGACCGGGGGGGGGGAGGGGCCTAGATTTAAAATATTGGAAAGAAATAAATCAAAATGTTAATAGTTTGAAGACAATTCACAGTTGCTTGCCTCTGGGTGGTGACATTTGGGGAGGTTTTTCTTCTTATTTTTATTTTCCTGTAATTTTCACAGGATGGTGTTTTAAATTGAAAGCATTCATTCATTCGCCAAGTATTCATGGATTACCTAGCACTGGGCTATGTTGGAATGTGGAGGAGGACAAGGGTCCCTGTTCACAGGAGGAAATTAACCAGGAGGGAGTGAAGGGGGGAGGGAGTGGGGACCAGTCCT
The DNA here is from genome assembly GCF_964270905.1 of Leucopleurus acutus. Lineage (NCBI taxonomy): Eukaryota > Metazoa > Chordata > Mammalia > Artiodactyla > Delphinidae > Leucopleurus > Leucopleurus acutus. Next base: position 103,959,027 of record NC_139151.1, on the reverse strand, counting down.
GAGAGTGGACGGTTGGGGCATGGGGTGTGCAGTCCAGTGTGCACCCATGAAAACAGAAGCCTCACCTTCTGCTGGGCCTCTGCGTAGTTCTCACCATACTTCTGCTGAAGGTACCTGTAGTCGTAGTTTGGGAACGGGGAGGGGCTGGGGAAGCTCCCCGACGTCCAGAGCTTCCACAGGCTCACAGCTGCAATTCCCAGCAGTGCCAGGGCCCCGGCAGCATAGACACCCACTTCCCAGTCAGGGGGGCTCTTGATGACTGCAAGGCAAGAGCAGAGCAGTCTCTCGTTAATGGGCACTAGGACCCCTCAGTTGTTACACATTCCCACCCAGTGAGCCTGTAGTTCAGCACTGATTTGCTTATTCATTGAAAAAGTATTTATTGAGTGTCTACTATGTCAGGTTCTGTGCTGGGTGCTGGGGATCCAGTGTTGAACAAGCTATACACCCTCCGATACCTGCTTTTAGCTCCTTTCCACAAAAACATACATTACTATCAGGAGCAACACTTGGGTAGAGCAGATGAAGAGCTGTGAACAATGGTTAAATATTCCTTAGGCTTTAAACAGGTAGGGTTTTTTTTAAATTAATTAATTTTATTTTTGGCTGCACTGGGTCTTTGTTGCTGCACAGGGGCTTTTCTCTAGTTGAGGTGAGCAGGGGCTACTCTTCGTTGCAGTGCACAGGCTTCTCATTGTGGTGGCTTCTCTTGTTGCAGAGCACGGGCTCTAGGCACGCGGGCTCAGTAGTTGTGGCTCACGGGCTTAGTTGCTCTGCGGCCTGTGGGATCTTCCCGGACTAGGGTTCGAACCCATGTCCCTTGCTTTGGCAGGCGGATTCTTAACCACTGTGCCACCAGGGAAGCCCCAGATGGGGTTTTTCTTGCCTCTTTGAGTTCTACCTTCAGAGGACTTCTGCTTCCAGATAATCAATGCAGCCTGTTGGGATCTGAGGAAAGTGGAAGGGAACTTGGGGGAGAAAAAGAAATGACCCCCTTTTTGCCTCAGACCTCATCTAAAACAATCCAATGTCCATCAATTGATGAACGGGAAAATAAAATGTAGTACAACCATACAATGGAATATTATTCAGCAATAAAAAGGAATGAAATGATACACGTTATAACGCGGATGAACCTTGAAAACATCAAGCTAAGTGAAAGAAGCCAGTGCCCCAAGACCATATGTTGTATGATTCTATTTCTATGAAATGTCCCAAAGAGGCAAATCTGTACAGACAGAAAGTAGGTTAGTGATTGTCAGGGGCTGCCAGGGGTTGGGGGAGTAGGGGGAAATGTGGAGTGTGGGGTTTATGTTTGGGGTGATGAATATATTCTAAAAGTTGATTGTGCTGACGGTTGCACAATATACTGAAGCCCACTGAATTGTACGCTTTAAGTGAGTGAACTTATGGCCTGTGAGTTTTATCTTGATAAAGCTGTTACCAAAAACCAAAAAACAAACAAACAAAAAACTCAGCCAGAAGTGAGAGGTGGCTGTAGGCTGGGCAGGGCTTGGGGACAAATCCAGATGCTCAAATGCGTTCTGCCCACGGATGTTTTAATAACCTCACTTATCTGAGCCTCACTGTCCCCAAACAGTAATTAACTACCCCCTCAACTGTGTTGGGTAAGTCCTCACCTAGCACAGAGCTTGGCCCACGGCAGAACCATAAATGTTAAGTCACTCTTCTGGGAAACCTGGCTCTGCATTCCCAAAAGAAGCCAATGAGACAGTAGGATTCGTTTTGCAGAAGATCGCGCTGTTGGCAAATATAATTCTCTAAACCATTCTCAGTGTTGCCTCTATACTCGATTCAAATGGGGAAACTGAGACACACAAGAACTTGCCCAAGGTCACAGAGCCAAGAAGGGGTGGCCCTGGGATCCCAACACTGGCAGCCAGATTCCAGAGCAAGCAGGGGTAAAAACCACTGCCCCACCCGGCCTCCACCCAGCACGGTTCCCTAGCAGCAGGGCGGAGAGATGTGGGGAGGGTGTCTCAGGGCGGAGATTTCTCATCACACAGCCACTGAGCACCTACTGTGTGTGAGCACCCTGCGGAGCGGGTCAGCCCCAGGCCCAGTCCCTGTCCTTAATAAGTGGCTCATAGTCTAGTGGGTGGGGTGGGCAGATAAATAGACGAAAGAGTGATGGGGGTCGTGATGAGAACAGCCCAGGAGGGCTTCCCAAAGAGAGATGCCTAAGCTGGGATATGCAGGAGTAGCAAGAAGTGTGCCGGCCAAGGCGCCAGGCACCAGGAGTTTACGGAAGGAAGAGGAGGGTGTGCAAAGCTCAGAGCGTTCAGAGCACCCAGTGAGAGAGAGGGAAGGGGGCATTTGGGGAGGGAGGGGCCACTGCCACTGCTCCCCAAAGCCTGCGCAGGGAGGAATCATCCAGCAATGGGAGGCCCCAGCCGCGCCCTGCTCTGCTGAGCCCAGCCAGCTCCAGCCAGAAACTACCATATTTGCTCACCCCAGAGAAGGGCAGGGCCCAGCCTTCAGCCCTGGCATTTACGCAGCACTTAGCACCCTACGAGTTCCCTACCTCCACTTTCTAGAGGAGAACTGAGGCGGATAGCAGTTAAAGAACACATCTGTTGGGTTGGCCAAAAAGTTCGTTCGGGATTTCGGGCCCAGCTTCTAGACACCCCCGAACGAACTTTTTGGCCACCCCAATATTTATGGGCTCAAGGCCACAGGGGTGAGAAATGGAGAGCGTGGTGCAGGTGCTTTGGCTCCCTGAGGCCACCTCACCTCCCTGGCTCCAGTCTCCTCATCCAGAAAGAGGAGATGACACCAAAAACATCCCCATCCAGTGGTTCTACCCCAAAGGAATTGATTCTAAGGGAAAAATCCCAACAAGTTTTATGTCTGGAGTGAGTCATCGAGTCTGTATTTATAACAGCAGAAATCTGGAAGCAGCCTGAGGGTCCTAGCAAGGGTGCCTGTGGTGCTGCCTCAGGAGGGGTTGTCACTGGGCTTTGAGAATGGCAGTTGAGGTCATCAGGATGTCACCGTGGCAATGCAGAGAATCATTTCAGGCATTGTTAAGAGGAAAAAAAAGACAAAAAACAATCCCCAACATGGTATAAGCACATGATTTTGATGTAAAACTCACGCAGCGTATGGGCAAGGGCTGGGCGGACCAGGGAGGCATGGGAGGCGCCAGAGATGCGGATGGAGGGACGGCGAGCAAACCTGTTTACTCCTGACTTCTGTTGCCGAGAATGTAATTTGTGGGATAAATAAAACCACAACAAAGAGCTACCGGGGGCCCAGGGCCAAGACCTGGCCAGGCTCTCAGGAAGTCCTGGGAGTCCGGCGAATAGGGGATGGGATGGGAACGTACCTGGTGCCTGGAGAGTGAAGTGCATGTGCGGGGGGGCTCCCACCTAGACACACACACAGCCCCAGCCAGCTCACAGGGGCTTGGGTGCTACCAGGGGGCGGGCCAGGGCCCGGGCACAGCGTCCACACAGGCGATGGGCACAGCAAAGTGGCAAAGCAGCACCAGGCTCCCCTGAGAGTGAGGATCCGGGGGCTGAGGGCCTGAAGCCAGCACCCCAGCTGGCATGAAAGGGGGGCCAGGGCCAGGGACACGAAAGGAAAAACCCCAGCAAGCTGACATGAAATGATGACAGTTAATGCTCATTTATTTACCCATTTTATTGCGTACCAGCCTCTGGAAGGTATGAGAAGAATCCCAGGGAACTGAGGTCTGAGCTGAGACCAGAAATGAGGAAGGAGGAATCTTAGTAATAATGGTTCCCTTACTATTTTCCATTCGCCAGGCTCTGTTCCAAACACTTCATGTATACTAACCCACTGAGTCCTCAGAACCACCCTGTGAGGAAGGTTCTATTATTATCCCCATTTTACAGACGATGAAGCTGAGAGATAGAGGAGCTATTCGCTGCCAGACAATCTGGCTCCAGATCTGTGCTCAAAATCTCCACACCAGTCTCAAGGCCTTAGCCAGGCAGAGGCAGTTCCCAAGGGAAGGGAACAGTATGTGCAAAGGCCCGGAGGTCGGAGAGAGCTGTGTTCAAACTGTTGGGCACTTCACACATGTTAGCTCGTTGAATCTTCCCAGCAGTCCCTGAGGCAGGCCGCATCGCCCCCATTTTACAGATGAGTAAGTGGAGGATCACTTACTGACGGCCACGCCAGGGCCTGGACAAAGACCTGTGAGCCTGCAGGTAAAAAGTGAAAATTCCTGGCTGGGAGTTGGAAAAGGTGGTTCCCCCTTGTACGTCCTTCAGCTCAGCCCTGGGCTGGCTGGGGTCTGAGCTAGGGGAGGAGCTGGAGTGATGGGGAGCACCGGCCTGGGAGTCAGGAGACCTGGGCCCATGTCCTGACCCTGTTACTTACTTAGTCACTGTCCCTTTCCTTTGCTGAGCCTGCCTTCTCCCATCTGTAAATGGGGAGGGGAACGTAAGGAGAAAAGATGGCGAGGGTACTTCAGTTCTGACACCATCCATCGTCAGCTGGAGTGTGTCTGGTGTCTTGAGGCCGGTCCCAAGCTCAGTGCCTGCAGGGGCACACATGAGGAGAAGGTGGGAGCTGCCATTCCTGGACTGGGCGACCTCTGAGTTTAATGTCCTGTGGATCTAACATCGACCTTCCTGGGTTTCCTCGCCTTTGGCTCCAGGAATGGCCCCAGGGGAGTGGATTCCGCATGACAGGCTCGACCTTAGGGAGTAGCAGCACATGGGCCTCCTGGGCGACCCCCTCAAGTCCTTCCACCGGAGCAGAAAGACGAAGAGACCTCAGACTGGCCCCAACCCGGCCTCCCCAAGGCTGTGTGATCTTGGGCAACTCACTGACAGTCCTTACCAGTAAAACAGGGCCATGACTGGTGTCCCACTGACATCCCCCACCCCAGGCCCGGTGGGAGGGTCCTGTGAGATGGCACGTTTGCCGCGGGGACTCACCGCTCAGGTGGTATTCTGCCACGTCCACGGCCATGATGCCCACCGCAGGGGCTGAGACTGGAAGGGAGAGGAGAGTCAGTGGAGGGTGCTTCAGAGGGTCATCAACCCCACCCCCCGCTATGGCCCAGGTGCCCATCATCCAGCTCACACTCAGGTGGAGGGGGCCTGGGCAAAAGTAGTGGGTTTTTTATTCTTTCATTTTTATTTTTTGGCTGTGCTGCATGGCATGCAGGATCTTAGTTACCCGACCAAGGATCGAACCTGGGCCCTCCACAGTGGAAGTGCGGAGTCCTAACCACTGGACCGTCAGGAAAGTCCCTAAAATAGCATTTTAAAAAAATGGTGTTTAAAGCTCTTTTCAAGCACTCTGAGACCTCATTTCAGGGTTGCCAAACACAAAAACACAAGACACCCAGTGAAACGCGAATTTTGGATTCGTTTTTAGTAGAAGTATGTCCAAATATTGCATGGGACATGCTTATACTGAAATATTATCCACTGTTTATCTGAAGCTCAAAAGTTGCTGGCATCCCGTATCTGTACTTGCTAAATCTGGCAACCCTGCTTCACTTCCGTCCTACCAACAACAGGCTGACCAGCAGCAACTCTGTTACTCCTTAGAGCGGCCCCTCAGGGTGTTCCCTAAGGCTGACTTCAAATGCTTTTGTTTAAATTGGACCCGAAATGCTGCATTTCTACAATATTCTATTATCAGTTCTTTCTCTGCTTGGGATGGTTTCCTCCCCACCCTCCGCTCCCAAGTTTTATGAACCACTGAAGGTTTGAGAGGTTTGAAGGTTTAAGTTGTTCTAGAAAGGTCTAGAAGCTCACACAAGCCATTACCTGCCCAGGTAACTGCTTACAGTTTTATTATTTTTGTTGCTAAGAAGTAAACTGGCTCCCAGATATGTTCTAAATGGGGTGGGGGGTTGAAAAAGGGAGGCTAGGAAGAGCTGTATGGATCTCAGCTCAAGGGACATGGAGGACAGGATGGCCCCCACGCTAACCTCTGCATTCCCTCACGGTTCAGAGAGGTGGTTATAAACAGGTAAGATGGGGTACACGGGGCGGTGGCGGGGGAGACCTGCAGAGTGTCCGTCCACCCAAGGGTAACTGCTTTTCTGTTCCCGCGGGAATGCCAACGCAGCCTGGCTGGATCTTCTGAAAAGCCAGATACCGGTATTTTTTAACATGCAGTTTCTTGATTTTTAAATGTTGCAACCAACTCACAAAAAATGTAAACACTACTGGGTAGAGAGGAAAAGGGTCCTGGCTGGCAGCTAGCCTGTTTGCAACTCCTCGAAGGATTGTGTGGGCTCCCTTTGGGACTGGGGTCAAATCAGGGGGTGAGCATTTTCTAGAATCCTGGGGCTCTCCCCAGTTTGTAGCTCTGGAGTCAAGAAGCTGGGGTGCCTTGATCCAGACAGGGTTATCCGGCACATGTGGGAGTGCCGTAGGTCCCAGGACAGGAGGCCTCGAGAAGCAGGGCGGAACAGGGCCCTGGGGCAAAGCCCTGCCAGGTGCACAGACAGCTCCTTGCTCCCAGCTCCCCTGATGATGCCCCCACGCCCACAGTGAGATGTGGGTTGTCATGGTGATGGGAGGGAGGCGCTAACCTGGACCGGCTTCACCCATGCCAATTCAAGTGGAAGCTCATTGCTGGGACCTGCTGAGATCATGATAAGTACCTTGCTAAGCACCCCTTACACCCAAGCCCTAAGCACTTTGCATGTGTATTACCTCATATATTACCTACCTCTAACAGCCCCTTGAGGTAGGTGCTATTACTATCTCTGGTTTGTGGAAGAGAGTCATGAGGCAAGGAGGTAAGGTCATTTGCCCCAGGCTACACAGCTAAGAAACTGTTCAACCTGGGCCACTGGTTCCACGCTCCCTAACCCCTGTGCCTTACTGCGGGGGGGGGGGGGGGGGGGCGGCATATGGATTCAAAAGTTGCCTGAGAACCCGCAGGCCAAATTAGGCAGTGTGTACAAGCCCAAGGTGGCCCTACTTCGTGGCAGAAGGGAGGCTGGATACACCAAAACACACATGTTAACATGAACACACATGTCCCAGTCTGCCTCTGCCTTGCTGGGAATCTGATCATGCCATCAGCTTTCTTTCCTGTTTCTCTAGCACAGGCTGACTTCCTGCACGGGGACAGCCCATGCCAGCAGCACACTAGAGTGGGTGGGCTGGGTACACCCCTGCGGCAAGTTCCTGTGGCTGGGGACAGAACCCCATACCTGCTGTATCAGACCTCTGGCTGTCGAGGGGCCCCCATCTCTCCAAGGCTGGTCCAGCTCAGACCCCAGACTCCCACACTGCCCACCTTTCCCCCTCCCCTCATCACAACACCCTGGGAGCTGTGCTTTCAGTGAAGGTGTGAATGACTCTAGGCTCACCCAGGCCAGAAGGTCCCGCAGATGTGCCCTGGGAACGGGAGAAGCCAAAGCACATCTGCCTGAGAGGAGGGAAGAGAGAACTTGGGGGAGATGTCGAGGTTCCTGGGATGGGGCGGCAGCCTGAGCACAGCTCTGAACCCCAGATCTGCCCCCTCTGTAAAATGGGGCTTAAGATGGCCTTATCAGGGTGTCAGGAGGGAGGAATGAGAAGTGCAGTGGGGCTTTTTGGCAAATCTTAGCTGCTGTGCTTCCTCGCCTGGCAATGGTCCGAAAGGCCCCTGAGCCCCTACTTTGAGCAGTGGAATTGTGTGGGCAGCACTGCCAGCCTGCAGATGTGTTATATTTGTCTTAAAGTGAGTTACCAACATTTAAAAATTGGGAAATTTCCCATTAAAAAATGAATTTCTTAAAAAAAAAAAAAGGATAGATTTCCAGCTTCCCGTTAAAAGTAAGATTTGGGAACAGTGGGTCTGTATACCCTGCCACCCCCACCCCCCAGAACCTGCTGGCCCCTGGAAGCATCTCTATTCATGAGCCTGGTAAGCAGGCTTTTGGATGAGCTAGGGGAGGTTCAGAAAGGTTAAGTGACTTGCCCAAAGCCGCACAGCCAGCAGTGGTAGAGCTGGGCCTGCCACCCCATCCAGCACCTCTTCTGTTAGTAGCCACAGCCCCTGTGCAAAGGACTTCATGTACGTCTTCCCCATGGCCTCGCCCAAGACCCCTAGGGGGCAAATCCTGTTATTATCCCCACTCCACAGAGGAGGAAAGTGAGGCTCAGGGAAGGGCAGTGAATTTGCCCAGGGTCACCCAGCCAGTAAGCGGAGAGCTGAGACCGAGCCAGATCTGGCTCTGCAGCAAGCGCCCTTCTTAACGGCTTTGCTTACTATCCCTGAGACCCCCTGACTCCATCTCACCCAGTACTGACAACCTCCGCAGACTCCCACTGGCAGCCTGGAGGTTTGCCAGGTAGAGGGGCCGCAGCTTCAGCTTGGAACAGGACGCTGACAAGGCACATCCGAGGCCAGGGCAGCCTCTGACCAGAGCTTCCCTGCATTTCTGACCCACAGGAAATGGGGCACAGCAGGGGTGGGTCAGAGCTGCCCCAAACCTTCATCTGAGCCCCTTCCTGGCACCCTTCCTCACTCCATCTATTCATTCTGGCCCCAAACCTCCAAACCCTAAATTGCATGGCGCTTGTTCATTGAAAACAGCTCTGGGTTCCAATGCTGGCTTAACCATACCTACCCGGCAATACGTACCTACTGCTGTAAGAATTAGACATAATTCATGCTAAATGCCTAGCGTAGTGCCTGGCTCGTAGTGTGAACACGATATAGACCTGATGACTGAATGGATAAACGGATCCCCCTTTTACAGATTAGGAAGGCGGGGATGGAGTCACTCGGCATATGAGTAGCAATACTGGGACTGACTCCCGGGTACAATGCATCTGGGCCTGGGCTCTTGGCCACCATGCCACCTCCTGACCAGGCCTTTCAGGGGTGGAGAAGGGTGGGAGGAACTGCCACGGGCCTTACTGGAATCTGAACACAGTCGAGGCCTCCTCCTGGGCTTATCAAGAAATGGCTTTCCAGGAATTTGGTGACTCTGCGGCGGAGAGGGTCCCCACGTCTCTGCTCCCCCTCACCCCATTTCCTTGCTTAGTGTCCCCATCTCTGGCTAGCAAGCTTTTGGCTCCCCCTACCCTCACCCTGAGGCCAGCAGGCAATGGGAAGGATCAGGGGGTGGTACAGGGGAGCCCTCGACCTTCCAGGCGGGGAGCCTCTTTAGGAGCGTTAGCTTTGAGATCCTTTTCAAGTGCTCCCACTTCCTGGAATAACCACATCCTGCTACCATCCCCCCAAAAGCCCACAAAAACCACAGTACGGACTGGCGAGGATGGTGGTAGCTGGCATTAACTGGGCACCTACTATGTGCTGAGCACTGTACCAAGGACTCGCCAGGTGTTATTTCGGCAAATCCTCCCTGCTGCCCTCTGAGGGGGCTGATACTCTTCCCATTGTACTGGTAAGAAAACTGAGGTGCAGGAAAACACTTGCCCATAGTCACCAGAGCAGACAAGAGGCAGAGTCCAAGGCTGAACCCCAGGCTGGGAGCCCCCTCTCTCCCAAGCTGTTTGGAAAGGCTTCAGATTTCAGGGTGGGGAGGCCAGGGGCTTGGGTCTTGACCCTTCTCCAGACTGGCTGTGTTAATTTGGGTGAGTCTCCTGCCCTCTCTGAGCCTCAGTTTCCCCATTTCTAGTAGGATGCATAGCTCCTGCCGCTCTCCAAACCTGTCACCCACCCCCTGGCTCAGGGAAGAGGCTAACATTCCAGGGTGCAGGTTTCCCAGGCTCTTTGTGGGGGAGGGTGGCCTCACTGGCTGAGGAGGGGGCACCCAGTCCCTCTGCAGCCCATGAAAGAGGGATCACTAGGAGGGCGTGCTCAGGGCTCCTCCACCCACAGGCCTGGCTCCAGGTCCCCATGTTTGGACCCAGTTCCCCCTTCTTCAGCCCAAATCTACAGCCCCAAGGCCCTGGGATGGGCAAGCTTCCTCTCCCAAAGAGCAGTGGCATCAAAGGTTGGCAGGGAGACCCTGGAAAGCTCCCCACCCGTGCTGGTGACACCAGACAGAGGCTGTGGATCCTCTTGGCCTCCCAGGGCTTCCTGGCAATGGGGTGCGACATGGGGCATTTCCTGAAAACCCAGCACCCATGCCGCGGTAACCCCCAGGATACATGGGGACCGGAGTGTGGGGGGCTGACCCGGGAGCCGGGAAGAGGGTGTGAGGCGGGGCCGGGAAAGTGGGGACAATCAGGGCGCTTTGTGTGTGAGGGGCGTGCGTGCAGCGCGGGCGCCGGGGAGGCGTGTAAATGGCCGGGTGAGCCGCGTGTGTGCACACGCGGGGCGGGCGTGCGGGGCACGATGCGATACGCAGTGCATGGAGTGGCAGGGCCGGGGAAGGGCGCCCGGCGTGCGCTGTGCCGGGCTTGCGTGTGCAAGCGCGGCGCGGGTGTGCAGACGAGAGGGGAGCTTGGAGCCCGGGGGTCCCCGGCGCTGGGAGGGGCACTGCGTGCATCTGCGCGAAGGGCGCGTACTCACCCCGGCTCCGCGGAGGGGCCGCCGCTCCAGCTCCGGCTCCGGTTTGGGCTCCGGCTCCGGCTCGGGCTCCGGCTCCCGGCCGGCCTCCCGCAGCGCGCACGCACCGGCGCCAAGCCCGGCCGTAGCCGGCGGAGTCAAGCCTGCAGTGTCTCCCCGCGCCCGCCTGGGAGGAGCGCGGCGCGGTCCGGGGGCTCGGCCGGGCCGGGGCGGCAGTCGCGAGCTGCGCCGCAGTCCGGGCACGCTCCCAGGAGCCCGCCGCGCGCTCCCTCGCGCTCGCCCGCCCGCTCCCTCTTTAAAGTGACAAACCCGAGCGCGGTCTCCGCTCCCGGGAGTTGCGCGGCGCTTCCGGGGTCTAAGCCGAAGATCCCCAAGCGCTCCCCGGATCCCAGGGGGTCGTCCGAGGCAGAAGCCAGCCCCTCACTCCCTGGCCCAGGATGAGTGGGGATGGGGGATGGGAACGTGCTCACCGCGAGCTTCGAGAGGCTGGCGGAGCACTGGGCACGGAGTCAGCAGGCTTGGGTTCTAGCCCCAGCTGCCGCACACCGGGTTATCCTGTCCCCCTGTTAGGCCTCAGTTTATTTTTCTGTAAAACGGGCTGGATACTGTGCACCTCCTAGGAACCGATCAGGAAACAGGAGGCGGGAGGTTTCCGCTTCTCTGAATGGTAGGCCAACATCATCTCAGTCAATCCCCACAATGACTTAATGGTGTCAGTGGTCACTCCGTTTTCTTTTTACAGGAGGAAACAGGTTCAGAGAGGTGAAATGACCTTCCCAAGGTCACAGAGCCAAGGGTCAGAGCCAAGACTTGAACCTAGGTCTATGTGACTTTAAAGCCCATACTCTTAACCACTTAGGGGTCCTGCTTTCTCTCAAAAGGAATGAATGAATCATTCAGGAGATATGACGCCCCCGCTGGATGCTAGGCACAGTGCCAGGTGTGGGCGATCTTCCATCTTCCGGGAACAGGGGGACAAGTCCCTCCCTGCCCGCGCAGTCTGGCAGGGAGGCACGCACGCATTAAGAGGGGCTGGGGTGTGCGGGGGGAAGGTGCCACGTGCTGTGGGCTCAGTTACCAGGAGAGCAGGCTTGGTGGGTACCTGGGGGGGGCTTCTGAGGGGATCTGTAGGATCTGGGGTGGGGTGGGAAGAGGGGAGAGGATCTCAGGTGGGGAGCAAGTGTGCTAAGGCAGCAGTAGTTTCTGGATCATCTACTCTCTGGGATTTCGGGGCTGAGAGCAACCTGCAGGCGCTGCCCTCTCAGTAGGAGCTGGGTCTGTGCTGGCCTTGTTGGTGGGAGGGGGCATCCTTGGTCTAGAAAGCAGGACCCTGGGGAGCCAAGGATTCAGTTTCACTCTCATCCACAGGGGACACCCTGTTTTCAGTTCATTTTATGGATTCCGAAGAAAAAGGAGAGAAAGGTCATTAATTATGCCCCTTTGAAGGGGGGGTGGCTGGGCACTGGGCCATGGGCTCTCATTGCCATTTCTCATCTAAGTTAATCTTCATAGCCAGCCAGGTGCAGTTTGGAATGACAGAGCCCATTTTCCACATGAGGACACTGAGGCATGAAGGGTTCCCGGTTCAGGAGGGAGCATTGAAATTAGACACACCATCAGCACATAAAATGGCACACTGATACTGGCTTCTGTTGGAGCAGTAAAAAGGTGAGGTTGATCAACAACAAACCAACAAACCAACAACAAACAACAAACAAAAAACCAAATAATTCAATTGAAAAATGGGTGGAAGACTTTAATAGACATTTCTCCGAAGAAGACATACAGATGGGCAGTAGACACATGAAGAGATGCTCAACATCACTAATTATTAAAGAAATGCAAATCAGAACTACAATGAGGGACCAGCTCACATGGGTCAGAATGGCCATCATTAAAAAGTCTACAAATAACAAATGCTGGAGAGGGTGTGGAGAAAAGGGAACCTTCCTACACTGTTGGTGGGAATGTAAGTTGGTGCAGCCACTATAGAGAACAGTATGGAAGTTCCTCGGAAAACTAAAAATAGAACTACCATATGATCCAGCAATCCCACTCCTGAGCATATACCCCGACAAAACTATAATTCAAAAATATACATGTACCCCTATGTTCATAGCAGCACTATTTACAATAGCCAAGACATGGAAACAACCTAAATGCCCACCATCATATGAATGGATAAAGAAGATGTGGTACATATATACAATGGAATACTACTCAGCTATAAAAAAACTGAAATAATGCTATTTGCAGCAACATGGATGCAACTAGAGACTATCATTTTAAGGGGAATAAGTCAGAAAGAGAAAGACAAATACCATATGATATCACTTATATGTATAATCTGAAATATGGCACAAATGAACCTATCTAAAAAACAGAAACAGACTCACAGACATAGAGAACAGGCTTGTGGTTCCCAAGGGGGAGGGAGGGAGGGAGAAGGAGGGACTGGGAGTTTGGGGTTAGTAAATGCAAACTATTACATTTAGAATGGATAAACAACAAGGTCCTACTGTAAGCACAGGGAACTACATCCAATCTCTTGGGATAAACCATAATAGAAAAGAATATAAAAAAATGTATATATGTGTATAACTGAGTCACTTTGCTGTGCAGCAGAAATTAGCACAACATTGTAAATCAGCTATACTTCAATTAGGGGAAAAAAAAAAAAAAGGGTGAAGTTGAGGCTGTTCTGCTTCTGGTGTCAGCCCAGTGGGCTGATGTGGGAACTGGAGTCTGGAGTGAGCTTGAAAGGAGATCTTGCCAATTTCATGTAGTAACCCTTCAGTGACCAGAAAAGCATATGTATGTGTGCCAAAGACAGGAATTACAAGTGCCTATCCACAGGAGAGTATGTAAATGCATAGCGGTACAGTCACAATGGCACACGGTGCAACAAAGAGGAGAAAAGAGCTACCACCACCTGCAACAGGTGGATGAATCTTGCTTGTAAAGTTGAATGAAAGAAACCGGCCACAAAACACCACATGGTGTATGATTCCATTTACAGAGAGTTCAAAAAGCAGGCAGAACTACTCTCTGCTGTTAAAAGTCATCATGGCGGTTACCATGCGGTGGTGACTGTGAGGGGCCTGAGGGGGATTCTGGGATGCTGTTCATGTTCTGGTTTTGATCCCAGTGCAGGGTCCCCCCCACCCCTCCCCCCAGCTCTGTTTTGTGTGTGCGTGTGTTTGAAAATTTGCAGCACTGCACACTTATGACTTGTATACTTTTCTACATGTGCGATACACTTCAATACCACTTACAGAAACACACAAAAACCTTGTGTGGCTGCCCACTGCACTGGAAAAAAGCCAAACTCCTTTCTGTGGTTTACAAGGGCCTGCTGGCCTCTCTGACATGCCATGCCGTCCTCACCCACCAATCTCCTGCCTGTCAGCCTTCTGGTGTTCCCAACACCTGCCAAGCTGTTTTCCTCCTCAGGGATTCTCACTTGCTGGTCTCTGCCTGGAAGGTGCTTTCCCTGTTCTTGACAAGACTGCTCCCTTCATCCTCTGCACATCACCCTAAAGAAGTCACCTCTTCAGAGAGACCCTCCCGACGACCCCACCTAGAGTCCTCCACCCACACCATGCTGTTTGTTTCCTACAGAACACTAGCCATAATCTGCAATTATTTTATTTGTTTACAGTTCATTTTCTGCCTCTGCCAGGAGACTGATAATCACAAACACACGGCACACTTACCGTGTGCCAAGCGATATTCAAACATCGTATTTAGGCATTGAATCTTCACCCCAACTCCATGGGGGGATACTCTTCTTAGCCCTATTTTACTGTTGAGGCAATGGGGGCTCAGAGAGGTTATATAAGTTGTTCACGGTCACACAGCTGGAAAGTAGCAGAGCCAAGGTTTGAACCCAGGCAGCCTGGTTCCAGAGTCCTTTCTTTAAACTTTACACTTTGACAGATCTGTTTTTTTTTTATTTCCCTGGTAGTATATCTGGGACAGTATGTGGCACACAGTTGGTACTCAATAAATGTTGGGGGAATAAATGAGTGTGCTAAAGAGAGGTGAGGGGGAAGCTTGGATCCCAGAGTGGGTGTTGAGGGGAGGGATTGTGCAATGGAATCTGGAGTCCCAGGAGCAAGGTAACCAGGGAACCGACAGCAGATGGAGGTTCCCAGACAGCTGGAATTAACTGCAAGCTGTAGTCAGGGCCAAGGCCTTGCCTGGACCTGGGCCTGGGCACATCTTCCCAAGTGGAGCCCACCTTCAGCCTCCCCTACCGACCCTACAAGACACATAGCCATTCACAGAGGGGGCTCTGCCTTAAGGGCATACAACCTGTCTAGGGTCCCTTGAAGGATGGAAGCCCCCCAGGAGGTGATGCTACCTATCAAGTGCCCAGGGCTGTGGTGGCCCTGGAGAGAGTGACATGAATCTTGTCAATCACCTGCCTCTGGCCAGAAACTTTCTGGACCTTGGAACCTCCCCCAGGGATAGGAAGGTCCTATGTGACTTACTTGGAGTCTAAGATGTGGCTACAGTGCTGGTCAGTGAAGGCCACAGCCTGTGTCATCATCTCCCTTGAACTTGTCATGAAGTTCCCACACCCCGGTAGCTGGAGCCAGCGCGTCACTGGTTCCCCACCGTCTTCTGCACCAGCCTGTCCTGGTGGGGCTGTCACGGCTGTGAGCCTGCTCAATCCATCTCCCAGCGGGACCCCTCCTCATTCTTCATCAGCCTCTGGGACAATTGCGACCAGTTCCTGAAGAGCAAGGGCACCTTAGGTGAGGCGTCGCCCTGAGGTCTGGCCCAAAGGATGCTCTACCCCTGCGGCTGCTGGGTGTGAAGTCAGCCCAGCTACAGATCACGAAACTAAGGCCCAGAGAAAGGAAGGGCCAGCCAAGGCTGCGCAGTGGGGGAGTTCTGGAGTCAGGACAGGGGCGTGGGCCCCAGGGCCAGTGCTCCAGCAGCAGTTCCACATTGCCAGGGCCCTGGCCGGGAGCTTGTCCGCTCTGCATCTTGAGACCTGGGCCTCCTGCGGGCCCGACTCTTTTGTGTTCGGAGAGGCTCAGCCTAATTCCCGTGGGCATGAGCTCTGAGGTCAGGCAGATGTGAACTTGCATTTCCATCCCTGACAAGTGGTTTTACTTCTCTGAGCTCAATGTCCTCATCAGTAAAATGGGGCTGAAGTTCCTCTCACCTCACAAGCTTGGAGGAGCATTAAAGGAGCTGGTGCCCGGTGTAGAGCAAGGCCTCAGTGAATGGGAGCTGCCGCTATCACCCGCTCTTTCCTGAGCTCTCCGTTCAGGTTTTCCCAACCCTGCCCTCAGCCTGCCTCTTTGTGATGATGTTTTGCTCCAGCCATGAGCTCTCTGGCCTCCCTCTGGCCTCTTCAATGCCTTTCCTCCCACTCCTACCTCATAGAGATCCAGAGCCCTCCTTGCCAGCAAGGGGGGCAGGAACCGCTGGACACTTCTGTATTCACAGTTTTTTTCTGGTCACATACAGGAAGGAAATTCATAAAGATCAGAACACTAGACACAAAGGGATGCTAGCAGTGAAGCCACAACTGCTGGGATCTGTCAGACATGTTTCAAATCCTCTTTCTATTCATTATCTCATTTGATCCTGCCAGGCTGATGCTACTCTTTTGCTGATGAGGAACCCAAGTCCAGGAGAGCTGAAATCACTGGCCATGTGGAGCCCATGAGCCCTGGCCCCAAATCCTGAGCCTCCTCTCTCCGAGAAGCCCTTTATGTTCCCTTTGCTCCCAGTTGGGGCTCCCATCAACCCATCACCTGAAGGCACCCACCTTGCCTGATCCCACACGCCTCCCTCATCTATGCCAGGGTAAGAAAGTGGCCCCTTGAGCAACTGCCACCAACACAGCTCCTTGGAGAGTTGCCCGCTGGGACGCAGAGAGCATGAGGCAAGGGGCCGGGACCCAGGATGGGTGAGTGTTGATGAGGGCAGCCCAAGGGAGGCCTGGAGATGCAAATGCTGTTGTGGTAGCAGGGGCAGTTCTCCCAGAGCTGGCTTCTGCCTCCCTGCTTCCCTGTTGCAGGGACCATCAGTCTCTGTACGCACAGGACTCCTGGGCTGCCTGTGTCATCTGCAACTAAGAGCCCCTCGGGTGGGGACAAAGCTGCCACTGGCATTAGGGCAGAGGAAACCCAAGAGGGAGCTGCAGCTCTGGAGGTAGGGGCCCCTGTTCCAGCCACCCAGCACGCGCCCAGGGCGACCTGTCCGCCAGCCCCTTCTCTCCTGCTGGGTATCAATCTGTCCACCTGCCTCTGCGGCTCAAAGGCCCAGGGTTGCTGTGACTCTCCCCACCTCACTCCCAGGCCCGTCGGCTCTCTGGGCCCACATTCGCTGGCTGAGATGGTCCTTCCATTGCCCCCACCCCACCACTGTCTTTGGCAGTCCCAGCCTCCAGGGAATGTTGATGTTGGAGTCGGGAGGCCACAAGGGTCCCAGCTGCCTGTGGAAGGCCGGAGAAAACAGCTACGTCCATCTGTGTCCTCAGACTCCCATGCCAAGCCTCCATCCCACCACCCGCCCCTCCCCCTCCCCCTCCCCCTCCCCATGCTGCAACCCCTCAGCCCTTTATTCTCCAACCTGGGTTTTGCCCACAAGGCCCCAAGTTTCCACCAGGTCCCAGTTGCTGGGGACCATGCTGTGCTCACAGCCCGGCCTCAGTGCCCAGACAGAGGGCAACCAGGCCCTTTCCCCAGTCCTCTCCAGAGAAGCTGGTATTTGGGAGGCAGGGTTGCTAGCCCGTGGTATCTGTGGTTGCCATTCCATCTACTCCACCCGCCAAGCTCCCCCACCAACCCTGGCATCTGTTCTGGACATGTTACTTGGATTCCCAGTCCTTGAGTCCTGTCAACAACACCTTTTTTCTTCCAACGAGCATTTTCTGTGGGGATGTGCGGGTGAGGTTGATGCTGTCCCTGACCCCTGATGGGATGCTGGAGTGAGATAAATTGTGCCCCCCTCCAAAAAAAAAAAAAAAAGATATGTTCAAGTCCTAACCCCTGGTATCTGTGAATGGAAAAATAAAGAAATATATTTGCTGAGGTAATTAAGGATCTAAAGATGAGATCAACTTGGATATAGGGTGGGTCCTCAACCCAATGACTGGTGTCCTCCTAAGGAAGATCACAGATGCAGAGAGGGGAAGGCCAGGTGAAGACAAGGCAGAGACTGGCGTTAGGAAGCCCCAAGCCAAGGAGCGCCAAGGGTTACCAGTTGCCACCAGAAGCTGGCAGGGAGGCATGCGAGAGATTCTCCCTCAAGTCTCCAGATAGAACCAGCGCTGCTGACACTTTGACTTCAGACTTCTGGCCTCCAGAACTGTGAGAGAATAAAGTTGTGTTGCTTTAAGTTGCCAAGTTTGTGGTCATTTGTTACAGCAGCCCCAAGAACCTCATACAGAGGGTTTGAACCCCGACCTGCACCAAAGGCACTGAGCAGAGGGCCACGGGGTCTGGGGGCAGAGCAGCCCTGACCTGGGGGTCAGATGAGGCTTCTCAGCCATGGCCACACTTGACATGGGCCTGTAACCTCGCCAGGAAGAGACAGGGGCATGGGAGAACCTCACAGACAAGGTCCAAGGCAGGACCATTCAGTGCTTTCAGTGCCCAGTTAACTGGCCGGTGGGGCCTCAGCCCAGGGAGGGGGGCTGTAGACCAGGGGCCTGGAGTAGTGATTGGGGTGGGCGCAAGGGCTAAGGCCTTGAATGGTGGGGTTGGGGCAAAGAGGAGAGAAGTAGGAATCTTGCCTAAAAACCAGAAAGATCTGGATGGCCTGCTCAGCACCTGGAAGGGAGGCAGGGAGGAAAGGGGGAAGGGGGGGGAATCCAGGTGGGCCTTGAGCACCAGGCCACCTGAGGAATCTTCAGGGAGGCAGATGTCAGCTCAGACCCCCAGACTGTGAGCATCTCGGAGGGGCAGCAAGCTCCCCATTAAGGGAGGTGTGTAAACAAGAGTGCCGGGGGGACTTCCCTGGTTGTCCAGTGGTAAAGAGTCCGCCTTCCAATGCAGGGGACGATCCCTGGTCGGGGAACTAAGATCCCACATGCCGTGGGGCAACTAAGACCACACGCCACAACTACTGAGCTTGGGTGCCTCAACGAGAGCGCCCACGTGCCACAAAACTACAGAGCCCACATGCCCTGGAGCCCGTGTGCCGCAACTAGAGAGAGAAAACCACATGCCACAACTAGAGAGAAGCCCAAGCGCCACAACGAAGAGCCTGCGTGCCGCAACTAAGACCCAACAGCCAAAAAATAAATAAATATTAAAGAGAAAAAGAATGTAAAAACTTATTTTAAAAAAAAGTGCCTGGGAGAGACCTCAGCCCCATACAAGGCTTGTTACCGGTGGCCCCGAAAGACCCCTTTCTGTCCTGAGACCCTATACGCTGCCTGACTGGGCCCTCACCCCAGCAGCCGGTCTCGGACCTCCCCTCCCCACTCCGGGAGTCCATTTCCCTGAATTACTCTGGCCCAAGCCAGCCATACCCCCTTTCCTGCCAGACTCTGGAGCCTGCCACCTGTGAAGACACAGGTGCCATTCTTTGAGACCCAGAATTTGGGAACGACAGGCAGATTCTCATCACCCCCAACCTCCCAGAAGAAAGGCTGGCCCTCCTGGGCCTCAGAGCCCCAGCTTATCTCCCAGGACTCCCCTCCCCCTGGGGGAGCAACCACTGCCGCCCCCTTTTAGTGTGTATTTCCTTCACACTAAACATCTGACGTCTGTTAACCTTCTCCACAACCCTCAGAGGCAGTACACAAGATTAAGAGCACCAAAGTTGCTGCGGGACCTTGGATAATTTTATAACCTCTCTAGGCCTCAGTTTCTGCAAATTGCAAAATAAATGTAACTGCCTCCTAGATGGGTTACAATCTGGAGTGCGGCTCCATAAGCGATGGCTCTTATTATCATTTTGAGCCAATGGGGAAACCAGCCCCAGTGCTGACTGCAAGGCTCTTTTGCCCCATTTACCTGCTGACATTTATAAGCCCCTACATTTTCAAGTGGATGCTGGTCTGAGGGCCAATGAGTGAGATAGACCCTACCCTCAGGGGGCTCACAGTCTGATAGTGAAGGCCATCTTATGACCAAGTTACAAGGCGATGTGATAAGGGAGTACAGAGCACCGTGGGAGGGCAAAGGAAGGGTGGCCCGTCCAATCTGAGGGGGGAGGGCTTCCTGGAGGAGGTGACCTTTAAGACCTAAAAGATGACCAGGTGTAGGCCAGGCAAAGGGGGTTGAGGAAGGCATTCCAAGCAGAGGAAACTGCAGATACCAAGGAGCTGCAGTTCGCTGGGCTGTAAACTCCGTGAGAGTAGGGAGGGGGTTTCACCTGATCAACCCTGCACGTGCAGCACCTGGGAGGTGCCCATAAGTATTTGTTGAGGGAATGAAATTCACTTGGGGAGGGGAAAGGAGCAAGACGGAGCTGTGGAGGTGAGAAAGGACTGAGCAGGGTCTTGTGGGTCCCAGGAGTTTGGACTTTATCTTGAGGGCTTAAATGCAAGTCAGAAGGAGTCCTTTTGCTGGAACAAGAGGGTTGCAGTGGAGATGGAGGTGGGAGCATATCTGGAGGCTTTGCCACCCACATGGGTACCTGGGCTCCAGTTCCAAGTCCCTAGCCTGCCGATCTGTCCAGCCCTGGGGCCTCCCTCCCTGGGCCCAGGCTTTCCCTCACCCCCTCTTGTCCCTGAACCCCAGCCTGTGCCCATCCAGGTGCTGCGCCCCACCCCTGAGCATAGCCCCAGACCCTGAGCCTTTGTCCCTACTGTCGGTCCTGCTGTGGAGGTAACAAGCAGCAGGGGCTCCCCCTGTCTTTTGCAATAGATTTCTTGCCACTAGGGTTCCGACCTAAGAACCTCAGTTTTCCCGTTTGTACAATGAGCATTGCTCGTCCTTCCTCTCACAGGCTCGCTGTGATGAGCAGTGAGATGGTGCATCTGAAATGTAAAGCACGCTAAATACACGTAGTGTTCATTTTTTCCTTTCACCATTACGGTAGTCAGATGTGTTCCCGAGAGAAAGATTGTAAAATACTAGTAAATAGAAAAAGGAAAACAAGTGTAATTCCCTGAAGTCCCACTGCCCAAGGGGAACATCTTGGTTTCTGCCTCAAGTGTGTGTTGTGACCATTCCAAAGGGAAACCCAGCCCCGGAGGAAGCATGGGACAGGTCAGGCTGGCCCTCCAGGCTCAGGCCTTCTTTGAGGAGGAAAGGTTATATGGAAGCCCGTCAAGGCACATTTATTAAGCACCCACTGTGTGCCCGTGCTGGACCGGGAGACAAGCCCTTCATGTTTAGTAAGAATGTTGATTTCCCAGAAGGTCTGTCACTAAGGGTGGGATTGTGCCGGGGGACACTGCGGGGTACAGAGCGGAGGCTCCTGAGGGCTGAGGGGTTGGGAGCCTCTGTCAGAAGTTCTTCAGAAACAGTCTGGTACCTCCAATCCAGTTTGGCCTACAACGTCTGACACCTGGGAAAATTATTGCCTTCAAAATAAGGAAAGAAAATCAAGTTAGTATTTTATCTCACACAAATATTTTGACAACTAGTAAACTGCACGTCAGTGTAGTGTGATACAGAATTCTGTTTCTGTGAACTGTGGACCCATTTTGTGTGATGTGTTGTGTTGTGGGATGAGGCCTTCAGGAGAAAGAGGCCCTGGGGCCTAGGAAAGTCTTACATGTCCCTGGCCTCCAAGTTCTTTCCCCAGACCCGGAATTGCCTTGGCTCAGCCTCCTCTGGGGGGTGAGACCAGAAAAGTGCAGGCACCATCACCAAGAAGTCACTGTTAACATAAGACAAAAGGGTTTCCCTGGTGGCGCAGTGGTTAAGAATCCGCCTGCCAGTGTAGGGGACACGGGTTCGAGCCCTGGTCCGGGAAGATCCCACATGCCACGGAGCAACTAAACCCGTGAGCCACAACTACTGAGCCCGCGTGCCACAACTACTGAAGCCCATGCAACAAGAGAAGCCACTGCAATGAGAAACCCGCACACCGCAACGAAGAGTAGCCCCCGCTTGCCGCAACTAGAGAAAGCCCGCATGCAGCAATGAAGACCCAACGCAGCCAAAAATAAATAAAATAAAAAAGTAATAATAAAAAATAGGACAAAAGAACCACAGGAATGCGTCTCCCAACACCTCCCCACCCCTGCCTGAAGACCCTGAGATGCGATTGAGGCTACCCTCCCCCAGTATGCCCAGGGAGAGGCGTCAGGGCCTTATGGGAGTAAACAGGATGTGGGGCAGCCGCAGAAAACATTTGGAGGTGGTGGCAGGTGTCACCAGCAGGCCTCTGGCTGACACAGAGCCGGAACAGTCCTGGCAAGACGAAGGGGCATGAGCTCAGGCTTGGGCACGGAGCCCAGGAAGGGGTCAGGTGGGGCTGGGCGCTGCCCACCTCCAGCTCCACCATGAAGCCTACTGTCAGGACATTGACCTCCTCCCCCTGCCACCAGCTCTAACTTGTCCTGCCCACCCCTCAGAGCCCAGTGTGTCAGAACTCCAGAAACCATCCATACCCACCCCCTCAAGGGAGCCTGGGATAGAGTTGGCATGGATGCTTCTGTGGGGGAGGAACAAGTGACTGAAGATTCTTCTTCAGGGTAATTCTTAAGACTCTGCTCTTTCTTTTTTTAGCCTGGGAGGTGGCAGAGTATTTTCTCTAAATGTCTCGGTAAGCCAGAAATCAGGTCAGATATTTTTGTTGTATTTTCTCACCCATCGCTTTGGCCTTTTGTCTAGCCCTTGCCATCCCTCAGGCCACACACTTTAAGCTTCAGCCACGATGCCCTACTAACTATTCCCCAAACACAACAAACTCTTTCTTGCCTCCAGGCTTTTGCTCAGTGCAATTCCTTTTGCCTGGAATGCCCTCTATTTGCTTCTCTCCATGTAAACTCCTCTTCATCCTTCAAAACCCTCTCCTGTAAAGCCTTCCACGATTGCTCCAGCAGGTCAGTCAGGCTCCTCTCCCACAGTACCTGGATGCTCCCTCTAGCACATCACATAGAGTGTCTTTCCTGGAAGTATTTCCTTCCATGCCTGTCCCTACTGGATGCTGGCCAATTGAAGAGTAGAAGCTGGTTTTTAGTCATCTCTCAATCCTTCACGCCCAGCATACAACAGGTACCTTGTCAATATTTAAAAATCAAGAACCCACATTTACAGCTTCCCTGGTGGAGCAGTGGTTAAGGATCTGCCTGCCTATGCAGGGGACATGGGTTCAAGCCCTGCCAGGAAGATCTCACATGCTGCAGAGCAACTTAACCCAAGCACCACAACTACTGAGCCTGCGCTCTAGAGCCTGCATGCCACAACTACTGAAGCCCACACGCCTAGAGTCCATGTTCCACAACAAGAGAAGCCACCACAATGAGAAGTCCGCACACTGCAATGAAGAGTAGCCTTTGCTCTCCGCACCTAGAGA
Source organism: Leucopleurus acutus (assembly GCF_964270905.1). Taxonomy (NCBI): domain Eukaryota; kingdom Metazoa; phylum Chordata; class Mammalia; order Artiodactyla; family Delphinidae; genus Leucopleurus; species Leucopleurus acutus. The sequence goes on along the minus strand of NC_139151.1, from coordinate 103,936,140 downwards.
AAGCCTGCATGCAGCAACAAAGACCCAACACAGCCAAAAATAAAAAATAAATAATTTTTTTTAAAAAGAACCCACATTTATGAAGGCCTTCCATGCCAGGCCGAGTTTTCAGTGCATTACGTGTATCTAAGACTCCCAACACCCCTACAATGACAATTGCTTTATCAGCCCCAATTCTACATATTCAGAAATGGAGGTATAGAGAGGTTAAGAAATGTGGCCAGCAAGACATGGAAACAACCTAAGTGTTTGCCAATGGATAAATGAATAAAGAAGATGTGGTAGATATTCACAATGGAATATTATTCCGTCATGAGAAGGAAGGAAATCTTGCCACTTGTGACAACATGGATGAAACATGAGGGCATTATGCTAAATGAAATAAGTCAGACAGAGAAAGACAGATACTGTATGATATCACTATGTGTGGAATTAAATTAGCCAAACTCATAGAAACAGAAAGTAGAGTGGTGATTACCAGGGCCTGGGGGAAGGTGGGGGTGGGTGGGAGATGCTGGTCGAAGGGTACAAATTTCCAGTTATAGATGACTAAGTTCTGGGGATTCTAATGTACAGCATGGTGATTATAGTTAACAATTCTGTATTATATACTTGAAAGCTGCCATGAGAATAAATCTTCAATGTTCTCATCACAAAAAAGAAATGGTAATTATGTGATGTGATGCAAGTATTAGTTAACATTGTGGATCATTTTGCAATATACAAGTATATTAAATCAACCCCTTAAACGTACACAATGTTATACGTCAATTATACCTTAATAAAACTCGGGGAAAAGTTATTTTTAAAGAAACAGAGTGGTTTCTGGCAAATCATAAATGAGACCTGATGAAGGAGTTCATGTATTTGATGCTCATACAATTTGATTGTCTTAAGTGTGGCTTCTACTTTTATCTGGTGGGGGATAAGTCAATTAATTGTTCTACTAAAAAGAGAAAGAAAAAAAGGAAGGTACAACAGACACCGCAGAAATACAAAGCATCCCAAGAGACTACTACAAGCAACTCTATGCTAATAAAATGGACAACCTGGAAGAAATGGACAAATTCTAGAAAGGTATAACCTTCCAAGACTGAACCAGGAAGAAATAGAAAATATGAACAGACCAATCACAAGTAATGAAATTGAAACTGTGATTAAAAATCTTCCAACAGGGCTTCCCTGGCGGCGCAGTGGTTGAGAGTCCACCTGCCGATGCAGGGGACATGGGTTCGTGCCCCGGTCCGGGAAGATCCCACATGCCACGGAGTGCCTGGTCCCGTGAGCCATGGCCGCTGAGCCTGCGCGTCCGGAGCCTGCGTGTCCGGAGCCTGTGCTCCGCAACGAGAGAGGCCCCAACAATGAGAGGCCGGCATACCGCAAAAAAAAAAAAAAAAAAAAAATCTTCCAGCAAACAAAAGTCCAGGACCAGATGGCTTCACACGTGAATTCTATCAAACATTTAGAGACGAGCTAACACACATCCTTCTCAAACTCTTCCAAAAAATTGCAGAGGAAGGAACACTCCCAAACTCATTCTATGAGGCCACCATTACCCTGATACCAAAACCAGACAAAGATACTACAAAAAAAGAAAATTACAGACCAATATCACTGATGAATAGAGATGTAAAAATCCTCAACAAAATACTAGCAAGCAGAATCCAACAACACATTAAAAGGATCATACACAATGATCAGGTGGGATTTATCCCAGGGATGCAAGGATTCTTCAATATACACAAATCAATCAATGTGATTGACACCATATTAACAAATTGAAGAATAAAAACCATATGATCATCGCAATAGATGCAGAAAAAGCTTTTGACAAAATTCAACACCCATTTATGATAAAAACTCTCCAGAAAGTGGGCATAGAGGGATCCTACCTCAACATAATAAAGGCCGTGTACGACAAACCCACAGCAAACATCATTCTCAATGGTGAAAAACTGAAAGCATTTCCTCTAAGATCAGGAACAAGACAAGGATGTCCACTCTCACCACTATTATTCAACAAACTTATGGAAGTCCTAGCCACGGCAATCAGAGACGAAAAAGAAATACAAATTGGAAAAGAAGAAGTAAAACTGTCACTCTTTGCAGATGACATGATACTATAAATAGAGAATCCTAAAAATGCCACCAGAAAACTACTAGAGCTAATCAATGAATTTGGTAAAGTTGCAGGATACAAAATTAATGCACAGAAATCTCTTGCATTCCTATACACTAATGATGAAAAATCTGAAAGAGAAATTAAGAAACACTCCCGTTTACCATTGCAACAAAAAGAATAAAATACCTAGGAGGGCTTCCCTGGTGGCGCAGTGGTTGGGAGTCCGGGAGTCCATGCCCCGGTCCGGGAGGATCCCGCGTGCCGCGGAGCGGCTGGGCCTGTGAGCCATGGCCGCTGGGCCTGCGCATCCGGAGCCTGTGCTCCGCAACAGGAGAGGCCACACCAGTGAGAGGCCCGTGTACCACAAAAAAATTAAAAAAAAATAAATAAATAAAATAAAATACCTAGGAATAAACCTACCTAGGGAGACAAAAGACCTGTATGCAGAAAACTGTAAGACACTGATGAAAGAAATTAAAGATGATACCAACAGATGGAGAGATATACCATGTTCTTGGATTGGAAGAATCAATATTGTGAAAATGACTATACTACCCAAAGCAATCTACAGATTCAATGCAATCCCTATCAAATTGTCAATGGTATTTTTTATGGAACTAGAACAAAGAAAATCTTAAAATTTGTATGGAGACACAAAAGACCCTGAATAGCCAAAGCAGTCTTGAGGGAAAAAAATGGAGCTGGAGGAATCAGACTCCCTGACTTCAGACTATACTACAAAGCTACAGTAATCAAGACAATATGGTACTGGCACAAAAACAGAAACATAGATCAATGGAACAGGATAGAAAGCCCAGAGATAAATCCACGCACCTATGGTCACCTTATTTTTGATAAAGGAGGCAAGAATATACAGTGGAGAAAAGACAGCCTCTTCAATAAGTGGTGTTGGGAAAACTGGATAGCTACATGTAAAAGAATGAAATTAGAACACTCCCTAACACCATACACAAAAATAAACTCAAAATGTATTAAAGACCTAAATGTAAGGCCAGACACCATCAAACTCTCAGAGGAAAACATAGGCAGAACACTCTGTGACATAAATCACAGCAAGATATTTTTTGATCCACCTCCTAGAGTAATGGAAATAAAAACAAAAATAAACAAATGGGACCTAATGAAACTTGAAAGCTTTTGCACAGCAAAGAAAACCACAAACAAGACGAAAAGACAACCCTCAGAATCGGAGAAAATATTTGCAAATGAATCAACGGACAAAGGATTAATCTCAAAAATATATAAACAGCTCATGCAGCTCAATATTAAAGAAACAAATAACCCAATCCAAAAATGGGCAGAAGACCTAAATAGACATTTCTCCAAAGAAGACATACAGGTGGCCAAGAAGCACATGAAAAGCTGCTCAACATCACTAATTATTAGAGAAATGCAAATCAAAACTACAATGAGGTATCACCTCACACCAGTTAGAATGGACATCATGAGAAAATCTACAAACAACAAATGCTGGAGAGGGTGTGGAGAAAAGGGAACCCTCTTGCATTGTTGGTGGGAATGGAAATTGATACAGCCACTATGGAGAACAGTATGGAGGTTCCTTAAAAAACTAAAAATAGAATTACCATATGATCCAGCAACCCCACTACTGTGCATATACCCAAAGAAAATGATAATTCAAAAAGACACATGTGCCCCAGTGTTCATTGCAGCACTATTTACAATAGCCAGGTTATGGAAGCAACCCAAATGCCCATTGACAGACAAATGAATAAAGAAGATGTGGCACATATATACAATGGAATATTACTCAACCATAAAAAGGAATGAAATTGGGTCATTTGTTGAGACATGGATGGATCTAGAGACTGTCATACATAGTGAAGTAAGTCAGAAAGAGAAAAACAAATATCATATATTAACGCATGTATGTGGAACCTAGGAAAATGGTACAGATGAACCGGTTTGCAGGGCAGAAGTTGAGACACAGATGTAGAGAACAAACGTATGGACACCAAGGGGGAAGCCACGGGGGGTTGGAAATGGTGGTGTGGTGAATTGGGTGATTGGGATTGACATGTATACAATGATGTGTATAAAACTGATGACTAATAAGAACCTGCTGTATAAAAAAATAAACTAAAATTCAAAAATTAAAATAAAAAGAAAAAAGAAAGAAAGGAAGGAAGGAAGAAAGAAAGAGAGAAAGAAGAGAGAAAGAAAGAAAAGACTTCCCTGGTGGCGCAGTGGTTAAGAATCCACCTGCCAATGCAGGGGACACAGGTTTGGGCCCCGGTCCGACATGCTGCAGAGCAACTGCAGAGCAGTTGATCCCACATGCTGCAGAGTAACTAAGCCCATGTGCCACAACTACTGAAGCCCACACACCTAGAGCCCATGCTCCACAAAAAGAGAAGCCACCACAATGAGAAGCCCACGCACTGCAACAAAGAGTAGCTCCCACTCTCTACAACTAGAGAAAGCCTGCATGCAGCAATGAAGACCCAACGCAACCAAAGATAAATAAAATAGAATAAATAAATTAAAAGATCTCCTTGATAAAAAAAAACTTTATGAAAGAAAGAAAGAAAGAAAGAAAGAAAGAAAGAAAGAAAGAAAGAAAGAAAGAAAGAAAGAAAGAAAAGAAAAGAAAGAAGAAATGTGGCCAAGAACAAACACCAGCAGGTGGCAGAGGTGGGATTCAAACAAATGAGTAACAAGTGGTAATAATAATAAGTAATGAGTTGATGAATGAATAGATGAATAAAAGGACTGAAAGGAGGAGAAAAATCAAATAAAGAGGGATGTCCTCAGGATTGGGGAGGAAGTGCTCCTCCTCACACGTGAAGAGAAACCTTTGATCCAAATCTTAATAAAGAAATATATTCTTCCTTCTCCCGCTCCCTCTTATTACTGCCTCCCACTCAGGAACTGAGAACTGGCATGTAAAAATAGCAAACCTGAAGGAGTGTGAAGGAAGTGCTCAGCAGAGCACCCCACCAGGAACTCCACTCTCCTACCGTGTCATCCACTCCCAATTTCTTGCTCATCCTTCAGGGCCCAGTTTATTTCCCTCTCCTCTGTGAAGCCTTTGCCAACCCCCAGCAAGTAACAGAAACCCAAGGAAACTAGCTGAAGCAAAAGAGGGGGATTTATCAAAAAGATCCAGTGTTTCAAGCCATCCCAGGACATCAATGCAGCCAGATGTCCATGAAGGACAAGGATCAGGGACGGAGAGACTATCAGGAGCCCTAATGGCTCCCCGCCTATGGCTCAGCTTCCTTCTTCCTTTTGTGTGGTCCCCTGTTACGGGGGAGAACGGCCACCCACACCCACGCAGTTAACATCATCTTTAGAATTTCAATCTGTGCCACATTCTTAGGGAAGAGCTCTGATTTGCTGGTGTGGATCAGGTGATCAGCCCTGCTCCAATCCCCTTGGTCAGGAGTGCTGTCACATGGTACAAATATGACGGCTGGAGGCCTGCCCTCAGAGAGTGAGGGGAGAAGCAAGGCACTCAGAAGGTGTCTCTGCTGCCTGCTCATTCATCACCCTCACTCTTCCTGCGGAATTAATCTCCTCTGTGCTTACTGTTCTTCCTTCACAATTCCATTCAAGCTCTGATCGCGTTCTTCGGCTTGCTGTCTGAATTGAATTGGTGCGTGTGTGCCTATCCTTGTGCACAAGCCCACAGGAGAGCTCCAGCTTGCAGAATAGACTGACCCTCGACCCCTGTGTTACTTTAAGGCCTCCATCCTGAACCTCTCCTGAAGGCCAGCTTCATGGGTGTACAGCCTGCGCATGGTTTAATGCTCTGCTTTTGCCCTCTTGAAATTCTCAGTAATTTTTGAATAAAGAGTCCAGCATTTTCATTTTGCACAGGGCCCTGAAAATTATGTAGCTGGTCCTGCCTCTCTCCTAGCCCCACCTCGAGCTCTTCCTCCCAACCTATGTCTCCTTGGGCTGTCATAATAAAATACCACAGGCCGGGTGGCTTAAACAACAGATATTGATTTTGTCATATGTCTGGAGGTTAGAAGTTCAAATCAAAGTACTGGCAGAGTTGGTTTCTGGTGAGATTCCTCTTTCTGGCTTGTAGAGGGCTGCCTGCTTGCTGTGTCCTTAATGGCCTTTTCCCTCTGTGTGCCTGTGGAGAGAGAGTGCATTCTGGTGTCTTCCTCTTCTTATAAGGTTGCCAGTGGATCTGATTAGGGGCCATCCTAGTGACCTCATTTAACCTTAATTACCTCCCCAAAGGCCCTATCTCTAAATACAGTCACACTGGGGGGGGGGGAGTGGCTTAGGGCTTTGACATGTGACTTGTGGCGGTGGTGGGGGACACAATCCAGTCCATAACACTGACCACCTTGGATCCTAGCCCCTTTGCTTGTACCCCAAGCACAGCCTCATGCCTGCGCCTCGGATTTGCCTGGTGACACTCTCCCTTGGAGTTGACCTCTAGTTTTCCTCCTTAGTGGTGGCCCACTTTGTCTTGGATTCCTCACCCTGGGCAGCACCCTGCCCTACCCAGTCTACTCCTGACCTTGTCTGTTACAGTCCTTTAGGGCCAGGGGACCCCCCCCACCCCAGGCCTGGAGGAGGGTGGGGCCGGTCTCCTCCATGGCATGGGAAGCACTCACACCCTTCAGGGACTTTGTCAACGTCCTGGATGGTGCTTTCTTGCTTGCCTAACTCATACTCAACCTTCAGAATTTGCCAAGAGCCCTCTCCTTCTTGCATGCCATTTCTGCCCACCTTCCACTACTCCCATGGCTGGGGTCTTATCTTACCCCATTAGCGTTCCCACAATACCACATCACTATGGCCAATTTCATACCTATTGGTTCTGCTGGTGCCTTTGTCATCATCTTCACCCTGGTGCCTCACACAGGGTTGGCACAGAGCAGGCACAATAAAGGATGAGCCCCTATTGAAGGTGAGGCTTAGGCTTGTCACCTTTGATCCTTTTCCCCAGACCCTTTCTTTTTTTTTTTAATATTTATTTACTTATTTGGCTGTGCTGGGTCTTAGCTGCAGCTCGCAGGATTTTCGTTGAGACATGTGGGATCTAGTTCCCTGACCAGGGATCAAACCCAGGCCCCCTGCATTGGGAGCACAGAGTCTTAGCCACTGGACCACCAGGGAAGTCCCTCCCCAGACCCTTTCTGACTGTACCCAGAAGGTGTGCAGGGAGTATTGTCTGCAGGGACAGAGAGGGAGTTGGCCACTTCTAGGCCAGATGAGAAAATAATCTGTTGGTTTCTTAATCATATGGCTTTTAAAAACTAGAGCCATCAAAGGCCCCAGATAACATCACATACTTTGGTCTTTTTTACTTTCTATTTGCAGTCGTGATAGCCCTTAGGAAATATATTCACTAAGTTTTTTAAAATTATGGAAGCCATACAGTTATATCCTCACTGTAGAAAAATCAAACAAACGGCTGTAGTCTAAGATTTGAAACACAAAAATTGGTTCAAAAAACTGCAACTCTTTCTAAATCTGTAATAAACATGATGACCCAAAACCTATGAGATGCAGCAAAAGCAGTTCTAAGAGGGAAATTTATAGCAATACAATCAAGAAACAAGAAAAATACAGGAAACAAAAACTGTAAAGAAATACAAACACGTGGAGTCTAAATCTGTAGTAACTGAGTTCAGCTCCCTAGCCCACAGTTCTGCTCAATAGCAGCAAAATCCCCAATATTTCCAATTTACCACTGGGCACTTTCCATTCACACTTACACTTATAAATCTTTGAGAAAGTTTTTCTTATATTTTTGACCTTGGCTAACAGTAGGAAATCCACTGCACTTTGAAACCCAGTGCAACATTTAATCAATAATCAGGGAGCAAAAGTTTCATAAAATAAAACTTAATTTGATACTCTCTGATATTTTCTATCCTGTCTCTATTTTCTAATCTATTCTGCGATGCTTTATTTGATTTTATTCTGTGCTGTCCACTCAGTGAATTTCAAGAACCACTGATGGGTCATAAGCCAGTTTCTCTCCCTAACCCTTTCCCTCTGCTTCTAGTGTTACCTGAAAACTGGGTTTGCCTCTTGGTGGGTGTTGAGCCAGAAGACACAACCAAGTGAAAGATCAGGAGAAGGAAGGATTTACCACTTGCAGCAAGTAATGAGAACACGGGGGATCTTTCCCAAAGTAGTGTTGCCCTGAAGAGCAAAATTGGGGAAGTTTTAAGCTAAGGTATATGCATATTCATGAAGGGGCTTGAGTGGCGTATGCATATTCATGAAAGGGCTTGAATAGAGAATTCAACACAGAATTGGGGCAAATGTTGACAGAGTCCAAGCTTCAGTGGATTGTTGAAAGGTCCACATCTTCATTCCTTAGGTTCCAACCAGTTTGGTGTCTGGGGTCTTAGCATGTAGTTCTTGTAGAACAACTCAGAGATGTCCATTGTCCTTGAAACACTGGATCTTTTTGATAAATCCCCCTCTTTTTTTTTTTTTTTTTTTTTTTTGTGGCGATATGCGGGCCTCTCACTGTTGTGGCCTCTCCCATTGCGGAGCACAGGCTCCAGACGCGCAGGCTCAGCGGCCATGGCTCACGGGCCCAGCTGCTCCGCGGCATGTGGGATCCTCCCAGACCAGGGCACGAACCCGTGTCCCCTGCATCGGCAGGCGGACTCTCAACCACTGCGCCACCCGGGAAGCCCAAATCCCCCTCTTTTGCTTCAGCTAGTTTCCTTGGGTTTCTGTTACTTGCTGGGGGTTGGCAAAGGCTTCACAGAGGAGGGGGAAATAAACTGGGCCCTGAAAGATGAGCAAGAAATCGGGAGTGGATGACACGGTAGGAGAGTGGAGTTCCTGGTGGGGTGCTCTGCTGAGCACTTCCTTCACACTCCTTCAGGTTTGCTATTTTTACATGATACACGTGTATCAGGTTGTTCTTTTTTTAAAAATTAAATTCTAGTTAATTTGTAATGTTCTGTTAATCTCTGCTGTACAGCAAAGTGATTCAGTTATACATACATATACACGGAAACCCCCTGACTCTTTCCACTGAGGAAAACTTTCTGTTCTGAGTGCTCCAAGGCCTGCAGCACTTTATTTCTCAACAAACCTCTTCTTCCTCAGAAAGCCCCACAATAGAAAGCTCCTATGGGGAGAAACTTGTTTTGTTTCTGTTCTGAATTTTGAAAAGTCTAATTTGAAACCCAAAGCTGAGCAATGACTTCTTTGTTCCCCTGCATTCGCCCTCCCAGGAACCGGTGGTGGTGGTGGTGGTGTGGCTGGAGGGAAGGGTAAAATGAAAGAAAAAACAATAACAACTGCAGAATCAAAATAATACTCTTCTACACAGATGGAGTGAAAACCCCCCGCTCCCCTTCCCCACGCTGCCCTCTGAAAGTAAGCACCTCTATCAGGTGTTTGTTTATACATTCCTGTATACATATATGCACACAACTTTGTGTATGTACATATATATTCTGCTGTTATTTTTGTCATTTAGAACCAGCCTGCCTGGATTCAAATCCTTGCTCTGCTATTTACTACATGTGCAACCTTGGGAAAATTACTTAACCTCTCTGTGATTCAATCTTCTCAACTGTAAAATGGGAACAACAATAGTGATTAACCCAGAGTAGCGAAGATTACATTTATTTTATTATTATTATTTTTTAATTTATTAATTTATTTATTTTTGGCTGCATTGGGTCTTCATTGCTGCACACGGGCTTTCTCTAGTTGTGGCAAGCGGGGGCTCGGTAGTTGTGGTGCCTGGGTTTAGTTGCTCCACAGCATGTGGGATCTTCCCGGGCCAGGGCTCAAACCCGTGTCCCCTGCATTGGCAGGTGGATTCTTAACCACTGTGCCACCAGGGAATCCCGAAGATTACATTTAGAGAGAGGCTAGCACGTGATGAGCTATACAGTGTTAGCACTGTGATTTATTGCAGAATATTCCATTGTGTGGGCACATCATCGTCTCCTATTGAAAGACCAAGGTTGTTTTCAGGTTTCATTATTGCAAATAACGTTGCAATGAACACACTGGGCATGTGTATTTTTCTTTTAAAAGTTACAGCCCAATTGTCTCCTCCAATGATTGTATCAATTTATACTCCTGCCAACACTACCTATTTTTCCTACACTGTCATCAATACTGGACACCATCAGTTTGTTAGGTGAGAGGATGATGTGGTATTTAGCAGGCTTCTCCACTGTCAGCTTACTTTTTATTCCCCCATCCCTTGGCTGTGAACTGTGTTTATGGTGCCTATGGTTATATAGTGAGCACTCCTGGAACACTTAGCCTGTGCTAAGAGCTTCTGCCGGTTGTCTCCCCAATTTCTGAGGACAGCCTGTAATGTTGGCTCCCCTTATTGTCTCCATTTCATACATCAGAAAGCAGAATCCTCCCGCGATGAGCCACACCAGAGCTAGCAAGTGGCAGAGTAAGGACTCCTTCCTGGTCTGTCTGACCCTGCATGTAACTGCTTAGATGTAGAAACTGAGGTCCAGAAAAGGGACGTTTCTCTGAGTGCACCCAGCATGTCCGTGGCTCTGCCCAGGCCCTTGCACGGCCAAGCCACCTCTGACCCCACCAAGTCGGCAGCTGTTTCTCACCCACCATGGCCTTCCCTGACCCCAGCCCTGCCCCAAGCTGCCCACTCCAGACCCTCCTCCAGTTTGTGTTCTTTTTTTTTTTTTTCAGTTTGTGTTCTTTGGCCACTGTGGCTTCTAGCATGCCCGGGGAAGGGACCCAGACTTCCCAGCAAATAAACACCACCCACAGATTTCCAAATATACAGATAAGTGTTCCCTCCCACCTCGGCCAGGACTGGCTGGAACTCCACACATTCGGCCCTTCTTCTGCTCCTCCTGGTGCCGGGTTCTGTGTCTGAGTCCTCAGTGGAACAGCACGTGTCCTCCACTGTATGGGGGAGGGGAAACCTGCACCGTGGGGCATCACTGTCAACAACAGTAGCAGAGTAACTAACAGCCATATCCTGGTTTGGATACACTTTTCCAGTGTTCACATTTTACGAAACAATTGTGAACAGAGTCTCCCCAAACAACTTGGACAGCAGTGTCTTTGTCACCAGAAAGAGCCCTTTTGGGAGTCATCTAACAGGGCTGTCACCAGCACCCCACACCCCAGCCTCACATCCAGGGGGGTGAATCAGGGTCCAGAGCCGTTCAGGTATGTTAGCCATCTCCACGTGGTCACCACTTACAGAGAGGGTTGCTTTTCAAAAATTTGATTAGGAAGAATTTTGAACATATATAAAATTAGGCAGAAAGCCCACCCTCACCCTGTCCCCATCACCCAGCGTTTGCAGTTATCAGCTCAGGACTGATCTTGCTTCATCTTCACTCCTGCCTGTTTCTCTCACCTTTAAAACAAATACTGTATCATTTCATCCACAAAAGGTAAGAGTAGGGCTTCCCTGGTGGCGCAGTGGTTGAGAGTCTGCCTGCCGATGCAGGGGACACACGTTCGTGCCCTGGTCCGGGAAGATCCCACATGCCGCGGAGCGGCTGGGCCTGTGAGCCATGGCCGCTGAGCGTGCACGTCCGGAGCCTGTGCTCCACAACGGGAGAGGCCACAAGAGTGAGAGGCCCGCGTACCGCAAAAAAAAAAGGTAAGAGTAATCTAAAAGACGAAGAGTCTTTTATTAATATAACTATAATAACATTTTCACCCCTAAGAAAGGAATAGATCTCTCATATCATCCAAAATCTGGTCAATATTCAAAGTTCCAGATACTTCATAAATCTATTCTTTTTTTTATAGTTTGAATTAGTATCTAAATAGGGTTAATACACTGTGATTGGTTAATATGTCAGGTTTCTTTTACTCTGGAATTTCCCCCTCCATCCCTCTCTTTTTCTTTGCAATTTATTTTGTTGAAAAAACCTTGGCTGTTTTATCTGTAGGGATCACTGCAGTCTAGAATTTGCTGATTGCAGCCCCATGGTGTAGTTCAGCATGATTCTCTATCCCCAGGGGTTCTTATAAATTGGGAGTTGCATCTAGAACTGCATCTGATAAATGCAGGCTTGACTTTTTTGGGCAAGAATATTTCATAAGTGGCACTGTTTCTCCTGTCTGGAGGCATATACTGTCTGGTTGCTTCTTTTATGATGCTATCACGTCGCTTTAGTTTTTTAAAGCTCTTATTTCAAAAAAAACTTCGAACCTATGGAAAGTCGCGAGGATAGTGCAATGAACTCTCATTGATTTACCAGTTTTTGCCACATTTGCTTTATCATTCATGCTCTTTTCATATATAGATATATTTTTCTGAGTCATTTGAGAATGGGTTTCAAGCATCAAGCCCCTTCACTCTTAAATATTTCAGGGCGAACCTGCTAAGAACTCTTTTCCGTAAGCATCTAAAAGAAAAACCATTCTTCTATTTTCACAGTACTTCTGACACAATGTGTGGGGTTTTCCCTCACACTAAACAATTCTCCAGCTCTTCAGACATCAAGTTGGCGTCCTACAATTCAGTTCTGACACTAACTTCCCAGAGTTAGCATAAACCCCACAGGTTAAGGGCTCAGTCCCCCAAGACCGCCCCCACTTTGGACACCAGTCATAAGTTGCCGGTTGTCACCTGTGCTTTTGGTCAACCAGCTATAAATTAGGGGTTCCCAGACCCTCGCCTCAAGTTTGATTATTTGCTAGAAAGAACTCAGGGAAATATTTATGTTTACCAGTTTATTATAAAGGATGTAGATGAATAGCCAAATGGAAGAGAGGCATAGGGCAAAGTATACAGAAGGGCCGGAAGCTTCCACGCTCTCTCTGGGAGTGTCACCGTCCTAGCACCTCGATGTGTTCACCAACCCAGAAATTCTCTGAACCCCATTGTTTAGGGTTTTTGTGAAGGTTCCATTAAGTAGGCATGCCTGATTAAATCACTGGCCTTTGGCGATGGAACTCAATCTCCAGCCCCTCTCGACTCCCCAGATATCAGGAAGTGGGGCTGAAAGTTCCAACCCTCTAATCACCTGATTGGTTCCTCTGGCAACCAGTCCCCATCCTCTCAGCATCCCCTTATTAGCATAAACTCAGGTATGGTTGAAAGGGGCTTATTGCAAATAATGAAAGATGCTCCTATCACCTCTATCACTCAGGAAATTCCAAGAGTTTTAGGAGCTCTGTGCCAGGAACTAGGGACAGAGTCCAAATATATATTTCTTATGCCACACTATCAAATTCAGGAAATGTTACAGTGATGACATTCTATTATCCAATATCTAGATCATACTTAAAATTTGCCAATTATCTTGTGTTGCTTTGTGTGTGTGTGTGTGTGTGTGTGTGTGTGTGTGTGTGTGTGTGTGTTGCTTTTTAAAATGACTTTAAAGGACTTATTTCCGGGAATTCCCTGGCAATCCAGTAGTTAGGACTCTGCACTTTCACTGCCGAGGGCCCGGGTTCAATCCCTGATCAAAGAGACTTATTTCCAAATGTCTAATCCTTGCAGCCATGGAATCATATCCTCAGAAATAATTTATAAATCTATATTAAATTTATTTTTATTTCATTTTTATTATCAAAGCAATAAATGTACTTCATTTAAAACATAAAACAGTCTAGGGACTTCCCTGGTGGTGCAGTAGTTAAGAATCCGCCTGCCAATGCAGGGGACACGGGTTCAATCCCTGGTCCGGGAAGATCTCACATGCCGCGTAGCAACTAAGCCCTGGCGCCACAACTACTGAGCCCGTGTGCCACAACTACTGAAGCTCGCGTGCCTAGAGCCCATGCTCCGCAACAAGGGAGGCCACCGCAATGAGAAGCCCGCGCACCACAATGAAGAGTAGCCCCTGCTCACCGCAACTAGAGAAAGCCCACGCAGCAACGAAGACCGAACACAGCCAAAAATAAATAAAATTTTAAAAATAAATAAATAAAATGGTCTAAACTTATGAAGAAAACTAACATTCCTTTGCTTTCTCCCACTCCATCCCCATGGCAGCCCCCACCCCCCCCGCCCCCGTGGCTTCAGCCCAGAGGTGTTTCCTCTGGGATTTACCTCCGTGTTCCTAGATAATACGTTTTCATTGCATTTCTTGGTTTTTCAAATGTAGACGTTATCTGTTGGCTTCTACTATGAAAGATCACGATGTAGCCCTCCTTGATCACCCCTCACCCACCCTTCCAATATAGTTATTAATACCTCATGAGCTCTGGTTAGATATTCATTGGTTACATTGTTTTGACTGTGTAAATACTGTTCACAGCTGAGCCACTCCCTCCCCACACCCCCGACCCTGAGACGCAAACTTGTAACGTGGGAACACAGTGGGTCTGCTCCCTTCACAGTGGGCACCCCCATCCTCCGTGCTGGAGTGGTCACAGGGAATCTCTCTAAGCTACCTCTCTCCCTCCTCTACTGAGAAGCCTGTCACGGCTCCCTGGCGATCCTTGGGTGAAGTGCCGTCCCGGGTCCTTTGAGCTCTGTCCCTTGTCTATCTGTCTGTCCTCACCTCCCCCACTCCCATTTTTTCCCCAGCAAAACTGAGTTATGCCTTGATCTGCAAACGCTCCAGCTGGTCCACGTCTCCATGTCCCATACGTGCCACTCCCTCCGCCTGGCACGCCCTCCCCAGCCCTTCCACGGGGTGAACCACACTCAGCTCTGCTGTCCGCTCCTCAGGAAGCCTTCTGTGATGCCCACCTTCCAAGAGCCAAGCTTGCCCTTCTCTGGGCACTTCCGCTCCCTAGCCAGCTCTGGAGTACTGGATCATCAACAGGGCTCTCACCCCAAGGGGCCTGGAGGGCTACGCATGTCGTCCTGTCTGAAGTTCTCAACGGAGCAGGGCTCTGACTGTGACTTGCTGAGCGTTGGTTGAATTGACTGCTTGTGCCTGGAGCTCAGAGAAGGGAGACAGGGCCTGGCAGCCGGTAGGGGCAGGGAGGGTTCAGTGACAGCCACGGTAGGGGGTGGGGTAGGGTGAGGAGAGAGGCCTTCCTCCCACGCCCATTCCAGCATTGGCACTAAAAGAGACCACCCCCTTGGAGGCCCCAGGGCAGCCGTCTGGTCTGCGGCTGGGCCCACTTTCCTGGATCCTGACGCCTGCGACGCTGCCAAGGTCCAGCTCGGCCAAGGTGAGCTGAGGACATGGCAGGCTCTGAGGGCCAGGTTTCCCGAGGCTCTCATTGATAGGGCGCTTCCGTGGGCCGGCCCTGGACTCAGCGCATGCGTGCTTTGGCCCATCTCATCCCTAAGACACCTAGAGCCAGGTGCTATTATTAACACCCCCATTTCCCAGAGAAAGACTGCTGAGGCTCAGAGAAGGGTCATGCAGGGAGAACGTCCTGGGACTGACTACTAAGATCCCAGGGCTAAATGTTCTTAGTGCTTTCCATGCATTAACTTGGGTGAGGAGGGACCGTTATTATTTCGATTGAACAGGTGAGGAAACCAAAGCACAGAGAGGTTAAGCAACTTGTCCAAGGTCACCCAGCAAGTAAGTGGCAGAACCCGGGCGTTCGGCCACAGAGTTTTACTCCCTTTGCTCTCAGCCTGATCGTGAGGGTGATGGGGGTGGGGGGCGATGCAGGCGCTCTCGGTCAGGACACGGCACACCTCAGTTTGCAAAGATATTGCACACCTGCCACCTCACCTGCCTTTCAGTCCAGAGAAGACACAGAGATCACGGCCCCCATTTTGCAGAGGAGAAAATGAAAACCGGAGGAGGGTAACGACTGGCACAAGGTCACACAGTAAGTTAGCTGCTGGATAGGGGCTTGGGTCCCAGGTTTGATACCCAGGCCTGGGCCGGCCCTGGCCCCCTGACTGGCTGGACCCACTGAGTTTGGTGACCCTGAGGAAGGGAGTTATCAGGGGGTTACAGGGCAGGTGAGCAGAGAGTTCTGAGCGGGGAGGCAGGAGCTCTGGAGGGGAGCCCAAGCCTTGCCTCCTGCTTGCTGCGGGAACCTCAATTTCCTCATCTGTAACATAAATGGCCTGCATCTGTTGGACCCTGAGGGCCCTTCCAGCCTGAATTCACAAGGTGCCTGGGGACACAGTGCTCCCTGCTCGCCCCGTTGCTTTCCCCATTGGTGCAGCCGAGCAGCCCCATTTCCCCTGCAGGATATTTTTTTCCACCTGTTCGCAGCCTCTTCCCATCTGGCATGGCTGCAGGCCTCAGGAAGCTGGGGAAGATGTCCAGCCAAGCCCAGAGCGTCACACTGGTTTGGGAATCAGCACCTACTGTTCAATCTGCCTCACCACGTTGCCCAGTGAGCACTTACTCCTTCTGTTTTGTAGCAGAGCAGCCTGTCATCTGTCTGTCTGTCTGTCTGCGACCCTCTCCAGCAGGACTGTGAGCTCGATGAGGGCAGAGGTCACATCGAGAGATCAGAGCTTGATAAGCAGTGAGCCTCCCATTTCTGGAAGCATGCACAGAGAGGCTGTGTGTGGCCGGGATGTGGAGCGGGACAGAGAATGGAGCCAGGGGTCGGGGTGAAGGGAATCAGGCCCTCCAGCTTGGGGCTCTGAGACCCCCAGGAGCAGTCCTTGAGACCCCACGGCCCGGGAGAGGACTGGGGGGCTCTGTCCTCTGTGGGCAGTGGAAAGAGAACACAGAGGCGTGAAACTGACTCATCAAGGATGTCTTTATAGGAACTGTGGCAGACACTGGCCTGAGGGTGGATAGACTCAGAGCCTCCAGGGCTTTTGGTCCGTAGGAGTCCCCTCTGTGCTTGGGCCACACTGACCACCAATGTCGGGAGGCCTCGGTGGGGAGCCACATCCCCCCACAAGTGTCCACGCTATCAGCCATGTCCTCTGGGGTCTGATGGGCTGCCACACCATGAGAGTGAAGTCTTCCGTGCTGACGAAACCAGGATGGGCAAAGCTTGGAGAGTGCACTTTGGGGGAGGGGGACCGCTTGCTGAGCCAGGGGCATCTGCTGCACTCTCGCCCACTCGAATGGTCCGCACCTCCAGATGCACCGCGTTCCCTCTGGCCTCAAGGCCTCTGCCCAGGCCCCTCCCTCACCTGAAACTCTCATCCCCTCCCCTGGCCAGGCTAACTCCTACTCATCCTTGAGGTCTCTGTTTCAGTAATTCAACAACTGCTTCCTGGGCACCTACGATGAGGCAGACACTGTCCCAGGTGAGTTGTTGGCAGTGAGTGAATAGTCCTGCCCTCTCAGAGTTTCCACACGATGCTGATGTGGGATGAGTTGCCATAGGCTTGTGGCTATAACGAGTAGCCCCCAAGTCAATGGCTTAACCCAATGAGGGTCTATTTTGCACCCATATCACAGTCCAAATGGGTGGCAGGGGGGCTCTGCTTCAGTGCCACTGCCATCCCCTAGCCTTGGATAGGGTCCCCTTGGATCCTCTGCATCAGGCCAGCTGGTGAGGGAAGAGGGGAAGCATGGAGGGCTGGGCAGGGAGGCTTCACGCCTTGGCCTGGGGCAGCAGGCATGCCACTTCCACCCACTTTCTCCTGGTGCGAGCTTGGCCGCAAACACACTGTCTGAATGTCCTGGGGCTGCTGTAACAATTCCCGAAACTTGGTAGCTTGAAACAACAGAAATGTATTCTCTCATGGTTCCGGAGGCCAGAAGCCTGAAATCAAGGTGCTGGCAGGGCCGTGCTCCCTCTGCAGCTTCCAGGGGAGGGTCCTTCCTTCCTCTCCTGGCTTCTAGGTGCTGTCAGCAATCCTTAGCATCCTGGGCTTACGGCCGCATCACTCCAGTCTCTGGCTCTGACTTCACATCGCCTTCTCCTCTGTGTCTTTCCCTTTTTGTGTCCCTCTTATCAGGATACTTGTTATTGGGTTTAGCCCCCGATAATCCAAGGTGATTTTCTCATCTCAAGATCCTTAATAATTATATCTTGCAAAGACTTTTTTCCAAATAAGGTAAAATTCATAGGTTCTGGGGATTAGAACATGGACCTATCTGTTTGGGTGCCACCTTCCAACACTAGCAGAATCACCTGGACTCCTTTACACAGCAGCCAGCTTCCAGGCGGGCAGAAACAGAAGCTATTGGTACAAAGTCTCTTAAGGCCTAGGCCCAGAAGTCCCAGAACATTATTTCTACTGCATTCTATTGGTCAAAGCAGGTTTCAGGGCTTACCCAGGTTCAAGGGCAAGTAGAATACATAGAATACCCCTCCTGTTGGCAGATGTGGCAACAATGCCAAAGGGCACGCGTCATGGGAGGGATGGCGGCTGCTGTCTTTGGAAACAAGCTCACAGAGTGTGTGTGTGTGTGTTTTGGCGAAGGCCTCTGCTAGGGGCCCTGGAAATGTGCTCCCTGATGATGGTGTTGCTGACGAGGCTGAGGTAGGAAAGGCTCCACCCGAGTGGAGCTCAGCCATCAACTAGCTGACCCTGGGCCAGTCCCTCATTCACTCAACAACTACCTACTATGTGCCAGGCCCCGAGCGAGGCACTGGGGTCCCAGTGGTGAACAAGCCAGGTCCCTGTGGATGACAAAAGCTTATAACTGGACACACTTGTCACAGAGTGTGACAAGTAGAAGGAGACCAGCAAGGAGATGGGCTGGAGAATCCCTGGGGACAAAAGAGGCCAGGATGAGCCTGGAGGGCAGAGACCCAGAGGATGACCCCTCCTGGGCCTCAGTTTCCTCCTCTGGACATCAAGAGGGTTTGTCAGAGCCATGGACTCAAACTATGTTCCCTGGAGTCCTACATCTCCCAGAGGCACCGCAGGGGCTACTGCAGGGGCTACTGCAGAGGGGGCTGAGCAGGGGGCATCTAAAGTTTGTGACTAATTGGGTTGGAAGCTTCCAGGGATCTCCCACAGTCTAGGTGCCAAGCCAGACGTCCTGGTCTTGTCCTGGTCTCATCCCGGTGACTGTCTGGGACAAAATTTTCCCAGGACCCCTCCTGTTCCTGAATGGCTCTGCCAGGGTCCTGGGCTCTGGGGAAATAGGGAACCTCCCCTTTGTCTATTGGGCCCTCAGGTCCCCCTACCACCCCAGAACAGACCCTCCACCAGGATGCTTGCAGCTGCTCCCTTACCTTTGACCTTGGGTCTGCTTGAGCTGGGAGAGCCCCAGGGACCCCACATGAGGTGCCAGTGTCTCTCAAAGAGCTCAGGCTCTTTGGGGTCCCACCCTCCCCTCTGTGTGGCCCTGGGTGGGCCCCTTGCCCTCTCTGATCCTCTGGGTAAGTCCTGCCTCATGGGGGTGAGCACAAAGGCAAGGAGCTGGTGAGATCCAGGCCCTCTGACGCTGGCTTGAGATCAGCACAGGGAGAGCCAGAGAAGTGCCAGGAGACGCCCAGCCTCCTGGGGACCTGCCCCTGGTGCTTCTGCCCCATGATCTGGGAAGCTCTGGACCCCACCTGCCCCCAGGGGGTTGGGAGAGGACTGGGGGCGAGTTAGTCAGTAGGAAAACCATTTACTTCAGTTCAGCAACTTTTATTCCTGTGTTCAACGCAGTGTTGGGCATTGGGTAGGGGCGGGGCCAGAGATGCCAAAGAGAATAATCCCCTCCCGCCTCTGGGCCTCAGTTTTTCTCGCACAGGGAGGGAAGGTTTCCTCTGTTTCCTTCATGGGGAGGCTGTGAGGACAGTGACAATACACGACAAGACATAGTCCTTGCCCTGGAGATGGGCTCACCCTCTGGGAGGGAGGCCCATGCCCTGCCCACCACTAGCAGCTGGCAAGAAGGGCGGCTGGGGCCCTGTGACCAGGTGATGCGCCAGAGGCTCTCAGCCACGGGTCTGGCTTCACTGAGCTCTGTCCTGGTGACAGAGGCCTCAACGGGCCACGTAAGGAAGGGGAACAGTCCACGCAGAGGAGGTCACTCCGTTCACAGTCCAGAGGGCCACGAAGAGGTAGGTCATGCCATCTCCTCCAGGTGCAGCGAGGACCCACACCGCTGCTAGCATCCTTAGCTGGTGGTGCCCAGCGAGGGCTGTGGGGAGGCCGACTGGCTCAGGGTCACGCTGGGGAAGCTGGTGACAAAGCTCTCCCACCTTTTCCTTATCTTCTGCAAGACAGGAGGGACCGAGATCAGGGCCCAGGTCTCTGGACTGGGTGGTGGGCTTCAGGTGCTGTTCCACCTACAGCCACGAGGTGGTGGTAGACCCCAGAGACAGAAGCATGGCTCACTAGCCACCCTTCCTCCTAGAGGAAGCCGGCAGCTCCCACCCAGGGGGGCCGGATCACCCCCTTTTCCGGGGGAGAGGGGAGCACAAGATGTAACCCTGGGGAAGTTGTACTGGCTGATCTCTTGCCTCCAGCAAAATCCACCCATCCAGCACGCTGACAGATTGATCATCTCGGAACAGCTCTGACCGTATCACCCACCTGCTCTAAAACCTTCCCTGACTCCCCAGTGCCTATGGGATAAACCCCAAAGGCCTTCAGGCTCCCCTGAAATACAGTTCTTGGATATCTCTCTCTCCAGCCCCTTCCCCAGACAGCTCTGTTATCTTTTTGATCTACAACCCCATACATTTCTGCCTCTGAGCCTTTGCTGCCCTGGGTCCTGCTCCTGGGGACCTCCCCCTCCCCTCTAGCCCTCCTCCATCCACCAGCCCTCAGCCAAACCTGTTGATATTGCCTCAGCCACCACTGGCTGCCTTCTTGCTGGGCTTGGATCAGCTGCTCTGTGTCCCCCGGGCTCCCTGGCAGTTGCTCCTGCCCGGGGGCATCCAGCCTTTCTGGGCCTCCGTCTGAGGACCTGGACTTCTCACGACCCTGTCTGAGGCTCAGCGCCCGGCGCAGTTGGCCTGCCAGGGGCCTCCCGCAGGGCTCCTGGAGCTTGCTATAGGAGGGCCGTGGTCCTCGCAAGGACTGGCTGCGTAGCCCTGTCCCCATGGTTCTGGAGGCTGCAGGCACAGGACTGCTCCAGCCCCTTGGCGAGCCCCTGGCCTTCTGAGATGGCCTGGTGCCTCCACCCACCTGACAGGAGCTCACTTGGGGACAAAGGTTGGTGCTGCTGAGGTGGCCGTTGTAAACCAAAGGGCGGGTGGAGAGGCGGTGTTGTGGGTGACTCAGGGATGCTTGACCTCGGTGGCCTGCCCTCCTCTTCCTCCTCCAGGCAGCCTTCCCTGACCACCCCACCACAAAGATCTTGCCCTCCCCTGAACTCCTGTAGTCCTGGCTGTCCAGACTCATTTCGTTGACAGAACAGATGGCTCAACAGCAAAACAGAGACAGGCTTTTAAGAAATAGGACAGCTCCAACCTAGAACTGTCAAATTCACAGAGACAGAAGGGAGCATGGTGGTTGCCAGGGCCTGGGGGGAATGGCAAGTTGCTTAATGGCTATAGAGTTTCAGTTTTGCAAGGTGAGAAACTTCTGGAGGTTGGTTGTACAACAATGTGAACGTATATAACGCTACTGAATTGTACATGTAAAAATGGCTAAGATGGTACATTTTATGTTTCTGTATTTTTTTTTGCTACAATTGGAAATTTAAAAAAAGAAAGAAAGAAAAAAGAAACAGGATAGTTCTAGGCTGGAAGTTAGGAGACTTGGGTTTTTTCCAGGCCTAGCTCTGCCCCTAATTTTCCAGCACAGAATAGGGTTAAGCGCTCAGGCTCTGAGGACCAGCTGCTCCTGGGTAAACCTCGGTTCCATCCCCCGCAGCTACGTGACGCTGGGTGCCTTCTCCCTTGGTTTCCTTGTCTAAAACAGAGACAGATAACTCACATGTTGTCGTGAGGACTAAATGTGACGATGCTATGCCCAGCAAAGGGCTTGGCATGCAGCAAGCGCTCAGTAAAAGTGAGTTGGTGGCATTCAGTATTTGAGGCAAATCCTTTTTCCTCTTGGTCAGTCTTCTCATCTGTAAAATGGGTTGTTGTGAACATCAAATGAAATCATGAATGTGGACACCTCTAAAGACAAGACTACCAGCAGCAGCTCTTTCTCCCAAGTCAGGGGAAAGAGAAAGGTACTTGGGCTGGGCCAGCCGATCCTCAGATTCCTAGAATTTGAGAGTTTAAAGGGAGCTCCCACATCTGAGAAACAAAAACACACTCCCTTTTGTTTTAATCACTATTTTTTGAGCTTTTATTTTTTACTGGTTCTGGAGCTAATTCCTTCCTATATTTCGTTTAAACCTCATGACAGTCCTATGAGGTGTACATCATTATCTTCATGTTATAGATCCCCATTCTGTAGATGGGGCAAACGGAAGCTCAGAGAGATTAAGCATGCCCAGTAAGTGGCAGAGCTGGGACTCCCGCCCTGGTCAGACTGGCTTTAGAGCCCGTGTTTCAACCACTCCGCTCTCCTGTCCTGGTGTTGGTGGCAGAGGTGGGACTGGAAGCTGGGCGTCCTGCTTCCTCTGTGTCTGGGGTGCCGCATGAGGTGCCCTGTCTGGGGTCAGGGAAGTGCTGGCTGCAACTCTTGGCTCACTCCAGACTCCTCTGCGCCTGGTCTTGCTTTTTTTCCTCTCTCAGAATTTCTTAGGCCTTCCTTGGGTTCAGGATCTCTTAATATCTGTCAGGCTCACCTCCCAGCCAGAGGAGCCAAGGCAGGGCCAGTGTGAAGAGGAGAATGGAGAAAAGGGACCCTGACCCTCTGTCCCAGCCTGTCCCAGAGGTGGATTATGACCATTATTCCAACCCTGACCACACGTTTAATGCCTGACCCATGTGCCAACCCTGACCTTGGTTAAAAAGCAACAAAACCATTACACAGTCTTCAACGCCTTCACTCCAGCACAGTTAGCTCAAATCCTCACTCTCATCCAAGTCTGAGCTGGGAAGGGCTTGCTGATGACTCACGGGCCTCTGAGATGTGTCAGGGTGAATCACTCGTTCTTGTGTCACGCCTGTTGCTGCCGTATACCCTCTTGCCAAGCGTGTAATCTTACAACAATTCCCCAGATCCGTAAATCTGTGGAGGACCAGGAGAAAATATGTGTTCTTTTCCTTCCTTCCCCACTGCCTCCCTGCCTTTGTCACCGGGGTGGTGGTGAGGGTTCTTACCTTTCCAGACCCTGCTGGGTGACAGCTCCCCTGGAAGCCTGCCCAACCCCTCAGCCTGGGTTAGGGAGGCAGTCCCCTGTCCAGCCCACCCAATACACACAGTAGCAGCAGTCACCCCAGGATGCCTTTCCCTGCCACACTGGTGTCCCTTGATGGCTAGGACAACATCTCTTTCATCGCTGTCCCCAGGACATGACATAGTAAATGCTTGGGCTTAAATATTGGAGACTATTACGTGTCTATTGCTGTGTAACAGAATACCCCAAAACTTAGTGGCTTAAGGCAGCACTCATGTATAACCTCACAGTTTCTGTGGGTCTGGGATCCAGGCACAGCTTAACGGGGGCCTCTGGCTCAGGGTCCCTTGCAGGCTTCAATCAGAAGGCTGTTAGTCACCTCCAGGTCTGACTGGGGGTGGATCTGCTTCCAAGGTTGTTGGCAGGACCTGCTTCCTCGCAGGTTGTTGCCGTGAGGGTCTCAGTTTCTTGTTGATTGTTGGCTGTTCCCAAGGGCAACTCACATCATGGGGGCTGGCTTCAGTTGGAGCCGGCAAGAGAGTGTGAGAGATGGCAGGCGGGCAGAAGCCAGAGTCTTTGGGGAACTTAACCTCAGAAGTGACCTCCCATCACTTTTGCCATCACTGTTCCTCCAAGGCGAGTCACCAAGTCCAGTCGGCACCCAAGGGAAGGGACCCACAAGGGCGTGAACACCAGGAGGCAGGATCTTGGCGGGTCATCGCGGAGGCAGCTTACCCGTGAGACCTGGGTCCCAAGTCCATCAGACTGCCCGAGCTGAAAGCCTTGCACGTTTATGGGACACCTACGTGCTTTGAGTGAGCAGCTTAACCTCACGTGCCTACAGTTACTCAGCTATAAAATGGGGATAATATTTTATTTCATCAAATCTAAGATGACGTCGATAGAAAGATAGCATTATTTTATACACCAGTAAGAAAGAAAATCCACTGCCCATTCATTGGAAGATGCAGCCCCATTTCAGAGCTTGAAGTGTGGGGGGGAAATGTATGTCTTAAAATTAATGAAACACACAGTGTTTATTTCCTAAGGTGATCTGAGACTTAAATGACTGGTACTATTTAAGGTTGTTGTGAGGCTTAGATGTACGGAAGGCTGCAAACTGGGGCAGGCTGCCCAGATGTTCCATTTATTTATTTATTCATTCATTCATTTATTTATATATGGCTGCACTGGGTCTCCGTTGCTGCGTGCAGGCTTTCTCTAGTTGTGGCGAGCGGGGTCTACTCTTTGTTGCAGTGCACGGGTTTCTCACTGCGGTGGCTGCTTAGTAGCTGTGGCGCACGGGCTTAGCTGCTCCGCGGCATGTGGGATCTTCCCGGACCAGGGCTTGAACCTCTGTGCCCTACACTGGCAGGCGGGTTCTTAACCACTGCTCCACCAGGGAAGTCCCAGATGTTACTTTTTATTAGTGAGCCAATGAAATTAATCCACACCTACACACTGTGGGCAAGATCTTGTTTTGATGATGTCTAGGCTAGAAGTGAGGCCAAGGGGAGCAGGATAGAATCTCCACCCCCAGAAAAGGAGGGATTCTCATGTACATCAAGCAAAGGAGGTGTAGATCTCATGAGATCTCATGTACAAAGGAGGTGTAGATCTCATGAGATCTCATGTACATGAGATCTCATGTACATGAGATGTACATCTCATGTACATCTCATGTACATCAAGCAAAGGAGGGATTCTCATGTACATCAAGCAAGTACACCAGAAAAGGAGGGATTCTCATGTACATCAAGCATGATGTACATGTATTCTCATGTACATCATGTACTGTACCTTAAAACAGACACCAAGTGCTGAGGGTGCACGGAAGAGAACAGGAGACCCCCATCTGTCTTGGAGGTGCTTAGCCTCTGGGCAGGCTCCCTGGAGGAGGTGGTGTTGGAGCCCAGCATTGAGGGCAGGGAGGACTGTTGCAGTAGAGATAGAGGTAGGATCCTGTGGGTGACCAAAGCCTGGGAACACAAAGGGTTGCCCTTGGGTGGGAGAAAAATCTGGAAAGGTAGACTGAAGCCTGCTCTTCCTTCCAGAGCCTGGAAGAGGAATCTGAGCTTGGGAGACAAGGGGGATGGGGTGTGCCCTCCACTCCAGGAGCCTTACCTCTTTGATTGCATTTCACCCTCACACTCTCTGGAGCTTAGCCCCATTTTTCAGATGAAATAACAGAAGCTCAGAAGGATGAAGCAACTTGCCCAAGGAGACACAGTCAGTAGTGGGCCTTGAATGCAGCCCCACAGAGTCAGGCCAGCAAACAGAGTCCTCAGCAAATGAGTGTTCCACCCCCAGACTCCACTTCTCACCCCGGTCTTCATGCACCCTACA
Source organism: Leucopleurus acutus (assembly GCF_964270905.1). Classification (NCBI taxonomy): domain Eukaryota; kingdom Metazoa; phylum Chordata; class Mammalia; order Artiodactyla; family Delphinidae; genus Leucopleurus; species Leucopleurus acutus. The sequence continues at coordinate 103,910,742 of NC_139151.1, read as the reverse complement.
CGATGATCAGACAGAACCATTAGCTTAAGGTTAATGCCACTAGAGTTTTCCTTGAAAATATGATATGCCCACCATCAATGAGGCAAGGGGCTCATGTGTGTGTGTTTCAACTAATAATTTATCTCTTTGCCTGAGCAGCTCTTATAATACAGTACATTTTGGGGGAAATAGTTCTTTTTTTTTTTTTTTTTGCTGTACACGGGCCTCTCACTGTTGCAACCTCTCCCGTTGCGGAGCACAGGCTCCGGACGCACAGGCTCAGCGGCCATGGCTCACGGGCCCAGCCGCTCCGCAGCATGCGGGATCCTCCTGGACCGGGGCATGAACCCGTGTCCCCTGCATCGGCAGGCGGACTCTCAACCACTGCGCCACCAGGGAAGCCCAGAACTAGTTCTTTTACTTCAGAACAATGATCCATTGTTTTGGTTTTCATTTCCCAAAGGAAGCTAGAATGCCAGGCTGTCAGGTTCAGCAAGAGATTTTGGTCAACTTATCATTTGGAGAAATCAAACAAAGGGAACAATAAATAGTAATAATGCTATGGATTGTAAGAGCTCCCACGTTCTGAGCACTCAGGCTGTGCCAGGCGTTGTGCTTAGGGCTTCCTGTATTCAGTCCTGATAGCACTCTGAAGATTGTTCAGAGTTTAGTGTCGGGGGAAGATTGTTCTCAGTTTAGACAAAGCGTGTATCAGTAATTGCAGGGTCCCAGAACTGGCAACGCAGATGCTCTTGCATTTTTTTCAAATATGCAGGACCTGATGACTATCAGCGGTGGGTCTGCCCCTTCTCCTGTCTGAGCCTATTACCTCATCGGTAAAATGGGCCTGAGCGGGTCTAGCCAGGGTGCCCCAAGGTTTCCTTTGTTAAAAAAACACCAGTCACTGGGCCCCATCAAAACCCCTTGCATATACAGGTCTGGGCAGGGCCCTGAAAAGCTGTCTGCACAATCGCATCCCAGGAGATCTGTCTCTTGCGGGAAATCTTGGAAACAATTGCTCAAGGCCCTTCCACCTCTGAGGACTGTGATCTTAGGACTCAAATTTCAAACCAAAGCTCTTCCTTTGAAATCTGAATTCTAAACATTCTTGTCTTCTCTTTCACAACAAGGTGGCCAGTGGAGCAGAAAGAGCACAGCCTGGGGGGGTCAGTGGACTGGAGGTCCAGTTCCAGCTCTGCCCCTGACTAGCTGTGTGATCCAGAGAGGAAGTCATTTCCTTTCTCTGAGTCTCAGTGTCCACACCTGCAAAATGGGTACAGCATACCTGCCCAGGGATGTTGGGAGGTCCAGAGGAGCTATAGCTCAGAGCTGGGAGGAGGATCTTACCCTCCTCTGCCTCAACCTGTGGGCAGAGGCCTTGATATGGACCTGGGGAAGTGCTGAGACTGTGATCTGCTAGACCAATGCCCACCTTGGCAGGTGGAAGGTCTGACCGACTTGTAGAGATGCCATAATGGGATGGGCTTGTGTATGGAGGAGTCACCCCAAAAGCCTGGGTGGAGTGGCCTGGACCCCTCGAGGATGTGGGGGGAGGGAAACACATCAAAAAGAGCAGAAGAGCTACTCCTGAACTATCCCCACCCCATAACATACTGTGAGGGTCCCCTGCTGCTTAGACACAACCCCAGCCTGCGGAGAAGGGCTGTTGTGGCCATTCTTCAGTCAGTGAGTGGGTGCGTTCATCACAGCCTAGTGCCCTGCCCCGTGTTTCCATCAATAAGGGTTTATCCTGAGGTCTCACCAGCAGTTAGGCTATCTGCAGCTCAGCTCGAACTGCCAGAATTTTGTTAATTAAAAAAAAAAGTGATTTTTCTTGTGTCATCTCAGGACAGGGGTTCTGGGAAATCTAGGTTGTCCTTGTGAGATCCTCAGGGCAAACCTGGCCTTCCAAATTGTAAACACAAGAGTGGTGGGCTGTTTCTGGGTTTATAGTGACTGCTACAGTATGAGGGTTCATGGTTTTGTCTGTGAGTCCCCATCCACTCAGATGCTTCTGCTTACCCAAGCCTTCTCAGCGCCAACTGCTCTTGGCCTTCCCCACAGCTCCCTCTCAGGCTGCACTTCCTGAGCTTACTAGCAATCTGTCCTCACTGACCCTCTCCATGCCTTGACCCCATGATGCCCTCCCCCAGCTTTGCTTGGGCCATGTATGGGATCCACTTTTACCAATATATTTACCTGATTAACTCTTGATTTATGCATGTATATATGTATGTATGTATCTATCTATCGACTTTCCCTCCTCCAGGAAGCCCTCCAAGTCCCCTCTCATGGGGAAAGGGACCCCTCCCTGGACTCCCATAGCACTCTGGCCATTATCTCTAGCACAGCACCACACTGTTTCGAAGTGGAGTGCTTTGAGGTCTGTGTACCCTCACTGGTCTGGGAGCAGCTTGGGGATGGGGAAAATACCTCATTTTCACTGTATCTCTATTGGGTGCTGCTGAGGGGGCTGCAGAGTGAAGGGATCACATTTGTCCCCACCACCCCATTTTCCTTCCTGGCCCAGATGACACCTCCCTCCTCCGCATTTACTCCTTCCTATCGCATCGATCGTGCCTGCTTCTCCTTAACTTTCCCCTTCCCCTTAAATGTGGTACCCTGCAGACTCCTCTCCCTGTCGGACTCGGCTCAGCTTCTGGGGCAGTCCCATCCACTCCATAGCTTCGACCACTAAGTGTGGGCTGATGACTCCCATTCCTTCATTTGCCAACTATATATTAAGCATCTACCATGTGCCAAACTCAACTTTTGTAGAGGTGATGTTCAAGTGTGGGGAAGGGACAGGAGTACAGAAGATAAACAGACAAAAACCAAGAACTTTCCAAAAAGTGACAGTTACTAAGAAGCAATAAGGCAGACATACTCCCAGCCTAACAGGAGCCCTGAGCTGCTCTGCAGCTGCCCCTGGCCCACTCCCTCCCGACAGAGCCCTGCTGCCCAGCCTATGCCTCTCCTGGCTGGCCCTCCACAGGCTGGTCTCAGCCTGTCTGTCCTGCCTCCCCTTCCCTTGCATCTCCCAGAAACTCAGCCACGTTCCCCAACCTTCCCGGGCCTCAAGAGTCAATTTCACAAGTTGGGGCCTGTTTAAAAAATAAATTAATTAAATAGAAAGATTCCTGGGCCCCACCCCATGAATCAGGATCCACAGGGGCCTGAGGTCCGGGAATCCATTTTGTTTTTAAAGAGTCCCAGGGGATTCCTCTTATCAGGGAAGTCTGGGTAATAACTTCTCTAGGAATCTCAGTGGGTCTCAACGCTGACCCACATTAGAACAATTTGGAGAGCTTCTAAAACTAGCAATGCAATGCAATGCAGGGGATTCCATTTGCCAGAGACAGACTTAAGTGGTATTCTGCTGATGATTCTAAGACCTCTGAGTTGGTGGTTCATATGTATAAGAACCATGGGGGAGGAGTGGGGCTCAAGAATCTGTGTTTCCAATCAGTACCTTGTCCCAAGGAGATCCTGTCACTAGTATTACAGAAGCCCACGCTGAGCAATGCCTTTTCTAGCCACACTGGACTCCTCATCTCAGCTTTTTCTTGGGCAGTTTTCTCTGTCTGGGGTGGAATACCCCTCCCAGCTTTGTCCTCCTGGAGGACTCAGCCTGGAGGTAGGACAGAGCCTGGATGGAGAGATGTCTTGTTTCCTAGCCAAACTTCAACTAATTTATGTGGCTGAGCTAATTGTCCAAAATCCATACTACTTTTGTTCACAGCAGTCCATCTTTTAGCTCTCAATTAGTTTCTTTGTTCAGACCTCCACCTGGTGGTGTTGACATGGGATTCACCTGAACCTGCGTGGAGCCACCTGCCCTCTGCTCCAGACTCAGGATTTCATAGGGACCAGCCAGGACTCAGCTGATGTTCCCCGAAAACTGGATTCACCTCTTGGTGGGTGTTGAGCCAAAAGATACAACCAAGCCAGAGATCAGGAGAAGGAAGGATTTATTACTTGCAGCAAGTAAGGAGAACACCGGGGATTTTTTCCAAAGCAGTGTCTCCCCAAACAGCAAAATTGGGGAAGTTTTAAGCTAAAGGTATATGCATGTTCATGAAGGGGCTTGAGTGGAGGAGAACACAGCATAGAATTGGGGCAAAGGTTGACAGTTAGGTTCCAGTGGACCTGGTGGTTGAGAACCTTGGTGGGGGAAGGTGTTAAGTTCTGCAAAATAGCTCAAGAAAGTGCTTCAGGCCAATCTTTATCATTGAAACAGAACTGGAAGTTTACAACTGATTTATTATCTTTGCTATTGTTACTTCTCTTGCCTGATAACAGTTCCCTTACGATCATTATTACTGAGACCTGTTCAGGGCAAGAACTGTGGTCAGGTGAGCTCTATGATGTGATGGTAGAGGCTGTTTTTTTTCACGTGCGTCTCCGGCATAGCACCAGGCCCATAGTAGGTGCTCAAGGGATGCTTGTTAATTGAATGAATACCTGAATCTGGAAAACGGGAATTTTAATCCTTGTTCTGGTACTAAAATAGCTGTGTTGGACTGACCCAGGTTGGAGTTCAGCCAGATATGTGGAAGGAAGGACAAAGAAATTTGTCCAAAGGACAAACAAAATGGACACAACACAGAGAAGAGAATGCAGTTGTAATATCTCTCCATACTCAATCATCAAATTTTAGTTAAAAAGATGTTCTCATAGTCCTTGGTTCTCCCAACTGTCTAGAAGCAGGTTATTTTTCTCCATGCCTTGATTATCATCTGATGTACCTTATATTTTATTTTATCGTCTTTCTTCTCTCACTGGGAGGCAGAAATTTTGGTTTATTTTGGTCACTCCTGCATCTCCTGGTTGGCACAGAGCCCAATTTTTGAAGCTTTCCGTTCAACCAAGCCTTCTAAACCCTCTAGGTCCTGAGTGGCCTCTATTTACAGATTAGGAAACTGAGGCTCAGAGAGGTGAGGTTGCTTGTCCAGGGTCACACGGAGACTCCTGCCCGTCACCATCACCCCCACAGCTGCTAAAAGACAATCACGTAAACCCGTCTGGCACAAGCGCCATTTCCTTCTTCCTGCCCTTTGCAAACCCTTTTTCCTCCGACCTCTTCTCCACCCATTAGCGTGCACCTGAGTCTACCCGGATCCCTGAGCCCGAGCGTTATCTGTTGTGCTTGGGGTTTTGAGAGACACGTGCTACCCGGGTGAATGAATCGCACGTCCCCACCCCCGCCAACAGCCAATCACAGCCTGTCAGAGCCTGGCCACTTCCGCCTATTGCGTGCCGCGTCTGGGGCCTTGCGGCCCACGTGGGGCTCTGGAGACCAGGGAGTAGGTGGTGGTGAGCCAGGGGCGGGCTCCTCCAGCCTCGTCACCAATCCAGGGGCCTGCCGGGGACGAGAGGGGCGGGGCTGATGTGGCGCGCCAAGGCTTAAACGTGACGGGCAGGCGGGCGTAGGGAGGAGTCCCGGGCAGGGGAACGGTGAGTGACAGAGGAGGCTGTCCAGTAACAGGAGGGGTTGGGCTGTCTGAGCCAATAGGAAGTCCGTAAGGCGGGACTGGGACCGCAGCAAGTTCGGTTGCGCGGAGACCGCAGCTGTTCCCTGTCAGTGGAGGCAGCGGCGGTAGAGGCGGTGGCGGCAACTTGCGGCAGCACCGAGGAGGTGAGTGCCGGCGGCGCTGTGCATTTTCCTCTTCCCTCAGCGGGTCGGAGCGGGTGGGCGTGCGCCGGCGCTGCCGCGGGGGACGCTTATGTAAGGGTCGCGCGCGCCAAGGCGGCGCCAGCTCCACGAGTGACGGCTGGAGGAGACGGCAGCGGGCGGTGCGCGACGTGCCGCGCCGCGCGCCGCCCTTCCCCTCCCCTCCCCTCCCCTCCCCCTCCCCTCCCCTCCCCTCCCCCTCCCGCGAGGGACTGTTTGCGCGAGCCCGCCCCCCACCCCCGCCCTGGGGACCCGTCGCCCCAGTTCTCCGGGCCAGCCGCCCCGCGAGCATCCTTCCCGCGTTGGCGCAGCCCGGCCTCGTCCACTCGGCTCCCCGGGGGCCGCCGGCGGCCTTATTCCTGCTCTCGGGCCCATTTTGCAGATGGAGAACCTGAGGGCACGGAGCCCTCAAATGCCTCGCGCGAGGTCCCTGAGGGCTCGAACCCAAGTCTGTCAGAATCCGGAGCCCAAGTGTCCCCCACCATACTGGAAGTTGCTCAGCTCTGAAGAAAGCCATGGCGTGTAAGGCGAGGGTTTTCCGTGTTACGAGTGCCTGCACTCTGCTTCCCATAGGATCCACCTGGTAACCCTGGGGGGCATTCTTGTAATTCCACTTAGTTTCAGAAGAGGAAGCTTCGGGCGCCCAGAAGCAGTGATTAGGAGGAGGTGGGGCTGAGCTCAGCGCGTTATTTCTACAGCTTTTAGCAGTTTACAAAGTGCAGTGAGTAGCAGCTGGCCCTCCGGGAAATGCCCTCCTGGGCACGCAGTCTGAAGCCCTGGCTTTGAGGACCTGCCATACACGTTCCTTCCAGCACATCTTGCTTTGTGTACTTGGAGTGAGTTGTTTCACCTCTGGATATCCTTTTCCTCATTTCACAAGTGCCGGGGCTAGGTCAGGTCCCTAGGTCCCTGGGAGCTTTGAAATTCTTAAAAATCTGATTAAAATTCATTTTGTGATAAAGAGGAGGCCAGGGATCCCCGTTCTGTAGCTGAGAAAACTGAGGCTCAGAGAGGTGCCGCTATTTGCCAGATCATAACCAGGGCCTCCCCAGTCTTTACCAAGAAGTCTTTGCCTTCCCGTTGCTCCCTTACCCACTGCTACCAGCAGCCTTGGCCTCCCCACCCCCCCACCCTTCCCCTGCCTGTGATGCACATACTGGAGTGGATGTGCTCAGCATTTCGATGCCCTTGCAGCTACAGCTTTTTGCTTGCCTGCTCTTCATCTAAACCCTTGAACTCTTCATCACATTCTTTGCACACCTGTCATGTTCAGAGCCCTAGACTGGGTGCTGCGCGAAGACGTGGGAGACGAGGTGCCCCAGAACTGCCAACAAACTGGTTGGGGGAGAGAAAAAGAAACAGAGCGTAAGCAGAAAGTCGGCATGCCGCAGATGTTTGTAGAGAGCTGGTGTGGGCGAGGTATGGCCAGAGGAGGACGTGGAAGAGGAAGTTCCGTAGAGGCTGGCAAATCAGGGCAAAACTCACACCAAGGCCAGGGACAGGAGAACTGGACTGGCTGGGGCTGGATGGGCATGGATTAGGGAAGGCTTGGTGGAGGAGGTGAGTTGGGAGCCTCCTTTTTTTCTTTTTCTATAAATTTATTTATTTTATTTTTGGCTGCGTTGGGTCTTCGTTGCTGCGTGTGGGCTTCCTCTAGTTGCGGTGAGCGTGGGCGACTCTTCGTTGCGGTGCGCGGGCTTCTCATGGCGGTGGCTTCTCTTGTTGTGGTGCACAGGCTCTAGGTGCACAGGCCTCAGTAGTTGTGGCTCACGGGCTCTGTAGCGCAGGCTCAATAGTTGTGCCACACAGACTTAGCTGCTCCGTGGCATGTGGGATCTTCCCGGACCAGGGCTCAAACCTGTGTGCCCTACATTAGCAGGCGGATTCTTAACCATTGCGCCACCAGGGAAGCCTGAGTTGTGAGCCTCTTGATTCCACGGCGGCCAGCAGTGAAGAAGCAGTGATTGGATTTGAGCAGCCAAGGTTTTATGATGAAGTACAGGTGAGTTTTAAGTAACTGGACCCTGGCAGAGGAAGGCTGAGGAAGGTGGAAGGAGAACGTGGAGATAACACTTGCCAGTTGAGTGTGAGAAGTTTGGTTGGTCATCTCGCAGAGGCCTCTGCAGGAGGCGTTATAAGGTGAGGGCACTTGCTAAGGTGCGGGTGAGTCAGAAGTGAGATTGGGTCCAGAGGCGCCGGGTTGCTTGGTTGGGCTCTGAGGGCCCAGCAGCAGCGGGCCTGAGCTACAGTCTGTTCTGTTTGTGTTCTAGTAAGCAACCTATGAGCACGTGTCCTTGTGAGAAGTTTCTTAGTGGCTGCTCTGCCCTGCAGAAAAGGGCTTTGTTCACTATAGCTGCACAGTATCTATTGGTTGAATTGAATTAGGCTGCCATTCAGAATTTCTGCAGTTTACCCCAAAGTCCCCTCTGCTCCTTATCTCTTTATCTTTCTCTACTGAAGCCTGTCCCAGCTTGACTGACTCTCTCCGTGCCAGTTCTCACCTCCAAGATCATCCCTCAGAGGGGTTTGCGTTGATGTTGTAACCCCGGTGGATCCCTCCTGCCTTTGAGGTGCTAGTATAGGCGGCTTATCTTTTTTTTTTTTTTTTTTAAATCCTCTGCCTTGTTTTCCCTTTGTCTCACTTCCAGCGCCCTGGGTGCTGTGCTAGGTCCCTGTCCTGACACTGTTTGCAGAGGCGTGGGGCACTGGGGCACAGCAGGACTGCAGATCCAGGTCTCATTCCAAGTCACAGCACATTCAGGGGCTGCAGGGATGATTGTCTTATGTCAGAGGATCTGGGCGGAAGGCCTGGGCAGGCCCCAGACTGTCCAGATCTCTCCCTGGTACTTTCCCGCGTGAGCTGGAGACCTCAGGCCGGTAAACATTCCCGGTGAGGACTAGTGTGGGCCTTCTCTCTGGCTCCCTCCCAGTAGCATCTTACTGTCTTCTGAACAGGGCCCTCCTCCCCCCATCCAGAAGGTGTGCCTGTTTGGGGGCAAGTTTCTCTTCCAGACACATCGTTCACAGAAGTGGGGCATTTGCCTGCTCTCTCTGAAGCCTCACCTGGGCCCGCCTGACCATCTCTTCCCTTCCCTCTGTGTCTTAGCTGCCTCTTGTCTCAGCTGTGGATACTTTGCCAAACTGTCAAAGGAGTAGGGCCTGACGGTGGAAGCTGGGACAGTGACGAAGAGGAAACCGTTTCCTCTTCCTTACTGAATGAAAAGATAGGCTCCCACCTGTTGGGCTTTTTCTTCTCTTTGACCCCACAGGTACCCTCTTCTGCCTCAGCCTCATCTGAGACTACTGGCTGTTGCCCCGAAACTCACTTCTTTGTGTCCTTCTTCTGATCTTGTTCCTGACGATCTTGACTCTGCAGGACTTTTCCTCTTCTCTTGTCCTGTCGAAATTACTCTTCAGGCTTTCCTGCAATAAGCCTTGCTGAATCTATTGAGCTGGACGTGGGTTCTCTCTTTTAATAATAATGATGATAAATAATGATTGATTGTTATTAATAATAAAAGTCATCCTTTGTTGAGCTCATACTGTGTGGTGGCAGGGACCTTGCTAAGCCCCTTTTATGTATTATTTGATTATCACAACAACCCTACAACAAAAGTACAGTTAGCTCCTTGTTTACAGATGAGGAACTGTGAGTGAAATAACTCCCTCAGAGTCACACAGCTAGGAAAGGGCACGGCTAGGGTCCTCCCCAAGCTGTCAGGCTCAGAGTACACGCTTGGGTCCCTCTCATGTACTATCCTGTTCTTACCTCTACTAGCTAGCCCCCAACAATGGTGCCCTATGCAGGGTATGTGCTCAAGACGTATTTTATTGAATTGAATGCCCCAAACATTCATGTTCAGCCTTGACATAATCTACCAAGGCAACTCGTTTTCTTGGAACATGGACTTAGTTCATTTGATGGTTTGCTGGCCTGTGTCTCCATTTTGCTCTTTACTGACCAGTGGCTAAAGCTAACGGACAGGTGTGGCCTTTCAAAAACAAGCAGTCTGTAAACTCTAGAAAGTGGTCACGCACCACCAGCTGGGCTCCCATGGGTCCAAACACAGGTGTGCTCTTTGTGTGTGGGGTGGTGGTCTCTGCAGGAAGGGATCTGAGGACATAGCCGGCGAAATAGGAAACACATCAGCTTCTTCATTTGTGTCCAGTTGCAGAGTGAGACAGGAACCAGGCTCAGAGAATCCGGAGGTGAGTTAGCTCCTGAAGGATTGGAGGTGGCTCGAAAATTGGCCTGAGGTTGGATGGGAATAGGCAGGAAGACCAGGCACTTCAGATCAAACAAGAAAAGTTTCTAGAACTTGTTCTTGTGTAGTGGGTGCCGGAAAAAGGTTTTACTTAAATGCTTCTTATTAGGCACGTCGGCCAACGTCTGAGCGCGTCCTCTATACTAGGCACAGTGCCAGTGCTTTGAGTGTGTACCTCCTCGGGAGCCCTCCTCCCTGGGTGGTGGTGTTACTCCCATTCCACAGATGAGGAAACAAGCTTTGAGTGGTTCTGGGAGTGGGTGGCAAAGCAGCAAGAATAGAGCCCAGGTAGTTGGACGACAGAGCTGGGTTGCTCTCAGCCCCGTGCTGTCCTGGTGGCTCCCCAGATACCCTTGAGATCAGGGGAAGGCAAAGCAGCAGTTCTTCTCTGGGTTTTAAGTCTGTGTTCCTGCTATGCCTGGCTTCTCTGGGGAGTGCTGGGAGAGAAACGAGGGTAACACTTTCTTTTTCTTTTATTTAGATAACCCCTGCCTCCTGAGAGCTGACAATACACTTGAAGGTAAGTCCTGTGCCTGGATCCAGGTCAGTGGGATGCCTGTGGGAGCAGCAGCTGTAGATGTTAGCAGTCCTCGCACATCAGTGATCAAGCTCAATAAATAAAAAAGGCCAAGCTCTGAGTTTTGGAAAATATATGCGGTCTTTGTCTGTTCCAGACTCTCTTGGTTTTCTTAGGAAAGTGATGTCTGGCTCCCTGCTGGCCCCAGTTGGCTGCTGGCCAGCCTCAGCAGGAGGCCCTGCTTCTGGAAGGGTGTGGGATGCCTGGTGGTGGGGGAGAGTGGCGAGGCTCCTCAGGACCACAGGAAGGAAGCATCTGTAGGGCTGGGCAGCCTCTGAGAAGAGCCCTTGAGTCCATGTGGAGAGCAGGCAGCTGGGCACAGGAGGTGGCTCTGTCAGCTGGCTGTAAAAGCACTTGACACGTGTGTCCAGACAACGATGAGGGGGTGAAGGTGGACTTGCCCCTCCTTCCCCCCACATAGTGCTCTGTGTGGCAGCACGGCCCTGTATAACCTCCTGCTCTTAAGGTTTCCCCTCACACAGGAAACTCCACCGATTGCATTGATCCCGGTGCATCTCCGCAGCCTAAATTCCAAGGCCCTTGGGTCCAGGGTCCACCTGGTAGTCTGTGAGAGGGCCCTAACCGGGCACGGTCCTGGCTCTGTGTAGCATCCGGCCTGCAGTTCAGACACTGATATGCTCTTCCCTTCGTCCAGAGGCAGGCCAGCCGCTACCCCCTGGTTCACAGTCAGGTGCCCTGGGAACTTAGTGGCTCAGGGGCAGCTTTGCCCAGAGCTCAGGTTCAGTGCTCAGTGTGGAGATTCCTTTGTCCGGGAACTTTTTTCATATGATCCTTCAGAACCCATAAGCTGTTCTTCGTCCTGAGATTTTTCCACAGTCCTCACGTGTCCTAGGTCTTGGGCCAGGAGTGGCCGTTTTCCACTCTGAGATGGAGTTTGCTTGGAAAAGTGGGCGGAGTGTAAAGGCAGGTGGTATGAGTGGAAATGCCTCCGGACCTGTGACGGACTCCACCCTCCACAAACTTCCCACTGTTCTGCTTGCTGTCGGTCTCCCCTCTTAGCTGATAGAGTTGAATGTTGTTGCTCTTTCTGGCATCCCTGTGAGGAGAAGAGAGGCAGTTTGGTGACAGTCCCAACTTCTCAGCTTACGGAGCTGAGAAATTGGGGCCCAGAGAAGGCTAATTAGCAGAATCCAAGATTCTGACACCCCTCCTTTTTTTTTTTTTTCCCAGAGTGTCATCTTTTCTTGCATGTCTTCCCCAAATCCATCAGTAGGAAGGGAAAATTAGTCGCCGGGAAGGGCCTTTTTCTGCCAGGTCATCTAATTTGTTAAAGCTTGTTTGGCTTTTCAGTCCCTACTTCCCTCCTGAGTCCATGGAGCTTTGCTTAGTTACTGTAACTAAGACTCTGCCATTGAAGGTTCTCGCCTTCCCCTGTCCTCCTCCTTTTGGTCGCCTTGGTGATCCTGGAGGGAGGTAGATGTGGGCTTTTTTTTTTTTAAGTATTATTCCAGAAGGCATAACCCTGGGTCATCTCAACACCCCCTCATTGCTGCTCTTCCTCACCTCCTTACCCTGATTTGCCTGTGGGGCGGGGGGCGTTTGGCGGTGGTGCTGGGATATCGGATATCCAAGGCAGCTCTAGGTACATTTCCACCAGCTGTGGGCCAGACTCCACATGTGGCAGCTCCTCTCTGGCCGAGGCCTCGGGAAAATTCCATGATCTGGCTGTGCTGAGTCATGCTTAGTCTCTGAGGATACGTGTGTCACCTTTCGCATGTCTGTCACTGGTCGGCCCAGGATCTGGGAAAGGCTGCAGTTACTATAGAGTGATATCATGCTGCTGATCTTTTCTATTTGCCCATCGCTGTATGCTTTTCCCAGTGCTTTTACTAATGTGCTGTTTATCAATATGAAAATGATTAATATTAAATCATTTATAATAAGTGGATTATTCTGGAAAACATTCCTCTCGTGAATGAGGAAACTGAAGTTCGGTGAGACCAAGTGACTTGGTGAGTTTTGGGTGACTGGTGAGTAGCATGCTTGAGTGAGATTTTTTAATCATCCCCCCCGCCCCCGGGTTTTTGTGTAATGCAAAGATTATTCAGAAGTTACTTTGATTGTACAAATTGATTTTCAGTTTGTTCAAGTTACAAACTCAAAAATCTCATTCTTCCTTTAAGGGCCAGTCTTTTACATTTAGCTTTTAAGTGTAGCCTACAAATCTTTCTGTTCTACTTATGATTCTAGAAAATTTTAATAATCACTTTAAGGGGTCTTTGGGTTAATACTTGATCCATTTGCAGTCTTAACTCATTTGAAAATTTTAAATTGAGTTTATGAATTACATTCAACTTCCTTTAATAATACTTGAAATTGTCTGATTACCAAATCTTTAATACTTAAATATTTCTGTTTATCTAATAAATTAAACTGACTCTTAAATTTTCTTAAACATTCCTATACTGTTTTATCTTATTTTTTCACACAGCTTTACTGAGGTGTTTTTGACATAATAAATTGCACGTATTTAAAGTGTACAATTTATATTCTGAAATATGCATGTACTTGTGAAACCATGACCACAATTAAGATAGTGATTATCCAAAAGTGTCCTTGTGCCCCTTGGTAATCCCTGCCTCCCACCCCTCTCTGCCTTTACCATCTCCAAGTAACCACTGAACTGCTTTCTGTTACTATAGATTAATTTGCATTTTCTAGAATTTTACCTAAGTGGAATCATATAGTATGTACTCCTTTTTTGTCTGGCTTCATTCACTCAGCATAATTATTTTGAGGTTTGTCTATGTTGCATGTATGAATAGTTCTTTTTATTGCTGAGTAATATTCCATTAGTGGATATTCCACAATTTGTTTATCTCTTCACCTGTTGGTCATTTTAGTTGTTTCCAGTTTTTGGTGATTCTAAATAAAGCTGCTGTGAACCTCTGTACAAGTCGTTGTATGGACATATATCTCCTTTTATCTTGGCAAATGTGTAGGAGCAGAGTGGCTGGATCATATGGTAGGTATATGTTTAACTTAAACTGCCCGGCCGTTTTCCAAAGTGGATATATCATTTTACATTCCCACCAGCAGCAGATGAGGGTTCTGGTCCCTCCACACCCTTACCAACAATGGAGACGGTCAGTCTTTTTCATTTTAGCCATTCTGAAAGGTATGTAGTGGCATCTCATGGTGGTTTCAATTTGAATTTCCCTGGTAGCTAATGATGTTGAGCATCTTTTCATGTGCTTATTTGTCATCTGCCAATACTGATTTTATTTTATTTTATATTAGTTTTTTAAAACTTCATCTTTTTTTAAAATGTTTTATTTATTTTATTTTATTTATTTATTTTTGGCTGCGTTGAGTCTTTGTTGCTGTGCGCAGGCTTTCTCTAGTTGTGGTGAGCAGTGGCTGCTCTTTGTTGCAGTGTGCGGGCTCCTTATTGCAGTGGCTTCTCTTGTTGCAGAGCACAGGCTCTAGTCACAGGGGCCTCAGTAGTTGTGGCATGCGGGCTCAGTAGTTATGGCGCATGGGCTTTGTTGCTCTGCGGCATGTGGGATCCTCCCGGACCAGGGCTCGAATCCATGTCCCCTGCATTGGCAGGCAGATTCTTAACCACTGCGACACTAGGGAAGCCCCAATACTGATTTTAAACTTAGTAAAATTCCGAGTTAAAATCCTAAATTTAAACCAATTACTCAGTTACATATTTTAATTGGAATCTTGAGACTGACTCGTTACTCTGAACAGACCAAATTCCCTTGAACATTGAAGTACATAAGGTAACAGATACACACAGATTTCTTAACACAAAATTATGAATATTATGGTTTTTATTTTCTTAGGCATATTTATATGCTTAAATTTCGTCTTCCTGGAGTTAAAGAAGCTTGCCTAATAAGGAGATAATGATATGATCTCAAACTGTAGTAAATTACTTTCCTAAGTGACATTTGGAGTTTCTTTCTCAACTGGATAACACTTTTTTTTTTTATAATTCAAGAGATTGCTGCCCAGGGTGAAACTGGGTCTTAGTCTTTGAATCCAACTGCTAGGCAGAGCCCCGAGTCATTGCCATTTTGCCCCCAATTGGGGACGGTTTCATAGCCCATGTGCCCTAGATTGAGGCATGCCTAATCCTTCTCTTCTCATGGAACTCTGCACTTCTATACCCAGGCTGCTACACTGTGTGACTGGATTCAATTAATCTACTTAAGCCTTCATTTCTGTGTGCTATGGCCACAAAATAGGTGGAATTAAAATACAAAATAGGTGGAATTTAGATTCTGCATATCTTCCAAACCTTTGATCAAGAACTAGTTTTAAAATCTTGCCAGTGGGACTTTCCAGGTGGCACAGTGGTTAAGAATCCGCCTGCCAGTGCAGGGGACATGGGTTCAAACCCTGATCTGGGAAGATTCCACATGCTGCAGAGCAGCTAAGCCTGTGCGCCACAACTACTGAGTCCTCGTGACACAACTACTGAAGCCTGCGTGCCTGGAGCCCATACTCCACAACTAAGAGAAGTCACTGCAATGAGAAGCCTGTGCACTGCAACAAAGAGTAGCCCCTGCTCTCCACAACTAGAGAAAAGCCTGCGCGCAGCAATGAAGACCCAATGCAGCCAAAAATTAATTAATTAATTAATTTAAAAAAAATCATGCCAGTGACACAGCAGTGTGGGAATTTGAGTCCCAGTCTTCTGTGTCTGGCGTTTTCTCCCTATACCTTACATCTTATCAAATGCAGAGAAAGGGAGTCTGGTACTTAAGGGTTCTTGGTTTCTGGTCAGGCTTGGTTACTAAGAAATTCTGGCACCCGAAACCCATGCCTGCCTTTTCGTATTCTTTAGTTCATTCCCCTGGAAATGGTGAGAACCCTGGCCTCTCCCTAACCTCCCAGTGGAGAGCTACAAGTCTCTTTGGAGGGACATTGTCATCAAACTCTTGTTAGAGATTTGGATATTATTTTATTTTTTTAAAGTGATTTTTTAAAACTTTATTTTAAAAAAATTATTTATTTATTTATTTTTGGCTGCGTTGGGTCTTCGTTACTGTGCGAGGGCTTTCTCTAGTTGCGGCGAGCGGGGGCCACTCTTCATCGTGGTGCGCAGGCCTCTTACTGTCGCGGCCTCTCTTGTTGCAGAGCACAGGCGCCAGACGCGCAGGCTCCGTAGTTGTGGCTCACGGGCCTAGTTGCTCCGTGGCACGTGGGATCTTCCCAGACCAGGGCTCGAACCCGTGTCCCCTGCATTGGCAGGCAGATTATCAACCACTGCGCCACCAGGGAAGCCCTAAATTTATTATTTATTTATTTATTTTTGGCTGCGTTGGGTCTTCATTGCTGTGCGTGGGCTTTCTCTAGTTGCAGCGAGTGGGGGCTACTCTTCGTTGCAGTGCGCAGGCTTCTCATTGCGGTGGCTTCTCTTGTTGCGGAGCATGGGCTGTAGGCGCACAGGCTTCAGTAGTTGTGGCACATGGGCTCAGTAGTTGTCGCTCGCGGGCTGTAGAGCACAGGCTCGGTAGTTGTGGCGCACAGGCGTAGTTGCTCCGCGGCATGTGCGATCTTCCCGGACCAGGGCTCGAACCCGTGTCCCCTGCTTTGGCAGGCGGATTCTTAACCACTGCGCCACCAGGGAAGTCCCAGAGATTTGGATTTTAGATGATAAACAGATCTGGACTTGCGTTCCTGTCTTGGTCACTGAGTGTGGCCTTCGGAAGCTTGTGACTGGTGAGTGGGACCTGGCTGAAAATTATTAATGCAGGCTGACCTCTCCCCTGTTGTCTAATGCTTATGTGGCTCCATATGGGTAAAAGCGAAGGTCTGTGGAGTTACATGAAAAGGAAATTTGATAGGGGACTGTCTTAGATTCCTGCTTACCTTTGACTCTGAGTTCCCCCTTCAGGTGGTGAAGGAGCATTGCGTGATACACAGCATGAGAATCTATTAAATGACGGCAGTGACATCACTGAGTATTAGAATCTGCATCCAAAGAGATAGGAAAATGTGCTCCATATCAGGGCAGGGCATTAAATGGCAGAGGATACAGAGAAAATTAAAACTAAAACTTAAAAAAAAAAAGGCATTTGACAAGGCATTTGACATGGCAATTGCAGTTCTAGAAATGTAACCTAAGGTATAATGGGACAAGCACACAAGCATACTAGGCTGTTTGGATCAGCATTTTTATAGCAAAGAAAAAAAAAAAGGGAAACCACCAAATGTACATCAGAAAAGGATTGCTACATATGCAGTCCATTCAGTGTCATACAATGCAGCTTTAAACATAGCCCGTGTACCCTGATCAAACTGTTGCTGTAAACCTATTACCACAGAGCAAGAGCCAGGATACTTTTACTCGAGAAAAGGTAAAACAAAATGTATAATACCTCATTTTGGTTATTCCAATTTTTTTTCTAGATGCTGGAATTATAAAATTATGTGTTTAATAAATGTTGCTGTGTCTTTGTAAATAATCAGATTTTTTTAAAAATTTAGAGAAGTGTGGCATTTAAAACACTATTTGGGGCTTAAGATCAAGTACAGAGTGTTTAAGTATCAGAGTTCTTTTACCCGTATTCTTCAAAAAATTGTCTAGAGGGATGAAAACCTCTTTCTAACTGCCATATGAGATATAGATTCCTCGGGAATGGTGAAATAAGGAGTTCTTAAAAGATATTCCTCTGTAAAAGAAATGAGAAAACTGGCAAAAATTGTCAGAATCAACTTTTTCAGAACTCTGGAAATTAACCAAAGGCTTACAGCAATCCAGGGAACATTTATTCAAGAAAAATGGCTGAATCTTATTTTCAACAAAAGATTATGAGGCATGTAAAGAATGGCATATACACAGGAAAAGACACAATCGGTAGAAACTGTCCCTGAGGAAACTCAGGCCTTAGACTTTATAGACAAAGACTTTAAATCATCTGTTTAAAAATATGTTTAGGGCTTCCCTGGTGGCGCAGTGGTTGAGAGTCCCCCTGCCAGTGCAGGGGACGCGGGTTTGTGCCCCAGTCCAGGAAGATCCCACATGCTGCGGAGCGGCTGGGCCTGTGAGCCATGGCCGCTGAGCCTGCGCGTCTGGAGCCTGTGCTCCGCAATGGGAGAGGCCACAACAGTGAGAGGCCTGCGTACCGCCAAAAAAAACAACAAAAAAACAAAACAAAACAAACAAAAAATATGTTTAGGACTTCCCTGTCAGTCCAGTGGTTAAGACTCGGAGCTTCCACTGCAGGGGGCACGGGTTTGATCCCTGGTTAGGGAATTAAGATGATCTCCCATGCCTCGCTGCATGGCCAAAAAAAAAAAAAATGTTTAAAGAACTAAGGGAAAGTATGAGAACAATGCCTCACCAAAAAGAGATGATCAATAAGAGATAGAAATTACCAAAAAAAAAAAATTCTGGAGTTGAAAATTACAATAACTAAAGTGAAAAAATCACTAGGAGCTCAACAGCAGAGTTGGGCAGGCAGAACAATCAGCAAACTTTTTTCGTTTTGGCTGCGCCATGCAGACTGTGGGATCTTAGTTCCCCGACCAGGGATTGAACCCGCACCCTCGGCAGTGAAAGTGCAGAGTCCTAACCACTAGACCACCAGGGAATTCCCAGAATCAGCAAACTTGAAGATAGGTCATTTGAGGTTAAACACTGAGAAACAGAAGGAAAAAAGAATGAAGGAAAATGAGCAGGGCCTCAGACACCGACAGCATACGCATGATGGGAGTCCTAGAAAGAGGATAGAAAGGAGCAGAACGAATGTTTGATGAAATAGCCCTAAAATTCCCAAATTTGATGAAAAGCAGTGATTTATGTACCCAGGAAGTTCAGTGAACTCCAAGTAGGATAAAATCAAAGAGATCCACACCTAGACACATCATAATCAAAGAATCTTGAAAGCAGCAAGAGATAAGCGACTCATCACAAGGACCTTTGATAAGGTTAAGAGCTGACTTCTTGGAAACCATGGATGCCAGAAGGCAGTGAGATGAACATAGATGCCATATGAGGCAAAACCTTTAACTGTATTTGATCTTTGAGTCTTAGATGGCTCTGATCTCTTCCATCTTCAGGGATAACATGTCAATGTAGTCCCTAAATAACAATTACTCAAGCTCCTTTCACACTTGACCTGTAGGAATTCTTTTACCAAGTTCCCCTCTGCAGGTATTTTTAGAAATACCTAAGGAATACTTATTATGTGTTCCACCAAGCCTGGGACATAGTTGGGGCTCAAAAAATCTTTGTTAAATGAATAAAATCTACCTGGGTTACTGATTTCCTTGGCCAGCTGTCTATTTTCTCTTCTGCATGTCACTAGTTCTCCCTGTCTCAGGGCTGTTGCCTCCTTCCTCATACTATTTTGCCTTCAACATGCAAACAGACTTAACTCATAACTTCTCAAAGTACATCTTTTATTATATTTCATTTTATTTTTTTGGCGATATGCGGGCCTCTCACTGTTGTGGCCTCTCCCGTTGCGGAGCACAGGCTCCGGACGCGCAGGCTCAGCGGCCATGGCTCACGGGCCCAGCCGCTCCGCGGCACGTGGGATCTTCCCGGACCGGGGCACGAACCCGTGTCCCCTGCAACGGCAGGCGGACTCTCAACCACTGCGCCACCGGGGAAGCCCTCAAAGTACATCTTTTAAAAATATTACCAGGCTTCCGGGTGGTGCAGTGGTTAAGAATCTGCCTGCCAGTGCAGGGGACACAGGTTCGAGCCCTGGTCCGGGAAGATCCCACGTCCCGCAGAGCAACTAAGCCCGTGCGTCACAACTACTGAGCCTGCACTCTAGAGCCCGCAAGCCACAACTACTGAAGCCCGCGCACCTAGAGCCCGTGCTCCGCAACAAGAGAAGCCACCGCAGTGAGAAGCCCGCGCACCACAACGAAGAGTAGCCCCCGCTCGCCACAACTAGAGAAAGCCCACGCACAGCAACAAAGACCCAACACAGCCAAAAATAGAAATAAATAAATAAAATTTAAAAAATAAATAAAATATTACCAGATATTTCACAAAATTTTACTGAATGCTTGGGGATAGCAGGTTGGAATTACAACACAGAAAAAAAATTTTTGTCCCCAAAGGTGAATTCAACCTTTACCTCAAGAAAAATAGAACAACTACTATAATCTACTAATGGCAGCCTCTCCCCTACCCATCAGCCATCAAGGTTTCAACTATCTCACCCCAGGACACTATGGAACCAACTGCTGATGTTCTGTTGCTCTTGTTGTTGATAATATTCCTTATATGTGTTACACACTTTAGAGTTTTATTCTTTATTGGACAGTTCTCATTGGGACAGGTTAAGGTTGTGGTTTCATCGTCATGGATGATGGATCAGAGGTTCGGGGGGGTTCAGTGACTTACCCAGCTCCACCAGTAAGAGGCAGAGCCAAGCTTTGGAAGCAGCAGTTCCAGTTCCTGGCCTTGGGTTCTTCCTGCTGTCCAGAATATTAGAACATGATGCCTCAGTGTCACTGTGCTCAGGTCTGAGAAGACCAACCCGAAACTCTCCGACTTTCCTACTTTAATTAATCTCTTCATCCGTGTTTGCTGCTTTTGTCCCAAAAGCCATTTGTTGTCACCTGGGCTTGTGGCCAGTTGGGAGTCTTCACTCAGGGCAGGGCTCTCCTCCCTGCCATGTTGCCTAAGACCTTTTGCCTTTCCTCATCCTTTCTGGATTTTGACTATTCAGTTCCAGCCGGTTGCAAAACAGCTGTTTGTGTTTTTGCTGACCCGAATCATCTTTCCATCCCTTTTTACTTCTGATATTCTTAAATGGCAGTTTCAGTATTTGGCAAAATAAATTCCCCGTGATCTAATCCTGAGTTTTCACACTTCACTGAATGGTTTAAAAAGGGCAAAAGTTATTACTGTGCATTGTTCTAAGAAAGTGTTTGTTCTTTCCTCAAGCATTTGCTGTGCATCTGTGGCAGGCACAGATGGATCTGACGACATGGCCCCTGCCTTCAGTCGCTTATCCTGTGGTTGAGGAGAGAAGGGATGCATGTCCTGGGGCAAAATACATGCTCGCTCAAGTAGTAACTAGCTAATAAGGAACAGTCATAACTGCTGTTTACTGAGTACTGTTTCTGTGGCAGGTAAGATGCTAAATGCAAAAACGAATGTAGAAAATTATCAGGCAAGTTCCTTAGGCTCTTTGAGCTTTGGTTTCCTCGTCTATAACATAGGGGCAATAAGACCTTCCTCATGGGGATATTGGGGGGATTAAATGAAATAACGTAAAGCGGCACTTAGTGGGCACATCCTAGTGGTGGCTGTGTTGATGGGGCCAGTGGAGAATAGTTCCAGGAGAACTCATTATGGAGAGTAGAATACATGAGGCCAAGGGCCTGCAAGCTGAGGGGACTGGGTGGGAGGGGAGCTGCTCAGAAAGGACTTCTTGGGAGAGCTGGCCCTTGAATGAGGGAGTCACATTGGGGTTGGTGGAGAGGAGGGGACGGTACCCAGGCAGTGGCACACGGAGGAAAGTCATGGCGATGAGAAGAGCCGAGCATGGGAAAGGGGTGATGCCCCTAGCCTCACTGTCAGGAGGAAGGCGATGGATGGTCCATGAAGGTGGAGATTTGTGTTTGCTTTGTCTTCTGCTGAACACACAGGACCCTGGAACTTAGGAAACCCTGTTAAAAAAAAAAAGGATGCTCTTGGGGATTAGTGAGCATCAGGGCTGGGAGATTCATTCTGTGAATGCCCAGCTGCCTGTTGGGATTTGAGACAAGAAGCCTCTGAGATGCTTGAGCTGGCAACCCCCCGAAAGGTGAATGGGGTTTTGAGAAACTCTTCTGGAAGCAGTGAGCCAGCTGACCTGGCATGGGGAGAGGCAGGAGGTCAGGGTGGGGGACCAGCTCTGAGAGGCAATTGTTGCAATTCAGACCTGCTGTTACCACGTGTGTGGACTAGGGAAAGGGTGGTGATGGGAAGGAAGAAGTGAACACAGAAGAAAGGTTGTCATGGAGCGAAGTGGAGAGAGGACTTGGAGAACTCTAGTTTGTAACTCTACCTCTGTCCCGAAATGCAGAGCAAGAAAAGCAACGCATTCATGTAGCTGAAGGACTGAGGTCGGGGAGAGTGGAGAGGCGTAGAAATAAGGAGTTGAAGTGGGGTGCCATCTTTGGAGATGGGCTATTAAACCCCACTCAGAATTTCCTGAGAAAACTGAGTTTGCTTGAGACCGGAGCAGTTAGTCCTGAGAACTTACCTGGAGAAAAGTTAGAATAGACGGGGGGCACCTGCTGACGAGAGGGGAAGTGCGTGGAGACTGAAGTCGCAAGTTAGGGGATGGTCAGCTTTACCTTCTATTGTAGGAAAGGTCTGAGTCTAGTCTTGTAGCTGGCCTCTTCCTTTGTTGTTTTTACAACTCTGAGTGTTTTCTTCCCCCTCATGACTCACTTCTGCAGCTGGGGAGAACACACAGCTTAAAGAGGCTTTCTCTCTAGGGGGCAGATGAAGGACATTTCTGGGGCAGAGGGCCCCAGAATGTAGCCATTCCTAGCAGACTTATGGCCCCAGAAGGACGTTTCACTCACTGCCTCTTTGAGATTTTTGTCCCAGATCAGCCAGCGCGGCAGAATAAGCCCAAGTGGTCAGTTATCGATGGGATCCCAACCAGGGGTCTCTGATGGTGTTTTTTACGTTGAACATCTCTGACACCAAATGTGTGCTGTTTTTCCCAGCACCAACAAATTCTCTGACTCTGGCACCAACTGGGTGATCTACAATTTAATTCAGTTCTGACACTAACCACTTGGAGTTAGTGCAGATATCAGAGGTTAAGCGCTCAGTCCCACAAGACTGTCCCTATTTCAGTCCCCAGTCCCCAGTTACCACCTGTACTTCTGACCAACCGACTAGAAATAGGGCATTCCCACCTAGGTTTGATAATTTGCTGTAATGGCTTGCAGAACTCAGGGAAACACTTTACTTACATTTACTGATTTATTTTAAAGGATACAAATAAACAGCCAGATAAAGGGGTACTTTAGGTGAGGTCTGGAAGGATCCAGGCACAGGATCTTCTGCCCCCATGGAGTTAGGGTACCTCACCCTACTGGCATTCACCAACCAGGAAGTTCCCTGAACCCTGTGGTTTAGGGTATTTATGGAGGTTCCATTGTGTAGGCATGATTGGCCATTGGTGATTAACTCAATCTCCAGCTCCTCCCCACTTCCTCGAAGTCGGAAGTCAGGGGTTAGGGCTGAAAGTGCCAATCCTCTAATCGCGTGGTTGCTTCCTGCGGTTAGCCAGCCCCTATCCTGACGCTATATCTAGGAGCTCACCAAGAGTCATTGTATCAGCACAAACTCAGGCGTGGTTGAAAGGGACTTTTATGAATAACAGAAGGTGCTCCTCTCACCCCTATCACTCAGGAAATTCCAAGCGTTTTAGAAACTCTTGTGCCAGGAACCTAGGGCAAAGACCAAATATATATTTCTTATTATATCACAACATTGCAGGGTCTCTGTGGGATTCTGGGCTTGGATGGGCTGGAGTTGTGCCCTGGCTGTGAAATCTTTTGAGATGATGGAGGACCTTCCACCCTGAAATCTGAGGTCTGGTGAAGCAGTTACTGATAAGGCAAAGGAAGCCCAGGTGTGATCCATGTAATGGCCTCAGCAGCACTACACTTGAACCTAATAGAGTTTAACAGGTTACCAAGTGGTAACCCAAAAGATTAGGGCTTGACTTAAAAAAAAAAAAAAAAAAGAGTTTTATATTTTAGCTCAGTAATACTTGCACCTGGTACAGATGTTTAAATGTATAAAAATCTCCTTTTGGGGCTTCCCTGGTGGCGCAGTGGTTGAGAGTCCGCCTGCCAATGCAGGGGACGCGGGTTCGTGCCCCGGTCCGGGAAGATCCCACATGATGCGGAGCGGCTGGGCCCGTGAGCCATGGCTGCTGAGCCTGCGCGTCCGGAGCCTGTGCCCCGCAACGGGAGAGGCCACAACAGTGAGAGGCCTGCGTACGGGGAAAAAAAAAAAAAATCACCTTTTGTTTTCTCTCCCTTATAACCCAGTGTCTCTCCCTAGAGGCCACCTCTGGTTAAAGTGTCTTGTCTATCCTTTTAGAGACGATGTGGCCATTTAAAATAGAAGTATATTTCTGTTCTTTTTTTCTCCTACACCCTCTCTCTGCTCTGTGCCCTTTTCATTTATGAATGTATCTTAGAGATACATTCCATATCAATACGGATGTCTGCCTCACTCTTTTTCTTTTTTTTAAACAAAATGCACATCTTTATTTGTATATTGGAGAGTCTGAAAGAATATATACCAAACTGTTAATTCTATTTGAGGAAAAAAAGGGAGGGTATCAGTTACTGTGTTTTCACTTGCAAATAATAGAAAATATAGACACAAATATGCTTAAATAATAAATGGAATATAGTGACCAAGTAACCAAAAAGCTCAGACGTGAAGTGGGCTTTGGTGAAGGATTGATGCAGGAGTTCAACAGTGTCATTCAGCTGCCAGCTTTTCTCTGTCTTGCCCTTTGCCTTCAAAGGTAAAAGCTTCTTGAGGACGTTATGCTAAGTGAAATAAGCCAGACAAAAAAGGACAAACACTGTATGATTCCACTTATATAAGGTACATAGAACTGTCAGACTTTTTTTTTTTAACATCTTTATTGGAGTATAACTGCTTTACAGTGTTGTGTTAGTTTCTGCTGTATAACAAAGTGAATCATTATATGCATACGTATATCCCCCATATCCCTTCCCTTTTGCGTCTCCCTCCCACCCTCCTTATCCCACCCCTCTAGGTGGTCGCAAAGCACCGAGCTGATCTCCCTGTGCTATGCAGCTGCTTCCCACTAGCTATCTGTTTTACATTTGGTAGTGTATATATGTCAGTGCTACTCTCTCACTTCGTCCCAGCTTACCCTTCCCCCTCCCCGTGTCCTCAAGTCCATTCTCTACATCTGTGTGTTTATTCCTGTCCTGCCCCTAGGTTCTTCAGAACCATTTTTTTTTTTAGATTCCATATATATGTGTTAGCATACGGTATTTGTTATTCTCTTTCTGACTTACTTCACTCTGTATGACAGACTTCAGGTCCATCCACCTCACTACAAATAACTCAATTTCGTTTCTTTTTATGGCTGAGTAATATTCCATTGTATATATGTGCCACATCTTCTTTATCCATTCATCTGTCAGTGGACACTTACGTTGCTTCCATGTCCTGGCTATTGTAAATAGAGCTGCAATGAACATTGTGGTACATGTATCTTTTTGAATTATGGTTTTCTCAGGGTAGATGCCCAGTAGTGGGATTGCTAGGTCATATGGTAGTTCTATTTGTAGTTTTTTAAGGAACCTCCATACTGTTCTCCATAGTGGCTGTATCAATTTATATTCCCACCAACAGTGCAAGAGGGTTCCCTTTTCTCCACACCCTCTACAGCATTTACTGTTTCTAGATTTTTTGATGATGGCCATTCTGACTCGTGTGAGGTGATACCTCATTGTCATTTTGATTTGCATTTCTCTAATGATTAGTGATGTTGAGCACCTTTTCATGTGTTTGTTGGCAATCTGTTTATCTTCTTTGGAGAAATGTCTATTTAGGTCTTCTGCCCATTTTTGGATTGGGTTGTTTGTCTTTTTGATATTGAGCTGCATGAGCTGCTTATATATTTTGGAGATTAATCCTTTGTCAGTTGCTTCGTTTGCAAACATTTTCTCCCATTCTATGGGCTGTCTTTTTTTTTTTTTTACCGTTTCCTTTGCTGTGCAAAAGCTTTTAAGTTTCTTAGGTCCCATTT
The DNA here is from genome assembly GCF_964270905.1 of Leucopleurus acutus. Classification (NCBI taxonomy): domain Eukaryota; kingdom Metazoa; phylum Chordata; class Mammalia; order Artiodactyla; family Delphinidae; genus Leucopleurus; species Leucopleurus acutus. Next base: position 103,885,482 of record NC_139151.1, on the reverse strand, counting down.
GTTTGTTTTTGTTTTTATTTGCATTTCTTTAGGAGGTGGGTCAAAAAGGATCTTGCTGTGATTTATGTCATAGAGTGTTCTGCCTATGTTTTCCTCTAACAGTTTTATAGTGTCTGGCCTTACATTTAGGTTTTTAATCCATTTTGAGTTTATTTTTGTGTATGGTGTTAGGAAGTGTTCTAATTTCATTCTTTTACATGTAGCTGTCCAGTTTTCCCAGCACCACTTATTGAAGAGGCTGTCTTTTCTCCATTGTATACTCTTGCCTCCTTTATCAAAGATAAGGTGACCATATGTGCGTGGGTTTATCTCTGGGCTATCTATCCTGTTTCATTGATCTATATTTCTGTTTTTGTACCAGTACCATACTGTCTTTTTTTTTTTTTTAACATCTTTATTGGGGTATCATTGCTTTACAATGGTGTGTTAGTTTCTGCTTTATAACAAAGTGAATCAGTTATACATATACATATGTTCCCATATCTCTTCCCTCTTGCGTCTCCCTCCCTCCCACCCTCCCTATCCCACCTCTCCAGGCGGTCAGCACCGAGCTGATGAGCTGATATCCCTGTGCTATGCGGCTGCTTCCCACTAGCTATCTACCTTACGTTTGGTAGTGTATATATGTCCATGCCTCTCTCTGGCTTTGTCACAACTCCCCCTTCCCCCTCCCCATATCCTCAAGTCCGTTCTCCAGTAGCTCTGTGTCTTTATTCCTGTCTTACCCCTAGGTTCTTCATGACATTTTTTTTTGTTAAATTCCATATATATGTGTTAGCATACGGTATTTGTCTTTCTCTTTCTGACTTACTTCACTCTGTATGACAGACTCTAGGTCTATCCACCTCATTACAAATAGCTCAATTTCGTTTCTTTTTATGGCTGAGTAATATTCCATTGTATATATGTGCCACATCTTCTTTATCCATTCATCCGATGATGGGCACTTAGGATGTTTCCATCTCCGGGCTATTGTAAATAGAGCTGCAATGAACATTTTGGTACATGACTCTTTTTGAATTTGGGTTTTCTCAGGGTATATGCCCAGTAGTGGGATTGATGGGTCATATAGTAGTTCTATTTGTAGTTTTTTAAGGAACCTCCATACTGTTTTGCATAGTGGCTGAACCAATTCACATTCCCACCAGCAGTGCAAAAGTGTTCCCTTTTCTCCACACCCTCTCCAGCATTTATTGTTTCTAGATTTTTTGATGATGACCATTCTGACTGATGTGAGATGATATTTCATTGTAGTTTTGTTTTGCATTTCTATAATGCTTAATGATGTTGACCATTCTTTCATGTGTTTGTTGACAGTCTGTATCTCTTCTTTGCAGAAATGTCTATTTAGGTCTTCTGCCCATTTTTGGATTGGGTTGTTTGTTTTTTTGTTATTGAGCTGCTTGTAAATTTTGGAAATTAATCCTTTCTCAGCTGCTTTATTTGCAAATATTTTCTCCCATTCTGAGGGTTGTCCTTTGGTCTTGTTTATGGTTTCCTTTGCTGTGCAAAAGCTTTGAAGTTTCATTAGGTCCCATTTGTTTATTTTTATTTCCATTTCTCTAGGAGGTGGGTCAAAAAGGATCTTGCTGTGATTTATGTCATAGAGTGTTCTGCCTATGTTTTCCTCTAACAGTTTTATAGTTTCTGGCCTTACATTTAGGTCTTTAATCCATTTTGAGCTTATTTTTGTGTATGGTGTTAGGGAGTGATCTAATCTCATAGTTTTACATGTACCTGTCCAGTTTTCCCAGCACCACTTATTGAAGAGGCTGTCCTTTCTCCACTGTACATTCCTGCCTCCTTTATCAAAGACAAGGTGACCATATGTGCGTGGGTTTATCTCTGGGCTTTCTATCCTGTTCCATTGATCTATCTTTCTGTTTTTGTGCCAGTACCATACTGTCTTGATTACTGTAGCTTTGTAGTATAGTTTGAAGTCAGGGAGCCTGATTCCTCCAGCTCCATTTTTCATTCTCAAGATTGCTTTGACTATTTGGGGTCTTTTGTGTTTCCATACAAATTGTGAAATTTTTTGTTCTAGTTCTGTGAAAAATGCCAGTGGTAGTTTGATAGGGATTGCATTGAATCTGTAGATTGCTTTGGGTAGAAGAGTCATTTTCACAATGTTGATTCTTCCAATCCAAGAACATGGTGTATCTCTCCATCTATTTGTATCATCTTTAATTTCTTTCATCAGTGTCTTATACTTTTCTGCATACAGGTCTTTTGTCTCCTTAGGTAGGTTTATTCCTAGATATTTTATTCTTTTTGTTGCAGTGGTAAATGGGAGTGTTTTCTTGATTTCACTTTCAGATTTTTCATCATTAGTGTATAGGAATGCAAGAGATTTCTGTGCATTAATTTTGTATCCTGCAACTTTACCAAATTCATTGATTAGCTCTAGTAGTTTTCTGGTGGCATTTTTAGGATTCTCTATTTATAGTATCATGTCATCTGCAAACGGTGACAGCTTTACTTCTTCTTTTCTGATTTGGATTCCTTTTATTTCCTTTTCTTCTCTGATTGCTGTGGCTAAAACTTCCAAAACTATATTGAATAAGAGTGGTGAGAGTGGGCAACCTTGTCTTGTTCCTGATCTTAGTGTAAATGCTTTCAGTTTTTCACCATTGAGGATGATGTTGGCTGTGGGTTTGTCATATATGGCCTTTATTATGTTGAGGAAAGTTCCCTCTATGCCTACTTTCTGCAGGGTTTTTATTTTGGGGTGTTGTATTTTATTTTGGGTGTTGAATTTTGTCAGAAGCTTTCTCTGCGTCTATTGAGATGATCATATGGTTTTTCTCCTTCAGTTTGTTAATATGGTTTATCACATTGATAGATTTGCGTATATTGAAGAATCCTTGCATTCCTGGGATAAACCCCACTTGATCATGGTGTATGATCCTTTTAATGTGCTGTTGGATTCTGTTTGCTAGTATTTTGTTGAGGACTTTTGCATCTATGTTCATCAGTGATATTGGCCTGTAGTTTTCTTTCTTGGTGACATCCTTGTCTGGTTTTGGTATCAAGGTGTTGGTGGCCTCATAGCATGAGTTTGGGAGTGTTCCTCCCTCTGCTGTATTTTGGAAGAGTTTGAGAAGGATAGGTGTTAGCTCTTCTCTAAATATTTGATAGAATTCGCCTGTGAAGCCATCTGGTCCTGGACTTCTGTTTGTTGGAAGATTTTTAATCACTTCTGTTTGTTGGAAGATTTATTTCAGTGCTTGTGATCAGTCTGTTCATATTTTCTATTTCTTCCTGGTTCAGTCTTGGAAGGTTGTGCTTTTCTAAGAATTTGTCCATTTCTTCCAGGTTGTCCACTTTATTGGCATAGAGTTGCTTGTAGTAATCTCTCATGATCCTTTGTATTTCTGCAGGGTCAGTTGTTACTTCTCCTTTTTCATTTCTAATTCTGCTGATTTGAGTCTTCTCCCTTTTTTTCTTGATGAGTCTGGCTAATGCTTTATCAATTTTGCTTATCTTCTCAAAGAACCAGCTTTTAGTTTTATTGATCTTTGCTATTGTTTCCTTCTTTTTCATTTATTTCTGATCTTATCTTTATGATTTCTTTTCTTCTGCTAACTTTGGGGTTTTTTGGGTTTTTTTAAAAAATTTTATTTTATTATTTATTTATTTATGGCTGTGTTGGGTCTTTGTTGCTGTGCGAGGGCTTTCTCTAGTTGCGGTGAGCGGGGGCTACTCTTCATTGTGGTGTGCGGGCTTCTCGTTTCAGTGGTTTCACTTGTTGCACAGCATGGGCTCTAGGCGCACGGGCTTCGGTAGTTGTGGCATGTGGGTTCATTAGTTGTGGCTCACGGGCTCTAGAGCGCAGGATCAGTAGTTGTGGCACACAGGCTTAGTTGCTCCATTACATGTGGGGTCTTCCCGGACCAGGGCTCGAACCCGTGTCCCTTGCATTGGCAGGTGGATTCTTAACCACTGTGCCACCAGGGAAGTCCCTATTCTGACTTTTGTAGTAATAATTCTCTTGATTTTCTCAATAGTTTACCACTTATGAACAATCTCTAAATAACTTACTGTTTAGTTCTGCCTCTTTTGGAACATCATAGACATGGAGTTGTACTGTGACTTCTGTGACTGGCTTCGCATTACATTGGGATTTATCCACGGGCATGCATGTGACTCCTTTCATTTTCTGTGCTGTGTAGCTTTACACTGTATGAATGTGTTACAGTGTATTTATCCTTTCTGCTGCCTGGAAGCCTGTATGTGTTTGCTCTTAGGAATAACCCTGCTGGGCACATTCTTATACATGGCCCCTGGTGTACGGGAGCAAGTTTTTCCAGGATATGAAGTAGGAGTGGAATTCCTGCCACATCTAACTCTTCCTGGTTATGCAAAACTCTATTCCAGTGTGGTTGTACTAATTTACCCTTTTTCCAACCAGCAATATAGAGCATTGAGTATTTTCTGACCACCCATGTGGTGGGAATTTGGACCACAAACCTGTGAGTGTTGTCTTGTGATTACAACTTCTTGGGGTGAGTTTGTTTGTTTCTCCAACTGCTCAGTGCCGAAGATAGAGACATTTGATGTTTTGTGCAGGTAGCTCTTGGGGGTGAGGAGAGGTAGATCAGGTTTGTTTCTGCTTTACTCGTATTCTGAGGGAGTATCGTTGGAAGTCACAACTTCACTGGAGGTAAGGTCTCCTTAGACCTCCCACCTTGGGTGGGCTCTGGGCTCTGCCTGTGTGCCCTTTGAAACTTGGAAAACTGAAGCTCAGGTTTGCCTTGGTTCTGCAAATGCCCTCAGTGCAAAAACTTCAATGTTTACTTGCCTCTCTGGGTTTCTGCCTCTGCTTAGATTTGGACCCAAATGTTCCTTATTTTCTTGCTAACTTGTCTATTCTTTCAAGAAAAAAAATTAAATATATATACATATATAGACACACACATATTTTATCTAGCATTTTTAGTTGTTTTCAGCAGGAGGGTTGGACGGTTATCTCCCCCAGCTAGAAAATTTCTTTTTTAAAGTAGTGCTTTTGGAATGGAGTCCTTGCATCCCTAGGGATGTGGCTTCCATTCTCATGGGTCTTTGGGTTTCACACTTGAGAATAAGACCATCAGTATCACAGTGATGTTATGGAGGTGGTTTGGGCTGTTCCCCCAGAGTTGTAGTACTTTGCTGCTTGGGTTGGGCCAGGAAATGTGACTCACTCATTTCAAACTCATGTGACACTGATTTGTCCCAGAAGGCCACTTTGTGAATTTGTAATGGAAGATGGAATCTCTGGGGTCTGCCCCTCCTGGTTTTAAAGACCTGTGGTTGGCCCATCTGTACCAAGTACCAGGGGCTGTGTACCAGCCAGGGGCTGTGTCCACTCTAGCATTCACTATATAGATAGGGTTGCTTTGGAGAGCAGGAATAGCACAACTATTAATACGTGTCTTAAGGGATTTTAAAAATGATATTATCCTATTTTAGACCCTGGTCCCCCTTGACTCTGGTTGCAGATTCCTACTTTCACATAGATCTTTTTCCAATTATTTTGCCCTTCTGATTTATGAAATTCCCCATAATTCACATATTTTTGGCATTCCTGGGAAGACTGAATACCCTTGCTGTCATTCTGCTACTGCCAAACTGATCTTGTTATGTGTTAATTTCAGGCTGGCCTGATTCTTGTTTGGTTTTGTGTTTTCTTAAAAACCTTTTTATATTGTCCTTCTGTTGTCTGGAAACCAAAAAGGCTACTTATTTATTTTATTTTTCCTTTTTTTCTTATTGTGGTAAAATACACATAAACTTTACCCTGTGAACCATTTTTAAGTATACAGTTCAGTGGTATTAAGTCCATTTCACATTGTTGTGCAACCATCCTCACCATCCATCCCCATAACTCTTTTCATCTTGTAAAACAGAAACTCACTCCATTAAACAATAACTTCTATTCTCCCCTCCCTGCCAGGCCCTGGCAACCATCATTATACTTTTCGTGTTTTCATGTGCTTATTGGCCATTTATATATCTTCTTTGAAGAAATGTTTATCCAAGTCCCTTTTTCCATTTTTGAATTGGGTTGTTTGTTTTTTTGCTGTTGAGTTTTAGGAGTTCTCTCTATATTCTAGTTGTTAACCCTTTATCAGATATATGATTTGCAAATATTTTCTCCCTTTCTGTGGGTTGCCTTTTTACTCTGTGAATAATGTCTTCTTTTTTTGTTGTTGAAGTACAGTTGATTTACAATGTTGTGTTACTTTCTGCTGTACAGCAAAGTGAATCAGTTATACATATACATATACCCATTCTTTTTTAGATTCTTTTCCCATATAGGTCATTACAGAGTACTGAGTAGAAGTTCCCTGTGCTATACAGTATGTCCTTATTAGTTATCTATTTTATATATAGTAGTGTATATATGTCAATCCCAATCTCCCAATTTATCCCTCCCCTTCTTCCCCTCCCGGTAACCATAAGATTGTTTTCTACATCTGTAACTCTATTTCTGTTTTGTAAATAAGTTCATCTAAAACATTTTTTTAGATTCCACATATAAGCGATATCATATGATATTTGTCCTTCTCTGACTTACTTCACTCAGTATGATGATCTCTGGGTCCATCCATGCCGCTGCAAATGGCATTATTTTGTTCTTTTTTATGGCTGAGTAATATTCCATTGTATATATGTGTCACATCTTCTTTATCCATTCCTCTGTCAGTGAACATTTAGGTTGCTTCCACGTCCTGGCTGTTGTAAATAGTGCTGCAGTGAACATTGTGGTGCATGTATCTTTTTGAATGACGGTTTTCTCTGGGTATATGCTGAATCACATAGTAGCTCTATTTTTAGTTTTTTAAGGAACCTCTGTACTGTTCTCCATTGTGGCTGTACCAGTTTACATTCTCACCAACAGTGTAGGAGGGTTCCCTTTTCTCCACACCCTCTCCAGCATTTACTCTTTATAGATTTTTTTTTTTTTTTTTTTTTTTTTTTAGGTGGTACACGGGCCTCTCGCTGCCGCGGCCTCTTCTTTATAGATTTTTTGATGATGGCCATTCTGACCGGTATGAAGTGGTACCTCGTTGCAGTTTTGATTTGCATTTCTCTAATAATTAGTGACGTTGAGCATCTTTTCATGTGCTTTTTGGCCATCTGAATAATGTCTTCAGATACACAAATTTTTTTAATTTTCATGAAGTTCAATTTGTCTATTTTTTCTTTTGTTATTTGTGCCTTTGATGTCATATCAGAGAAGTCTAGTGTCCAAAGTCATGAAGCTTTTGTCCTATTTTCTTCTAAGAGTGTTGTTATTTTTGGTTTTACATATAGATCCTTGATCCATTTTGAGTTTATTTTTGTATATGGTGTTAGGTAAGAGTCCAACTTCATTCTTTTGGATGTGGGTATCCAATATTCCCAGCACTATTAGTTGAAAAGACTGTCCTTTCCCCATTGAATAGTCTTAGCATCCTCATGAAAAATAATTTGACCATATATGTGAGAGTTTATTTCTAGGCTCTCTGTTCTATTCCATTGGTCTATGTGTCTCCCTTTATGCCAGTACCACACTGTAATTGATTACTGTAGCTTTGTAGTAGGTTTTGAAATCCGGAAGTATGAGTCTTCCAGTTTTGTTCTTCTTTTTCAAGATTGTTTTGGCTATTTGGGGTCCCTTGAGATGCCATTAGGATGGGTTTTTCTATTTCTACAAAAAAATGTCATTAGGATTTTGATAGGGATTGCTTTGAATCTGTAGAATGCTTTGGGTAGTATTGACATTTTAACAATATTAAGTCTTCCAATCCATGAACATGGAATGTGTTTCCATTTATTTATGTCTTCTTTAATTTCTTTCAGCAGTGCTTTATAGTTTACATTGTACCAGTCTATCAACTCCTTGGTTAATTCCTAAGTATTTTATTCTTCTTGATGCTATTGTAAATTGAATTGCTTTTGTAATTTTCTTTTCAGATAATTAATTGTTCATGTATAGAAATGCAACTGTTTTTTGTGTGCTAACGTTGTATCCTGATACTTTGCTGAATTCATCTGTCAGCTCTCACAGGTTTTTTATGGACTCTGTTGAGTTTTTATGTGTAAACTCATATCTGCAAACAGAGGTAATTTTACTTCTTCCTTTCCAATTTGGATGCCTTTAATTTCTCTTTCTTTTATAATTGCTCTGGCTAGAACTTCTAGTACTATGTTGAATAGAGTGGAGAAAGTGGCATCCTTACTTTGTTCCTGATTGTAGAAAAAGCTTTGTCTTTCACCATTGGGTATTATGTTTGCTATTTTTCATGAATAGCTTTTATTATGTGGAGTTAGTTTACTTCTGTTACTGTTTTGTTGAATGTTTTTATTCTGAAAGGGTGTTGAATTTTGTTAAATGCTTTTCTTGCATCAAATGAGATGATCATGTGGGGTTTTTTCCCCTTCATTTTGTTGATGTGGCATATAACATTGATGTGTTTTTGTTTGTTGAACCATCCTTGCATTCCAGGAGTAAATCCCACTATGTCATGGTGTATAATCCTTTTAATATGCCTCTGAATTCTGTTTGTAGATTTTTACATCAGTGTTCATAAGGGATATTGATATGTAGTTGTTTTTTTTCTTGTAGTGTCTTTGTCAGGCTTTGTTATTAGGATTCTGCTAGCCTCATAGAATGAGTTAGGAAATGTCCCCTCCTCTTCAGTTTTTTGGAAAAGTTTCAGGAGGATTGGTATTAGTTCTTTAAATGTCTGATAGAATTCACCAGTGAAGCCATCAGGTCCAGGATTTTTCTTTGTTGGGTGATTTTTAATTACTGATTCAATCTCCTTACTAGTTATAGGTCTATTCAGATTTTTTTATTTCTATGTGATTTAGTCTTGGTGATTTTCTGTTTCTAGGAATTTATCCATGTCATCTAGGTGATTCAGTTTGTTGGTGTACCGTTGATCATAGTTATCTCTCACAGTCCTTTTGATTTCTGTATAATCAGTAGTAATGTCCCCACTTTCATTTCTGATTTCAGTAATTTGAGTCTTCGCTCTTTTTCTCTTAGTCCATCTAGCTAAAGGTTTGTTAATTTTGATCTTTTCTAAGACCCAACTTTTGGTTTCACTGATTTTCTCTATTGTTTTTCTATTCTCTATTTCATTTATCTCTGCTCTTAATCTTTATTATTTCCTTCCTTCTGCTGGCTTTGGACTTAGCTGTTCTTCATTTACTTGTTCCTTAAGTTATAAAGTTAGGTTGGTGATTGAGGTCTTTCTTGTTTTTTAATGTAAGTATTTATAGCTATAAATTTCCCCCCAGCACTGCTTTCACTGCATCCCATAAGTTTTGGTATGTCATGCTTTTGGTTTCATTTGTCTCTAAGCATTTTATTTCCCTTGTGATTTCTTCTTTAAACAATAGGTTGTTTAAAAATGTGTTTAATTTCCACAAATTTGTGAGTTTTCCAGTTTTCCTTTTGTTATTAATTTTTAACTTCATCCTGTTATGGTAGAAGATACTTTGTATGATATGTATCTTTTAAAATCTTTTGAGACTTAATTAGTGACCTAATACATGGTCTATCCTGGAAAATGTCCCATGTGCACTTGAGAAGAATGTGTATTCTGTTGTTGTTGGGTAGAGTGTTCTTCATATGTCTGTTAGATATAGCTGATTTATTGTGTTGTTTGAGTCCTCTGTTTCCTTACTTCTGTTTTACCTATTATTTTGATAAGGTATTGAAGTCTCCAACTATTATTATAGAACTGTCTATGTCTCCCTTCCATTTTGTCAGCTTTTTTTTTATTTTTTATTTTTTGCGGTATGCGGGCCTCTCACTGTTGTGGCCTCTCCCGTTGCGGAGCACAGGCTCCGGACGTGCAGGCTCAGCTGCCATGGCTCACGGGCCCAGCTGCTCCTTGGCATGTGGAATCTTCCCGGACCACGGCACAAACCCGCGTCCCCTGCATCGACAGGCGGACTCTCAACCACTGCGCCACCAGGGAAGCCCAATTTTGTCAGTTTTTGTTTCACATATTTTGATGGTCTGTCATTAGGTGTGTAAATGTTTATAATTGTTATGTTTTCTTGCTGTATTGAACTTTTTATTAACATATAATGTCCTTCTTTGGCTTTTTTAACCTTTTTTTATTTAAAGACTGTTTAATCTGATATTAGAATAGCCACTCCTGCTCTGTTTTGATTACTATGCATGAAATATGTTTTTCCATCCAGTCACTTTCAACCTGTTTGTGTCTTTGGATCTCAAGTGACTCTCTTGTAGACAGCATATAATTGGATCTTGTGTTTTTATCCGTTCTGCCAATCTCTGTCATTTGATTGGAGAGTTTAATCCGTTTACATTTAAAGAAACTACTGATAAGGAGGGACTTCTTTCATTGCGCTATTTGTTTTCTGTATGACTTTTAGTTTTTTTGGTCCCTCATTTCCTGTGTTACTGTTTTTTTGTGTGTGTTTAGTTATTTTTTGGTAGTGAAATGTTTAAATTCCTTTCTCATTTGCTTTTGTGTAATATTCTATAGCTATTTTCTTTATGGTTGCCATGGGGATTACATTTAAAATCCTAAAGTTATAACATTAATTTGAATTTATACCAGTTTAACTTCAGTACCATACGAAAGCTGCTCCTTTACAGCTACATTCCCACCAGTATCAGTTGTTTTGTCGTAAGATTACATTTTTATATGTTGTGTGCCCCCAAACATAAAACAATAATTCCTTTTAGTGCATTTGTTTCCTAAATTATGTAGAAAACAAGATCTGAAGTTACAAACCAAAGTTACAGTAATACTAGCTTTTTCACTAATAATGTTTTTTTCTTTAAATGTATTATAGTTGACCCTTGAACAATGCAGAGGTTAATCCACATATAACTTATAGTCGGCCCTTTGTATCTCTGGTTCCTTTGTATGCATGCATTCATCCAACCATGGACTGTGCAGTATTATAGATTTTACTATTGAAGAATATCTTTGTATAGGTGGACCCATTCAGATTAAACCTGTGTTGTTCAGGGTCAGTTGTAGTCTCTTAAATCATGTAGAAAACAAAAAGTACAGTTATAAACCATTGTTATTATAATACTAGATTTTATAATTGCCTATGTTTTTACCTTTATTGAGATCTTTATTTCTTCATATGCCTTTGAGTTACTGTCTAGTATACTTTTATTTCACCTTGTAGGATTTCCTTGAACATTTCTTGCAGGGCAGGTCTTGTGGTCACAGAGTCCCTCACTTTTGAAGGACAGTTTTGCCAAATACAGGACTTATGTTTGATAGGTTTGTTTTGTTTTTTAGCACTTTGAATATATTGAACCACTGCCTTTTGGCCTCCAAAGTTTCTGTATGAGAAATCTGCTGTTAATCTTATTTTTAAAAATTAATTAATTAATTAATTTTTGTCTGTGTTGGGTCTTTGTCGCTGTGTGTGGGTTTTCCCTAGTTGCGGCAAGCAGGGATTACTCTTTGTTGCAGTGCTGCGGCTTCTCATTGCTGTGACTTCTCTTGTTGCGGAGCATGGGCTCTAGGTGCACGGGCTTCAGTAGTTGCAGCACACAGGCTCAGTAGTTGTGGCTTGCGGGCTCTAGAGCACAGGCTCAGTAGCTGTGGTGCATGGGCTTAGTTGCTCCGCGGCATGTGGGATATTCCTGGACCAGGGCTCAAACCCGTTTTCCCTGCATTGGCAGGCAGATTCTTAACCACTGCTCCATCAGGGAAGTCCTGCTGTTAATCTTATTGATGATCCTTTGTATGTGACAGTTTGCTTCTCTCTTGTTGCTTTCAAAATCCTCTTTGTCTTTGTCTTTTGAAAGTTTGATTATAATATGTCTTGGTGTGTGTCTCTTTGACTTCATCTTATTTAGAGTTTGTTGAGCTTCTTGAATGTTTATATTTATGTTTTTCATCAAATTTAGGACATTTACAGCTGTTATTTCTTCAGATATTCTCTCTGTCCCTTTCTCTCCCTTTTCCTTCTTTTTTAAAAGTAATTAATTAATTAATTAGTTTTTGGCTGTGCTGGGTCTTCTTTGCTGCATGTGGGCTTTCTTGTGGTGAGCAGGGGCTCCCCTTTGTTGGCAGTGTGCAGGCTTCTCATTGTGGTGGCTTCTCTTGCAGAGCATGGGCTCTAGGCGTGCGGGCTTCGGTAGTTGTGGCACTTGAGCTCAGTAGTTGTGGCTCGCAGGCTTTAGAGCACAGGCTCAGTAGTTGTGGCACATGGGCTTAGTTGCTCCATGGCATGTGGGATCTTCCCAGACCAGGGCTCGAACCCGTGACCCCTGCATTGGCATGTGGACTCCCAACCGCTCCACCACTAGGGAAGCCCTCTCCCTTTTCCTTCTGAGACTCCTACAAAGCATATGTTGGTATACTTGATGGGGTACCACAGGTCCCTTAGCCTCTGTTCACCTTTCCTTCAGTCTTTTTTCTTTCTGTTCATCAGGCCTGATAATTTCCATTGTTTTATCTTAAATTTCACTGATTCTGTTTTCTGTCTGCTGAAATCTGCTTTGGATCCCTGTAGTGAATTTTTCATTTCAGTTATCGTACTTTTCAGCTCCAGACTTTTTTTGTTTCTTTCTTTTAAGTTTTTCTGTGTCTTTATTGACATTTTCGTTTTTAATTGATATTTTCATTTATTTTCTTGCCTTTCTCCACATCTTCTGATAGTTCTTTGAGCATCTTTAAGACAGTTGTTTAAAGTCTTTGTCTAGTATATCTGCTAGTATATATATGTCTTTTTCAGGGACAGTTTCTGTTAGGTTTTTTCCTCTGAATGGGCCATACTTTCTTGTTTCTTTGTATGCCTTGTGGTATTTTTTGTTGAACACTGGACAGTTGATTCTAATAATGGGGTAACTGTGGAAATCAGATTCTTCCTCTTTCCCAGGGTGTGTGTGCTGTTTTTGTTTTTTTGATTGTTGTAGGCTGTCTCTGTGCCAAGGATCAGCCTGAGGTGTGAGCTTAAGGTCTTTTCAGATGTTTTCTTTCCTAGGCATGCATGGTCACTTTCTAATTTTCCCTGTATATGCAGTTGTTTTTGAATTTCCTAGTCTTTGATGCCTGGCTTCCAAAAGGAGAAAAAGCCAAAAATGAAGTGGGAGAAAAGATGGTGTGGACTTTTTAAATCCCCTGGCAGTCACTTCAGCCAGAGGGGGTGGGGCTTGCAGCAGTGGGGCTGGGTGGGGGGGATGAGAGGGATGCAGCAACAATGGCTGTCTGTCTCTTTGTCTGCACCTTTGTGATAAGAAGCAGCAATCAGTGATTGTCCTCAGTATTTGGAGGACAGAGTCCTTTCTGCCCACCCTGGCTCCACAAGCTCTGTGCCAGGTACTGCAAGAACAGTGGCCCAGTTGCCTGCTATTGGGGTGGGTAGGGAATGGGTAGATGCTACTGTGCTAGGAGCTGAAATTGACTGAACTTAACCACAGTTGACCAAAACTAACTGTGATTTACCCTGTATGTATACAAAATAAAATAGGTAGGAGGATTCTGGGAAGGCGCCCATCTCTTACAGGTGTGTCCATAAATATACAGGTATTATTTCCCACGTTTATATTCATTTTTTGTAGAACTTTACATTTTATAATGATATAAAAAATTAAGACCACTTTCCTGTAAAATACCTGCTTCTTTTTCATATTCTCCTTTACTAGTGCCCCTTTTTTTTCTCCTCCCACTTTCTTTACAGGAATTTGCATTTTTTATTGCCTCAGTTCTATAAATTGCCTTCTGAGTTTAGCAGTTGTAGCCATCACATTTCTGACATGTTCTGTGCTGTGGAGCATTGCCTTTTTCAGTGTAATCAGTTGCATAGGGTCTCATTTCCCCTACTAGGTCTCTGCTCTCCAGCTTCCCCTCCTTTGCCAGGGAAATGCCCTGGAACCTCTGTGCGCCCTGAGGCATTTCTGCCTCTTTAGTAGTTCTGTCTCTGCTCTCAGGGGGTGCTCTTTAGTCCCTTTGATATCTGCCTGTCATGCTATGCTCATCACAAGGCATCAGTCTATTCTTTGGACCATTTTAGACATAAATTCGTATGTTTGTTTTTATTTTCTTAGCCTTTTCCCCTTCCTGTTTCTTCATATAAGTTTCCTCTGTTCTTTACATTTTTCTTTTCTTTCTCTCAGTCCTGATTCTACAAACATTTCTTGTTTCCTGTGCTCTGGTTTCCTGCCTTCCTCACCACTCTTTCATCTTAAGTAGGTTTGACACCATCCAGCTCTTTCAAGTGGGGAGAGCAGAACCCAAAGTTAGCACCCCAAATTCTATCCTTTTCTTTACTGCATGAATAGACAAACCTTTACTGAAAGCCTGTTGTGTGCCGGGGGCTTGAGTAAGTGCTCGCCCGCCTGTCACCCCCTCGTCTTATTGAGCCTCACAGCAGCATGGATGCACATAAGAGCATCCCTGTTTTACTAAGGGATCCAAAAGGTCAGCCTGTGGAGTTTCTCACTGACGATCTGCAAACTCCCTTCTGTTGGGTTGTGGCGACAGGAAGGAGTACAGTCAGGTGGTTTTCTGTCCATGCAGCTGGTGCTTCATGTATATAGATTGTTGACAATGACTTTTAAATTTCAGCTGCTTCCCTCTGCCATCTAGCACATTTCCGGACTGCTGTTACCTTCCATATCAGAGAATGAAAATGAAGGAATACAGTGGTGTGATTGGGCGCCAAGCTCTGGAGTCAGACTACTGGGGTCAAGTTCTTGACTAATTAAAGCATAACTAGGAAGGCCAGCCTGGATGGTTAAAAATTATGTATTTAAAATGTTACATATGCATTAATGTTCATAGTAGCATTATTCATAATAGCCAAAAAGTGGAAACAACCCGGATTTTTATCAGCTGATGAGTGGATAAACAAAATATGGTATATCTAGATAGTGGAATGTTACTCATGCTACATGCTACAACCATGGATGAACCTTGAAAACATTATGATAAGTTAAAGAAGTCAGACACAAAAGGCAACGTACTGTATGAAATTTATATGAAATGTCCAGAATAGGCAAATTCATAGAGACAGAAACTAGACTAGTGGTTGCCATTTGTGGGGGAGGGGGAAATGGAGAGTGACCGTAAATGGTACCAGGTTTCTTTGTGGGGTGTGATGAATATGTTCTGGAATTAGATAGTGGTGATAGATGTACAATATTTTGAATATACTAAAAACCACTGAGGTGTATACTTTAAAATGGTTAAAATAGTGAAAAAAAAATTTCTAAAGTAGCAAACTGAAAGTTTATTCACATCACATTGGACCGATTTCTCCTGTGTGTCAGTGCACCTGTACATTTTGTACATACTTGAACCCACTGTATGTACATTATCAGGCCCATCTGCTGTACAGTTCTAGTTGGTCATGGACCTAGTCTCTGGTCATATCAATTTACCATGATTTGATACAGTTTAAAAAAAAATTCTACTTTCTCTGCTATACCAGGCACTTAAGAAGTACGCTACGAATATTTGTTGAATTACCTATGCTTGCTATTCCCATTTCATTAGTGTGGACAATTGCAGGTTAGCTGTAGTTACCTATTGTTCCAGATTGTTTATGTGCCTTTCAGTAAGAGCTCTACATTTTACATTTGTAAGCTGTGTACATATGTTTTCCTGATAGAAAATAGCTTGCTTGCCTTTTATCACAAAGGTAATATCTGCTAATTATAAGAGGTTGTTCAGGTAATGGTCTTGCCTGGACTATGGCCTTTAGATTTTAGAGGCCTCCAAACAATTCTGTATCTGCAAAGGAGTTTCTTTTTTGAAAACTATTTGCCCTGTCATTCTTTTCATCATCTTCTCTGCATCTGGAGTTTGCTTGACTTTCATCATTTCCTGCTAAATAGCTTCTTAGTCACCTTCTCTGAGACAGGAGCCTAGGATGCCATTGTCCTCTGGTCCAAAGATCTCATCTCTCTTGTTTGCAAATAAGAAGGAAGAATAAACAGAGTGCTTGCCATTTGTTCTGCTAAGCCAACACCCCCTTGATTCCTAACTTTTTTCTTTCTCTCTTTCTCTTTTTGTGGCCTTGTCATTTTCTGAATTCCAAAGCTGTGTGCTTTTCCGTGACCCATTTAAAACCTTCATCTATGGTATAGCTCTTTTGCGGAAAGGAGGCGGTGGACTTCTAAGACTTCTCGCTTTCCCTTTGTGAGTGGCAGAGATGCTCGCCAGTCTGCCTTCTTGCTTCTCAGTGGTATCTGGTCCCTTTTCCCTGCTGCACTCATGGCTCAGCAACCTTGAGGTGAGATGTGGTAGCAATGACTGGCCATTCTGTCTATGAAGCTAATGTTATTGACCTGTGCCTTGCTTTTCTCTTGGGAGTTATTTTCCAGGAATGAGGATGCTCTCATACTCTCTGCATCCTTGTCTGAAACCCCCCCTTTTTTTTTAAATTTATTTATTTATTTATTTATCTTTGGCTGCATTGGGTCTTTGTTGCTGCACGTGGGCTTTCTCTAGTTGCAGCGAGCGGGGGCTACTCTTGGTTGCGGTGCGCGGGCTTCTCATTGTGGTGGCTTCTCTTGTTTGGGGCATGGGCTCTAGGTGTGTGGGCTTCAGTCATTGTCACACGCGGGCTCACTAGTTGTGGCTCGCGGGCTCTAGAGCACAGGCTCAATAGTTGTGGTGCACGGGCTTAGTTGCTCCGCAGCACGTGGAATCTTCCCGGACCAGGGCTCGAACCCGTGTCCCCTGCATTGGCAGGCAGATTCTCAACCACTGCGCCACAAGGGAAGTCCTGAAACCCCCTTTTTAGCTAATGGCAAACTTGGGCAGGACAGTTCCTCAGAGTGAGGGGAGAGCCCAGGACCTGGAGTGCCACTAACAGGCCTTCTCAGCGATGGAGAGGCCAATGGCTCTCGGCTTCCTACGGATAGTAAACGACTCATGCCCATGTCACCTGCAGCCATGTGGGGATGTGGGCCAGAGACAGGAAATGAAAGGGTAGAGCAGAGGAAGAGCAGGCACTTCTCCCTGGAGTTGTAGGTGCAAGTCCAGCAGAGCTGATGGCCATTGCTTTTCCTCACTGAGCTGATGACCAAAAGAATATTTGAATCTTAGGATGGGACCGTGATTTTTTGAACGAAAGTATCACTCTCTGTAGCTGCCTCTTCACCCTTCTTGTCATTATTGTTTGTTTAGATTTCAAGCCCCAAACCCCATTCTCTACCCCCACCCCTCTGATTTAAATTAATACTGTCTGAAACCCTCTTTCTTCAGAAAATCTTTTCTGGGATCGTAAATGCTGGGTGGGCTTTATGCAGACAAAGGGACCCCCAACCTCATTCACAAGCACAGAGGACTTGTACTTAGGAAGGTGGTGGGTCTCTTTTTTCCTATTTAACTGAGCTGGGGGTTAGGGAAGGAACCCCTTTGCGAATTATGTGGAGGAGGTAGCTTTCTCTTTGTGGAGGTTTGCCAGTCTGGAGCTCTCAGGGAGAGTTCCAAAGTGTGGGCAAAATCAGGTCAGAATTCTTGGGTGATGTTGTATCTGCAGGTTGATTTGTTTCCTTGTTTAGAACTCAATTTATATAAAAGGATACAACAGTAAAATAGTAATGGCAGCTCCGTCCATTCTGCTCTGCTGTGGTCTCTTCTGGAGGGTAGAAGGTGTTACCTTCAGGAAACTGAGGCTCCAGGAGGTGAGCTGATTGCCCAGAGTTGTGCAGGTACGAAGTGGCAGAGCCCAGGTTCAGACTCGTCTCTCTGCCCGACAACCCAGGCCGTGCCCGGTGCCAGGCGCTGCCAGAAGAGCAAAACGCGCCCCGCTGCGGAGTGCTGCGCGTGGTGTGTTTCCCTGTGTCATTGCTGTGCTTGCGTCCTTCGCAAAGCCTGTGGTTTCCTTCTATTTTTCCTTCCCCGCTAGCCTCTGAGTGATGCCAAGGGCCTGGAAGCAGGGTTCTCTGCTCAGACATCTTGGTTCTCATTTGTTTTACAAGATTATCCTTGGCCTCTGTTCTCTTTTTGCTTTTGTTTCCTTTCTGGAATGCTTCTTTAAGGCTGTAGTAAAGATAAAGATAATCCTGCCCAAGGGCTTGAAGAAATGTAAGGGAGAAGGTTTTTTAGCAAGCAGTTGAGGTTTCCAGCAAGGTTTGTTGCCACACTCCTTGATGCCCTGGGGGTCGTCTTTCTCAGAAGCGGAGGAGACATGTGTATAAATGGACGCAGCTGCGTTGAGCCGTGGACCCAGTGAGGCATCTTGTCCTCGGCCACATTTCTCTGCATTAAGCAAATTAAATGGGAGCCCAGGCCCAGCACCATTCCCTGAAGAGGTTGGAGTTCTGATCCCAGGTAGAAGGAAGAAAGCCAAACCAGTGAGGCTGCTTGCAGGAGGGTGCGGTGAAGACAGGAGTGGCTCTGAGAGTCTTGGGATCTTGGGGTCGACAGGAAGCCATTGCTTAGAGCTGGCCCTTTGCCCTTTCTGAAGCAGCAAGCAGGTCCCTGAGAGACAGGCCTTCTGGTGACTGCCACTTTATGTACCCGATTTTAGGTCCGTACCATTTCTCCTGTTCCCCTCTACTTGTCCCAGACACATATTCAATCTGGGGCTGACGGCCCTGCTGATGAGTAGCCTGGCACCTTTCTTCAGGGTGTCTCCTGAGCCAGCTGCGACTCATCTTGTTGGCATGTAGAGTCTGAGAACACATCTCCCTTGCTTTCCCCCTCCTCCCTTGCCCTTCCCTCTATGCCCCAGCTAGGGCCATGCGGTATCCTGGGTCCATGGTAAAATAAGCTTAGTTGCACATGCACCTTCTTTCAGTCTCTGCTACTCTGATTCTTCCAGGTCAAACCAGCCTCAATCCGAATTCACTTACCCACATATTCATTCAACAAGCCTCTTGTGCCAGGCACTGTGGTAACCTACATTTTCAAGGCTGTATCTGATATTGTCAAACCAGTATCATATGCAAAAGTTTGGGTCACTGATCTGCCTTTGACCTGATGCCCGTTTTATAAACTCATTTTCTTCTTGATTAATACAGTACCTCTTCCCCAAAGAGTTGAGGCCTAGATTTTGATTCTGACCTCAATTCAAGGTGGGGAGCCTGGACCAGGCCCCTCACTGACAGGTCTCATTGTTTTCTCAGCGATGGGAGTTAGAACCTCCCTCCCCCTTTGTTATCTGTTTGCTATTCCTAGCACAGAACCTCAGGATTGGCCTGTGCACTGCCTCTGGCCTGGAGCCCATTTGGTTGTTGTAGCTACCCTGTCCCCCACTCCCACCCTGCGCTCCTCCCCCCAGGCAATGGCTTCTCGTTCCTTCCCAGCTTGTCCAGCTCCTGGAGGTCTCTGGAGAGTCCCTGACTGCACACAGGAAGCCCCATCCAGGGTTCCGCAAAGATGCTCTTTAAGGGTGTGAGTGAAGGGAGAATTTGCAAATAGAAAAAGGGACTCCATTCACTTATTTTACCCTTTGAGACTAACCTGGTGGCTTGAATCAGTCCACTTGGGCCCATGATGCCAGGATTCTTGGAGTCTTTCCCAGGGCCTCTTCTGGAACCCTGTGGTTTCTGGGAGTGCTGGAGGCTTGTGGGGCTTGGTCTAGCTCCTCTCTGAGGAGCTGCTGTGTTAGGGGCGCTTCTGGATCGGAGATCTTCAGGGAGAAGACCCGAGTGTTGCTGCCCTCTGGTCTTGGGCCTTCTCCACTGGGCGGGGGCTCTGCTTTGGGGCCAGGGTGAGCAGAACATCTGGGGACTTAGGGGGTGGGGAAGCCTTTTATTCATTCCCTTATTTATTTGTTCTTTTGCCTCTCACCTTCCCACCCATCTCATCTCCCCACCCCAAAAAGAGAATGTCAGAAGTAGAAATGTTAGCAGCAGAGTAGACTCTTATTGACTCAGGCCTGGTGGTTTATTTATCTCCCTTCCGCAGGAGCTGCAGGTGGAGACAAGAGTTCTCATTGCCTTCACATGAATTTTCCTTTAGTTCAGAATTACTTAGGAGGAGGAAAGAAGATTTTACTTGCTGTTTTCCTTACCACCTAGAGAGCTCACAAGCTGTAGCAAGGGTAGGGACTTGGGCATTTTGACTCAAGATTTTGCAGAGGATGCTGGGTGCTCCATGCTGGATAGGAACACGTGCTAACTTAGGGGAGAGCTAACAGGATCCCAGTTTCTCCCCTCCCTGCAGCAGGAGGTCCTCATGGACCATCCCAGGCCCTAGGCAGCCCTTCCAAGGACCTGCCCACAGCCCACCCGGAGCTGTGAGTGTCACTGTCCGGAAGGCTGAGGCCAGGCCTGAGGTGCCTTTTGCCAGCACCTCAGGCCAAAAACTCATCTCTCCCTTGTTACACACGATGCCAGCAGTTTTCCAGACCCTTTCCCCTTGTCAGCAACTTTCTTATTTCAGAGCAGTTGACATGCATTTATGTAGGTGTTAGATTACCGGGAAGCTTAGATCCAGCTTAGGCAAAACACAGACATACCAGACAGAGCCTGAGGGCAATGTACAAAGCAACAAACACATCAACCACGATAAAATGCGATCATCCCGGGCCCGGCTACTGTTTTGCTTGGAGCTTAGTTCTGGAATTTCAGACCTGACGTTTTTTCTTGGCTTATCAATTTTCCATATCCTTGAACTCCTTATCCCAGGTAGGAGAAGGTGAGGGGCCATCTCTGGAAACCTATACCAATTTGCATAGGCCCTTACAGTAAGCAAAGTACTTTCACATACATTCCTAAGGGGTATCAGCGGTCTCATTTTGCAGATGATTTGCCCGAGGTCAGGTATTCTGCCACCAAGTCTTCTGTACATTCTGCAGAGCCATGTTTCTCTCCCTTTAGGGTTTATTTGTTCTCTAAACGTTTACCCAATGCCTGCTTGGTTCCCTGCTCTGCTAGGTTTGGGATGCCAAGATGAATAAGCCGTGGTCTCAGGCCTGGCAGTGCAGTGAGCTACTTGCTGCCTGTAGCCAGCCACGTCACTTGGGAAGTAAGGCTCCTCTTAACCTTCTTCGGAACACAGACTGCACAAATAAATGTGCTTGGCAACAAGCAGAACAGGTGTTCTGTCCAGAGCCATGAACTGGGCCTGCCCGTTGCTGGGGGAAGGCACTGGGCTGGGCCGAATGGTGGGGGCACTCAGGAAGGATGTAGTGAATGAGAACTGGGTGCCTTCCCTGGAAAGTGGAGCCCACGCACGGAAAGCCTGAGGATTGATGGGAGAGTGAGGGAGGAGGTCTGGGCCCCGCGAAAAGCTCCTTCGTTTTTGCCAGTCCCGCCAGCAGTAGAGGGAGTTCTGGCAGACTCTGTTGGTGGCTAAAAGCAACGCTGGTTGTTGTGTTTGTTCAGGGGGTGAGGAGGAGGAGGGACTGAAGCAGAGGCGGGCGGTGGTGGTATAAAAGCATTTAGGGAGAGACTGAGCCAGCATGGGGAGAAAGGGTAGTTAGCACTTAGCTTGAAATGCTAAAAGATTCAAGCAGTAGCTGGTGCTAGGCGAGGACTGAGAAAGGAGAAGGGAGAGTGAACCGAATCTGGGGCCTCCGAGGACTGGAACCAGCCTTTCTCTCTCCCCCTACGCTTGCTCCTCAGGGTCAGGAATTCCACCTGATCGCCCTCTCTGTTCCTTTAGCGTGAGACTTAAGGATATTTGTCATGGAAGTCTCAGAACCTGGCCCAGTGCCTCTCAATGAACTGTTCCCCATGAAGCTCGCTGAGGCCTATTGCCCCTCTCCCAGTAGCCCCCACCGAGGGGAGGGCCCCTGGCACAGACCCTCCCCGCCTGGGATGGAGCCCTTGGTCTCCATGGTCACTGGGCTCTGAGTGGTCAGCAGCTAGCCCTCAGCTTCAGGGGCCACTGTGTAGCTGAGAGAGACTTGCATTTGCTTCCCAACCATTTATTGAGTGCTCACCCTGTTCCAGGCCCCGTGCTACACACTGGAGACACAGTAGGGAACCAGAAAAACAGACCTGATCTCCTGTCCTCAGGGGAGGCAGACAGAGAAGGCCAGTTGCTGTGTAATTGCAGCCTTGATGTAAGGAGAGTGCCTTAACCCGAGTGGGCCAGGAGAAGCCTCCCCCGCTGTGCTGTTATCTGCTTCACAGCAGGCGCGGCTGGGTGAGGATCTTGGCAGAACACCGGGGAACTTGGGGCAGGTTTCACGTCTCAAACTCTCAGTGAACTGGAGTAGAGGGTGGGAGGAGCTATGGCAGCCACGCCCCCTCCCTGGCTGGAGCCACGCCTCCCCCTCCCCAGCTGGAGTCTCTTCCGGAGCTGTGTCGTCCTGGTGAGTCCCTTCCCACTGACGTACCCTAGGACCCCGTGTGGCACTGCTCTTAACTAGCCCCTGTGGTGTCACTGGGGTGATGGCAGAAGGGCTTGTTTCAAGTTGAATTAAATGCTTTCTTGCCCGGCAGCAGATTATCAGATTGTGGATTATTTGGTTTTCTCCTCACATCTGTTAGGTGTGTTTACTTCAGGCCAGGCTCAGCCCTTCCCTCGAAGAACTCCCAGCAAAGTCTTCTTGATGTCTTTTTTTCCTGGCCTCTTACCTGCTGACCTTACTGAGAGGTACTGGGCCGGGGTGAGGTGTGAATTCAGAACAAACCGCCTTGGTACCCACAGGAGCACAGGTGGAAGAAACTGAGTTCGGGGTTGCCCAGGTAGCAGTGACCGGAAAACAAGAAGTACCCGGGCTGTGAGGCCCTGATTTCTTTTTTGAAGGCAGCCCTCGTAGCCCTTCAGGCCATGACTGTGGTTGTGTCTGCAGGGCCAGGGCCACCCTTAGGCCGGGCACGTGTGGCCTCTGCCTGGAACTGTGCACCTGAGGGGCCCACACGTTGGAGTGCCTCCCTCCAATGCTGTTCCAGCTGGACATTCCGAACCCAGACTGGGACCCACATCAGCCCCTTTGGGGAGCTCTCAACCCTCTACCCTGTGCAGGGACAACCAGATGTCCTGCGGGGTTGTCCCAGGGCCCTGAGTCCAGGCCTCGTTCCAGGAGGGCAGATTCCACTGGCGGCTGCGACAGCCCTTTGTAGGGTTGTGTGAGGTTGGGCGGCCAAAATGGTGCTGACACGCTAATTTTGAGCGACTCAAGTTTTTTATATAGATAAGGGGATTTCCCCGCCCCCCCCCCCAAGTGTTTGCCTGGGACCCCACGTATCCTAGGGCAGCCCTGACCAGGGGCTACCCATCGGGCCTTCCAGCTCTGCTTAGCAGCTCTTGGCCTAGACCAGAGTGTAGGATAAGGGCCTATTGTTTCTCCCTCGGGCCTGAATGGCACTCTGTTTTCTGCACTTGGCTCCCGGGCCAGCAGCTTTCTTGCTGCTGCAGTTGTAACAGTCTTGTCTCAAATGAGAAATTCGTTCCCACCCTGACTTCACATTGTTTTACTGGAATCATGGGAGCATAAGGCTTTGAGCCAACATGGGGTCTTGTGTTGGTTGCTGCTGGGTGGGAGCTGATAGCTGAGGTGCAGAGAAGGGGGCCTTTCCTACCAAGAGACCTTAGTCTGGGGGAAGCAAAAGGGGGAAAACCCCTTTGTTCACATTGAACTAAGGGGCGAGTTGGCAGGAATCTAGGCCAGCTCTGACCTGGCAGGAGAGGAATGCGGTAGGAATGCAGAGAATTGGTAGGAAGCCCCCTCTGTGCCCCCTGGGTGAACTGAGGCTGGGGGCAACTGGGCAGAGCCAAGGTGAGATATTTGCTGCCCTCTTCCCTTTCTCCCTTGCTTCCTGCCATCCTTCCCCAGCCACATGTGTTCCTCTTTGCCCTGTCTACTGTAGAGCAGAACAATCCCGAGATTGAAGGGGCCTCTTTTGTGTCAAGGTCAAAGGAGTGGAAAGGTGGTGTGGGACAGAGAGCTCGTTTGTAAGACTTTGAAACCGCAGGAAGCCATCTGCTCAGTTGAAACTCCTGGGCCCTTTAAGGTGGTCAAATATAGGGCACTGAGGTCAGTCCGCCTGCCTTGACTCAGTGCAGGAATCACAGCCCATTCTGCACTCACCTCCACTACCTCCTCTTATGTCACAAAGTGAAGAAGCCTGTTTGCTTTATTTTAAAGTTGTTTTTCCTTCTCTCAGTCCACAGGGAATGGCTTCCTAGACCAGTGGTTCTTCAAGTGGGGTCCCCAGGTCCCTGCAGGTCCTCAAGACCATTTCGAGGGGGTCCCTGAGTCAGATTTTCATATAATACTAGGAAGTTACCTGCCTTTCCCACTGTGTTGACATTTGCACTGATGGTGCAAAAGCAGTGGTGGGCAAAACGGCTGGCAGCTTTGCAGGAGTCAGGGCGGATCCCTTCACCTCCACACACTTGCAGTTCAAAAGAGCCAGCTTCACTTAAGACTGGCCTTGATGAAACAGTAAAGATGGCTCATTTTATTAACTCTCTATGCTTGTGTGCAGGTCTTTGATATTCTATGATGATGAGATGCGAAGTAAACAAACTGCATTGGTTGGCTAGAGGGAAAGCACTTCGGGGGGGGTTTTGAGTTACCAGCTGAACTAGCCGTATTTTCAGGAGATGCTGTTTTTACTTGAAAATAACTGGCAGCTGTGGTTATTCAGACTGGGGTATCCGACAGACTTTTTCTCGAAAATGAATGTAGTGAGCCTGTTGCTTCAAAGAAAACAACTAATAGTATTTGTTGCCAGTTTGTTTACCAATAGTATTTGGTAAAATTAGAGCTTTCAGGCCAAAATTAGCATTTGGAAAGCTTGTATCCATCCTCTTGTGCTCAACAACTTCTCAATACTTAGAGTTTTCTGATGAGATTAATGGTGATATTACATCTGTGACATCTTGGCATTTTATTATATCAGTAAAATGTGTCAGCATCTTGAGGATTAGAATAACTCAGTAAACTGGTATTTTCCAAATGACCAGTGTATGACGTTACAAAATCATGTTGGGAAAAGGCCCATTTGCAATTGAAGAAAGGCCAATGGGGGCTACCCTGGTGGTGCAGTGGTTAAGAATCCGCCTGCCAATGCAGGGGACACGGGTTCGAGCCCTGGTCCGGGAAGATCCCACATGCCGCGGAGCAATTAAGCCCGTGTGCCACAACTACTGAAGCCCATGCACCTAGAGCCCGTGCTCCGCAACAAGAGAAGCCACCACAATGAGAAGCCCACGCACCGCAATGAAAGAGTAGACCCTGCTTGCTGCAAGTAGAGAAAGCCCGCGCACAGCAACAAAGACCTAATGTAGCCAAAAATAAATAAATAAATAAATAAATAAAATTTATTAGGGAAAAAAGAAAGGCCAATGGATTTTTAACGTAACAGTACATTAAAGTCCATAGGGTTTCATATTTCACATTATAATTAACTACCATTTGTCAAGTTTTGGTATAGTATCCAACAGTGGTATCCACAATTGTCTGAAAAGGCAATTAAAATATTCCTCCCTTTTGCAACTACATGTCTGGGCGAGTCTAGATTTTCTTCATAGACTCTACTTATTACAATAAATTGAAGACAGAAGTGCAGATATGAGAATCCAGCGTCTTCTATTGAGCTGAACATTAAAGAGATTTGCAAAATGTAAAACAAGACCCATTCTTCTCACTAATTTTTTTTTTTTAAAGAAACATTTATTTATTTATTTGTTTGTTTATTTATGGCTGTGTTGGGTTTTTGTTGCTGCATGCGGGCTTTCTCTGGTTGCAGCGAGAGGGGGCTACTCTTCATTGCGATGTGTGGGCTTCTCATTGCGGTGGCTTCTCTTGTGTGGAGCACGGGCTCTAGGTGTGTGGGCTTCAATAGTTGTGGCTCGCGGGCTCTAGAGCGCAGGCTCAGTAGTTGTGGCACACGGGCTTAGTTGCTCCACGGCATGTGGGATCTTCCCAGACCAGGGCTCGAACCTGTGTCCCCTGCATTGGCAGGCAGATTCTTAACAACTGTGCCACCAGGGAAGCCCCTTCTCACTAATTTTTTAAAAATATAGTTATATTTTATTAAAATATTTATGTTAGCTTATAATGTGTTTGTTATTTTTAAACAAATTAATAAATATCAACAAAGGTACCACATCCTGGAATAACTCAGCACTGAATTTCCTTTGTCTACAGAAACCCCTCCTCCCCTTATTAGAAAACTCTCTGAGATCAAGGAGCATCTAGACTTCTGATTGATGGTTAAAAGGCAAACACAAAAAACTTATTTGCATAAGAATGTTAACTTTTCAAGAAGCTTTAACATGCATTACTTTTAAAATTTTATTTTTATAACAGCTTTATTGAGATATATTTCACATTCTTTAAAATTCACCTTTTTAAAGTGTATAATTCAGTGGTTTTAGTATATCCACAGTGTTATACAACCATCACCACTATCTAATTCTAGAACATTCTTATCTCCCCAAAAAGAAACCCTGTTTCCCAGAAGGAAACCTTCCCCTACAGCCTCTGGCAACCATTTTCTGTCTCTATGGGTTTACCTCCTCTACACATTACATAGAAATGGAATCGTATAATAGTGGCCTTTTGTGTCTGGCTTATTTTAGTTAGAATATTTTCAAGGTTCATCTACTGTGTAGCAAGTAACAATACTTAATTTTTAATGGTTGAATAATATTCCATTGTATGGCTATACAACAGTTTGTTAATCCATTCATCAGTTGGACATTTAGGTTGTTTCCAATTTTTGATTATTATGAACAGTGCTACTATGATCATTTAAATGCATGTTTTTGTGTGGACAAATGTCTTCATTTCTCTTGTGTATATATCTAAGAGCTGGATCATTTGATAACTCTGTATTTAATTGTTTGAGGAACTTCAAAGAGTTTTCCAAAGTAGTCATTTTATATTCCCACCAGCAGCGTATGAGCATTCCAGTTTCTCCATATCCTCACCAATACTTATTATTGTCTGTCTTTTTGATTATAGCCACCCTAGTGGGTGTGAAGTAGTATCCTCTTGTGGGTTTTTTTTTTTTTTTTTTTTTTTTTGCGGTACGCAGGCCTCTCACTGTTGTGGCCTCTCCCGTTGCGGAGCACAGGCTCCAGTCGCGCAGGCTCAGCAGCCATGGCTCACGGGCCCAGCTGCTCCACGGCATGTGGGATCTTCCTGGACCAGGGCACGAACCCGTGTCCCCTGCATCGGCAGGCGGACTCTCAACCACTGCACCACCAGGGAAGCCCCCTGTTGTGGTTTTTTTTTGCATTTTCTGTAAGACTAATGATGTTGAGCATCTTTTCTTATGCTTATTGGCCATTCATATGTCTTCTTCAGAGAAATGTGTATTCAAATCTGTTGCCCATTTTTAGTTGTGTTGTTTGTGTTTTTGTCATTGTGTTGTAAGAGTTCTTTATATATTCTGGATATTAGACCCTTATTAGGTTATATGATTTATAAAACTTTTCTCCCATTCTGTGGTTTGTCTTTTCATTTTCTTGCTGGGGTCCTTGAAAGCACAAAAGTTTTTTTATTTTGATGAAGCCAATTTACCTATGTTCTTTTTGATTGCTTGTGCTTTTGCTGTCATAGCTAAGAAACCATTGCCTAATCCAAGGCCACAAGGGTTTATATTTTATTCTAAGATTTTTATAGTTTCAGGCCTTAAGTTTAAGTCTTTGATCCATTTTGTGTGAGATTCTGTAGATGGTGTGAGGTTAGGGTCCAACTTCATTCTTTTGCATGTATATATCTGGTTGTTCCAGCACCGTTTGTTGAATTGTCTTGGTACCCTGTTGAAGATCGATCGGTTGGCTGTAAATGTGAGAGTTTTCTGGGCCCTCAGTCTCTTCCACTGATCTATATGTCTATCCATATCCCAGTACCACACCATTTTGATTACTGTAGCCTTGTAGTAAGTTTTGAAATTGGCAAGTGTGAGTCCTCCAACTGTGATCTTCTTTTTCAGTGTTTTTTTGGCTGTTCTGGTTCCTTTGCATTCCCATGCAAAAAATCATCTTGTCAATTTCTAATAAAGTAAGCTGTGATTTCTTGATAGAGATTGCATGCATTGAATCTGTAGATCAGTTTGGGGAGTATTGCCATTTTAACAATATTAAGTCTCTGATCTGTGAAAATGAGGTGTTCTTGTTTAGGTCTTTACATTCTTTCAATGATATTTTGTAGTTTTCAGCAAACCAGTCCGCACTTTTGTTAAATCTGTTCCTTGGTGTTTTATTCTTTTTGGCGCCTGTCTTACTGTATCTTGATTTAACTTTATCTTGTTTACCCCTCCTCCCCACTCTCTCCTCTCAACCACACTGAGTCTCCATAGGGCCTGGCACTTCAGTAGCACAGTGCACTACAGTAAAGGTTTTACGGTTTTATTGATTTTTTACCCACACCACCTTTGTGAAGAAGGCATGGCCATTACTGCCCCTGGCGTAACGGTTGAAGAAACCGAAGCCCAGAATGCAAGGTGAGTCCCAGCACAGCACTGGCCGATGGTCGCAGAGGCAGGGCCCGGGGCTTAGTAACTCACAGCTCCTTCTGGTCATCATCCTCCCTGAGACTGACACGCTATTCTTGGCCCCCAAGCTTGTTTCTGTGTTGCTACCTCTCTTATCTTGAGCCCCTGGGCATGATGGGAAGAGAGATGGATGAAGGCTGATATCACAAGGACTGACCATTAGGATCACTCTTCTGGGCATCACCAATGTGCCAGACTCTCTGGGTATTTCAAAAACACATGACCTCTTGAAGCCTTCAGAGCAACTCTACAAGATGACTCAGATCTTTCTGCATTTTATAGATCAGGAAACTAAGGTTCAAAGGGTTATGAATATTCCCAAGTCAAAGAGCGAATTACATGCTGGAGCTGCAGTTCAGCACAGTTCCCAGAGCTCAAGCTGTGGCGTTGGACCAGGGGAGTCGTGGTGCTGGAAGGTGTGAGCTGTGTGGAGGAGGAAGGGAATGGGGGTTTCTTGGAAATTGTGAGGCTCCCTAACACTAGGGTTGGGTTGGGTCAATCTAGAAGCATCTGTTCATTAGTCTGGAGCTGATGTCTCCAAGTAGTGGGCTTGTTGTGTCTTTCTGAGGGTGACGAAGTGCCAGCAGAGGCCTGGAAAAGCCCTGTGACCCTATACCCTGTGGCGTCATCCTTTGGTCATTAATTCTGGTGGTGGAAGCTCATTTGCCACGTGTAGGTATTGCCTCCACCATCCACATGGTGAATTCTTTTTTTTTTTTTAAATATTTATTTATTTATTTATTTATTTATTGGCTGTGTTGGGTCTTCGTTTCTGTGCGAGGGCTTTCTCTAGTTGCGGCGAGCAGGGGCCACTCTTCATCACGGTGCGCAGGCCTCTCACCGTCACGGCCTCTCTTGTGGCAGAGCACAGGCTCCAGACGCGCAGGCTCAGTATTTGTGGCTCACGGGCCCAGTTGCTCCGTGGCACGTGGGATCTTCCCAGACCAGAGCTCAAACCCGTGTCCCCTGCATTGGCAGGCAGATTCTCAACCACTGTGCCACCAGGGAAGCCCCTACGCATGGTGAATTCTTAAAGTGCAGGGGTCACATCACCTTCTATCTTTGTTTCTCCATAGCACCTAGTGTTGTTTCTGTTACCCGGTGGGCGTTCCTTATAAGCTTTTTGAATAAATGAAAGACATTCTGCTTGCTTTGCTCCTAGAAGTTATAGACTCTCAATGCTTCTGTGGCTGGATTTGGGGTGATAGAGAAGAATGGGGGACCAAGGCCATTAGAGGGGTCCAGCTGCTCTGGTAGTGCGAGACAAGAGGCTGAGATGGATGCAAGATCTGCCTCTTGTTGACCATGTCCCCATCCTCAGAGCTGAGTGCAGACCGATGTCGTTCCTACTTGGAGTCCCTGATGGGATGTCTGGTCTGTCTGTCACACGTAGGGTCAACAGTATTGTTTCCACATCTGAGCAACCCATGAAACCAGAATAACTTGGCCATCCGTTTACCTGCGACAGACCCTTACTCCTTCCCCCAACTTTTGTTTCCTAAGATGAAGAAAACAACCATGAAGAAGTAGTAATTGGTGGCCTTGGTGGTATTTCACAGCTGCGTAGAAAGTTAGTTGCTGCAATTTCCAATGCTGGATGTTCTGCTTAGACTGAAAACAGCTGCACAGATGATTACGTCCCTCTATGATGCAGTGAGGGGTAGGGAGCTTGCCTTTCTCCCCAGCCTTGTTGTGGCAACTGGTGTCCCAGTCACACCAAGCCACACATGGCTTGTGAACACGCAAAGCCAGGTGGCCTTCCCGTCACAATGCTCCCTCTTGCTGGAGCACTTCCTCTTCCTCTTTCCCTGCCAGGCCACCTGTCAGTCTCCTCGTTAACCTCCAGTCTCATCTCTAGATGTCATTCCCGCTGCTGTTGAATAGAAAGTGGCTATTCATAGTAACCAGATCCATTGAGCCCTCACAAACAGCCGTGCAAGGTATATGTTGTTAATCCCCCAAAACATTTTACTATTCCTGGATGGAGCCTCTCGTTGGAGTGTCATTCTGGCCTCATCTCCCGGGATCTCCAGCTGCCGGTCCTTGCAGGGTTTATTAGTGGTTCGCACCCTTCCTTGGTGGGCTGGAGGGGAAGCACGAGGCTGCTTGTTGTCAGCTCTGGAGAACGATGAAGAGGTGGAAACACAGGTAGCTGTGCGGGTCAGGATCTGGATCTGAGAGCAGTGAGCAAGTTCCCTCCCCCACTGGGTTTTCACTTAACTCGTGGGCTCCAGGAGGCTCCTGTGATTTGGACCTTCACCTGACTTAGGGACCAGGTGCACCCACATTTCATTAGCAGGCTCTCTGGGCGCCAGCTGCCACGTCAGGTCGTCGCACGGAGCCAGGGAAGGCCCTCTCTGACTAATTAACGTCGGGTTCTGGACACTAAACAAAGTTAGAACAGTGAGTTATTGACTCTGCTGCCTCCAAGAGCTTGTCAGAGCTGAGGCTGGTTGTTTTTGTTTCGGTGGTATTGGGTGGTATTGGGTGGTACCCAGTGGGTGGGAACGCTACTCCTGTTCTTTTTTTTTTTTAAGATTTATTTTTATTTATTTATTTTATTTATTTTGGCTGCGCCGGGTCTTAGTTGCGGCACGCGGGATCTTTGTTGCAGGATGCAGGATTTTTTAGTTGCGGCATGCGAACTCTTAGTTGCGGCATGCATGCGGGATCTAGTTCCCTGATCAGGAATTGAACCTAGGGCCCCTGCGTTGGGAGCACAGAGTCTTCCCCACTGGACCACCAGGGAAGTCCCTCTACTCCTGTTCTTGACTGGAGTGGTCTTTGGGAGAACACTGCACTAAATGAATTGGTCTGGGTGGGCTTAATAATGTGGGCACGCATTTAAAAACCTTGCTAGGGCTTCCCTGGCGGCACAGTTGTTAAGAATCCGCCTGCCAATGCAGGGGACACGGATTTGAACCCTGGTGCTGGAAGATCCCACATGCCGCAGAGCAACTAAGCCCGTGCGCCACAACTGCTGAGCCTGCGCTCTAGAGCCCATGAGCCACAACTACTGAAGCCCGCGTGCCACAACTACTGAAGCCTGCACGCCTAGAGCCCGTGCTCCGCAACAAGAGAAGCCACCACAGCGAGAGGCCCACGCACTGCAACAAAGAGTAGCCCCCGCTTGCCACAACTAGAGAAAGCCCGTGCGCAGCAACGAAGATCCAACGCAGCCAAAAATAAATAAAATAAATTGATTTTAAAAAATTAGAAAAAACCTTGCTGACGAGGTCATACCAGGCCAACAACCCACAAGAGCCACTGGGTAACATGTGCCCTTGTGAGGAATCCAGTCTCCTGTCCCCATGATGTTACCAGTTCCCAGGGGCACAACCTGAGGCATCCCGAGGTCTCAGGAGGGGGAGAAAGACATTAGACACCTCATTTTTTTCTTCTCCTGTTGGATCCTCTGCTCCTTTTCTTAGGCCAGAAGCTCGCTCTCCTGCCTGGCTCTCCCATCCCTGGCCCCGGTCCTCCTCCCCTTGTAAAACCCAAATACCACTGCCCTTTAATCCTTCAGTCAGAACACATGGGCAGCAGCTTTTCACTGCCTCCTCCCAGCTCACCCCTGACCTGATTTTGTTTTTTTGCCTTTTCTCAAACAGTCTGTTCAAGGTCTACTCCTGAGTTGGAGGTTGGCTCACAAGCAGCCTCTCTCTCGCCTGAGCTGTAGGGGAGGGGGCAATTCTGGAAAGTCATTGACAGAGGCTTAACCCAGAACGTCATTTATAAACAGGCAGCAGGCAGAGGGCCCAGATTTCGGTGTTCCGGCACCAAGGACAGCATGGCCTCCCTGGGGCTCTGCAGACCAGCTGCCGTGGTAAGAGGACCGCCTTTCAGAGTCCCCTAGGCATACTGTCCTGGGTGGGGTGTGCACGCACTGTGGCCTCGTTTCTCTCCTCTCTGGAACTTGGCAGCCTTCTCGTACCTGGGAAAGGAGAGGGCACAGGGATTCTGGGAACGGTCCTTAGAGACAGGAAACCAGGGGTGGCCTGGATCATTACTCATGGGCCTTTGGGGACACTGGTCAGGGATGGGCAGGACCGAGGAGCCCGAGGTAGGCAAACCCTACCTGACAGTGAAAATGGGTTCTGCCCAAGACCTGGGGACAGAGGAAGATGGGCCGTGAGTCCCAGAGCTGTGGGCCAGAGTGCCTTTGTGTGGTGGTGACATTTAGGGGAAAGGTCACGTGGTTCCTTTGACTGGGGTCCCTTGTTGAGATGGTGAAGCTGCCAGCGGTCGGGAAGGGTCTGCTCTGAGCACAGCACCAGGCCCAGGGTGCACACATGCTGTACTGCACATCCTTGGCCAACTTGGGCCTTGATGAAATGCTCTGTAGCCGCAGAACAGGAAGGCCTGGCTTTCCTTTAGGAATCTGGGAAAGATCAGCTCTCCTCAAGACGTGAGTTTGTGATTATATCCTAGACAGCAATGAATGGAAAGTGGGTAGGCACCCCCTTCTGGGAGGCCAGATTTCTGGCATTTGAGCAGACTTTCAGCTCAGGCCTCAGGGGGGTGGACTTACCCATTTGCTTAGAAGAAAACCTTTCCCTCAGTTTACAGGGAGGAGAAACAGATAAGGGCCCCAAATGGCTTCTGGTTCTTATCTTCACACCAGGCCAGAGTGTCCTCCAGGTCATGGGATAAAGACTCAAGGAGAAGGGAGAAACTGGCGCTGTGTGTGTGTCTGTGTGTGTGTGTCTGTGTGTGTGTGTGTGTGTGTGTGTCTGTGTGTGTGTGTGTCTGTGTGTTTCAAGGAACAGGTGAGAGGGAGGGACATACAATTCCCTCTGCTTTGTCCCCAACTTGCCAAGAGCAGAAGCTGGTAAGGAATATGCCTTTTCTCCCTGGTGTCCTGTGGAGGGATGTGGTTCCTTTGACTTTATTCACAGTCAGGTTAACTCTAAGGGACACCTGCCATGAGGAGGAAGTCTGAGACAAGGAGGCAATCAGTACTTACTAATCAGGATGGATCTGGAATGATCTTGTTTGCTATTTGGTCTCCTTCTGACTGGAAGGAAATGTCAGTTTCCCGTGGGCAGGGACCTCTTCTCTCTCTTTCAAGTGCCTAAGGGCACCTGGCTGTGTTACAAAGGCTCAGTCAATATCGAATGACTGAATGAATGGAGTGCCTTTTCTTTGCTTCTCATTTCACTAAACCTCTCCAACTTCATTTTCTGTTGATTTCATACCAGACTTTTCACTTGATCAGCACCTACTTGGTGACGCCTGACCCTGGCCCTAAACTAGTCGGGCCAGACTGTGCTCGCAGGGAGAGGGGGCCCATGCCAGACCCTCTCTCCGTCCATCTGCCCGCCGAGCAGGTGCCGTCACCCCGTGTGCCAGGCGCTGCGACCTGCCGGGGCCTCTTGAGTGGATCCTTCCTCTGAGCCCAGATCAAGTCCCCACCCCCATGACACCTTACCCAGCTCTCCTCAGCTGCTTCACCCTTCCCCCGCCTCCTTTGCGTATGCTAGGTGTTTAATATTTCTCATATTTCAAGTGAACTAGTCTTGTCTCCTCGCCAGATAGACAGTTTCTTGAAGGCACGGGCCGTGTTTTATATTATCCTCTGTCCTTCAAGTCTGTGTTACAGGCAATAGGTGCTCAATAAACACTTGATGGCTCTGATTGTGTGAAATCTAATCATAGTCCTTTGAGGATGCTTTGCAGTTTACAGTTTATGAAACCGAAGGAACAGTCTGCAGTTTCACGTACAACAGGTCACTCACTTGTCAGCCCTCCATGTTGGACGGATAAGCCTGCTTTATAGGTGAACTAACAGGTCTGAACTGTTTTTCACTCATAACACTTCTGACATCGAATATGTGGGTTTTTTCCTCACACCAACCGATTCTCCTGTTCTCTGCAGACGTCAACTAGGTATCCTCCAATTCAATTCAGTTATGACACTACTGAAAGTTAGCGCAGACCCCACCAGTGAAGGGCTCAGTCCCACAAGACGGCCCTGGCTTCAGACACCAATGACAACACCTGGCCTCCTGTGAATCAGAGATTCCCCTGACCCCTCCTCAGGTTCGAGAATTTTCTAGAACTGCTCACAGAACTCAGAAAAGTACTTACTATTGCCAGTTTATTTTAAAGGATACCATGAGCAGCCAGATGAAGAGGTGAATAGGGGAAGGTCTGGAAGCGTCCAGAGTGAAGGAGCTCCTGTCCCCAAGGGTTGGGGTGCACCACCTCTTGGCACAAGGGTGGATTTACCAACCTGAAAGTTCTCTGAACCCCATCGTTTAGAGTTTTCATTGAGGTTCCATTACACAGGTATGATAGGCCATTGGTGATTAACTCAATCTCCAGTTCCTCCCCTCCAAGTAACGGGGTAGGGCTGAAAGTTCCAACCTTCTAATCACAGGGTTGATGCCTCTGGCAACCAGCCCCCATCCTGATGCTATCTAGGGACACACCAGGAGTCACCTCATTAGCATAAACCCAGGTGTGATTGAAAGGGGCTAATTATGAATGAGAAAGGTGGCTCCTGTCTCCCCTTCCACTCAGGAAATTCCAAGCATTTTAAGAGCTCTGTGCCAGGAACCAGGGACAAAACCCAGATTATATATTTCTTATAGATCACAGTATCACACAGGTGCAGAGAGGTGGGTTGATCCCCAGACTCAAATGATCAGATGGTGGCAAAGCCGCAAGTTGAACCTGCGTTTTTTGACTGTCACACCTTGCCCTTCCTATGGGACCACGTGGTGTAGGTGGCGTATGGGGGTGTGTGGTCCCCACCTTCGCTTCTTCAAAGCTGCTCCTGCCCTCCATGAAGGGAGGTTCCTGCCTGACTTCACTTGTCACTCCTGCACTCCCCACCCCCTCGCACACCCTGGCTGTTTTTCCCTTTATCCTTCCAAAGCTCCAGCTCCTGGGGTGCTGGTGCAGTGAGTGGAAATGGAAAATGGGCTGCATGAAGGAACACTGAGGTGGCAGGGAGTTCAGGAGGTGGTGCTGGGGCCTGGGGGGCAGCAGATGGTGCTGGAAAGCCCATTTTCCTTATCTAGAAAGTGAAGATGAGGGACTTCCCTGGTGGCGCAGTGGTTAAGAATCCACCTGGCGGGCTTCCCTGGTGGCGCAGTGGTTGAGAGTCCGCCTGCCGATGCAGGGGACACGGGTTCATGCCCCGGTCCGGGAAGATCCCACATGCCGCGGAGCGGCTGGGCCCGTGAGCCATGGCCGCTGAACCTGAGTGTCCGGAGCCTGTGCTCCACAACGGGAGAAGCCACAACAGTGAGAGGCCCGTGTACTGCAAAAAAATTAAAAAAAAGAATCCGCCTGGCAATGCAGGGGACACGGGTTCAAGCCCTGGTCTGGGAAGATCCCACATGCCGCGGAGCAACTAAGCCCTTGCGCCACAACTACTGAAGCCTGTACTCTAGAGCCCGTGAGACACAGCTACTGAAGCCTGTGCACCTAGAGCCCATGCTCTGCAACAAGAGAAGCCACCGCAATGAGAAACCTGTGCACCACAACGAAGAGTAGCCCCCGTTCACGGCAACTAGAGAAAGCCTGTGCGCAGCAATGAAGACCCAGCGCAGCCGAAAAAAAAAAAAAAAGTTAAAAAATGAGAAAAAGAAGATGATGCTGTCTGTGCCAGTAGTCAAGGTTCCTGTTAGTAGCAAATGAGAGCATCTATTAAAGTACTTTATAAACTGCAATGCCATAAGAATATTGTTGTTCAATATGATTATAGTATGCAAGTTGCAGCTCAATAAAGTTTCAAATGGGATAATACCCACCTCATAAGTATGAGGGTGACCTGGCTGGTGCCTCGTCCAGGGCCTGGCACTTAACAGACGCTTGTAGCTATTATTCACTATTATTGTTTTTGTACTTATTGTAAGACATGGCGTCTTCCCTCAGAGAGGGGTGGGTGGCACTGAGAGGGCCTCCTGAAGTAGGGACCTGTAGGTTGGGACTGAGAAGATAGAAGAGGCAGTCTGTCACCTGGGGCTTTCGTAATTCATTTACTACCTCAGGTCCCGAAACCCTGTTTTTCCATAAAGTCTAAACTTCTCAGCTGGGATGCTCCTCCTCCCTGGAGAATTTTCAGCAGTCTAACTTCTCAACATTGAGGAGAAACTACTACCTTCAAGCGAACACGCCCACTGCTGCTGGCAAGCAGAAAGTGAGTCTTGGCACTTCAGAACCTGCTCAGTAGGCAAAAGAGCCTGCGGTTGTAGTTGCCAGAGCTCCTGGCAGCCACCCGTCTCTTCTCCCCGCCCAGGGCATGCGCTGCAGGGTAAAGGCCAGTGTGGGTCTGTGCACCCTGGCTATCACTGCAAAACTTCAAAACAACCCGGGGGGGAGGTGCCTGCTCCACTCAGCTGTGTGCTCTGTCGGACTTCCACCAGCGATGGGCACAGGACCAGTGAGGTCCAGTTAGCCTGTGCGGAAGAGGCTGTGCTGGGGGGACGAGGCGTGGGTGTGATGCTGACCCGGCTGGTGGGGGAGGTGGCAGGCCCTCACACAGTGATTGCAGGCCCGGGAACAGCCAGGGCAAGCGTGATGGTTGGGGAGGAGCGGTTGGGGGTTGGCAGGCAGGGCAGAGCAAGGGTGGTAATGAGTAAGCTAGATAGGATGGTAGATCTTAAATCTATCCACAGCAGGCTCCTGGGGAGCAGGACCCTGACTGAGGCACAGCTTGGGACGATGGGCAGAACGGAATGTGATTGCCGTGGCCAAGCTACGTGTCCTGAGTTTCTGTTTCCTTACTTACAAAGCTGGGGCCTTACAAAAAACCTTACAAGGTTTTTTGATGGTTAAATGAGATAATGTGAAGCACTTAATGCGATGGCTGGCACTCGGTGGCAAGCCCGTGCAAGCAAGCCCGTGCAAGCGATAGCCGTGGTTCTGATGCTTTGCCAGGTGGCCGTGGTCATTAGGATAAAACCAGCAGTAGTGGATGCCTAGGACTCTGTCTCTGGGAAGCCTCTGGCCAGCTTTTGTGCTCAAATTCCAAAGCAGGGTAAAGGTCAGATCAAGGGGCAACAAAGGAACGGTTTCCTGGGGAATCAGGAATAGGGAGAGAAAGCAGCAGCAGCCCTAGTCAAGGTCGTGTCCTGTCTGGGTTGCTGTTTACTTTCCTTCTTCCAGGAATGGAAGCTCTTTGCCACTGAATTCCGTCACCATCTCCTCGGCTTGTGGACTCTGTGAGGTGGTGATCAGTTTACCAGAGAACCAAGTTTTCACGCTGAGTGAAGTTCCACAGTGCCTTCCTCTGTAGGGTTGCTCGGGGTGTGGGTGTTGAGCAGAAT
The DNA here is from genome assembly GCF_964270905.1 of Leucopleurus acutus. Classification (NCBI taxonomy): domain Eukaryota; kingdom Metazoa; phylum Chordata; class Mammalia; order Artiodactyla; family Delphinidae; genus Leucopleurus; species Leucopleurus acutus. The sequence continues at coordinate 103,847,850 of NC_139151.1, read as the reverse complement.
AGCAGTAAAGGCTGGCCAGGAATGGTCGACGGTCATGCATTGATTCTGAGAAATTGAATTAATTGGCCAAGGCAAGTCACATACCCAACAAGGGAGGTTGAGGCATCCAGGGTCGAGCAACGGTGGGAAGTCATTACTTACCTCTAGGCCTGAAGGGGTCAGGAGAGGAAGTAGTGTTTCCTCCAGACTTCAGGGCGGGTTGACAGTGTGGAGGCAAGGATGCCCAGCAGGGACTCTCATAGAGGCCAGACATATCCTGAGTCAGGACTGTGACATCAAGGCCAGCAGAGAGTAGGGAAGAGCATACTCCACGTTCTCTCTTTTCCCAGCTTCCTCTCTCCTGCCCGGGGCCTCCCATTGGCTGAACCTGCAGGACGCCAGCCAGCGAGGGAGTCCAGGTACCTCCATCCACAGGCCTCAGCTTCGCTGGGTGCAGGGCAGAGAAGGGAGATGCAGAGAAGTGAGCGGAGAGCAACCAACCAGGAAACCTCTCCCAAAGGCTAGTTCCTGGTGGAAACATCGACTCAACAGGTGTGACGGACTTCCCTGGTGGCACAGTGATTGAGAATCCGCCTGCTAATGCAGGGGACACGGGTTTGAGCCCTGGTCCGGGAAGATCCCACATGCCGCTCAGCAACTAAGCCCGTGTGCCACAACTACCGAGCCTGCATTCTGGAGCCCACAAGCCACAACTACTGAGCCCGTGTGCTGCAACTAGTGAAGCCTGTGTGGCCTAGAGCCTGTGCTCCGCAACAAGAAAAGCCACTGCACCGAGTAGCCCGCACACCGCAGCAAAGGGAAGCCCCTGCTCACCGCAACTAGAGAAAGCCGCGCACAGCAACGAAGACCCAGCACAGCCAAAAATAAAACATAAACAGATAGGGCTTCCCTGGTGGCGCAGTGGTTGAGAGTCCGCCTGCCAATGCAGGGGACACGGGTTTGTGCCCCGGTCTGGGAAGATCCCACATGCCGCGGAGCGGCTGGGCCCGTGAGCAATGGCCGCTGAGCCTGCGCGTCCGGAGCCTGTGCTCCGCAACGGGAGAGGCCACAACGGTGAGAGGCCCACGTACCGCAAAAAAAAAAAAAAAATTGTTGAAAAAAATGAAAGAAAACCTGAATAAATAAATGGACTCCCTATGTTCATGGATGAGAAGGCTTAATATTGTTAAGATATAGGCTTAATATCCTTAAATTGATCTACAGATTCAATGCAGTGTCTTTTACAATTCCAGCTGCCTTTATTTGCAGATGACAATATGAGCCTAAAATGCACATGGAAATGCAAGGGAACTAGACTGCCAAAAGAATCTTGAAAAAGAACACAGAGGACTCACACTTCCCAATTTCAAAACTTATCACAAAGCTACAGTAATCAAGACAGAGTGGTACTGGCATAAGGACAGACATACAGATCAATGGAATAGAATTGAGAGCCCAGAAATAAACCCTCACATTTATAGTCAGTTGAGTTCTAACAAGGGTACCAAGATAACTTAATGGGAAAAGAATAGTCTTTTCAACAAATGGTGCTGAAACAACTGGACATCCACTTGCAGAAGAATGAAGTTGGACCCCAGCCTCATACCACACATAAAACTCAAAGTGGATCAAAGACCTAAACGTAAGAGCTAGTAACTATAAAACTTTCAGAAGAAAACATAGTCATAAATCTTTGTGATATTGGGTTAGGCAGTGGTGTCTTAGATACGACAGCAAAAGCACGAGCAATAAAATTTTAAAAATAGATAAATTGGGCTTCATCAATATTAAAAACTTTTGTGCAGCAAAGGACGCTATCAAGAAAGTAAAAAGGTGGTTCAAAGAATGGGAGAAATTTTTTTGCAAATCATATATCTGATAGGCCCTTGTATCTAGAATAGATTTGGAAAAACTCTTAAAACTCAACAATAAAAATACAAATAATCCAAAGGCAAAGGATATGTATAGACATTCCTCCAAAGAATATATCCACATGGCCAGTAAGCACATGACAATATGCTCAACATCATTAGCCATCAGGGAAACGTAAAACAAAACTGCAATGAGATATCACTTCATACCCACTAGGATGGCTAATCAAAAAGGCAGATAATAACAAGTGCTGGTGAGGATGTGGAGGACTTGGAGACTTATAAGCTGCTGGTGGAATATAAAATGGAGCAACAGCTGTGGAAAACAGTCTGGCTGTTCCTCAAGTAGTTAAACATAGAGTTACTATATGATCCAGCAGTGTATACCCGAGAGAAATGAAAACACATGTGCACCCAAAACTTGTACACAAGTGTTCACAGCAGCATTATTCATAATAGCCAAAAGGTAGGAACAACCCAAATGTCCATCAGATGGGTTAATAAAATGTGGAATATCTGTACAATGAGATATTCTTTGGCAATTAAATGGAGTACTGTTACCTGTTACAACGTGGATGAACCTTGAAAACATTACGCTACGTGAAAGAAGCCAGACACAGAGGAGCATATAATTTAGTATTCCTGTGTCAGTTAGAAGCAAGGCCCTGGGCCTCAGTTGTCACTCATGTTGTCTTCCTGTGTCACAGTCAGGTTCAGCCAGAGGCCATTTCCACCATGGGTCCCATCAGTAGAAATGCTGGCTCCGCTTCCCTTCAGGTCCCCTTGTGGGGAAGGGTGCCTGTGGAGTGGTCATGTGTAGTCCACGCCTTACCTGGTGCCCCTCTGAGTGCCACGCTCCGGGGACGCCCTCTGCCTTCCTGTTCTTGCAGCTCCTGCTGCCTTTCTGGCCTGTTCTCTCCCTTTTTTGGGTGGGGCTCATCCACAGTAGCTTCCTGAGAAGCAGTGCCAGGAGGTCAGTTGTGGCAGCCCTGTTCTTTGTATTTTTTTTTCCTTCTTGTCTTTATTTGAAGAGAGCTCAAAATACTAACAGAGTATCACTTTATTACAGTCATGATTTCACAGTCACAAGACTGAAAGTTTCAGATTTTACCAAGAGTGAAATGGCATACATGAACTTTGGTTTAACCCCAAAATAGCAGCTACCCAGGTTTCCCACAGAACTTGACCATAATAATGTATAAGTCCCATTCTCATACGCATCCTCATTCACATAGACTGCTCTTAAATTGAGTTCGATTCCAAAGTGATTAAAATTGAGAGATTCCAAATTGATTAAAATTGATTAATTGAAATCAATTAAAATTGATTTGCTCTTTATCTTTATTTCACCTTCACACATAATGGATAGTTCAGCTGGATAGAGAGTTTCAGGCTAGAAATCATTTTCCTTTGAAGTTTTAAAGAAATGCTTTGTTCTTTTCTAGCTTCCCAAGTTGCTGTTGAGAAATCCAAAACCGTGCTGATTTCAGATTATTTGTGCCCCCTTTCCCCCACTTTCTGCAAGCTTACAGGGTCTGAAATTTCACGACATGCCTGGTGTGAGTCTGCATTTGTCCATCTTGTCGGCTCAGTGCGTCCTTCCATGTGGAAACGTGGCCTCTGTCCTAGGGGTTTCTTGAATTATTTTGTTTCTTCCCCTGTGTTATAGCTGTTCTCTCTTTCTGAGACTCCTGTTATTTAATTTTTGGATCTCTTGAACTGGCCTCCAATTCTCTTCCCTTTCTTTTTTTTTTTAAAATAAATTTATTTTGGGCTGCGTTGAGTCTTTGTTGCTGCGTGCCAGCTTTCTCTGGTTGTGGCGAGCAGGGGCTACTCTTCGTTGCGGTGCGCAGGCTTCTCATTGTGGTGGCTTCTCTTATTGCAGAGCACGGGCTCTAGGCATGAGGGCTCAGTAGCTGTGACTCACAGGCTCTAGAGCGCAAGCTCAGTAGTTATGGCGCACGGGCTTAGTTGCTCTGCAGCATGTGGGATCTTCCCAGATCAGGGCCTGAACCTGTGTCCCCTGCATTGGCAGGCTATTCTTAACCACTGCGCCACCAGGGAAGCCCTCTCTTGCCTTTCTTGCCCACTTTCCATTTCTTTGTCTTTCTGTTTCAGTTTCTAGGAGATTTCCTTTACCTAATCTTCCAACCCTTCTATTGATTTTTTTGTTTGTTTTTCCCATTATATTTTAATTTCCAAGAGCTTTTCTGGCTTTCTGAATGGGTCTTTAAAAATATGTGCATAACATCCTGCAGTTCCACCTATGTAATCTTTTCTTGTTTCTCTGAGGATATTAATGCCATGTTTGTTTAAGTTTTCTTCTCCTTGCATTGGCTGTTTCCTCCAAGTTGCTTTTTTCTGCTACTTTCCTTTGGTCTCTCTTTGAAGGAATCTGTCCTCGGCTGCCCAGTGATCTTTGGTTGCCGGTTCACAATGACTAGTAGGGGCTAAAAGCTGCCTGGGAGTCCAGTTTCTGAGGTGCACAGTGGTGATGAGGCATGCTATTTGTTGGGGAACCTCAGTGTCAATATCCTGAGGCCTCCCCTCTTGGGCTGGGTCAGGTCTCAGAGGAGGGGAAGGGTGTTCTAGGAGCTGAGTGGGCAAGGGGACAGGATGCATAGGCTCACTTAACTTTCCTCTCCTGTTTTTGGCAAGGTACCCAGGCCCTCAGCTGTGCCTTGCACCCCCCAGTGCAGACCCTGAGCTTCGTCCTCTCCAGAGAGCAAACCTCTGTTCTTCAGGAGAGGGTGGGAGAGGGGTGGTCTCCAGCAGCATGAGGTGGGGGGACGGATCTAGGGATCTAACTGCTTCTCAAAAGCCTTCACCCAGCTTCCATTGTACATATCAGCCCATTCATCCCATCCCAGGGGACCTGGAGCCACAGTTCCCTAGCTTTTCTTGGTGGTGGAAACTGGTGGATGAGCAGCCTTCCCCACTGCCAGGTAGGGCCACGAGGACAGTTAACCCAAGCTGCTTCCACAGTTATGTTGCTGTGGTCTCCCTTCCTGGTCTCTCTGTCCTTGGGGATTTATAGCTTAAAAAACAAAAACCTCTTACTAAAGTTTTGGTGGGATTTCGGGAGGGAGAAAAATTAGACACATAACCCAGACATGAGTGGGCTTTGCACAGGGAAAAGGGCATCCAGGTGGGGAGCATCTTGGTGGAAGGAGTGCTCTGAGGAAGACGGGAACGTGCTTGGATTATTTGGGAACAAGGAGGAGGCAGTTTGGCTGGAGTTACAGGACCCAGGAGGCTGAGGAGTGATGGGAAATGACGCTCGACAGGCAGGTTGGACTAATGATGTGAGGCGAGATTCTTACCTGTAGGCAGTAAGGGTCGGGGAGGGTTTTAAAAAGAGAGTGAAAGAATGCCTGCACCGGGGATGCTGTCCTCAGTATATAGCCTGGATCAGTAGCTAAAGCCAACCAATGGTAGTGGTTGGTCACGGTTAGGAGGCTTTTACAGCAGTTCAGGTAGGAAGAAGGGGGTGATCTAGGGTGGGTTAGTGGAAATGAAAGCAAGGAGGATGTGAGCGATTTCAGAGGAAGAACTGATGGGCCTTCTTGACTAGATGGTGGGAGAGGGAGAGGGAAGGACAAAGATGACCCCCAAACTGAAGCCCTAGTTCCCTGGGGATGGAAGACAAGAGGTGTTTGGTTGGGTTTTGGGGAGTGTGTGTCATCTGGGATGGGGGAGGGAGGGGGTAAGTTCTGTTACAGAATAGACAGTTGACATGTATATGCAACAGCTATTATTTTAAATCCTCACATTTCAACCTGCAAATGCCTCTGTTGGTTAAGAAAGAGTGAAGGGGGTGGGGTGGGGAGAGAGAAAAGTTGTCAAGGGTATATGAGTAAGGAAATCAGTCCCTTAAAAAGCAAAGACTAATTTTCACGTTGTTAAATGAGATTATCAAAGGAATCTTTATTTTGGCATCCTCACAGGTTCATTAGTGTTGCAGAATGGCTTCTGAACTGCCTTGAGCATAGAGAGTTTCTGATTCATTTCTTCCTTAGCTCATCCTCATGTTTTGACTGAATTAAATGCTCTGTACAAGAGGCTTCTACAAAAGACACAGGGGCCTCTTTTTTTTAAATTAAATTTTATTTTATATTGGAATATAATTGTTTTACAATGTTGTGTTAGTTTCAAGTGTACAGCAAAGTGATTCATTTATACATATACATATATCCATTCTTTTCCCATATAGGTTATTACAGAAAGTTGAGTAGAGTTCTTTGTATTATACAGTAGGTCCTTGTTGATTATCTAATATATATATAGTAATGTGTATATGTTGATTCCAAACTCCTAATTTATCCCTCCACACCCCCCACCTTTCCCCTTTGGTAACTATGAGTTTGTTTTCTAAGTCTGTGAGTCTGTTCCTCTTTTGTTTATTTTTATTTATTTATTTGGTTTTGGCCGCACCGCGCGGCATGCGGCGTCTTAGTTCCCCGACCAGGGATTGAACCCGTGTCCCCTGAAGTGGAAGCACGGAGTCTTAGCCACTGGACCACCAGGGAAGTCCTGTTCCTCTTTTGTAGATAAGATCATTTGTGTCATATTTTCAGATTCCACATATAAGTTATATCATATGATATTTGTCTTTGTCTGACTTACTTCACTTAGTATGATAATCTCTATCAGAGATTATAATAATAATGCCATGTGGCTGCAAATGGCACTATTTCATTCTTTTTTATGGCTGAGTAATATTCCATTGTATATATGTACCACAGCTTCTTTATCTATTCCTCTGTCAATGGACATTTAGGTTGCTTCCATGTCTTGGCTATTGTGAATAGTGCTGCTATGAACATTGGATGCATATATCTTTTCAAATTATGTTTTTCTCCAGATATATGCCCAGGAATGGGATTGCTGGATCATATGGTAGTTCTATTTTTAGTTTTTAAAGGAACCTCCATACTGTTCTCCAGGGTGGTTGTACCAATGTACATTCCCACCAGCAATGCAAGAGGGTTCCCTTTTCTCCACACCCTCTCCAGCATTTGTTTGTAGACTTTGATGATGGCCATTTTGACTGGTGTGAGGTGATACCTCATTATGGTTTTGATTTGCATTTCTCTAATAATTAGCAATGTTGAGCATATTTTCATGTGCTTTTTGGCCATCTGTATGTCTTCTTTGGAGGAATGTCTATTTAGATCTTCTGCCCATTTTTTGATTGGGTTGTTTATTTTTTGATATTGAGCTGCATGAACTGTTTGTATATTTTGGAGATTAATCCCTTGTTGGTTGCTTCATTTGCAAATATTTTCTCCCATTCTGTGGGTTGTCTTTTCGTTTTGTTTATGGTTTCCTTTGCTATGCAAAATCTTTTAAGTTTAATTAGGCCCCATTTGTTTATTTTTGTTTTTATTTCTATTTCTCTAGGAGGTGGATCCAAAAAGATACTGCTGTGATTTATGTCAGAGTGTTCTGCCTTTGTTTTCCACTAAGAGTTTTATAGTGTCCAGTCTTACATTTATGTCTCTAATCCATTTTGATTTATTTTTGTGTATGGTGTTAGAGAATGTTCTAATTCATTCTTTTACATGTAGCTATCCAGTTTTCCCAGCACCACTTATTGAAGAGGCTGTCTTTTCTCCACTGTATATTCTTGCCTCCTTTGTCATAGATTAATTGACCGTAGGTGCATGGATTTATTTCTGGGCTTTCTATTCTGTTCCATTGATCTGTATTTCTGTTTTTGTGCCAGCACCATACTGTTTTGATTGCTGTAGCTTTGTAGTATAGTCAAGTCAGGGAGCCTGATTCCTCCAGCTCTGTTTTTCTTTTCTCAGGATTGCTTTGGCTATTTGGGGTCTTTTGTGTTTCCATACAAATTTAAAAATTGTTTGTTCTAATTCTGTGAGAAATGCCATTCATGATTTGATAGGGATTGCACTGAATCTGTAGATTGCCTTGGGTAGTATAATCATTTTGACAATATTGATTCTACCAATCTAAGAACATGGTATATCTTTCCATCTGTTTGTGTCATCTTCGATTTCTTTCATCAGCATCTTATACTTTTCGGAGTACAGGTCTTTTGCTTCCTTAGGTAGGTTTATTTTATTTTTATTATTTTATTTATTTATTTTTTTGCGGTACGCGGGCCTCTCACTGTTGTGGCCTCTCCCATTGTGGAGCACAGGCTCCGGACGCGCAGGCTCAGCGGCCATGGCTCACGGGCCTAGCCGCTCCGCAACATGTGGGATCTTCCCAGACCAGGGCACGAACCTGTGTCCCCTGCATCAGCAGGCGGACTCTCAACCACTGTGCCACCAGGGAAGCCCTATTTTATTCTTTTTGATGTGATGATAAATGGGATTGTTTCCTTAATTTCTCTTTCTGATCTTTCATTGTTAGTGTGTAGAAATTCAAGAGATTTCTGTGTATTAATTTTGTATCCTCTAGCTTTACCAAATTCATTGATGAGCTCCAGTAGTCTTCTGGTAGCATCTTTAGGATTCTCTATGTATAGTATCATGTCATCTGCAAACAGTGACAGTTTTACTTCTTCTTTTCCAATTTGGATTCCTTTTATTCCTTTTTCTCCTCTGATTGCTGTGGCTAAGGACTTCCAAACTATGTGGAAAAGAAGTGGCAAGAGTGGACATCCTTGTCTTGTTCCTGATCTTAGAGCAGATGCTTTCAGCTTTTCACCATTGAGTATGATATTAGTTGTGGGTTTGTCATATATGGTCTTTATTATGTTGAGATAAGTTCCCTCTATGCCCACTTTCTGGAGAGTGTTTATCATAAATAGATGTTGAATTTTGTCAAAAGCTTTTTCTGCATCTATTGAGGTGATCATATGGGTTTTTAAAAAATATTTTAAAAATTTATTTATTCATTTATTTTTTGGGCTGCATTGGGTCTTCATTGCTGCGTGCGGGCTTTCTTTAGTTGTGGAGAGCAGGGGCTACTCTTTGTTGCGGTGCACGGGCTTCTCATTGCGGTGACTTCTCTTGTTGTGGAGCATGGGCTCTAGGCACGTGGGCTCAGTAGCTGTGGCTCACGGGCTCTAGAGCACAGGCTCAGTAGTTGTGGCGCACAAGCTTATTTGCTCTGCAGCATGTGGGATCTTCCCGGACCAGGGCTTGAACCCTTGTCCCCTGCATTGGCAGGCGGATTCTTAAGCACTGTGCCACCAGGGACGCCCCAGCATGTGGTCTTTATTCTTCAATTTGTTGATGTGGTGTATCACACTGATTGATTTGCGGATATTGAAAAATCCTTGCATCCCTGGGGTAAATCCCACTTGATCATGGTGTATGATCTTTTTAGTGTATTGTTGAATTCGCTTTGCTAGTATTTTGTTGAGGATTTTTGGGTCTGTGTTCATCAGTGATGAGCATGGCATGTACTTTTCTTTTTTGTGTGATATCTTTGTCTGGTTTTGGTATCAGGGTGATGGTGGCCTCATAGAATGAGTTTGGGAGTGTTCCTTCCCCTGCAATTTTTTGGAATAGTTTCAGAAGGATAGGTTTTAACTCTTCTCTAAATGTTGGATAGAATTCACCTGTGAAGCCATCTGGTCCTGGACTTTTGTTTGTTGGAAGTTTTTAAATCACAGTTTCAATTTCAGTACTTGTGATTGGTCTGTTCATATTTTCTCTTTCTTCCTGGTTCAGTCTTGGAAGATTGTACCTTTCTAAGAATTTGACCATTTCTTCTAGGTTGTCCATTTTATTGGCATATACTTGCTTGTAGTATTCTATTATGATCCTTTGTATTTCTGTGGTGTCAGTTGTAACTTCTTCATTTCTAATTTTATTGATTTAGGCCCTCTCCCTTTTTTTCTTCCTGAGTCTGGCTAAAGGTTTATCCATTTTGCTTATCTTTTCAAAGAACCAGCTTTTAGTTTCATTGATCTTTTCTACTGATTTCTTCATCTCTATTTCATTTATTTCTGCTCTGATCTTTATGATTTCTTTCCTTCTACTAACTTTGGGTTTCGTTTGTTCCTCTTTCTCTAGTTGCTTTAGGTGTAAGTTTAGGTTGTTTATTTGAGATTTTTCTTGTTTCCTGAGGTAAGATTGTATTGCTATAAACCTCCCACAGAGGCCTTTTTATTTGGGGTCTGTAGCCAAACGGGCAAGTGGAGAGGGGGTACCACTCACCCAGCCCACCCTTACTGCCTGTCTCCAGGTCACGGTGGGATGCTTAGCCCGTCTAGGTGTTCTTTTCATCTGTGGCTCCCGGGGAGGTGAGGAAAGGGCCCTGGTTGTAGCATTTGCAGATTTCTTTGGTGTACAGATGCCCACTGTGATCAGTTTCAGGCTGTTACTCAATGTCACTGAGCACTGAGTTGGAAAGGGGCAGAGTCAGGGAGCCGGTGGGAGCGATCAATCTGTGCCTGGTGCGGGTGGCTCATGATAGATCCTCCCCCAAAGGATGTGTGTGGGCGGGAGGACCCCATTTCTTAGGTCATCTGACTTGCTCTGACTAAGGAGGCTATGAGGGTCAAGTTGTGCTTCAAAGCATCATCTCCACAAGCAAGCCCCAGCCCGACTGGACTGGCCTGTGGTTCTCTCCTCATGGCCCTGGCCCTGCCCGCCTCTGCCCATCAGAAGCAGGACCAAGTCCCCTGTTCAGCCTCTGCATTGCTGACACTGAAAGCTGACGTTTATAATAAAGGCCCGTTATGTGCCAGACACTCTTCTGAGCACGTTACATGCATTAACTCGTTTGATCTTTGTAACAAGCCTATGCACATTACTGTTATTATCCCTGATTTTACAGATGAAGAAATTCAGGCCTGGAGATTAAACAGCTTGCCCAGAGCTAGTGGGCTTGGTGGAGCCCTGACTGGAACCCAGGCCGTTCGACCCCTGGGGTCTTACCACTGTGTTTTCCCTGCCCTGTTACGTCAACATCTGGGAATTCTCTTTACGTGTTTTTTTTTTTTTTTTCTCCTTAAGATCCAGTCAGGGCCTCGGCACTGTTGGTGCATTGGGGCTGCCAGATAAAATACTGGTTAAATTCAAATGGCTAGTTTATTAAAATGGCTAGTTGAATTCAAATTTCAGATAAACCAATAATTTAGTAGTGTAAGTATGCTCCAAATATTGCACAGGATATACTTGTACATTTTTTAAAATGCAGTCTAGCTGAAATTCAGATTCTAACTGGACACTTGGCATTTTAATTGGCTGAATCTGGCGGCCCTTGGCTCAGCGACTTTATCTCGGTTGAGAAAAGAGTCGGGTGCCCGGGAGGAGATTGAAGTAATCAGTCTTGCTACTCACATTTCTCTGGCCAGATTGTGCTGAGGGCTACCAGTCTCTGATTCATGGTACTTTTTTTGTTTGTTTAATTTATTTCTTGGCTGTACCGCGCGGCATGCGGGATCCTAGTTCCCTGACCAGGGATCAAACCCACGCCCCCAGCAGTGGAAGCACCGAGTCTTAACCACTGCGCCACCAGGGAAGTCCGTCATGGTACATTTTAAAGTAAAACATACTTAATATCTAAATTCCAAACATGTCTAACTTTTGCTTTTCTCCTCTAAAGAAAGAATATTAACACAACCTGTTGTAGGAACATGCCAAGATACAGGTAGATCACAGCAGAAACTTAAGAAATCTCATACAATCAGTCTAATATTTAGCTATTCCAGAAGACTCATTTGACCTAAACCAACTCATTCAGAAAACTGTCTAAAATTTTTTTAACCCCCCTCACAGGGAAACGCCATTGCCTTTTCTAATCTGTATCTTTTGCTGATCTGACGGGCCAGATATTTTTCGTAAAGCTTAGTCTCATCCTGCTTCTTGGAGCGGCTGTGGCTAACCAGGAGTTTGGGTGTGAACAGGAAGCACGGCCGTCTACAGGTCTGCCTTCCCTGGGCTGCTGCTTCTCTGGCTGTGCCTCTCTGAACGTGATGTCTTGCCCTGACAGCCCAGAGAGCCGGAGCACAAAAGCCACTGGTCATCTTAGCCCTTGGCAGGGTCAGTGCGTTGGGTGATGCCTGGGTCCCAGCTGGTGCTGGGGTATTTTACACTGGCACTAGAGCTTTGCTCTCAGAGGAGGGAGGCGCTCTTCATCCAGTACAAGGCCAGTCTTTCACCTGAGCCGAGCCGCTTTCCAGGGATGCTCCATCTCTGTAACTCCTAGCAGCCTACCCTCCTGTTTCCAAACAGCGTTCGGCTCTATTTTCTGGCCTCCTCCGGGGGGAGGTTTAGCTCGCTTTTGCCCCCCAGCCCAGACATACCCACTTTCCCTGCTCTCCTCCTTCCCGCATGGTTATGTAACCATTTAAAAGTACATTTTCAGTTTTTACATTATTAAAATCAAGTAGATATTCACAGTTGAGAACACCAAGTGTATACGTGGTAACGTTTTCCTGTGTAACTTCTCAGTTTCCTGGAGTTGCTCTTTACCTCATTCCTTCATCCCCAGACGAACTATAAAAACTGCCATCTCCTCCCCATTTTTTCAGAGACATCAGGTCATCCAGCCTTTTTGTTTGTTTATTTAGACCCCCGATTGCCCCCTTGGAGCCCCATCTCTGGAAGCTTCCCGGCCCATGCTGTTGTCTGGAGAAGCAGTTCTCACCATCCCCTGAGAACTCCCCGGGCTTCCTTCTTTGCTGGCTCCCAGGCTTCTCGGTCTTGGTTTATTTACTCCCTTGTTTCGTTGGTGCTCATCTCCCAAGAGTTTCCTGGGAAAATGCACGTGAGGGTGGTAAACTTTCCTAGGCCAAGCAGGTCTGAAAATACCTTTATTTTGCCCTCACACTTGATTGATAGTCTAACCGGGTAGAAAATTATGGGTTGGAGAGCGTTTCCCTCAGAAGTGGCTCAGCGTTACTGTGGCCTCCTTCTTCTCTTCAGGAGTGTAGTTGACTGAGTGACGGCTCCCAAAGATGTCTAGGTCCTCATCCCTGGCACCTGTAAGTGTCACATTATCAGGGAAAAGGGTCTTTGCAGATATGACAAAGTGAAGGATCTTGACATGGGGCGGTGACCCTGGATTATCCGGGGGCCCTAAATGCCATCGCAGGTGTCCTCAGAAGGGAGATGCAGGAGGTTAGACACACACTGCGGTTCTAGAAGGCCAAGTGATGACAGAGGCAGAGACTGGAGTGATGTGGCCATAAGCAGAGGCATTCTGGCAGCAGCGGAAGCTGGAGGAGGCAAGGAAAGACACTCCCCTGCAGCCTCCGGAGTGGATATGACCCTGCCTGCACCTCGATTTGGGCCCAGTGAAACCGATGCTGAACTCTGGCCTCCAGAACTAAAAGAGAATACATTTTGGTCGTTTTAAGCCACCCACTCTGTGATACAGGAAGTTAACAGGATCCCCCTGATCTTACTTCCAGGCAGGACTTTGGGCATCGTGCTGGGGCTCAAAGGGTCCTCACAGCCACAAGTGCACGAGGTGCAGGAGGTGATGCTGGATGACTCTGCCCTGCTCCCCCCCCGGGGGGCTGGGGGTGGGCTCCCTGGACTCAGCTTCTTATTTTCTTACCTTTTCTCCTATTTGCCATATGTCAGTCTTTTTGTTATGCTTTCTGGGTGATGTCCTCACTGTCTTCTAATTCTTCTATTTATTATGTTGAAAAATGTCTGCAATGCTATTTTTAATTCCCTAGAGCTCTTTCTCATTGCCTTTTTAAAATAGCTGCCACCTCGCAGTGCTATAGCTTCTCTTACTTCTCTGAGATTAATTATAGTGGTTTTTTTCTAAGTATCTGCTCTCTCTATTACTTTCTCCTCAGAGTCCCATGTTTTTATTCCCAGTTTGTTTTGGTGAATTTTTTTGGCTCTGTCCTCAAACATCTGGTGATTTTGGCTGTCCCTTCATACTGAAGCCGATGGGAAAGCCTGGGCACGGTGGGGCTTATGGACTAGTTGTCCTCACCTTGAGAGGAGGCTGCAGGCCACCCCTTTCTTTGGGTGCCGACTACGTGTCTGTAGCCACGGGACATCCGTCCTGGGCGGGTGGTTTCCTAGAGAGGAGCCCTCAGGGTGCTCCCTAGCCATCAGCCTGGGAACCACTTCGTGGTAGCCGAGGGCTTTGCCATCTCCCCTGCTGTCTGCAGCGCCGTCTGGTGCCCTGTCTGCCGCCTCTCCCCTGGCTGGGCCTCGTGGCCACAGTGGAGCCTTTCCAGGAACCCAACCTCTCGTCTTCTGAAAGGCGCCAGTGCCTGGCGGTCAGGAGCGGGGCCCTGGATGCCCATAACCGGTCCACCTGGCTCTGACACTTCCTAGCAGCGTGCTCTTGGGCACGTGACTCCATCTGTCCTGCCTGCGCCTCAGTTTCCATGGCTCTAGACCTGGGAACGCAGGTGAACCGTCGCAGGGTCGCTGCGAGGATTCAGCCAGTGACTGCGCTGGACTCAGCAGCGCTGAGGCTGTTCGCTGTTCCTGTGGTTCTGCTGGGGTGTGGTGCAGAGATGGGTCTGGGGCTCTTCCTCCCTTAGACTGTAACCGGCCTTCAGTTTGCAGCCCCACTGTCCAGCCGACCCACTAAGTTCTGAACTTCCCGGGAGCCTGCAACTCGCATTTGCTCACTCTGTGGATTCCTCTGCGTGCTCTCCACCCCCCACCCCCCGTTATTGCCACTTGTCCACATGCTGTGCCTCGTTCAGTTTTAGGGGCCTCTCTCATCTGCTGCCCTTGGCTTTCCCATTTGTCCTTGGGGGTTTGTGCTCTTTTTAAAAAGATCCTTTTACCGATGTTTTAGTGGGATTTCAGAAGGGTAGAAATGAACCCCTGTGTTCGATCCATACATTTCACCAGACCTAGTTCTTACCGTAAAATGGGAAGCAAATATGTCAACATAGTGACATCAGTTTATTCTGAGTTTCTGGGTCTTATATATATTGCTAGCTGTATTGTCTGTATTTTTCAAATGTTTCATAAAGAAAAGAAAAAGAAAGAAAGAAAGGGAGGAAGGAATGAAGGGAGGGAGGGAACCTCGATCCTAGTACCCTCTAGGATCGTCTAGGATCCTCAAGTGCTCGTCCTGCATTTCTCCTCTTCTTACTTGAACATTAAGTTAAGACGTCCTTGTCCAGACATTGGGGAGTTTACAGCAGAGACCTCCTCACCTCCCACTAACTCACTTTTACCTCTACCCCCTCTGAGCCACCGCTGAGGCCACCAGTGAGCCCTCTGCTGTCAAACCCCATGTCTGTTTTTTTCACTCCTTATCAGAGCTCTGCTGCCTTAGACATTGACATTCCTCAGAGCCCTGGCCCTCACCATGCGCCCACGGCCCTGGCTGGTCCCTGGGTGTCCCTCGGCTCATCCTGGCCCGTGGGTGTTTCTGGCCGCCCCATCCATCCTTCCTGCCCTCATGTGCCCAGCAGGACGTGGCTCCCAGACCTCCCTCTCCTGCTCAGAGTTCTCCTTCAACGTCAGACTCACGTCCAGCAGCCTGTTTGGACTCCCCAGCTGGATAGCTTGCAGTTAATTCAAGCTCATCAGGGTCAAAATTGAACTTGCCAGCCGCTACCTACATCCGCTTCTGTGTTCCTTAACTTGGCATTGCCACTGTTCACCCCTTCCCTTAAAACAGGAGCCAAGAGCCACCCTTACCTGTGGCCTCTTTACCCCTCGTCGAACAGGTTCTGGAGGAGTACTTCCGGCATGTTTCTTGCCTACATCAGAACATCTTCCTTGTTTTTCTTCCACCTCTAGTCTTTCCTCCTCAAATTCGTCTTCCTCAGAACAGTCAGAGTGGTCCCTCTAAATTGCAAATCCCTCCTCCCCTGCCTAGTTTCCTGGGTCACATCCCCTGACATTGAGGGTAAGTCTGCGCCCCTTGCTGCGCATGCAGGCTCGTGACCTGGAGTCTAGGTGTCTGCGCTTGGTCTCCTGGGCGTCCTCACTCCCTGCCTCTGGCCTCAGTGGACATTTGCCAGGCTGTTTGGTCCTTCGTCTTTGCTCCCCCTGTCCCCACGCCTGAACCACCTCCCTCCTTCCTCCTTGTCCTTTGATTCGTCCCTGGTGTGTTTCTTCAGGAGGTCTTCCTGCTGGCTCTGCCCTCTCTCCGTGCAGCCATGTGTTGGCATCGGCACAGTTCACAGGCTCGTTTTTGCTGCCACCCACTCGGCCTTTCCTGGCCCAGAGAGGGTGCTGATCACAGTCCTAAATAGCTCCGTGCTCTGAAGGCCCCCGCTTGGCCTGCTTCAGGATGAGCGGGTGAGAGAAGGGGGGGGGGTTATTTTTTATTTTTAAAAACAATTTTTGGCCGCGCCGTGTGGCTTGTGGGATCTTAGTTCCCTGACCAGGGATTGAAGCCGTGCTCCCTGCAGTGGAAGTGTGGAGTCCTAACCACTGGACCACCAGGGAATTCTCGAGGGAGCGTTTTTAATACCCTGTACTCCCCAGCCCCTGGTTTTAGGGTCTCTGTAGGTTCTGGTCATTTATGGGGAACGTGGGTCTGTTAGTTTCCTAGGGCTGCCATAGCAAAGAACCCAAAACAGGATGGCTTACGACAGAGATTTATCGTCTCACAGCCTGGAGATCAGAAGTCCAAAGTCAAGGTGTCGGCAGGGCCACGGTCCCTCTGACAGTTCTGGGGGGGATCCTTCCTTATCTCTTCCAGCTTCCGGTGTTTCCAGCAATCCTTGGCGTTCTCTCCAGGCGCATGGCTGTCTTCTCCCTGTGTGTCTCCACATGGTCTTCCATCTGCGTGTGTCTGTCTCTATGTTCAAATTTCATCTTTTTATAAGGACACCAAACATATTGGATTTGGGCCCACCCTAGTGACCTCATTTTCACTGATTACCTCTGTAAAGACCTAATTTGGGGGAATTCCCTGGTGGTCTAGTGGTTAGGACTCTGCACTTCCACTGCAGGGGGCACGGGTTCAATCCCTGATCAGGGAACTAAGATTCTGAATACTGTGCAGAGCGGCCCAAAAAGGAAAAAAAAAAAAAAGGACCTTATTTCCAACTAAAGTCACATTCTGAGGTCTTAGGGGTTGGCACTCCCACGTATCTCTTTGGGGAACAAAATTCAGCCCATACACTGGTGTCCACTTTCCTACCACCTTGAAACTGGGGTGACCTGAGTGAGCGAGTGGGGACGAGGTCCTATGTGACTCGCCAGCTGGGGTGGGTGTGCCATGAAGGTGTCAGGGAGCTTTCTGGACCACCTGCATGTCTGCTGTGTTTTGGTGTCCGTCTCCCTGCAAAGCATCGTCCAGCCATGGTTAGAATTGAGTCTTTAGTGCCTGTCACCCTCTCAGCCCTGAAATGCTGTCCTGGTTCCCACCCTCGGGCTGGGAGGTATATTTTGCTGACCTTGCCCCTTTGACCTTCCTTGTCAACGCTTTGGGCTCTTATCTGTGTGTAAGGGACACTCATGTGTCCCTTTAGCTTGTGTGTGCTGCTCCCAGGAGGGGCCATGCCTTATTCATTGTCTAGCCGCTCCACAGTATTTCTGGGCTCACAGTACTCTGCAAGCTCATGTGGCCTGGAGCAGTCATTCATTCATTCACTCATTCATTCCCCAGACATTTAATGTCGGTGTCAGGCACTGGGCAGAGTGCTAGGGAGACACTGGGGGACAAAACAGACTGAGACTCCTGTCACCAAGTCCTCACAGTGTCTGGTGAGACGGGTCAGCAAATCGTTATAACATTAAGTGCTCCTTTTTTTTTTAATTTCATTTTTTTAGAATAAATTTCTTTATTTTTTATTTATTTTCGGCTGCGTTTGGTCGTTGTTGCAGCGTGCAGGCTCAGTAGTTGCGGCACACGGGCTCAGTAGTTGTGGCGCATGGGCTTAGTTGCTCCGCGGCATGTGGGATCTTCCCGGACCAGGGCTGGAACCCGTGTCCCCTCCATTGGCGGGCGGATTCTTAAGCACTGCGCCACCAGGGGAGCGCTAAGGGCTCCTTGAGGACACAGACACAGACACGACCTCACCGAGAACCCCCACAAGCAGGAGGACAGGGGTTGTGGCAGGGACAGTGACAGAGCTGCGGTGAAGACAGATGGCCGCCCGAGGAAGGGTGTCTGAGCAGCCTGGGGTGGTGGAGGAGTACAGGAAGACCTTCCTGAGTGGGATCTAAAGGATGTGGAGAAATTCGCGCGAGTGGCTTTCCGGCTGTGAGCCTGGCCCGACGTTCAGGTCCCCAGGCAGGCCTGCACAGGTTGGCAGTAGCACTCCTTTTGCACCAGGGGGCAGTGTTTGCCTTGAAAGTCTCCCTGCCCTCAAATGAGGCTGGGACAGGGCAGCCGCTGCTGTGCCCACCGGGCCCCCTCCTCACCCTGTGCTTCCTGCCACTCCCTTGCAGGCCTTGATCAGTCCTCATGCGCCTCTCTCTCTGAGCCTGCCCCGTTTCCCAGTCCACAAATCCCCTCGGCCAACGCGGGGCCCGTTGTCCCAGGTGCCGCTGTTACCCCCTCTCCCCTCTGCCTGCCGCCTAAATCGAGGGTTGCCAGGAGCGACGCAGAGCCCCGCCGCTCAGGGTGGGAGGTGGGCTGTGCTGCCCCAGGCCCCGCGCTGTTTCCGCTCCGAGTCTCTTCCTGCCTTTGATGTTCTCGCACCCCTTTCTTCTTCATCTGTCACCTTCGTTGTTTCTCCTGTCCTCCCTTCAGCTCCCCCTGCTCAGAAATCTCGGCCTTGGTCTGTCCTCTCTTGGGCGCTTTGATATCAGCCGCTGCAGCCCTGAAAGTCAGGCGGAGTCTTTCCCTTTCATCTGTCCCCGTTGGCCTCCATCCCTGGGCCACCATCCGACACGTTTAGGACAGCGCGGAGCTGCCTGGAAGGAAGGCTCCCCGAGAGCAGCCCCATCCATCAGAGGCTCGCTTCTGCCACGGTGTGGAGTCCTCCACCAAGAACTCTTTCTTTCTGGTTCTGACCTGCTTTTGCTTGCAGCCAGCCGCTGAGGCCGGCTGGGGGCAGGGGATAAAGCCTGGTAGGGGTGCTAGTGCTGGGGGTGGGTAGTAGGAAGTAATTGTGTAGGAGCCTCACTAGTTAACTTGGAGATTCCTGGGGCCTGGTTCTGACCCGCTCTCCCTCCTTCTCACCCCACCTGGCTGCTCCAACACACGTCTGAGATGGACGTGCTCAGGTACTTGGGGACTGGGGGCGGGCAGTTCAGTCTGTGGGCTTCCAAAACTAACACATCAGCCAGCCACCCCCAAAGCAGGGCCACAGCTTTACTTTCCTCTGTGCCTCCTGCCCACAGTTGCCCTCTGAGTCTGCAGGAGCTGCTGTGTGAAGAACAGGGATATTTAGGGTGGAAGCAATACAGATCCTCGAAGGAACATTCCAGGCCCGATGCTTGGCTACAACAGCTATTCAGGTGACCGCCTACCCTGATCCCAGCAAGGCTGCTCTGGCTGAGAGCACGTCCGCCCTTGAGCCCAGTGGCTTTATTGTCTGGACCAAAATTTGGATGGTGATGGCTTGACGGCGGAATTTTGTGCTGCTCTTGGTTGCAAGAGGCAGCCTGGGAGGTGTAGTTTAGGTCTGAAGTAATGGGACCTCTAGTGACATTTTGATGATTATTGGATGAATTGAAACTGCCCTAGCTCATCAGGGACACGTGATTGCTGGCTCTGTTAGCCTGCTCCCTGGTGAGAAGTGCAGAGCCCCACTGGTGGCCCTGCCGAAGTTCAGGCAGTAACGCATTTTTATCAGGAGTGGGGTTCTGGCTTTTGGTTTCCAAGTGCCTGTCACGCTGTGCTTCTGATGAAAACCATAACTTATTCCTTTAGTTAGGTGAGGACACCCTAATGGGTCAGCGCTCTTGCTCTAGAAGGAGACATACAAAGTGGGCTCAGAACTGCCCCTGCTGGCTGACCTTGAGTGTGACTTAATCCCGCTGTGCCTGGTTCCTTCTGTCAAAGGGAGTGATAAGCAGCTGTGAGGCTGACCTGAGTTAGTACGTGCGGAGCCCAATGCCTGGGAAAGAGTAGAGACTCTGCTAGGTGTGCTGTTCCCCGCTGTGTCCCCACCTGCTGGCACCGACCTGGCATGGAGGTGGAGCTTGGCGAGTGTTGGATGTTGTAGAAGCCGCAGGGGCAGGTCAGGTCACCGGGCCTGGCAGACGATGTCACTACCTCCCCTGCCTCGTGCCCCAGGTGATTGTCAGCACCCTCTTGACTGAATCGTCACCACTCCCTTCTGGAAGGAAAGAACACTGAGCTTATCCATTCAGTGTTGGGGGGAGGTTTGAAGCTGGAAGAGAAGTCGAGACTGCCTGTGGAGTCACGCTGAGAGGCAGCGGGGGAGAAACAGGTGTTCCCAACACTCCCCGCCTCCCTGTGCCTCATTCTTGCTGGCGTTGTTTACACGTCCCAAGTGAGAGTCAAAGCCGTCTTCCTCCCCGTCTCTAATGCACAACCCGGGGCCAAGGAAAGGGATCTGTCAGCTGGCATTTGCAAAAATAGCAAACGGGCCTCTCTGGGCCTGTCGGCTCACTGGAGAGGAAACCGGATAAGGGATCTTTGGGCGGTGGCGGTTGCTTTTCTCTTGCTCATCACTCCCCCATCTCTGAGGTCAGAAAAGGAGATTTTTGCTCACGTGTGCCACTGGCACTGAGCAAGGCAAAGTGGCGTCCCCGAGGCAGGTGACCGGAGGCTGGCTGTGCCCTGGCTCCTCCAAGGGGCCTCTCCCCCCGGGGGAACCCAGCCAGTGGGGGAGTCCCATCCGTCCGCAGAGCAGCCGCCCTCTCTGAAGGCTTGTGGCTCCCCTGGGCAAGGTCAGCTGATGCAACAGAACACGAGGGCTTCCCAGGGCGTCGGGTTTGGTTAACGAAGCCCTCGGCGTTTTTAAGGAAGATTTTCAGCCAAACTGCCAACGACCTTGAGAAATTCTGGGTTCCCATCCCGCAACCGAAAGCTCAAAAGCAAGGCACAGTGTGGCACCAATGGTGGGAGCCTGGGCCTTGCCCACACCGCCCTCCTGTGACCGGTGCCGTCACCTGTGCTCTGCTCTGCAGTGAGGGGATGAGAATGCTACCTGCAACGGTGCTTGAGGGAAGGCCAGTGCTCTGCGAAAGTGGCGCTGTGAAGAGGGGCTGGCACTCAGGTCACTGCAAGATGCCAGAGTTTGGTCTCAGGGCTGGGGTCCCATTGAATGCCAGAGGCAGCCCCTCTGGGAGGGCTGCAGAAGGGAGTTGGTCTCCTGAGGCCTGGCCACGCTCAGACCTCAGGCGCTGAGCTTCTGCTGCCGGGCCTCACCGGGTGCCTGGCTGCCTGCCTCCGCCACCCCGAGCGGGAATCCGCCCACTCAGCGCCTCCTTCGGCCCACCCTGGACCCTCAGACTCGACACAGCCAGAGTGAGTGCATCACACACTCGACCCACGAAGGGCCTGCTTCCTGAAAGGGAGGCCTCTGTGAGGTGGCTCACCTCTGTCCTGCAGGTTTTCTCCCAGCTGAAGTTGATTCTGGAAAGGCCTTAGGAGGCACCAGGCAGCCGAACCCCCTGGGTTTCAGGTCTGGGAGGGGAGTGGGACTTGACAAGGGAAAAGGCTGGGTTAACCAAGTTCTGAGGTGTCCTGGGAACGCAGCAGGATTTTTATTCACCTTTGTGTCCTCAAGACCCAAGCGTGGCTTTGCGGGGTCAGGGCGTAGGGGTCGCTTGTGACTAAGCTGGGAACTGAGCTACAGGGCTGTGTCTAGGCTCTGAGGGGCAGTGTGACCTGTGCCCTCCGGCATCCACGAGGGCCCAGTCTGACCAGCCTCCCCAGACCCCACTCTGCCTGTTGGCTGACGTTTCTGTGCCTTTCACCTGCAGGGGCAGCAGGAAGTCCGCTGTCCCGCTCCCGGCTGGTGTCCTGCCTCAGGACACCTCCTCCAGGCTTCCCTAGTGGCGCAGTGGTTAAGAATCCGCCTGCCAATGCAGGGGACACGGGTTCAAGCCCTGGTCCGGGAAGATCCCACATGCCACGGAGCAACTAAGCGCATGCGCCACAACTACTGAGCCTGCACTCCAGAGCCCGTGAGCCACAACTACTGAGCCTGTGTGCCACAACTACTGAAGCCTGCACGCCTAGATCCCGTGCTCCGCAACAGGAGAAACCACCGCAGTGAGGAGCCCACGCACTGCAACGAAGAGTAGCCCTTGCTCGCCGCAACTAGAGAAAGCCCGCGCGCAGCAAGGAAGACCCAACACAGCCTAATTAATTAATTAATTATTTAAAAAAGAACACCTCCTTCATGCTCTTTCCCTATCCCTGGGGATCGGGGAGCAGGCTTTGGGCTGTGAAGCTCCTGCTGCCTGCGTGACCCAGCCTCCATGCCTCCCCTGCTCCGGGGCGCCCCTTCCACCAGTTTCAGCCTTGGCAGCCGTCCCTGCCTCCAGCAGACTGGGGCGGGAGAACTT
Organism: Leucopleurus acutus; assembly: GCF_964270905.1. Lineage (NCBI taxonomy): Eukaryota > Metazoa > Chordata > Mammalia > Artiodactyla > Delphinidae > Leucopleurus > Leucopleurus acutus. The sequence continues at coordinate 103,825,685 of NC_139151.1, read as the reverse complement.
TGTTCCCTGGGCCACTGACTCAGGCCGAGCAGATGGCGTGGCCTCCCTGGGAAGAAGCAGCCCTGGGTGCCTGGCTGGTGTGGGGTGAGGGCCCCAGGGCTCCCTTGTCGCGTGCAGGTCTTCCCACCCGAGAATGCGGTCCGCTCTCTGTGGGCGCATGTTCCGGCCCTTGTCCAGCGAGAGCCACTGGGCGGGTGGCCGCATCACTGGTTTGGGCGGGAATGAGAGCCCTGCGGGTGTGGGCACCAGAGCCGGGGGTTCCTTCTCGTGCCCCGCACTCATCAGGGAGGAAAGGCCAGTGGGAAGATGGCGATGGCGGCCACGTTCATCGCCCAGGCCTGGCACTCAGGGCCCCCGCTCAGTGATCCACAGGACGACCTGCCGAGGTTGGGGTGGTGTTGGCCACTTCCACAGAGGAGGGAATGAGGCCTCAGGTGCCCAGACCCAGGCCTGCTGACTCCAGGTTCACACTGGGCTGCCAGCCGGTGCGTGTGGCTGCCCTCTGCCCACTTTTTCCACTGCTCTGACTTCAGCGAAGGACCGTGACCTTTCCCCTTCTATAAACATCTGCCTGCTCACTCCCGCACCCCAGGGTCTGCTCAGGTCTCAAGTCCAGGCCGATGTTTGCTTCCGTCTGCACAGGACAGGGGGCTCCGGGGCATTCAGAGACCCCCCACCTCCACCACCCAGTGCCCAGACCCTGGTTTCTTGGTTTGTAAAGTGGGACGCCAGGGAAGCCCTTGCTGTCTAGAGCACGTGTGAGGGTCAAATGCAGAAATGTGTGTGGGTCTCTAAGGCTGGATAATTCAGACTCCCTTGTTTGCTGACTGAGCTAGGGAGGCACTTGGCACCCAGCCCGGGGGCATAACCTCCAGGGATCTCTTTCTTTATCTGGAAAAGGGATTGGGGCATGTGTGGTTGGGGACAGGACAGAAATGTCTATTTATCCACAGGACAATGCGTAGTGCCTAAGGCGTCCTCAGGAGTAAACCCACCCAAGTGGGAGAAAAGAGCGTGCCTCCCTGGAAATAGTTGAAACGTCCCTGGAGGATGGAGAATCTCCGTGCCAGTGGTACCAGCTGTGAGGCTGCTCACCTGTAGATAAGTGAGGAAGATCCCGCCTGCAGCCCTGAGCAGAGCAGGCATCTGGTGCCCAGGACGAGGGCGAGGTTTGCATCCCACACCTGCTCCCCGGGGTGTGCGCCATGGACCGCCAGGGCCTGCTTGCTTCTGGCTGCTCCGCTGGGCAAGCGCTTCCCTCCTAGTGGGTGGGTGTCTGAATCCGGAAGCCGGTGCAGAGGATTAGGTGCTGCCAGTAGACCTGCGAGGGGGAGATAACAGGATAGCATCTGAAGTTCACTGGCTTTCAGAAAGGTGTGGGAGTCAAATGTTTCCACTCTGAGGCCCAGCTGGTACTTGGCACCCACTGTGAGCGGGTCCCGGGGGCTCCCTTGGGTCGCTCCTCCATCGACGCCAGCTGGAGCATGGCTTCTTTCTTTCAGACCCACAGACAGGCTGCAGAAGCAGTGCGGGGAATTCTCTCACACCCCTTACCCCAGTTTCCCAAACACTGTTGACCACATTTGCTTCATTATTCTCATGTTTTTCCCTGAACCATTTGAGTGTAAGTTGCAGATATGATGCCCTTAAACTCCTAAACACTTAAGTGTTTTTTCCCTAAGAATGAGGATATTCTCTAAAGTTACCGCAGTACAACAATTAACATTGACACAATACTCGTTTCTAACGTACAGACCTCATTTAAATTTTGTCAGTTGTCCCCCTAATGCCCTTTACTGCAGCTGAAATCCAAGATCCAATCCAGGAGCACGTGTGCATTTCATTGTTCTGGCTCTTTAGTCTCCTTTAACCTGGAAGTTCTTTAGTCTTTGTTCCTCATGACCTTTGACACGTGTGAAGAGTACAGGCCAGTGGTTTGGTGGAACGTCCCTCAGTCTGGGTTTGCCTTGTGTTGGCTCCCGATTAGACTCAGGCTGGGCATCTGTGACAGGAACACCCGCAGGTCCTTCTTGGCCGCCCGTCAGGAGGCATGTGATGGCCGTTTCCTGCTGGTGATGTTAACCTGCATGACGCGTACGGGGGTGTCTGCCAGGTTCGTCCACTTTGTATTAATAAGTAAGGACTGTGTGCTCCATTTTAGAAGATGAGCCAGAGCCCAGCGAGGCTGCTGCCCCACCCTTGACATTCGCGCTGCTGGTGGGACCCCGGGCGCCCACTGCCCGCCCTCGCCTCTGCCCCTGTTGGCTCTCAACTCCCGAGAGCTTCTGCCCCAGCCCCACGGCGCTTCCTGGCTTTCCTCCTCATCTAGACTCAACGTTGGTGCACCCGCCACTCCTCTCTCTCTTTTTTTTTTTTTTTTTGCGGTACGCGGGCCTCTCACTGTTGTGGCCTCTCCTGCTGCGGAGCACAGGCTCTGGACGCGCAGGCTCAGCGGCCATGGCTCACGGGCCCAGCCGCTCCGTGGCATGTGGGATCTTCCCGGACTGGGGCATGAACCCGTGTCCCCAGCATCGGCAGGCGGACTCCCAACCACTGCGCCACCAGGGAAGCCCTCCTCTCTTGACTGTTCTGTCCCCAGCAGATCTACCCCAGGCCCAGGGCTTCCAACCCCACCCTTTTGCTGAAGCACCCAGGCTTCCTGCCTGGCTCTGACCTCTTTGGCAGCCCGTCCCCACCCCCAGTCTGGTCTCTCCTGAGGTGGGGGAGGCACTTCCACTTGCCCATCCTGGGCTTCTTCCTTCCCCTCATCTTCCACAGTGGGTCTCAGTGAATCTAGCCTGTTGTATCCCAGATACCTCCCCACCCCCTCTGTCCCCCCCAGTCAGAGGTGCTGCCTCTGTCTCAGCCCCTGCACAGCCCCACACGTGCACCCTCTTTCCGTCCTCGCTGCTCCCAACCCAGGCATCTTTTCCAAACACGCAGCAGGTCGTGCCCTCCACCACCGTATTGGGTGAGAGGCGGACGTACCCAGAGGCCTCGGCAGCCTGGCCCGTCTCACCTTCAGCCGTGGGGTCCCTGCCCCCAGCTGTCAGACCGGATCTTTCTTGGACACACCCAGCTCCTTCTTCCCTCGGGTCCTTGGCCGTGGCTGTTACTGTGCTTGGGGTGCGTTCCCTGCAGATCAGATCTGTGTGTGGCTGCGGCTTCCTGCATTTAGGTCCCCACGTCCGTGCCCTCCTCGGAGAGGCCCACTTAATATCCAGCCCCCCGCCCGGTAATTCTCAAAATGTTACCTGTTTTCTTGCCCTTGGGGCACTAGTCATGATCTGAAAGGACCTTATTTCTGTCTTTTTCCTTTTCTCTTCTCCTTCCCTGGGTCTACCTCCTGTGAGCGCCGAGGCCTTCCTGCCTTGTTCTCGACGCCCTCGCCTGGCGCTGTGCCTGGCGGGGTTGATGCTCGGCGGGCCGCCCTCTCTCCCCTGGTCTGAGGGCTTCCCTCTTCTCTCTGTCTTCTCTTTATTTCCTTATTTCTCTTCTTGTCTTTCTATTTGGTCTTTATTTCCCCTTATCCGTCTTGTTGGCCATAATATGATGCTGAGGTTTTTATATATAAATATATATATATATTTATGCTTCTTACTTAAAACAAAATGGTTGAGTCAAGCATTTAAACTTTACTGAGACATAGTTCACGTGGTTAGCTGGATGAAGGCACCGGAGCAAGGGTAAAGGACCGAATGCCAGTTTGGGCTCTGCTGTAACAGCTGTGTGACTTTGAACACACTTTTTAAAGCTCGCCTGGGCCTTGGTTTTCTTCATTTGTAAAATGAGGCGGGTGGTTGACCTCTGAAGATGTTCTACATTCTGGGATGTAAATTGCCCTCAGTTTATTTTTATTGTGATAAACTATGTATTGATATAACAGAATTTGCCATCCTAACTATTTTTAAGCGTATGGTTCGTTCGCTGGCGTCACGTACCTTCACATCGTTGTGCAACCATCACTACTGGCCATTTCCAGCACTTTTTCGTCTTGCAAAACTGAGACTCTGTCCCCTTTAAACAATCCCCAACCCCACCCCCATCCCCTGGCCCCCCCACTCCCGCTGTCTTGTCTCTGTGAATTTGACTCCTCTAGGGACCTCATCTAAGCAGAATCATGCTGTATTTGTCTTTTTGTGACTGGCCCATTTCACTGGCCCTCAGCTGGGTTTCATGACTAATTTACTTAGTAGCCCTTGTAGCAAGAAAGTTTTCTGCAGTTTGAAGAAATCTGCATTTTAACCAAGTAGAGGCTGTGCTTCCCTAGAGCACACTGATGCGGGTTCGCTCCTGGGGAGATCCACTGTCAGACGGAACCCTGAGGGAGGGACGCAGGGGTCAGTGTGGGGCACGAAGGTTCTAAAGTCTGGGGTTGCCTGGACAGCTGTGCCCAGCAGAGGGGACACTGACATTACACACTGTGGTCATGCAGGGCTGCTGGCTTGTCTCTGAAATTGCTTTAAAAGCTTGAAGTGTGGTGCTTTGGAAATTATAGTGAGTATTAGAGTGTGAGGGTAAACTTGGGGTGCCATCTGGGTGTGAATTTGCTCCCTTCCCTATAGTTACTCAGCCCCGCAGGGAGGAATCGAGGCGGCAGTGGTGCTGGCTTTCACGCGGGGCTGCTGGGAGGCTGGCGCGGGACACCCGCTCTTCCTGGAGACCCTCGGAGCTGAGGTTTCTCTAACCTGGCCATGACTTCTCTCCCTAGATGCTGAAGTTTCAAACTATCCGTGGGGGCCTGAGGCTCCTAGGTATCCGCCGAACCTCCACTGCCCCCGCTGCCTCGCCCAGTGTCCGGCGCCTGGAGTACAAGCCCATCAAGAAGGTCATGGTGGCCAACAGAGGTGAGCACAGCGGGAGCCAGTGTCCAGCCCCTGCCCCAGCTCCCTGCCCCTTTTTCTGCGTCTCTTAGGACCCGGGGATCTAAATTCCCATCCTGTTGCCCACCCCCGGCCCCAGGCGAGATCGCCATCCGCGTGTTCCGGGCCTGCACGGAGCTGGGCATCCGCACCGTGGCTGTCTACTCAGAGCAGGACACTGGCCAGATGCACCGACAGAAAGCTGACGAAGCCTACCTCATCGGCCGCGGCCTCGCCCCGGTGCAGGCCTATCTGCACATCCCAGACATCATCAAGGTGGCCAAGGTGAGCGGGGCTGGGCTGGGCTGGGGGCCTCCTGAGGGCCAGGCCTGGGTCCTGTGTCTGCCCCCTGCAAAACTTGACGCTGCTGGCAGTGAGTCCCTGTGAAGGGATGAATGAGTGAGTGAGTGAATGAGTGAGTGAGTGAGTGAGTGAAGGAATGAGTGAGTGAGTGAAGGAATGAGTGAGTGAGTGAAGGAATGAGTGAGTGAGTGAGGGAATGAATGAGTGAGTGCGGGGGAGCAGGCGCGAGGGCTGCAGGGTTTGGGCGGGCCTGCGTGAAGGGCTTTGAGGTGAGCTCCACTCTTCTGACGCCACCAACCCCCCGCCAGGAAAACAACGTGGATGCCGTGCACCCTGGCTATGGGTTTCTGTCAGAGCGAGCAGACTTTGCCCAGGCCTGCCAGGATGCCGGGGTTCGGTTCATTGGGCCGAGCCCTGAGGTGGTCCGCAAGATGGGAGATAAGGTGGAAGCCCGGGCCATTGCCATCGCTGCAGGTGAGCATGGGGGCCACACAGCTCCTCGGGGGGCTGTCTGGGGCGGGGGCGCTGCTGGCGGGCTTCGGCCTGACCTGCCTGTCTCCCAACAGGTGTCCCCGTGGTCCCCGGCACAGATGCCCCCATCACTTCCCTACATGAGGCTCACCATTTCTCCAACACCTACGGCTTCCCCATTATCTTCAAGGCCGCCTATGGGGGCGGGGGGCGCGGCATGAGGGTTGTGCAGAGCTACGAGGTGAGCAGACGCCGCGGGCTGGGAGGCCACCTGCAGAGGGACTGGGGTGCTGGGGGCAGGCAGGGCCGCGCACAGCAGAGCTTGGGACCCACTGTCTCCTTGGCCCTCGCCTGCCCTCCCAGGAGCTGGAGGAGAACTACACCCGGGCCTACTCGGAGGCCCTGGCCGCCTTCGGGAACGGGGCGCTCTTCGTGGAGAAGTTCATTGAGAAGCCGCGCCACATCGAGGTGCAGATCCTGGGTGAGTGGGGCGCGTTCCCGGGGCCACAGCGCGAGGCAGTTGCCGAGGACCCGCCCCTTCTGCTTGGGGAAAGCTGCAGGGGCTTTCCCTCAGGAAGGCCCTCCCCAGGAAGGCGGGCTGTGGGGCCATGCTGGTCGGGCCCAAGGCCTCCGTTGTGCCCGTTTCTGTCCTGGCTGAGCCACCGCTGGGAGCCGTGCCGAGCGGCCACAGTGCTTGCGCAGGGATCGCCAGCAGCTCAGGGGTGTCTGGGTCCCAGGAGGAGCTGAGCGCAGTCTACCTCCACCCCAGGGGACCAGTACGGGAACATCCTGCACCTGTACGAGCGAGACTGCTCCATCCAGCGGCGGCACCAGAAGGTGGTCGAGATCGCCCCTGCTGCCCACCTGGACCCCCAGCTTCGGAGCCGGCTCACCAGTGACTCTGTCAAACTTGCAAAGCAGGTGAAGGGCAGGGGCTCTTGGGGACAGAGTTTGAAAGCCAAGGGCACGGGCTCCTCCCCATGTGGAGACAAGGAGCCCATTCCTGCAGGCTTGCTTTGAGCTCCTGCTGGCATAAGCCTCACGGCCGGCGGTCACTGGGGTCCAGATGTGGCCAGCTGCTGCAGAGCAGGGAGGCCCAGGGTGACCAGCTCCGGGACGGGGGCAGGAGGATTGAGGGCTGATGCGGGGCCCTCGGCATCCTTGCTTTGCAGCCGCAGAGGCGCTGGGCCCAGAGGCCAAGCCTGGAGACCAGAAAGGCTGAGAGGAGGAGGGAAAGAGCCACCGGCCCCTCCTTAGTGCCCTCTGCACAGATTGAGTTTCTGCGCCGCACCAGCGAACCCCTGGAACAAAGGGAATGAGAGTCAGTGGGATCTGTTAAGATTAAGGAACAGTATTCAGGCATCTCTTCCTTCCTCACTTAATTGTTTTTTTTTTGGCTGCGCTGGGTCTTCGTTGCTGCGTGTGGGCTTTCTCTAGTTGCGGCGAGCGGGGACTACTCTTTGTTGCGGTGCCTGGGGTTCTCATTGTGGTGGCTTCTCTTGTTGCAGAGCACGGGCTCTAGGCATGCAGGCTTCAGTAGTTGTGGCTCGCGGGCTCTAGAGCGCAGGCTCAGTAGTTGTGGCACACGGGCTTAGTTGCTCCGTGGCATGTGGGATCTTCCCAGACCAGGGCTCGAACCCGTGTCCCCTGCATTGGTAGGCGGATTCTTAACCATTGGGCCACCAGGGAAGCCCCTCGCTTACTCTTAACTGTCCCCTACATCGCATCTATTGCAACCCATTTGCTCCCCAGGTCCTCTTCCGCCTGTCTCTGCTCTGCAGGGATATGGAGTGACTCCCCCAGGCCGACCCAGGAAAGTGCCTGCCGCACGTGACCAGGCTGCAGCAGGGGCCCTGCTCTCTGTTCCGCTGGGGCCCTCCTGACCCCACCCCCACTCAGAGGCCAGGCATCCTACCCCCGCCTCTGCCTCCCCATCCCAGAGGCCCGAGTGGACATCTCTTCAGATCTGCTCTCCCCGGCTGCCAGGCGGGCCCCTGGGCCCGCTCTCTTTCTGGACCCTAGCTCCCTCAGGCTCTCAGGCAGCCCGCGCCCACGGACCATGGCCGCTTCTGTAACCTTCCCCAAATGGAAAGCCAGCCACGGCTAACATGCAGCATTGATTAGGGTCTGATTATAGTTGAGATTTTGGTTCCTTTATAAGAGGACTATTCTTGCCTTGAGTTTGGTCTTATTTATTGGCTTATGCTGTGTCTCCTTCCAGAACAGATTTGAGGGAGCTGAGTGAAGTCTAGTTTGTGGTTTTGGTAGGACCAGAAGTGAAGCTAGAATTAGGCTTGTATTTTGTGTTAGAGCCTTATCTGTTGGTTCCTCTCAAATGGCATCTCTTTGGGTAGTGGCCAGAAGTGATGATGGAGTAAAGTAGAGGGGATCTTTCTGAAGACCCTCTAAGAATAAGAAGGGTCCAGGAGAGGCCAGGGTGTGCACAGGTGGGCCTGTGCCCAAAAGCTGAGGAGCTGCTGGGTAGAGGGCACCGTCTGGGCCAGACAGGAGCTTCTGCTCGTGTCTCACCCAGACAAGCTGTGTGCAGCCCTCAGAGGTTCCTGCGGAGGCCTGGGGTAAGATGTCCAGGCCGGGGCCCATTGTGGATTTTGGGCTCTCGCCTCCCGGGGGCAGGGCTGGTGGGCTGCCTGCCATCGGTTGGGGCAGGGTTTGCCGCAGTCTGTTCTATTATGGAACCAACCCAGTGGGTGAGCCTGCATCCCCATCAGGCTCCCATCACTGCACCCCTGCTGATGAGGCCACCCCACAGGTGGGCTACGAGAACGCGGGCACGGTGGAATTCCTGGTGGACAAGTACGGCAAGCACTACTTCATTGAGGTCAACTCGCGCCTGCAGGTGGAGCACACCGTCACCGAGGAGATCACCGAGTGAGCACAGGGGTCGGCCCAGTGACGCAGGGGCAGCCTCCGTGACCAGCCCGCGGCTGCAAACGGCGGGGAGCAGTACTGGGAAGGGGCGTCTCCCCCATCTTGTGTGAAATCCACATCAGGTGGTTCCTAGGGAGTGGGCAGCGGGAGCTCAGCTCATGTCCACTGGTAGAGAATATTTAGGGATCCAGGTACTTACTTTTTATGAAAATTATTATTATAAAAGCATTACATGGTTATTGTAAGAATTAGTACAAAGGAGCAAATAAAAATGACTCAGAACTCCACCCATCAGAAACGGGATGCTGAGGAGGTTCCCGGCAGGCTGTGATGTGTGCTGCACATAATGACCTCACTGGAAGAAGGTGCCAATCAACCCCATTTTTCAGATGATGAAACTGAGGCTCAGAGAGGTTGAGAGAGTTGCTCAGGGTCACACAGCTGGTCGTCTCCAGCCCTGTGCTGTGTCTCCTACGCCCACACTAAATCTTTTGGTTTCTTTCCGTCTTTATTTACTACATAAGTAGTTTGACACAACTGAGATGTTTTGTATAGAACTTTTATTCTACATTTAAAACGTCATATTTGTCTAAGGCATTCCCATTCTTTGCAAATACTTTAAGTGGTGGCACACTATTCCATTTTCTGGGTATTTTATAACTTATCTACATATTCCTCTGTTTTTAGACAATCAGGTTGTTTGGCTTTTGTAGTTATTAAGGGTGTGTCAGTTAACATCTTTGGGCCTAAATCTTTGCCCACCTCTCTGAAGAGTTCTGAGGACAGACACCTTTAGTAGGATTACCAGAGCAATGGATAAGCCACATCTCACCTAAAGAGCCTTCGAGACCCCTTGTTCCAATTTGTTCTCCCACAAGCATTGCGTAGAGACATTCCAAAAAAACCTGCCCATTTTATAAACAATTAATATGGCCTTTCATGGTTTCAAAATACATACATTGAGCCTTTCAAGTGTTACACCCTAGCTTTGGGTCAGTCCATCTCACCATGGAACCTTTCGGACAGTTCCTTCCCCGACCCCTGACCCCACCTGAGACTGAGGATGCTGCTGGGGCGCCTGCGTTTGCCCGGCAGGTGCACGGAAGGCCTCAGGGTCCTTGCTCTCTCGAGGTGAAGGCTGTGTTGAGGCACATGCTCCGGCCTCGCCCTCTGGCCCCGTGAGACTTTCCCCATTGCGTTGCTGTAAAATTGTCGTCAATCTTGAGCCTGTTCGGAGCCTGTTCTGCTAAGGATGGGAGTCTTTGCTTGCTCGAGAGCAGAGGTTTTATGTCAGACAGACACAGACTGGGGTGCAGCTTCCTCCCAAGCCACTAGCTGTGTAGAGCTTGGGTGGGCTGCAGCCTCTCTGACCCTCGGGCTCCTCCTCTGATGGGAATGACAGTGACTCCCAGAGCATTACTGTGGAGGTGAAGCTTGGAAAGAGCACAGCCAGAGTCTGCGGTATAGACGCGGCGATGCATGGTAGTCATCCTCACTGCTGTGGAGTGGTTTAGCAGGAAATGCGAAACACTGAGGAAGATCCGCCAGGGCAGTAGTTCCCAGGCCGTCCTTATCATAAGCCTCGGTGACAATAAATTTAAAACCTTGAGGTTTTTTTAACAGCTATTCCACTTAGATTTGTTGCTGTCCTTAGGAGCATGGCAGTCAGCGAGGGTGTGCTTAGAAAACCAGGCACATTTGGAGAGCTTTGTACTGTGAGACCTTCTCTGAAGGGTCTTTCTTGGGGATAGGCCCAGCTGCAACATAGGTCCTGGGAGGGTGGGATCCTGACCGCGATGGCGCCCACCGGTGTGGACCCTCCAGTAGCTGCGGCCCCATCTCAGCAAGCCTGGCCTTCACTATAACCCTGTCGTCTTGCAAACTGGCCCCCAGCCCCACCCAGCACACACCCTGTGGCACATACCACTCTTAAGAATGAGGGTCTGAGCCTTCAGATCCAGGCTTGGCCGAGGGAGGGTTTGGGGGAGGCAGGAGGACAGAGAGACCCCAGGGAAGGAGTAGGGCAGAGCGTGGGGAGGAGTAGTTTGGGAGGGGGTGCAAGATGAGGTAGATGCTAATATTTCAGCCACCCCTCCGGCTGCCGCGTTCTCCTCATTCAGACTCTGCGGGTTCCCAGCCCGGTCTGGTTGGGAGGAGGCTGCCGAAGGGTCAGCCGGCAGGGGCGGCGGGGCCAGGGCTGCCCTGCCCATCCCCTGCCTCACGCTCTCCCCCTCCTCTGCCTCTCCCCCATCCTGCAGTGTGGACCTGGTCCACGCCCAGATCCACGTGGCCGAGGGCCGGAGCCTGCCTGACCTGGGCCTGCGGCAAGAGAACATCCGCATCAACGGCTGTGCCATCCAGTGCCGGGTCACCACTGAGGACCCCTCGCGCAGCTTCCAGCCGGACACCGGCCGCATTGAGGTAGGGCCGCCTTCCCACTGAGCCCGCCACCAGTCTCGGCCTGCTTGCAGACGCTTCTCCAGGGGGCACGAGGGAGCCTGTGGGCCCGGCAGTGAAGGAGGCCCCTGGCTTGAGCTGACAGGAAGCTGGCTGAGAGTACGTGGGAGCCAGGCACTGTCCAGGACTAAAGGGGAGAGCACTCCCGGGGAGAGACGGCCATGTGCACAGGCCGGAAAGGCCAGCGGGGGGGATCACGTGGAACAGGGAGCAGACCAGCTGGGTGCCAAGTGCAGGGTCCCTGGGAACAAAGTGTCACAAGAACCCAAAGCTTCACTGCCCACCGAGCAGCGCTGCTGGCTTCTGTCCTGCCTTCAGTCTGAGGGAGACCCCGGGTGCAGCAAGGGATTGGGGCCCGTTATGTCTCAGTGGAGGGGATGGGCTGGGCCAAGGGACCCATCAGGGATGAATGAGGGAGTCGGGGAGATGGACGGGGGCAGGGAGGAGACCCAGAGGCAGGCTCTGCCTGTCAGGGGCTGAGAGAGGGCCTGGGCGGGCTCCCCTGCCCCTCCCCTGGGCACTCCTCTCTCCCCTTCCCTCCCCTCCCCTCCCACCCCAGCCTCTGGGCCCGCTGCAGGCAGGCGCCCTCTGGCCTGCTGGGACTCCTGTTCCCTGGTCCTGTCTCATGCCACCAGCTAAGGATACCTCCAGTCCTGCACGTCAGCAGTGCTGTCACAGGCTCTGCTGGTTTACTGCTCCCCATCTGGCCCGAGCCTCTGAGGAAGCAGGATGCGTGCGGGAGTCCAGGGAGGAGGGCGAGGGTGATTTTGAGGCAGACCCTGAGTTCCTGAGACAAGTGATGTGGGGTGGCCGGGGAGGGAAGGGGAGCTATCTGGATTCTGAAAGCCGCATAGAGCTGCTCGGCTTGAGGCAGAGCTGCCGCCGGAGTTGCGTTTCTGGAAGGGTCCAAGTCCATAGGTGGGGGCCAGCCCCAAGGCCAGAGTGCTGTGCACTGAGCGGCCCTGACTTCCCTGCCCTCGGCCGGGAAGGGGCAGCTCGGAGACACAGCGCTGCCTTGCTGCACCTCCACCTCCGGGGCCTGGCTCCTCCGAGCCTAGTTTACCGCAGAATATTTTTAGCTGACAGTTCCTGCTCACAGCTGTGTGGTCACCCTTAAATATTTTATTGAGTTCCTTTTTATTGAACACGGGCCTGTGTCCCTTAGACGCGGAAATACGGTGCAGCGTGTGTCCCAAGCCCCCCCGGCTGTCCCTCCCGCCCCATCTCCCTGACCTGTGCCGCACATGGGTCCCCTGCCCCGGGTGCAGGCTCTCCCTCCCCCTCCACAGTTGTTCACGCCCCAAGCCCCTGTCCCCGTGCCGTGGCCCCCCTCCCCGCGTCCGACTGTTTGGAGCCCCCGTGCATCCCCATGACGCCTCTCTGACCCTCCCTCTCTGCTTCCCTTCCTGGGCCCGTGGGCTTCTGTGTGTCTCCCTGCATCTGGCCTGGCTCCCTGTTCCTAGTATTAATCATCCGCTCACTCGCTCCTCCCATTTGGAAGGAAGGGAAGGTGGGGGGACACGGAGGCCTTCCCTGTCACTGCGTATGTTATACGCCCCCTGGCCCCCTGGCCTGCCTCCGCTTGCCTTGCTCTCGTCCTGCAGCATCCTTGTCACCCGCCTGTGTGTTTCCTCATTTGTCTGTCTGCCCCCTTCGCCCAGCAGGCTGGGAGCCCCCTGCGAGCAGGGGACTCTGTTTTAGCTGCTCTGTCCCCACTACCTGGCACGAGGCGGGCACACATGCTGTGGAATGAATGAGTGAACTAATGAATGAACCTGAAAAGCAAGAGGGTTGGTCAGGCGGGCGGGGTGGCAGGTCGGTGGGATCTGGCCGGCTTGCCCTGGTCCCTCCGTGCCCTGCAGGCTCCGCATCAGCCCTGAGTGCTGGGCGCCAAGCCCTGGGGCTGGCAGGGCACGCCCTCCCCATCCCTTGTCCTGCCCCCTTTCTCCTCTTGGGGAGGAGGGAGCGGTGACTGTGGCCCTTCCTCCACACGGTGGGGTGCCCCTGGGTTTGCTGGCAGAAAGTAAGAACTTGACAAGCCAGAGTTGGGGTTCACCTGTGCACGGCCCTCAGCACCCTGCCGGCCCATGCTGGCCTCTCCCCGCAGGTGTTCCGGAGCGGGGAGGGAATGGGCATCCGCCTGGACAACGCCTCTGCCTTCCAAGGCGCCGTCATCTCCCCCCACTACGACTCCCTGCTGGTCAAAGTCATCGCCCACGGCAAGGACCACCCCACGGCCGCCACGAAGATGAGCAGAGCCCTTGCCGAGTTCAGAGTCCGAGGCGTGAAGGTGAGAGTCTGCAGGCCCGAGATGCCCATTGGCCTCTCGGTCAGGCCCTGTCAGTTGTGTATAGCTGGAGATGGAATCACAGCCACATACTGTCTTGTCCCTGAGGCCAGCGCTGCTTGAGTAGCTGCGGGCACTCCCTGGGCAGACACTGCCGTCAGACACTCTGCAAGGCAGGAGGGGCAGAAGGACGGGGCTCTGCCCCTCGGAGATCACGCTGCCCAGCCCCCTGTGGAGGGTGGCGGCCTGGCAGACCCACTCCTCCTCACCTGAGAGTCCCGGGGGATGCTCTCCCCGTGCTGAGGACACCATCCCCTGCCCACTGCGCACGGGGAGCTGGGTGGCTGACGGCCCCTCCGCACCGCCCTCTCCTCGGCTGCTCCAGCCCTGCTGCGTCCAGGCTCGGCGCTGGGTCTGGGGCGCATGGGCAGCGCTGTCCTCTCGCAGCCCCACATCATTCCCCTCACCTGTTGACATGCTCCATGGTGTCTGGCAGGTGCTCCGAGGGTGCAGAAGCATTTTGAAAAAGCATGTGGGAGGGAGGAGCCTGTGGGGCTCGGCCCACCTCCCAGGGTCCGTGTTATGGGGCCTCTGCACTTCCGTGAGGAGCCTCAGGGCTCCCGGTCGGGGAGCCATTTCCTGCACACGTGGCAGAGACGTGTCGTGACGTGTGCTCCAACCCTCTTCTTGCTGCGGGGGCTTGGTCTCCTACCACGGTGTCCCAGGGCTGCTTCCGGTGGGGGGTGGCCAGTGTACAGGGGGCCCGGCCACCCCACCCCTCGCCTGCCTGCTTCTGTTGCTCTGTGTTGTCCTGTTGGTGACCCCGGCTGCCCCCCCCCCGTGGTTGTGCCCGTGGGCCATAGGACCCTCCACCTGTCCTATGGGCTGGAGGGCTCCTGAGCGCCCACTGCCTTAGAGCTGGCAGGTGGAGAAGGGAGACCAGGGCCACGGGAGCCTTGAAGGGGCCGAGGAAGGTGGGAGGCTGACAGCAGGCTGGGGCACCAGCGTCCTGCCCAAATGTGCACCTGGACCAGGCCACTGGCCCTGCCAACCCTGCGCCACAGCCCTGCAGGCCACCTGCCCTCCCCCGCCTTCCCCTGTGCCTTCTCCACCCTCTCTCCGCGGCCCCTTGCAGGGCTCACGCTCTCCTGCTCTTCTCTGTTGAAGACCTTGTTTCATTTTATTTAAACCAGGATCTCTCTTGGGCCACATCCAGGTATGTGTTCTGGGGCTGGGCGGGCAGGCACACGTGTGTGTCGATGCCATGCACACATACAAGTGTGTGAGCTCGGCCTGCCACATGTGTACGCACGCACCTTATCGCGCCAACTCTCACTGGGCTGCCATCAGAGCCACAGTGGGCCCCCTTAGGCAGAAAGGGCCACACACCCCTCAGCACAGGTGCAGCACAGCAGGCCTGGGGTGCCACGCCCACCCTCCGCAGCGGGACCCGGGCACCTGCATGTCCTCGAAGCACTGGGTGCACGGGCTGCGCCACACGTGCCTGGAAGTGTGTTTGGAGCACTGACTCCTCCCAGCTGATGCCCAGGAGCAGTGGTTGTTTGAAGGCTGGAGGAGGCCTGTCTGGGCCAGAGGCTGGTGGGGACCTGGGCCTGGAGGAGGCAGGGCAGGGCACGCCGCCCCGTGACTGTGGCTCCTTGAGGTGGGGACTAGAGCAGGGGCCGTGTGGGCGTGGTCCCCCTTGGTGTTTGCCCCTGGGTGTACAGCAAGAGCAAAGCCACGAGGGGCGTCAGTGGAGCAGTTGAGAGCCAAGATCTTGCTCAGGGCCTGCATCCCTGACAGGAACCTTCTGGGGGGTCCCAGACTGAGAGCAGGGCAATGGGATTCCAAGTCCCTTTCCAATCCCTTTGGAGTGACATTTTATACATCCAGAAGGTGCCCTGGCCGATGGTGAATAAGGTTGTCACCCACGGGAGCCAATGGGGACTTCCTTACTGAGTTGCTAAGAACGTTACCAGCCCAGGTCCCTTTGCCCAGAAGGGCTGCACCGCCTCCCACCTGCTCCCTTTGCTACCCAGTGCACTGTAACGCCCATGCCAGGTGAGGGCGAGACATCCTGCCCATGCACTGTCAGGAAGGGGCGTTCCCTGCACTCAGACGTGGGCAAAGAGCACAGAGGCGCTGGGCCCCACAGCACTCCAGGACCTGAGGGCACCCCAGGCTGGCTGGGCCTCCATGGGGCTGGTAGCCCCAGCACTGACCCCATCTTGTTTGTGCCTCCACTGGCCCGGAGTCCCCCCTCTCTTTTCAGGAAACCTAGCAGGGCAAGACCAGAGACTAGCGGTGAGGTGACCCCAGTAATTTTATTATAAAGAAAAACAAGACTTGCACTTGGTGGCTGTAGCCCCCGCCTCGGAGGCCGTGAGCACCTGTCACAGGGACCTGTCCCATTTTGCCCGACTGGAGGCCAGAACCAGGGAGAGCGCCCCCTGTCCTTCCCAAGGGACCCAGGGTAAAACCAGGAGGGACTCCCAGGCAGCACTGACCCACTGGGCCAGGAGGCTGCCCACCCCACACCCTCTGCCGCCCACCCTGGGCTGGCTCCCTTGCCATCACACCACACTCTCTTCCAGCCGCTCGGCGCTGCCCCCCATGCCCCGGCACCCGGCCCCGAGCAGCCCCCCGTGCACAGAGTGGCTCCGTCGGGCCCAGGCCCCTCCGAGGCGCCTGGCGTACCCGTAGCACCCGCCCGTGTCTCCCAGGTCCAGGGAGCAGCTGCGCTGGGGGCGAGGCGGGGGGCTCCGTGGTGGGTGCGTCTTGGGTGTGGGGCTGGGGCCCCCGTTGGTCTGGGATTGGACGTGGCTGAGCTTGAGGGGGAGGCGGCCATTCCCGGCCCCCCGGCCCCGAACCAGCAAGGCCACAGTGAAGACCAGTAAGGCAGCCACCAGCACCCCCCCGACAGCCACAGTCAGGGTCCCGCCCAGCACGTGGGCCTGCAGGGCGTGGCACAGGGGCATGGCTGGCAGCGTGGAAAAGTGGGCACAGCCCAGCAGCCTAGTGGCTGTGAGGTCGGAAGGCCCAGCGGCGGGTGACAGGGCCAGCAGACAGAGGTCATAGTCGGCACCCGGGACCAGGTGTTTCAGCAGGAAGTGGTGGCTGGAGGCTGGGACGATCCTGTGGGCAAGGGCAGGCAGTCAGAGTGCAGGCAAGGGGGCCCAGGCCCCAGCCCACCCCCACCCGCCTCACCACACGCCCCCAGGCCCCAGCTCTGAACTCCCCCTTCCCCAGGACCACACGGGCCTGTGTGTTCACTGAAGAAGGCAGAGAAAACAGGACAGGCACGTGTGGCCCTGGAGCCGGTTGTCAGGGGCCAGAGAGGTGTGCACGTTGACACCCGGGCCCAGGGCTGGCCTCGAGGCGGTGGAGAATCACACACCAGACGCACAAACACCACGCGTGTGCGGGCCAAGCCCACGAGCTTAAATGCAGACGGCCGCCAATACCCGAGGCCTCACCCGCTCTGCCATGTCTGAGGCCTCCCCCTCCCCTCCCCCTGCAGCCCCCACTCGGCCCAGGCAGCTCAGAAGCTGAGGAGGGGTGTATGGAAGCCCTGAGGAGGCAGAAGGAGCAGGAGAGGTAGCCAAGCCCGAGGGGTGGGGCAGGGTTCAGAGGAGGGCGGCGGGGGTGGCGCTGGGGGCACGGACCGCAAAGCCCCTCCTCACCGGTACACGAGGGTGTCGTCCTCGCTGCTGTTGTATTGGATTTGGAACATCCACACGGGGTCCGCCGGCCGCCCTGGCCCCCAGCTCACTAGTCCCGAGGTGGCGGTCACCTCCGTCACCTGCACGGCTGGCTCAGACTCCAGTGTCCCCTCGCCCTCGGCAGCAGTGCGGGCTGAGGCAGCGATGTCCGAGGGCCCCGGGCGGGCCCCCTCGGTACTGCCGTTCCCTCCGTGGGGTAAAGCCAGCACTCGTAGTTCTACCCGCGCTGTGGCCTCTCCAGCAGGGTTGGTGGCAATGCAGGTGTAGCCCCCCGCGTCCGCGGAACCCGTCACCCCAATCTCCAGGGTTCCGTTGGGAAAAGCCCGGGCTCGGGAGGAGTTGCCGACCAGCCGGTCGTCAGGGCCGACCCAGTGCATGGTGGGCGCAGGGTCGCCGAGGGCCCGGCACCGCAGTGTGGCCCGCTGGCCCTCCAGCACCCAGAGGCGCTGCGTGTGGCGGGCAATGAGGGGCGGCTCACAGGAGAACTCGCCCTCAGGCACCGCCCAGAAGTAGCGACCGGCCAGGCTGGGCGGGGAGGCGCAGGTCTCCAGGTCGTCCGGCCGGGCGAGCCGCCGCAGCCACAGCAGTTCGCAGTTGCAGTGCAGGGGGTTCCCACTGAAGCTCAGCACCAGCGGGGCAGGCGAGGCCTCGGCGTTGCGCCCCCGGGAGAAGAGCGGGTCGGGCGCCAGCGTGGCCAAGCGGTTGGAGGTGAGGTCGAGGCGGGAGAGCTGGCCGAGTTGGGCAAAGGCGCCCGGGGGCAATGCGTCAATGAGGTTGTGGTCCAGGTTGAGGGTGTGTAGGGCAGGCATGGCGCCGATGCCGGCCCAGGGCACCTGCCGCAGGTTGTTGTAGGACAGGTCCAGGTCCTCCAAGCTGTCCAGGAAGTCGTCGAAGGCCCCCGGCGCAATGCGGCCCAGCTGGTTGCCGCTGAGAATGAGGTGCTGCAGGTTGACGGGGCCCCGCAGGCTGCCAGTGCCCAGCTCCACCAGCCTGTTGCCATCCAGGTGCAGGGAGCGCAGGCTCTCCAGGTCCCCGAAGGCGCGGGCCCCGATGCGGGTGATGGCGTTGCGGGACAGCGTCAGGTCCACCAGCCCCGTCATGTTGCGGAAGTCTGGCGGCCCTAAGGCCTGGATGAAGTTGTCAGCCAGCCGCAGCTCCACTGTGCGCCGGTCCACGTTGGGTGGCACGAACAGCAGGCCTCGGTGGGCACAGAGGGTGCTGAGCGACTCGGACAGGTTCTGGCAGACGCAGGGCAGTGGGCAGGCGGCCGCTCCACTGGCCAGCAGCAGCAGCAGGAGCGGCGGGGCCATGGTGAGCGCCCTGTAGGGAAGGGTCACAGCCCAGGCACAGGTGGGTCTGGCACAGGTGCCCACTTGCCCCAAGACCCAGTCTCAGGGGCCAGCTTCGAGAGCCTGGCCTGGCGGTGGGGTCAGGGTCAGAGGCCCAAGGGGTCCCCCAAGGCTGAGAGAGGGCTGGAGCCTGCAGGGCCAGGGCCCCCAGAGTAAAGGTCACATTCCCCAAGCAGTTAGGGGGAGTCCGGGCTCTGGGTACAAGGTGAGGCTTGAGGCAGGAAGCGGAGGTGGCCACGAGAGCAGGGAGGGTCCCGGAACTTCCTTTCCCCGGTGTCCCCTGGAATCTCCGGCATCCCTTCGGCGCCATCCCCTCCCCCGCCTGCTAAGGTGCCCCTCCCCAACCCCTCCCGTGGCCCCTTGCCCCTCCCTGGCCAACCCCCAGTCTGTCCCCCTCGGCCCCCTCACCTGGTGTCCGCAGCTCAGGGGGCGCGGGCCGGCCTCCCCGTGGGCCCGGCCGGCCCCTGCCGACTCCAGGCGGCTCTCCCGCGGGGGTGAGGCCCGGGGCTGACCAGCCGCCCTCCGCACGCCTTCCGGCCCATGGCGCTCGGGCCCGCGGCCCCGGCTCACTCGGTTCCCGGCACCTTTTCCGCGGCGCGGCGGCGGCGGCGGCGGCGGCGGCAGCAGCGGCAGTAGCGGCAGTAGCAGCAGTGACAGGCAGGGGGGTGCGAGCCAACGAGCACGCGCACCGTGGACACGCACGTGGAGAGCGGACGTGGAGGGGCTCGCGGGGATCCACCGGGGCCCAGGCCGGCTCCCGAGGTCACCCGGATACGCGGCCACTGCAGAGCCCACGGGTGGCTCCTGGTCACGCCCGAGGCCCGGGCCGGCGCGGACCCGCCGCGCAGCCCCCCGGCGCCGCCGCAGTGCACTCACCCTGGCACAGGCGCGCGCGCCCCCGGCCACCCTGGCGCCCCTGCATCCTGCACCGCACTGGCGCCTGCTGCCGCTGCGCGAACCGTCACTCTGCAGACAGCCAGACAAAGCGCCAGCCCGCGGGCCCCTTCACCATCTCCCAGAGACGAGAGAGTCTTCGTCACATGTCGCTGGGCACCCTCCCGAACACACCCACGCATGTCCACACACCCACACGTCCCCGCACCCACAGGCAGGGCCGGGTGCAAACCCGCACTGTTGCTGGGACCCTTGCATTCACAGACACACGCTGAAGGTCATAACCGTTCTGCATTGCCAAGTCACGTGGAGGGTCCCCAACAGACACGGGCCTTGCGGGGGGGGAGGGGAGGGTTTGGGGCGTCGCCTCCCCCTCCCCCCAGGAAGGGCTCCCGCGGGGTGGGGCCGAGAGGGCTCGGCCTTGGGTCTGGCGCCGTGCTCCGCCCCCGCTGCCGGCCCCTCCCTCTTTCCCGGGCTCCCCGCCCTGCCTGGTGCGCTCCGGAGCCAACCGGTCTCCGCCTCCGACCCAATTGGTGTGCGCGGCGCGGTTCCCAGCTGGCCGGCGGTGGCACGCTGTTTCAAGCTGTGCGTCAGTGGTCCTGGCTGTGCCGGCGGCCCCTCCGTCCAGCTTCTGCCCCTACCGGGCCATTTCCCTGGAAGAGTGGCCCGGGACAAGCTCGGCTTAGACGGATCAGCTGAGAAGGGGCTCCCGGGGTGTGTGTGTTAGTGGCGGGCGGGGTGCGTGGGGCGTGAGTTCCCTGCTTTCTACCTCCGAGATCCGGGGCTTGGGTGGGAGCGCTGAGGGCTGAGAACCAGGTCGGGCACTCTGGTTTTTCGTCGTGGCTGTCCAGATGGGAAACAAGGCAAGTCACCACCTCCCCCAAGTATTTCCTGGTCCTCAGGCTACTCAGATCCTTTCCCTTACCTCAGGGAAACAGACGGAACTCTAATCCTGCCTAGTACACCAGGTAACCTTGGACAAGTTTTTTAACCACTGAGACAATTTTCTTATCTATGCCAAAGAGTATTAATTTTACGTGCTTCATAGGGCTGAGAGGAGAAGAAATGAAGCAGCCTGTGAGGGGCTGAGCCACCTGGCCGCTGGAAGCCATTCTTACCGTTGCCACTCCCCCGGCCTCGGCTGTTGCATTTGTAAAATGAAGGCACTGGATCCTAGCCCAGGTCAACCCTTGCTCAGTGGCATTAGATATCCCCTTGTTCCTCTTCTCCCCATCAAAAATGTTTTCATTCACTCTAAGCGTACGTGTTTACTGGCATCCATCATGTTCCACTCTGTGCAGGGAGTTGGGGTACATCAGGAACCAGATGGGCCTGGTTGCTGTCCCCATGGAGTACAGATGGGATGACAGAGGCTCCGAAAATTACAAAGGGGGAGGGGTCTACAAAAGGGACATGCAGGGTGGGACAGGGGAGGCCTCTTAGGATCCTTCCCACCCCTAGGTGGCTCTGGGTTCTTTAGATGGTTTAACTGGTTTCTTCATCTCAAATGCCATGCCTTGGCGCAGGTGAAATGTCCCCATCTCTTTAAGAGGAGCATTGACTAGTCTCAGGGGCAGACAGGCAGACTGGTCACACCAGACAGGCACGAGGCAATGTCGGCTGGGCCCCACTCTGCAGTGGCCACCAGTGGGATGCTGGCTGGGGAGGCACCCTTCCCATTCCGGGCCTCCAGGTGATAGGAGCCCTGGGGGAACTGGTAGGATCTCACAGTAGCAGCAGGGCCCAGCAGCTCATGCTGGGCCTGGAGTCCCTACTGAAGGTGCCAACAGAGATCACGAATGGGTGACACATGGAGCTGCCTTCTCTGAAGTAACAGCCAGGCTGTAGCCATATGGTCATAGGCACACGTACACTGGAATCCCTTCCACTTGCAGTCATGGGGCATCTCTCACAGCGCTGGCTTCCAGGCCCCCATGTGGCCTCTAGGTTGGACTTTACCCTGCCCTAGCGTCATTCTGTCACCCAGCTGTTTAACGAGCAGACCTGGGGGCCCTTGTGCACAAAGCACGTGGGCACCGGTCCCTCAGACAGCACCCATGCTCCCGGGCATGTGAGGGATACAGACAAGCGAAAGATGATGAGGCTGAGGGAGGAACTTTCCAACAGCTGATCCCATGGAGTCCTAGAAAGGGAGCATCCGGCTCCACTGTGAGGGTGGGGGATGAGGACAAAGGTGGTCTTCGAGTTCAGACTTCCAGGAAGAGCTTACCAGGCAGGTGTGGAGGTGTGAGAGCACAAGGCAAGATTGGTGTGGCTAGAGGTGGCCATGATGACGAAGCCCGGCAGAGGGCATGGCCTGAGGACAGGGGTCACAGAGTCTAGAGATGGCTGTAGTAGAGTCGTCTGGCTTGACCAGTGGCACAGGAGTGGGGGGTGAGGGTGATTTTAGTGGAGGTTTTGGTAACTGGGTAGATGGTGAGACACCCAGCAGAAGGCAGAGGACTGGGTGAGAGAAGCTGATTTTGGACCTGATGAGCTTGTGTGAGGGACACACAAGGACAGATGCCCAGGAGGCATTTCCACTTTGGGTCTGGAGCTGGAGGCCCAGGACAAGGCCACCCAGAGAGAGTGTGCTGTGTGGGAAGAGGCCCAGTGACAGCCCTGAGAACTCCATCCTGCAGGGGTGGGAGGAGCCCCCAGTGGGGACCAGGGAGAAGGAGGGGAGCAAGATGTCTTGGAAGCCCAGGGAGAGAACATCCCGGTGGGAGCTGTTAGCAGGAGAAGGCTGGGAAGGTGGCCCCTTAACTGGAAGGAGGGGCCGTAGGGAGACTATCAGGGCATGGCCGTGTGCTGTGTGTGGCGGGGAGGGTGCTGGAGGCAGGAGCCTCTTTGAAGAGGTGCAGCTAGCAGGGCCAGAGGGGGCTGCTTTATGCCGCACCGCTGTGGGGAAGGCCGAATCCATCTGGGCCGTGGGGTGGGAGGAGGTGCTTATTTCCAGATCCCTGAGGAAGGAGGAGGTGGGGCTCAGCACATGCTCCATGGCAAGCAAGGAGGGCAGGACGGGCTCAGGCCCCTCACGGCTTAGGGGACTCTGCCAGAACGGGGGTGGGTCTGGTGAGGAGATGGGGGAACGCCACTCCGCAGGGAGGCTTCAGCCTCAGCATGGTGCCCTGGGGAACTTGGGCAGCTGTGCTAGCCTAGGGTGGCACTTTTAGCCTCTCCTGTCCCTGTCTGTGCTGCACGGTGACACCCTCCCACCCGCCTCTGTCCTGCAGACCAACATCCCCTTCCTGCAGAACGTGCTCAACAACCAGCAGTTCCTGGCAGGCACCGTGGACACCCAGTTCATCGATGAGAACCCGGAGCTATTCCAGCTGCGGCCTGCACAGAACCGGGCCCAGAAGCTGCTGCACTACCTTGGTCCGGCCCCGAGACTGCCCTTCTCTCCCCTCCCAGATGCCTTGCTTCTGGCTCCCTGCCCAGAGAGCTTCCTAGCAGCCCCTGCCTCTGTCCTCAGTCTGGTCCTGCACCTTCTTCCTTTGCTTCACCCTCCCACCCCGCCCACCTTCCTTGCTCCTGATCTTAGAGGCCCCCTTTCCCATCCATGTGGCCGTCACTAGGTCCCCACTGCCTGGACCCAGGAGGCCCTGGCTTTGGAGAGGACGGGCCAGCTGGAAGACCAGGGATCCTGGAGGAATCCCCCCATCCCCGAGCCCAGCAACTCTCTGCCCTCAACTCAGGCTCTGCCCAGCCTGCCCTGACCCACTGCCCACTCTCTCCCCAGGACACGTCATGGTGAACGGCCCAACCACCCCAATCCCCGTCAAGGCCAGCCCCAGCCCCACGGACCCTATTGTCCCTGTGGTGCCCATAGGTAGGTGAGATTCATTCTGCCACCTCATAGGGGAGACAAAGAGGAGGCTGCCCCCTGCAGGATGAGTGCTAACGCCCCAGTCTGCCCTAGGCCTGCCCCCAGCTGGTTTCAGAGACATCCTGCTGCGGGAGGGTCCCGAGGGCTTTGCTCGAGCGGTGAGGAACCACCAGGGGCTGCTGCTGATGGACACGACCTTCAGGGACGCCCACCAGTCACTGCTGGCCACGCGTGTGCGAACCCACGATCTCAAAAAGATCTCCCCCTATGTTGCCCACAACTTCAGCAAACTCTTCAGCATAGAGAACTGGGGAGGTAGGCTGGAGGAGGGATGGGATGGGATGTGGGACAGTGCACGGCAGGAATGTGGTATCCACAGTACAGGCAGGCCACTCGGGCTCTCCAGGAATAGCTAGAGATGTTAACACTGAGGGAACGAGTGAGAACGGAACAAGGCACGACATTCATGTGTTTAGCAAATAGTGACTGGTGCCCGTTCTAGCCAGTCCTGGTGCTGGGCATGAGATCGCAGAGCTGAGACCCAGGCAGCTCAGGGTCAGGGAGGAGATGCCTGCCTGTTAATTATAGCACAGAGAGTATGGGGTGAGGGCTGTGAAAGCGGATGCAGAGAGGACACAGTAAACCTGAGCTGTCCCAAGAGATCAGCAAAGGAAAAAGTCTGCAGGAATTGTGGCTGGGACGCGAGGGGTGCTGAAGATGAGCAGGGCCTGGTGGTAGGGCCAGAGGCTCAGGCTGCAGAGCTGCAGGGCGTGGTGGGGTCCCCAGGACGTTTCGGGGTTGACCTGGGCCTCTTGGTCCCTGTGCAGGAGCCACATTTGATGTTGCGATGCGCTTCCTGTACGAGTGCCCTTGGCGGCGGCTGCAGGAGCTCCGGGAGCTCGTCCCTAATATCCCGTTCCAGATGCTGCTGCGGGGAGCCAATGCTGTGGGCTACACCAACTACCCCGACAATGTGGTTTTCAAGTGAGCCTGGGGTGGGGTGGGCAGACACTGCACGATGTGGCCCAGCAGGTGCCAGGCCACAATGCAATGGCCTGTGCTCCCCACAGCGGGCTTGAAACCAAGTCTCTCGGTAGCTGTACCCAGCAAGGGCTGCAAGTTACAGTCAGAGAACTGGGAGGGCTTCCAGTGGAGGCCCCAGGAGGGCAGGTGACTTGTCCCAGGCCACGTGGTATAGAGCTGGGGCTGAAACCCAGGCCACACTGTTTCCCTCAGCCTGCCATTCCTTTGCAAAGCAGAATCCCCAGCAGATTCTTCGAACTTGGGCAGACTGAGCTGCACTGCATGCAACTAGCACAGGACAGCTCCGGTCCTTGCCGGATGCTGCTGGGGCGACCCTGCCCAGCCCAGGCTGCCCTGGAGAGGCCTTGTCCACACTATGGACATACTGTGGTGTCCCTGGCTCTGTGGGTGCCACGCCCCCTGCCAGACCCGACTGTCACATATTATTCCCCAGGGGCTGCAAGTGGGCCAGGAGGCAGAAAAGGATGTGCTGCAGGGAGTGGGATGGCGCTAACCCCTGAGCTCTCCTACCCACTCAGGTTCTGTGAGGTAGCCAAGGAGAATGGCATGGATGTCTTCCGGGTCTTTGACTCCCTCAACTACCTGCCCAACCTGCTGCTGGGCATGGAGGCGGCGGGCAGTGCTGGTGGTGTGGTGGAGGCCGCGATCTCCTACACGGGTGACGTGGCCGACCCCAGCCGTACCAAATATTCACTGCAGTACTACATGGGCCTGGCTGAAGAGCTGGTGCGAGCTGGCACCCACATCCTGTGCATCAAGGTGCCTGGGCCCAGCCCACCCCCAGGAGTCTCCCCACCATGTCCCTCATCCCCCCCATGTCACGCACCCTCCTCACCGTCTTTCTTTCTCCTCCCCTCTTCCCTTAGGACATGGCAGGGCTGCTGAAGCCAACGGCCTGCACCATGCTGGTCACCTCCCTCCGAGACCGCTTCCCTGACCTCCCATTGCACATCCACACCCACGACACGTCAGGGGCAGGCGTGGCAGCCATGCTGGCCTGTGCCCACGCAGGCGCTGATGTGGTAGACGTGGCAGCTGACTCCATGTCTGGAATGACTTCACAGCCCAGCATGGGGGCCCTGGTGGCCTGTACCCGAGGGACTCCCCTGGACACAGGTAGGAACAGCCACAGCCCAAGGCCATTCCCCTCTCAGAGCTGCAGCCCTCACCAGTCCCAGCAGAGTTGGGCATATCCTGGAATCCAGATGCTCCGGCCTGGCCTGGTCTTGCCTTCCATCAGCCACGTCTGCGATGTGGCCTGACCTGGCCCTGGGGTCCTGGGAGGAGCATCTGGAAGCTCAGCACATTTCCAAGCCCTCTCCGCCTCTGGCCTCCCTGCAGGGGTGCCCCTGGACCGTGTGTTTGACTACAGTGAGTACTGGGAGGGGGCCCGGGGACTGTATGCGGCCTTTGACTGCACGGCCACCATGAAGTCTGGCAACTCTGATGTGTATGAGAATGAGATCCCAGGGGGCCAGTACACCAACCTGCACTTCCAAGCATATAGCATGGGGCTCGGCTCCAAGTTCAAGGAGGTCAAGAAGGCCTATGTGGAGGCCAACCAGATGCTGGGCGACCTCATCAAGGTGAGCCAGGCCCAGTGCTCTTACCCCTGCCTCTGGGCCTCTATACGGTGCCTGGCACCCTAACCCAGGGGTCCCCTCTCCTCAGGTAACCCCCTCCTCCAAGATCGTGGGGGACCTGGCCCAGTTTATGGTGCAGAATGGGCTGAGCCGGGCAGAGGCCGAAGCTCAGGCAGAAGAGCTGTCCTTCCCCCGCTCGGTGGTGGAGTTCCTGCAGGGGTACATTGGTATCCCCCACGGGGGGTTCCCTGAGCCCTTTCGCTCCAAGGTAAGGAAGGCCCAGCACAATGTGGTGGGGCGGAGGGGAGTCCAGGAATCAGGCCTGACCCTCTGCTTTGCACCCCAGGTGCTAAAGGACCTGCCAAGGGTGGAGGGACGGCCCGGAGCCTCCCTCCCTCCCCTGGATCTGCAGGCACTGGAGAAGGGGCTGATAGAACGGCATGGGGAGGAGGTGACCCCGGAGGATGTACTCTCAGCGGCCATGTACCCCGACGTCTTTGCCCACTTCAAGGACTTCACTGCCACCTTTGGTCCCCTGGACAGCCTCAACACCTGCCTCTTCCTGCAGGGACCCAAAATTGCAGAGGAGTTTGAGGTCAGTGGCTCTGGCACCCATCTGCACTCCACCCCAGCACTCCTGCTATCCCTAAGGACCCCAGCACATCTAGAGTGCCAGGCTATGGCTTGGCCGTCACTGGGCCTCGTGAGCTATGGGTTCACAAAGTACCCTTAAGAGACCAGGGAGCTAGGCCTTTACAAGGGAGGAGCTGAGACCCAGAGAGGGGGGGACTTGCCTGGGATTGGGTCAGGGGGTTGCCCTCCCCGCACCTGCCCCCATCCCAGCTCTGAGCCTCCACACCCTCCCTGCAGGTGGAGCTGGAGCGAGGCAAGACGCTGCACATCAAAGCCCTGGCCATAAGTGACCTGAACCGGGCCGGCCAGAGGCAGGTCTTCTTCGAGCTCAATGGACAGCTGCGATCCATTCTGGTCAAGGATACTCAGGCCATGAAGGTACAGCCCCCCCCACAGGGCCAGCCAGGCGGTGGGGATGGGCAGGGCCTGGTGTCTCACGTCCTCTCCCCTGTCTGCAGGAGATGCACTTCCACCCCAAGGCCCTGAAGGATGTGAAGGGCCAGATTGGGGCACCCATGCCTGGGAAGGTGATAGACATCAAGGTGGCAGCAGGGGACAAGGTGACCAAGGGCCAGCCTCTGTGTGTGCTCAGTGCCATGAAGATGGAGACTGTAGTGACTTCGCCCGTGGAGGGCACTGTCCGCAAGGTCCACGTGACTACAGACATGACACTGGAGGGTGACGACCTCATCCTGGAGATTGAGTGATCTTGCCCCAGACTGGCAGCCTGGCCATCCCCACCCCAAGCCTTCAAGGTGCTGCGCTGCCAGGGCAGGCCCAGGCCAGCCAGTGCCCGAGGGCAGGAAGGCCGGGCCCTGGAGCTCCTGTCCTCAGTTGTTTGTGGCAGGAGAGACACTGCCTGTGGTGGCCCATGCCTTTCCTCCTGCCCTCTGTCCTTTTCCTGCCGGTGGACAGTCGCTCACATATTCATCCCTTGCCAAATAAGGGTCCCCCCCTGCTGGAGACTACAGGTGGGGGTACAGGCAGGCCTGGGACCTAGGGAAGCAGACTTAGGGGCCCTGCCTCCTGCAGGGGAAACCTAAGTCCCAGGTCTGAGAACTTCACTCAATAAAACTGGCTTTCCCCTTCCCTCCATTCTGGGTCCTGTGCAGCCCACCCCACCCTAGTGCCACACGGCAGAGGGGCAGGGCTGCCTCTTGGACTCCCCCATGGGCAGGGGGGCAGTCAGTTGTATCTTCCTCCTAGGAGGGTAGTGAGGATGACAACAGTGGCCCTGGTTTTACGTCACTACTAAGTGCCTATTGTATACACACCCCAAATAGGATAATCTAGTTGTCACTGAGAGCTTGGGCTGGGGAAGGGGTTGTTCCAAGCACTTAACACCTATTAACTCAACACCTATTAACATTTTCACCCATTTTATAGACACAGAAATGGAGTCATAGGCAGGTTAAATAACTTGTCCAGGACCTGACTGACAGCTAGTTAAGAGGCAGAGAGAGTTCAAACCCAGGCTGCTGGTGGACTTGCTTCTCAACTACACTGCTTTATTTTCTAAGCTGGGACCAACCCACCACCCTATCCAGAACTAGATGCAAACAGACACCACTTTCTAGAGGCAGACGAGACCCTTGGGTGTGGGAACCTCTGGATGTGGATTTTGGTGGGAGGTTAGCAGCACTGGACTGAGTCCCAGGATCTAATCCTGCCTGACCCCCTGACCCCCAAATCAGCCCTCGGGAGAATCCCAATTCTTCCCTGCAGTTCCCTCACCTGTGGGGTGGGACAGCAATCCTGCCCATGTCACTGCACTGCTGCCCACCGTACAGGGGAGGTAAGGATGGTGAGTAAAGAGAAAGGCAGGGGGATCCTGGGCAGTTCCTGAGCAGGAGCATAAGGAAGAGGAGGGACAGAGCCCAGATCCCCTGACCCTCAGGGGACCAGGAAGGAAGTACATCCCAGCACCCTGCCAGCCTAGTGCTCTCAGGGTACTACACCTAACCTTTGGTGTGGTCCTGGGCTGCCTCCTCTCTCGACTCCCAGATCCCAAATGTACCCTCTAAAACCAGCCTGTACTCAATTCCTTGGCTTCCCTGACAGCTGCTACACAGGCTGGGGGAGAGGAAAGCTCTCCAGGGAGGTAGGTATGTGACTGTCACGATGCCCTTTTAGATCCAGTTATAGTTTAGCCACAGCCAACCTGCGGGAGCTCTGGCGAGTGACTGCACAGCTGTTTCCTTTCCTTCGACAACCAGCCTCAGGGAAGGGGACTTGGGACAACCTCCTTGAGTCTGGAATGGGACCTAAAGGGATAACATTAAGAATGTTTAAAAAAAAAGGGGGGGGTGTCCTAGGGGCAGCGGAATGAGACTATAAGAACCATTCCAAAAACACGATGAAGAGCAGGTAGAACACTACCAAGTTCTAGAAAGAACCCTGAGTTACAGTGTTGCTTGGCAGGGTTGCTTATGCTTGCTGGACCTTTGTTCTGGGTTCCTCCAGAGACCAAACGACTGGCACGGTGGCAGAGGTCTGAGGTGGAGAGAGCCAAAGAAGCCTCCCAGGTGACTGAACTTCCAGTTTACACTTATTTCCTCTTGTGTAATGTGAGGCTGGTAGACTTCGGGGAGGTCCAGGTGGAAGGCCCATAGTGGACTCCCCCACCCTCTCAGAGGCTGGAGGCTCCGTCACCGGGGTCAAGGCCCTGGGTTCTACTCTGATCCTGGTAGATAGGCACAGGTCCCCGGATGAGCTGGGCCCACACCTGGTACCTAGTCCCAGGCCCACCTGTGCTAGGACTTGGGTCCTTGCTCAGGAAGGAGAAAGCTGCAGACCCAGGGCAACCACAGGCTCCCATCCTGTCTGGTACTTCAGGGAACTATGCCTACCAGGCTTCCCTGCCTAGAGGTTAGTGTTCAAGGTAGCCAGGACCAGGTGAGGGGCATATTCCCAAGACCCCAAAGAGACTAATTCCCAAAGGTCCAAGGCCATGTTACCCAAGTTAAATCTCTTTAATATCCCAATACAAAGTCCTGATGCAAAAAGACAATGAGAAAACCCTGGGAAGGTGGGGGGAGGGTTTTTGTAAATTCCACCCCCGAGCAGCTTTTCAGAGGCGGGGGGACAGCAGCTCAGAGAAGCAACAGTCCAAAGTGAGGAAGGGAGTGCACGGCTCCTGGGACCCGCCCCTTGTCCCCTCACTCCTGGCTGCTCCTCAACCCCCTTTCAGGAGGCGCCACATCCTTTGGATATCTACTCCTTTCTCTTGGTCCCTGGGATTCAACTAGCTCTGGCTTCGATCCCCTACAAAAATTCCTGAGTTCTCGGGGACCCCAGCCAGCTCCTCCCCTGCAGTACCCCTTGACGGGGAGGGGCTGGGAAGCCCATGAGAGTTCATAGGAGTGTGTGCAGGAGCGTGGGTCAGGAACACAGGGGAGCCTCTGAGTCCCCTGCCCGCTCCAAAAGCACACAAAGGGGAAGGCTGCCGTAGAGCTTAGGGTCCGTGAGGGGCTGGAGCAGAAGCAGGAAGAACCCCACACCCAGGGCATAGCCTGCCAGCAGGCGCCGCCTCTGCGGATGCTCCAGGGCTGCACATACGGCAGGAAAGCCCATGTAATTGCAGAAGGAGTGGCAGAGAACCGGCCCAATCAGGTGTCCTGGGGAGGGGAGACAGTAGCTCATGGAGCAGCCCCAGCACCTCCCCGGGCCCTTCCAGGGCTAAGACCCTTCATCCCCTGAAACAGGAGATCACTGCCCCACCCATCCACCCACACACCACAGCCTGTGCTTCCTGCCAGCTCTCAAACCACAGCAGGCCGAGGGCCCGGGCTCAGCCTGTCTCAAGGACTGCGGTAGAAGAAACTTGTCGCTCCTAGAACAGACACAGATTCCCATTCTCCCACCCACTCCTGTGGGCCCTTGAGCCCCAGGGGACCCGAGAGACTGAGGACCAACCTGTGCGAATGAAGAGGAAAGCAGTGTAGGCACCGAAGACAGCTGTGTAGGAGAACTGGAACGCTGGAGACGGGGAGGCCTCGAGTGACCACACCTGCATGCCCTTCCTGCCCCAGCACTGCACACCCATCAGCCAGAGACAACCCCTTCCCCTGGGGGCAGTGGCTGCCTGCCCCAGTACCTAGGCTGTTCTCTACACCCCAACTCCCATGGTCAGCGGCCCCTCCAATACTGTAGCCCTCTGTTCCCCATTCTTCCTCCAGAGTGACTTATCAGGGACACCCTCACACACCCAACCCAGGACTGCCCCAGGCAAGCTCTCTAGGACTCACCTGCAGACAAGAAGATGCTCCCCACACTGCTCTGGCGGAAACGAAGCTGCTCAAAAATGTGGTGAAAATGGGCTGAGGAAGATGAGAACCACATCACATTCCTCCCAGCCTGCCCTATAGGCCCTGCCCTTGCCCCAAACCCCATTCTTGGTTCCCATGCCAGGAACATTTCAGTAGGACCAGGCTGGACAAACTCACCAACTCCAAAGAAGAGTGGGCAGGTGAACACAGCAGGGCCCAGGCCTGTGCACGGTGCTAACATGGGCAGCATGCAGGCCCGGAACACCAGCTCCTCTGTCAGGGGGGCGATCACTTGGTTCCGCAGCCAGCGCATGTCTGTGAGGCAGCGGGCCCAGGAGCGAGGGGCTAGGGAGGGGATTCAGGGCAAGCAATGAGTGACTAGCTATTGAACAAAATGACCCTAGAGGCCCCAAGGGCCCCTCTGCCACAACCTCCCCCTGGCCAAACTCAGCTTAGGCATAAATACTTGTGAGAACAGGAAAGGGTCAAATTTTCTTATCGGACCTAGTATAAAACAGCGTCTCAAGGGGACCGAAAGGGAAGGCATTAGTAGCTGAGGCAAGGTGTCCTGACTGTAAACTCTGGAAACATCAAAACTTGCCCAAAACCAGCTCTAGTTCGGGAAACCAAAGGTTAAGGGAAGTAACGGACAATGCTTTCTTGTCCACGACAAGTACTGCCTGGGGTCCCTACAGGCCTCACTGAACATCAGGAACTAACTCTTTGAGACCACCGGATATGTGCTCCCACTTTACTGATGAGGAAACAGAACATCTCATGTCTCATGTCCAGGACCCACCATAAGCACACTGATCCCCTTACCTCATTGTCCTGGACTGCCTGTACCTACTTTTTTCCTTGGCCCTGAGGACTCACCTAGGACAACCTTCAACCTATCTGCCAGGTCACAGGGGCAATCCATAGAGAGCTGCATCAGTGGGCCCAGGAAAAGGATCTGGGGGCAGAAAAACAGGAGCGATCAAAGGAAAAGTTTCAAACCATAATCCACTGCCCTTGCCCAGACATGGCTTCATGAGACTTCAAGCTTCCATAGATGCATACCCGAGGGCCCTGAGCCATCTCACAATTCTTGTCTCCCATCAGTCAAAAGCTGGATACAATCAGGATTAGAATAAAAGGCCACGTAAAGAAGCGTCACGCTAATAACAAAGAGCAGAGAAGGAAAAATAAAGCAAGAGCACTCACCATGGTCAGCAGCAGGGGCAGCAGCGCTGCTGGAAAAATGCCCTCCAGCCTGAATCCCATCAGGGTGAGCAGGGATGTGCCTGGCTGAGCCACAGGAAAGGGGGCATCAGTCTTGCTTCCTCCCCCAATGAGCCCTGAGACCTCTCGCCCGCTGCCCTCTGCCACGCCTCCTTCGCACCTGGATGCCTGTAAGTTCCCTCCAGAGTAGCACGCAGAGGGGCGAGAGACTTGACACTACCAGGACACTGGTGAAGCGCCGCTTGATTACGGCAGGATGGTCCCTATGAAGGAGGCAGTAAATTCAAGGGGACCACAACCACCTCCTGACAGCGCAGCCCCACCCTCTGTTCGCCCAAGCTCCGCCCATAGCCCCGCCTCGTGGAGGCGCGGGTTTTGGCTGCGCGCGCGCGCCCGCGCGCGCGCAGCCCCCGCACCTGGGCAGCTCGCTCTTCCAGACGTAGAGGCTGCCCACATAGGAGCAGGCGAGGCTGAGACAAGAGAACACGGACACCCAGCAGCACAAACCGGGGCCTGGACCGCCCAGAGCCGCCGACTCGGGCTGCCGCTCCGGCCGCGACACCGACAGCAGGCGAAGCCCGTCCCCGCCCAGCGCCGCCATCGCGCCCGGACCCGCGGCGCGCCCCAGTGACGCGGTCCCGCCGCTGCCAGGCCCGCTCCGGCCGGAAGCGTGGTGACGTCACCCGGCAGCTCGGGCTCCAGCCCCGCCTCCGACTCCTCCCCGACACTGAAGCAGAAACTGCGCGCGCAGAGTAGGTTTATTGAACTACAGACAACATGCGGCCCCGGCAGTGGCGGGGCAGACGTGGAGGCGGCGGGAGGGGCCCCGGTTCAGGACGCAGAGCCGGGACTTAGCCACTCGGACAGATTGGAGATTTCCTGCAGCCACAGCGCGTCCTGCGGGAGGAAAGGGGGCCCGGGGTGAGGACCCCTTGGCAGCGGCCGGTCCCCGCCCTCCCGCCGCTCCCTCCCCTGCGCGGCCTTAGCCCGGTTACCTCCAGGCCGCTCCTGGGGCCCGTCCTGTTTCTGCTAGGGGTCAGGGGAGCCGCGGTGGGTTCCGCGCAGCCCAAGGCGGCCTCTGACGGGTTCAGGGCCCGAGGGGAGCGGAAAGCCCGCGTCTCCTCCACTGCTTGGCAGAGGCTGCCTCTTTTGAGACTCTTGTTTTCTACTTGCCCGCTGGTCCCTAGGAGAAAACAAGCCCGCTCATCTTACTCCCATGTCCTGTGCTAGGACGACCCTTGGGGGAAACCTGGGAGAAAGGGAGGAGCTGGAGTCCGGCTCTCTTAGCCCTCCCACCTCAGGACCCTTTCATCTGGTCCTGTCCGGATCCAAACCCGGCAGCTCCAGGTCTTCAGGGTCAGGCTGAGGCTGCACAATGGCTTCGGGGTCTCTCTGTAGCCACGGAGCTGGGCCTGGGAAGAGGCATCTGGGATTGAATCAAGCCCTCACTTGGGGCTTGCGCCCACCTGGTCACTTCACACAGATTCCTCGTGGAGTCTGCACCATCCAGCTCCTCCCTCCCTGCCAAACTGTGATTCCCCTGCCAGAAAGCCGGCCTCACCTCTCGCCCCCTTTGTTGGGCACGCTGCTTAGGCAGTGCAAACTTAAAGTAAGTTTGGATCTACAGGTTCTTCCTGAGCACGTCCTAGGAACGTAGATCAATGAGCTGTTCCCTGGGTGAAGCTCGCAGATGCTAGGAACGATGCAGAAGTGTGTACAAAGTCCAGGGGTAAAACAAAGAAGCTGTTAACCATCTCTGTACGTGAAAAATGGTTTCCTTGAGGAAATGTCTGAGATGGGTTTTGAAGGATGAAGAGTAATACACCAGACTGACAAGGCAGAGGAAAGGATTAACAGGCTGAAAGGGTTAAGCAAACACCCAAAGGCATTAAACAGTATCCCACCCAAAATGCAAAGTGTGTGTGTGGGGGGGTCCAAGGAGATGAATCTGAATGGGTTAGTGGGAATCAGAGAAGGCTAAGAAATGGATTTTTATCTGTAGGAAATAGGAAGGCAGTGAAGAGTTTTTAAACACTGGAGATATATTGTTAGTTTTGTATTTCAGAAAAATCATTCGTCAGAGGTGTGGCTTAGAGTCAGCTTAGAGGAGGGAAGACCTCAAGAGCCCAGAAGAAGTGAAGGCAGCGGGGATGGAGGAGTCAGAAGTATTCATAAGGCCAAATTGACAAGCCTTGGTAGTAGACTGGATATGAAACATTAGAATGGGGGGCATCTCAAACGAATCTCAGGTTTCAGATGTGAAAAACTGGATAGGTTGTGCTAGTAGTCATGACAGAGACTGAAGAAAGAAGAGCTGATTTGGGGTGTGTGTGCAGAGGGCAAGATATTAGGAGAAAGGAAATTGAGGTACCAGTGGGACCACCATATGTAGCAGCCTAGTGAGCAGATATATCTCCCACCTAACACTCAGGAGAGACCTGGAATGGTCATACCAGCTGAGGAGTCTTCTGCCCAGAGGCAGGGGTCAACGCCTGGGATGGAAGAGAGCAGCTAGGGAGGGACTGCAGTATGAGCACTATTTGGGGGTGGCCAGAGGAAGCTAGTCGAAGAGAGAAGAGATGGGGAGAACCTGAGGAGTCATAGTCTCACAGTGCCAAGCTCTGCAAATAGTCCAGGTGTGATAAAGATAAATGCACAGTCATCAATTTGGTAATTAAGAGGACTTCCCAAACAAGAGACTTTGCAGTTCAGAGGCCACAGGGAAAGCAAGTGCCCTGGGTTAGGGAGAGAATGAAAGAAAGAGAGGGAAACAGTGTAGCTTGCTTTTTTGAGAACCTTGATTGAGATGTGATGGAGAGAGATAGGTGGGAGAAGTTCAAGATCATGAGAGATATCCTTTTGAAGATGGACCTCCTGAGGGAAAGGAACTCAGAAAAGAAGTTGAAGGTGCAGAGATGATAACGTGCTACCATGAAAGCAGTAAGGATAATGCCACCCCTTAGCCTGGAGGGGGTGAGTCCCTATGCTGATAAGGTTCTGGCAGTGGGGGGAGTACAAACTGGGTGAGTTTACTGAAAAAAGAGATTAGTAAGTGAAGTAGGAGGCTAAATCAGGAGGACGAGCCTTGGTAGTTTTTTAACAGAATGGAGTGGCGGGCTTCCCTGGTGGTGCAGTGGTTGAGAGTCCGCCTGCCGATGCAGGGGACACGGGTTCGTGCCCCGGTCCGGGAGGATCCCACATGCCACGGAGCGGCTGGGCCCGTGAGCCATGGCCGCTGAGCCTGTGCGTCCGGAGCCTCTGCTCTGCAGCGGGAGAGGCCACAACGGTGAGAGGCCCTCGTACCGCAAAAAAAAAAAAAAAAAAAAAAAGGGATGGAGTGGCCACTGAGGAGAAGGCCAGGAAGACAATGGAAAGAACTGACAAGCTGAAGGCTCCTCAGGGAATGGACCACAGGTGTACAGTGGCATCACACACTTAGTGATTTTCTTCAGTGTAGCTGCCCATGTGGAACACAGGACTGACGGCAACTAGAGTTGCAGCTCTGTAAGGCAGAGCAGCTCAAACATTCTTCTAGGGGGCGGTCCACCAGATCATAAACACCTAGATTTTAAGGCTTATGTTGCATTGTAGAGAAAGCATGAGCTATAGAGGCAGCAGGAGTTCAGATCCTCCTCCTGCTAAGTGCTCTATCCTATCTCTGAACCTGGGTTGTCTCTTGTGAGAGGGGGCCAATGCTACCCACCCCAAAGGGTCACTGTGAGAGTGGTCACTGGAAGAGCCTAGCATCTCCCTGGGTCCACAGAAGGTGCTGAATTAAATGTTAGTTTTTTTCTTCTAAGGAAAGTACTTATTCTTTTGTCTTTTCACTACATAAATACTGAATCGTATGTGGTGAATGCTGAATTGTGCTATATGATACACTTCCATTCTTCTAAATCTCCAAATCTAAATTATAGATTCTTGGCTTTGTACCAGCTTTTGCTGCAGGGTTCTTTTTGGGAGGAACAGCCCCCACAACATTTAAAATACAGTTTAATTGACAGAATGATTCAGAAACACATCTTAGGCCTAAGCACAGACGCCATGCAGTATGTTGTAGCTGTTACCCTGGAGAGAGGAATTTTACCAACAAAGCACGCTGCTGAAAGCAGTCCCCAAATTCCCTCAAGCCCAGGCACTGTTTGGTCCGACAGTGCATCCCCACCAGCCTGGCTCTGTTAGAGATAGACCAGAGCCAGACTGCCTGGGTTTGAATTCTGGCTCTGTCGTTTACTAGCTGTGTGACCTCAGGTAAGTTTATTGACATCTCTGGGCCTCTGTTTCCACATCTGTAGAATGAGGATAATAATAGTACCATAGTACTGTTTTGAGAATTAAGAGCGTTAATACACTTTCAAATCTCGGACTAGTGCCTGGCACCTGCACCATACCAGTTCAAGCACCAGTGGCTATGATTATTTTCAGACATACACACCTGCTACTGCAGGCCCTGAAGGCTGTTTAAGTGTTGGAGGGAGGGGAAAAGACAATATAATCACCGTCACATTACACACACTGACACCTCCCCATAACATTTATCTAGGTTGAGGTGGTGTCTGCAACCAGGAGCAGACTCCGGAGCCCCAAACACAGTAGTAACCAGAACTAAGGACGGCCACAGTAGCAACACTATAATGATGAAAACATGAAGGAACCAACTGAATTCAGGGCCCTGCCCCATCATGTGCAGCTATCTAACTGCACAAACTGTGAGAAATTTCTAGTCCTATCGTAGCAGTCCCTTTTGGAAGGGAATGCCTCCTGCTGCCCCAGAATACCCAGAGTGGTGGTGGGAGCCACAACCAAAGCCCAGAACGTTGCTGTGGTGTAAGGTGCTGTCTGAAGGTTTGAAGTCACATCTTTGACTTCCCAGCTTTAATCCAGGGCTCACCTGAAAAGCTGGATGAAACCTTACCTGCAAGGAGCTCCAGGCTGCTGTTCTCATGTGCATCCTCTGTGCTCTGCTCTGCATTATTTTTCTCTGGGAGCAGCTGCTTAAAAAATTAGAAGTCCTAAGTGAGTTTTGCAGAAGCATGAACAAGCCCCAGTGAGATCACGTGCCTGGTGGCTTTGTTGACCTCACAGGGCTTTCCTCCTTCACCTGGAACCCCCTATTACTTCCTCCTGGCTCATGTGAACCCCCTGCCCAGCCCCCAACTTTTAAGACTTCCTTCTTCTTTTGGAGGCTTTGCAGTTCACTCCAGCCATTCCGGGCA
Source organism: Leucopleurus acutus (assembly GCF_964270905.1). NCBI lineage: Eukaryota > Metazoa > Chordata > Mammalia > Artiodactyla > Delphinidae > Leucopleurus > Leucopleurus acutus. Next base: position 103,788,651 of record NC_139151.1, on the reverse strand, counting down.
TTTCCTAGCTTTTCTGAACTCTGGTCACTCATGTACTGTCTGCTCCATTCCTTGGGCTCTTTTAAGTATGCATTGCATGCCCCTTTTCATCAATTTATGTATTTATGTCCATTTCCTACATCTTAAATTCCTTGTAAGGTTCATCATGCCTATATCTCTTTTACAGCTAGCATAGTGCCTTGCACACGGTAAGTGCTCAACAAATGACTGACTGAGGTCAAACATGGGAAGCCACAGGGCACATTTTGTAGTCTTGTGTAGCTTTCAAAGCCCTGCTATTTGGTTCAATTTGGACAGAGAAACAAAGGTCAGAACCCAGTCCTCCCAGCTCCTTGTTTTTCAATACAAGTATATAAAAATAGATATCCTCTTCATCAAAATTAAAAACTTTTGTGCTTCAAGGGACACTTGAAAGTGAAAAGTCAACCCACAAGAATGGGAGAAAATATTTGGAAATCATATCTGATAAGGGACTTGTATCCAGAATAAAGAACTCATAGTTCAACTTTAAAATAACAACCCAATAAAAAAATGGGTTTGACAAAGAATTTGAATAGACATTTCTCCAAAGAAGAGATATAAATGGCCAATAAGCACATGAAAAGATGCTCAACATCATTATTCATTAGGGATATGCAAATCAAAGCCACTATGAGATACCACTTTATACCCACTGGGATGGTAGTAATAATAATAGATAATAACAACTGTGGATGAGGATATGGAAAAATTGGAACCATTACACAGTGCTGGTGGGAAAGTAAAATAATGCAGCCAGTTTGGAAAACAGTTTGAGTTACCATATGACCCAGCAATTCTGCCCCTAGCTATACACCAAAGAGAATGATAAACATATGTCCACACACACAAAAATGTTTACATCAGCATTATTCATAATAGCCAAAAAGTGGAAATAACATATCTATCAACTGATGGATGGATTAAAAAATGTGGTGTATATCCATACAATGGACTATTACTCAACCATAAAAAAGGAATGTACTGTTACCTGTTACAACATGGATGAACCTTGAAAACATTATGCTAAGTGAAAGAAGCCACACACAAAAATCCACTTATTGTATGATTCCATTTATATGAAATATCCAGTATAGGCAAATCCACTGAGAGGAAAAGTAAATTAGTGGTTGCCAGGGGACAGGAGATAGGAGAATTGGGACTGACTGCAAATTAGGTACAAGGTTTTTTTCTTTGGCGTGATGGAGATGTTCTGGAATTTACTGGTGATGGCTGCAAACCACAGTGAATATACTTAAAACCACTGAATTGTAAATTTACAGTGGTAAATTTTATGGTACGTGAATTATAACAATAAAAAATGTATTCTATCATATGTTGTTTAACAAGGCAAGTTTCAGTTTCTAAGTAATTATATTCCAAGAAACATAGAAGAGGTAAAGATGGCCCTAAAGGTGTGAAAAAAGAAACAGTATTAGGAAAATTTCCAAACATCTTTTTTCTTCTTTAAGAAAAAGCTTATTCTTTTACTTCACTCCAGCCTAGAAGTCTCATGTAATAGACAAACCTTTACCCAAGGAAATACCTACATTCAGATATAAATCTCTGAGTCCTAGGAGAGCCTTGCACACCTTCCATTCTCATCAGGTCCCCCAAATGAGAGAGCCCTATCCTCAGGATAGACCTCCTTGAGTTTAACACTCTATGAGACATTTCATTCTGGTCTACCACCTGCGAAACAATACCTTTCCTTAGGAAGCTGCCTCCATGCTACTGCTCCTGCTTACTCTGGGTTTAAGTTTTTAGTCCCTACACTCAAATGTGACAGTAAGTCCAGGATTACTATCTTGTCTTCATGGCCCACTGTCCTCTGTTCCAACACCAAGGCTTAATATCTCCACTCTTGGCACGACCTTTCCATGAATATATTCTATAAAACCCTAAATATTCTCTCATTTCTTTCATTTCTCCATAAACTATATAATAGCCATAGATGGTTTTATTCAATGTTACTCAAGAGGTCAGCTATTCTACTTTACCTGTTTAGAAATGGAAACTGAGGGACTGGTGCAGAGGTAAAAGACTTGGACCTATCATTAATCTTGTAGTTTTTAGCTATAGCCACTGGGTGCCAGTCGTGTGCCACTAACAAGTTACTAATCACTAAATGGCCATTTTCCGAGGGAAACGGTAATGATCTTGATTAGGGAAGTATGGGTTTGGTCCCTTATCTTCCCTGGGCTTGTGATCGAGTCCTATATGGCAAAAATGTTACTAGGCTTCGAATCCAGGAGACCTCATTATAAATCCTAGCCTTGCCATTTACTGACTGCGTGATTCTGGGCAAATTAGAAAAGTTCTCTAACCAGTTTCTTCATTTATAAAATGGGAAATCTACAACCTACCTCAGGATTTTTGTAGAGATTAAAGTGGAAATCTTGGCACAGATTAGGGATTCAATAAATGTTCCTTCCTTCCAAGCCCTGTGACTACTGCGTAAGACTAGCCAGCCATCTGCCAAATTTACTGGGCTGTGAATGGCCCTGAGGCTATGGGTCATCACCATAGCAATACAGTGGGGCAAAGGAGGTCAGATCATTTCCTTTTCAGATCTCACTGGGATATCAGAGAGGCCCAAGCAAAAGGACTTCACAGGCTGAAACACTTGTAGATCCTGCCCATGTATCTCAGGTCCTATGATAATGCCACATGCCTTACCCTTGACCTATCCCTAGAAATTTGAAGATATAGATAGCTGTAGTGAATTGAATAGTAGCCCCCCAAAAGATATGTCCAAGTCTTAACCACTAGTACCTGTGAATGTGCAAAGGGTCCTTGCAGATGTAATTAAGGATCTCAAGATAAGATCATTGTGGATTTAGAGAGGGCCCTAAATCCAATGACAGGTGTCCTTGTAGGAGAAAGGCAGAGGGAGACTTGAGAGACAAAGGGGAATGACCATGAAGATGGAGGCAGAGACTGGAGTCATGTGGCCACAAGTCAAGGAACATCTGGGGCCACCAGAGCTGGAAGGGGTAAGGAAGGATTCTCCTCTAGAGCCTTTGGAGGGAGTGTGGCCCTGCAAACACCTTGATCTCAGACTTCTGGACTCCAGAACTCTGAGATAATAAATTTCTTTTGTTTTTAAGCTACCAAATTTGTGGTAATTTGTTACAGCATCCACGGGTAATGATACAATGGGTATTAGCTTTTACCTATTCGCTCAGGTTGTGGGCAGCAGCTTACCGAGCTGAAGGGAAACCAGCAAGAGTGTTTGCAGTGAGCCAGCTGAAAGGAACGGCAGATGCATTCCTAGGAAGGTGCTTCCTAGAAGGTACATGCAGCCATGAAAAAACAGTGTGGTGAAGGGAGTATTTATAGGGGCTTCACTGCTACAAAGCAGAGGAGAGTGGGCAAATCCATGAGATGCTGTGATCCTTGGGTGACTAGGTACCCAAACCTCCCCATCTGATCAGGCAAACAGAAGTAGGAGAGGGAGAGAGGCAGAAGAGGTGTCTCTCAGAAACAGTGTCTATAATTTTTATAGCAACTTTATTGAGATATAGCTTGCATACATATAATGAATTGCATCTTTATAAAATGTACAATGTGATAAGTTTTGGCAAATGTACATACTTGTGAAACCATCAAGATAACCAGCATATCCATCACCCTCAAAAGTTTCTTCTGTCCTTCATAACTCCTCCACTCCCTCCAACTCCTATGCCTCCCGTCTTTAAGCAACCACTGATCTATAACTACAGAGTAATTGGCATTTTATAGAATTGTTATAAATTCAGTCAAGCAGTATGTACTCTTGTATTTCCAGGTTTTTTCATTCAGCATGATTATTTAGAGATTCATCCATCCTACTGTGTGTATCAACAGTTCACTCCTTTTATTGCTGAGTAGTATTCCACTGAATGGATATGCTGCAGTGTATTTATTCTTTTACCTGTTGACACTGGGTTGTTTCCAGTTTTTGGCTATTACAAATATGGTAGATGTGCCATGAACATTGGTGTATACATTTTTGTGTGGTATATGCTTTCATTTCTCTTGGGTAAATACCTAGAAGTAGAATGTCGAGGTCGTGAGACAGGTGTATATTTAACTTTTTAAGAAACTGCAAAACTGTTCTCCAAAGTGGTTGTATCATTTTTTATTCCTACAAAGAGGGTATAAGAGTTCCAGTTCCTGCACAGCCTTGCCAACACCTGGTATGGTCAGTCTTTTTATTACAAGTAGGTGTGAAATATTATTTCATTGTGGTTTTGATTTGCACTTCCCTAATGACTAATAATGTTGAGCATATTTTCGTATGTTTTTAAAAATTAATTAATTAATGAATTATATTTTTGGGCTGCATTGGGTCTTCTTGCTGCGCGTGGGCTTTCTCTAGTTGCAGTGAGTGGGGGCTACTCTTCGTTGCGGTGCGTGGGGTTCTCATTGCGGTGGCTTCTCTTGTTGCAGAGCACGGGCTCTAGGCGCGCGGGCTTCAATAGTTGTGGCACGCAGGCTTAGTTTCTCCACGGCATGTGGAGGGGACCAGGGTTCAAACCCATGTCCCCTGCATTGGCAGGTGATTGTTAACCACTGCGCCACCAGGGAAGTCCCCATACTTTTGTATGTTTATTTGCTGTTTGTATATCTTCTTTTGTAAAATGTGTGTTCAAATCTTTTGCCAATTAAAAAAATTGGGTTGTTTGTTTTCTTATTATTGAGGTTTGAGAGTTTTAAAATAATCTGAACATGACGGTAAGATTTTTAAATAAAGGTTCAACTTCTTTAATACTATAAAACTACCAGGTGTATGGAGCTATTTCTTCTTGAGTGAACTTTGGTAATTTATGTCTGTCAAGGAATTTTCCATTTAATCTAAATTGTCAAATTTAGTGCAATGTTCATAATATTCCCCGATAATCCTTTTAATATCTGATGCCACCTCTCTAATTTCTGATATTAGTGGCAATTTGTGTCTTCTCTTATTAATCTTCTTTCTCAATGAACCACCTTTACGTTTCACTGATTTTTTTTCTCTATTGTTTTTCCATTTTACTGACTTCCACTCTGATCTTTATTATTTCATACTTCTGTTTATGTTTAATTTGCTCTTCTTATTCTAGTTGAAGTTGGAAGCTGAGGTCATTGATTTAAGACTTTTTCTTTATCTCTTTCTTTTTGGCCGCACCACATGGCATGTGAGACCTTAGTTCCCCAATCAGGGATCAAACCCCTGCCCCCTGCAGTGGAAACATGGAGTCTTAACCACTGAACCGCCAGGGAAGTCCCGAGACCTTTTTCTTTTCTAACACAAGTATTTTCCTCTCTAAGTACTGCATTAGCTATGTCTCACAAATTTTGATAATATATACTTCCATTTTAATTAAATTAAAATATTTTCGGGCTTCCCTGGTGGCGCAGTGGTTGGGAGTCCGCCTGCTGATGCAGGGGACACAGGTTCGTGCCCCAGTCCGGGAGGATCCCACATGCCGTGGAGCGGCTGGGCCCGTGAGCCATGGCCGCTGAGCCTGCGCATCCGGAGCCTGTGCTCCGCAACGGGAGAGGCCACAACAGTGAGAGGCCCGCGTACCGCAAAAAAAAAAAAAAAAAAAAAATTTCTACTTTCTCTTTTGATTTTGTGTTTGATCCATGGGTTATTTATAAGTGTGTCATGTAGTTTCCAAATATTTGGAGTTTTCCAGATATCTTTTCCTTATTGATTTTATTATAATAAAATAATAAAATATAATAATTCTACTGTGGTCAAAAACATACTTTATATGACTCAGATCCTTTAAAATTTATTGAGATGTATTTAATGGCTCAGAATATGGTCTATCTTGCTATACGTCCCTTGCATACTTAGAAATAATGTATAGTCTAGTCTACTGTGGTTGGGCAGAGTATTTTATAAATATCAGTTAGGTAAAGTTAATTCATAGTGTTATTTGAGACTTCTACAAACTTACTAATTTTTTTTTTTTTTTTTGGCTGTGTTGGGTCTTCGTTGCTGCACACGGGCTTTTTCTCTAGTTGTGGCAAGGTGGGGCTACTCTTCATTGCATTGCACAGGCTTCTCATTGCGGTGGCTTCTCTTGTAGTGGACCAAGGGCTCTGGGTGCACAGGTTTCAGTAGCTGCAGCACGTGGGCTCAGTAGGTGTGACTTGCAGGCTCTAGCGCGCAGGCTCAGTAGTTGTGGTGTACGGGCTTAGTTGCCCCACGGCATGGGGGAGTCTTCCGGGACCAGGGATCGAACCTGTGTCCCCTGCATCGGCAGGAGGATTCTTAAGCACTGCGCCACCAGGGAAGTCCCCAAACTTACTGATTTTTCTGTCTACTTGTTCTACAAATTACTGAGAGAGGTATGTCGTGACCTCCCAATATAATTGTGGACTTCATTTCTCCTTAGAGTTCTATTAATTTTGCTTCATGCATTTAAAAACTCTCTAAAAAGTTTTATGAATGTTTAGAGCTATTGTGTTCATTGTATTCACTGTATTATATTCATCATTATGAAGTAACCCTCTTTATCCCTAGTAATATTCTTTGCTCTGAATTCTACTTTGTCTGATATTACTATACCCTCTCCAGCTCTCTTTTTATTAGTGTAAGCATGGTATATCTTTTTTCTATTCTTTTATTTTTAATCCATTTCTGTCTTTATATTTAAAGTGAGATTCTTGTAGGCAGCATATAGTTGGCTTTTTATTCAATCTAACAATCTCTGCCTTTTAATTGGGTTGTTTAGACTATATTTAATATGATAATTGATATGGCTGGGTTTAAACATATCATCTTATTGTTTTCTATTTGTCTCATCTGTTCTTTGTTCCCTTTTCTTTTTCATCTTTTTGAGATTGAGTATTTTTTGATAGATTATTTTCTAGAGCAGTTTTAAGTTCATAGCAAAATTGAGCAGAAGATAGAGAGATTTCCCATATTCCCTCTGTCCCCACTGATGCCTCTACCATTATCAACATCCCCCACTGGAATGGTACATTTGTTACAATTGATGAACCTACACTGACATATCATTATCATCCAAATTTCATAGTTTATGTTAGGGTTCCATCCTGGTGTATATTTTGTGGGCTCAAACAGATGTATAATGATACATATCTACCATTATACTATCATATAGTATAAAAGTCCTAAAAGTCCTCTGTTCTCCCCCTATTCATTCCTCCTTTCCTCCTAACCCCTGACAACCACTGATTTTTTTTTACTGTCTCCAGAGTTTTGCCTTTTTCAGAATATCATGCACTGTATTTGGAATCATATAGTATGTTGCCTTTTCAGGTTGGCTTCCTTTTACTTACTTATATGAATTTAATTTTCCTCATATCTTTTCATGGCATGATAGCTCATTTCTTTTTCAGCGCTGAGTAATATTCCATTGTCTGCATGTACCACAGTTTATTTATCCATTCACCTACTGATGGATATCTTGGTTGCTTCCAAGTTTTGGCAATTATGAAGAAGGCTGCTGTAAACATCTGTGTACAAGTTTTTGTGTGGACCTAAGTTGTAACTCCTTTGGGTAAATACCAAGGAGCATGATTACTGGATCACATGGTAAGAGTATGTTTAGTTCTACACAAAACTGCCCAACTGTCTTCCAAAGTAGCTGTACTATTTTGCATTCCCACCAGCAATAAATGAGAGTTCCTGTTTTTCCACATCTTTGCCTGCATTTGGATTTTGGCCCTTCTGGTAAGTGTGTAGTGATATCTCGTTGTTTTAATTTACATTTCCCTGATGACATATGATGTGGACCATCTTTTCATGTGCTTATTTGCTATCTGATGCCATTTTTCGTGAGGTATCTGTTAAGGTCTTTGACCCATTTAAAAATTTTTGTTGAGTGAATCCACGGCCGAGTGGGCAATTTGAACGCCACCCAGCTGGGGCATGCGGCCAGGGTGCTGCTGGTCCTCACCTGGACGCCAGCCTCTGCCTCTGGACCCGGAAGGCCGAGAAGGAGCTGCGGGTCCACAACCCTGAGCGCCAGCCATGGGCCCACACCGATGGATCCGCAAGTCCGAAGCCCCAAGGAGGCGCACCGTGAGCCCGGCTCCTGCCGCCACCCGGCCGGGCCCATACTTAGGCACTTCCTCCCGTCGACTTGCTCGCCGGAGACATTGGGTTCTGAAGGAGATACGAACTCTTGAGAAGAGCACACACCGGTTGTTAAGGAAGAACCCCCTTCTGCCGCCTGGCAAGAGAAATATGTGTTAAATTCACTCGTGGTGTGGACTTCAGTTGGCAAGCTCAGGCCATGTTGGCCCTACAAGAGGCAGCAGAAGCGTTTCTAGTTCATCTCTTTGAGGATGCCTATCTCCTCTCCTTACATGCCAGCCGCGTCACTCTCTTCCCAAAGGATGTGCCGCTGGCCAGGAGGATCCGAGGCATCAGGAAGGGCTCGGCTGAGCTCCTGCCACCCGTGACTCTGGATAATACCAGGGAATCTGCCCGTAACCAGGACCAGATCCTGTACAAGGTGCTGCCTGGACTTGCTGTCTCTGAGCAGAGTGTGCGTGTTGCTTTTGTAATTTTTTTTTTTAAAGAAGACTGCATGGCTTTCCTCTGTAACAGAAGTAATATATGACGGAATCAACACATTCCGAAAGTCCTGAGAATAATTTTCAGATGAGGAGACTCCAAGTTTGACTTCACTTTGCAAATTATTCATACGACTGATGATTTGGAAGACATCAGATTTTCTAGGTTATGGGAGAAAAGGATATTTACTGATTATTTTAGACCTTTCTGTACCATTTAAATTTTTTACCATATGTATATTTACTTTTGTTTAAAACATAAGGGAAAAAATAAGAGACGACCACTTCAATCAGTTGCATGGAAGAGCCTGGCGCATCCAGCATACAAATCTCTGTCCTTCAGATTGACTTCATCATTAGTGGCAGCAGCAAGTTCCTGTGTGGATTGTGCGTGTCGACAGATTATATAGCTTTTCAAAAACTCAGTTGGGATGAAAATAGGAAATCGTCGGGGCTTCCCTGGTGGCGCAGTGGTTGAGAGTCCGCCTGCCGATGCAGTGGACGCGGGTTCGTGCCCCGGTCCGGGAGGATCCCACATGCCGCGGAGCAGCTGGGCCCGTGGGCCATGGCTGCTGAGCCTGCGCGTCCGGAGCCTGTGCTCCGCAACGGGACAGGCCACAACAGTGAGAGGCCCGCATACCGCAAAAAAAAAAAAAAAAATCACTCAGAAAGTCTAGCTTGTAGAATTTATTTTATTCTTATTTGCAAATCATAGACGATGTATCATAATTTATACTTCAGAATTTTTCATTCCAGGACTTTTAAGAGCCTTTTCAATGTTTTTACAGGTATTTTTTATAACTTCCTTGTGGAGATATAATAAAAATAATTCTTTAATGAGAAAAAGTTAAAGCAAAGTTACTATTATACAGAGATTATACTGTGTTCTTTGTGTGTTAGCGTTAAGTTCTTCATTTGGACACTTTGCCAACAGCCACAATTTAAACGAGAGAATTCAGGGATGTGTTTTTGTCTCCAGTGGAGTAGAGTATGAGCAGATAAAAACCTTGCCCATCTCTTGTAACTGAAAGCAGTTTAAGAGATTTCCAGAGAAATGGGAAGTGCCACCCGAAGACTTTTAGATATTGTGTGTGGTGAAAATGATTAGTAAGAGTGGATACTAATAATGATGTGTCAGCCAACTGAATTGAGAGACAAACTAAAGGGAAAAGGACCAAGTTCTGTTGTTTGATAAATTTTAACCCTTTGGAAAAACCTTTTCCTGTTGGACATCAACTCATTTTTATGTAGACATTGGAATAAAGCTTATCTATCTATGACTATAAAAAAAAATTTTTTTCTTGTTGATTTTTAAGAGTTCTTTGTGTATTTTGGATAATAGTCCTTTAATCAGAGGTGTCTTGTAAATATCTTCTTCCAGCCTGTGGCTTGTCTTCTCATTCTCTTGAGGGTTGAATATTTTTTATGATTCCATTTTATCTCCTTTCTTGGATTATTAGGTATAACTCCTGGATGTGTTATTTTGATGGTTCCTTTCATCTTTAACTTACCAGTTTATTCAAGTAATATTATACCACCCCAGAGATAGCATAAATTCTTACAACTATATACATCTCCATTTCTCTCCTCCTGATCTGTGTGCTATTGTTGTCATACACTTTACTTCTAACATAGGTTATAGACCTCAAAATACATTATTACTGTTTTTGCTTTAAAAAGTTAATTATGTTTTAAATAATAAGAAAAGTCTTTATATTTATCCACATAGTTACCATTTTAAGTACTCTTCATTCCTTTGTGTAGACCCAGGTTTCCATCTGGTATCATCTTCTGCTTGAAGGACTTCTTTTACATTTATATTTCTTGTCTGCAGATAATAAATTCTTTCATCTCTTGTATGTCATAAAAAGTCCTCATTTCATATTTGTTTTTAAGGATACTTTTGTTGGGTAAAGAATTCTAGGTTGACAGGTTTTTGGTTTTTTTCAGTACTATAAAGATGTTATTCCATTTTCTTCTAGCGTATACGGTTTCTGATGAGAAACTTGCTGTAATCCTTATCTTTGTTTCCTTGTTATTACATAACAAGGTGGTTTTTTTTTTTTGTCTCTGTTTGTTTTTAAGATTTCTTTTTACCACTGGTTTTAACCAATTTAATTATGATGTGCCTTGGTGTAGTTTTCTTTGCTTCTTAGGCTTGGAGTTTGTTGAGATTCTTGGATCTGTACGATTAATAGATTTCATCAAATTTGGAAAAATTTCAGCCATTATTTCTTCAAATATATTTTCTGCCTCTGCTGCTTCTTCAGATTCTCTAATTATACATGTATAAGCCTATGTGAAGTTGTCCTATAACTCACAGATGCTCAATGGTCTATTATTATTTTAACCTCTGTGTTTAATTTTTTTAATGTATTTATTTGTTTGTTTATTTTTGGCTGTGTTGGGTCTTCATTGCTGCGCGCAGGCTTTCCCAAGTTGCAGTGAGCAGGGTCTACTCTTTGTTGTGGTGTGCAGGCTTCCCATTGCAGTGGCTTCGCTTGTTGCAGAACATGGGCTCTAGGCACGTGGGCTTCAGTAGTTGTGGCATGCAGGCTCAGTAGTTGTGGCTCACGGGCTCTAGAGCACAGGCTCAGTAGTTGTGGCACATGGGCCACACAGGGATCGAACCCATGTTCCCTGCATTGGCAGGTGGATTCTTAACCACTGAGCCACCAGGGAAGCCCCCTCTGTGTTTAATTTCAGATAGTTTCTATTGCTATGTGTTTTTCCTTAAGTGTCTAATGTCCTATTGATACTATTCGGTGTAACCAGTATAATTTTCACCTCAGAGACATTAGTTTTCACCTTAAAGTTTGTTTCTTTTTTATACCTTCCACATCTCTAACGAATATGTTCAATCTTTCCTCTAGTCTCCTGAACATATGGAATACAGTTATAAGAATAACTGGTTTTTGTCTACTAATTTTATCTTCCATGTCAGTTCTGGATCAGTTTGGATTGATTGATTGATCAATTGATTGAGTTTTCTCTTCATTGTGGGTTGTATTTTCCTGCTTCTTAGCATGTCTGTTTTTTTTTTTATTAGATTCAAGGCAGTATGAATTTACCTTGGTGGGTGCTGGATATTTTTGTATTCTTATAAATATTCTTGAACTTTGTTCTGAGATGCCACTGAATTACTTGGAAACCACCTGATCCTTTTAGGTCTTGTTTCTGCTTTTGAGCTTTGTTAGGCAGAACCAAGGAGTGTTTATTGTAGATGTAATTTTTTTCCATTTCTGAGGCAAGACTATTCTTAGTATTTTACCTGATGCTCCATAAATTATGAGACTTTGTTCTCTGGTTGATGAAAATAGGCACTATTCCCAGCCCTGTGTAAGCTCTGCCTATTGTCCCCTGTAATCCTTCTGAGTGGTTCTTTACCTGGACAGTTTCTTCACATGAATGAGCTGATCAGTACTCAACTGAATACCAGAGAGAGGAGCCTCTGCAGATCTCCAGAATTCTCTCTCTGTGCAGCTCTCTCTTCTCTGGTACTCTGCCCTGAAAGCTTAACCTGCCTTAGCATCTCTGGGTTCCTAGCTTCATCTATTCAACTCAGGGACACCATGAAGCTCTGCCTGGATTCCTTCTCCCTGTTCCACAGTCTCTGTACTTTCTCTAAGCAGTATGCAATGGCATTCATAGAGCTCACTTCGTTGTTTTCCATCTCTCAGGAATGAGTATCCCATCCATTGTCTGAGGCCCAATGTCTTGAGAACCATTGTTTCATATATTGTTTTTTTTTTGTTGTTATTGTCCAGATTTTTGGTTATTTCAGGCAGGAGGGTAAATCTGGTCCCTGTTACTCTATCTTGGCCAGAAGCTGCTGTATAATCATTTCCCTCTTAATCTCTTTTATTTACTCATCTTATACTTTAATTCCAGAAAAGTCAATCCTGCTGATGGTTGCCAAGAGAGCCAGAAAAGTGGGCTTCAGCTGAAACATCACTACTACCTACACCCAGAATCTGGAAATACATAAAATTTCCCAGCTATGATTTCTCTTCACTCATTAGAGGAGCTTATAACTATCTGACCTCCATGAGGGCAGAGACCCCAACTAATGCAACTCTGTATCTCCAGCATCCAAAAAGGTAAATAGATAAAAGTATGTTTTTCATTAGGCAAAACTAAACATAGGAATTCCATCATATCATCATCCTCATAAAAGTAGCTATGTGCTTAGCGGTTTACTTACATTATCTTATTCAAACCTCACAATGATCATTTTAGGTGTGCATCATTCTTATTTTACTGATAAAGAAACTGAGACTTGGAATAAATAGCTTTTATAATAATACCATGCAACTAGTTTGTGGCAGAAATGGAATTCAAGTGACATCTCTAACCATGCTCTTAACCTCTATGTAATACCATGTTCTATAAAGTTTTTCTAAACCATAGGCTTCCTTGCTAAAAGGCTAACCTCAGAATGTGCAGTCTAAAGTACTACACCTACCCATTGTGTACTCAGGGTTCTCATACATCAATATGGAAGATTTCCACCAAAGTACCTATTATTACTTTACACTTACCTGCTTCACCTCACGTGAGCAGTGGTGAAGAAATCGGTTCTGGGTGATCTCATGAAATGATTTATGCAGCTTGGTCCCAAATTCCTGTGTGTCAGCTGCCTAAAATGGGCCAGAGACAGAATATGTTGAGTTCCAGTACTGGCAACCAAAGGGTAAGTACCCACAGGAAGTTTACATGGGGAGAGATCGAGACTAATAGAAAGGCAAACCACTGACATCCTTCATGTTGTGTTAGAAGTTTCCTTAGTTCTTGTGGCACAGGATAAGTAGAAAGAAGGTCTGGGATACTTGACATGAGACAGGTAGTTGTGGCTCCCATATATCTTCCAATTTCTGTTACCTAAGCAAGGTCTTTCAACCAAGGTCTTTGTTCTCCTATCTCCATAGGAGATAAATACCCCAGAGATCCATCTGTTCGTGAAGAGGTTATATTAACTGCTCTCCTCTAAAACAAGTTCCAAAAGAGCAGAGGTTCTACTGAACAACTAAGGCTGATATAGGAACTTTTCCCCAGATAAATCTTTCAGGGAGGAAAGGAACAGTAATTTAGTTTGCATCCATTAAGAAATGGGTAACAGCCTCTACTTTTTAGTATAGAATTGTATTGATAGGATATTAGAGTTAGAAGGGGCCAGAGTAATCACCTAATACAACACACTAATTTCATTTCATTTTATTTTTATGTATGTATGTATGTATGTCATGAAGGAAAGCGCAGTGTTTATTGTAAGGCACCATACAAGGAGTCCAGGGTAGCTAATGCTCAAAAAAACCTGAACTCCCTGATGGGTTTCAGGGGGGTATTTTTAAAGGCCAGGTGAAGGAGGGAGTCTCAGGTTATGTGATCAGCTCATGCACAGTTCTCTGATTGGTGGATGGTAAGGTAACAGGGTGGAGTCACAGGAGTTAACATTATCAGTCTTCAGGCTCCAGTAGGTCTGGGGGCTACTGCTCATGGTCATCAAGTAGTTAGAATCCTCCGTTCAGTGAGGGTTTTTAAAACATATATAAAACAACTCAGGAAATGTGCATCATATACTGTTATCTAGGTACCTCAGAGAGGAGCTAAAGCAGAGGACACGGGTGGAGGGGTCTTCCCCTTTAGGAAAGGCCCCATAGGCTCCTGCTCAGTTACAGTTTCATGCAGCTTTCCATAATTCTATTTAGAACAAAATACATATGCATGCTCGAGCAATGAAATATAAATTGCATAATTTCAGTAATGCCACATACCACTTAAATGCTCTTATATTTGCATTTAAAACTGGCACCACACAGAATGAAAATGAATGATAAAATTTATACAAATAATGTAAAATTTTAATTTTTCTTTACTTAGAACATTAACTAGCAAATAAAAAACACCAGACAAGTCAAATGAAACTGCAGAAGAAATTTAAAAGCTTTATACTTTACTATCTTTACTGCTTCCCCCCTTTTTTGCATTCTGCAAGGGCCCCCAAAATTGTGGCGCTACCCCTGACTATAAAGGAGCAGCCCTGGGGAACTTGGGGATGAACACACTAATTTTATAGATGAGACAACTGAAATTCAAAAAGGAGAGGTGACCCACCCAAGATCTCATAGCCAGTTAGTATGAAAGTTAGGGCTGACTTTCACTGTGCTACCCATGTGACCCAGAAAGTTGAAGCTGTGAGAAGATGCACTAGATTATAAAGGTGTTATACATTTTGACCCATTACCATTTATAGAAATTTATTCTAGGAAATAATTCAAAAGAAGCAAGCGATCACATATAGGTATTAACTGAAGCACTATTTGTTGGCAGAAAAAATGTAAACAACTTAAATGTCTGTCATTAGGGGAATGGTTTATTAAATTAGATTAAACTAATATAGGTGAATATTGGTTAACCAATACAAATTTTAAGACTGTTGAAATAGGGGAAAAGGTCAAATTATATATGAATATAAAATACTTTGGTTATGACTATATAGTATAATATATATGAGATAATATGCAAAAATTAAGTGATAAAGTTTATTAGTTATTATTTTAAATTTTATGTATGTTACACTATCTTTTCAAGAAAAAAAGTACAAAAAAATGAAGTGACATGGAAAGAATGTGTTATCCCTCTGATAATTTGGTCAGCACACACTGGAAGGAAGGAAGGAAAAAAACCAACATTTATTAAGAATCTATCATGTGTAAAAATGGGCAGAAGACCTAAATAGACATTTCTCCAAAGAAGACATACAGATGGCCAAGAAGCACATGAAAAGCTGCTCAACATCACTAATCATTAGAGAAATGCAACACAAAACTACAATGGGATATCACCTCACACCAGTTAGAATGGGCGTCATCAGAAAATCTACAAACAACAAATGCTGGAGAGGGTGTGGAGAAAAGGGAACCCTCTTGTACTGTTGGTGGGAATGTAAATTGATACAGCCACTATGGAGAACAGTATGGAGGTTCCTTAAAAAACTAAAAATAGAATTACCCTATGACACAGCAATCCCACTACTGGGCATATACCCTGAGAAAACCATAATTCAAAAAGACACTTGCACCCCAGTGTTCATTGCAGCATGATTTACAATAGCCAGGTCATGGAAGCAACCTAAATGCCCATCGACAGACGAATGGATAAAGAAGATGTGGTACATATATACAATGGAATATTACTCAGCAATAAAAAGGAATGAACTTGAGTCATTTGTAGAGACTGTCACACAGAGTGAGGTAAGTCAGAAAGAGAAAACAAATATCGTATATTAACACATACACGTGGAATCTAGAAAAATGGTACAGATGAACCAGTTTGCAAGGCAGAAATAGAGACAAAGATGTAGAGAACAAATGTATGGACACCAAGGGGGGGAAGCAGGGGTGGGGGGGGTGGGGGGATGAACTGGGAGATTGGGATTGACATATATACACTAATACATATAAAATAGATAACTAATAAGAACCTGCTGTATTAAAAATTAAATAAAATAAAATTCAAAAAAATAAAATAAAATACTAGCCATCGCATACTACTTAAGACAATTTAAGATGAAATGTATTAAAACTTTAGCATTAAAAAAAAAGAATCTACAATGTGTTATGCAGGTTCACATTTAGCTCTCAACTTCATAATAACCCTGTGAGGTACTATTATTTTTTTCTAATTTGTAGATGAAACTCAGAGAAGTTCAGTACAGGCCTAAGTCCACCTAGCTAGTAAACAAATGAGCCAAAATTTGAACTCAGGCCTTTGATTCCAAACCTTGTTACACTATTCTATACTGCCAAACGCATGTAATGCTTATGGCTGCTCAGTTATTTTCAGTATATTCTGTTGCCATGAGGTAACAGAACATTCTTCAATAAGAAATTGGGAATCACTGATCTAATCCTAGCTCTGCTTATAACTACCTGTATGATAGAAAGGAAACAGAAATTTTAAGTAACTCGTTTTCTCATTTATAAAATAGTATATACATCACTATCCATTCAACAAACATTTCTTAAAACACTTACTTATGTAGAATCATAGGAGGATCAAAGTAAATAAGGTTTCTAAGAGCACTGCACATATTACTAAGATAAGTAGTAGAATGTCATTAAAACCCTGGCACATTTAAGCATCCCCAATCTCTTACTAACTTGAAGCGTCTGGAGGCATGTCTTTCGGAAGCTGCTGCTGGTGCTTCCAGTCATGATACTCATGATGGAATTCACAGCCACTGAGAGTGAGGCCTGTAGTTTCTGATGAGCCTAGAGAATAAAACAAGGAAGGGGGAGGCCGCAGTTTATAATAATACCAAACTGCTGGTTCAGATAATCCCAAAGGGACCAAAGATTTTAGTCAGAGCAGGATTTCAAAAATTCTTCCCCCTCCACCAAAAATACTTACTGAGATCATGACATACAAAGGACACTTAGACTTATTGACGTAGATACATTCAGAAAAGACACACAGTAAGACACTGAGCAACAAAACGGATATATTTATTATTAAAAAACAAAAAGCTTTAAGCTTTACTCTTTTAGTATAGTTGTCTTTTCCCTGAAAAGGAGGCCATATGAAGTAAGAAATGTGTTACCAAAAGTACACAGGATGGAGGGATTCAAAAAGTCAGGTAAGGGGCTTCCCTGGTGGCGCAGCGGTTGAGAGTCCGCCTGCCGATGCAGGGGACACGGGTTCGTGCCCCGGTCCGGGAAGATCCCACATGCCGCGGAGCGGCTGGGCCCGTGAGCCATGGCCGCTGAGCCTGCGCGTCCGGAGCCTGTGCTCCGCAACGGGAGAGGCCACAGCAGTGAGAGGCCCGCGTACCGCAAAAGAAAAAAAAAAAAAAAAGAGTGGCCCCTGCTTGCCACAACTAGAGAAAGCCCTCGCACAGAAACGAAGACCCAACACATCCAAAAATAAAAATAAATAAATTAAAAGAAGGCTCAACATTAAAAAAAAAAAAAACCTCTGGCCTGAATCATGAAGAAAAAAAAAAAAGGTAAGAAGACAAAGTGATGTTATAAAGGATTAGGAAATGGGGGAAGAATGTAAGATTCAGTGAAACAGCAGCTCTAGACACATGTGTGGGAAGGGGAAATATATAGATAAGAAAGATATACATTGATGTAAGCTTTTATATATAGGATGGATAAACAACAAAGTCCTGTATAGCACAGAGAACTATATTCAATATCATATGATAAACCATAATGAAAGAGAATATAAAAAAAGAATGTATATATATGTATAACTGAATCACTTTGCTGTATAGCAGTAATTAACACAACATTGTAAATTGACTATACTTCAATTAAAAAAAATTTCAGGCCAAGTGCATGCATGTGCTTTCAATTTATCCAGAACTTATAGTCAATAATATAGCACTTCAATGTGTGAAAGAGGGAAGAAGACATTAATGACACTACAAATTAATATACAAAAATACTTCAAGGTGTAAAACTACCTAGAATGAATATAGTGTCCTGGGTTCAGTGTTTACTGTTCCTCTTTTATAAATGTTTTCCCGTCCCCTGGTATAATGGGAGTGGTAAAAACAAACTAACAGGCAGGCAAAACCAAGCTCATTTTGCTTGTGAAGAAACACACTCACATCGTAAGTCACGTGTTCCAAAAAAAATAAAATTTGTTCACACTCAAAAAAAAAAGAAAAGAAAAGAGGTATGTTATCAGTCATTTTCCCTGGTCTACTGTTCTGCCCATATTTATTCAAACTCACCTACTAGGAGATAAGACTAAGCAAGCTGGTTACAGTGACCCATCTAAGTTAAAGCCCGAGTTCCTAGGCTAGATGCAGTTTATAAGACCAGCCCAGGTGGGGACTTCCCTGGTGGCAGAGGGTGAAGACTCCACACTCCCAATGCAGGGGGCCCAGGTTCGATCCCTGGCCAGGGAACTAGATGCCACACAACATCTAGTTGCCACGCAACTAAGACCCGGTGCAACCAAATAAGTAAATATTTTTAAAAAGATCAGCCCAGATGACCAAAGAGAGGAAGAAGCATTCAGGGAGGAAGGGCTCTCAGGCCCTGTCTGCCATATACGCTATCTTTTTCTTAGAGAAAGGAGAAAGGGAGTTGTGAATTTCTTATTACCTTGACAGCGTGGTGATGCTGCTCCAAGGCCTGGTCCACAGCGACCTGGATGGAATCTTGCACCACACTGTGGCTCTCCGTGAGAATGGCACTGAGATGAGTTGTGAGCAAAGTGTGGACTCCTAAGGGGAGGGAAAATGTTGGTAACCTTGAGTGAGAATGACCACTTCAAGACTGCTGTTCATATGCTGTGAGTCAGGGCTGAGAATGGGAAAGAGGCCACTTGAAAAAAGAAGCCACTTCTGCCTATCCAGAGATAATTACTTTTCTAGACAAAAACCCCCAGCAATTTACAAACCTACCCAATTCCCACTTACAAATGAACGAAAGCTCACTAAAATTAAAGTGAAGAATGACATTATTTTTGAAGAATCAAATGAGGGATCCTGTTTAATTCACATCAGAAACAGAAATATATGCTATATACTATAAATAATGACACTGGTGGCTCCCAAAGGAAAGGAAAAACCTCCTGGAGAGTATGTCTAACTCTACTCTGTTCCTATTTGAGCGTCACTGTTATGGTGAGCCACTGCTACTGTCAGGGTATCAATCCTTTTAGATACGCTGTGGTATAGAAAAAGTTAAGGGCTTCCCTGGTGGCGCAGTGGTTAAGAATCCGCCTGCCAATGCAGGAGACACATGTTCGAGCCCTGGTCTGGGAAGAATCCCATATGCTGTGGAGCAACTAAGCCCGTGCAGCACAACTGCTGAGGCTGCGCTCTAGGGCCTGTGAGCCACAACTACTGAGCCCATGTGCCACAACTACTGAGCCCACGTGCCTAGAGCCTGTGCTCTGAAACAAGAGAAGCCACCACAATGAGAAGCCCACGAACCACAACAAAGAGTTGCCCCCACTCGCCACAACTAGAGAAAGCCCGCACACAGCAACAAAGACCCAATGCAGCCAAAAGTAAATGAATGAAATAAATTTATTTAAAGAAAAAGTTAAAACTCACAATCTGAGAATTGCTGGTATAAGGTCTTTTTAAATGAGGGACTATCTCTGATAAAGTAACCATAGGCACCACTGCTCAGCATCCTTCAGAAAAGCTAACACGTGAGACCGATGGGCAAAATACGTCATTAAACAATATGCCAGCATTGATGATCCTGATACAACCAATACAGGAAGACAAATTTACTTTTTGGGGCACGTGGAGAAAATGCTTCTTAATTAATCTTTCTTCTTTCAGTGTTTTTCTACTCCCTGTATGGTCTGTTCAAAGGTAAAGCTGGCTGGCTTTTCTCAGGGCTGCAATTAAAATGCAAGTCAGAAAAAAAAATGCAAGTCAGAAGGAACATTTTCTACCACAAGGTACCATGATGCTTTCCTGGAAGGGAGGGGAAGAATTGCTCTGCTCAAAAGGGGTCTGGAACTGGAATCAAGAGAATATAGATTCTAGCATCAATTTTACTATCAACTAATAGTGACCAAGTCACTTCACTTTTCATTTTAGTACAGAAAGTGCCTTTATACCACCTGCTCTCATGGGTATTTTGTGCAGATAAACTGGGATAATATATATAAAGTGTTTTGAAATGTACATTGCAATATTCAAAGAGAAAATATCGCTATTGCTATGATATCATGTGGATTACTATTTTCTATAGTTTGGTCCTAAGAATAGCCTTAAGAAATCAGTTGAAGCCCCTTTGAAAGCAGACATTTAATTAAAAAGCTATAGTTTCATCCCTAAAACTGCTGATACCACCAGATGCCTTTAACACTGTGGCAAAATGAGTTAATCATAGAAAAGTTACCATGACAAGGTAGGCAGAAGGCCAATTAAGTGATTTTCTTTTTTAAGACACATGGAAACAGACTGTAGTTCTGCACAAGCTGTTTCCTAAAAGGAGCTCTGGAGAAAGCTTTCAAGGATCTGAGAAAGAAGAGGGGGTAAAGAAAATAAAATTACTACATATATCTATATCCATGTATCTATACCTACCTACCCTTACAGTGCATCTTCTTCAAAGGCTAGTCCTAAACTCTCAGATGTATAAGGAAATTTTAAAAGATAACTACTATGTTTACTAATGCAGTGATGGATTTCTGTTTAATCCAATACTGAGTACCACTACCTGAGATGCTGCAGGCCTTCAGAGTCAAGCTAAACAGAGGTGTACAAACTATCACAGTATTATAATAATGATAGTAACCCTGGTTTCTGAGGAAGTATGTTTAATAGGATTCAGAATGTGGTACCAGATTTTATGTCATCCTAGGGAAGACTGAACATGGTGCTCCCTCTAGCAGACCAACCTTAAAAAAAAAAAAAAAACTGCCAAAGATAGCAGATCTTACATCTTAAGAGGGTCTTTAGACTTGGAAGGGCCTTTGATAGCACCTAGCCTAACAGTCTCATGTTAAATATATGAAAAGGAAGGATCAGATGATTTATGCAACTTGCTTTCCAAAAAATCATTAAGGAATTTGGTAGCAGTACTAAAATTAAACCCAGGTCTCTTGATTGTACCCTGAAGTCCTTTCCACCATACTAAGCTGCTTCTGAGTCTTTGTCCATGCCAGCACAGGTGGGATAATAGCCCTAGGCATTCTCACCTTTGACCTCCTTGCTGGAAGCCTCATTAGTTGAGTCTCTTCTATGTTCCCATTCCAGGGCCTTAATGAATGGAACAGTGGGGCACCAGAGAACACCAGCTCCTCAAATAAAAGAGTTACAAGCCAGAGCCCTGGAAAGCAGTGCTTCTCTCCTAAAGAATATATACATGATGGAAAAAGGTAGGAGAGGCATGCAAGGCTGGCAGTAGAAAAGAATCCCACAGGTTCAACAAATAGTTGGCAGCAATGTGAGGTCTTCTGATCTGGTGTTGTGAGCTGTCTCATTTCTCTTATGACTCAGTGGAAGCAGGGCCACACCAAATAGCACTGGAATGCCTAGAGAGTAAAGTCCCAAGAAAAAACAGTCGCCCACAAAGAAAGAATAACCCAGAAACATATCAGGAACACCAAAAGGAAGGCTTATGAACATCTCCCCAGACATTTATAAGCTCCAGTTCTTGCTTCTTCCTTCAAAGTTTAGGAGGGCACTGAGAAACACTTAAATTTATGTCTCAGGCTTTATTGGATTAAAATGCATAAGCCGGGCTTCCCTGGTGGCGCAGTGGTTGAGAGTCCACCTGCCGATGCAGGGGACACAGGTTTGTGCCCCGGTCCAGGAAGATCCCACATGCCACGGAGCGGCTGGGCCCGTGAGCCATGGCCGCTGAGCCTGCGCGTCTGGAGCCTGTGCTCCGCAATGGGAGAGGCCACAACAGTGAGAGGCCCGCGTACCGGAAAAAAAAAAAAAAAAAAAATGCATAAGCCAACTCTCATACTCAGTGGTTTTCAAACTTTACTATGTTTAGGAATCACCTGAGAATCTTGTTTAAAATGCATATTCTTGAGCCATACCAGATTTTTACATTAGCAAAACAATGAGTTAATCCTTGCCCAGGAAGCTGCACATTTTCAAATACTCCAGGTGATTCTCATGCGTGTGTTTCACAGACCACAGAACAGTGAAATCACTGCTTTACCACTAACAGAGAGAACCTTCTGATAACAGGTTATCACCTATCTGCTAGATAAAGGCCAAAGGCATTTGTATGCCTGAACAAGGACAATTTCTCCCTTTCCAGAGGTTGATGTGGCAATCACACAAAGCCATTCATACCAATGTACTCCCACAGCACCTCGTGTTCAATCTGAGATGTTGCATTAAGGCCAAGTAAAACTGATAACTTTCTTGATTCCACTTGGAAAAGCAGTAGGGTGGTGAACAGTTCTCAAGCCTGAAAAGCTTTAAAAACATACTGATACCTGAGGCCCACCTCAATCCAAGGAAATCCAAATCTCTGGGGGGTGAGGTTTGGGCATTTTTTAGAAGCTCCCCAGGTAATATATTGTGCAGCTAAGGTTGAGAACTACCCATCTAAGGTAATATACTCTGGAGGAACCAACAGGAAGTGTCTGCTGATTTCTGGTCAACCAAATCTGGGAATGTCATCATCTAAGTGATGCTTCAAGATATAGATCTTTCGCATAGAGCATATAATTTTTTTAACTTATTTAAGCAAGGTTTTTCATTGAAATGAGTTATTTTACAGAAACACATCTATTCAGATTTATGCATCATGTAAAGTCTCCTTTCTTTATTCTCTTAACATTTAAGCACACCCAAGCTGGCAGCCCCACTCTCCTATACCTACCCCAGAGTTCCATTTTCTGGACTGGAAATCTGCTGTGGAAGTCCACAAAGAGAAAAAGCAGCAGAGTTTGTCCCTGGGGGTCCATATTCTGAGTCTGATCCCCCTCACTGGATTCCACCTGATAACTCACATCTGGAAGCACCAAATCTAGAGGACAAGATATTACAGAGTATCCTAAGTAAAGCCCTCAAAATGCTAAGTGAATAAAGAACCTATACCTCAAACAAAGAGGGATCTGAGATAAATCTAAATTTGAACACTCCCTTCTCCTCCTGAATCTGTTTCTCTACCCACATGATAAAAGTAAATAATAGTGACTCACAGGAAGAACATCAAAATAACAACTGGGTGTATAAAATGCAAACCAAACAGCATTCCTTAGAATTTACTGGGAAGTATTATACAGTAAATTCATTCACTCCTCATGTAACTTTCTAAGGTAGGTATCACTAATAAGAGGCTAGTAAAAAGTAGGTATAGCTAGTAAGAGTAATGATAACAGCTAACTTGTATTGAATGCTTACCATGTGCCACGTACCACATTAAATTCTTGGCATGTATTATCTCAACATTCAGACTTCACCGCACTATGGTATGGGACATATTCTTATGCTCTTTTACAGGCAAGAAAAGAGGCACAGGTAGGTTAAATACATTGCCCAACATGAGACAGGAAGTGGTGGAACTGTTTTAGACTAACTCCAAAATCTGTGCTCTTAACCACAGTGCTATATAATATTTGTATTCCCAAGTAATCTGATCCCTATGGTCTTTTTCTAGAATATAATCACTATAGTCCTAAATTCCATCCAGATCCATATAGAGAAGTACCTCCATGTGGATCCTGGTTCTGTAATGAGGGAAGGTGACATGTGCGGACATTTTCTATGCTATTCATTTCCAAAATTAACTGAGCAAGTTTAGGCATCACAAATTGGCAAAAAATGAAGGAAATCAACAAAGCATGAAAATAAAAATGAAAGAGAAAAGGAGATATGGAGAGCCCTCGAGATTTAAAAAATCCTGATAGCATGACATCCCATCTGTTAAGACCAAAAATTAATATATATTTTTTTCAGTGACATCAATGGTTTAATGGATAGGGGGATCTTACATGTCTGAAGCAAGGTCCTGGAGTGATACCCCACTGTGTGTGGCAGACAGCAGGCAGAACATGGTTATCAAAATCTGGAGAAACTATTCTAGATAGACATTCCCAAAACATAATTATTCCTATAGAGTTTACCTAAAGGCTCTTATCTTATTTACATTTACTTAAAATTTCATCATAGCAAGATATTTTCCTTGCTGACAAATTTGCAACAGATATAATATGGTCTTATTTGATCTCAAAATAAGCCTAGGTATAAGTATTATACTTAACACTGATGACTCTGAAGACATGTCTATATTAATCAAACCAACAAGTTTAAGCTAGCTTCAATACCAGATATTCATTCAGTACTGAATATTTCCCATATCACGTGAAACTGAAATTCATTCTGGAGTTTCTTTTATATTTCTGAGAGTTTATATGAGCGGTTAATTTCTCTTAAGCCAATTAAACAGAGCTCATCCACAAACCAATCTTGGCAGTGCCATTTGGAGGCAGAGACACCTTATTTTTATAAGGTACACATAGACACACATTTATTTATGTGGACACAGAGATCTCACTGTTTTCTTGCTAGAGTTTAAAAAGGTCTTTTTTTTTTTTTCTTCACTCTCAAGGATCACAGGTAATTAAAGTTCCTGAGAGCCCAGGTAGATTATTAACATCTCAAAGACACAGGAAGAGAAATACCAATTCATTCTAGAAAGCTAACTTCCTCTAAGGCCTATGCAAAAACCAGTTTTTAGAACGTCAGAAGAGTCAGTCCCATCTTGGATGTTTTCAGGGATTTTTTTCAGTTTCTAAATAGCCAATTCAGTTTAAACAAATAACAGTAATAGACAATAATACATATCATTCACTCACATTTGCTTGCCTCACTTTCAGAGGAACATGAATCACCATTCAAGTTACTAAGACCCCCCTAGCGAGGGTTAAAACCAGGAAGAGAGAACAGGATTTGGACTCAGGTACCCAGACACTCACACACACACCCCCAAGATAAAAGCCAAACCAATTCCAAAAGGCTCTCTTTGGTACAATAGCAGAGCCATTAGGGGACACTGTTCTCTTAATACATCTTCCACAGTTTGCCAGGGGAGAGGAGTAGTAGGTATTCCCCCTCATTGGGCCAGGTGGTACGGTAAGCAGCCATTACCCAAGGGAGCAAGGAAAGCACTTCACCCTCATTTCTGGCCCCATATAAGTGCTAAGTGGCAGCCCACAGCTGTGGCCACAGCCTTATTAAGACCAAACATTCTTTCCTCACAAAACCACTTACCTCCAGAAGCCCAAGGACACCCTCCTTTCATTCCGCCCTCTGGAATAACTACCTACTCAAGAAAAAGTGTCTTACCACGAGGCCTACTTCCAAGATGAAGATTCTATCTTTCCCCCGGAAATACTTCCCTATACTGGCAGGCTTCAATCTTCTCATACCAGTCACAACTCTAGAATACCTCCTCGCTACTGGTGAACTTCCTCAGGATCCAGTTGAACAGACTGCCTTCTAAATTTCAAAGGATTCTAGCTAACAACAGTCAAACTCAAGACTATAAAGCTCCTAGACATCAGCTCATGGTTGCATATTCCTATTTCTCAGTTTTATTTGTTGGTCTAATTATTAAGCATCCAATTTCAGTATGATTCACCCAAAGCCAATGTGATTAGGCTCTATATGAATAGTACAGTCAGCTTCCTAGGTTTATCACTATATGGTTTATACTCCTGCCTTGCTTTTACGTAGTATTACAATTTTTCTAAGTAATTTTATATGGATTTTTTCATTTCATTGGGAAATATTTCTCTTCCATGATAGTTCAAAGATGTCCTTGCAACTTTACTAACCTTTCTAAAACCCCAGAGTTGATGGATTAAGGTACAATAGAAACCCTCTGAACAAGTCCCTGGAAGGTGAAGGCCCACTGACTACATCAAGAGGGCCAGGAATAGAGAAGGCAGTAGGAATGAGGAGAACCAGCATCAACACGTAATGCCAGAACGGTTAGGCTCTGATGGGGCTTTGCCTGTTGACACCTGTTTGACTCACTTCATGTGGAATCTCAAACTTAGCCAGACTCCCACCTGTAACCCCCAACCTAAGCCATCAGATCACTAGGTCCTATTCTTTTTTTTTTTTTTTTTTTTTTTGCGGTACGTGGGCCTTTCACTGTTGTGGCCTCTCCCACTGCGGAGCACAGGCTCCAGACGCACAGGCTCAGCAGCCATGGCTCACGGGCCCAGCTCCGCGGCATGTGAGATCTTCCCGGACCGGGGCACGAACCCGTGTCCCTTGCATCGGCAGGCGGACTCTCAACCACTACGCCACCAGGGAAGCCCGGTCCTATTCTTATATACACTTGCTATTTATATTTCCTTGCATTTCTCTAATATTCTCCAGAGTTCTTTATTCCTATGCAAACAAAGAGAGGGAGATTTACCTCGATCTGAATTGAAATCCAAATTGGGCACCATACACAAGTGGTGTTTCTTCCAGTTAATGAAATAAGAGGTATCTTTGAAGATAGTAGAAGTTGGCTGCTCTGGATTTAGCAATATCAGAGGCAGACCTGAAGGTCCATATAGAAATATGTATAGTTGCTAAAGAAAATTGCAAATTTTTAGTTTTTTATAACTGTATTTATATGCATAAAACAAACACAACACTGACTTGGTTCACACTCTCAGAAATAAACTAGTGTGCTAGACGATTACATATTAAGCCTTTTCCACATTAAGGATAGGTGTGAGGCGCCAGAGATAGATCCACTAGAATCCCCAGGAATTATTTTGGGTTTAATGAGTGTGAGCTACAAATATAGTTTTGGGACAATTCGTTTATTTACTCTCCTACTCATTAAATCATAGGTTTGAATGGTACCACAGGCTAAACACTACACTGTACTAAGTTCTGGGGATATAAATATGAATATACAGATTTAATACTTACCTTCAAGTTATATTTAGAGTATGGGAGATACATGTAAAAACCAGTAAACTGTAATATGATATGATACATGCTAGAATGAAAGTATATACAAAGGAATATTTCCCAGTAAGTATTTAAGTATATTCAGATTGAGAGGGAAACACTTCACCTTCTCCAACCTACTCTCTAACCAAGACTAAGGAAGGTAGGCCCTTAAATGGTTTCTTTCTCTTGACTTCTCATTCCTACCCTCACCCTCCCTGTAACCCAGTGTTTCTCAACCTTGGCACGTTGACGCTTTGGGCCAGATGATTCTTTATTGTGGGGCTGTCCTGTGCATTGTAGGATGTTTAGCAGCATCCCTGGCCTCTACCCGCTAGATGCCAATATCACCTCTCCCTCCAGTCATAAGGATCAAAATGTCTCCAGACATTGCCTAATGTCCTCTGAGGGCAAAATCACCCAGTTAAGAATCACTGCCTAAACTTTGTTGTCCCCTGAACCAAGGCTAATAAGACCAGAATATATATTGTCCTGTATCTTTCTGTTTTCATCCTCTTTTTCATAGGGTAAACATGAGGCATTAAGTGTGAAGATTAAAATCCTTACCCAGTAGGGACTAGGGCATTACTGAAAGTCACAACAGAGCAAAGGGAGGCAGTGCCTATGAATGAAGTCTCCATCACAAATCCAAGAAGGCATTAACACTTGAGCTAAGGCCAACACATTCACTATTTAGAGCCAGGGGAGATTTTAGGTGCTGCAAACTCAGAATAAGAGTGAAATATCCGAAGAGTCAAAATGTGTGAATGTCTTTTAATTGGGTTGTTTAAACTATTTACATTTAATATGAATACTGTTATGGCTGAGTTTAAATCTAGCATCCTGTTACCTGTTTTCTATTTGTTCCTTGTATTTTATTTCCTTTTTCTTCTTTTCTATTTTTGGATTGGGTATTTTTTATAACTCCATTTTATCCCTTTTTCTGACTTATTAGTTATAACTCTTTGTGGTATTAACTTAGGGATTGCTTTAGGCTTTACAGTATACAACTCTAACTTATCACAGTCTGCCTTCAAGTGATACTGTAACAGTTCACACATGTATAGTATGAGAATCCTTCAACAATGTACTTCCATTTCTCCCCTCTTGGCCTTAGTGCTGTTGTCACACATTTTACTTCTACACATGTTGTAAGTCTTATACACTGTTGATATTTTTGAACAGTCAATTATCTTTTGAAGAGGTTTTTTAAATAGGGCAAAAATCTTTTATACCTACCCAAATAGTTATGATTTCCAGTGCTCGTCTTTATTTGAGTAGATCCAGAATTCCATCTGGTACCATTTTCCTTCTGCCTAAAGCATTTCCTTTAACGTTTCTTATAAAACAGGTCTCCTGGTGATGAAGACTTTGGTACATCTGAAATATTCTTTATTTTGCCTTCATTGTTTTTTTTGAATTTTTGAATTTTATTTTATTTATTTTTTATACAGCAGGTTCTTATTAGTTATCTAATTTATGCCTTCATTTTTGAAACGTATTTCCTCTTGGTATAGAATCCCACATTAACAGTTTTCTTTTCTTTTATTAAAGACGTTGCTCCATTTTCTTCTAGCTTATACTGTTTCCAGTGAGAAATCTGTGGTATTTCTTATCTTTGTTCCTCAATATGTAATGTGTCTTTTTATCTCTAGCTGTTTTTAAGATTCTTTTCTTTACTACTGGCTTTAAGCAATTTGATGATGGTGTGGCTTGGTATAATTTTCTTCATGTTTCTTACGTTTAGGGTTCATTGATCTTCTTGGATCTGCAGGTTTATAGTTTTCATCAAATTTGGAAATTTGGGGAACATTATTTCCTCAAATATTTTATCTGCCTTGCCTCCCTGCAGGACTCCAGTTACACATCCCTGAATTAGGCCACTTGAAGTTGTCCCACAGTTCACTGATGCTTTGTTTATTTTTTTAGAGTCTTTTTTTATTTCACTTTAGTTAGTTTCTAGTTTTGTGTCTTCAAGTTCACTAATCTTTCCTTCTGCAATGTGTAAATCTGCCATCAATTTCATTCAGTATTATTTTCATCCTGAAAATTATATTTTTTTCCTCTAGAAGTTCAGTTTGGGTCTTTAAAAAATCTCTTTCACCTCTTTATTTAGTATGTTCAAACTTTACTCTCACTTTTTGAACATGGAATACAGTTATAACTGTTTTAATGTCCTTGTTTACTAATTCTATCACCTGTGTCATTTCTGGGTAGGCTTCCATTGATTGAAATTTTTCTTTCATTATGGGCCCTATTTCCCTGCTTGTTTGCATGCCAAGTAATTTCTTATTGGATGCCCAGCATTGTGAAGATTACCTTTTTGGGTGCAGAATATTTTTGTATTCCTATAAATATTCTTGAATTTTTTTTCTGGGACACTGTTAAGTTATTTGGAAACAGTTTCAGTCTTATTGGTCTTACATTTAAGCTTTGATACGTGGGACTAGAGAATCCTGTAGGCTATGGCTAACTTTTCCCCACTACTCAGGCAAAGCCTTCTTAAGACTCTACCTCATGCCTTAAGAAGTATGAGGCTTTCCACCCTGCCTGATAGGAACAGGAACTATTCCCAGCTCTGTGTGCATTCCAGGGATTCTCTTCCGTCTGGAGTTCTATTTCTATGTATTTATTTCCTCTTCAGTACTCTTTTCTATAAATCCTAGCTGTCTAGACCTCCCTGAACTTTGAACTTTGTCTCCTCAACTCAGAGAGATCCACCAGACTCCAGTTGGGTATCCCCTCCTGGTGTTGTAGCCTGGAAATTCTCTCTAGACAGTACAGTGGGGCAAACACAGGGTTCACTTGTTTGTTTCTCCTCCTTCTAGAACCACTGTCTTGCATTATCTGTTGTGTAATACCTGAAAACTGTTGTTTAATATAATTTGTCCATTTTTTCTAGCTGTTCAGGGTAGGAAAATAAATCCAGTCCCTGTTATTTGATCATGGCTGGAAGTGGAAGTTCCTAAATCCTTTGACACAATCTCATTGGCCTTTGATAACTTCCTTGCTTTCTGGCCCAACAAGATACCCAGCTCATCTTGTACATTTCTACTTTAGGCCCAGAATCAGCCACTTCTCCTTTTTAGTGAGCAGTGGTATTTAGAGGACACATTCTGAGTACCACGAGTGTTCATTGCTTCTAAGGTTTTTTTAGTGGACAGAGCTAAGAAATATATAATTTTTAAAGTCAGAAAAATTGGGGATTCACATTGGTATTTTCAATTCTGTCTCAAAGTTACTTTTAAAGATTCTTATTTCTTTGAATTTACACTCATATATCTTCTATCTTATGCTAAAAAATTTGGTTCCTAACAATGTTAACATAATTACTTATTTGTTTTTACATAAGTATGCACACAATTTCAATATAAGAATACCAATATTATTACTAAGAATCAAGACCACTTAATGAATTTTAAGAGTTCTTTGCAGTTCATTTCATCCTTAGAATATCCCACCAAGAATGTACAGTCAAAACACTATGCTCTAGTCAGTTGAATTCATTCTTCTTGTTGTATGGATTATGACAGTAATATAATATATAGGTAGGTTCATTACCTTTTATCTTGAAGAATATTTTTACTGGGTATGGAATTCTAGGTTGATGATTATTTTATGGCAGGACCTTAACACTATTATTCTACTACTTTCTGTTGGTATGAGGAAGTCAGCTGTCAGTTTCTCTTTTGAAGAAAATCTGTCTTCCCTGGGTGATTTTAAGGTTTTCTTTTTGTCTTTGATCTTCTAGAAGGTGTGGATATATAGACAGATATATATTTTTTATAAATTTATTTATTTATTTTTGGCTGCGTTGGGTCTTCGTTGCTGCACACGGGCTTTCTTTAGTTGCAGCGAGCGGGAGCTACTCTTCGCGGCAGTGCGTGGGCTTCTCGTTGTGGTGGCTTTTCTTGTTGCAGAGCACAGGCTCTAGGCACATGGGCTTCAGTAGTTGTGGCATGCGGGGTCAGTAGTTGGGGCACACGGGCTTAGTTGCTCGGCGGCATGTGGGATCTTCCCGGACCAGGGCTCGAACCCATATCCCCTGTATTGGCAGGCGGATTCTTAACCACTGTGTCACCAGGGAAGTCCCAAGGAGTGGATATCTTTTTATTTATCCTGCTTGATTGTTCAGCTTGAAATCTGTTTTAGTTGCTTCAGCCATTAACTCTTCAAATATAGTTTCGGCCCCATTTTTCTCTCTCTTCTCCTCTGGAACATGAACTAAATGTACATTAGAATGTCTCACTGTCTGCCTCTTCTGTATTCTCCATCCTTTGTCTCACTTTGCTTTGTTTTGCTCAGTTTTTGCTATCCTTATATTTTAGTTCGTAAATTCAGTTATGCTGTGTCTAATTTGCTGTTAAACCTGCCTACTGAATTTCAATATTGGTTATTGTATATTTTGGTTCTACAATTTGTTTGGTTCTTTTTAAAATTATGTCACATTCAATAGTTTCAGTTCCCTGGCAAAATTTTTAAGCTTGCCTTCATTTTCATAAACATAGTAAGCATATTTTTTTATTTTTAAAATCAGTGTCTGATATTAGCAATTATCTGGAGTCCCAGTGCATGTTGCTGTTGCTTTTGTTTTTGTTAGCTCTTGTTCACGCCTCCTTGTCTTCTCTTGTACCTGATTGTGTGTGTGTGTATATGTTAATGTGTGCATGCACATGGGAGCTGGATGTTATATTTAAGTATCTGTTAAATAATTTGAAGCATAGATGCAGTTATCTTCCTCTAGCAAGAATTTCTGTTTGCTTCTACAAGGCATCTGGGAGAATTAGAAATTTAGAATCACCTTAAACCAATTTCAAAGTTTAAGATTTTCTGGCCTGCCTAAACCACCCCCCAAAATAAATGCACATCACTGAAGGATGGTTTATTTCAGGTTCACCTTACTCCTTAAAGTATAGCCTTCTACTTATCCCTGTCCAAAACAAGAGGTGTCTTTAACAGCACTCCCAAGCTCAGCAGGCCCTGAACTCTTTGGCCTTCTTCTCCTGCGTTGATTCAGAAGTTGTCTTAGTCTCTCAGCTACTTTCTCTAATTGGCAAATGACCCTACGGCAAAAGAGCCCTCAGTGCTGGGCTCAGCTTTTTGTAATTCCTTTCTTTCCTAAATCATGTTCCAGAAATTCCTCCCTATTCATTAGCTGTTAGATACTTTTATGATATCTTGGTATTTCATCCAGCCTTTGTCTTCATTAGGAGGGTTGGTCTAAATTACCTAGTTTGCCATTTTCAGAAACTGAAATCCCACCAGTTTTCATAGTTAGCTCTCTCTCTTTACTAAAACATCACCTCCCTGGAGTCTTCACTGACCATAATATTTAAAATGACATTCCCATCATTATCTCTTTACCCACATTATTTTATCTTCACTGCACGTATCACTACCTAACATCCATTTATTTATTCAATTTTCCCATGAAAATGTAAACTCCAAGAGGATAGAAAATTTGTCTTATTCCCTCTTGAGAATGGGATAAGGACGAAGAGAAACTTTCATATTTTATTTATACTCTTCTGTATGATCTAGATATTAAGAAAAAGCATGTTTTAAAATATGAAATGTCCACACACAGTGTTTATCACTATCCTGGCTCCTTCTTCCTCCTTAAAGACGTCCTCAGCTGACATTTAACATACCAGGACCTTGGCCCTCTTCTGTTCTCGTTCTTTATACTCTATTACAACTTCCTTTACTCCTACAGCTTCAATCATGTAATCATAATAATACTGAACATTTATCAAACACTTATATTATGTGTCAGGCAATATGCTGGGAGCTTCACATGGATTATTATATAGTTAACGCTAAAACAAACAAATCCCAAAAGAACAACAACAAGAGAAACCTTTGCAAGGGAAAATAAGTCTATGAGGTAGGTATTATTATCCCCATACTAAAGCTGAGGAAATAAAGGCTTAGGCTGGTTGAGTAAGTTGTTCAAAGTCACACAACTAATTAGTGGTGAATCTAGCATTTTTACTCCTGTGTCATGCTCTAGCCCTAGCACTATACTATACTATAGTTACCTACGGAGAAAACTCTGAGGCTGTAAAATCTATTTCTCTAAATCTGACCACTTCCAAATTCCAGACCAAAATTTCTATATGGCTGCTTGCCATTTTTAAAGGATGCCCTGCAGGCACCATAAATGCAACTTATGTAAAGCCAGACTAATCTTCTTCACTCCTCAGATCTTGTTGTCAGTATCATTATTCTGTTGGCCATCTATGGAAATCTTTTTTAACAGCTTTACTGAGATTTAATTTACATATCATACAAATCACCCATTTAAAGTGTACAATTAAATTGGTTTTAGTATATTCAAAAAGTTGTGCAACCATCACCACTATCAGTTTTAGGACATTTTTATCACTCCCAGGTGAATCATTCCCCATCTATTTTCTGTCTCTATAAATTTGCCTATTCTGGATATAGAGTTCTTGACATCAACTTTAGCCATTCTCTGCCCCTAATCTCTCCCTAGCCAAACAACGAACTGGTTACCTCATCATGTTGATTCCTTCCAGTGATAAGTCTCTGCTTTCCATGCTCATCACACTTTTAATTCATGCACTTAATAGCTCTTGCCCAGCTCACTTACTTATTTAATTAGTGATTACTGAGGTCTCTCTCCCATCCATCCTGTACAAGGCTGCTAGAGATTCCTAAAACATTTAATGGTTTCCCATTATATAGAGAATAAAGTTCACACTCCTTAGTGTGGCACTCAAGATCCACCATATTCAACCCCAAACTACTTTTCCAGCCTCATCTCTCCCTCTTGCACCATTCATTCCATGCTTCAGTCATACTGGATTATATGAAAACAGTGTGGCACTTGTCATATTTTATAGTTTAAAGTTTCTTGGAAAAATTCTCAAGCTTAGCTTTCATATTAGATTTTTGTTTTTATACAAATCGTACCAGCTTCTAGATACAGAGTTTATATGCTAGAGGCTTTTCTAGAATTGAAATATAAAAATCCATTTTCAAAGACAATGAATTTGAACATTTTGGTGGACTCTGTCATTAAAAGGATATGGAAGCTGAAGAAATCCTATTCAGCTGGTTGGAAAAGACCTTTGGGCAAGGACAGAGAGCAGCAGCTGGAGTCAGTATCAGCTCCCCCAACAAGCCCATTTTAGCCACATCATCAGGGATGAAGAGCATGACTGGATGTCCTAGCACGGGATGGATTCTGCTGCAGAGTAATTCAGTTGTACCAAATTTTGGTGTACTGTCAAAAAACAGGTAAGACAAATTTAGCTTTTTTCCCTCTTAAGAAGTTATTTTAAAGGGAATTCAAAATTCTTTTTATAACCTCCAGCATATGCATAACCATATCATCCACCACATAAATTTTGTTGGTATAAGTAACTTGTGTCCCACTCAGTGAATCACAGGGAATGGAAAAAGTAGACAAATTGGCATTTCAGGAATTATAGCATGGCTCCTGCTTTTGCTGCCACTAATGGCAGTTTTATATTCTCAAAAGTATATTCCCTCCACTAAAATTACTCTATGGTTCTGAGCAGAAGTTTCCAAGATCATTCAAAGATCAGCATGGTGGGGGTGGGGGTCAGGGGTCCCTGAATCACAAATGGCCTAAAACTGGCCTCATGATACTTAGGTTTCTGCTTTTACACATGCTACACCTTCCCCTGAAGAAGTCTGAGGTTACTATTTGGTAGGAGTAATGAGAAAAAATTGGGACATCTTTCTCTTCTAGAAAGAATCTAGTGAAATTTGGTATTTGCTTACTTTCCAACAGCTCTTTTCTAAACAGAAAAGAAATGTTAATGAACCTTTCCCCCTTTCTCTAAACTAATCAGGTCACCCAGGGAAATATGTCCACAAACATTGGCTTAGAGGCTTAAACTCTTTCAGTCAATCTATGATAGCAAGGCCGTCTGCCTGTAGGGATTGTATGATGCTAGAAGATTACTAAATAAAGATGTGGGGTGGGGGTTTTGTGTCCTGCAGATATTAAAGAATAAAACATAGTCTAATCTGAGAGGTAATTTTGGTCAAAAGTAAGAAAACAGACTGAAAAACCATAGACAGTCTCTTCAAGCCTTAAGATCCTATGACTACCAGTGTTGATCCAGGGCATATAAGTGGAGGCAGAAACTATTGAATAAAGAATAGATTCGCTGGACTTAAACATAAGTTAGGCATTTTCTTGCTATAATTCATGTTCACTTTGGGTTCTGTGGTAACTGGATAGTACAGGAAGGCAAAGCACAAGGTTCTACTCCATTTATTTTCCACCTCCTCCATGGATTTTTTTGCAGTCTGAAAAAGGTAGAGGTGGGAAGAAAGATGATTTCTAAACCTATGCAAAATGCTAATACACAAGCAATAATATACAAAGAATTCCTTTGCAGTCATAGTATCTCTCTAGCCAAGAGTTCAAGTAATCTCTAAAGTCATTCCTCTCTTCTCATGTCTAAATGGGATTGGAGTTAGCAGGGTTTGTTTTGTTTCATTTACAGAAGAAATTAAGGCATGGAGAGGAGAAGGAACATGCATGTCCTCAGGTCAATTAGAATATATTCAAGGAGCCAGGAATAATCATCGTTTTCAATACAGATAGCTTAAAATTTTTACTTTCAATTTTCTTACAGAGAATCTGACACTTGGCACTAAGAATTGACAACTGAGACGATTTTCAATTTCTGCCCATATTCATACTCATAGTAAGAGAGTAAAACATGGAGAGGGACAACAATGCTTTCCCCTTCACCTCACATAATGCTGATGGTTTACGACAAGCGCAATTCCATTTGACAGGTTCAAAGTAGGTTCATTCTCTGCCCTGCAAAGCAAAGAAAAGATAAGTCATATCTCAAAGATTCTAAAACCAATCTCTGCCTCTTACAAATTTTGGCCCATGAGTACCAACCCCAGAAATTACTGAAATTTAGTAACCAATTAACCAAGGGGAAAATGTCTATTTTTAAGTTTTCTCATTCTAGTGAAAGGGAAAGTCATGAAAGGTTTAATCTACTTACTCATTAAAAACTAATCTAGAGGGCTTCCCTGATGGCACAGTGGTTGGGAGTCCTCCTGCCAATGCAGGGGACACGGGTTCAAGCCCTGGTCCAGGAAAATCCCACATGCCACAGAGCAACTAGGCCTGTGCGCCACAACTACTGAGCCTGAGCTCCAGAGCCCGCAAGCCACAACTACTGAGCTCGTGTGCCACAACTACTGAAGCCCAGGCGCCTAGAGCCCGTGCTCCTCAACTAGAGAAGCCACCGCAATGAGAAGCCTGCACACCGCCACGAAGAGTAGCCCCCACTCGCCACAGCTAGAGAAAGCCTGCGCGCAGCAACAAAGACCCAACACAGCCAAAAGTAATACAAATAAATTTATTAAAAAAAGAACTAATCTACAATAAGAAAATGTGGGGGGCGGGGTCTCAGAAAATTAGTTTCAAAGTGACTTCGAGTCAAGAAATCAAACTGTGAACCCACTGGAAATAATAGGACAACAATGACTGAGAAAAATTGTAGAGCCACTGCATAAACTTAAGCCATGGATTAAGGACTTACCCAAAGATCTCCATGGAGAGGATTCCATTCACCTTTACACTAAAATTAAATCTAATCTGCAAAATAAATGGGGTGTGATATTTAACATGAACCAGAATAGGGATTAAAATTTTCCATACTCAGTTCCTAAAGGAGAAGATATTCTTTGTATCACTTTTTTTTTTCCATTGCACTTTCCCTAAACATACTTAGCACTTGTCTGTGTTCAAATTCTGCATCTTAAATACATTGAGTTCTACATTACAATTCCAAGTAGTCACAAATTATGAGGAAATACTACCCTTTTGTCCTCTGCTGTTCTCCTAACGTATCTCTTCTCCCCGTCTTAAATGAATTATCAATTTTTCTCTCTATTGTTTCCATTGTTTTCATATATGGAATATTCCATGCTTTTTCCTTTGTTTTTTCTTCCCCCATCCCCATCTCTTATGTCCTCCTTCCAATTTACTTCACTGTTCTAATTATTTTATACCTTCAACCTCTATTTTTTTTTCTATATAATATAATGGGTAATAAGGAACTCTAGAGCCAGACTGCCTCATTTCAAATCCTGGCCCTGCAAGTGATTTAACCTCTGTACCATATTTCCTTGGCTATAAAATGGGAATGATGATAAAACCTACTTCACAAGGGGTGTTGGCAGGGTTGAATGAGTGAGTACGTGGAGAGCACTTGGAAGAATGACTGGCAAACAATTAAGTACTGAATCCTGCTTAAGACAGAAAAAGTAGGAAACATGCCAGAAAAAAAGGGGAAGTTATATAGCATACTTGTGTGCAACTTTATGAACATATCAAACTACAGGTAATAATAAAAATTTTAGCTTTCCAGAGTTCAAAGTATTTTATCAAAATTTCCTTAGTTGCTCTTATAGTCACTTTAGAAAAAAAGGAGATAATCAGCAAAGTTTATCATCCAAGTTTAAAAGCAAAATGAAGCACAGAAGAGGAAAACGAGGTATCCAAAGTGATACAATAAAACAGTAAGGCAGTGAAAATAAAAACCCAAAAGAAAGTTCTCTCTATATCCAAGGGCTCTCAACTATGTCACATGACCAACATCAAGCCTGCCTTAGGGATACAGGAACCAAATCAATTCAATATTAAAACTTCTAATCATTGTAATTAAAAGAAAGAGGACCAATCAGATCCTTCCATGCCCTACAGAGTAGAGGTCTTTTAAAAACATATGACTTGGGCTTCCCTGGTGGCGCAGTGGTTGAGAGTCCGCCTGCCGATGCAGGGGACATGGGTTCGTGCCCCGGTCCAGGAAGATCCCACATGCCGCAGAGCGGCTGGGCCCGTGAGCCATGGCCGCTGAGCCTGCATGTCCGGAGCCTGTGCTCCCCAACGGGAGAGGCCACAGCAGTGAGAGGCCCACGTAATGCAAAAAAAAAAAAAAAAAAAAAACATATGACTTAAACAAGAGAATCGTTATTGTGCAAAAGAACAGCTTACTTTGGGGAGCACAGTGATGACTTTGCGTAAAAAATTCTTTATAACCAGGCTATCTGTCATCAAAGTTCTGGGCTTTTCATGAACCTGTAACAACATAACAAAAACATCCACTGAACATACACAAACCCAAGAGCACAAGTGAATTAAATTATGGTATTTCTTCTTA
Organism: Leucopleurus acutus; assembly: GCF_964270905.1. Classification (NCBI taxonomy): domain Eukaryota; kingdom Metazoa; phylum Chordata; class Mammalia; order Artiodactyla; family Delphinidae; genus Leucopleurus; species Leucopleurus acutus. Next base: position 103,750,494 of record NC_139151.1, on the reverse strand, counting down.
TAAAAGTAACTACACCTCAGAAAGCTTTTCAGACATCCAAGGGGAAACATCTTTGGGTCTGAAAACTGAACACCAAAGGTAATCTAATAGCCATCACTTCTTGGGCTAAGGTACCTAATTTCATGGAACTTCAGGAGACGTGAACAAATACCAGAGTAAAACCCACAATCTCAAAACCACCTTTTGGAACAAATTTAAAAGTAATTTAGATTGGAGCTGAGAAGAGTAACTCTATCTTTACTATTCTAATGTGGGTCAATCTGTATTAAGAATCTGAGTGGAGTCAAAGGAGCAGGCACTAAAAAGAACCTATTTTTAAACCTTAATCCATTCATCCAAACATTTGTATTTAAGGAAAAGCTGCAAAGCAGAAAGCTCAGAAGTCAGAAGACCTGTGTTCTAATACTGGCTCTATAAAAATTACTGCAGTAAACATGAAAAAAAATCACTTAACTTCTCTGGACCTTATTTCCTCATCTGCAAAACAGGCATAAAACTTAGCCTTTCAACCTCACAAAACTGTTTTAAAGACCAAAGAATAATCTGAAAATATATGTTAGACATGGTAACAATAATAGATACCACTTGATGAATGCCTACTATGTGGCAAGCAATGTGCAGGTGCTATATCTACAACAATCCTCAAGTCAGGTATTACAATCCCCTCTTTATAGATTAAAAAAAATGAGGCTCAGAATTCCCTTGAGGTCCAGGGGTTAGGACTCCGAGGTTTCACTGCCAAGGGTGCATGTTCAATCCCTGGCCAGGGAAATAAGATCCCTTCAGGCCCTGCAAGCCCTGCAGCGCGGCAAAAAAAAAACAACCAAAAAATGAGGCTCAGAGAAGTTATGCAACTTGCCTAAGATGTTCAGTAATAGAGCCAGAATTTGACCCTAAGTCTATCTAACAACAATTGTCCATGCTCTTTCCAATATACCCTGATACCTCCATACAAATATAATAAGATTTATCACTTAATGAGGGCTTTCTCTATTCCAGGAATGGTATTAATATTTTACTTATATTACCTCATTTACCCCTCACAGAAACCATATTAGGTACATATAACCTACATTTTATGGATTAAAAAAATGAATTTCAAAGAGGTTAAACAACTTTGCCAAGGTGTGCCTGATCTGGCTCCAAAGCTTTAGTATTAACCACTTTCCTATACTATATTTAATACAGTGTCCCTAAAACCGAAGTTAAAATGCGTCTCCGAAAAAATGGAGAAGTCAATGAAGAAGAAATAGAGTCAGAAATCAGTAAGTTCTTTTTCTTTTCTTTTTTTAATAAATTTATTTATTTATATAATTTTTGGCTGCGTTGGGTCTTCACTGCTGCGCGTGGGCTTTCTCTAGTTGCAGCGAGCGGGGTCTCCTCTTCATTGCGGTGCACGGGCTTCTTATTGCGGTGGCTTCTCTTGTTGAGGAGCACGGGCTCTAGGTGTGCAGGCTCAGTAGTTGTGCCGCACGGGCTTAGTTGCTCTGCAGCATGTGGGATCTTCCCAGATGAGGGCTCAAACCTGTGTCCCCTGCACTGGCAGGCGGATTCTTAACCACTGCAGGGAAGTCCAACCAGTAAGTTCTTATTAGTGGCTCAGAAAATACAGAGCCATGTACTAGGTGTATATTAAAGGAGAAAAAAGGTCCCAGACCCCAAAAATCTCATAACGTAATAAAGAAGAAACATGTAAATATCTAAGGAAGAATAAACTATTATAATACTCTTTATGTGCTTCCCTGGTGGCGCAGTGGTTGAGAGTCCGCCTGCCGATGCAGGGGACACGGGTTCGTGCCCCGGTCCGGGAGGATCCCACATGCCGTGGAGCAGCTGGGCCCGTGAGCCATGGCCGCTGAGCCTGCGCGTCCGGAGCCTGTGCTCCGCAACGGGAGAGGCCACAACAGTGAGAGGCCCGCGTACCGCAATATAAATAAATAAAAATTTAAAAAATAAAAAGAAATATAATACTCTTTATAAGTACACTGAAAAAGAGATCAAGAACTGTGCAATGGCAGCCCCAGCTGACATCTGCCTGCAACTTTATGGGAGACCCTGAACCAAAATTTAGCACCCCAATTCCTGACCCACAGAAATTGTGAGACATAATAAATGATTATTGTCGTTTAAAAAAAAAAAGAACTGTGCAATGGGTGGGAATAATTAAAAAACTATTATAAAAATATTTGAAATATTAGAAAAATGGATGGGGATTATTAAAAAATTCTGGAAACAAATCTAGGATTATTCACACATGTAAACAGCAGTAATTTAACAGTAATTGCAGCATACATACCATAGTCACATCCTTCTTTTAAAATTTTTTATTATAAAATGTTCAAATAGTAGAAAAGCAATGGTCTCTTGAAAGCATTTCCTATACTTAACACTTCCAAAACAACTTCTTGGAACAGTTTCAAACTTTTGTAACTTTAGTGATTATAGGGTATATCACAGAAAGGGCTTAATTATATCTAGCAGTAAGGCAACCAAGTAAGTGAAAGTTCCTTGAGCAGCTACCAGAGAGGGTCTACAATTAGTAAGGATGGGAACTACCATTTACTGAACACCTGCTACATGCCAAGCAGTTTATATACAAGTAGGAAATACCCCCACTTTATGGATGAGGATAATGACTAAATAAGCGAATTAATTTGTCCAAGGTCACACATAGCTAATTAAGTGGCAGAACTGGGATTCAAACCTAGATCTGACTCCAGAGCCCACATTTCACTATGAAATGCTGCCTCTCCAAGAATGTTCATTTTCTGTACACATAGCTATCTGAATCAGATACTACGTAATCTATCATTATTTTTTATGGAGCCTGATGGGCAATGCTTAAACATGACTACTGAATATGTATGTGTATTTATTCACTGATAAAACACTTAATGTAGCTTATCATGTACTTAGGCTTACAGAGATAAATAAAACAATCTCTGAATTTGAAGAGTTTACACTTAAGTAGAAGAGAAAGACAAAATAAATAATTTATATGACAATGTGAAGAAGCTTTATGATTTAAATATATAAGAGATGCTAAAGAAATACACAAGAACAATTGGCACCTAATCCAGACTGAGAAGATAAAGTGACATAATGTCAGGTCAGTGGAGGATACTTAACACGAAACAAATAGCTCCTTTTAAGATCTACTCATAAATTATTGAGAGAGAGAGAGAGAAAGAGAGAGAGAGAGAGAGAGAGAGAAAGAAGGAAAGAAAGGAAGAAAGAAAGGAAGGAAGAAAGAAAGAAAGAGACACTACACAGTCTTTTACAGCCTTTTACAGTTGCGTGTTAGAAACCCGGTACCCCAGGCCTGACATACCTTCAGAAGCAGTGAATTTACTTACATGTTGTTAGGAAAAAACATATGCTGCCAGCCCTGGGCAGCGGAAACTACTATTGAATCACATGTTTCAGGCTTTAAATACAAGTCTAATCATATGATACAATATGGGAGCTGTTTTATATTTTCAAACATGAACTTATGTGGTTATGGGCTCTATATGACTTTCTAAAAGAAAGTCAGTGTCTCTGTCTCTCTCTCTCTTTGCTTAAATAGGTAAGTAGATAGATGATAGATAATAGAGAAATAGAGAAATACAAAGATAGATAGATAGGTTTGTATGTATATATGTATATCTCTACCCATTTTATCATTTTGTATCATGGCAAAAATAAATAATATATATATATTAAAATATATATAATATATAAAATATATATAAATATATATATATAAATATATAAAATAAATATAAATAAATATAAATAAAAAATAAATAAAAAAATAAATAAATAAATATATAAAATAAATATAAATATATATAAAATATGTATAATATATAATATTATATATATAATAAATAATAAATAAAAAATGGATAAATTCATCAAGAAAATCTTGCAAAATCAAATTGTTTTTGGAAAGACATGTTATCTAGCCTAATGGACTCCAAGATGCAGGACTGACTGAGCATAAACACAAAACCAGCATCTCTCTTAAATGAAGTTTTCCTCAGTCTTCCCTGGAATGAGCTCTCCTCACATGCCCAAAGCAGTGGATCATTTATTACCGCTTTTTCATGGAGGTCTCCATTCACTAGCCTTTGCTATAAACCTTGACACTTGACCCTTCTTCCCAGTTGAGATATACATGTATGATGAAATCTTTCACAACCTCCCCTTTTTCTCTTCTCATTCTCTTCATTCAAAAATCTTTTAAATAGGGACTTCCCTGGTGGCGCAGTGGTTAAGAATCCGCCTGCCAATGCAGGGGACACGGGTCGAGCCCTGGTCCGGGAAGATTCCACATGCCGCAGAGAAACTAAGCCCGTGCGCCACAACTACTGAGCCTACGCTCTAGAGCCTGTGAGCCACAACTACTGAGCCCGAAAACCACAACTACTGAAGCCCATGCGCCTAGAGCCCATGCTCTGCAACAAGAGAAGCCAATGCAATGAGAAGCCTGTGCACCGCAACAAAGAGTAGCCCCCGCTCCGGCAACTAGAGAAAGCCCACACGCAGTAACAAAGACCCAACGCAGCCAAAAATAAAGAATAAATAAATAAATAAATAAATTTAAAAAATATTTTAAATAGCTGCACAGTATCAGAGACAATGAGATGTAATAGAGCAAATACTTTCAGGAAATCCTTGTTCCTCTTAGGTTATACTGCTCTTATCTCGCCCCACCTATCACCAACTGATTACTGGGCACTAAGCTCACAGTTCTCCTCTGTACTGCCATCATCCTCTGTCCTGCCATCATCTTGGCTGACTTCCACATACAAACAGATGACCAGTCTAAGCAACAATTTGGTCTCATAATTCTCTGACCTTCTCAACTCCAACGACCTTGACCTCCACTCATTTCCAGCCACCTACTTCCACGGCCATAGATTGGAACTGTATTGTTCTGGAAGGCTTAAACTAAAATGTCCCACTCTTACGTGAAAAAATATGCGCCAAGATGTTAATAGTGGCTACCTTGATTAAGTCAATTATCTGTACTCTAAATGCACACTTTGATTTTCCTGAGGGAAACACTGCTCTTGCAATAAGGAAAAACAAAACAAAAAAAGAAAGAAACTTTATCACTCTGATGATAAATTTTTGTTCTTTCAAGTCTCTGAACTTCTTATACCCAGAAAATCTGTTTCTCAGTCTCATCAAAGACCTCTAGACCTTGACAACTTCCCATTGGGTTAGGTACCCTTCCTCTAAGCTACCTCAGCATCAGTGCATACCTGTATCATGATATATATTACACTGCATTGTAATTATTTGTTTACTTATCTATCTTTTCCTTTAGATTCCAAGTTCCTTGGGATCAAGTAACATGTCTTGGGACTCTGTCTAGCACAGTGAAGCTGTCGTGAACAAACACAGGTTTCTGAGTAAAGAAATGAATATTGAAACAGCACTGATCAATATGAGTAAGACATTGATTCAGATTCTATTTCTGTCCTTAACTTTGGTATGACCTTGGGAAAGTCAGTCAAATTCTCTGAATTTCAGTTTTCTTGTATCTGTAAAATGGGGTGATGATAATCCTTGTCCTATCCATTTCATAGAGTTGTCAGGAGGCTTAAATAATATATATGTTAGGTATAAGAATTACCATTGTTTGTTCAGACTGGCTAAAACACATGATTTCCTTTTCTAGAACTGCTTTCCTTGGCTCACTGAAATCAGCTTTTTTATTGCTACTTGACATTAATAGTTTCAGAGCTGACTAACCATTAATTGCTCCAGACTGTTTACCCTTCGTTCCCCTAAACAAGATATGGCACAGCCACGGATATCTTTTGTCCTGATACCATAGTCATTTCCTTTTAGAAGAAGGATATAATTGTTCCAACATGGAGAAAGGCCTCCCAAGTGCTTTTTGGGAGAACATTTAAAGTACTCTAATTCTTTGTCTCTACCAGTTCAAAGGAAGCAAGATAGGGGATCCGAGAATTGTTAAAGGGAATGGAGAACTCAACTGTCACTCTCATAAATCTGGGCTACAAAAAAATCAATAAAGATCTTTAAACCAACCTAATAAAAATGTATCTAAATAGGATCTGCACTGGGAATCTATTTTTTTCTTTTTCAGGAGATCCAAATTCAAATAATGGTTTACTTCAGTGGTTCTCAAATTTACCTGCACATTAGGAATCATCTGGGATTTTAAAAATATTCCAAAGCCCAGGCCACACATCTTATGGACTGGATTGTGTCCCCCAAAATTCATCTGTTGCAGCCCTAGCCTCCATGTGACTATATTTGGAGACAGGGCCTTAAGAATGTCATTGAGGTTAAATGAGGTCATAAGGGGGCGTCCTAATCTGATAGGACTGGTGTCCTTGTAAGAAGAGGAAAAGACACCAGAAGTCTCTCTCTCCACATACATACAGAGGAAAGGTCATGTGAACAGTGACAAGATATCTTGATCTTGGACTTCTAGCTTCCAGAAGTATGAGAAAATAAGTTTCTGTTGTTTACGCCACCCAACCTGTGGTATTTTTTTTTAATGGCAGCCTAAGCAGACTAATCCAGCACCCTAGACCAATTAAATCACAACCTCTTGAAGTGGGACACAAACAGCACTATTTTGAAAGCTCCCAGGTGATTTAAAATCGGCACACGGAAGTTTGGGGACCAATGCCTTATTTCATTTCAACTTTGAACTATAACGGACCTAGGTTTTTCTTTCCTGTTATTACATTTGTAGAAAAATAAGAATCAAAACATCATTAATTTATAGAACCACAGCAAAACTTGCCTCAAAAATCATCTGGAAGGGTGTTACCCCTGACACCTCCTGAGAATAGCTGGTTTCCTCTGAAGTCCAGCTCAGCTCTGCAGAGAGTCCAGGCAGTATAGACTGTATTTCTGTGTGAGAAGAGATGGTGGCAGAATAGAACAAGCAGTTTGCATAAGCACCAGAGTTTCTGGAGTTATTAAACTGATAAGCCAAGAAGTCTCTTCCCTGATGAAAAGATTATCTGCAAAATTTTCAATATGATTGGAGATGGCTATGCATCAGCAAATTGCTTAAACATTTAGAATTACTTTATGGGGATAAGACATTTAATCACATGTTTTCAATTTTACACAAACTGAAAATTTGCTAAATCAATTTGTATTTTCACTTAATTTCCACAAGGACATATCCAATGCCACAAATCTTCAGAGTTGATAGCTCTAACTGATATTCTTATATTTTTAAATAAATCAATTCATTATTTAATAACACAAATCCAGTAAGTGAGCTAATTTAGAACTTAAAACAGAAAAATTCAAGAATGACCCTCTCAGGCATTTACCTAATGCCTAGTGCCTTTTTTTACCCAAGAGAAGCAAACTCTTGCTAATTTAATTGTCAATTAACCACTTTGTATATTTACATATGTTGATTCAGAACTCTTTACACAAAGCATCAGTGAGTCCTGGATCATCATCAACAAATACAACCTCAAAGTATGCACCATCCTTCTTTCTTTCTGTACCCTGGCACTAATATTATAAAGGGAAAAAAACCCAAATCTCCCATTTTATAAAATGCCATCCCTTATTTCCCCTCTATAGTAGTATTAGAATGGAGAGCTAAATATGAATAAAAATATATATCTCAGTCTCTGAACGTTCTACCTTATAAATGAGGTTGACAATGTTGATATTATAAAAGAATTCAACTTAAAAAATTTAATAACAATAACATATATCCTAAAATAATAGCACAATTTTCTTCTAAAACATTCATACCATATATCTAATAAGCTTTAACCATCTCAAAGAAGATCAAGTTCTAGCTATCAATCTTAATGGGTAATATTTTTCTTGCCATTAGTTTGTTTTTTAAATATAATTCAGTAACAAAGCTTGAGATAATATGGCAGCAAGGTTATGCTACACTGAAGTTTAATGAAGTTGGCACTAAACCAGGATGACTTACATCAATCTTCAGATTTACCACTGACTGACTTTCTGACCTAGGCTGACCCCCTTTTTTCTGATTCAATTACCTTTCTGTGAAATAAGAAAAAATTGTTCCTCAATCCTATAAAGTGGTAATACAGTGAAAAATAGGGAAAACATGTAGATACATGAGAAAAAGGTTTGTCAGTAACTTGGAATTCTCTAGAAATCTTAATAATGATTTTTTAAAATGAGTAGTTATTTGGGGGAAATTAATTTCAATTAACTCACTCCATACACCAAAAAAAAAAAAAAAAAAAATCCAGATGGATTGACTAGAGTTAAACGTGAAAAGGTAAAACAGTAGAACTAAATAAAAAGCCTTCTGTTTCAAGATAAGTCAAGCATATGTTGAAATTTCATCTTCCCATTCAAACACATAAAATGATAAAACAAGTATTTTTAAATTTTAATAAAACATAGTCATAGGGACTTCCCTGGTGGTCCAGTGGTTAAGACTCCACATTTCCAATGGAGGAGGTGCGGGTTTGATCCCTGGTCGGGGAACTAGTATCCCACATGCCGCATGACACAGCCAAATAAATAAATAAATAAAAATTAAAACAAAACAAAACATAGTAATAGTGAGAAAAAAAGAAAAGAGAAATCTTTATAGACCAGAAATAGAGAGGTATTCTTCCCTAACCTTCGAAAGGAAAAAGAGAGAGAGAATCCACAATGGTAAGTAAGGACCAAAGATGCCCCATGTTTGAGGCCTGGAATGGAAAAAAAAAAATGGAGCTAATATTGCAACACCAACAGGTTTAAGAGCAAGAGCCACAGAGGCCACACATAGGAGGTATAAGCAAGGGACCAAAACATGAACAAAAGCCAAAGGGATGCCACCTGCCTACCTGAGGGTTGGTTAAAAGCCAAGTGATACTAGTAGCAGCATCAGTGATGCAGGCTGAGGGCCTTAGAGCCATGTAATATAAGTACGGATGAGACTCAGAACTATATATTCTATTAAGATACAAGAGCCTTTTATCTTTCCACTCAAGCAAAGTTTAATCCAAGATACGTGCCCTGCAGATTAGGGCTCAGCAACCCAGAGAACCTCCTACTGGAAGGCTGTCAATGCAGGATGTGTTAAGGACAAAAGGGTCATGGACAATTAGCTCTTAACTAAAAATTACCAACCAGTGAAGACCAATACCATGAAAAATAGGACACATATCAACCAACAAAATGTATACCTGAGGAAATAGAGTTAATAAAACAATCTGAAAAGAACTTTAAAAATAAGTGCTCTGTATTTTATACCCTCAAATATAAAAAGAAGCCATGAAACAAGAATACACTGCCATCAATTAAACAGAAAGTAACAGCCAAAAACCCTATTAGAAATCTTAGAAATTGAAGATACAGTGTTTGAAATGAAAACCCTGTGGATGGTAGATTAGACACTGTAAAAGAGCATATTTAAAAGAAAAAGTAGTACTTGAATGTCCATAGAAGCATGATTCATAGTAGGAAAAAGTGGGAACAACCCAAATGTCCAACAAATGATGAACAGATTAACAAAATATGGAATATTATTCAGCCAGAGAAAGAAATGAAGTACTGTTACATGCTACATACTAACATAAATGAATCTTGGAAACATTATGCTTAGTGAAAGAAGTCAGACACAAAAGGCCACATAGTGTATTATTTTGTTTATATGAAATGTCTAGAACAGGCAAATCCATAAAGACAGAAAGTAGATTAGTGTTTGCCAAAGGACAGGGGGTAGGGGTAAGGGGAGTGACTGCTAATTGGTACAAGGTTTCTTTTGCGGGTGATGAAAATGTAATGTTATAAATAGTGATGATAGTTGTACAACTTTGTGAATATACTTAAAACTACTGAATTATATGCTTTAAAATGGTATATTTTATGACATGTGAATTATATATCAATTAAAAGAAGGAAAAGATAAAAGACATTAAGAACAGATTTCTAAAAGACAAAAACACTAAAAAAATTAAAATTAAAAAAATTCAGAATAAAGAATGACTGAGCCACACAGCTAAACACATCACAATGAAACCCAGAATAACAAGGATAAAGAGAAAACCCTAAAAGCTACAAAAGAGAATCAAATTAGCCAAAAGAAACATGAGTTAGACTTCTCATCAACAATGCTAGATGCCAGAGGATAACTGAGTACTATCTTCAAAGATCTGAAGAAAATTCACTTTGACTCTGGACTTTTAAGAGAACCAAACTACCATTAAAGAATGAGAAACTTAATATGTTTATATTCCTTAAGCCCTTGCTGAAAGAACTACTAAATAAACCAGCATGATCTTTGAAAATGAGTTTACATTTGCACCTTTTTGCTGAGATGGGGTGGAGATAAGGGGGAAAGAATGATATAGTATCAATATCAAACTACTTATTGACATAGCTCTCCAACTGTTAAAGAAAAAGTAGATAGAAAAATTTCAATCTTGTGGCAATGTGAACATACATCAAAACCATATATTGGGACTTCTCCTTTTTGCAGTGATGAAATAACTGGTACCAAATAAGCCCTCCCACCAAAAACTACTATAAAACTGGATAAAATATACTAGGCAATTGTTTTCAGGCACTGAGCAATAAATAGCACAAGCTGTGATCCTTGAGAGAAGGGAAACTCATGACATGACCCCTATGATTGCCCTGGATGTCTGCCTGGGGAAATTTTCCTGCCCATGGAGGACAGAGCTGGAGCCCAAGCAGAGCACAGTGGTTCCATTAAGCTGAGGAGACAGCGAATAGAGCTCAGGGTTGTGAAAGTACCTGGAATCTGCAAGGCAGGGCACTGGAGAGGAGGGAACTGTGCAGAAGTGGGTACCAAAAGTCTGTATGGAAGCTCCCCATGAGCCTTTGGCCAAGGGCTGGGCTATGCATACAGCGGTGAGACTATATAAGATTTCCCAGAGAGCAGTTGCAATGGAGTTGAAAATGGAACAAGAAATTAGTGGTGAAGCAATGGTGGGAAATGTTGGCCTTCAGGCCCAGCCAGAATGGAGAGAACTTGATAAAACTGATGGTGTCCAGCTGAGATGGCAAAAAGGTAATATTTTAGTAGTAAAAAACACATTCAAGAAGAAGGTCTGATCCACCCTAAAAAAGCCTAAAACCAAGTCTCAACAAGATTCACAGAGAAGATACAGTTGGAGGTTATGTGGTATCAAGTTAGAGGGGTTTGAAAATGACTCAGCTTTCTATAGATCTACCCTTTAAAATGTATTTTAAAAGCCTACACAAGGTTAGGGTGATTAGCTTGCTAGAACTGCCTGCTAAAACAAAAATCAACACTCTTCAGAGGTAGAACAGAATATAGATCACATTATCCAGTAGAAAATAAATATTTAATAGACATGCAAAGAAAAAGGAAAATATAACTCATACAAAAAAGCAATCAATAAAAACCAAGCCTGTTACAGATGTTACAGATGTTAAAATATTAACTGCAGAGGAATCTGGGTGGACAGTATATAAGAACTCTGTGTACTGTTTTTACAACTCTTCTATAAATCAAAAATTATTTTCAAATTAAAAATGTAAATACTCTGCAAAAGGATGAAACTAGACCACTATCCTATACCATACACAAAAATTAACTCAAAATAGATTAAAAACTTGACTCTAAGACCTGAAACCATAAAACTCCTAGAAGAAAACATAAGTGGTAACCTCCTTGACATGGGGTTTGGCAATGATATTTTTAACTTGACACTGAAAGCAAAGGCAACAAAAGTAAAAATAAATAAGTGGAACCTACATCAAACTAAAAAGCTTCTTCACAGCAAATGAAACCATCAACAGAATGAAAAGGAAGAAAAAATCTGCAAATCATATATCTGGTAAGGAGCTAATAACCAAAAAATATAAAGAAATCATACAACTCAATAGCAAACAAACAAGCCAATTAAAAAACAGGCAGAGGATCTGAATAGGCATTTTCCATAAAAAGGCATACAGATGATGGACAGGTACATGAAAAAATGCTCAACATCACTAATCATCAGGGAGATGCAAATCAAAACCACAATGAGATACCACCTCACACCTGTTAAAATGGTCATTAAAAACTAAGAAGCAACAAACACTCCTGGTACTCAGAATGTGTTCTCTAAATACCAGTGCTCACTAAAAAGGAGAAATGGCTGATTCTGGGCCTAAAGTAGAACTGTACAAGATGAGATGGGTATCTTGTTGGGCCAGAAAGCAAAGAAGTTATCAAAGGCCAATGAGATTATGTCAAAGGATTTAGTTATAAAATAAATAAGTCACGGGAGTATAATGTACAGCACGGCAACTACCTTTTTTGTATCACATATTTGAAAGTTGCTAAAAGAGTAGATCTCAAGAGTTCTCAACAAGAAAAAAAATTGTAAGTATATATGATGACAGATGTTAACTAGACTAATTGTGGCGATCATTTTGCAATATACACAAATATTGAATCATTATGTTGTATACCTGAAACTAATATAATGTTACATGTCAATTATACCTCAACTTTAAAAACTTTCAGACTTAACCTATGTAGAATCTGCATTTATGAAGATTGCCAATTATCAAGTATGCTAAGGGGGGATTCTTTGCAACAAGTCTGATCATAAGTAGTTTAATCTATTTCCAATGATATACATAAGCTAAAAGAAGAAAAAAATTTTATATTGGTTCAAGATGGTGGAGTAGAAGGACATGCGCTCACTCCCTCTTGCGAGAGCACAGGAATCACAACTAACTGCTGAACAATCATCGACAGGAAGACACTGAAACTCAACAAAAAAGATACCCACATCCAAAGACAAAGGAGAAGCTGCAATGAGACAGTAGGAGGGGCACAATCACAATACAATCAAATCCCGTAACTGCTGGGTGGGTGACTCACAAACTGGAGTGAAGGTTCTGAGCCCATGTCAGGCTTCCCAACCTGGGGGTCCAGCAACGGGAGGAGGAATTCCTAGAGAATCAGACTTTGAAGGCTAGCGGGATTTGATTACAGGACTTCAACAGGACTGGGGGAAACAGAGACTCCACTCTTGGAGGGCACACACAAAGTAGTGTGCACATCAGGACCCAGGGGAAGGAGCAGTGACCCCATAGGAGACTGAACCAGACCTACCTGCTGGTGGGAGGATCTCCTGCAGAGGCGGGGTGTGGCTGTGGCTCACTGTGAGGACAAGGACACTGGAAGCAGTTCTGGGAAGTACTCCTTGGTGTGAGCCCTCCCAGAGTCTGCCATTAGCCCCAAAAAAGAGCCCGGGTAGGCTCCAGTGTTGGGTCACCTCAGGCCAAACAACCAACAGGGAGGGAACCCAGCCCCACCCATCAGCAGACAAGCAGATTAACGTTTTACTGAGCTCTGCCCACCAGAGCAACACCCAGCTCTATCCACCACCAGTCCCTCCCATCAGGAAACTTGCACAAGCCTCTTAGATAGCCTCATCCACCAGAGGGCAGACAGCAGAAGCAAGAAAAACTACAATCCTGAAGCCTGTGGAACAAAAACCACATTCACAGAAAGATAGACAAGATGAAAAGGCAGAGGGCTATGTACCAGATGAAGGAACAAGATAAAACCCCAGAAAAACAACTAAATGAGGTGGAGATAGGAAACCTTCCAGAAAAAGAATTCAGAATAATAATAGTGAAGATGATCCAGAACCTTGGAAAAAGAATGGAGGCAAACATCAAGAAGATGCAATAAATGTTTAACAAAGACCTAGAAGAATTAAAGAACAAACACCTAGAAGAATTAAAGAACAAACAGAGATGAACAATACAATAACTGTAATGAAAAATACACTAGAAGGAATCAATAGCAGAATAACTGAGGCAGAAGAACAGATAAGTGACCTGAAAGACAGAATGGTGGAATTCACTGCTGTGGAACAGAGTAAAGAAAAAAGAATGAAAAGAAATGAAGACAGCCTAAGAGACCTCTGGGACAACATTAAATGCAAAAACATTCGCATTATAGGGGTCCCAGAAGGAGAAGAGAGAAAGAACCCGAGAAAATATTTGAAGACATTATAGTCGAAAACTTCCCTAACATGGGAAAGGAAATAGCCACCTAAGTCCAGGAAGCACAGAGGGTCCCAGGCAGGATAAACCTAAGGAGAAACACACTGAGACACATAGTAATCAAACTGACAAAAATTAAAGACAAAGAAAAATTATTGAAAGCAACAAGGGAAAAATGACAAGTAACATACAAGGGAACTTCCATAAGGTTAACAGCTGATTTCTCAGCAGAAACTCTACAAGCCAGAAGGGAGAGGCATGATATACTTAAAGTGATGAAAGCGAAGAACCTACAACCAAGATTACTCTACCCAGCAAGGATCTCATTCAAATTCAATGGAGAAATCAAAAGCTCTACAGAGAAGCAAAAGCTAAGAGAACTCAGCACCACCAAACCAGCTCCACAACAAATGCTAAAGGAACTTCCCTAAGTGGGAAACACAAGACAAGGAAAGGACCTACAAAAACAAACACATAACAATTAAGAAACATACATATCGATAATTACCTTAAACGTGAATGGATTAAATGCTCCAACCAAAAGACACAGGCTTGCTGAATGGATACAAAAACAAGACCCATATATATGCTATCTACAAGAGACCCACTTCAGACCTAAGGACACATACAGACTGAAAGTGAGGGCATGGAAAAAGATATTCCATGCAAATGGAAATCAAAAGAAAGCTGGAGTAGCAATACTCATATCAGATAAAATAGACTTTAAAATAAAGAATGTTACAAGAGACAAGGAAGCACACTACATAATGATAAAGGGATCAATCCAAGAAGAAGATATAACAATTATAAATATATATGCACCCAACATAGGAGCACCTCAATACATAAGGCAACTGCTAACAGCTATAAAAGAAGAAATCAACAGTAACACAATAATAGAGGGGGACATTAAAACCTCACTTATACCAATGGACAGATCATCCAAACAGAAAATCCATAAGGAAACACAAACTGTAAGTGACACAACAGACCAGATAGATTTAATTGCTATTTATAGGACATTCCATCCCAAAACAGCAGATTACACTTGCTTCTCAAGTGCATACGGAACATTCTCCAGGATAGATGACATCTTGGGTCACAAATCAAGCCACACTAAATTTAAGAAAATTGAAATCATATCAAGCATCTTTTCTGAACACAATACTATGAGATTAGAAATCAATTACACAGAAAACAACGTAAAAAACACAAACACATGGAGGCTAAACAATACGTTACTAAATAACCAAGAGATCACTGAAGAAATCAAAGAGGAAATCAGAAACTACCTAGAGACAAATTACAACAAAAACACGATGATCCAAAACCTGTGGGATGTAGCAAAAGCAGTTCTAAGAGGGAAGTTCATAGCAATACAAGCCTACCTCAAGAAACAAGAAAAATCTCAGATAAACAATCTAACCTTACACCTAAAGGAACTAGAGAAAGAAGAACAAACAAAACCCAAAGTTAGTAGAAGGAAAGAAATCATAAAGATCAGAGCAGAAATAAATGAAATAGAAACAAAGAAAACAATAGAAAAGATCAATAAAACTAAAAGCTGATTCTTTGAGAAGATAAACAAAATTGATAAACCTTTAGCCACACTCATCAAGAAGAAGAGGGAGAGGACTCAAATCAATAAAATTAGAAATGGAAAAGGAGAAGTTACAATGGACACCGCAGAAATACAAAGCATCCTAAGAGACTACTACAAGCAACTCTATGCCAATAAAATGGACAACCTGGAAGAAATGGACAAATTCTTAGAAAGGTATAACCTTCCAAGACTGAACCAGAAAGAAATAGAAAATATGAACAGACCAATCACAAGTAATGAAATTGAAACTGTGATTTAAAATCTTCCAACAAACAAAAGTCCAGGACCAGATGGCTTCACACGTGGATTCTATCAAACATTTAGAGAAGAGCTAACACACATCCTTCTGAAACTCTTCCAAAAAATTGCAGAGGAAGGAACACTCCCAAACTCATTCTATGAGGCCACCATCACCCTGATACCAAAATCAGACAAAGATACTACAAAAAAAGAAAATTACAGACCAACATCACTGATGAATATAGATGCAAAAATCCTCAACAAAATACTAGCAAACAGAATCCAACAACACATTAAAAGGATCATACACGGGCTTCCCTGGTGGCGCAGTGGTTGAGAGTCCGCCTGCCGATGCAGGGGACGCAGGTTCGTGCCCCGGTCTGGGAAGATCCCACATGCTGCTGAGCAGCTGGGCCCGTGAGCCATGGCCGCTGAGCCTGCGCGTCCGGAGCCTGTGCTCTGCAATGGGAGAGGCCACAACAGTGAGAGGCCTGTGTACCGCAAAAAAAAAAAAAAAAAAAAAAAAAGGATCATACACGATGATCAAGTGGGATTTATCCCAGGGATGCAAGGATTCTTCAATATACGCAAATCAATCTATGTGATACACCATATTAACAAATTGAAGAATAAAAACCATATGATTATCTCAATAGATGCAGAAGATTTTGACAAAATTCAACACCCATTTATGCAAAAACTCTCCAGAAAGTGGGCATAAAGGGAACCTACCTCAACATAATAAAGGCCATATACGACAAACCCACAGCAAACATCATTCTCAATGGTGAAAAACTGAAAGCATTTCCTCTAAGAGCAGGAACAAGACAAGGATGTCCACACTCACCACTACTTTTCAACATAGTTTTGGAAGTCCTAGCCATGGCAATCAGAGAAGAAAAAGAAATAAAAGGAATTCAGATTGGAAAAGAAGACGTAAAACTGTCACTGTTTGCAGATGATGTGAAACTATACATAGAGAATCCTAAAGAAGCAACCAGAAAACTCCTAGAGCTAATCAATGAATTTGGTAAAGTGGCAGGATACAAAATTAATGCACAGAAATCTCTTGCATCCCTATACACTAATGATGAAAAATCTGAAAGAGAAATTAAGGAAACACTCCCATTTATCAATGCAACAAAAAGAATAAAATACCTAGGAATAAACCTACCTAGGGAGACAAAAGACCTGTATGCAGAAAACTATAAGACACTGATGAAAGAAATTAAAGATGATACCAACAGATGGAGAGATATACCATGTTCTTGGATTGGAAGAATCAACATTGTGAAAATGACTATACTACCCAAAGCAATCTACAGATTCAATGCAATCCCTATCAAATTACCAATGGCATTTTTTACAGAACTGGAACAAATCATCTTAAAATTTGTATGGAGACACAAAAGACCCCGAATAGCCAAAGCATTTTTTCCCTTGAGGGAAAAAAATGGAGCTGGAGGAATCAGACTCCCTGACTTCAGACTATACTACAAAGCTACAGTAATCAAGACAATATGGTACTGGCACAAAAACAGAAACATAGATTAATGGAACAGGATAGAAAGCCCAGAGATAAACCCACGCACCTATGGTCACCTTATCTTTGATAAAGGAGGCAAGAATATACAGTTGAGAAAAGACAGCCTCTTCAATAAGTGGTGCTGGGAAAACTGGATAGCTACATGTAAAAGAATGAAATTAGAACACTCCCTAACACCATACACAAAAATAAACTCAAAATGTATTAAAGACCTAAATGTAAGGCCAGACACCATCAAACTCTCAGAGGAAAACATAGGCAGAACACTCTGTGACATAAATCACAGCAAGATATTTTCTGATCCACCTCCTAGAGTAATGGAAATAAAAACAAAAATAAACAAATGGGACCTAATGAAACTTAAAAGCTTTTGCACAGCAAAGGAAACCATAAACTAGACAAAAAGACAACCCTCAGAATGGGAGAAAATATTTGCAAATGAAGCAACTGACAAAGGATTAATCTCCAAAACATACAAGCAACCCATGCAGCTCAATATCAAAAAAGCAAACAACCCAATCAAAAAATGGGCAGAAGACCTAAATAGACATTTCTCCAAAGAAGACATACAGATGGCCAAGAAGCACATGAAAAGCTGCTCAACATCACTAATGATTAGAGAAATGCAAATCAAAACTACAATGAGGTATCACCTCACACCAGTTAGAATGGGCATCATCAGAAAATCTACAAACAACAAATGCTGGAGAGGGTGTGGAGAAAAGGGAACCCTCTTGCACTGTTGATGGGGATGTAAATTGATACAGCCACTATGGAGAACAGTATGGAGGTTCCTTAAAAAACTAAAAATAGATTTACCATATGACCCAGCAATCCCACTACTGGGTATATACCCAGAGAAAACCATAATTCAAAAAGACACATGCACCCCAATGTTCATTGCAGCACTATTTACAATAGCCAGGTCACGGAAGCAACCTAAATGCCCATCGACAGACAAATGGATAAAGAAAATGTGGTACATATATACAATGGAGTATTACTCAGCCATAAAAAGGAACGAAATTGGGTCATTTGTTGAGACGTGGATGGATCTAGAGACTGTCCTACAGAGTGAAGTAAGTCAGAAAGAGAAAAACAAATATCATATATTAACACATATATGTGGAACCTAAAAAAATGGTACAGATGAACCAGTTTGCAGGGCAGAAATAGAGACACAGATGTAGAGAACAAACGTATGGACACCAAGCGGGGGAAGTGGTGGGGGGGGGGGTGAGTGGTGGTGTGATGAATTGGGAGATTGGCACTGACATATATACACTAATATGTATAAAATGGATAACTAATAAGAACCTGCTGTATAAAAAAATAAATAAAATTCTAAAAAATATTTTTTAAACTCACTCAAAATTAACATACTGCACAAACAAAAAACTAAGAGAATAATTGCCAACAATGACAAAGAGGTTTACTATACTTACTATACAAAGTATAGAACTTTGTATAAAATAGAAAAGCACTAAGATCCTAAAGGGGAAAATGAGCAAAGAATGTGAACAAACATTCAACAAAGAAATAAACAAATCAATAAACATAAGACAGTCATTTCACTGTATTAAATGCAAGTTAAAATGAGATACAATAACACTAGTTTTTTCCTAAGTAGAAATAGAAACACACACACACACACACACACACACACACACACACACACACTATGGTAATTTGAAAGAAGGTATGCCAAGGTTTTCAAAGTATGATTGTCTCTGAGATTATATTATAAACATGTATAATATTATAATTATTTTTCACCTTTAGTTTTTTTTTTTATATATAATAATGGGAATTGCTTTTGAAATTTTTTTTTTTGGCTGCACCATGCGACTTGTGGGATCTTAGTTCCCCGACCAGGGATCGAACTCAGGCCACAGCAGTGAAAGCTCTGAGTCCTAACCACTGGACTGCCAGGGAACTCTCACTTTTGAGATTTTTTTTTTTAAGTGTTTTAAATATCTAAAAAATGATAGGCAATATTCTGCCTATCAAATTAACCAAGCCTTCTTTGAGTAGTAGTGCACAATACTGGTAAGAAGGGGATCAGACAGGTGTTTGTATACATTGATAGTAAAAATGTAAATTGCAATAATTTTATGGAGAACAATTTAATAATTTCATCAAAGTATTATTTATAATACCATAAAATTAAAATCACCAAACATCCTGAAAGAGGGGAAAGCTTAATAAATTATTATAACCTTTCAATGGAATAGTATAAATTTTTGTAACTTGTTACTACATAATTTCAAACTTACAGAAAAGTTGCAAGAATAGTACCAGGAACTCTCATATACCCTTTACCCAGATTTAGAAATTGTATATTTTGACACATTTGCTTTATCCTCTTTCTCTTTCTCTGTGTGTGTATGTATGCATATTTTTTCTTGAAACAATTGAGAATAAACTGGAGACACTGTGCCCCTTTATCCCTAAAATAATTCAGTGCTTATGTTCTAAGAAGAAAGTCTCTTATATAATCTCAGTATAATTATCAAAATAGGAAATTTAGTATGAATGTATATAGTATTACTATCTAATCCATAGTCCATATTCAAATACCAGCAATTATCCTAATAATGTCCTCTATAGCTATCTTTTCCTGGCCCAGAATTCAATCCAGTATTGCACATTAGATTTAGTTTTCAGTCTTACTCTCCTTTATTTCTCTGCCTTTCCTGATCTTGACATTTTTGAAGAGTTCGGACCAATTTATTTTATAGAATATCCCTCAAATTGGATCAGCTGCTTGTTCCTTAAAATATTCAGGTTATGCAATTTTTGCAGAAATACCACAAAAGTGATGTTGTGTCCTTCTCAGCACATATCAGGAAGCACATGATAACAGTTTGTTCCAACATTGGTGACGTTAACTTTGATCTTTTGGTTAACGTGTCCCATAGATTCCTTTACTGCAAAAGTTAGTATTTTCCCCTTGTGATTGATAAATATTTTCAAAGTAATCTCCACAAATTATGTATCTGTTCCTCATTAAAATCGCACTCATTAGTGTTAGCATCCATTGATGATTTCCTAAGTCCTTTATCTTTTCGACACTTATTAGTTGGCATTCTACCTGTAATGAACAGCTTTCCTTTCTCCTTATTTATTTACATCTGTATGGAGTCATGTGTTCTTATTTTATTCACTGAGTTATAATCTCTTACTATCATTATTTACCCTATATTATTGTCCCATATTTGGTCAATGGAAGTCCCTTCAAGCTGGCCACAGCTTGTCTGTCCACATCACCTTCAAGGAATTCCTTTACTTCAAGGATACGGGGGCTTCCCTGGTGGCACAGTGGTTAAGAATCCGCCTGCCAATACAAGGGACACGGGTTCGAGCCCTGGTCCGGGAAGATCCCACATGCCGCAGAGCAACTAGGCCCACAACTGCTGAGCCTGCACTCTAGAGCCCACAAGCCACCACTACTGAAGCCCATGTGCCTAGAGCCCATGCTCTGCAACAAGAGAAGCCACAGCAATGAGAAGCTCACGCACCACAACGAAGAGTAGCCCCCACTCACCACAACTAGAGAAAGCCCGCACTCAGCAACAAAGCCCCAATGCAGCCAAAAATAAATGAATAAAATATTTTTTTAAATTAAAATCACGGATATTCTAGGCTCATCTTGTATTCTCCCTACCCCAATCCTGGAATCAGTGTTTTCCCCAAGGAGTTCTAGTTCTTTTTAGTGGAGAAGTGTGGTTGGAAACCAAGATTTGAGAGCTAAGCAATTGCTATTGGGATATTATTATTTCTAGGCTCTCTCAACAGACAAAGCTAGGATACATACACATATCTCTATGTTTCTATATTTATCTATCATATGTAATATATACTATACAGTGGGAACCATGAGTTCTAATTCCACAGGGTGAATTTTAGTCTGCCCCCTTTCCATACTTGTAACTTCTTTATCCAACAGCGAAAAATCACGTTCCTATTAATCTTAATATATTTACTCAATTTATCAAGCTAGAATACACAGGAAGTAGTTTCAGAATTGTTAAACCTTATCTCTGGAAAGCAAACCTACTAACTAGATTTCAACATTTGTTTATAGTTCTTTTATTTAGGTAAACTTTACATATAATATAATGCACAAATCTTAAGTGTACAACTTGCAGAGTTTTGACAAATGCATATAACCAGGTAACTCATGCTGCATCAAGATACAGAACATTTCCATCATCCCAGAAAATTCCTAATTGCTTTTTTCTCAGTGAACACTTCTCAGAGGCAATCATTTAAAAGTTTTTTCATTAGTTTAGTTTCACTGTTCTTGAACTTTATATAAATGAAATCCATATACAGTGATTCTTTTGTGTCCATTTTCTTTCTCAGCATAATGTCTGTGAGATTAATGCACAGGCATACCTCATTTTATTGTTTCACTTTACTGCACTTCACAGATACTGTATTCTTTTTTACAAATTGAAGGTTTGTGGCAACCCTGCATGGAGCTAGTCTATTGGTGCCATTTTTCCAACAGCATTTGCTTACTTAGTGTCTGTGTCACATTTTGATAATTTCTGCAGTATTTCAAACTTTTTCATTATTATTATGTTACGGTGCTCTGTGATCAGTGATCTTTGATGTTATAGTACTATTGCAAAAAGATTATAACTAGCTGAAGGTTCAGATGATGGTTAGCATTTTTTAGTAATAAAGTATTTTTAAATTAAGGTATGTATATTTTTAGACATAATGCTGTTGCATACTTAATAGACTATGTATAGTGTAAACATAACTTTTATATGCACTGGGAAAGCAAAAAATTCGTGACTCGCTTTATTGAGGTTTTTTTTTATCAGAGTGGTCTGAAATTGAACTTGCAAAATATCCAAGGTATGCCTGTAGTTCATTCCTTTTTATTCCTGACTAGCATTCCATTACATGTATACACCCAACTTATTTATCCATTCTCTTGTTGGACATTTGGATTTTTCCAGTTTTTGGCTATTTTTAATAAAGCTGCTATGAACAGCTGGTGTAAATCTTGTTTTGGACAAACAGTTGCATTTCTCTTGGGTAAATACCTAGAAATGAAATTGATGGGTCATGGCATAGGTATATGTTTCACTTCATAAGAAACGGTCAGTTTTCCAAAGTGGTTGTACTATTTTACACTCCCACCAGCATTATATCAGAGATCTGATTGTTCTACATCCTTGCTAACATCTGGCGTTTTTTAATTTTAGCTATTCTGGTGGACTGTGAATTTAACTTACAATCTCTGGTGAATGATGATGGTAAGCACTTCTTCATGTGCTTAGTGGCCATTAAGATACTTTCTTTTGTGAAGTATCTATTCAAATCTCTGGCCCACTAAGAAAAAAATAGATTTGGAACTTCTCTAGTGGTCCAGCAGTTGGGACTCCACACTCCCATTGCAGGGGTCCCGGGTTCGATCCCTGGCCGGGAACTAGAGCCCGCATGCCACAACTAAAAGATCCCGCACGTGGCAATGAAGATCCCACATGCTGCAACTAAGACCCGGAGAGCCAAATACATAAATAAATAAATGTTTTTTAAAAAGAAAGAAAAAAATAGCTTTATTGAGATACAATTCACATATCATTCAATTCATCCATTTAAAGTGTACAATTCAGTGGTTTGGGAATATATTACATTATTAGTTTTTAAGTTGTGGTAAAATATACATATAACAAAATTTGCCATTTTAACTATCTTAAAGTATACAATTCAGTGTCACTAATTACACTCACAATGCTATACAACCATCACCACTATCTATTTCTAAAGCTTTTTCATCATCCCAGACAGAAACTCTGCGACGATCAAGCTGTAAGTTCCCATCCTCCCCGCTTCCCATCTCTGGTAACCTCTAATCCACTTTCTGTTTCTATGAATTTGCCTATTCTAGATATTTCATATTAGTAGAATCATATATTATTTGTCCTTTGTGTCTGGCGTATTTCACTTAGCATAATGTTTTCAAGGTTAATCCATGTTGTAACACATATCAGAACTTCATTCCTTTTCATAGCTGAATAATATTCATATATATATATATATATCACAATTTGTTTATTCATTCATAAATTGATGGACACTGGGTTGCTTCCACCGTTGGGTTATTGTGAATGATGCTGCAATGAACACTGGCGTACAAGTATCTATTTTAAATCCCCGCTTTCAACTCCTTTAGGCATATCCATAGGAGTGGAATTGTATGGTAATTCTATATTTAGCTTTTTGAGGGACTCCCAAACTTTCTTCCACGGTGGCTGAATTATTTTACATTCCCATCAACAATGTTCAAAGGTTCCAGTTTCACCACATACTTGTCAACATTTGTTATTTTCATTATTTTTCTTTTTTTATTGAAGTATAGTTGACATACAATATTATATTAGTTTCAGGCATACAACATAGTGATTTGAATTTATATACATTACAAATTGATCACCACAATAAGCCTAGTAACATTCTGTCACCATACAAGGTTATTACAATATTACTGACTATATTTCCTATGCTATGCATTACATTCCCGTGACTTATTTTTCTTATAACTGGAAGTTTGTATCTCTTAATCCCCTTCACCTATTTCACGCAACTTCCCACTCTCCTCCCATAATCATCATGATCACTGTCTTCGTCATCACTGCTATCCTAGTAGGTGTGCAGTGTTTGGCCTGTTTTTGTTTTTTTTTAATCAGGATGTCTTTTTTTTTTTGCGGTACGCAGGCCTCTCCCGTTGCGAAGCACAGGCTCCGGACGCGCAGGCTCAGCGGCCGTGGCTCACGGGCCCAGCCGCTCTGCGGCATGTGGGATCTTCCCGGACCGGGGCACGAACCCGTGTCCCCTGCATTGGTAGGCGGACTCTCAACCACTGCGCCACCAGGGAAGCCCAGGGTGTCTTTTTTTTATTATTAAGTTTTAGAAGCTTTTTTTAATATTATGGCTATTATGGATAAAACCCTGTTGCCAGACATGTTTTGCAAATATTTTCTCACAACTATGGTTAACATAATCACTTTCTTAATAGCTTTTGATGAGCAAAAGTTTTTTATTTTGATGAAGTTTATCAGTTTTTTTCTTTCATGGTTACTTATTTCTATGCCCTAAGATTTTACCTATTTTTAGGTTAAAGGATATTCTCCTTTGTTTTCTTCAAGAATCTTCTTAGCTTTTATTTTCAGGTCTATCTTCCATTTCTAATTTTTGTGTGTGATCTGCAGTAGATGTCAAGGTTCATTTTTTTTCCTTATAGACATATGGTCATTTCAGCAACATTTGTTGAAAAGACTTTCTTTTCCTTGATGGATTGCTTTGGTGCCTTTATTTTTTTTAAAAAAAATCAAATAACCATATAAGTATGAGCCTGTTTCTGGCCCTTTTCATTTCCATATATTTTCCTATTTTTAAAAAATTAATAACGCTTATTTTTTAGAGCAGTCTTGAGTGAAAAATTGAGGAAAAGTACGGAGGGTTCTCATATATCCATACTCCCATTTGTGGACTTAAGTTTTCAATTCATTTGGGTAAATACCAAGGAGCACGATTACTGGATCATATGTTAAGAATATGTTTACTTTCATAAGAAACTGCCAAACTGCCTTCCAAAGTGGCTGCAGCAATGAAAGAGAGTTCCTATTGCTCCACATCTTTGTCAGCATTTGTTGCCAGTGTTGTCAATGGGTTTTGGCCATTCTAATAGGTGTGTAGTGGTATCTCATTTTCATTTGCATGTCTCTAATGACATAATAATGTGGAGCACTTTTTCATATGCTTACTTGCCATCTGTATATCTTCTTTGGTGAGGTGCCTGTTCAAGTCTTCTGCTCATTTTTTAAAAACTGGATTGTTTTCTTATTGTTGAATTTTAAGAGATCTTTGTATATTTTGGATAACAGTCCTTTATCAGATATGTCTTTTGCAAATATTATCTCCCAGTCTGTGACTTGCCTTTTCATTCCCTTGAGATTGTCTTCCACAGAGCAGAACTTTTTAATTTTAATGAGGCCCAGTTTATCAATTATTTCTTTCATGGATCATGCCTTTGATGTTGTATCTAAAAAGTCATCTTTATACCCAAGGTCATCTATGTTTCCTCCTATATTAATTTCTAGGAGTTTTATAGTTTTGTGTTTTACATTTAGGTTTATGATCCATTTTCATTAATTTTTATGAAGGTGTAACATCTGTGTCTAGATTCTTTCATTTATTTATTTGCATGTGGATGTCCAGTTGTCCCAGTGCCATTTGTTGAAAAAACTATCTTTGCTCCATCATAATGCCTGTCCTCCTTTGTCAAAGATCACTCGACTATATTTATGTGGGCTCTCTATTCTTTCTGTCCTGGGCCCTGTTTCTGGGATCTCTATTCTGTTCCATCTATCTATTTGTCTGTTTTTTTACCAACACCACACTGTCCTGATTACTGTAGCTTTTTTTTTTTTTTTTTTTTTTGCAGTACGCGGGCCTCTCACTGTTGTGGCCTCTCCCATTGTGGAGCACAGGCTCCGGACGCGCAGGCTCAGCGGCCATGGCTCACAGGCCCAGCCACTCTGTGGCATGTGGGCTCTTCCCGGACTGAGGCACGAACCCGTGTCCCCTGCATCAGCAGGCGGACTCTGAACCACTGTGCCACCAGGGAAGCCAATACTGTAGCTTTATAAGTCTTGAAGTCACATAGTATCAGTCCTCTGACTTTGTTCTCCTTTAATATTGAATTGGCTACTCCGAGTCTTTTGCCTCTCCATGTAAACTTCAGAATCATTTTGTTGATATTCACAAAATAACTTGCTGGAATTTTTATTTGGATTGCACTGGATCTATAGATCAAGTTGGGAAGAACTGACACCTTGACAATATTTAATCTTCCTATCCATGACATGGAACATATCTCCATTTATTTAGTTCTTCTCTGATATATTTCATCAGAGCTTTATAGTTTTCCTCATATAGCTCTTATACATAGGTTTTGGGGTTTTCTGGGTTTTCTGGGTTTTTTTCTTTGCTTTATATCTAAGTATTTTGTTTTTTATGGTGCTAATGTAAATGGTAATGTGTTTTTAATTTAAAATTCCACTTGTTCATTGCTTGCATATAGAAAACCAATTGACTTTTGTATATTATCCTTGTATCCTGCAAGCTTGTTATAACTGCTTATCAGTTCATGTAAAATATTTAACCAGTTTGTGAATTTCTATAGAAAGTCTGCTGATATTATGATTGTGTTGACTCCACAGATCAATTTGGGGAGAATGGACATCTTAGCAATATTGCACTTTCCAGTCTATAAACATGATATATCTCTCCATTTACTGTTTAATTTCTCTTGGCAATGTTTTATAGCTTTCAGCAAAGATCTTTTACTTATAACATTAAATCTATCCCTACGTGTTTCATATTTTTTGATGCTATTATAAATGGAACTATTTTTAAATTTTATTTTACAGTTGTTAGCTGCTAGTATAAAAAAAATCTTGTGGGGGAATTCCCTGGTGGTCCAGTGGTTAGGACTTGGCATTTTCACTGCCAGGGCCTGGGTTCAATCCCTGGTCAGGGAACTAAGATCCCACAAGCCACATGGCGCAGCCAAAAACAAAAATCTTTTTGTATATTTACCATGTATCCTGCAACCTTGCTAAATGCACATATTTCTTCTAATATTTATTTTGTAGATTCCCTAGGATTTTGTACATTAAAAAAATTATATCATTTAAAAATAAAGACTGTTTTACTTCTGCCTTTCCAACTTCTATGCCTTGTACTTATTTTTCTTGCCTTGTTTACATTGGCTAGAACCTCTACTATGATTTTTAAATGATATTCTTAAAGATCTTGTGAGATAAGAAAATTCTTACTCAAAGTGAAAAATAAAAAAATGTACCACACTGGGGACTTCCCTGGTGGCACAATGGTTAAGAATCCACCTGCCAATGCAGGGGACATGGGTTCGAGCCTGGTCCAGGAAGATCCCACATGCTGTGGAGCAACTAAGCCCATGTGCCACAATTACTGAGCCTGCGGTCTAGAGCCCATGTGCCACAACTACTGAGCCCGTGTGCCTAGAGCCTGTGCTCTGCAACAAGAGAAGCCACCACAATGAGAAGCCCGTGCACCGCAATGAAGAGTAGCCCCTGCTCGCCGCAACTACAGAAAGCCCGCGCACAGCTATGAACACCCAACGCAGCCAAAAATAAAAAAATAAATTTATATTAAAAAAAAAGAACATCCATAGCGATATTCTTGTATCAGTAGAGTATTAGAAGAAAATGAGATTTAGGAAATCATTACATTAGACCTATCATTCCACAGCCAACTGTGCATCTTGAAACAAAATGGCATTATAACAGAAAAACTGAATCTCAATGATTTGTACATCATAGTGTCAAGCCTAAAAATACAATTTACACAGTATCTTAGTCCCTTTGGGCTGCTAGAACAAAATAAGACAGATTGAATTGCTTATAAAGAACAGAAATTTATTTCTCACCGTTCTGGAGTCTGGAAGTCCAAGATCATACTGCCAGCATGGTCTGGTTCTGGGCTCTTTTTTGGATTTCAAATTTCTAATTGTATTTTCATATGGCAGAAGAACCTGGAGAACTCTGTCAGTTCTTTTTTTATAAAGGCATTAATCCCATTTGTGAGGGCTCCACCCTCATGACTTAAGCACCTCCCAAAGGTCCCATCTCCTAATAGCATCACATTGGCCATTAGGATTTCAACATATGAATTTTGGGGGGACATAAACATTCAGACCATAGCACAGAGCTAATGGCTGAATTTATTTTAAACTTCATCTTAGAAGTTTTTCCCTAAAAACATGGAAAAACTTCAGAAAAAAGAAAGTACAGATAGTAAACACTTATAAAAAGTTTCAAAAATATATGAATTAAAACTATATACCTGTTAATTAACTAGTAAATTGGCTAAAATAGTTTAAGTAATTGAAATTCCTAATGCTAGCAAAGTACAGGAAGTTAATATCCTCATATACAAATGCTACTATTACATGATACAACTTTCTAAAAAGCAATTTCAAGAGCCATAAAAATATAGACTTTAATCAACTTAAATCTACTTCAGGAAATTAGTCCTAAATTTTTCAATTAAGTAAAAAGCTATATGCATTAAGATACTCATCCCAGAGACATTAACATTAATTAGCACTTATTGAGAACTATGCACTCAGAATAACCGCTATGCCACATGCATTATGTGTATTACCTTGTTTAATCCTCAAAACAGCTTTATGAGGTAGGTATTTTTCAAAAGATCAAATAACTTGCTCAAGGATACACAGTATGAGTTCTTAACCTCTACAATATGTTGCTATTCATAGTAATGGGAAAAAAGAAAGAACAAGCCTAAAAGCCTCAAAATATAAAATGGTTACTTAATTTATGATACATCTTCTTATGGACAACTTATCCATTAAAAATAATGACTAGAAGACTGTCATAACATGAAAAATGCTGACACGTTAAGTGAAAAAAAAGTAGTAGGACAAAATTGTGTATATATTGTGATTACAACTATATTAAAAATACACGGGGGAAAAGTTTGTGAGAAGTTTTTTCCTTTTCCCTATTTTCCCCTAATTTTCTAAAATGGGCTATATTGCTTCTATAACAAAAAGTACCATTTAAAAAGAATTTCTCTGATGATGGCAAAAGTTGAGATCCAGCTGTTTCTTGTTGTTTCCCAACAGACTCAGCAAACCAGTAATTATTTGGTTTTCTTGCCTTTAACCAGTGAATAAAGTAACAATAGTAATACCAAACATTTTAAAGAATGAGGCTAATTAAGCCAAAAGATGAAAAGTTCTTTGGTTGGCTCTGTGGCTTGATGTCATTAGTTAAATTGGCTAATTATTTCCACATCATAAAACAACCCCAGACGTGCTCTAGAGAAGGAAATAGAAAGCAGGACATTATAATGGAGAATCAGCAACCTTTCAGAAACACTGTGTCAAATCTTCATTCACTGCCTCAAAAAGCAGAGAGACTAGTGGCCATTGCTGCATATCCAGTTGGCTCCCTCAGCCAAGCAAGCCAATCAACAAAGGTGTGGTCACTCAAGTACCTAACAAAGGAATATGCACCTGAGCCTCATACTACCCCAAACAAAAAGATGTAGATTGGGGCTTTCCTGGTGGCGCAGTGGTTGAGAGTCCGCCTGCCGATGCAGGAGACATGGTTCATGCCCTGGTCTGGGAAGATCCCACGTGCCGCGCAGCGGCTGGGCCCGTGTGCCATGACCGCTGGGCCTGCGCGTCCGGAGCCTGTGCTCCGCAACAGGAGAGGCCACAACAGTGAGAGGCCCACGTACCGCAAAAAAAAAAAAAAAAAAAATAGATGTAGATTGAAAATGGAGTAAGAAAAACATGATAATTCTTCCAAGCCTACACTTACCTCTTCACACAACCTCAACAACTCAATCACCAAAAATGATACAGGCTACAGATTTCTTCAACTTGTGGTATGAGAGTGAAGTGAGAAGTTGTCAAAGAAAGAAAGAAATTAATATCTATTCATTCATTGAGCATAAATAAATAGTTGATCATCTGAAAAGTTAATACATAGTCAAACCTCTAGCAAAATAGAATACCGTATAGTAGGCCAAAATACTACGGAATAGTGGTTAAGACATAGCCTCTGGAGCCAGTCTGTCTGGGTTCATATAACCCACTCAATCACTTAATAGATTTGTGACTTTGAACAAGTTACTTCACCTTTTTGTGTTTAAAATGAAATGTTTCCTATTAGTGTTATCATTATCACCATCAAGAAAAAGAGAAGGTGCAAAAACAACATAAGAAACCCCAAAGAGATAAGAGTACAAATATTTTTAAATCATAAAGGAATACTATAGGACTTCCCTGGTGGTGCAGTGGTTATGAATCTGCCTGCCAATGCAAGGGACACAGGTTCGATCCCTGGTCCGGGAAGATCCCACATGCCACAGAGCAACTAAGCCCACATGCCACAACTACTGAGCCTGCACTCTAGAGCCTGCAAGCCACGACTACTGAGCCCACATGCCGCTACTACTGAAGCCCATGTGCTTTAGGGCCCGCGTGCCACAACTACTGAGCCGGCATGCTGCAACTACTGAAGCTTGCACGCCTAGAGCCCATGCTCTACAACGAGAAGCCACCGCAATGAGAAGTCCCCACGCCACATCGAAGAGTAGACCTCGCTCGCCGCAACTAGAGAAAGCCCACGTGCAGCAACAAAGACCCAACCAGCAGCCAAAAATAAAAAATAAAAATTTTTTAAACAATACTATAAATAACTTCACATCAATTAATCTGAAAACTAAGATGAAATGCCGAACACATAGCAGGTGCTCAATAAATATGTACTGGATGAATGAATTAAAAGGAATAAGGGATAATGTGTGTGTGTGTGTGTGTGCGCGTGCATGCATTTTTCTTTTTTAATATACATATACAGTTGAGCCTTGAACAACATGCATTTGAACTGCGCGGGTCCACTTATATGCTGATTTTTTTTCAATAACTATAGCACCTGCGTTTTCATTTTACAGATCTTTAATTAAGTGTGGGGAAAAGTTTCTGTCTGATTAGAGATCACAATACGTGGAATCAAAAGAACTAGGGTTTGAGTCCTGATTCTATCCAAACGGTTTCAACTTCCTGCCCTTGGGTGAGTCGTTCATCAATTCATTTGTTTTTGAGGCAGAGATAACAGTACGCAGATTTTGGGTGGGGTCGGCGGCCCAACCCCCCATGTTGTTCAAGGATCAACTGTATTTCCAAAATTGGCTCTAGGGGAAATAGAAAACTTAAGCCAAACATTATTAAAGAAAGCAAGTTGGTTATCAAAAATAATTCCTTCTTCACCTCCCACACCCCCAAAATACCAGGTTCAAATGATTTTTTTACAGGGTAGTTTTACCAAATTTTCAGAGAACAGATACAAAAAGTTCGAGAACAGAAATGGATAAACCTACTCAACTCATTTTACAAAGCTAGTATAATCTTGGTACCAAAATAAGACAAGGACAATATAAACCAATCTCACTAGGAATATAGATGCAAAAGTTAAATCCAGGATATGTAACAATTATATAATGAAAACAACCAGCAAGGGTGTTTTTTATCAGAAAGTCTATCACCATAACTCATCATATTAATAGATTAAAGACTTAAAAAAACACATCATAATCCCAAAAGATGTAGAAAAAGCACTTTTGAAAATACAATACTCATTTATAACAAACACTACTGGCAAATTAAGAAGAGAAATTCCTTAACCTGACAAGGAGCAAATATCAAAAAACTATAGTAAAATCATACTGTATGGTAGAAATTTTTATTTATTTATTCATTTATTTAATTTTTGGCTGCATTGGGTCTTCACTGCTGCACGCAGGCTTTCTCTAGTTGCAGTGAGCGGGGGCTACCCTTTGTTGCGGGGCACAGGCTTCTCATTGTGGTGGCTTCTCTTGTTGTAGAGCACAGGCTCTAGGCACGCGGGCTTCAGTAGTTGTGGCACACGGGCTTCAGTAGTTGTGGCTCGCGGGCTCTAGAGCGCAGGCTCAGTAGTTGTGGCACACGGGCTTAGTTGCTCCACGGCATGTGGGATCTTCCCGCACCAGGGCTCGAACCCGTGTCCCCTGCATTGGCAGGCGGATTCTTAACCACTGCGCCACCAGGGAAGCCCTGTATGGTAGAATTTTAAGTAATATCATTGAAGGAAGGCAAGACGCAGATGCCTAATATCACCTGTGCTCTTCTATCCAATACTAATACTGTTCTATCTAATGCAATATGACAAGGAAAAGAAGCCATAAAAGAAGTGAAAATGAAAAGAAAAAAACGGTAAGAATTTAGAAATGCTTTGATTGTCCTTATAGAAGATCCAACAGAACCTACAGATAAATTATCAAAATTTTAACAGTTCAAGTCAGTAATATTGAAAAAATGAATACCACTCACAATAGCAATAAAAACTATAAGACACTAGGAATAAATACAACAAAAGATGTCTAGGACTTATGAAAAGAAGTGTTAACATAAAGAAGTGTTAACATAAAACAAGATCTAAATAGGAATGACGTCAGCAAGATGGCAGAAGAGCAAGTCTCAGGCCCTCACTCTCCCTTGGAGATACCAAACTTAACAACAATATCAAATTGCCTTTTTGAGAACTCTAGAAACCAATTAAGAGGCATGCCAGGCAAGCACAGAAAGGAGTCATTCCAAAGCAGAATCCAGGCTAAAGGAGCACCTTCCATCATAGGCATCCTAGCCTGGCATCCTAGCCTCACAGCAGAAGAAAAGGAGCTATGACTGAAAAACACACTGGCTCTTAAAGCTTCTACTGGGAGGTGGTGCATATTACTTCCATTCGCATTTCACTGGCCCAAGCAAGTTACATGGCCCAGCCCATAGGGAGAGAAGAAAATATTTCAAACAAATAATAAAATCTAGCAAAATGGCCTCTGGAGTCAGGCAGGCTTCAGCTTTACTAGCCAGGTGCTCTTGCGAGAGTCCCTTATTCTCTAGAATCTATATACTGGAGATTATAGGGCCTACCTCCCAGTTGTGACAATTAAAATTAAATAACATATTTTTTTAAGAAAAAGAAGATCTAAATAAATGATAAAGTATATCAACTCACAGAAACACTTAATACTATAAAAATGCTAATTGCTACCAAATTAACCTACAAATTCAGAATAATAACAATCAAGATCACAATAAGATTTTTCATGGAACTTAACTAACTATAAAATTCATAGGCGGGACTTCCCTGGTGGCACAGTGGTTGGGAATCCACCTGCCAATGCAGGGGACACAGGTTCGAGCCCTGGTCCGGGAAGATCCCACATGCCGCAGAGCAACTAAGCCCGTGCGCCACAACTACTGAGCCTGCACTCTAGAGCCCGGGAGCCACAACTACTGAGCCCACGTGCCACAAATACTGAAGCCCATGCACCTAGAGCCTGTGCTCCACAACAAGAGAAGCCACCGCAATAAGAAGCCCGTGCACCACAAAGAAGAGTAGCTCCCACCCACCTCAACTAGAGAAAGCCCACGCACAGCAACGAAGACCCAAAGCAGCCAAAAATAAATTTAAAAAAAATTCATAAGTAAGATAATGGTTTTAAAAACCAAAGGCAATTCTGGAAAAAAATAAGGAGGGGGGATTTGCCCTATCATACAACAAGATTAATTCTAAAACTTTAGGAAATAAGACTCTATGATACCAGCCTAGGGACAGACATAAAGACTAGAGCACCCAGAAACAGATCCAAGCATATATAGAGCCCTAGTTTATGAAAGCATAATAACACAAATTATTGGGGAAAGGAAAAGATTTAAATTAGATTCCTAACTTGTATCATAAATAAACATAAACTCTAGATTAATTATAATTATAATAATAATTAAATATAATTTTAAAACTTTAGAACTATTAAAAGAACTATTTAAAAGAATATCATGACTTCAGTGTAAAAAAGAATGGTCTCAAATCAATGATTACAGCTTCCACTTTGAGAAACTAGAAACAGAAAAGCAAAAGAGATCCAAAACAAGCAGAAGAAAGGAAAGAATAAAAGATCAGAGTGAAAATCAATGAAACAGAATACAACAGAAAGAATATGGTTCTAGCGAGACTGATTAAAGAAAGAGAAAGTGAGAAAGTAAGAGAGAGAGACGAATATAAACCACCAACATCAGGAGTGAGAGAGGTGATATTGCTAGAGATTCTACAAGTGTTGGAAGGATAATAAGGGTATATTATGAACAATTTTATGTCAATAAATTTAACAACTTAGATGAAATGGACAAATTCCTTGAAAGGTACAAACTATTCACACTTACTCAAAAACAAAATAACCTGAATAGCTCTATAATCATCAAAGAAATTGAATTTGTAGTTAAAATATTTCCCACAGGGCTCCCCTGGTGGCGCAGTGGTTGAGAGTCCGCCTGCCGATGTAGGGGACACGGGTTCGTGCCCCGGTCCGGGAAGATCCCACATACCGCGGAGGAGCTAGGCCCGTGAGCCATGGCCGCTGAGCCTGCGTGTCCGGAGCCTGTGCTCCGCAACGGGAGAGGCGACAACGGTGAGAGGCCCACATACCGCAAAAAAATATATATATATATTTCCCACAAAGGAAAAATCAGGCCCGGATGGCTTCCTTTGATGAATTGTACCAAATATTTAAGGAAGAAATAATACCTTCCACAGAAATTCTTCTAGACAATTGAAGAACAGAGAATACATCCTAATTCATTTTATAAAGTCAGCATTACTCTGATACCAAAATAAAGTCATTAAAAGAAAAGAAAACTACAAATATCTCTTATGAACACAGATGGAAAAATTATTTTTTAAATGTCAGTAAATCAGGCTTCCCTGGTGGCACAGTGGTTAAGAATCTGCCTGCCAATGCAAGGGACACAGGTTCGAGCCCTGGTCCGGGAAGATTTCACATGCTGTGGAGCAACTAAGCCCGTGCGCCACAACTACTGAGCCTGCACTCTAGAGCCTGCGAGCCACAACTACTGAGCTTGTGAGCCACAACTGCTGAAGCCCACGTGCCTAGAGCCCGTGCTCCACAACAAGAGAAGCCACCACAATAAGAAGCCCACGCACTGCAATGAAGAGTTGCCCCCACTCGCCTCAACTAGAGAAAGCCTGTGCGCAGAAACAAAGACCTAACACAGCCAAAACTAAAAATAAACAAAATAAATAAATTTATTTTTAAAAAATTTTTTTAAATAAATAAATAAAATGTCAGCAAATCAAATCCAACAATACATAAAAAGGATACATAATGCATCAATGGCCAACTGGGATTTATCCCAGAAATGCAAAGTTGGTTTAACATTTGAAAATCAATGTAATTCACCATATTAACAGCCTAAAAAAGAAAAATCATATGATCTTCTCAATAAATGCATAAAATCATTCGATAAAATCCAACATCCATTCCTAATAAAAACTCTCAGCAAGCCAGGGCTAAAAGAGAACTTCCTCAAACCAATAAAGGGCATATTTAAATATTAAAGAAACAAAAGAAGACAAATTCATTTATTTTAACTTCTCTTGATCTTCAATCAATCTTGTCTTTATAAAATCTTTCCATGTGTTATGCAAATTTAGCAGCAAGAGACTATTTAGAATGTATCAAAAGCGTGAGGGTTAAGTGTGGACTCACAGGATAACCAATGACCTAAGTCCCCAAGCTCTTCCCTTACTTCTAAACTTAATATCGGAGACTGAGGTAAGTCTCAGTTTCCTCATCTCTGAAACAGAAATGGTGATAACTTATGTCTGACCTATCTCTCGAGAATGAGGTCATGTCTACAAAACGAGCTCCCAGGAGAAAAAGTGTTAGATAAGTAGTGAGATTTAGAGTTGTTGATCTTGTAAGATAGAAAATTATAATAGATTTTAAATTTTTGACTATGAGCATCTCAGATTTTAAAAACATATATTAAGTCAGACATCCAAGAGTTCATCATTGTGAGTTTTTCACTCAGTGTTGAGCAAGCCTGGACACATCAATCTCTCTAATGTATGAAAAGCACAACTCCTGACTTCCATTCCCAACAAATTAACAAAAGGGACAAAACTAAGTATTTTTCGTTTTAAATCTCCCTGATGCCATTTTGGAGGCAAAAGCTGAACTATCATAACTATGTAACCGTACATCAACAGCAAAACTGTCTTCCCCACTTTCAAGGGTTGGTATTCCTATCTAGTCTTTTGAAGAAAACAAAGTTGTAAATTTTCTTACTTGGGAAAAATACATGAACATTTTTTTAAATGATTGGCCAAACTGTATTTTAGTAAAGCATTAAATTATGTCAATAAACATGGGAATGAGGAGATATTTAAAATAAGATTAAAAAACAAGTAAAAATAGTATGACTAGGAGAGACAAAAAAACAGTGAAATAAATAAAGACCTATATATATATGGCTTTTTTCATATTCCTCCAACTCATCACTCTCTTCTACCCTTTCTTTTCCTTCTTTTCTTCACTAAAGTAAGGACATGTTAGGAAGTAGCTTCTAGATCTGGGCAAGAAGGACAAGCTAAAGCTATCCCGTTTCACCAAATAGATATTTATGATAGAATTAGTTCTACATAAATGGATAACAAATGAATATGTAAATGGATTTCTACATAAATGGATAACTATATGATGCAGAATAGTAGTAAATATGTTAATATAAAGGAATGAGAATTTTTAAACACGTAAGAATTTATCTATCTTAATGAGCATCATCCTTCAAAGTGCAGAAGATTACTCTAATTGACAGAGTACCTCAAGTCGGGTCTGAGGTGTTTTATTCTAATAAGCAATTGGGAGTCATTAAGGGAGGAATATAAAGCTGTGTTTAAATTAATAAATAATTTAATAAATAATAATTCTACACTATAAAAGCAAAATTAACCAAAAATTCAATTACATTAGATAATGGAGAAAAGAAAAGGAGAAGCCTCCCCTTCCCCTCAAAAAAAGCCAAAACTTTTAAGCCTGGAGAATTATGAAAATGTTAGCATCACTGAAAGGAATGGAGATTACACAGCAAGTTAGTTTAAGAAAATGAACCCTATTTGAGACATGTTACACATGATATTCCAGAGGAACCCTCAAATGGAATAGTCCAATTGACAATCAAAGCTAGAAACACATTAGAGATAGAGACAAAAAAATGTCTCATCAACATAGAAATAATAGTTAAAGCCTTAAAAGCAGAAGATATCTGAAGTAAACGTAGAATAATGATGCAGAATAATAAAAGGAAGAAAGGCATATTGGTGACTGAACTTTAGAGAATATCCTCTGTGTTACCAAAGAAGCACTATGGTACTTATCACACTGTATTTTATTTTCAGAGGTACCTCTCACTATAACTTTCTTGTGGCAAGGTAGAGGTTCAATAAAGGTTTACTGGACAAAAGTTCAAACAGTTAGGTACCACAGACAAAAGAAAACTTAAAAAGAACATAAACTATTAGAGAGGTAGAAAAACAGGGAGATTATCTTGGTCATCATTTATTAATCCAGCATAAATAAAACACCCAGAAATATGAGCCTGTTTGTATAGGAACTGATCTGAAGTGGTCCAGATCCAGAGAAAAAGTACCTTGATACAACTCTGATAGAATAGATTGAAGAGTAAAGAAAACTGAAGATGGATGGCTCTAC
Organism: Leucopleurus acutus; assembly: GCF_964270905.1. Classification (NCBI taxonomy): domain Eukaryota; kingdom Metazoa; phylum Chordata; class Mammalia; order Artiodactyla; family Delphinidae; genus Leucopleurus; species Leucopleurus acutus. Next base: position 103,712,908 of record NC_139151.1, on the reverse strand, counting down.
AACAGTACAGTTCCCCTAAAGAGAGGGCAGACCTCTTTTTAGGCACTGAGAGAAATCAACTGAGCAATGAAGAGGATGACATAGCTAACAAACTGAATTCAGAGGCATATGAATTTTGTACAGATACATAATTCTTTAGCACTGGGAAATCTGACGGTTAATGAATCAGCCACCAGAGACTTCCTGATGAAGTTAATTACATAGTGTAAAGATCTGTGAATAGACCGATTCAAAGCAGTTTGCTAATAAGGTTATAGGAATGCTAAATAAGTAACAAGAGTAATAAAGGCATAATTAATGGTACATAAGTCAGGAAGCTAAGGAATTCAAATCTTAGTCTTGGACAGCTTCCTTTGTGAGCTTCACTGAGTCATTTTTGTTACTAATTAGTAAGAATGAATAGCATTATTAAGTGGAAGTTAATATCATGAGCCCTAACAGCTAGAGAGAAGACAGGCTAAAGTCGGTTACTAAATGTGATTGACTATGAGCAAATGACTCAATTTTTATTGTGTATTTGATGTACACTACTTCCTCTTTGTACAAAAAGTTAGCCACCTCCACTTCATCACAAAGATATGAAAACAGACTAAATAAATATGCACAAAATTGCTTTGAGCTTTTAAAATAACAAATTAAAACTAAGTCAACATGACACAAACTGTCTAAAGTTTGTATTAGCATAATAAATAGGTGGTTATTCCATAAACTATACTCAATACCTTCTCCCTATTATTAACAATGATAATAAAACCATTTCTTTGTACTTACATGGCTTTTCACTTTTTTCAAAGCACTTTCACAAATATTAGACAAAGAAGCAGCACTATGTATGATCTAACCACCCATTGTGCAGTTTAGGTTTAAGTTGCAGGAAATATTCCTATCTCCTCCCTAGAGTTAATAACATATTCCCTTTTATTTTTATGAATTTTCATTTCTTTCAAAGCACCTTCACACATTTAACTGGAGCAATGGCATTAAGAATGCCTTTCCACTCTTTGCATCATCTCAGTGGCATAATCCAAAAAGGAAGAGAACTAAAGATTGATAAATAGACTAGATGATTTTGAGGCAGTCAACTCATGATTCTTAAAGTTGAATTCAGATTTTCTAAAAGTCTTAGAATTGCAGCAAACTCTCCAGGACAGTAAGCTGATTCTCTCTTTCTTCTAGGCATAGGCTTTGGGAGGCAGTATAATCAGATGATTAAGATATCTTAAATATGGCACTAAGGGGAGAAATCAAATCTATCATATTCACCACTGTAACCCCTCTGTGTCAAGCACAAAGCTCAGCACACAGTAAATGCTCAATAAATCATCATTTTGATTATTACTACAGGGAGAACATTCTACCCAAGCTCCCACAGTACATCTGTTATGCAGCTAAGAACAAAAATCTCAATTTTTTGTTTTATTACTTTTCCTCCACAATTACTGCTTTTAAATGTGTGCACACCAAGCAGAATCTAAACAAATTAGGACCACAGAGCAAAAAGCTGAGGTTTATTAGGAATCCAGTGTACAGACAGCTGGAAGGTAGATTCAGAGGGCCAAGACAATTTCAAAGGCTAAAGGGAATACACCTGATGACCCTTAAATTAACAAGCAAGCACTTTTAAATCCCCATGCTTAAACTAAAAATTACTTCAAATAAGAAGTTTCAAAAGGTAGAACTGTTTCCTACATGTTTATGTCTTTAGTCTTTCATATTGTGAGTTGCAAAAAAATAGTTTCTCTTTTCTTTGATAAGACCAAGATAAAGGAAGGTACTTTGGTTTATGCAGTAATTGAGTTGCTGGAAATCTGGGTATAAATTAAAATTTTAAATTGATTGTATTTTAAAAAGCATTAAGAAACCCCGCTATTTGAAAAAGTCCAACGGTAATACATTTCACAAACATTTACTTTATAACATTATACCCTTCTAATGTAGCTTTTTGATTGTTTCTATATTTAATATATAGCATATTTTCTTAAAGCAGTGACAAACATAAGTCAAAAAAATCCCACCACAGTTAATTAACTGTACTCCAATATAAAATAAAAAGTTAAAAAAAACACACCACAATCTATTTATATTCCAGGTTTAGTTGGGGAAAGTTTCTTTTAAAAAAATTGTTTTGTAAAATTTGTAAATTAACCACTCATTAGGAAAAGACAGACCCATTAGATAATATTTACAAGCCACACAACCATAAAAGATAAAAATGAAAGCACAATGGTTCTCAAATCATTTTGGTCTCCTTAAAATAATGTATGTGTGTCCTTTGGTTTTAGATTATTCTCAAATCAAAGGAAAGAAGAACTTCTAAAACTAAGGTCACTGAAAACTCCTAAACCGTAAACCTTGGCATGTGGAAAACAGTATTAATACCAGCCCAAATCTTTTATAGTAAAAGCATTCTCCATATATTATTTCTTTGAGGTAGATGTGAACAAATACTTTACTAAAAATTGTATTTTACATCTGGGAAAATTCTGCCTGAGGTTGTATACAGAGTATTCAGAGAAGCTACAGTGACCTAGGTATCTTGTCTTAGGTCTATACAATTTTTCTGTATCTGTACAATTTTATAGATCATCTTTCAGCAGGATTTTCAGATAAATTACAGGATAAACTGCTGCATGGAACATGCAAATATACTAAAAAAGTATTCATTGTTTATCTGAAATTCAAAGTTAAGTGAGTGTCCAGTATTTTTATTTGCTAAATCTGACAACTCTATCTTTCAGTATATGTTAAATTTGTTTCAGAAAATACCAAATTTATTGACAGGAAGAGATTTAATCTTGTGGAAGTTGGGTAATTCTTTACCTTTTAGGATCTTCTTGAGGACCAAACCGCCAAAAATGCTTCCTGCAGAAGCAACTGTAAGAAACAGAATACAAAGAAGTATCATAAATAAAGCAATTCAATGGATTTCATCTAAAGAATCATATGGGAGCCTAAAATCACTGTTTATAGATACAGAACATTAAAAGATGGTCACTACTAATGAATTCAGTAAAAATGGAGGCACCAAAGAAGTATTATGAGGCTACAACTGTTCAGGGGCAGAATAACTTCTTAGAGATGAGAACCAAATAGCAACTCTTTTTACCTATATTAAACACCAGGGCTGCCTCTTTGGATATTACTATTCCTGATAGAAAAGGATCATAGGAAGACCACAGACTCTTGCTAGTAACCAGAGTATATCATGCCAATAACTCATATTCCAGTATGAGATTCAATTAAAATTTTTGGCCTTTCTTTTAACCAATTTACTCTTTAGTAAATTTACTCTTTACTAGACTATCAGGTAAGAATTATCTGTACCTAGAGTTCTAAATCTGAACATTCCGGCACTTAGAGCAATAATTCTTCAGGGAAAGACGGTAAGGGAGGAAGCAGGTACCTAAGAGGGGGGAAAAGATCAGAATCCCCTGGAGGCTTTTTTCCCAAATAGAACATGCCTTCCCCCAGAGTGATGCGACCCCACAGTTAAGAATCTAAGAATCACTGCCACAAGAACCAATGGAAATGTGTCTATCCCTCAAGAAATATGTATTCTTCAGGCAGGGAAAAAAGGTTAAGAACCACTGATCTAGGGTGAGAGGCAATACCATTCTCTAAATGTGTGCTGTCCAATACAGTGGCTACTAGCTACATGAGGCTATTTAAATCTAACTAAATTAAATCAAATGAGAAACTGTTCCTCAGTCACACTAGCCACATTTCAAGTGTTCAATAGCCGAGCGTGGCTAATGGCTACGGTACTGAACAGCATAAAGAACATTTCCATCATCACAAAAAGTTCTATCAGATAGCATCGTTCTAGATCTCCAGATTTTGAATGATTCTGGATAAATGATACATATTTCAAAAGGCTTGAGCCCAGGTAGCATAGAATATTTAACAAAAACAATCTTTTTTTTTTTTTAAACTTAGTGTTCCTCATACTGATACACTGATTCTGGGTGATTGTGATTGGGACACGGATGGAAGGTGGTAGCAGGCCGACACCAGTGATTAGCAAGGAGCTAGAGTATCAACAAGAAACAAGCCACAAACTGTATGTCTCACAGTGTGTCCATGATGTTTCTCAACTGCATATATCACACTGTTCCCTCTAACAACCTTTCTTAGTTTTAACAAGTATCATATCAACAATTGTTGAAAATGGGTCACTTTGGGTGAACATGTGCAGGGAGAGCAATCATTCTGCCTGCTCCACACCCAACCCCAAATTTTCAGCTATGCTTCTAAACTTTCCGTATTAAATAAAGTGCTACCCTTCAAATGCAAAGATGACAGAACACATATTTTTAAAGCCACAGCATTCCCCCAAATTCTCTTTACAGAAGATGATTTTTTAAAAAGCTACGAGGTCAAATATGTTTGGGAAATGCTATATGCTACAGCCCATTTTTAAAGATTCACAGCCCGTGCTTGCATATTAAAGGTTCTGAGAAGATCTAAAGTAACAAAACTCATTTGATTTTAACCAGCATTCCTCAAGTTTAGATGACTGCATAACTCCTTTCTCATAATTTATATAAACATCCTGTAGCACACATTTTGGGAAACACTGCAGTAATAATACTTGTTAAAGCCTTCAACAATTACTGATAGGAAAAACTACTGGGTTGGCAAAAAATTTCCTTCAGTTTTTAAGTAAAAATAAAACATTTTTCATTTTTACCAAGAACTTTATTGAACAACGTATTCACAGTTTTGTTCCACTACCTTCTGCCACTTTTCAGGCAACTTCATAATTCCATCTTCCCAAAACTTTTTATCTTTTTGAGCAAAGAACTGGGCCAGGTGCCTTTCACAGTCTTCAAGGGAATTGAAATTTCCATTAAAAGAATTCCGTAAAGACCGAAATAAATGGAAATCTGAACGTGCAATGTCTGGTGAATACAATGGATGAATCAGAACTTCCCAGCCAAGTTTTCACCTGGTCATCAAAGAAACATGCGGTCTTGCGTTATCCTGATGGAAGATTATGCATTTTCTGTTGACTAATTCCGGACGCTTTTCAGAGTGCTGCTTTCAGTTGGTCTAACTGGGAGCAGTACTTGTTGGAATTAATCGTTTGGTTTTCTGGAAGGAGCTTGTAATAGAGGACTCCCTTCCAATCCCACCATATACACAACATCACCTTCTTTGTATGAAGACCAGCCTTTGGTGTTGTTGATGGTGGTTCATTTCGCTTGCCCCACGATCTCTTCCATTCCACCTTATTGTACAGTACCCACTTTTCATCTCCTGTCACAATTTGTTTTAAAAATGGAACGTAACATTCGTTACGTTTAAGTAGAGAATCACATGCGGAAATACAGTCAAGAAGGTTTTTTTCGCTTAACTTATGTGGAACCCAAACATCAATGCAATTAACATAACCAAGCTGGTGCAAATGATTTCTGTTTTAATTTTATTTATTTTTGGCTGCGTTGGGTCTTCGTTGCTGTGTGCGGGCTTGTTGCAGTGGTTTCTCTTGTTGCAGAGCATAGGCTCTTTGCACGCGGGCTTCAGCAGTTGCGGCACATGGGCCCTAGAGTGCGTGGGCTCAGTAGTTGCGGCTCGTGGGCTCTAGAATGCAGATTCAGTAGTTGTGTGTGGCACACAAGCTTAGTTGCTCAGTGGCATGTGGGATCTTCCCGGACCAGGGATCAAATCCATGTCCCCTGCATTGGCAGGCGGATTCTTAACCACTGCACCACCAGGGAAGTCCTGCAAATGACTTTCAACACTTGATTTGGATATTTTGAGTATGTCAGCTATCTCCCGTGTAGTATAATGTTGATTGTTCTCAATTAATGTCTCGATTTGATCCCTATCAACTTCAACAGGTCTACCCAACCGTGGAGCATCGTCCAGTGAGAAATCTCCAGCACGAAACTTTGCAAACAACTTTTGACACATTCAATCAGTCACAGCACCTTCTCTATACACTGCACAATTTTTTTTTTGCATTTCAGTTGTGTTTTTACCTTTCTTGAAATAATAAAGCATAATATGCTGAAAATGTTGCTTTTTTCTTTCATCTTCAATATTAAAATGGCTACTAAATGCACGCTGATATGACAGCTGTCACAATACAATCTAACAAAATTGTTTTTTTTTTTTTTTTTTTTTTTTTCCTTTACGCGGGCCTCTCACTGTTGTGGCCTCTCCCACTGCGGAGCACAGGCTCCGGACGCGCAGGCTCACAGGCCCAGCCGCTCCGCGGCATGTGGGATCTTCCCAGACTGGGGCACGAACCCACGTCCCCTGCGTCGGCAGGCGGACTCTCAACCACTGCGCCACCAGGGAAGCCCACAAAATTGTTTTGAATGAAGTTAAAGACAACTAAACACTACTAGAGCCATCTTACAGAAAAAACCTTTTGGCCAACCTAATATATAGTCATCCCTCAGCTTCTCACAGATGGACCATTCCAGCAACAAAATTTTCTGGTTTGTTGTGAGCTGCATTTTGTGCCTCTAAAAGAGATTTTGAAGAACTAAGGCCCAGTACTTGTGAATATGACCTTACGTGGAAATAGGGTCTTCATAAATGTCATCAAGATGAAGTCATACTGGGTTAGAGTGGCCCTAAATCCAATTGGTGCCCTTATAAGAAGGCCATGTGAAGACACAAACACAAGGGAGGACATTACATGTAGACAGAGACAGAGATTGGAGCAATACATCCACAGGTCAAGAAACACCAAGGGCTTGCTGGCAACTACCAGAAGCTAGGAGAGAGAAAAGGAATAGATTTCTCCCTCAGAGCCTCCAGAAGGAACCAACCCTGCTGAGATCTTGATTGTGGGTTTCTGGCCTTCATAACTGTGATAGAATAAATTTACTTTGTTTTAAGCCACCCAGTTTGTGATACTTTGTTACAGCAGCCGCAGGTTTAGTTCCCAGCCCTAGCCCAATGACACCAATCCACACTTTCAGGTAAAGATGACAGATTGAACATACACATCTACTTTTACTCCCTCCTGAAATCTCAATAAAATGGAAAAGGAGTATTTTTTAAAGGAATAAACCCACAAAGCTAGAGAACAAGAGAGAAAGATGATTATAATAAAATTATAGAAACAGAAAAGCAGAAGGACTAGTGGGAAAGGATTTCGGACTCAAGACCTGAAAAATTGAATTATAAGCCAAAAAAGGGAAAGGTGAAGAAACAACACCAATTATACAACAAAATCCCCAAAGACTCAAAAATGGCAGTATTAGGAACCTCTGGAAGTAGTAGTGGGAGCCAAAATAAGGAGAGTCAGCTGAAAAAATGAATTTAAGAAGGAGTCAGATCTTTAGATTCCCTTCTCCACTCAGCCTTCTAAGAACTGGCCCTCCCTAACCTTGGTGAGGGGGTGGGGAGAGGTTATTCTTTGAAAAGATAGAAGCATGGGTCTCTGGGCTGGGAACTAAAGTTGTACTAAAAACAAACGGATTGAGTGAACACAAACATTGAAAGCTAAGATACAACCACCCCCACTCCCCCCAACCCAATCCCTCAATCCTAGAATGCTGGCAATCTGGCTTTTTATCTACCTGGTGAAAGACTCTGAACATATGCATAGAAAAATCTAGAAGAATATATACTGAATGTTAATAATTATCTCAAGGGGTGAGATTACTGAAGAGTCTCATTTTCCATAATATATGTTTCTGTAATGTTATAATGTTTCATGACAAGCACGTATCGCCTTTCCTCCTGTCAAAAAAATAATAAAAATAATAAAGAGACAATAAGCAGAAGAGAAAGGCCCCTTATACTAGACGGGCTGAAGAGGTCCATTAGGCTCAAAATGTCTATGGAATTCAGTTTCTTGCCAAAAGCTATTGTGGCTCAAGTCCCTTTCTTTGAGTGAAATCAACCCTGCCACCTTGAGCACAGTTTACTGGATCAGAATCAATGCACAAGCTAAGAGAACCATATGCAGACCAATATCACCCTAGCCAGGTAACTAACCACCTCTCTCACGAATGGTGGGAACTCTGTCCAATCAGAGTGGAGTTCATGTGGAGTAACAGCAAACCAAACTATCATACCCCTCTTGAGGATGTTCACTGCTAGGTAAACAAAGAGAAGACAGGTCATTCCAGTTCAGGTGAGAAAATGTCTTGTAGAGCCTAAAGTACTATCCAGTCTCAACTGGGACTCAGGGTGACTCCCCTAAGGCTGATGGGACAATTTCATTCCAAAGTATTCCTCAATAAACCTACACACACACACACACACACACACACACACACACACACACACACACACACAGCCAAAAAACAGACAAAAAAGTTATCACTTCACAAGTTCAAGAAAATTGTGTCAGGGCCACTCAATGCAACAGCTTTCCAAGAGTACAGGCAAAAATGATGAAAGAGTAAGAGCCAAATGGAAGAGATATATATTTTCAAATTAACTGCAAGTTAGGATTATCAAAGTACGCACCACTCATCATTTAATTTTTTTTTTTTGGCTCTTTTCCAACTACCAAAGGCTGGACATGAACGAAAGAGGATACAAAATTCAATGTAATATAATTTAGCTATGAAAAAGGAGGTTAAAACCAAGAGCAAGAGTTAGATTGTTTCTGAGCAATCTAAACTTAAACCAGTAAAATAAATAATCCTTTGATAAGTCATCCTACTCACCTTTCCTGTATGACAGATTTGTAAATCTATCACCAGATACTTATTTCATAATCACTTAAGTTTAATTATGGAACAACTCTGGAGTAATAACATAATAAAAGATTATGACTAATTGAAATTTTTAAATAAACTATAACATCATGACAAAACAAAGACAGAAATCAATATTTTTTCTTCCTCCACTTACTAGTTGTTACACAATGAAGAGTATTTGCCTGGTGCTTAGAATTTAATGCTTCTATGGAAATCACTAGCTCTCCTTCTAGCAATGCTCCCTTTGATATTCTTGCTGTTTCACACCTCCAGTGAATAATTAAATATTTCAGTATCTGAAAAGGGCACAATTCAAAGAAAACACAACCTTCTTTAAAAAATCATGGTAATAATAAACTTGTATGACACAGTTAAATTAATAATTCTCATTTCCAAAAACTAATATTCTTGCTTGCAAAATGTCAGATTTACAATTGTTAAGAACGAAGCATTGTGTCTAAACAGAAGAAACAGCTAGGTGAGTGACATAAAAAAGGAGACAGCGAAATTCAACACAATGTCCAAGACAGGAAATGGAGACAAAAAATTGTTTTATTCAAAGGATAAGTTCATCTGGAAATAATAATTTGAAAAAATTAAGTGGGAGTTTGTTTTTCCTGTTTTATTTTTTTCTTCTCCCTAAATAAAAGCCAACATGAAGATTATGAATAAGAATGGCATCTGCTTGTGAATCACCTTTACCTTTCATTAAATCAACACTTCTGAGGGTCAGAATACTAGTTGAGAGCATTGGCTCCAGAAGCAGATGCCTGGGTTTGAATCCCTGATGAGCCAAACACTAGCATGTGACCTTGCACAAATTACTTAACTTCTCTGTACCTCAGCTTCCTCATTTATAAAAATGAGGACAAATCTACCACATACAGCAGCTGCTGAACGTAAACAAAACAATATGTGCAAAATGTTTAACACAGTGCCTGGTATATAGTAAATGCTTAATAAATATTAGCTATTATTTCTAACAAATTCATCTGCACACGATATTTTAAGTTTAACAGGTCTCCACGATATCTTGGTAAAACATTCAATCTTGATGAGACCATTTTAAGATAAAATATATTGTATTTAATTTCCATTACTATTTATGAAAGTAGACTCTCACTTCCACACTGAGGTACCATAGCGAAAATTACTACACGCCCCCCCCCTTTCTTTTTAAAGGCAGGGAGATCCCAGCACGAGAACTTGGGAACTAAGATCCCAATCTGTACCAGTTTGTAAGAAAGGTTTCCAGGCATTTCTACAGTCTAACACTTTCCTTCACACATCCTCTGACTTACTGTGCTCCCTCTGTTCAGATTTTCCCGCAGTTTCTTTATCCATAATGAGAGAGCAGTTGGGAAGAGAACATCAGCCTGTGAGTCAGAAGCTCTGGGTTCTATGCTAGGTTCTGTCATCGGTAAAATCTAAACCTCCAACTCTCTCTGATAACAAAGAAGGCAGGAAGCCTGGGAGAACTCGAGGTGCCTTCAGGTGAACCCCTTGTGGCCTCTGGTCCTATTTCACCTGCCTAGTAGTTACGTACTAGTAGTTAATCTGTCTAATACGAGGCCAGTAGTTAAGAATTCAATCACGTAAGGCTGTAGAAACGCTGTCATGAATGAACAAAGGTGGCAAGTCGGGGCCAGTGTTCAGTCCCACCCCCAGAGCATCTCTGGCGCGTGCTGTGGTCCGAGCTGGGTGAGTGAGGCCTCCGAACCTCAGCCTCTCATCAGGCAGCTGCTCTGGGACCTGACCCAGGAATCCCCTCCACACCTCGGTTGACCCGCGGGCCGGATACGGCTTTCCCTCGCTCCCACTTGGCACCGGACGGCCCCGACTTCCCCCCAGGCCGCCCACCCCTGCTTTCTGCTCGCCCTCCCCGGCACGGGCGGGTCCTCCTGGGCTGGCATCCGCGCTTGAACCTGGGCGTCCGCTGAGGTTTGGCAAACACTTGAGCTGCCTGAGCCTCGGTTTTCTCAGCTGTCAGGTGGGGTCGACACCAGCGCTCAGAGGACGGCCATGCCACCCACTGACCAAATTCTCCTCACTGAGCACCCCGCGGGCTTTACTGCCCAGATGCTCCCACGCCCCACTTCTCCTCTGCTCCTCACAACCCCGCGAGGGACACGGTGACTTTCACCGAATCCTGTCATTCCCGAACCTTCCTTCTCCCCCTCAGGCAAAGCCAGACCCCTCTGCCCAAACTTCGCGGCCTCCTCACAAGGCCCGTCTCCTCAGAGTGTCCTCCTCCGCTTTCACTCCCTTCCCGGCATCACCTCGCAGACAGCCACGGCCGTCCCCTCCATTCCGCGCGGCGAGCAGTAGCGACGCCCAATCGCTGGGCGCCCGCCAGGGATTCGACCTCCGCCCGCGCCCACGCCCACGCCCACGCCCGGCCGCGCGACGCCGTCCCTTCCCGCCCGCGCGCGCGAGCGAGCCCCGCCCACCGGTTCGCCGCGCCTGCGCACTCAGCGCCGCTCCGCCCCGCCCTTCTCCCCTGCGGCGAGCAGCGAGGACCTGCTAGGAGTGGTGCGGAGGGTTCCCGCGGTAGCGGAGGTCCGTGGGCCGGCGGCTGGGCAGGCTGCGGGGTTGGGGAGAGCCCGCGGGTGGTAACCGAGGCTGCAAGCGAGCAAGAATGAGGACAGGCCACCACTCCTCCCTTCCTCCCGAAAGAACGTTTCCACGGTCCCAGCGCGAGGTGCAGCCCTCAGCTCTTTGCCTCCGCCGGGAGAAGGGCTGCCGGTGCCGGAAGCGAGATCCCCAAACCGGTGCTTGACCTCCAAACAGTCTCACCTCTAGGGGGGACTGCCCCAAGTGCCCCAGGCCAACCTCTGGTTTCCCACCCTTGGCAAGTTAAAAAAGAGTTAAATTTGAATTTCAGATTTTAAAAAATAATAATTAAAAGAAAACAATTTTTTAGTCATATGTGTATCCCATGCAATATTTGGGACATATGTATACTAAAAAAAATTCGTTCTTCTGAAATTCAAGACTGGGCGTCTTGCATTCTATCTGGCAGCCTGTCCCAAGCAGATCCCCAGCTTAATCCCAGGGTGCCCAGCCAGCCCCTAGGCACGATCTGGAAGGGCACAAGCCCCGCAAGTTTGTGCACTAAATATGCCAACGACAGGACCTGGATTTCTTAGGCTCCAGCTGACAGAAGCTCCGGGGATTTCCAAGAGCATTCCCAACTGATCGGGAAGGTAGTCCTCCAGAATGCAGCTGCTGAACTCAGGGCTTTTCATGGAGGAGCATGGTAAGAGGGGCTTGAGCCCAAACTGATGATTTGGCAATTGGTTCCTCAGGCATCCAAAAGAAAACTGGTGAGAGAGAGTCCTGCCTGGCCTGCCTGGCAGAGCGTTGCCCAAGGAGAAGGGTGGTGCAGGGTTTTGGCTGCTTTCCTTCAAGGAAAATTCTTCCACCCCAGCTCCAGAAAGCCAGGACTGGGCAGAACAGGCAGCGGAGCTGGCAGAGTGCCTGTCCAGTACATAACCTTGGTGCTACTCCAGAGGACATGACTATTGAGACCTGAATCACAGAGCCTTGTCCACCTTTGCTCAGCACTGTTGACCACCCTCCCCATCTCTGTTGCTCAATAGGTAGATCTATTGCAGAAAGGTGGCTTTTATTTATGGAAAATTCATCATAAAACCATCTTGGACTTGATATGAGAACTGATTTTTGGGGAATCGTTGGAGCCTTCCTCTCCCTTTCACTCTCTTCTCTCTCGGGTGTCCCCTTTAGGAAGGGGAGTTGCCAAGGGGAAGGGAGCTAAGATTGAATGACTACCTGTTGTAGGATACCACTGGCTCTTTACATCAATTTTTTTTACCCTCACAAGTATCTTGTGAGATAATTGTTATCTTCACTATCTGATGGGTGAGAAACCAAGATGCTGAAGATGGCTCTTTAAAATGTTTCCCATGGAGAGTGTTGGCTCAGCAGAAAATGCCCCACCTTGAGAATGACACTGGGAAGGAAGGGTGGAGGAACAGCTGCCAATGTAGAAGTACTTCAAGTGAGTTGGTCGTCCTGCTTCCAGCTCTTGGCCTTGGAGTGAGCATCAGGGATGAACATGCAGTGGAATACCCAATACCATTCTAGATGCAGGGGAGGCCTAACAGAGGTGGCCAGGGACACAGCCAGATGTAGGCAGAAGTGAGGAAGGGAGCCTGTGATCCGAGGGCCTGCCATCAGGATTGCCACCACATAAGCCATTGTAGTCAGCAAAGTTTGATACAGGCTTGCCATGTGGTGGGCACTTACTCTGTGCTAAGTGGTCTTCACCTTTCCTTTATCTTAAGTAATCCTCCCAGTCTTGTTAAGGGAAGTGTTATTATCATTGTTTTATTAATGATGAGAACGAGCTTCCAAGAAGAGGTTGTATGACACTGAGTTTGTAAATGGCGGAGCCAGCATCTCAAATAAAAATCTCTTAACCACTCATTCCTTCTCCCACGTGGATATGACTGCCTAACTGCTTGTCTCAGAGTTCTGTAGTACAGGGACATTAACATTACCATGAGAAGCCAACCCCTCCGTGCAAAAGCTAAGACAGTGAACTCAGGTACCCTCACCTCCCTACAAACTAACACTTGAATGAGCCACAGTTCCCACCCTTCTTTCGCCCATCGGTGTGTGCCCCCATCCTGTTTGAGGTCTAGTAATTAACATACTGTTGGACTGACTCCACATTATTAAAACTGTTTTTACTTAGACCCCATCCTCAGAGCAGTGGAGTGTTAGAGCCAGAAGGGATTGTAGTAGAGGTTATCAGGGATCCCCAATAGATGAAAAAATTTGAGGCCCAAAGAAACGAAATGACCTGTGTGAGGTTAAGGTCACCTTAGTCAACCAGGTCAACCGAGGAGCCTTTGGATGCTGCTCTGGACATCTTCAGCCCTGGAGTTCAGGGTCATATTACCAGTGTCTTCAGAGGGCCAGTTCTCCCCTGTCCTTAGACTTAGTGGCATATTGACTCTGCATTCCTCCACCTACCTCAGGATTTGGATTACTGTTGCATGTCCACTTTGGGACATGCTGTTTATTCTGAGAAGAAATGCCCTGTCTGGGCAAAAGAGCCCCGGATTGATTCTGACCCAAACCCAAGGGTTTGAGCGGAGCCAGAACATCCTAGGGAATGCTACCAGGTGAACAGTGACATTTTAGGAACTGTTGAGCTGTCTTTCCCTTTTGAATGTGCCCTCTCTGTGTATATCATTCCTGGATACTTCTTAGGAGCTACCTTGTTCTCAGGCTCCCCTACAGCATTCAAAGGCCCCGAAGAGATGACCCTAGGCACTTACGTGGAAAATATCCCTGAGGTCCCCCTTATCAGGCTGTTGCAAAATTAAGTCCACTTGAGTAGTTTCTTTCCCCCTGGGAATCTGTTGAGAGCCTGCTTCTCATATAGGCAATAGGAAAGGGTTAACTGCCTCTCTCGGGTCCTGAGCCAAGGCTGTGCCCCACCAGTTCCCATAACCGGGTTTCCTGAAATGGAGCAGGTCCCAGGTGCCTCTCCACTAATCACATCCCTGGAAATGGGGCCAGGAAGCTCAGATTAGCTCATCCCTTCACCTTCTTGAGGCCTTCTCCACCTGGAGCACAGAATCTGGGGCAGCTTCATGACTCACCTCCCTCTGCTTCCCTATCAGGGGTCAGAAAGGGATATTCTCGCAGAAGAATATTAGATTATGGGGGGCACTAGAGGCTATAGTGGTGCTGACTTTTGTGCCAATTCTTGCACTACAGCAAAGGAAAGATTCTCCCCCCAGGACGATATCACTGTTTGTATAACTAGAGTATTTCTTCTTCACCCCCGTTCCCTATGTTTTCTTCCTCTCCTTCTTAGAATGACTGACTATGATACTGGGTAGCTTCCTGTTTTTCCTGGCTGATAATCAGCCTTTGCACAGAATCTCTGATTTCTCATCTACTAGTAGCAGGTTCTGGGGCCAGCCCAGGATAGCATTCCTTTCCTGTTAGTGTCTGGTTTCTCCTCTTTCTAGATAACCCATAAAATGTATATCACAAAGTGGTTCTGCTCTCCGTAATTGGCTTTTTACTTTCTCTCTAGGCAGAGCTGGCTTTGTCCTGCCAGCTGGTGTCCACCGGAAGGGAAGTATTCTTTGTAGCATAGAAGACTCAGGAATGGAAACAGCAGTGTGAGCTGGTCACATATGGCCAAGTAAACCAATTGATTCAAAGGCCAGATGATCAACTTTACTTGAAAGACAAGTAGGCTAACTGGGACAAAGAATCTTCTTCTAGGTGCTCCATTAAAGAGGACACTGGATCCACATGTTCAGTCTTGGTTCACTTGTTGTATGATTACAGTACCCTGCAGTATTTTTCCAAGAATGCTGGTGTACGAAGTCTTTAAAGCTAGTAGTATGGAAACTTGGTTGAGCTTATCTTTCACTGGTCTCCAAAGTTGACTTGATTTTCACCCATTCTAGCTTTAAGGCCGCTTCTATCTTCTGTTTCCCCAACTTTCATTCTCACTAGCTGAGAAAAGGCTATGGGATCAAAAGTCTAAAAGGGTCAGGATGTCTTCATTCTTTTCCCATTTTACTAGTCACTTTAGGTGTTATGTTCTAGTTTTCCACAACTAAAATAGGAAAATTCTCCCAGGAATATGGTTAAAATAACATCTGTGAAACAATTGGAGAGTTTTAGAATCTTTAAATCTTTAAATTAGAAGAAATCTTAGAATTCATTTAATCTAGTACTTCCCAACCAGAGGAGCAATATTTTTTCCAATTCATTTCCTTTATCTCCACCCCTCCTCCTGAATAGCCTCTCTCTACCTCCTTCTTCAACCTATTCCTTGTAACCAAGGCAGAGAATTGATCTAGTTTGCATATTTTGTGTATTTAGGATTGGGAAATACCTCCCTGATTTCATGCAAGAGTCATTCCAACTGTCCTGACAAGTTGATACCTAGCTTTTACTTGAATTGTTGAATTTACTTGAATTGATGAATTTACTTGAATTGTTGGGAAAGATGCCACCTCAGAGGCAATCCATTCCAGTTTTGGACAGCAGTGGTTTGGTAGAGTTTTCCATTATATTGAACTGAAATCTCCCCTGCTGTATCTTCCACCCATTGGTCCCAGCTCTGCCCTTTGAAACCACAGAGAATTCATCTAATCCTTTTATAAAGGGTAGAGGGGAATACCCAGAATTCTTATTGTTAACTTGTCACAGTGGTTCAGAACTGGCCTGAATGATTGTATTACAGATGTCCTTTGCTTTATACACTAGCTATGTTCCTGAAACGTGTAAACCCAGTTTTGTGTGAATCAAATCATTTTAAACATACTGGGAAACTGTCTGAAAGGAACGCTGTTATCAGTTCTTTCATTAACTAAAACTTCCTTTTGTAATGCAAATAACCACCCCGTCCCCGCATTTAACCTTTTTTGCAAGTCTAGATCTTCATACTTGATGTTTTACTTGAGGGGAGATTTGCCTACATACAAAACATTAAAATAATGATAATAGCAATAGCTAACATTTGAGCCCTTATCTGGCTCCAGGTGTCACGCACCTGACATGCATTATTTAATTTCTCACCACAACTTCCCTTAGAATGATCCTCTATTTCCACTGTTGTGGAGAGGCCACAACAGTGAGAGGCCCACGTACCGCCAAAACAAAAAACAAAAAAAAAAGAAAGTGATGGCCCAGAATTTCAACAAGGTCACAAGACTCTAGAACCTTGTGTCTTTACCACCGGGAAGTTTCAAATGCCAATAATAGTTGAAATGACTAACTCCTAGCTATGTGCCACAGCACAAGTAAATCAGGCTACAATACAGAAAACTGACCTGAGATTTCTATAGCTTCAAAGATAGACACAGAATCTACTCTTTTTGGGTTCTGGCACTGTAAGTTTCCCAGCACAACTCACATTTTCCAGTGCAATTTGATCAAGGAACCCCAAAGACATCCCTTCAGTTATTAGCACTAAGCAGATACTGCCAAATTTTATTTCAGATATATGGGTATCATCAGACACTTTTTCATGGGAGTTTGTGTACTCCCAGGGCTTTGTGGCATAAGCTTCTTAGAAGAAAAAAGTAGTTCATTATTGCCAGGTAAAAGCAAAAGTATTGAGAATCATGGTTGAGCCCAGCCTGTTCCTAGGTGAGTTGGAATCGTTCAAATGTGTGGGGGTTTTTTTTGTTTTTTGTTGGGTTTTTTTGTGGTACCCGGGCCTCTCACTGTTGTGGCCTCTCCCGTTGCGGAGCACAGGCTCCAGACGTGCAGGCTCAGCGGCCATGGCTCACAGGTCCAGCCACTCCGCGGCATGTGGGATCCTCCCAGACCGGGGCACGAACCCGTGTCCCCTGCATCGGCAGGCGGACTCTAAACCACTGCACCACCAGGGAATACCTCAAATGTGTTTTTAGGTCCAGTTTTTAATGGTGCTTAGGTTTGCAAGTTAAAAATAGTTTGGGAGGGATGGTCCGTCAATAAGTACTGTTTTAAATCCACACTGGACAAAGATAAATGGTTGTAATACTTCTATGTTCTCAAATCAGTTCCAGTTTCTCCAATTTAGTCAACAACAGCATGCACTCACAACATTGCTCAGCTCAGAACACATCCCGTGAGGCTCCTAGAACCCCAGGCTTTTCCACACTATAGAAGGGAGCTCCAGGTAGGGCTCTTCCGTCCTCCACACCCCTCCTCCGCAGACCACCGTCAGAACTCCCCATTTGACTTGAGACTTTATCTTGGCTCATCCTCAGACTTTTGCTTTCAAATACATGATCATTCTTTGCAAATCATGTCTGAATTGGTGTTACACAGGCCTCCTGGTCCACAGTCATCTTGGGAAATCAGGTCAGTCCTTGTAAGCCCTGGAGCTCCCATCGCAAGCCCACCTTTCTGACCTTTACTTGTACAGCACGCTTGTTTACAACCTCAGGTCATAGACTTAGGGGAGGAAATATGTAATTTTCTTTCTTTCTCGACCTAGCTCTTCAGCCCCCATTTCTACTAATGGCAGAAAAATAGTAAACCACGCCGATTCCAGACAATTCAATCATCTCAAGTTTTAAAGTCAGTCTCTTAGGATTCTCCTCCCAATCCCCTTCTCACAATGTTCTACTTTGTGGTTTAGGTATTATTCTGATGCCAGGGAACAGGCTTTACGGTCAAGTGCTCTCTTGCCTAACTGATAAACTCTAGCCTTCACTTGGTCTTGGCCATTGGGCACTGCACCTGCTGCAGAGATGATGTTCTCTGGTGAGTGGAAGCTGTGGTCTTGGTATAGACAAAGAGCAGTGATTGCTTCGTGGGGAGCTCAGTGGTGGCTCCCACTTCAGCTCTTCCTGGTATATCTGCGCCTCTATCGGGTCCCTGGCTTGGGCCACATACCCCCTCAGCCTCTACTGTGGGGTGCTCACCCCCTACCCTGCAGCAGTCCCTGCAGGCACCCAGTTCTCAGCTCACTCTCACTCTCCTCTCAGGGGCTGGGCACCAAGGAATTTTTCCGATTTCCTCCGAAGGTCGACAAGCCAAGGAGACTTGGGCTTAGGGGGTGAGAAGCCTGGGAGTGGTGAGGAGATGGAATACATCTCAGACCTACTTTGCCTACACAGGTGACGGCGCTACTTCTATTCTGTGGCAGTTGCCCTTGTGGACACAGGGTACTTTGAAAGGCTGTGTCTCCTCAGAGTTCCAGGAATGAAGTGGAGCATGAACCCCCTCTGTCTACTATTGTTTGGTGGGGGGGAACAGAAAACAAAACCCCACTGTTGCACCTAGTTGTTCTTGTACAACAAGAACAACTCTCTTGTTCTCCTTTCCCAATCTTTTTCAGTTTTGCTCCAAGCTCAAAAAGGATTATATTTTCTCTGTGAAGGGGAAACTCACATGTTCTTTCCAATTCGACAGTTGATGGCATAAACTGAACTTTAGGTTCATCAGGTTCTGGCTCTTGAGATGTCTCTTGGATTAAAAAAAAAAATCCCTCTCAAGAACCTGGCTCTTACAATTAAAAAGACTGAAGCTTTCAAGAACATCTTCTCTGCAATAGATTTTAAAAGGTCTAGTTAAGAGTTCAAAAACGAAGACTTTGATCTTCTGTATCATTTCTATGCAGAGGGCAGTACATCTAGAAAGCGCTTGCCGCTGCTTAAGTGATGGGGGATAGATTAGGGGTAAAAGAAATGGAAAACACATTGTTTGGTATGAAAACATCCAGTTGCTTCTGTTTACAACAAGGAATCACCTTCTCCCCCAAGGTCTTTTCCGTTATTCACTGATTTGTTGCACAGGTATCTACATGTCTGCTCTGCAGAGGATACAACTTTGATAGGGATATTCTCTCTTCCCTCATGGAGCTCATCCTCTAAGAGGAAACACGACCAATGGGCAGCAACGGTGCAGTATGGAGTGATACCAGAAGGCCCCTGCCCCAGACTTGGAGCCCAGGGAAGGCTTTGTGTGAAGGAAGCGACAGCGAGAACTTTAGACTTTATCCCAAAGGTGTTGGGGAGCTACTGAAGGGTTTTCAGCAAAGAAGTGATCTGTCAGATTGTTGTGTTAAAAAGAGCACTCAAGCTGCAGAGTGGTAGATAAAATGACCCAGGAACAATGCATAGAAGGAGAAAAGGGCCTAGAACAAAACACCATCACCAACAATAACAACGAAATTACTTGACAAGCAGAAAAGGAATTCACAAAAGAAACAAAGGAGGGACCACAGGGGCTGAAGGAAAACCAGGAGAGTGTGGCAACCCTAAACCAAAGGAAGAACATTTCAAGAAGCAGGCACAATTAGAGTCCATTGCTGCCAAGAGAAATGGTAAGATAGTAATTGGAAGTTGACACTGGTATTTAGCAATAGGATTATTGACAACCTGGTTGAAAGCAACTTTAGAGGACTAGAAGCTATATTGCATTGGATTAAATCAATTGCATCAAAGCCTATCTATCCCCCTCGCTTGCCGTCTGTCTCTACACCGATGTCTTCCAAATGCATATCTTAGTCCAGACCTCCTCTTTTTTTTTTTTTTTTTGGCCACACCAGCAACATGCGGGATCTTAGTTCCCCAACCAGGGATCAAACCCGTGCCTGCTGCAGTGGAAGCTCAGAGCCTTAACCACTGGACCGCAAGGGAATTCCCTAGACCTCCTCTTTGAGCTCCACACCCAGATATAATGGATGACTCAATGTCTCCAAGACCAACACTCTCTCCACCCAAACCTCATCTCAGCAAATGGTACCTCCCTTCCTCCAGTGGCACAGTCCATCCATGAAAAACCCTTTTTCCTCACGACCACCCCTATATCTAACCCATCACCACAGCTTGTCAATCCTTTCTACCTATGTGTTCCTCCATCTCCACTGCCAGCATCCAAGTTCAAGCTACCATCTTCTCTCTCACCTGAACCACGGTGGTAGCCTTCTAACTGGTTTCTCACATCAAATTACATACCCCTCTAACCTGTTCCCCACACAGCAGCTGGAGTAATCTTTTAAAACTACAGAGTTGATCACTTCGCTTCCTTGTTTCAAATCATTCAATAGTTGCCAGGACTCTAAAGGTAGAAACCCAAATTCTTTAAATGGCCTAGTAAGCCCTGCATGATCTAGCCCTTGCCTATCTTCCTAGCCAGCATTCACAACACAATTCCTCTGTCTTCCCTCTCACTGTCCCTCTCTCTGTTTCTCACACCATGCCTCCTGCAGTATCACACACTCTGTGTCCCTGTAGCCAAGAACATGGTTCAAATGTCAGACTGTCTGAGGTAAAATCCTAGTTCTACCCCTTCCAGGTTCAATGACCTTGGGCATGTCACTTAATGTCTCAATGCCTCCGTTTCCTCTTCTGTAGACTGGGGTTAAAACTTACCTCTTAGAGTTGTTACAAGAAGGAAATGAAATGTTCTGTGTAAAGCATAGAAACAGGGAATTCCCCAGCAGTCCAGTGGTTAGGACTCGGTGCTTTCCCTGCTGGGGCCTGGGTCCCATCCCTGGTCAAGGAACAAAAATCCCGCAAGCAAGCCGTGAGGCACCGCCAAATGAATAAATAAATACGTAAATAAAGTATAAAAATATAGTCCCCAATTAATGTTAGCAACCGCTAATATTATTCCCCGTTCCCTGCCTGGTTAATGCTTCTCATATTTCAGATCTCAGCTCCAATTATCTGCGTGACGCCTCCCTCATGCTCCCACCTGCCCACCACACCGCAAACTCCCTAACCAGGTCATGACTCTGTTAAATTCTCACATAGCATCCTGAACTTTTCATTCATTCTACAGTACTTTGTGATTATATACCCGAGGGATTATTTTATTAATATCCATCAGTGCTACCAGCCTGTAAGCTCCAAGAGGACAGAGACAGTGTCCATTTTACTCAGTATTAGATCCCCAGATCCCAGCACAGTGTCTGGCATATAAAGCAGGTAGGTTTTGGATGAATGTTTGATTGAAAAGGAGGCAAAGAAGCGGAGCCAATGAGTTCAAATGACTCTAGAAGACTATCATCATAAAGATTAAGGGCAAGACATGGAGAAGGATCCGGTTTTCTCACTACATTTTTAAGCTGGCAGATACTTGAGCATGTTTAAATGCTGATGGGAAGGAGCCAGAGGAGAGAGAACTCACCAGAAGGGATGAGAGCCATGGGGCTGTGCGAGGGGATGGGACTTAGGGCAGGAGCAGGAAGAATCAGTCTCAGACAGAAGGAGGGACACCTCTTCCATGGTATAGGAACAAAAGCTGAGAATTCAGCTGTGCCTGTAGGTTTGGTGGCAGGAAGTCCTACCAAGACCGTTCCATGAATCTTGGTAATGTAAGCAGCAAACCTGGATTTATCCGAGAAGCTCAGCATATTTGGTGGACATCACTCCATTCACTTTTGCCACTCATGTAAAAAGAAAGCAGATATTTTCTTCATCATTGACTGTACTGATGCACTACTGAGCAAAATAACAAGTTTCCAAAGCAACTCAGTTACAGAGCTGAGACAGGCGATCTCAGTGTTCTCTTTATTGAACGTGCTTCCTCCCCAAATTGGGAAACAGTATGGTAAAATGATAATATGGTAAAATAATAGCTGGCACTAGTTGAGTGCTTACCACGTATGGGGCACTGTTCTGGTAATTTATCTGCAATAACTCATTTGATCCCCACATTACGATGTGGAAGCTGAATTCCAGGGAGGTTAAGTAACTTGCCCAAGGTTAACAGGTGGAGGTGGCAAAACTAGGTTTTAAACCCAGGACACCAGGACTTCCCTGGTGGTCCAGTGGTAAAGAATCCGCCTTCCAAAGAAGGGAACACGGGTTTGATCCTTGGTCGGGGAAGTAAGATCCCACATGCTACGGGGCCACTAATGCCGGACGCCACGACTACTGAGCCTGGTCGCCTCAACGAGAAAGCCCATGTGCAGCAAACCACAGAGCTCGCGTGCCAGAACTAGAGAGTGAACCCGCACGCTACAACTAGAGAGAAGCCTGCACGCCACAACAAAAGATCCCTCATGCCTCAGTGAAGATCCCGAGTGACACAACTAAGACCCAATGCAGCCATTAAAAAAATAATAAAATAAAATAAAATAAACCCAGGAGTCTGACTCCAAAATTGATACTTTAAAAATTTTTATTTTATTGAAGTATAGTTGATTTTCAACGTTGTGTTAATTTCTGCTGTACAGCAAAGTGATTGTTGTACATATATATATTCCTTCTCATATTCCTTTTCATTATGGTTTATTACAGGATACTGAATACAGTTCCTTATGCTCTACAGTAGTACCTTGTTGTTTATCCATTCTATATATAATGTTTTGCATCTGCTAATCCTAAACTCCCAATCCATGCCTCCCCAAAATTGATGCTTTTAACCACTCTTCTATACTCCCTCTCTAGCAGAGGGGAAAGAACATATGAGGAATCAGAAGACCTGGTGTCTCTATTACGACCTAACTCTATGTGCTTGGGCATTCGCTTCGGTGTCTGAGCATCAGTTTGCTCATCAATAAAACGAGAATGAGAACGTTTACTTTATGAGGCTTTTAAAAGGGTTATGCGATGTTGAAAAGGGGAAATCACTATATACAAGATATTATTGTCATGTTTATCATAAGATCTAATATCCTTGTCTTCTAGTTGGGTCACAATCTAATAGGCTATCACGGAGACCCTCGGTTCCCATAACCAGTACAGCAGCAGCAGGTTGGCTGATTCTCATCCCATCAGCTTTAACATCCCTGACCAAGTCTCCTTGATGACCAAAAGCACACCTCGGTGCTCCCTTCCTCCTGAATGCACTCACTACTACCTTTGGGAACAGCTGCAGCTTATGCCCTCACTTCTTTGATTTTGTTGCCTGAGGAGTGACTGTTAAAAAATAAGTAGACTGAATTACAGCTAACAGTGAAGTGCACTCCGGAAGGCCAAGTTCCAGTTTGGTGGTAGAATCCTGGTTCCAGTTTAATGGTGGAATCTGACTATCAGAGCTGGGAGAGAACTTCAAGTTCTTCTTTTAGTGCAACTAACACAACAACCCCTCTCCCAACCCATTTTATAGACTAGGAAAACTGAGGCCAGGTAGGTGAGATGACACAACTAGTTTGGATTGGTAGCAGGCTTTTTTTTTTTTTTTTTTACCTTGAAAATGTTTTCAGGTGGGTTTAACACAAACGATTTCACCTTACCAAAATCATATCTGGAAAGTACTTCAAATACTTACATATTTGTTTCATTATGTATACCTTTTCAGAAAGGAGCCAAATCCTAAAATGCCATTACTCATAAATAAACAAAACCTTAAACCAATAATCCAGGCAAAGCCCATTCTTCACATTGCCCTTACTTGGCCATTTCAAGCATTTCTCAGGTAGAAACAGGCCCACATCTTCAGGGGCAGTAAAATCTAATGGTTCAATTCAGACTGCTCTGTACAAAGCTCAGTCTATTATTACTAGTTCATCTCTTAGCTTAGTCTCCTAGTCTGAAAGAACTGTACCTATCTCTTAAAGCTGGAGTTGGGGAGGGGGGGGTCACATGAAATAACACACTTTTAGCACCTACCTGACACTCTATAACTTTATGATTTGGGCATAATTCTTTCCTCTCTTAAGGAGATAGCAATTTACTATTCGATGACCTTAGACCACTAGACATTAGACCACTCCGATGCTACTAAACCAAGGAGAAACCCAGCTGTGACAGGCTGAGATATGTCCGTCCCCACCCCCATTCCCTTTTAAGACAGTGAGTAGGCCGGAATTCTGGTTGATAAATGAGAGGAGCTGAGAAGGAGCTGAGAGAAGCTGCAGTGATGACTGTTCTGAGAATCTGATCTGCGAGGAGACAAATCTCCACATGTACCGTGGAGATGCTTTGGGAAAGACAGCCGGCCTACCTGACCGAAGGAGGACCAGAGAGAGAAGGGCTGGATGAAAGAAATGCTTAAAGGGAGATGGATTGACTGGAGGTGCCCAAAGAGGAAAAATTGAAACGGGAAACAGAGGCTGAATATTGGGAAATCTTCTGGACGGTGAGTGCCATTAAAGGAGGCATTGCGTGTCCCGGGGATACAGATTTGGGGCGAAAAGCGTAGCAGGGACAAAGGTGGGCTACTCAAACTGCGGAGACAGAGCCCCCAAGCTGTGGGGGGTACCCGGATGGCCCGAGGGTGACCAGGGCCGGCGAGGACCGGAAGGCGGGGCTCTGGGGGCACTCACAGGGTAGGCGGGGGGTGGGTTGGGGGGGAGGTCGGGAGCCGGCAGAGGAGCCGACGCCGTGTTAGCCCCGGGGAAGGTCAGCGACCCCGGGCCGGGGAGCTGAGCGGAGACCCGAGAGGGGCCGCGGTTGCCATGGCGCCGGGCGGGGAGGGGGTGACTCGGGCCCCGCCCCGAGTCCCGCGGGGCTGCCGGCTCCAGATGGTCCCGAGCCTCCCGCGGGAGCCGGCGGCCTGCGGCAGGGGGAGGCTATTGTCCTCCTTCCGCGGCGCCGCAGTCCCGCCGCTCGCGCCCGCGCCCCGCCACCGCCGGCCCCGCGCGCTCCCCGCGCCGCTCGCGCCCCGTGACAGCGCCCGCCTGCAGCCTGCCGTGCGCCCCGCCGCCGCCCGCAACCGCCCCTCGCGGCTGGGCTGCGGGCGCGGCAACGACCGGTGCGCCCCCGCCCGCCGCGCTCCCGGCTGTCCGGCCGGCGCTCCGCACCGAGGTAGGTGCCGGTGCCCGTGCCCGCTTTGTCCCGGCCGGCGGGGCTGTGCGCTTTGTGCGGCCGCGTGCGGTCGGCGGGGTCGGGGTCGGGGTCGGGGTCGGGGCCGGCCAGGGGAGCAAGGGTGGGAAGATGCGGCTCCTGGCGCTCGCTCCCGCTGGGTCCCGGGGACAGGATGGAGAGTCAAGTGCCAGCCACCCAGGTACCCGTGTGCGAGCAGCGGGGATCGAGGCTTGCGGGACGCGGGCCTTTCCGGAGACCAGAGAAGAGTCTGGAAGAGTTGGGGCTGACAAACGCGTTAAGGGATCGGGTCGCTGGGCTCTGAGCGAGTCTGACAGCGCCAGCTGTTCGCATCGCGGAGGCGGGCCGGCCGGCGCGGGTCCAAGTGCTGCGGACACGCTCGGCTGTCTCTGCCCCGCTGCTGTGAGCGCTCGACTCCCTCTCGGGAGCTGGCTGGGGGCTCCCTCTGGAGCCGGTGGGCTTCTCCTCGCCTCTTTGGTAGCTAGCTAGCTGCATGCTCTCCTTTTATGCTCCCTCACAGTGTGAGTGACATGCTCCCTCACAGTGTGTGTGAGAGAGGGACACGGTTGGCTGTGGTGACCGGAACACCGGCAGAGGAAAAAGGGAGAATGAAGCCCCTGCGGGTGGCGGGGAAGAGGCAGCGTAAGGTGGCCCTGTGGCCGAGATATGCAGAGGGCTTGGAGTCCGTGGGCACAGAACTAGCGGGCAAGGCCTCCTCCTGAGCGGTTCCAGCTCCAGCACCACAATCGGCATTTACCACCCACTGTGGCTCAGAACGACTTTACCCCTTTAACCTCGTGGCATTGCATACTTGTCTGATCTGCAGGCTTGCCCCTGTCCTAACCTGCTACATGCTGTCTCCGTGGGTTGTTTCTCAGCTGCCCTCCTCCCCTCCGAGAGCAGCCACAATTCCGGCGCTGGAGAGCTGGTCGGTTCAGGCACCGGCACGGTGTCTACAAACCAGTTTCCCTTGAAGGTGAAGGGGGCAGAGTGAATTCCAAATGTGTGACTTAGCTTGAGGTGCTGGGCAACCTCTTGGCATATTCAGAAGAGCAAGGGATTAGGGAGAAAAAAGCTAATAGGGATCTTAGATTTGTCCCTTAGGGAAACTGATGTAACCCATCGGCTACAGACTTGGGGGAGGGGCGTAGCAAGGGAGTGGAAATTAATCTGAATAATTCTGCCCTGAGTGGAGGATTCTAAAGGAGACGATCAAACAAAAATATAGTCCAACTCTTCAGCCCAGTTCCTAAATTCCTTGGAGGAGAGTTCCTGGTGCTTTATCAGGACCACAGCCTTGAGGGAAATGCTTGAGGTTTTGTCTCTCGGTTCTCTGGTTGCCCTGCGTGCATTTCCTTCTGCTGTCCTAGGAGCCCCGAGTTTGTTTGTGATTTCTTTTTCCTTTTACCTCTCCGCTGGTCCACTCATACTTTGAGTCAAATAAGATTTTTACTTTGCCAAAGTCCCCATTCCTTCTCATCTGTTATTCATCCCGCTGTCATTTGTTCAACTCCACCGCCCAGCAGCATCTCCAGCCATATCGTCGTCCTTCCGCACATCTGCAATTTGCCTGTGTCCAGCCATCAGCTCTATTTGTCTCATTAGATCTAGAGCCCACTCCATCTTCATTTTCCTCTCTCCTTGCCTGAGGCTTCTGGTTCTTTGTGGATCTTGGGGTTTCTGAGGGGAAGTTGTATTTGAGTTTAGCATGGGAGAGAGCCTAAACAGACCCAGGGGCTAACCTCAGGTCACACTCATCCCTGAAACTTTGTGTCTTCTATGTCCTCATAGCTTCTCTAATTTAACTGCTTCTCATCTTTGGACAACAGTGGCCCTCAAGATGTGGTCTCCAGACCAGTGGCTTTAGTATCATCTGGGAACAGTTTAGAAATGCAAATTCCCAGGCCCCACCCCAGATCTCCTGAATCAGAAGCTCTGGGGAGCAGGGCCCAGTGGTCTGTGTTTTAATAGCCCTCCAGGTAATTACGATTCATGCAAGGTTGAGAATCCCTGATCCTGAACTATAGAGCTCAACACTGATGGTACTCCAGATGAAAAGCAGAGGGTCTTCTCTGATGCCATTTTCATTCTTTCCTTGTGTTTTTTTCTCTAAATCTAAAAAAGACATGAATTTGATGGAAAAAAAATTATGGCCCATTCATTCAATGTCTCTTTTTTAAATGTTCTTTTTTTTCTTTTTTAAAAAATTTTATTGGAGTATAGTTGATTTACAATGTGTTAGTTTCTGCTGTACAAAAAAGTGAATCAGTTATACATATACATATCTCCACTCTTTTTTAGGTTCCTTTCCTGTATAGGTCATTACAGAGTATTGAGTACAGTTCCCTGTGCTATACAATAGGTCTTTATTAGTTCATTCAATATCTCTTTATTGAACATCTATTGGGAAAACACCAACATGAGTAAGATGCAGCCCTTGTCCTCAACGGGTTAAAAGTGGAGCAGGCAGAGAGACACATAAACAACTAACTGTAATACAATGTGATAAGTGTAATAATAGCTGCACGCTGAAGTGCTGTGGGAGCACAGAGGAGGGAATGATCAACTGTCTCTGAGGGAGGGAAAGAATTAATCAGGAGGAGGATGTGTTGAGAGAAGGAATTAGGGTACAAGACAGACTCTAGCCCGGGGGGATAGGATTTCTAGCTTTACAGGCCAGCGAAAGGGAGGAAAGGGGAAGCGGGGCAGCTGCCCTTGAGGACCAGCTCTAGGCTGAGCAGAGTCCGCATCCAGCAGCGCTTGGGCATATAATCTAGCAGGACCCCAAGCGTGCAGCTGGCGGGAGTTGGCTTTATTATAGCATGAACAATGTAAGCTACTTGGGCCTGGCC
Source organism: Leucopleurus acutus (assembly GCF_964270905.1). Classification (NCBI taxonomy): domain Eukaryota; kingdom Metazoa; phylum Chordata; class Mammalia; order Artiodactyla; family Delphinidae; genus Leucopleurus; species Leucopleurus acutus. The sequence goes on along the minus strand of NC_139151.1, from coordinate 103,685,161 downwards.
TCCAGGTCAGTGGCTAAGAATAAGGCATTGGTGAAACTGTAATCTGGATTAGCTGCTGTACCGTTCTATTGCCAGAGTCCAGGAATCCATGGAGAAGAATCAGGTTGATGATTCCCCAGCATAGAGTTGATTTAGGCGGTCATGGGGCTGGGACACAGGCTGACTAAGGAAATGAGCATGGAGACCCAAATCATAAGCGAGGAATGATAAATCAGAGAAGAGGAACCAGGATGGGATCTATGTAGAGAAACTCAACCAGAAAACTACAGGACTCTGGACGTGGCAGCAGGGAACACAGAACACAGCATATTGTCCAAAAGGCCAGGGGTCTGCAAAGCCCAAATGCTTGAAAACCAAAACTCAGAGGCCCTCAGAACCACTGTGCTGAAGGACACCAGAAAGCATCACTCACTATGGGAATAAACTCCTTGGAGTCCCAACATGGTGGCCCCATGGGGTCCTGTGACCTAAGGCAGGGGTCCCCAACCCCCGGGCCGTGGACACGTATGGGTCTGCGGCCTGTTAGGAACCCGGCCACACAGTAGGAGTGAGCAGTGGGTGAGTAAGTGAAGCTTCATCTGCCACTCCCCATCGCTCGCATTACTGCCTGAACCATCCTCCCCGACCACCACTGTCCATGGAACAATTGTCTTCCACGAAACCAGTCCCTGGGGCCAAAAAATTGGGGGACCACTGATCTAAGGACACCAGTGCCATCTTGGTTCCTTATCTATATGATGGGAGGCATCTTGGAAACTCAGGATGAAAAGCATGTATGTCTCAAATTGGATTTAGCCAGGGGACCATTTTATTTGGGAGAAGGGGAGGTTTCAGCTTCATATTTTCTCCCCCAGGTTATAGGAGAGGCTGTAACACCCAGACCTCCCTGAGAGGTCTGGATCCCATGCCTTGGTCCCAATAGGATCTGTCAGGAGGACAAAGTTGGGTCACCAAAAAGAAGACAAAGAGGTATATGTTTAGGTTTTGTACAGCTTCCAGAGGTCCTGGGGACACACAGCAGTTTGGAGATGGGGTCTGACAGTCTGCTTCTTTCGGTTTCTGCTCTTTGTGGAGTACAAAGATATAAAACAAGGTTTGAAAACCTCAGAGGCCTTCAGGGGCCAAGCAGGTAACAAAAATGTGTGACAAGGCTGGGAAGGAGCCAACAGGGAATGGTGGGGCCTGTAGAGAAGTGGAAAGCGCAAGCCCACCTAAAAGAATCCCAAATTAGTTCTTTTATAACAGCTCATTGGCCATACCCCTGGGGGCTGGCTTTAGTAGGTTTGTGACTCCTGATAAAAGGAAAAAGGGTCACAGAATAGAAGGTGGGACATTGTATGTAGGGTTTTTTGTGGAGAGCTCTGTGCAGGGAGAGCGGGAGTGCTAGAAATGTGCATCCCAGAGCTAAGTGTGAGCATGGCTGCTGTGGAAGAAGCCCTAATCTGAGGGGCCCAGAGAAATGGAATTCGAATTGGTCCCAGGGCTTAGGCTGCTTCCCTGTCCAGTGGCTGAGAGTACTTGGGGACTCTAGTTCAGGTCACACCTTGCCTACAGCACTCTTTGCTCAGGTTGACTTGACTCTGCCCTCGAATTTATTTTTATATAAATATTTACAGAGCAAATTCAAAGAATCTGCTGGGGATTAGGGAAAATGATGGATTTTAAATGAGAAAGGAGTCCTCAGCCTAGTAAAAATGAAGCTCTCTTTCCTATTACAAGGAATGAAAAGCCCAAATCTAGGAACCTGAGACCTTAACTCCCAGGGAAATGTTTGTGTGTGTTTTCTTTTTGGGAGAAAAGGGAGGGGTAGACAGTCCTGGCCTTCACGTGGGGCGGGTTCTGCTTGATGAAACCACTTAATGACAGAAGCCAAGTTCTGCCCTGTACACCCATGGGAACACATCTCACATCTCGCTAACCACCCACAACTCACCACCCATTCTTTCTTCCTTCCCCCACACCACACAAGAGGTACCATACCTTTTTTCTAGAGCCAGAGACTGCCAAGGTCATAGCCCCAACCCTAGGAAGTGGTGCTAAGGATGAAAATGTCTTTGTATTTAAGAGGCACTAGGAAAATGAGAAATGAAGAATTTGGGGTTCAGTTACAGCGTCAGCCCCCTCCATTCTCTTGAATGGCTGCTGAATTACTCGAGAACTTTGGATAGTAGAGGTTTAAAAAAAAAAAAATCCCTAGAAGCTAATCTGAAACTCATTTGTTAGTTTGGAGAAGGACAGGGTTTGTTTGTGTAAAATAGAGTCGTGAGTTGTGCTGGCGAGCACACATGGTCCCAGTTTCCCCAGCCTGGGCCCTAGAAGGGAGCTCTGAAGGGCTCCAGGAAGTTCAAGAACATGTAAATGTTATGATTAAGCGCTTGTCCTCCAGAGTCAAAAAGAATCTCGCTTCAAAACCCAGCTCTGCGCCTTCCAGCTGCCTCCCAGCGACCCTGAACCGTGATTTAACTTTCATGGAGCAACTTCGTCATCTATGAAATGGGGATGATAATGGACCCTTGCCCCACAGAGGGTTGCGGTGAGGTGATGCATGTAAATGGCGAGGACACGTATCACAGCTGACGTTCATTGAGCACCTATTAAGTGTTCTCTGTCACAAGTAAAAGGAAAACAAGGGGAGATAACCATACTGTGTCCTCCTTTGAACTCCTGGGCTCTTTATCCATGCTTACTAGCAGTGCATCAGTCTTCCTGGTGTATCATAGATGCATCTTGGCCTGAGAGCAGGATGTGGGTCTTTTCACCTCAAATCGCTTATAGCAGCAGTCCCCAACCTTCTGGTTTCATGGGGGTGGGGGGGATGGTGGTAATGCCAGCGATGAGGAGTGATGGGGAGCTGCAGGTGATGCTTCGCTCACTCACCCACCACTCACCTCCTGCTCTGCAGCCTGGCTCCTATCGGGCCATGGACCCATACTGGTCCGCAGCCCGGGGGTGTGGGGATCCCTGGTTTACAGGGTATAGGAGGCCATCTTGGGGGTGGGGGTGGGGGCGGGGGCACTCAGAACAGTTTGTGGAACCAGGAATGAAAGAACTCCAGTTTATACTCACTATTGCCCAAGGGGTCCCAGGCCTGCTTCCTGCATTGCCCTGGTGTCCATATTGCTGTCCTGAGCCACGCTGAGGGCCATCGCCACCTTCGGCCCCCTGCCCACTGTCCCTCTCTGGCCTCAGGTTCTGGAGACCTTCATCTCCACTATGTCGCTCTGAGACACTGCTGCCTTCCAGCCCCACTCCACGTGTGTCTGTTGTGTTCCTGTCTGTCTCTGCTTCTCCACCATGGCTTCCTCTCTCCCACTGGGGGATGATTTCCATTGGTGAAAACAACGACCACAACCTTTGGCCGTCAGGAGAGCAGAGCAGATCTAGGGCAGGAAGAGAGGAGGACATGGTGAGTGTTGGACTCAGTGGCTCTGAGAGGCGCCTCACCAGCCACATTCCCCCTTGCAGGAGCAGGAGGCCATCCACCACCATGAGCAGCACCCTGTCACCCACAGACTTTGACAGCTTGGAGATCCAGGGCCAGTACAGTGACATCAACAACCGCTGGGACCTGCCCGACTCAGACTGGGACAATGACAGCAGCTCGGCCCGCCTCTTCGAGAGGTCTCGAATTAAGGCCCTGGCAGGTGAGGTCAGGGGAGGGCGGGGGGAGATGCTGAGAATGGATGTGGGATGGGAAGCTTGTCATGAAGAGTCCTTCAACTTCATGGGAAGACCGACTCTTTCTAAGCTGCTGCACTAGAGCGGGAAATCCAGATCACCCTACCAAGCCCCTGGCCCCCAACTCCAGCCTCAAGGACAAACCGCGCACAGTCCATAACATGCCCAGCTTCCTTCCCCACAAGCAGGGAGAAGCCGTGCTGACCCTGGGACTCAGCTGTGTTCCCCTCTGCGCTCAGCTGACTTCCCGGCCTCTATCCCTGAGTCATGTTCCTTGATTCTTTTGCGCTTAGTCTTGCTATTCTGTTTCCACCCACCTCTCCCTTACCTTTCATCCTCTTGTCTCTTCCTTGATTTCCACCGTCATCTCTCACACCTGTTCCCCCTCCTAGTCCAGTAGCCTCTCCTCTCCCTCCCCACCTGTTCCTTCCACCTGCCGCCTGTTCCTCCCTCTATTTCATCTACTGGTTCCCTGAAGCAGGTTCCCTCTGCCTGCCTCTGGTTTCCGCAGCCGCCCATTCTCCCCGCCTGCCTCAGCCCCTGCCCTCCCCTATGGCCTCGGTTCTCTCCTTCAGCCCCTGCGAACACAAGCAAACCCGTTCGACGGGCCTCCCTGCGTTCTGGGGAGGAGTTGTCATGGCAACAAGAGTGCGGCTGCCACCTGACACCACCGGCTGCCGCTGTCGTGGGGCTGAGTCACCCACACACCCCAAGGCCACCCACCTTTTTGGTTTCCCTCCTCCATGCCACCCTTGTCTTTTCCACTGACCTGCTGGCCTCCCAGCCCAGTGCAGTGGGAGAGGTCACAGCTACTCCTTCCTGAGAGGTGGTGCTCCCAGCATGGGTGGGGTGGCCTCCTATAAGAAGGTAGACACTGAGGGGGGTGGTTCCCAAACTTGGCCGCACTTTTTACAGGATCACCCACGGATGTTTTCACAAATATAGGTTCTCAAACCCCTTTCTGGACACACCAAATTAGAATCTTTGGACCTAAGGTCCAGGAATCGGAATTTTTAAGCTCTCCAGGTAATTCTTTTCAGGCAGCCCAACACCGTTCTGAGGATCCCCATGTGGTAGCCATTGCTTCTGGGGGTCCCTTATCAACTTCTGCTGGGCCTCCCTGTCCTTCCCGTTAGGTCTACACGCTGGCTTGTGAAATACTCATATTGCTGTTTCTATAGATGAGAGAAGGCAGAAGACATGGGTTATGGAGAATCTCACCTCTCTGGGGGAAAGTTTCTCTGGTACCCTGATTTTGGATAACAGTAGCTTCTAGAATGGTCATGATGTCTGTGTGCACACGACACGTGATACCCAGGACTGTTGCAATGTTTGCGCATGCGACATATGCCACCTATGCTGTCAATAGGTGTTTATCTCCACTACTAAACGGGGCTTTCCTGAGGAGGTGTCGCTGTATGGGCTTTGCCTAGCACTGCGCCTCGCACCAGTAGGTGCCAAATAAATACAGAATGAAGGAACATGGGAGAAGGGCAAGAGCAGCTTGTAAGTGACAAGGGCTGAAGCCCATAGAAAGGTAAGAAGGAAATCGGGTAGATGTGCCCGGGCAGTGGGTGTACTGAGGGCCTGGGATGGCCTGGCCGAGGAGGGCCTGATGGGCCCCATGGCAGGGAAGGAGCTGATACTGGAGGTGAGGATGACAAACAAGTGAGGAAGATAACAACATCTATCTCACAAATGAAGGAATGTAAGCAAACACCTAGCACAGTGCCTGGCTAGTACTACTGAGCTGGCTTTGCCCCTTCAAGGATTTCTCTTTCTCTGCTCCCTGAGCTGGGGATCAAAGCCCACATCCTGAAGGGGGACCTCCCAGAGTCACAGAGAGGGGGCATCCTCATCACACCTGCAGACCTTGGGAAAGCAGGACTTTGCTTCGGGGGCCTCTCGCTCGGGTCTTGTGTACTCGGAGGCAACTCGGGGCCAGACGGGCAGGTCTCTAAGGCCCCGGCAGTTCCCTCCTGCGGCCCGCGGGGCCTGGCCCTGCCCCAGCCGGAAAGCTCCGCCTCCCACCCCTCCCCCGTCACTGTCCGACCTGTTTGTCTGGAGCTGCCTCCGTCTCCTCTCGCCGCAGCCAGGTGTGTTCTGACGACGGGTCCCGCAGCTCGGGGCTCAGACATCCCGTGACTCCTTTTTCCCACTCCTCGAAACTTCCACCGTCCTTGAGGCACACCCCCTGCCACCCGGGGACCCCAGGCTCGCGGGATCCCAGGCTCGAGGGGGAGCCGACCCTCGGCGCCCCGCCACGGCGCGGGCAGAGCATGGACGCTGGGCCCCGGGAGAGTGAGAGGCAGCAGCATCATGAACGGGCACGGAGTGAGCAGGGCGCACGGGCACGGCCTGAATGGGGCCGGCGAGTTTTACTACGAGGCTGTGGAAGAGTCTCAGATCCCCGGGGGCCTCCCGCTCTCGCCGGCTGCCTTCATCAGCCCGGCTCAGTACGCCAGCATGCTGGAGGGACGCTTCAAGCAGCTTCAAGGTGGGCTCCGGGGGGCGAGCGGAGGGGAGCCGCGCGGAGAGGGGGCCCCGCGGAGCGAGGGGCCCGGGGGGCGTGGTAGAGGAGCCGGAGCCAGGAACGCGGGGTCGGGGGGAGCGTCTTCTGTGACTCAGACGTTTGTGTTGGGAGACAAAGTGCCGGGGGAATAGTTACAAGTGGCCGGAAAACACGGGGATGCTGACAGAATCGGGAAAGGCTTGGACCCGCTGGAGGGGCGGTGAGATCGAGAGCGGGTGTGACGGCGGCGTCGGGGCCCAGCTGGGCGTGTGTCCTCGAAGGCGGGGAGCGAACGTGGTTCGCCGAGACTTTCCGGCCTTTGGGAGGAAACGCCCGCTGGGGTGGTCAGGGAAGGAGACAGGGAGAGTGAGCCAGTAGGCGAGGGACCTAGGGCGTGTTTGTGCTGCCCTGGGTTTCTGAGTGGGTGTCTTAAGTGTGTGTGGAAACCCGGGAGTGTGTCAAAGGGAGCTGGTGCAGACAGGCTCAGGTATATGTCTGAGCAGGCTGTGTTCACCCTGGCGGCCATACTCCAGTGTATCTCTGGGAGCCACTGTGTCTTGTGTGTCCGTGGATGCCTTGTAAAGTTACACTTTGTCCCTGGCGCTTGGCTTTGCACATTTTTCTCCTAGCTGCCCCCGTTTCCACATCTTCCCCTCTCATGCTACCTGTGCACCAAAATGGCCTCACCCCTGTGTGCCTGGCATCAGGGCAGACTCCATGGGTCCAGTAATGGCTGATGTTCCGGGCAGTCCCCGGCTCGGGCAGGGCCTGTGGACCCTGAGAGAAGGCCCACAGAGCATCAGGATATCTGAGCATTTCTTAGGACCCCAAGGTTGTCCCAGGTACGGGGTTGGAGGTAAGAAAGACAGAAATAGACATGGGTGTGTCGCTATGCTTTATGGGTGAGGTACATAGGAATGTGAGATTAAGGGGTGAGTCTTTTCGGTTTCCGAGATGCTGGTGCTGAGACGGAAGGACAAGTGACTCTTCAGGCCCTGGCTATTTGGACTGGGTCCTTGCACTGGGCTCCTCTGGGGAGAACTGGTGGAAATCCTAGTGGCCGGAGCAGCTTCCGATGGCCTGAGCCTCTTCCCTCACGTTGTCATTTATAATACTTTTAATTCTTATTTTTCTGTGAAATGTAACAGCATCCCCTCATCAGCAGGTCCCCCTGTGGACCAGCCAGCAGGCACCTCCTCACTTTTTTGGAGATTGGCGCTAAACTCTGCCTGGCTTCTCCCTGCCCCCACCCCGTGTTTCTTGGACTCACTGTTTCCCCTGTTTCCTACTTTCACGATGACGTTTTCCCTCTTGGCATTGGAATATTAGTGTCCTGGGACAGGATCCCCTTGCAACCAATTGAGTCAACCCAGAAGTAGAGGAGCCTGTCTTTTCTTTAAATTATCCCAAGAGAGCAAGCTGACTCAGGAGGCCTGCAGCCTCTATAATGTCACATCCTTCTAATGACCACTTGGAACAGCGGCTGCTGTAATTTAAGTTCACACCCTCTCCTTTGTCCACCACCAAAAGGGAACAGCCATACCTTCTGCTGGACCGACCTGAGCAACTCTTACTCTTTCCTTCGGGTTAGATTATGCCTATAAACAGTAACTCACCGAGGAGCCACTTCGTGCCTCATCTTACACACGTTGTCTCAGTCAACACAATGACTTGCTGAAAGAGAAAGTAATGTCCCCATTTTACAGATGAGGAAAGTGAGGCCCTGATGGGTGAAGCAACAGCATTTCACCACTGTTAAATGACAGAGTCCTGATCCCAGACCTCCCCTGCATGTCCCCTGCTTCTAATTTCTTTCATCCTTTCTTCTCAAAGCCTGTTTTCCATCTCTTATTTTTGTTCTTCACCTTGCTTATGAACTCATTCCAATTTCTGTATTTCCCGGCTTTTTAAGCTATGGGTTTTCCTCCCGGCCGTCTTCCTGCCCTTCCTCCTCCCCAGACCTCACTTCCCCAACCCCACCAACTGGTGTTTAGAAGCAGGTGCACGGTACTTGAAGGGCAGAAATGACCCCATGTTGCTGCCACAGATGAGCGAGAAGCTGTGCAGAAGAAAACCTTCACCAAGTGGGTCAACTCTCACCTGGCCCGGGTGACATGCCGGGTGGGAGACCTGTACAGCGACCTCCGGGATGGACGTAACCTCCTGAGGCTCCTCGAGGTGCTCTCGGGAGAGACACTGGTGAGCTGTGGTCACCAGGGAGGAGGAGGCCTGAGAGACAGTGGTCAAGGGGACAAGCTATGGGAGTGGCCCCGAACAAGAAGAGTGACACCACAGAGCAGAAAGCAGTGGCCGCCCTCTGCTCAAAGGATGGTTTCATTTTGAGAGGCTTTGCTGCGTGAATTAAACCAGGAGCATTGCTTCGTGGAGACAGGAACAGTGGCCCCATTGAAAAGATTTTTTTCCCACCCACTCTGGGTGTCCTTAATTCCCTTGGGAATCTTAATCTGCCTCAAGCCTCATCTGCAACTCAGCTTTAGCTCCCTGGGGCGGTCCCTGTGTTCCTGAGGGAGGTCAGGGGGAAGGTGTAGGAAGCAGGGCCCCGGGAAAGCTAGGAGGGAAGGAAGAGGAGGCCCATGGTCCCATGGCTTTGTGTCCCCGGTCCCTCGACAGCCAAAGCCCACAAAGGGCCGCATGCGGATCCACTGCCTGGAGAACGTGGACAAGGCGCTGCAGTTCCTGAAGGAGCAAAAAGTGCACCTGGAAAATGTGGGCTCGCATGACATAGTGGACGGGAACCACCGCCTGACCCTCGGGCTGGTGTGGACCATCATCCTTCGATTCCAGGTACCCCGCACGGTGTTGCTCGGTGGGTGCCCTGCACACCGGTGCTGCAGCCCCCAAGGTCACTGCACACACGGAGGGCCTAGGACCTCCTACGCCAAATCAGGGGACGCTCCTCATTAAACAGGGTGGAGGCCAGCGTGGATGTTGTCAAACTTCTGTGGCAAATTCTCTGTGGCCTGGTCTGTGTACTGGTCACGGGCTATAGGACCACATGCCGCTGCACAAGGGACTGGAAATTTTACAGACTGGTCCTTCCCCACGGAGAGTTTTAGAGCTACATTTGGGGTCTGGTTACCAGCCCACTCCGCTGCCTCAAATTCTGCTCACCTCCCTCAAAAGAGAACAGCCACCCTACTCCTTCTTATGCTCTGAGCAAAGCCAGTCCAGTGTCCTTAACGCCATCACAGCTCTCCTGATTCCCCTGCCTCCTCCCCGGGTGTAACCTCCCCTGCTCCTTCCAGCCCTAAGCAGAGCTCTCTCAGCTTCACCTTTGAAACCCAGCCGTCAGGAAATGTTCACTCCACTACCTGCAGTTCTCCCACCTGCAGGAACCGCATTCTTCGCTTCGAGGCACTTCCACTCTTCTGAGTTCCCACCCCATTCTGCTGCCTCAGATCCCTTTGACCTGAAGTTTTGTGGTCACTGACCCAGGAGGAAAGGTCCCCAGGCTCTGTCCTTGGACCCTTAATCCAGGAATCTAAGGAGCAGTTTCCTGCCGTGTATCTCTGAGCATCTCTGATAATTCCAGGAGCCCCTGTTCAGGGAGTGAGGGCCTGCCTTCCTCCCTTCCTTCCTTCTGTCCTTCCTTCCTTCTTAGATCCAAGACATAAGTGTGGAAACAGAAGACAATAAGGAGAAGAAGTCAGCCAAGGATGCCCTGCTGCTGTGGTGCCAGATGAAGACCGCGGGGTGAGGCTGCCCAGGCAGCGTGGCCTTGGAGGGTTGGATGCACTGAGGCTGTGCAGAAAAGGAAGGATGGGGGCCAGGAACCACAAGCTGGAGGTCCATCCTCGAGACACAGACCGGGATGGGCCTCCTCACTGTCTATCCTGGCCTCTGTTTACAGGTACCCCAATGTCAACGTGCACAACTTCACCACCAGCTGGAGAGATGGGCTGGCCTTCAACGCCATTGTACATAAACACCGGTGAGAAGACGGGGGTTCGAGAGCTTGTCTGAGTTACTGGACGGGTTGATGACCCATGGGCCCAGGCACACATAGACAAAGCAGTGAGATGAGATGAGCTACACGGCAGTTACGAGAAAGGAACGTTCGGAGAAGAGCCAGGATGTCGGGGTGCCTACTGCATGGAGGGCTTGCGATGGGAGCCCTGGGGCAGGGAGGGTTGGGGACTTAGGGAGAAAGATAGGAGTGGTTTACTTTTCCTCTTCAGAATCTCCCTTGCCCTTGATACCTTCTATATTCCTTCCTCACCCAGGCCAGACCTGCTGGATTTTGAGTCCCTGAAGAAGTGTAATGCACATTACAATCTGCAGAACGCTTTCAATCTGGCTGAGAAGGAGCTGGGACTTACGAAGCTGCTGGATCCTGAAGGTGGGGCAGAGAGGCTGTGGGTTAGAGACAGAAGGTAGATGAGTGGGTGCCAGGGGCTGAGGGCGGCGAGAACGGGAAGGAACTGCAGATCGTTCAGATGGCTACGGGGTTTCTTTGGGAAGTGACGGAAATGTTCCGGATTTAGATCGTGGTGACGGTTGCACAATCTTGTGAATGTACTAAAAACCGTGGAATAGTATACTTTAAAAGGGTGAATTTTATGGCGTGAAAAGTATATCTCAATATAGGAAGAAAGGCAGCCCCGTGGCAGAAAGAGCCCTGGGGTATGGTTCTATCCCAGCCCCTCTACGGAGCAGCTCTGTGACATAGAGCCAGTCGCTTGGCCTCTCTGTGGCTCGGTTTCCTCATCTCTAAAATGAGAAGATCGGTCTCCGTGGTCTCTAAGGGCCCTTCTAATCCCAAAACTCTAGGGTTCTAAATTAAGCTCCGTGACCTTGAGGTCTCACAAAGCACTGGCCTTATGGTCAGCTGACCCTACTCATTGGCCCCTGTGGTTCCGATCTAATGCTGATGAGACTGGGAATGGCCACTGAGCTCTTGTTTTGTACCTGGCACTACACTTGACGTGCTCTAATTAATGTAATCCTCACAACACCCCCTTTGAAATCAATATCCTGCTCCATTTATGGAAGAGAAGACAGGGGCCTGTAAAGCTTGAGTGACTTCCCCAAGGTCATACGGCTGGTGGAGCTGAGATGCAAATTCAGGCAGCCTGGCTCCAGAGCCTGTTTCCTCAGTCACCTCTCTGGGAGAGCAGAGAGCCGTCTTGGTGCAGCCAGAAAAGGGAAGGACGGAAGGGCCGAGTGACTTCCTTGCTGAAAATGCTCCTTCTGAAGCTCCTTGGGCAGATTTCGGACTTGGTTACTTTCTCCCCGTCTTCCATCGCACCTGTAGTCCCTGTTCCCGTGCTTCTTAGTCCAGAGTGACAAACATCAGCTAAGTAGTGATCAAAGCAGGCCAAGTACAAGGTTCCTGGGAGAGCATTTGAGAAGCACAGCTATGATAAAGAATATTTAAGTAAAGCCTCGTATCCCGTAACTTTCTGAGATGGTTTCCGTGGCTCCCGCCTGCCTGTGGGAGGTCAGAGGTGGTCAGGAGGGCTTCTGGTCTAATAGTCTTCCCTGTAGGTAGGATACAAGCTGGCCCAATTAAGAGAACCAATTAAGAGAGTTCAAGTCATAGTCAGCCTTGGTGTCCTCGTGGTAGGAGTTAATTTGGCTTGAAGGACACTCACCTCCTGGGCCCACAGCTGAACTTTGGGACTGAGGTAAGAAATAGCCATGACTGTGCCCCAAGACAGCCCTGAGAACTGGCCTCTGTCCCTGCTTCCAGGGCTCCCTGGGCCCATCCCTCTGAACATTCTGGGTTCAGGAGGCCTCGTTCATACCTTCTGTCTTGCTGCCCCTGAATTGGATGACTTCTTGGGCATCTTTCCAGCCCATAAGTCCACGATCCATCCCCCAATGGGAATGCTATTTCTTTTCTTGTCTCTCTTCCTCCAAACAACTAATTTTACACTGGGCTTCTGGATTTTAAACTCTTTGGGCTTCTGGATTTTAAACTCCGCTTGTTTCTAGGAAGAGGGAGAATAGAAAGGTTAGCTTTTCATGCCCTTGTAGTCCAAATAGTTTATTTGTCATTTTACTCTGAAGGAAGCTGGAAAGATATCATCAGCCTGGGAGGGCTAGGAGGCCCCTAGGATTGGGGCATACTTCTGGGAGGCGGGTTTCTAATCTCGGCCTGATCTGAGTGGTCCTTTTTCTCAGATGTGAATGTGGACCAACCAGATGAGAAATCAATTATTACCTACGTGGCTACTTACTACCACTATTTCTCCAAGATGAAGGCCCTGGCCGTGGAAGGCAAAAGAATTGGCAAGGTACTCTCCAGCATGGGGGTGGTAGGCATAAAGACCAGAGGAGGCCTGGCCTAGGGGTCCTACTCCCCTAAAGCAGGAGCAGGGGAGGACTGGGCCAGGGAACCCACAGCACGGTTTCACAGGTGCTGGACCACGCCATGGAGGCCGAGCGCCTGGTGGAGAAGTATGAGTCCCTGGCCTCAGAGCTGCTGCAGTGGATTGAGCAAACGATCGTGACCCTCAATGACCGGCAGCTGGCCAACTCCCTGAGTGGTGTCCAGAACCAGCTCCAGTCCTTCAATTCCTACCGCACTGTGGAGAAGCCACCCAAGTAGGTGTCCCTGAGCCACACCCTGCCACGGCCTGCCTGCCCCAAGCTGTGCTCACACAGCAGGAAGCCTAAATGAGGGGAGCCTTTTGGGAGGGAGATGCGGCAGCACATAAATGCAGTGGAGGCTCATTTCCCCCCGCTCAGAGCCCCATTAGCAGTTTCCAAAGTAAAAAATTTTAATGGTCACCCATTACAGGAAATCATGCTGTGGAAATGATTGCCATGGTATGTAGAGCCGGTGCGGTCTACTCAGAAGAGATTGGTCGGGGTGTCTCGGCAACCCAATCCCAGCTTAAGGACAGGGGATTGGATCCGACAGGCAGGTTGTCGCTGGCAATACGTGCATGTGGCTGGTCACTTGCGCATTGCACAGGTTCTTATCATTTATGTATTTTAGCAACTGACTGTTGAAGTATGGAATTACTACTAGATGGTTCTATACGGTACATGCTAAAACTTCTGTGTTTTTTGTTTTTGAGCTCTTTTGGAGTTAATGTGTTTCAGCTCCAAAACTAATATTAAGCCAGAAAACATCTGTTCCTGTGCATTCCAGGGAATGATTTGAGGTGTGCCCTTTGACCCAGAAAGTCCTCTTCTGGGCATTGAACAAAGAAATAGCTTCAAGGATATTCACGAACGTGACCTTTGTAAAAGAAAAATAGGTCATGGTACAGCCACTGAAAATAATATCGGAGAAATGTATTTATTCACCTGAAAAGACGTTCATGAAACCTAAGAGTTACAAGACAGTTGTCTGTGGATGGCAGAGAGCAAAGGGCTAAGCGTCCAGATTCAAAGTACCTGAGTTCACATCGTGGCTCTGCCACCTACCCTTGTGAGCACTGGGCATTATTTAGCCTGTGTGTGCCTCGCTTTTCACATCTGGAAAATGGGGGTAACGAGAGAATGTAGGTAACAGTGAGAAGGAGTTAGTGCATGCAAAGCCCTGAGAACAGGGCCTGGCTCTCCGTGAGTGAGTCCTCCACAAATGTTAGCTATGGTTATGGTATGATCCCGTCTGTGTAAAGCAGAAATGCAGTACATACATGCCCAAGGGTGACAGTGGTCGTGTCTGTGTGGTTTTCAGTTGTTTTAAAATTAGGTTCTTTTTTATTTATTTTTTGCGGTATACGGGCCTCTCACTGTTGTGGCCTCTCCCGCTGCTGAGCACAGGCTCCGGACGCGCAGGCTCAGCGGCCATGGCTCACGGGCCCAGCCGCTCCGCGGCATGTGGGATCTTCCCGGACCAGGGCACGAACCCGTGTCCCCTGCATCGGCAGGCGGACTCTCAACCACTGCACCACCAGGGAAGCCCTAAAATTAGGTTCTTTTTAAACGTGGTTTACCAGTATTTTCACAAGCTTTTATAAGAAGAAAAGCAACACAGAACAACTTCATTCTGAAATGTAAAGAGCCCCCGGGCCCCTCGTGGCCTTTGACTCTGACCCCACCTGGCCTCCTGCCTCAGGTTCACTGAGAAAGGGAACTTGGAAGTGCTGCTCTTCACCATCCAGAGCAAGCTGCGGGCCAACAACCAGAAGGTCTACACGCCCCGCGAGGGCCGGCTCATCTCTGACATCAACAAGGTCCACAGCCTCCCTTCCATCCCTGGGACGACCCACCCTCAGCACCAGCCCCTACTGTCCCTGCTTGAACCCTCGGCCTGGCTTGAACCCACCCATCCCGGGTGCAGGCGTGACTCCCACATCCTCTCCCGAGTCCTGCACGTCCCCCTCCTCCTCCCTCGGTCTCTCCATGCAAATTATACCCCAGTCCCTTATCTTGTTCAGCATATCCTCGACTCACGGGCCCTACTTTTGTTTCATTTTTTTCACAGCATAAGATTAACAAAAGTAATAGGGTTCACCCACAGCCCCACCACCAGAAACAAATCCAGTGATTTCCACTGTTCCCTGTCCCCCTCCCGTCTTTGTCCACCAGCAGACGTGGTTTTCATGGGGCTCCACGGCATTCACGCCACCCTGTTCCTCATATTTCCCTGCACAGGCGTCTGACCGCATTCCACAGACCCACTAGACCGAGCTTCCCTGGGACCCACCCTGCACCCCCAGCCCCGGTGACCCCTCCCCGCCCTCACTTCCTGAGCCCTGGCCCTTTAGCACTAATCCTGTCTCCACCTCGCAGGCCTGGGAGCGGCTGGAGAAAGCTGAGCATGAGCGTGAGCTGGCCCTGCGCACGGAGCTGATCCGCCAGGAGAAGCTGGAGCAGCTGGCCGCCCGCTTCGACCGCAAGGCTGCCATGCGGGAGACCTGGCTTAGCGAGAACCAGCGCCTTGTGTCCCAGGTAGGACACGGCAGGGGGCTCTTGGCCTGTCCAGGCAGGTCTGGAGACATGGGAGAGTGAGAGAGAGTGGTGGATAAGGAGCCCTGCGAGGTGGGGAGCTAAAGAAACAAGAACTCCATCACACGGACTTGGAGACCAAGAGCCCGGGAACCAGGGGCCAGAGCGTTGAACAGGAGAAGGGCTGGTGAGACAGGATGGGGTGGGATAGAGAGGACGCTGAGAGCCACCCCATGGAGTTCGCACCTCGCAGCAGAAGTGCTCCGGGGGTGGGGGGCAGGGGGGGAGCAGAGCGGCTCCCGGAGCTCCCAGCCCTCCCTCCCTGTCCCCGCCCCAGGACAACTTTGGGCTGGAGCTGGCCGCCGTGGAGGCAGCAGTGCGGAAGCACGAAGCCATCGAGACGGACATCGTGGCCTACAGCGGCCGGGTGCAGGCAGTGGACGCCGTGGCCGCCGAGCTGGCCGCTGAGCACTACCACGACATCAAGCGCATCGCCGCGCGGCAGCACAACGTGGCGCGGCTCTGGGACTTCTTGCGGCAGATGGTGGCCGCCCGGCGGGAGCGGCTTCTCCTCAACCTGGAGCTGCAGAAGGTGTTCCAGGACCTCCTCTACCTCATGGACTGGATGGAAGAGATGAAGGTACCAGCGGATGCGGAGGTGGGGTCAAGGTGGTCGGGACCGTGGGAGTACGAAGGGCACGTTCGCCCATCTGCTCAGCTGAACCTTTGCAGAGGATGTACCAGTCCAGGGCCCTGACCCCGGTTCAGATGAACAGAGCAAACAGCTCCCTGTCCACAGGGGGCTCACATTCCAGTGGGAGGAGGCTGATGATCAAACCCGTGGGCCTGTCAAAAAACAACATAGCAGGTGGGCATGAAACCTATGAGGAAAGGGAGACAGGCCGTGCGATGGAGTGGTCCAGGAAGGCCTCTCTGAAAAATGCCATTTAGGCTGAGAGCAGAATGTCCCAAGGAGCCAGCACAGGGAGATCTAAGGAGAGAATGTTTCCAGGCAGAAGGAACAGAAAGGCCCTTGGCCTGCTCACGTGTGGCATGTTCCGGATGAGAAGGGAGGCCGGGGGGTGGGGATGGGCTGCTGTAAGAACAGGGAGGGGACAGGGGATGAGGTAAGGGAGGAAGCAGCCTGCTCGCTTAGGGCTTACAGGCCTGGTCAGGGAGTTTGGATTTTACTCAGAGTAACATGGAGCATTGAAAGTGATTAGAAGGTTTTGAAAAGGGGGAGAGACATGATTCTGCGTTTTTACATTTTTTTAAATGTCACTTTGACTGCTATTTGAAGAATGGCTGTGGGCAGCCAGAGTGGGAGCAGAGAGAGACCAGTCACAGGCTGTTGCGGTGATCTAGGCGAGAGACGGGGATGTGGATAGGTCTGCAGAGATGCTGACGATTGCTGGGGTGCTGGGGACTGAGCCACGACCATAGGAGGGTGGCGATAATTCTGGTGCTGAGATGATGAGTCAGAGCGGAGATTCCAGGAGCAGGGTTTAGTAGGAAAGTTGTTCGGCAGGAGGGGAGTTGAGTACAAAGAGGCCAGGGTGCCAGGAGAGAACTCAGGGGTCACTACGTGTGTGAGTGAGGGCTGACAGCTGGGAGCATGTGTGCTCACCTGGGTGCAACACCTGGAGCCGCCCCAAGAGGTCGGGATGTGTGGTTGATCCAGGAAGATGGGACGAGGTTAGTGCCTGTGTGTGGCGGGGCAAGAGGCCTGACTGGGAGGGAACCGGGCGGCTCTCAGACGGCCATCGACATGCTGCGTGCGCCCTGCAGGGCCGGCTGCAGTCCCAGGACCTGGGCAAGCATCTGGCTGGAGTGGAGGACCTGCTGCAGCTGCACGAGCTGGTGGAAGCCGACATTGCTGTACAGGCTGAGAGGGTGCGGGCCGTCAGCGCCTCTGCACTGCGCTTCTGCGACCCAGGAAAAGGTGAAAACCGGGAGGGGGAGGAACTGGAGAAAAGGTGGGGGGGGGGGCTGGGAAGGAGAACATTAAGAGCTGAAGCAGCAAGACTGGAAAAACCTGGGGACGGGAAAGATGATGGGTGGACGGTGGGCGACAGAGCTAAGAGGGTGGGGTGGGGGGATTCGTAACTAGGGGTACACAGGGGGCAGGAGAGGGCTGGGCCACAGCTTCTGGCCCTCTGGTGTGACTGTTTCAGAGTACAAACCGTGCGACCCCCAGCTGGTGTTGGAGCGGGTGGCCGCCCTGGAGCAGAACTATGAGTCGCTGTGCAAGTTGGCAGCGGCTCGGCGGGCCCGGCTGGAGGAGTCCCGGCGACTCTGGCGCTTCCTCTGGGAGGTGGGCGAGGCCGAGGCCTGGGTGCGGGAGCAGCAGCACCTGCTGGCCTCGGCAGAAACCGGCCGGGACCTGACCGGCGTCCTCCGCCTGCTCAACAAGCACACAGCCCTGCGAGGCGAGATGAGCGGCCGGCTGGGGCCCCTGAAGCTCACCCTGGAGCAGGGCCGGCAGTTAGTGGCCGAGGGCCACCCCGGGGCAGGCCAGGCCTCCGCCCGCACCGCCGAGCTCCAGGCGCAGTGGGAGAAGCTGGAGGCCCTGGCGGAGGAGCGTGCCCAGCGGCTCGCCCAGGCCGCCAGCCTCTACCAGTTCCAGGCGGACGCAAACGACATGGAGGCCTGGCTTGTGGACGCGCTGCGCCTGGTGTCCAGCCCCGAGCTGGGACACGACGAGTTCTCCACGCAGGCCCTGGCCCGGCAGCATCGGGCCCTGGAGGAAGAGATCCGAGGCCACCGGCCCACCCTGGACACCCTGAGGGAGCAGGCCGCGGCCCTGCCTCCCGTGCTGAGCCGCGCGCCTGAGGTGCAGGGCCGGCTGCCCACCCTGGAGAGGCACTACGAGGAGCTGCTGGCCCGCGCAGGCGAGCGCGCACGTGCCCTGGAGGCGGCCCTGGCGCTCTACACCATGCTCAGCGAGGCGGGGGCCTGCGGGCTCTGGGTGGAGGAGAAGGAGCAGTGGCTAAACGGGCTCGCCCTGCCTGAGCGCCTGGAGGACCTGGAGGTCGTGCAGCAAAGGTGGGCCCCGCTCACGCCCCGCCCTCCCGAGTGGCCTTGAGTTTGGGGCCAGTGTATAGGGTGGCCCCCACGTGGTGGTGTATGGTGGGTGCCACCATAAACTGCCTGCTCTGGCTACATCCATCCTTTGGAGTCTTGCCAGTCGTCCGGTTTCTGCTTTAATGAGAAACGTTAAATAGCCTCAGAAATAGAAACATTATGCCGCAAACTCCTATACAGCCCTCACCCAAATTCAGTCATCATCAGTATCTTGCTCTGTTTGATTAATTGTCCTTTTCAAAAGCAAATCCCCAGTATTAACTTTTCACCTCTGTATTCTCCAGGAGC
Organism: Leucopleurus acutus; assembly: GCF_964270905.1. Lineage (NCBI taxonomy): Eukaryota > Metazoa > Chordata > Mammalia > Artiodactyla > Delphinidae > Leucopleurus > Leucopleurus acutus. The sequence continues at coordinate 103,666,728 of NC_139151.1, read as the reverse complement.
ACAGAAATTTGCAATATGAGTACACTATTTTGTAATTGTGTGTGCAGGCTTACACTAGCTAAGGCTTTGAAGTTATAAACCTTTTAGACAGAGACACTGATTAACCCCTCGTGAAGTAGCTTTATTTACAGAATAAGAAATCCTAAAATAATTTAGAAATGATGTTTTTCTTATCGAACCACACACAATACCATTATCACATAAAACAAAATTAGCAATTCCTTGATATCACCTACTACTCAATCTTCTTTTTCCTTCTATTGGTTTACTTATTTATTTATTTATTTTTCTTTTTTGGCTGCGTTGGGTCTTAGTTGCGGTACTCGGGATCATCTTTCGTTGTGGCGCACGGGCTTCTCTCTAGTTCTGGCGTGCGGGTTTTCTCTTTCCAGTTGTGGCGCACGGGCTCAATAGTTGAGGCGCACGGGCTTAGCTGCCCTGTGGCGTGTGGGATCTTAGTTCCCTGACCAGGGATGGAACCCGCGTCCCCTGCATTGGAAGGCAGATGCTTTACCACTGGACCACCAGGGGAGTCCCTACTACTCAATCTCTAGTCAAATTTCTTGGTGGTTTTAAAAATGTAATTAAAGATGTTTTGTTGCTTTTTTCAATATATCCCATGACAGGAGTCAGAAACCCCTATGCCAGATACAGCCTCTGCCTGTTTTTGTAAATAAAGCTTTATTGGAACATAGCCATGCCCATTCATTTGCATGTCATCCCTGTGTCTGCTTTTGCACTAAAACAGCAGAGCTGAATATTCGTGATAAAGACCGAATGGCTCACAAAACCTAAAATATTTATTACGTGGCCCATTTGCAGACTCTGCTCTATGAGAATATGAAATGTTCCAGGAGAAGTTATGCTTCACATCTTTATCACTTAAATTTTTTTCGTTATCAACTCATTTTTTAACACATATTAGTAAGGTGGGACCCAGGTAGGCAGCTAAGGGGTGAGTCCCAGGAGGAATAAGGGAGGTTCTGCTGAAGGGTGAAGGCCTGTGCCAGGGATTAGTTTGACTTGTTGTCCAGCTGGTCCTCACCTTTAATTTTTACCATGTTTTTGAGCCACTCTAGAGATGTCTGGGGGGAGTTGGGGGCTCCCCTTTGATCCACAGATGCTATGAACCATGTAGGGAAGAGGTGCAGAGGCACCTGTCAATAAGCCTCATGTTGACGGAGAGGAGTTCCCGTGGGCATGCATCTAAGGGAGGTGGACCAGCGCACCGCTGCTTCCCACCACTCATGCCCAGCTCTTCCACCCCATCAGGTTCGAGACCCTGGAGCCTGAAATGAACGCCCTTGCAGCGCGAATTACTGCTGTGAATGACATCGCAGAGCAGTTGCTGAAGGCCAACCCCCCGGGGAAGGACAGCATTGTCAACACCCAGAAGCAGCTCAACCACAGGTGGGGTGAGAAAGGATGCAGCAGACAGGACGGCAGCTGGAAGAGAGTTCTGTAGGGCATGGGAGAGAGGCTAAAATGAGGAGGGAAAGCCATCTGAAATATGTCGGACGGGGGTGGTGATGAAAGAGATGGAAGTGGGGTAATGGTCGTCTGAAGGGGCTGGTGCCTGGACAGGGAGCAGACAAGGAGGAGTCACGGGAAGATGAGTAGGGAGCAGGCTCTCTAAACGGCAGAAGCAGGCGGTAGGTTATACCAAGGGCGAGAGAGCAGGAAGAAGCTTCCCATCTACCTGCACAGGGCGGGAAAGCTTAGCAGCTCCGGACACTCCCTCTGCCCTCAGGTGGCAGCAGTTTCGGTCCCTGGCTGACGGCAAGAAGGCAGCTCTGACGTCAGCCCTGAGCATCCAGAACTACCACTTAGAGTGCACAGAGACCCAGGCCTGGATGAGAGAAAAGACCAAGGTCATCGAGTCCACCCAGGGCCTGGGCAATGACCTGGCCGGGGTGCTGGCGCTGCAGCGTAAGCTGGCCGGCACCGAGAGGGACCTGGAGGCCATCGCTGCCCGGGTGGGCGAACTGACCCGAGAGGCAAATGCCCTGGCTGCTGGCCACCCCGCCCAAGCCCCTGCCATCAGCGCCCGGCTTGGAGAGGTGCAAGCCGGCTGGGAGGACCTCAGGGCCACCATGCGGCGACGAGAGGAGTCGCTGGGCGAGGCGCGGCGGCTGCAGGACTTCCTGCGCAGCTTGGATGACTTCCAGGCCTGGCTCGGCCGCACGCAGACCTCCGTGGCCTCTGAAGAAGGGCCGGCCACCCTGCCTGAGGCAGAGGCCCTCCTGGCCCAACATGCAGCCCTGCGGGGAGAGGTGGAGCAGGCCCGGAGCGAGTACAGCCAGCTTCGGGCCGTGGGTGAGGAGGTGACCCGGGACCAGGCCGATCCCCAGTGCCTCTTCCTACGGCAGCGACTCGAAGCGCTGGGAACCGGCTGGGAGGAGCTGGGCCGCATGTGGGAGAGCCGACAAGGCCGTCTTGCCCAGGCCCATGGCTTCCAGGGGTTCCTGCGGGATGCTCGCCAGGCCGAGGGCGTGCTCAGCAGCCAGGTAAGAGTCTGGGGGGCAAAGTCCCAACCAGGAAAAAGTGGGAAATAGGGACCAAAGGAATGTGAAGGAGTGGTGGATGAGGAGGTAAACGCAGCACATGGAGTAGGTGAGGGAACAGGATGGGCAGGGAGAACACGTTAAAAAAACATACGGGGGCTTCCCTGGTGGCGCAGTGGTTGAGAGTCCGCCTGCCGATGCAGGGGACACGGGTTCGTGCCCCAGTCCGGGAGGATCCCACATGCCGCGGAGCGGCTGGGCCCATGAGCCATGGCCGCTGAGCCTGCGCGTCCGGAGCCTGTGCTCCGCGACGGGAGAGGCCACAACAGTGAGAGGCCAGCGTACCACCAAAAAAAAAAAAAAAAAAGGGAGTAAAAAAAAAAAGATGTAAACATAACTTACCAAAACTGACTAGAGAAGAAATAGAAAACCTGGCTTGTCATATAACAGAAATGTAATCAGCAGCTATAAATAAGATGCAACAGGACTTGGAGTGTTAAAGGCCCTCCAGCCCAGCTCCTTTCTAACTTTCTGAGACTCCCACATAATCAGGCACCATCCCTCCGTCTTCAGAGCCAGAGTCTGCCTGTCCCTACCTGGTTGGCTTCCATGCCTCAGGTGGGCCCTTTGGCAGGTTCCTTCTGAGAGGCTGAGAAGTGAGCTCGGTGTCTCCCCTCCCACACAGGAATATGTTTTGTCTCACACGGAGATGCCGGGGACACTCCAGGCTGCTGATGCCGCCATTAAAAAACTGGAAGACTTCATGAGCACCATGGATGCCAACGGTGAGCGGATCCGCGGGCTCCTGGAAGCTGGGCGCCAGCTGGTGTCTGAGGGCAACATCCATGCCGAGAAGATCCAAGAGAAGGCAGACTCCATAGAGAGGAGGTATGATGAGGACAGTGGGCAAATGAGGGTCCCTAAAGGGGACCAGGTGAAAACAGGATGAACATGGCACTCAGACCGACAGATGGGGGTGGGGAGCTGACAAAAAGCAGAGGAGGAAAAACCAAGTGGTCCGAGAGGGACTGAGTCACAGGCGGGGAAGTTCCGCCTCCCCGAAGTCTCCTAGGGTAGCTGGACACTGGGCCTCAGGGTTGCTGGGTTGACTTGTAGCGCTCCCGGAAGGTGTTGTCCCCAGAGGAGGAGGACTGAGGGCTTCTAGGTTAGTTAGACGGTCATAACTCTTTCATAGCAAGTTCAAGGGCTTCACAGGGGCCTGTCATTACAGACACAGGAAGAATCAAGAAGCAGTGCAGCAGCTTTTGGGCCGTCTTCGGGACAACCGAGAGCGGCAGCGTTTCTTACAAGACTGTCACGAGGTGAGGCTCTCAGTCCCCCATGTCGCCTCTGACGTTCCCTGGCCACCCTTTCCCACAACGCCCTCGCTCTCTGAGCCTGGAGTCAGTCCACTGCAGTGTCACCTGAGCATGTGAATCCCTGCCTGGCTTCTCCCCACATCCCCCACCTCGCCCCCTTCCCGCTTCACGCTTCCCTCTCTCTGAAGTGTATTCTGCCCTTCTCCATCCCTGCTCCATGATCGGTCCAGCTGAAACTCTGGATTGACGAGAAGATGCTGACAGCCCAGGACGTGTCCTATGATGAGGCCCGCAACCTGCACACCAAGTGGCAGAAGCACCAGGCGTTCATGGCCGAGCTGGCCGCCAACAAGGACTGGTTGGACAAGGTGGACAAGGTGAGCAATGGGACGGGGGCAGCAAGAAGGAAGCCTTTGGAACCTCCTCCCTTCAGCGTCCCAGCCGCAGTGCAGGGGAGGGTCCTGGCTTCAGGATCTGGTTTAGAGATCATGGAGCCCTTGGCGCCAAACTTCCAAGGTGGAAAGAAATGGTCTGGGGAGCAAATGTCTTAGGTCAATGGGACAGTGACTCCAGAACTGTGAGAAAAGGCAAATTAGTACGGAGCCAGACTGCAGCTTTGGGTCAGCACGATATCTATTCCTGGTCCAGAGCAGGAGGGCACTCTTCAGTGGGGTCATCAAACTTCTCTAAAGGGCCAGGCGGAAAATACCTTAGGCTTTGCAGGCCACGCAGTTTCTGCTGTTATTACTCAACTCTGCCAGTGTGGTGCCAAATCAGCCACAGGGAATACATAAACGAATGAGTGTAGCTGGGTTCCAATAAAACTTTATTTATAAAAACAGGTGGTGGGCCAGATTTGGCCCTCGGGCCACAGTTTGCCAACCTCGTTTTTGAGTCTTGCTTTCCTGGTATTTGGTCTCCCACCCAGCTCTGCCTCAAGAGCTGAGCACAGGCAAAACTTAATTTCTACTCAGCAAGTATTCCTGGACAACATCCTGTGTGCTCAGCACTCTTCTAGGTGCTGCAAGGTATATAAAAAGATGCTCTCCTTCCCTCAAGGGCATGACGGTTGGGAAGAGGAAGAGACCAGTGTGGATCCAGTTTCTCCATTTGTTCAGCAAATATTTACTTTGTGCTACTCTGTACAAGGCCTTGTATTAGGCACTGAGTGGGGAACAAAGGTGATTCCATTGCAGGCTCCACCCTCGAGGAATGACACAGGAGCCAGGATATGAGACATGTACACAAACAGCTAAAGTCAATCCAAAGCAGAATATAACAAATATAATGAGAGAGCCTGATAAAGCCTGGGCACTAAGGAGAGAGGAGACGTGGGAATCCTAGAAGCAGGGGCCAGCGGGGCAGTCCATGAAGGACGAGGAGAATTTGGACAGGCAGAGGTGTTGAGGGAAAGATGTTTCTTGGTAGAGAAACCAGAAACCAGGGGTGTGGAAGTGGGGCGCCTGTCCAGGAGCAAGGGCGTAAGTCCTTCTGGCAGGAGCACAGAATGCGTGAAGCGGCCATGGAAGGAAAGGTGGGAAAAGCCTGCCAGGCCGGGTCATGAAAAGCCCCGATCACCACGTAAGGACTGTGCATCAGAGTGGATTGTGCCGACGGTTGGTAAAGTTCCCCAGTGGTGCTCTTCATCCTGGCCTGAAGGCAGTGTCTTGGTTTGTGTTCCCCTGGAAGCAAGGCTTCCAGTGCAGGACACTTCCACGGGAGGTGATCACAGGAATGCCAGTAGCGGGTGGGGAGGTGAGGCGGAGAAGGGAAGGTAGTCAGTGAAGGGTCCACTGCCATGCCAGTTACCCCAGTGAGCACCTGGCACTCAGTCCTCATGGGACACCTGGGCGACGGTGTGGAACATGCATGAGTTATCCCAACCAAAGCAAGGACTCCCAGCGTTGGTCCACCAATGCCCTGGCTGTCGCTGGTTGAGGACTGCTTCTGGGGGCATAACTCCCTGGCACTTCCAGGCCACCTTGCGTACAGATCAAGTCACGCTGCCTCCTCAGAAACCAAAGTCCTCAAGCAGAAGAGCTGGGAGTGGGGAAACCAGGTGAGAGTCACTTGCCATAGATCAGGTGAGAGGTAATGAGCTGAGAAACACAAAATGATGGCCGATAACACAATAGCACGTGCAATATGACACTGAAAACCACAAGCACCAGGGAACTCAAAATAAGGAGAGAGCGCACTGGCCTCTTAACTGAGACAAAGTTGTATTGTTTCTTTTTTTTGCGGTACGCGGGCCTACTCACTGTTGTGGCCTCTCCTGTTGCGGAGCACAGGCTCCGGACACTCAGGCTCAGCGGCCATGGCTCACGGGCCCAGCCGCTCCGCGGCACGTGGGATCTTCCCGGACCGGGGCACGAACCCGTGTCCCCTGCATCGGCAGGCGGACTCTCAACCACTGCGCCACCAGGGAAGCCCTGAGACGAGGTTTGATGGGACCTTGAGGAAGGAGTAGGGTTTACTCAGCAGTGAGGGTAGGAGAGCTTAGAAAGCTTGGAGAACACCCAAGAACTCGGTAAGATAGCCCTTACTTCAGGTCTCTGCTGCCCTTTAGGTCCCTGTTCTGCTATCGGCTCGTGTTCAGTGGTATCTAATTCTGACACTGACCCCTTCCTTGTCCCACACCCAGGAAGGGCGGGAGCTGACTCTGGAGAAGCCGGAGCTGAAAGCTCTGGTGTGGGAGAAGCTAGACGACCTGCACAGGCGCTGGGACGAGCTGGAGACCACCACCCAGGCCAAAGCCCGCAGCCTCTTTGATGCCAACCGAGCTGAGCTGTTTGCCCAGAGCTGCTCTGCCCTGGAGAGCTGGCTGGAGAGCCTGCAGGCCCAGCTGCACTCCGACGACTACGGCAAGGACCTCACCAGCGTCAACATCCTGCTCAAGAAGCAGCAGGTACACGGCGGGCCTTTGGTGGGACTGGTGAACAGCAGAAGAAACGAGGGGGGAGTCAGTAGCTCTTGAGATTCACGAGACCATCCTCAGCCCTTGCAGACAGTGTCTTCACTGGTATTTCTCAAGGCGACTTCCACGGGCCACCAATGTCAGAATCTCTGGGAGTGTGTGTCAGTCAGAGTAAAGTCGGGAGACAGAAACCACACTCAAACTTGAACAAGGAAACTTTAGTGAAAAGAACGACTAACTAATAAAAGAGGGTTACCTGCCAGTGGGGTAAAGAGAACTCCAAAACAGGGATCAGAAAACATTTTTCTGTAAAGGGCCAAATAGTATTTTGAGCTTTGAGGGTCATACGGTCTCTGTCACAACTGTTCAACTCTGTCCTCCTAGGGTAAAAGCAGCCGTAGTCGATGCGTAAAAGACTGGTGTGGCTGTGTGCCAATAAAACTTGATTTACAAAACCCAGCCAGGGGCGGGGTTTGCTGACCCCTGGTCTAAAGAATGCAGGAATAGCACATGTAGGGAGCAGCTACTGCCTCTAGGACTGAGGAGGGGGCGCCCAGGAAGGAATGGGATGCCCTCCTCCTACCCCAAGGCCGAGTTTCAGACCTCACTGGTGAAGGCAGAGGCCCGCTGGATGGCGTAGAAATTTGATGGGGTGTCACAGACCAGAGCAGGTCTGACTCTGGCAGGCCAAGGCGGGCCATCAGGAAGTTGCCACTGAGATGCCAGCAAAACCTGCTGGAGGGTGAGGGCCACCGGGTCTCCTGCACACCGCGGGCAGTTGTGCCGTAGGAGCAAGAAGGAAAGCACACTGGAACCGTAGCTGGAAGCCTCTGCCTCGCCTATGCATCCAGGTGTCCCTCCAGCGCCCTCTATGGACAAGGCCTAGTGTTGCACCAGCTGGCAAAGGAGAAATATTTACAGGGTCCAGTTCCAGTGACTCAAAATGGGCAAAGATGGACTTGGAACTGAGATGGATTGGGGACTGAGAGACAGTAAATTGATAGCTAGCACAGTTCTCACACCCCCTGGATTCTCATATATATCAAAGTTTGAGATCCACTGATGTAGGCCATGAAGAGATACTCTCCCTGGGCTGAGCCCCAGGGATAAGAATTCATGATTGGCTCGATATAGACCAGTGTCTCCGCTGAGTTTGAAGGTGGAGGTACGGTGATAACACCTCCTTCCTCTTCCGGTTGGCAGATGCTGGAAAGGGAGATGGCTGTGCGAGAGAAGGAGGTGGAAGCAATCCAGGCACAGGCAAAAGCTCTGGCCCAGGAAGACCAGGGTGCAGGGGAGGTGGAGAGGACCTCGCGGGCTGTGGAGGAGAAGTTCAGGGCCCTGTGCCAGCCCATGAAGGAGCGTTGCCGGCGCCTGCAAGCCTCTCGCGAGCAGCACCAGTTCCACCGGGACGTGGAGGATGAGATCGTGAGTCTCCGGCGCCTGGGACGGGGCTGTCTTTGGCTCTCTAATCTCCTTCTTGGATGCTGGGGGGAATGCCAGCATTGCTCTGTTTTCTCTTCCCTTTGGCACTGAAAGTCAACCCTCTAGGGACACCCTCTAGGTCCCTTGGCCCCAGAACCGGGAGCCCTAGAAAACCTTCCCCCAGGAGTCCCCACTCTCCAACCCCCAGCTCGGACTTTGCCCTCCGGACCTTCACTAACCCCCACTTTCGTATCCAGTTGTGGGTGACGGAGCGGCTCCCCGTGGCTAGCTCCATGGAGCATGGCAGGGACCTGCCCAGTGTCCAGCTCCTCATGAAGAAAAACCAGGTGAGGCAGAGGCTAAAGGCAGAAGAAAGGGTCCCAAGAGCCTCCCCAGACTTGAAAGTGTGTTTTCTTAAGAACTGGGGTTCCTCTGGCTCCCCCTGGTTGCTGGGTGTAACCCTAGACTTCAGTGGTTCACCTTTCCTCACCTCGGGAGGGTGGGTTCCCCTGGTGGGAGATCGTGTGGACTGAAGGGGCGTCATGGGCCAGAAAAGAGGGGAGGTGAGAGGACGCAGGGAGGATGAGAAACAATGGTGTGAAGGGGGGCTTGCTGTTGAGTAAGCGTAAGGGGGGGATGTCGGGTGAGGGGGTCCCCCGGCAAGCCTTTCAGCGTCTCCTCCTTTGTCGCCACGGACAGACCCTGCAGAAGGAGATCCAGGGCCACGAGCCGCGGATCGCGGACCTAACGGAGCGACAGCGCGCTCTGGGTGCGGCGGCAGCAGGCCCGGAGCTGGCTGAGCTACAGGAAATGTGGAAGCGCCTGGGCCACGAGTTGGAGCTTCGAGGGAAGCGACTGGAGGAGGCCCTGCGGGCCCAGCAGTTCTACCGCGACGCCGCGGAGGCAGAGGCCTGGATGGGCGAGCAGGAGTTACACATGATGGGCCAGGAGAAGGCCAAGGTGAGAGCCAGACCAGAGCTCAGGCTACGGCTTTCCTCCCCCCTCCCCCTACTCTCTGCTGCCACTCTCCCCTCCCCCAGGACGAGCTGAGTGCCCAGGCAGAGGTGAAGAAGCATCAGGTATTGGAACAAGCCCTGGCCGACTACGCCCAGACCATCCACCAGCTGGCAGCCAGCAGCCAAGACATGATTGATCACGAGCACCCAGAGAGGTGAGCATAGCACCTGGACCCCCAGGCCAGTCCCTGGGGGAGAGGGGAGCCAGTTCCAGAAAGGCCCAGAGATTGCAGAGCCTTCCGTACTGCATGTGTACAGGACCATCTAGAAAGCTGGAGAAGCAGGGACTTGGCAAGCAGTTGGGGGGCAGGACTCTCTGGGATAGACTAGGGGTCAGAGCGGTGTATCCTCCCCTCCCCCGCAGCACGCGCATATCGATCCGCCAAGCCCAGGTGGACAAGCTGTACGCCAGCCTGAAGGAGCTAGCGGGAGAGCGGCGGGAGCGCCTGCACGAGCACCTGCGTCTGTGCCAGCTCCGCCGGGAGCTGGACGACCTGGAGCAGTGGATCCAGGAGCGCGAGGTGGTGGCAGCCTCACACGAGCTGGGCCAGGACTACGAGCACGTGACTGTGAGTGCGGGGAGGACAGCGGCCACAGGTGGGCTCCGGGAAGGGTAGACTAGCACTTCATCCTGTCCCAGGTAGCATCGGGTGCTGTCTGGCTGTCCACCAGGGCCCCTGGGAGACTAGCACTTCATCCTGGGCGGAGCACCAAGGGGCAGGGGTGCAAGACCAGGTCGTGCAGACGCTGTCCTCTGGGTTCTGAGATATTTAATTGGGAGAATCGTGCAGAAAGGAGGACGTGGGGCTGCGCATAGACGCGGGCCAAAAGGAAATGACCAATCACTGTTTTCCAGCAGACCTCACCAGTACACTGGGGACTTGAGATTCCTCCCCACGGTTTGGGGGTTGGACACTCACTGGTGCCGAAATATGGACCATAGTTAGGGTATCCTTGTCTGAAGACTCAAGGTTCCAAGTACCCCTTTGCTGGGGGCTGGAGGCTGGGCGTGTCAGTCAAATCCAGGGTCAGTGGGAACCAGTTGCTTCTGCTGCCTAACTCGGCCCTGCTGAAGAAATCTGTTTTGGCCCATGTGGCCCAGGGAAAGAAGTGGGTTCTCAGTCTGGGGTGAAAGGACTTGCCCCGCAAGTCAGGGACCACATCACAGTGCTGTCCGTGCAACCGCTTCCTCTGCCAGATGCTCCGGGACAAATTCCGAGAGTTCTCCCGGGACACGAGCACGATCGGCCAGGAGCGCGTGGACAGCGCCAATGCCTTGGCCAACGGGCTCATCGCTGGGGGCCACGCCGCCCGGGCCACGGTGGCTGAGTGGAAGGACAGTCTCAACGAGGCCTGGGCTGACCTGCTCGAGCTGCTGGACACGCGGGGTCAGGTGCTGGCAGCTGCACACGAGCTGCAGCGCTTCCTGCACGGTGCGCGCCAGGCCCTGGCACGGGTGCAGCACAAGCAGCAGCAGCTTCCAGACGGGACCGGCCGGGACCTCAACTCTGCCGAGGCCCTGCAGCGCCGACACTGTGCCTTTGAGCACGACATCCAGGCCCTCAGCGCCCAGGTCTGACTCAAGCATGGGTGGAGGCAGGGGGGAGGGATGAGGGGGCTTAGAGGAGACTCCGTGGGGAACATGGGGAGGCTGGAGGGATCGCATCCTCTGCAGGGCCACATAGGGATGACGTTAGGATGGTTCCAGGAAACCGTCTCTGGCCAGGGGACATCTAGCCACCCCGTCCATACCTGTAATGACAAGGCTTTTTGAGGGCCCGTGACATTTTCACATGGTCCTGGTGGGTAGAAGATTCTTCATGGTGTACTAAAATCCATCTGTTGGTCCCACTCAGGTGTTAGACCTACACAAAATAAGCATAGATCCTTCCTGCAGCCATTTACACCCGGTCGGCCCCCCACCGAAGTCCCTTCTTCAGGCCGAAAATCTCACTCTAGCAATCTTTGGGGTCCCCCACGAGCTGGACAGGCCTCTGAAAGCTCACCGGCTAGTGACCCTTTTAAAGGGTTGATCCCCAGGTTAAGCCCAGGCACCCTGGTAAGACCCTACAGGGCAGAGTATGACAGGGCTTACTCTGGACTCCAGCTCTCATCTTTCCCAGCACCCCCCCCCCCCACTCCTCCCCCTGCTTCTCCGGCTGGTAAAATGGGCAGGAGCTGTTGAGCAGAGGTCAGGACTGAGGAAGGTTGCAGCCCCTCAGAGTCTCCCAACTCTGCCTGACTTTGACCTGGGCCCCGGCAGGCCCAGCAGGTGCAGGATGACGGCCACCGGCTCCAGAAGGCCTACGCCGGAGACAAGGCTGAGGAGATCGGCCGCCACATGCAGGCCGTGGCCGAGGCCTGGGCGCAGCTTCAGGGAAGCTCTGCTGCCCGCCGCCAGCTGCTGCTGGACACCACGGACAAGTTCCGCTTCTTCAAGGCTGTCCGGGAGCTGATGCTGTGGATGGACGGAGTGAACCTGCAGATGGATGCCCAGGAGCGGCCCCGGTGAGGCCCACAGAGCCTGGCGGCCTCCGGGGGTTATGGGCTGGTGGCCGGGATAGGGTTGTGGGCAGCGGGTGATGTGGTCTCCGTGCCCCCAGGGATGTTTCCTCCGCAGACCTGGTCATCAAGAACCACCAAGGCATCAAGGCGGAGATAGAGGCCAGGGCTGACCGCTTCTCCTCTTGCGTCGACATGGGACAGGGGCTGCTCGCCAGGAGCCACTACGCGGCTGAGGAGGTGGGTGAGGCCTGGGCGTAGCCGGGCGCCCTCACGGGGGAGGGCTGAATGCTGATTTCTCCTCTGAGTCTTCCTGCTTCCTTTCATTCTTTCTTTGCAGAAACCTTTCACCTTCCCCTTAGTGCTGTTCAGGGATCTCCCCATTTTGTCTTTCTCCCAGAACTGTCTGCCTCTTGAAATCAGAAATCACTGGTTCCCCCATGTGAGACCCCCCAGGGACCCTGGCAAGGCCCCTCTGGGTGCTAACTCGCATCTCCCCCACCCCCCACCCCGACCCAGATCTCAGAGAAGCTGTCTCAGCTTCAGGCACGGCGCCAGGAGACAGCTGACAAGTGGCAGGAGAAGATGGACTGGCTGCAGCTTGGTGAGCCGCTGTAGGAAACTGAGGGCTCCAGGCCCTGGGCGGTGAGGGAGCAGCTGGGGGTCTTGCACTGGCTCCAGGCCCTGGGCGGTGAGGGAGCGGCTGGGGGTCTTGCACCCTGTAGTTTCCAGAGTAGGTGAGACCAGGAATCTGGGGCATGGAATTCAAGGCCCCCACCCTTGGCACTGCCTGGCTCTGCCCTAAGCTCCTGCTCCGGGGCAGTGGCTTTCTCTGTGCCCCTGTGCTTGAAGCTGCTGTGGCTATAATACCCTGTCGTTGCCCACCCTGATTTGCCACCTCCCTGCAACCCCCAATCCCTGCAGTTTTGGAGGTGCTCGTGTTCGGGAGAGACGCAGGTATGGCGGAGGCCTGGCTGTGCAGCCAGGAGCCGTTGGTGCGAAGTGCTGAGCTGGGTTGCACAGTCGATGAAGTCGAGAGCCTCATCAAGCGGCACGAAGCCTTCCAGAAGTCCGCAGTGGCCTGGGAGGAGCGTTTCAGCGCACTGGAGAAGCTCACGGCGGTGAGGGCTACAGGACCCCAGGAGTACCGGCCCCATCCCACTGCCCCAGACCCTGCACGCTCTCCTGCTTGAAGAAGGCATTTCTTCTCTTCCCATTGCCCCAGCATCTCCCAGATGTGAGCCAAGAGTGCCCTGTTGTCACCTCAGCTTTAGGAGCCATCCGTTTCCCTGGGTGGCACTAAGAGACACCATCCCCCCCATAACTCCTAATCCCCGCCTTCATCTGGAATTATAGTCTCCATTCTTCCTGTTTCATCAGACTAGAGCTGAGACATTTCAGCTTTCCCCAATGCCTGGGACCTTCCATGCTCTGACCTCAGAATTTTTTGACAGCTGGAGGAACAGGAGAAGGAGCGGAAAAGAAAGAGGGAGGAAGAGGAACGGAGGAAACAGCCCCCTGCCCCAGAGCCCACAGCCAGTGTGCCTGAAGGGGCCCTGCTGGACAGCCAGACAGCTCCCGATGCTACCTGGGACAGGTGAGAGCTGGGACACTTCGGGGAGGAAGTGGGGGCTGAGCCAGAGCAACACACAGACTTCACGTTCTCTGTCACCTCTGCCGTTCCAGAGCCCAGCCCCGCCTGCCAGCACCCTCACAGCCAGCCAGCGTGAACGGCGTCTGCACAGATGCGGAAGCCCCACAGGTGACTCCTGCTGCCCCAAGCGCCCCCATCAGAACCTTAGCCCCTCCCCTTGCACATCTGCTTACAGCGTCTTGTCCTTGTAGCCCCTGGTGGAACAACAGAGACTTGAGCAGGGCAGCTTCCCAGAAGGGCCTGTGAGTTTCTCCTGGAGGTGTGGGTATCGAAAACTGGGAGATATGGGATGAAATGGGGGTGTGAGCTGGGCGGTGGGGACAGCGGGGTCAGGAGAGGGCAGAGACTCAGAGGAAACGTGGAGGTGGCAAGACCAGCTCATGGACTTCCAGCTTTGCGACCTGCAGGCTAGGTGTCTCCCATCTTATCTTTTTTGTTTGTTTGTTTTTTGCGTTATGCGGGCCTCTCACGCTGTGGCCTCTCCCATTGCAGAGCACGGGCTCGGGCTCCGGAAGCGCAGGCTCAGCGGCCGTGGCTCACAGGCCCAGCCGCTCCGCGGCATGTGGGATCCTCCCGGACTGGGGCACGAACCCGTGTCCCCTGCATCGGCAGGCGGACTCTCAACCACTGCGCTACCAGGGAAGCCCCCATCTTATCTTTTGACACAGACACCATTTTCTTCACAGGGGTCTGGTGCTGGGGACGAGGCCAATGGGCCACGGGGAGAGAAGCAGACCCGGACACGGGGCCCGACCCCTCCTATAATGCCCCAGAGCAGGTCATCCGAGTCAGCCCGGGTTGCCACCTTGCCCACCCGCGGCCCGGAGCTCTCTGCCCAAGAACAGATGGAGGGGCTGCTGTGCCGCAAACAGGAGATGGAGGCCTTTGGCAAGAAGGCCGCCAACAGGTACCGGGTCTGGTCGTGTGGTGCCTGCGGCCTCTGCGGCTCCTGCCTTCTGGAGAGGCTTGCCCAGAACCTCTTCCTAGACTGGGGCGGTGGGGGGTAGGACTCAGGAGCAGGTGGGGCCTCAGGTGAGGGCTGGGAGGGTGTAGAGACGATGGGCCTAATGAGAGCCAAGCTGTTCCCAGGATGCCTGGCCCCTCAAAGGCCGGTCGGTCACCTGCGTCTCCTCCTCGTCACCCGCACCATGTCTCTCCCAGGTCATGGCAGAACGTGTACTGTGTCCTGCGGCGTGGGAGCCTTGGCTTTTACAAGGATGCTAAGGCAGCCAGTGCGGGAGTGCCGTACCACGGAGAAGTGCCTGTCAGCCTGGCCAGAGCCCAGGGCAGCGTTGCCTTTGATTATCGAAAGCGCAAGCATGTCTTCAAGCTGGGGTAGGAATGGAACGTGCCCTCGGGATGGGAGGGAAGGTCACAGCGATACAAGGCACAGGGGAGCCACTAAGGGACAGAGAGGTCAAGGAGGGAGAGGCGGGGGATCTGGCTGTATTCCACACTAAGGGGAGCCGAAGCACCAAGATGCAGGCCTGTCAAGCTGAAAAGTTATCCTGCCTGGGAGGTCTTGAGGCAGGATGCTGGTGCTCCCCCGTCTCCAGGTACCTCCGGGGGCCTGCCCCTGCCTGCCCCTGGTCCTCGGCAGCCAATCAGGAAGGATGTGCTTTGGCACAGTCCCGGGAATCTGAAGAACGTGCAGAACGTGTCTGATCTGGCTCTGAGGTTCCCGGGCATGTTCTCCAGCCTGGTCTCTGGGTGATAGTGAGCTCTCACCAGCCCTGATCTGGCCAATCAGAGTCTCAGCTCTGCCCTGAAGTTTCCCTCTCTCCCAACAGCTTACAGGATGGGAAAGAATATTTATTCCAGGCCAAGGATGAGGTGAGCTGTCCCTTCTCCTCCCGTGTCCCCCTTCTCTCTGGGAAGTCTTAGAACCTCCAGATGCACATTTCTTTCTTCCCTCGCCTCTCTCTTTTTCCTGTCTGAAGTGTCTCATCCTTCGATATCAGACAACCCACAATGTGCCAACTGGATGTTTGTGAAGGCCACACCAAAACATGTTCCCTACCTTAAAGGGGTCTTTTTCTCCAGTGAGATGAGGCAGTCATCTCCACCTCCTCCTCTTCCACTTCCCCACTGTGGGCGAGCCAGCCACCCAAACATAGCATCCTCCAAGCTGACCAGTTGTCTTTCTGCGCCCCACTGCAGGCAGAGATGAGCTCGTGGTTGAGGGTGGTGAATGCAGCCATTGCCACTGCGTCCTCGGCCTCTGGAGAGCCTGAAGAGCCAGCGGTGCCCACTGCCACCCGGGGCATGACCCGGGCCATGACCATGCCCCCGGTATCACCAGTCGGGGCGGAGGGACCTGTCGTACTTCGCAGCAAGGATGGCAGAGAACGAGAGCGAGAAAAGCGCTTCAGCTTCTTCAAGAAGAACAAGTAGTTGGGGGCGAGACTCCCAGGCCAGCTGCCTCCCTCTGTCCAGGAAACTGCCAGGGACCGTCGACAGGGACCACCCTCTTGTCAGGACAACTGCCTGCTGCTAGGGTCTGTTGCCAAGGTCAACCCATCACCAGGAACTGTCTCTGGAGACAAGTCAGTGTCCCCAAGGGCAACCCTTCTCTTCTGCTATTTAATTCCAGACTGGTGGTGGGGCCCAGGCAACCCCCAATTCCACTCCCCCCCTTCTTCCCTCCTCCCCTAGCCTTACGCCTCTATCCCCACCACCGCACAGCACCCTCTCCATAGGCCACGTGGGGAATGGCTGCCCCTGCCTCGGGGTCATTCTCCCGCCACAACTAGGGCACGCCATCCAGTCCTTGCCCCTGGGGACCAGCCAGGAACCTCTCAGAGCTGAAGCAGGACCTGGGGGCAAGATTGCCAGATGACAGGTCAGAGACGCCGAAGCTCCCCCTTCCCATCCTCCCTCATCCTCTGACTCAAGCAGCCCCTCCATCTCCAGCAACTCTCAACAGCTTCCGGGTGTGAGTTGTTCAGGGGCAACCACGGCCTTGAGTCTGGCCAAGGAGGTGATTAAACAGCTCAGCTTCTCTTACTGCCTCTGGGTGTCTTTGCTTTCCTGACCACAAGCCTCTCTGCCCATGCCCCTGTTCTTCCTTCTGGCCCTGGTCTCCTGTGTGTCAGGTTTCCCGCTCTGCCCCCAGCATCCCGCCAAGAACCACATTATCCTGTGAGTCTCCTCATTTCCCCATGACAATGACCTCCTCTTTGCTGGGATGACCAATGTCAAACCTCTTTTCAGACCAAAGACGTTCACCATGATATTAACAAGCAGTATTGAGGCAGTGAATGACTGCTTCCCTGGTGCACAACTTTCTTCACTCGTGATTCTCTCAACTGTTTTCAGAAATGGAAGACAGCCTAGTCTCAGCCACTGCCCAGCCTGACAGCGGAGAGTGGAGCATGTAGGTGGTGATTACTGACCCCCACCTTCTGTCTCAATAGAGAGGACCCCAATAGGGGATCGAGGGAGTTCAGACAGGGAACAGATAAGTAACAGGTTCCCAATCCACTGACCAATAGAATGAGATCACCCTGGGAAGCCACGAGATACATCCTAAGTGTGTAAACGAAAACACAGGAGGATGTATTTTAGATCCAGTGAAGTATAAAAAAAAGGAGCAGGGGGCTTTCCCTCTTGTCTCTGGCTCGGCAACTGGAGGTTTCAGGGCAATCGTATTTGCCTTGGTGGCCTCCTATAGGAAAAGCTTTGTCCTTTCACTGCTTCCCATATACAAACAACCATTTCTTTTTGGGGCTCAGAGGTCTTTCCAGGAAAGCAGCCCCATCTTTAGCATAATCGGCCAAGGGCCCTGGCTGAGCAGACCCTGACTGTCATCAGCCGTGACAAAGACAGGGTCAGGTGTGTGCAGGCCCAGAACGTTTCCAAACATGAGATGTGGTAGACCAGATAGTACACAGAATAATTAGCCCTTTCTCTTAAGAAGAGCAGATTCAGTATGCCAAAGTAAACATGTGGATAATGTAACTGGAATAATCTGTCGTGGGAGTAAATGGAGTAATACATCAGCACTACACAGACACCTTCTTTTGTTCTTCAGGTATAACTGTAACATCTCCACCGTATGAAGGAAGAGAAAATCACGCATTGCGGCGTGCTCAGGGAACCTGGGTATTTGTACTCCATGGTGACAAGCCTGTGGGTTGGGAGAGAAAGCAATAACTGGAGATTTTAGAAGGAAACATATATGGGCGTGAGGAACCAACGGAGAAGTTATCATTTTAACTTGTAAATAGGGCAGCCAAGTGAAGCAGTCCTGCAGAATGCGGTCAGACATTGTGAATGGAGACGTAATAAAAATATGGTTTGAGCATTTATGAACACATGGTAGCTGAAGCTACCTGAGTCCAGGAATCCTTAAGGACAGGACATAGAAGAGGATAAGCATAAGCATAAGGTCAGGAAGCAAGTCTTGGGAGACACCTTCAGGAATGAGTGGAAGACAGGGAAAGTTCCAGGAAAGATGACAGAATGGAACGGAGTGACAGATATGAGGCAGATTAGAGCACAAAAATACAATAATGCGGGTTCCACAAATCAATGGGGAAATAGGGACAGATAAAAATGGATTAATTATTTAGAGAAAAATGTTTGCGTTCTTACCTAACCCCACCTCCAAGGGTGAACTCTAGATCTGTGCTATCTGGTATGGTAGCCACAGGCCATACGCGGCTACTAGCCACTTGATATGTGGCTAGTCCAAATTGAGATGTGCTGTAAGTGTAAAATGTTTTCCGGAGTTTGAAGACTGAAGAGGAGAAAAAAGAATTTAAAACATCTCAATAATTTTTATACTGATTATATGTTGAGATAGTTTAGCTATATTGGATTTTGAAAATATTAAATTTAATTTCAACTGTTTCCTTTTATTTCTTAAATGTGTTTACCAGAAAATTTTGTATATGTTGTTCACATTATATTTCTGTTTGGACAGCACTGCTCTAAACGGACTACAGACCTAAATGTGAAAGGTAAAAACATTAATGTTAATAGAAGAAAATGTAGGAGAATATATTTGTGACTCAGGGGGATGGAAAAGGACACTTTATACAAAACTTCAAAAGCACAAACTTTAAGACAAAAACTGATTAAGTTGATCACATAAAAAAATTAAGGATTTCGGGCTTCCCTGGTGGCACAGTGGTTGAGAGTCAGCCTGCCGATGTAGGGGACACGGGTTCGTGCCTCGGTCCGGGAAGATCCCACATGCCGCGGAGCGGCTGGGCCTGTGAGCCATGGCCGCTGAGCCTGCACGTCCGGAGGCTGTGCCCCGCAACGGGAGAGGCCACAACAGTGAGAGGCCCACGTACCGCAAAAAAAAAAAAGTAAGGATTTCTGTTCAGTGAAGGAAGGACTCCATGGACAAAGTTAATAATTTGGTGGAATGAGAGAAGATATTTGAAACCAATAAGAGATTAATATCTAGAACATACAAGAAAATCCTGCAAACAAAAAGGAGACTGTAACCTGACAAGAAACATGGGGAAAAGATACGAATAGGGAAGTTACAGAAGAGTCAACCTCCCACACTTCAGAGAAATAAGAGATGCTTAGAATCATTAGTAATCAGAGAAATGCAAATTAAAGCAACAATGATATACCACTTTATACCTATTATACTGCCCAAAATTAGACAACTGGATAATGGCAAACATTGGCAGAGACACTGAGATGCAGGGCCCCTCAGGTGGGAGGGTAGACTGGTTTCCAGAGGACAACCTGGCACTACTTGGACAAGTTAGTTCCAAGTATACCCTATGACCCAGCAACCCAGCAATCCCACCCCTGGGCTTATCTCCCCTCAAATTCTCACACCAAACCATTAGGGCGCTCAGAATTAACATAAGGATGTCCACTGCAACCTTGTTTATAGCAACACTAAGGAGTTGGGAGGCAACCTGAGTGTCCTATGCTGGGATATGGATAGGCAAAACATGGTGGCTGCACACTGTGGAGTATTACTCAATAGTTAGACACCACACAGTAACTTAGTGCTTAGTGAAAAGAGAAACAGTGAGCTATACAACACAATTTACATAAACATTTGCAAAATTAATTAACCCAAATGAACAATGGGTGGGCTTTGTCTATATCCATATTAGGAGAAACCAAATGTAAAAAGGGATACTTGGGACAATCTAGGAAAATTTTAAATATAAATATTAGATGAAATTAGCATAGCATAGAGCTGATGCTTTAGAGGCAGTTAGTGAAAACCTTACAGGCGAATGACATTATGTCTGGGATTTGCCTTAAAAAACTCCAGCCCACCCACCCACCCACACAAAAAGTAGAGGGGCTACACAAAATAAGATCAGCAAAATGCTGATAACTGTCAATGCTGAGTAAGGGGTCCACAGGAGTGCATAATATTCTCTATTGGTGCCTTTTTGTAATTTTGCACAATAAAACTTTTTTTAAAGGGAAAAAGTAAATGTGCACTAAAAAGACATGTCTTGTAGAAAACAAACTTACGGTTACCAAAGGGGAAGGTGGGGGAGGGATAAATTAGGAGTTTGGGATTAGCAGATGCAAACTACTGTATATAAAATAGATAAACAGCAAGTTTCTACTTTATAGCACAGGGAACTATATTCAATATCCTGTAATAACCTATAATGGAAAAGAATACGAAAAATAATATACGTATATATAAAACTGAATCACTTTGCCGTATACCAGAAACTAACACAACATTGTAAATCAATTTTAAAAAAAGACATGTCTTGCAAGACATTTAAAAAAATATACTTCAATTAAAAAAAAGACATGTCTTGCAAGAACACAAACAAACAAAGTAATACACACTAAACTCATTTACTGGTTGCCTATGAGGGAAGGGGAAGGGAGGTAACAGGGAATAGATAAGAACAGGGAAATAGATGGGGGGAAGGAGATGTAATGGTATAGTCAGAGCTATGAGGAGGAACAGCATAAAAACACAGGAGAAAAGGATGGTGAATGAATGAAAATTTTAGAAGGGTGAAAACTGTTAAAAGGACATTAGTTTTGGTGACCTCAAAAAACTTGGGGCATTGGAGAGGAGGACAGAACCCTAAACACAGTGCACGAAGGTGGGCGACAGCAGGTTCAGACTCTATTTGTGGAAGTCTGTCCTGGAACACAGGGAAGAAACCCAACTTAAAAAACCATAACAGTGGGCTTCCCTGGTGGCGCAGTGGTTGAGAGTCCGCCTGCCGATGCAGGGAACACGGCTTTGCACCCCGGTCCAGGAAGATCCCACATGCTGCAGAGCAGCTGGGCCTGTGAGCCATGGCCGCTGGGCCTGCGTGTCCAGAGCCTGTGTTCCACAACAGGAGAGGCCCGCATACCAAAAAAAAAAAAAAAAAAAAAAAAAAAAAAAACATAACAGTGAAGATGAGTGAAAGCTATTTCAGATATGGGCAAGGAGGTCCCTATACATGTTTTAAAAGTCTGAGTGTAGAGAGAAAGTGGAAACGACCAAGAGGAGAAGGAAAGGGGAGAGGTAAATAGAATTAGGTGGGAGACAAGCATGATTGTTACCAGAATTGGAAGGACAGTGCCTCTTCTGAAATTGCTGGGAAACAAAGAATTCAGTGAAAGAAACATAACAAAGTAGTTGGAGAGGAAGAGGTCAGCCTGCAGAATTTGTGCCTAACAGCATCAGAAAGCATACCAAGGAGTAATGATGATTGACAACCACCCTAGCATGCTCTACTTGGAGATAAGCTCAGTCCATCAATCTCCATAAACTTCTATTCTTTGTTCAAAGGTGACAGAGGGTAATCCACCTCAATATCTTCCTTTTTACCACCAGGAGGTGCCCTTGGACCACAGCTGAATTTTGAAAGCCGGAAAGTGCTCAGGGACTCAGTTGCCCAGTCCTCCAGCAGCTTGGTGTGGACACGGAGACCTGGCCTACCCCCAAAACAAGAAACCTCTCTGGGCCTCCTTTGGTGTGCTCACCACGGATCAGGAACTGTGAAGGACACAGAATTAGAGCTTAATTCTCTAGCTAGGGAGAGAAAACCAGCCTTCATGTATATGTGACAAAACTTGACTGATTAAGTGCAGCTAGGATAGAATGCCTCTTAGAGCCATCTCAGCTCTGCCATCTTTGGTTCTCCTTTTCCTCACCAATGCATAACGTGTTTGCAATTTAAAATTTTTAAATTATGTATAAAAGCTCTACCAAAAAAGACTAGGTTGGCTTAAAATGTGGCGCGCCTCTATTTCTAAAATGTCCCAAACTGCCATAGAGGCTGGCAGGCGCTAAGAAAACCCCCTTTTAGGGGGCCCAGTGAGATAACCCTTTGTCATCTGCAGCCGCCTTCCTCCCCCACCCCCGCTCCCCCACATGGCCCAGCAGCACGATCCATTGTGATGCTTAGTGATTCTCCCGGGCTTCTGATTTCACCAAGTCAGTGGTTGCGTCCAGAAACCTTCTGACGCTTGAGCGACGACCGCCCACCTTCCAAGGTGGTGATTGGCTAGTCAGGCCAGGGGGCGGGCTGACCTCCGTCCGCAGTACCGTCACCAGCTGGCCCCGCCCCCGTATTGGGGCGACTGGGAGCAGAGCCCAGGGCAGCCGTTTGTATGCGGCCGCGGGATTGGTCGTCCGGCTCCCGCGAGGGTGAGGCGGGGCAGCGCGCACTCGCGCGTGCGTGAGCTGGCGCGCGAGAAAGGGCCCGGTCACGCTGAGGCTTGAGCGGCCGTCGCCATTTTGTAGGGTTCTCTCTGACGCGGGAGCCGCTGCCGCCGTCGCCGCCACCCGGAGGTGTGAGGGGTTCTTGTGGGTGTGTGGGGAGCCTGAGAGAGGGCCGGGCCGGCCCCTGGCTGACGGGGTTGGCCCAGGGTTAGGGTTTCTCCTCTTGCTGCGGGAGGTCCGGGGAAGACACCGGGAGGAGGCGGGGCCGGGTTTCCGGAGGGGGCGGGGCAGAGGTCGGGTCGAGTCTTTGTTGGGGCGAAGGAATTGGAGTTGGGCCGCTGGGGCGTGGGTGTCCCAGGTTGGGGCAAAGGGGACCTTTTAATTTTTAGAGTATCTTGAAAGGTGATGCGGCACGGAAGAGAGGTACACAGATTTCCCTCCAAAACCTTGTTACCAGGGACAGTAAGATATATGCCTCTTGCCCCCTGCTTGGACTCTTCTCTTACCTGCCCCCCAAAGAGTATTTTCAGCTAACCCTGTTACCTAAAATGCGCCTCATTTAACGGAGATGATGGGCTGTGCACTGCCTGCTGACACTCGACCTGTTCGCGTATCACACACAACTCACACTACTCCTTAAGAGTAAACCTTTCCTCCCGCTGTTGAAAACATAATGAACGTCTCTGTGAGGATCTTGATGGTGCCAAGAACTTTGGAGGATTGATCCAAAATGCAATGCACTGAAATTTTTCCCTCCACCCCTAACTTTTGGAAATCTCCTTTCTTCTTTTCCAGGCTCTTGTCAGGATGGTGAAGCTGTTCATTGGAAACCTGCCCCGGGAGGCCACAGAGCAGGAGATCCGCTCACTCTTCGAGCAGTATGGGAAGGTGCTGGAGTGTGACATCATTAAGAACTACGGCTTTGTGCACATAGAGGACAAGACGGCGGCCGAGGATGCCATACGCAACCTGCACCACTACAAGCTGCACGGGGTGAACATCAACGTGGAAGCCAGCAAGAATAAGAGCAAAGCTTCAACCAAGTTGCATGTAGGCAACATCAGTCCTACTTGTACCAACCAAGAGCTCCGGGCCAAGTTTGAGGAGTATGGTCCAGTCATCGAATGTGACATCGTGAAAGATTATGCCTTTGTACACATGGAGCGGGCAGAGGATGCAGTGGAGGCCATCAGGGGCCTTGACAACACAGAGTTTCAAGGTGAACTGCTCTGGGGCCTGGGTGGCAAAACTGAGTGGGGTTTAGCTCTAGACAGAGGCAAGAACACAGGACTGTGGGGCTGGCAGGGTGGTTTCTTCCATTCCGTTTTAGCCGGAAATGATAGAAAGATTGTGTGTTTACCACGCTTAAGCACAGCTTACTCTTGGAGAAGCAAACACTTCTCCTTTCCAGATTTGCCGAGATGTTCCTTAGCAACTTTGTAGAATTGCAAACGGTGGGTTACTTTATCCTGCAGGCCATCATTCATTTGGGTGCTGTTGGAAGTTTAATCTGCCTGGGCAAATGAGTATCTCATGGGAGAAGGGAGGATAAAGGTCTGTGGGTTACCTGCTTTTTCTGTTATGACAAGGAAGCCTTCTGAGAGTTTCAGTGCTTAGGGTTTATACTCTTCACTGCCTTGGGTGATGGGCTGTGGTGGGAAAGAACAATGAAGACATCTCGAAGAATCCCCATATTATAAATCTGGGTGGTGAATCTGGATTTGGGGGAGTATCTTTTGAATACTCAGGTTT
Source organism: Leucopleurus acutus (assembly GCF_964270905.1). Classification (NCBI taxonomy): domain Eukaryota; kingdom Metazoa; phylum Chordata; class Mammalia; order Artiodactyla; family Delphinidae; genus Leucopleurus; species Leucopleurus acutus. The sequence goes on along the minus strand of NC_139151.1, from coordinate 103,643,016 downwards.
GTTCGGTCTGAACTATACAAGCAGAGCCAAAAGCCATGCCATGGACTATTCTGCTCCACCTACTACTATTTAACCCTAAGGGGAAAAAAGGAAATTTCTAAAAATATTAGGTTGAATGGGAATGATGGTCCTGCTTCTGAGGAGATTCCAGTAAGGGTGTTGTATCGAATTACTTATGTCATTAATAAACATACATATGTTGTCATTAATACCACAAGAGGTTGACTGAAGACTCTCTAGGACTGTGCTAATATGGTGGCCACTAGCCACATGTGGCTATTAAATTGAAATTAAATAAATTTTAAAATTCAGTTTCTCAGTTGTGCTGCACACATTTCAAGCACTCAGAAGTCGTATGAGGCTAGTGGTTAGTGTGTTAGTGCAGGTATGGAACGTTTCCATCGTCACAGAAAGTTCTGTTGTACAGCGCTGTTCTTCAAGTTTTTTGTTGACCCTATCATCTTGTACCGCACGTTTATAGCCGCTTTTCGGGTTCATAAATTAAGACCATTTTTTCTCTGAGTGCCACTAAAAGGGTCGTTAAGAAGTACTTAAGGGTCCTCTACTAAACCTAGAAAACAGAAAAGAGATGGAGAAGAGGAAAAATTGACCAGAAAAGGGTAAGAAAGTTTGCAAATAGTAGATCACAAATGGTGCGTCAGATATCTCTGGCCTCAGCCAGTGTTGTCTTGGCCTTTAGCTACTCTTTAAAGCACAGGGCAAAAGTTGTAGATACTTTCTACCGTGAACTTGTCGTATGACTTTGGACAAGTGTTTTAACCTCTCAACGCTTCATTCTCCCCACTTATAAAATAGAATTAATGATCCCTGCCATACCTCCTTCACAGGATGGTAGTGAGGCTAGAATGAGGTAATAAGATGTGAAAGTGTTTTAACAGTAAAAGCACTGTATGATGAAAGGTGAGTGGTGTTTGCAACAATGAGTGTTTCTGTTAAGGTTAGAAACTTAACTTAAAATGTAATAATTGGCTTTCATTATTAGCTGTTGCACTTCAGACAGCTTTAAAAATATTCTTAATTATTTTCATTTGATGAGGGAGGGGATCGTAAATGGACAGTGTTGGGGAAATGGGGGTTTTCTCTTGACAAGTAACAATTAAAATGTAAAAAGTGCAATTAAACTCAGGTACAAAGTGCAGAGGTATTCTGGTATAATACTGCATGTTCTTGCCTATTTAATATGCAATTGAATAAAAGGGTAGGGGCCAAAATAAGTATATGGAAATCGGTTAACTGGGGGGAGTAGGCTTGAAAGGAATGTTTGTTTTAATATAGTGAGTTTAATTACTTCAGGAAGCGGATATCTGAGTAACGCGATGATCCATGAGATTTTTTTTTTTAATGTCTTTATTGGAAGAAAAGGATCCTTTATTTGGTTTTTCATGTTCTTAGCCTGGGCCCCTGGAAAAAGCACTCAATGGCGTACGGTACGTACGTACAGACATTTTTATAACCAGCTCTGTTTTTTTTCCAGATGACAAGAGAAAGTTTAGCATTGGATAATAAGTTGCAGTTTTACAGAAAATACAATCTAAATACCAATTTGTCACATTTTTCCATAAAGCCTTTTCAGTCATCTCCTAATGAAGGGGGCCTCTTAAGAGTGCCACTTTGGGCATCTTTTGAACCTTTATTTGTTAATGGCTGCCATAGGCTTCCTCATTGTATGACTTCTGAAAGAAAGCAGCAGAATCTGAGTTTACCTGGGTCTTTCAGGATGTTTCCTCTCCACTGGCAGCAGTGAACTGAACCACTATTGAGTTAGCAAACAAGTTTGCATTGGAAGACCCTAAAGAAGCTATTCCCAAGTAAAAACTCAGGCAGCTGAATTAGGAATGATATGTAAGAGTTCAGATGTTTCGTTTTTCCCCCAATATATAAACAAGCATTAAATTGGAGTACAGTTGTATATCAGCTATATCCCTTGATAGGAGCTCAGCAATGAGGACCCCAAGTTGCCCTCCTCTTTGTTTCAAAACAAAACACTTTTGTGGGGGCTGGTTTTCTGGGAAATGTTGGCAACACATCTCAGTAATGTTTTGGAGATCTCAGAAAATCTTTAAGCTTTTGGCCTCTCCAAAGCCAAAGTGTAGTAGAGTGGTAGAATTTAATCTTCTTTCAATTTTCTTTGGCCTGGATCCTTAAGGTAATAGAGAAGCACAGTATATTTCAATTATAAGAACTTTAGGGCAGGGCCCCCCCCCCCCCGGGCTCTAATGCCTGATGATCGGAGGTGGAGCTGATGTAATAATAACAGAAATAAAGTGCACAATAAATGCAATGTGCTTGAATCATCCAAACGCCTCCCCACCCATCACCCTGGTCTTTGGAAAAACTGTCTTCCACAAAAAAGGTCCCTGGTGCCAAAAAGGTTGGGAACCGCTGCTTTAGGGGATTTAAATTAAAAGCCTAGTTACAACCTCTGGAAAGATTATGTGAAAAAAAAAAACCTGTCACTTCTGTTGCAGATCTTTTAGTTCTAGGTAAAAAATTTTTTTACCTGAATCCTTTTCACAGCTACTACAGAGGTAGATTTTGCCACAGATGTTTATAAACTTCTGAGTTCCGCTCTAAATCAGTGGTGAAGACTGGATGTATTAATAGAAACATCAAAGTGGGGGCAAAAAAAACTGGGTTTTATTTCTCAAAAAAAATGGACCCATAATCTATAAAGGAGCAAGTTAAATATTTTCCTTAAAAGTGTACCTCTAGTTCTCTGGATTGGCTGTTTTTTAGATTGGCATTGTTACACTGACTTCAGAATTGGAGCACAGTTTGTGTCTTTCACACAGATTAATGTCACCGTACATGTTTGAAAGCCAAGTTAACTTGTAATCCTCCAGTCTAAATTATAGGGAATTCTACATTTGGGATATAAATTGGGGCAAAAATCCGTGTGTTTCTGTTCTAAGCACAGTTAGCATTTGGCCCATAATAACTTCTAAGAATGGGAGTATCTAAATCTCTGAAAATACTGGGATGGCTAACTGCTGCTTTCAGAGAATTATTGCCATTTGGTATCTGTTGACGGTATCAGTGTTGATGGTGGATGCTGCCTCTCTGCTAGCAGCTGGAAGTAAAAACCTGAGCACCTTTGTTTCTGCTAAAGAAAGGGTTTTAAGTTTGAGGCGGCAACTGCTAGAAACTGGGGTGGTAGGAATGTTGGACATTGGGCAGAACTGAGTTTGACTAAAGTGATATTACTGCACTAACCCGCTCCCCTCTCAGGGTCAGTGCATGGCGCTGTTCTGGCTGCCGTCCTGAATCGGGCTGTTTCCAACAGGATGGTGGAGCACGAGGCCTCCTATCGCATAGCTGCATCCAGAACAAGGTCTGTTAAAGAGAGAGCAACTTACTGATCGTGGAGGGGGGATTTGTTCTGAGCCGCCCTTTAGAGTGATGTTCTCTACGTCTGTACTGGCTGCCTTTTGGCTACAATTTGTAAAGCATTGACTTGTCTCCAAAGTCTTAGGCAGTTTGGCACTAAATGCTGCCAAGAATATGCCTTTCTCAAACTGCTTTTAAAGACCTTGGATGCTTTCATTAGTAAGGGTCCCTGGGCTTGATGGTACACACGGCCAGGGCAAAGATTGTTTCTTCTCTTAGCTGTTCCTCGTTCTGGTCATTTTCTGGAAGTATGGATGTGGCTTGTTTGTATGGGTGCCCAGAAGCCTTTAGGCAAATGCTGCATTTTTCTAACAAGTAGATAATCCCCTATAAAGAATTGTAAACTACATAGTAGGATGAAATGCCGATCATTCCATTACATGGAAGCACACTGTCCCTAAGAAACCAGTACTGCTTCAAGCTCTAATTCTAGCTGTTGACAGGCCTAGGTCAAGTAGTTTTCTTTTCCACAGTAGGCATGGGTTCACCCTTGCTGAAAAAAGTGGAGGTGGGGTTGAAATGTGGAGGGTCTTATAACAAACTCTTAGAGGTACTAGAGTTGAAGCAGATGATGAGCCAGGTATGATTTGTGTACCCAACATAGCCTTCTGGTGACACCTGCAAAAATGGCTGGAGGAAACAAGATGGACAGCATATTGCTGGGGTTTTTTTGTTTGTTTGTATTGTTTTTGCGGTACGCGGGCCTCTCACTGTTGTGGCCTCTCCCGTTGAGGAGCACAGGCTCCGGACGCGCAGGCTCAGTGGCCATGGCTCACGGGCCCAGCCGCTCCGCGGCATGTGGGACCTTCCCGGACCGGGGCACGAACCCCTGTCCCGTGCATCGGCAGGTGGACTCTCAACCACTGTGCCACCAGGGAAGCCCTGCTGTGGTTTTTAAGCTACAGTAAATGCTCAGGCCTTATGTGGCCCTGAGTAAATCATTGAGAGGTAGGATGCTTTCCTCTGGCATAACTGAGGTTTTGTTGGATATTTGATTTGGAAAAACTGTCAGGTTTTGAATGGTTAGAATTAATAATAGTCTTAGTAGTGAAAAGTGGAAACTTTCTCAATTTCTGTGTTGGAGAAGAAAGTTGTGGAGACGGAAGTAGGAGGGAATCCCAATCTACTGGTGTAAGTAGAGTATTGACTGGTTTCTGAGAACTTAAATTTTCTAGCTCTCGTCTGTTAAAACTTCAACTTCTTTGGGAGGGGATTGCTGAAATAGGGTTGCAGGAGTGTGCGTATGTTTGCATGTCTTTTGCCAACTAGTTCACTTTCATTTTGGGGAGGATAAAGAATGTCAATGAGTTATAATAAATCTTCTTACGTCTATTTCCTCAAGGCAAACGAATGCACGTGCAGTTGTCTACCAGCCGGCTTCGGACTGCCCCTGGGATGGGAGACCAGAGTGGCTGCTATCGGTGTGGGAAGGAGGGGCACTGGTCCAAAGAGTGTCCAGTAGATCGTACGGGTCGTGTGGCGGACTTTACCGAGCAGTATAACGAACAGTATGGAGCAGTGCGCACACCTTACACCATGGGCTACGGGGAATCCATGTATTACAACGATGCGTATGGAGCGCTCGACTACTATAAGCGTTACCGAGTCCGTTCTTACGAGGCAGTGGCAGCAGCAGCAGCAGCTTCCGCGTACAACTACGCAGAGCAGACCATGTCCCATCTGCCTCAAGTCCAGAGCACAGCTGTGACCAGTCACCTCAACTCCACTTCTGTTGATCCCTACGACAGACACCTGTTGCCAAACTCAGGCGCTGCTGCCACCTCAGCTGCTATGGCTGCTGCCGCTGCCACCACTTCCTCCTATTATGGAAGGGACAGGAGCCCCCTGCGTCGTGCTGCAGCTGTGCTCCCCACAGTTGGAGAGGGCTACGGTTATGGGCCAGAGAGTGAGCTGTCTCAGGCTTCAGCAGCTGCACGGAATTCTCTGTATGACATGGCCCGGTATGAGCGGGAGCAGTATGTGGACCGAGCACGGTACTCAGCCTTTTAAAAACTGGAGGTGAGAGTGGGGTGGGTGTGGTTAAGAGATTCCATTTAGTTCCCCAGGAGGGAGACCTGTGCCACATAGAGGAGGCTAAAGCCATCCGTTTGCTGTCAGGACAGTATCCAAAAGGTATAAATTGCATGTTAGTCTTAAGTATTTCTCTAACTTAGGCCAGGGGTTCATTTGGCCTGTCGAGGTTTTAGTTTACAACTCCAACCAACCAACTTGTTCCTTCTGAGAGAACAACAGCAACTCAGTTTGTTAGTGAGAATATTTTTCTTTAATCAAGTGTAAGCAGATCTGGGTTACAGAGACATAGTTAAGAGAACTAACACTTGTTGAGTGCCCTCTTTGTACATTATATCATTTAATTATACAGCTGGCCTTTAAGATATTTTCTTTTATGGAGAAGGGAACTAAGGCTCAGAGGGGTTAAGTCCTTTGCCTAAAGTCACCTGGTAATTGAGAGGTAGAGCCAGAATTCAAACTCAGGCATGCCTGAGTCCAAAACCACTTTCTCTTTCCACCACAAAAGTCACTGTAGTGTACGCTGAAGAGTACAGGTTCAGGAGTTAATAATGAATGTCACCAGTGAGAATTTAAGCTGTAACTTCAGACATCCAATTTGCTAATAAAACTACTACTTCGGTCATGAGCCTTTATCAGAGGAAACTCTTCTAACATATCTGTAAGCCAAATAAAATCCTCTAAATTCTAGGTGTTTAGTTCCAGGATACTTGCCTGAAAGCAGAACGTTTTGATGCCATTGTCCCATCGAGTCCCTTCCTTGTTAGTAATCCAGAGCATCGTGTTCTGTGTGGGCACTTAAGCCGTATTTCTGCATGGCTTATGATGCTGTCATTTAGAGCCTGACACTTAACATTTCTTCCAGCAAATTTTGGTTTTTTTTTTTTGTTTGAGAGGAACATTTAAGGAGCTAGATAAAACAGGTAATTTTCTGATGTGTGTAAGTCCCATTGATGGTAACCTTGCAATTTTTCCTACTTCAGAAAATGTATAGCAAAGATGTTTGAATGTCAAGAATAACTAGGAGTATCTAGAGATTGATAAATCTCTTCATCTGAGTGGAAATTGCATTATAACTTTCTATTCTCATAGTTTTCCTTGTACCTTGAAATTGACCATCAGTAGAACTGGAGGCCTCGTAGCAAAGTTAAACTGAGTTACCACTGAGTTTTCAGGGTTCCTGAGTACCCTTTTGGTATATGTGTAGAAGAAAACCAAGTGACAGGAATTTGCCCTTTTATGTAGTGGGAAGCAAATATGATGCGAACCTGTGATAAGTTATGTCCTATATGACCATGACAAGATGGATCCCCTGAGACCGCTGTGTAGTGTGTGTTCATGTGCATGAAGAGGACAATCTTACAACTAGTGTAGTTTGCCATTTTACTTTTTTTACTTTTATTGCTGCTGGATCTGCCATGAAGTAGGATATGCCTCTAAAGTAAGGTGGTATCTTCTATCGGATAACTTATATTTCTCTCAGATATGTTCCAAAGTTAAATATTAAATTAGTGTATATTGTGGTCTTTAAAGGGTATTGCTAAGGTATTTTTTAAGTGGTTTTTGACTGCGAGCAGTGGTTGTTCAACTAACCTCTTTTTAGTGATGACTTTTAAAGAAACTTACCTTCCAGGTGTGAACCTCAAATGGACTGAATAACCTTGAGTTGGTTGCAGTCCCAGGAGCCTGATGTTAATGAGGCTGCCAGGATGAAATACTCCAGAACTGTTGGGGATCCAAATTCGGGTCTCACCCTAGCAGAACTGATTCAAGAACGTCACAACTTTTGAAGTCGATTGGCACAGATCAAGACCAAGATTTGGCCCTTTGTCTGTAATAAGTAGAGGAACTTGGTGTGAGTTAACTTTTTTTTTCCCCCAGCCATTGGTGTCTGGAGTTCCCATCATCAGTGGAAGAATTAGAGAATTTAGGATTTCTTCTTTTGATTTGGTAAGGGAGATTTGGTCAATTAAAGGAACTACTGGAATTATGGCTCTAAATCTGTGACAGTATGATATGCAGATATGTTGGAGGATGAATGAACCACTCCTTGATACCCTTTGTGATTGTGATACCCATTTCTGAAAATTTGTTCACTATGAAAGATTAAAAATGAGACAAATTTAGAAGACTGCAGTTGGCCATATTTGAGACCTTGGCATCTTCTGATTGTTCTGGATAAATTATGGTTCTTGATAATATCTGTATGCCCTTTGTTGCAGCGACAGTAGCCTTGTATCACAGAAGTAGTCTTGCCTAAAAGATTGGTGAGAAAGTGAGAAAGATATGTTTATCACCAACACAGCAGTCTTCCAGATAGACTGCTTCTTGTTCTATATATAGCTAAAAGTAAACTCCTATATATAGCCATAGAAGACTCCTAGGTAATTATATGAGTTGTAAGTTTGATCCGGTCTGACTTGGATTTGTTTTGTTCTGTTCTTTTCTTTCCCCCTGGAATACAGGACGGGACCGGGGCCCTTGTACTCGGAGCCAAGCTGCTCTCCAGGCATTGTGTAAGCCTCTTGTGTTGTGCTCTCTTTCAGGTAGGATAATTGCGGACTGAACCCTCGGGCTGCGGTCATATATGAGAACTTGCTCCGCGCGGTCCCCTTTGCCGGGATGTTTCCATTGCTTCATGTTTCAGTAAACAAAGGAGTTTGTGACCAACTATGTTTTCTTTCTTAATTTAATTCTTCTAAGTTGACTTTTCTTTCCTCCTGATACTAGTCTCTGTAGCCTTTCACTCTATTCCTTATGTTCTCAGCCTCTGAGCAGCCCTAGGTAAGGATTATGCTGGCATCCCCTTTTTCCTGTACAGTGGAATCCCTCTTATCTTGCTTTCCTTAGGAGTTGAACCCTTCTCCCTGTCTACCTGCAACATCTCCTTTCCCTTTAAAATGACCATGTAGTGGCAAGCAGCCTTTTACTCTTCTCTGTTAGCTCTGGACTCTAACATTGAAGCTAATCTTCTGAAACTGCTAGGACCATTGGGGTTTTGGTGGTTGTTGTTTTGTTTGTTTTGTTTTTTTATGTCTGACCTGTGATCATGGTACAGCATTAGCTGAAATTTAGCCTTGTTTTACTCCACTTCTCCCCCCTTTTTTTTTTTAATATTTTGACAAATAAACGTTTCTAACACTTAAGTATCTTTTTGTATTTGTGTGACTGTTATTTACCACCCATATCTTCTGGTTCTTTTTCAGTTGTGCTCAAACCACAAACTTCAGTGACAGAATAGATATCTGAAATTTGGATGTACAAGGAAGGATTCAGTGAGATAAGTAGTATGGCTGCAGCAATAAGTGGAGATAAGTGAGCCAGCATCTTGAGACATTGATAAATATGCTATACCTGGTAGTCAGCTGCTTCTCTCTAAATAACCAGAGCTGCTTTTCCCCTTTTATAGGCCAGCAAACCCAGGTTAGTAGTGATAGAAGTAAGCCCCACAGAGAGAACCCTGCATCAGGAAAAGGCTGAGCCAGAACAAAGGACCTGTCAGATTCTCACTTCGACTTCATAGTACATGTTCATTTAAATTCACAATTTAAACTAGGATTAGACTTTGGCTAAAGTGAATACAGTAGTTACGATGATACGGAGAAACGTGTATTTTGAGCAGAAAAGCAAGTAGGGTATTCATAACTGGCAGTGATAATATTCTGCAATAAAATGTGTCCTCTAGAATTTTTTTTTAAAGATTTATGGACATGCTATTTTTTTATCATTGCTTAGATCCTCATAAAACAAGTTTAATGATGGACTCAACCCCACTTAAGCTTTATTATATCCTGTATCACATGGTGATATAAATTCTGTGAAGCTTTATCTAACAATCATACAGTACTTTCCCCACATATTTTGTACTTCTTAAAATACTTTTGACATAGGTGAAGCAAAACTTCTTGATTTTTGGGGGTAGGATACAACAATCTGGAGAGGTTAATCTCTCTATGCACACACTCCAACTAGTGATGATGTATATACAATATTCATGTTAGCTCCAGTATTCCCCAAGGAGGCGGGATTGTCCTTGTTTTACAAAAAAGAAGGCAGAGATACTGGGATTTCCTTGTGATTGATCTGCAAGGCATCGGGCAGAGCAAAGAAAGTATGTACAGCTTTTGCTAGCCTCTCCAAAATCTCTGGTCCTTCTCTGTGCTAAGTTAACATAGAAATTTAACATATCTTGATTTCCATATCACTGGCAGGACAAGCTAGAAAAAAAAATTGGATTCTGCAAAACAGTTTTACGTCACTGTCCAGTAAAACTTTTGGCAGTGTTGGAAGTGTTCTATATCTGTGCTGTCCAATTTGTAGCTGCTAGCTACATGTGCCTGTTAAGTACTTGAAATGTGCCTAGCGAAGCTGAGAAACTGAAGTTTTTATTTTAATTATAATTAGCCACATGTGGCTAGCGGTTACTGTATTGCACAGCACAGTTTAAATGGTAAAGTAAAGACTTCTGTTAGTACAGCTGTTAAGATTCCGCACTTCCACTGCAGGGGGGCACGAGTTTGATCCCTGGTCGGGGAACTAAGATCCCGAATGCTGTGTGGTGTGGCCAAAAAAATTAATTAATTTAGAAAATAATAAATGGTAAAATATTGTAAGTTTCTTAGGAGGAGAAAAGCCTTGAAGAAATCATATAAAATATTTCTCCCTTAGAAAATCCTTTCACTCTACCCAAAACAGATGACACTGGGAAAGGGGTTAGTTTTCAGCCAACATAAGAGGACTGTTGAATAGGAACAAATAGGTTTATTTCTAAACCTCAGTTTAGAAATTGCATGTTGTGGGTACAAAATTCCTTTTATTCACCAAGACCAAGTTGCTCATTATAGACCACTTTAGAGTCCCACTAGGCCTCTCACACTAAAAGCTCTGGAATTCATTGATCAGTGATTTGAATTGCTTCTGGGCCAAGATTTGGGTGATGAATGAGACACGTGATTCCTAGTTGAGAAGCAAACTTTGACCGCGTCTGTCATAAGCACAACAGAGGGACAAGTACAGGGTGCCTTGAAAACATGTAAATAGTGACTGACTTTGGGGGACAGGTTGGGGGGGGGCAGTTGCTATTCCAGGTTGAAACAGCATATGTGAAGGATCCTGATCAAGGAAGAGTGTGGTGCCCATTAGGAACCAGAAAGGGAGCTCTGTGGCAGGAGAAATCTGTGTAGCAGAAATCTGAAGAGGTAACTTCCAGCACAGTTCACGAGAGACTTGTGGGCTGTGTTAAGGAATTTCATCTTTAAGACTAACTGGGGGACTTCCCTGGTGGCGCAGTGGTTAAGAATCCACCGCCAGTGCAGGGGACACGGGTTCCAGCCCTGGTCCGGGAAGATCCCACATGCCGCAGAGCAACTAAGCTCGTGTGCCACAACTACTGATCCTGCGCTCTAGAGCCCATGAGCCACAACTGAGCCTGTGTGCCACAGCTACTGAAGCCCGCGTGCCTAGAGCCCGTGCTCCTTGACGAGAGGCCACCACGGTGAGAAGCCCGTGCACGGCAATGAACAGTAGCCCCCGCTTGCTGCAACTAGAGAAAGCCCACGCGCAGCAATGAAGATCCAACACAGCCATAAATAAATAAAGACTTAATGCAAGCTATTAAAGGGCTTTAAGTTTGAAGGTAACAGGATCAGATTCATTTTTCCTGAAAGATCATTGTGATTGGACAGAACAAAAGTGAATAGCATTACACTCCAATGTTCATAGCAGCATTATTATTATTAATAATTATTTTATTATATATAATATATATATATAATTATTTATATAATTAATTATAATTAAATATATATATTATAAATATATATAATATATATATAATTATATAAATAATTATTATTATTGCCAAGGTATGGAAACAACCTAAACGTCCATCAACAGATGAATGGGTAAAGGAAGATGTGGTATATAAATGTATATAATAGAACTCCACTCAGCCATAAAAAATGAAATTTTGCCATTTGCAGCAACATGGATGGACTTGGAGGGCATTATGCTAAGTGAAATAAGACAAATACTGTATGATACCACTTACATGTGGAATCTAAAAAATACAACTAGTGAATAAAACAAAAGGAAGCAGACTTAGTGATAGAGAGAAACCAACTTGTGGTTACCAGTGGGGAGAGGGAAAGGAGAGGGGCAGTACAGGGGTGGGGGGGGAAGTGTTATAGGATTATATGAAATTGTGTGAAACTTTTGAAAATTGTAAAGCACTATTGAATTTAAAGAATTCAATTTTTAAAATACTTTTTAAAAGTTTAAAAGAAGTGAATAGTGAGATTTGCCTGATATGTAACAGAGGTCTCTCCCCTAATCATGAGGCCGATAGAGTTGATGTTTTGTTTTAAAGGAAGAAAAAATACCTCAAAGACAGGAAAACAACCATTCGTAAGGAAATGTGATTCAAGGGGGCAGCGTTTAAATCCTGAGGCTGACTGATCAAGCCTTTACAGGGATGGGTTGTGCCTCTCCCACTCTAACATTGCTGAGCACCTGTTGCGGGCCAGGCCCTACCTAAGGGTTTTACACTAGGCACCACTGAATGCTGAAGGGCAAGGGAGATGAGATAGATCTCAGAGATCTTAAGAGATGAGAAAGTATGACCAAAACAGTAACTGCTATAAGAAATGTAGGGCTCCCCTGGTGGTGCAGTGGTTAAGAATCCACCTGTCAATGCAGGGGACACAGGTTCGAGCCCCGGACCAGGAAGATCCCACATGCCGCGGAGCAACTAAGCCCGTGCGCCACAACTACTGAGCCTGCACTCCAGAGCCCACAGGCCACAACTACTGAAGCCCACACACCTAGAGCCCGTGCTCTGCAACAAGAGAAGCCACTGCAATGAGAAGCCTGCACACTGCAACGAAGAGTAGCCCCTGCTTGCCACAACTAGAGAAAACCCACGCGCAGCAACGAAGACCCAACACAGCCAAAAATAAAATAAATAAATTTATATATAAAAAAAGAAAAAATGTAAAAGCATTGTGAGAGTTCAGAGGACAATTATTTATGCAATCCTACCAAAACTCTATAGCTTATTCTCGGTGCCTTAAGATTAAAACTCTTTTTTTAATATTTCTCTCCTTTGAAATGAGAATACTTATCAGTAGTCCACAAAGAGGGTGAAATGTTTGTGAGGGATGAAGGCCGAGAGGACATCCCTGGCCCAGTTTGGAGAAAAGAAAAAGCTAGAATAATACCTGAGGCCTTCCATCTCCATGAATTTCTTCTTGAGCCGTCAGCTATTGGAGGTGGGGTTCTGGGCACCACTCAAGCAAGGCCCAGCCACAGCAGCAGCACTCTGAGGTACTTCAGGTACAAGGCAAAAGAAACCGCAGACTGACTCAAACACTGCAGCTGGGAGAAAAGCATCCAGATTCCCCCAGGTGGTGTCTGTGAACTCCTGGCTGTTACTCAACACCTTCCTTAGGGCAGTGGGGGGAAACAAACAGCTACCATTTGCAGCAACATGGATGGACTTGGAGCCCGTATCACTGGCAGGACAGTCTGGCAAACGCTCCAGCCTGGCAAACGCTGAGACCACTGCAGCCCAAACCCTGCCTCTTAGGCCTGTGGCGGACTCCAATCTCCCCTTTCCTCCAATCTCTGGCCACACGATGAAGTTAGACAGTGTGGCACAGAGAGATAAGACGCCCTCAGGGCACTCGATGCACTGCACAGAGCTTGTCCACAGGGCAGGAAAGGGTTTGCTGGCTGCAAGGTAGCCCAGGAAAGGGAAGCAACGTGCCTAAGATTGGCCTCATGGCTTGTCAGAATTTGGCTCACAAATCTGGGCCTGAGATGAAGTGTCTCTGGCATACCTGGGAGGAGAAAGGAGGAAATAAAAATACATTCCTAGGAAGAGCTGTCAGCTTTGTCAGAGGAATCCACCTCAAGGCTTTCTTAAGATCAGGGCTATGCTCTATTGCCAAGGAGAACCGAAGCACAAGAAATGACAGTTCAGTCCCAGGAACCCACAAAGGAAGAGGGAAAGGTCTGGCAAGATGATTTCAGTCAGCAGTGTCTTAGGTTTGCAGGCCCTCTGAGGATCCAGGCCAAATTTAAACCGCGCAACAGCCCTACAGATTTAATGACACCCATTATCTCTACTAATCCACAAGAACCCAATGAGGTAGCATCCTTTGGCTCCCTTGGTAATTAAAGCAACTGAAGTTTAGAAAGATTAAATAATTTGGCCACCCTCCCCACAAACACACAGTGGTAAGGAAAAAAGACCCCCGATTCCTACTGCCTATTCACCACAGCAGAAAGCCAAAGAAAGAAGCTACTGAAATGGAGACGAACAGTTGGCAAAGGCACCCAGCAGTCCTAAGGCTAGACTCTATCTACCCTACTTGGGGGCGGGGTAAGCCTCTGCATTTGGCAAGGTGAACTAGACTTCCAGTGATAGTGTCCCTGGCCCACCCTTGGCTCTTATCTCAGAGGCAGGACAGTGGCTATGAGAATTAGGAAAATGAGTGGTTAGGGAAAAGGCACCCCCCACCCTAAGTACCGTTATATTCCCTCCACGTTGGGGCATGGCCAGTACGCTTCAGTGGCTGTGTTTGTGAATCATACCTCGCCTCTCCATAGGGACACAAAGAGGTATTTGGGCCAAGACCACCTAAGCTGAGTAAGTGGCCAACACTCCAGAGACCATGCCACTGCTGCCACACGCCCACCCCCACCCCCACCCCCCGCACCCGGAACCACACTGCACTGAACCAGACAAGGTAAGCCAAGCTCAAGATGGGCCGGCGCAGGTCTGGCTGGAGGAAGCTCAGAGGTCCGGACCCTGCAGGGAAGTCAGAACCCCGAGTGCGACGGGGAGTGGAGCTCGCACTGCCACATGTCTCAGGACACTCACTAGACTAATGGCTGAAATTCAGGCTCCGGAGCTGGACTTAAATTAAGCCAGAACTTAAATCCAAGCCCTTTCTGTAGTCTTAGACATGCAATTTAACCTTTCAGAGCCCGTTTCCTCATCGTAAACTTCCTCTTAAGAGTTGTTCGGAGTAAATGCAAAGCACTCAATTGGCCATTATTATCACAGATGAACTGTGATGTGTGCAAGCAAAAGAGAGGGTTCCACCCTATCCATGTAGGGAGCTGGAGGGAGGAGAGCTGTCATCACTCCCTCTTCAGTTTCAAAGATTCCAGCTCCCCCTCCTTTCTTTTCCAGCTGTGGGACCTAGACACAAACCCACTCAAGCTCTGCCCTTAGGGATCACCAAATCTCAAAGCTGAAGGGCCCTCCTAGGTTATCAGTTCCGCCACCTCTGTCTTTCTTGACTGCTGACTTATGGGATGGGGCACAACACCAACCCTAACAAGGGCCATCCAGGAATCCTCCAGTCCTACCCCCGGGTCTGGTCCTATGCTGGCACTCAGTTTCTTGAATGACTGGTAACTGCTAGGGCAATGAATGGATGAGGGCAAGGGCAGAGGGTAGTATGTTCCCAGGAGGAGCACATCATTCAAATGATAGCTTACATATATACAGATTTATTATTAAAAGCCTGTTACATGTCAGGCACTGTTGCCAGGCACTGGGGTAGTTTCCTGTCCCCCTTACAATTCTGTGAGGAAAATATTCACTAAATGAGTAAGCAAAGAAACTGAGATAAGTACCACAAAACACAAAAACTGGGCAAAATGGTAGGGAAGAATAAGGGGGCATCTCTTAGAGGCTGTCAAGGAGGGTGCTCTGATGCTTGATCCTGAAGGTAAGGTGATGCTAAGCTGATGCTAAGACCTGAAGGTAAGAAATTAATCTTAAAGTGGTCAAGGGGAAAGTCCTTCCAGGTAGAAAGAAGGTCCTGAGGCAAGAAAGTCTTTGGTGAACAGGATCTGAAAGGAGGGCCAGTGTGGTTAGAGAAAGGCGGGTGGGGGGCCTGCGATGACACTGGAGTTCGGGGCAGAGGCCAGATATTTCAAGGCCTAAGGACTGGCATTTTAAACACAATAGGAAGCTGGAGTTATGGAGTGACAATCTAATTTATATCTAACAACATCATCTCGGCTACTGAATGGAGATTAAATTGAAAGATGACCAGAGGAAAAAAAGGAAGGAGAAAAAGAGAGGCCAGAATGCCACTGCAATAGTCCTGGTGGGACTGTATGGTCTCCACTGTGGTGTGGCAAAGACATGGACAGAAGTGGCAACGTTTGATATAAAATATGCTAAGGGACAGACAAGGGGGATAAGAAATGAGGGAAGAATCAAGGATGACTACCAGGAATCTGGCTGGAGCGGCTACATGGACGGTAACACCATTTAAAGAAATAGGGAAGGTTGGAGGAGAAATTATTTTGGAGTGGGGTGACGCAGGAGTTCCATTTCACACACATCAAGTTTGAGATATTCTGTTGACAACCAAGGAGAATGCTCAAGCAGGTCTTTGGATCCCTGAACTTTGAGCACAGAGAAGAGATTTGGGAAAAGAGATGTAAATTTGAGTCTTCAGCATCTAGATCAGCATTATGCAACAGAAATATAAAGTGAACTGCAAAAGCCACATGGGTAATCATTGAAAACTACTAATAGCGACATTTTTAAAAGTAAAAAGAAACAGGTGAAATTGTATTATTTTTAATAATGTATTGTATTTCACCTAATATATCCAAAATATTATTTCAACATATGATCAAAACATATGATTCAAAAAATGAGTATTTTTACATTCTTTTTCATATGAAGCTTTCGAAATCCCATGGGTATTATATACTCACAGCACCATATGTGCCTGTGGCTCTTATACTGGACAGCACAACTTTAGATGGTACACAACGCCAAGGAGGCTAATGAAATCCCTTAGAACAGGGTTTCAACCTTGGCACTACTGATATTTGGGGCTGGGTAGTTCTCTGTGTGGGAGAGGAGGCTATCCTGTGCATCATAGGCTGTTTAGCAGCATCCCTGGCCTTCACCCATTAGATGCCAGTAGCATCCTCCCAACTTTGACAGTTAAAAAGGACTTCAGACATTGTCAAATGTCCTAGGCAAAGGGTGAAGAGTGAAGAGGGGGAATCACCAGTGATTGAGAACCACTGACCTAGACAGAGAGAGAGTGTAGAGAGCAGAGGGCCCAGGAGAACGCTGGGAACACCAGCCTTACCATCTGCCTTAGGTAGTGTGCATGGGGCATTAAAAGGTTCAATTCTCTGGTTCAATTTTTCTAGGACTGTAGGCCCTAGGGAATTGAAAGGAAGGGGTGAGGTGATTTCATGTGAAAACTGCAGAGGTCCAGTTTCTAGTACATGAAAACACCCAACCAATGTCGGTAACAGCAACAGCAAGAGGTCCTCCCCCACTGTCACTTCTTATATAATCAAGTTTTCCTCTCCTCATCTGATCCCTTCCTCTTGACAAATGGTAGCATTTACCAAGGACCACTGTCCCCAAAGAGAAACTCCACATAACTATCTGGAGAGATTGGGGGTTATCCAAATTAGAGGAAACCATGGGTATAGATTCAGTATCAAGCTTCTATGGCCTCGTATGTAGACATACAGCTTGCTTGAGCATAGAGGAGAAAGTCTGGGACTGGAATCTACATGGTGGGTAAAGCCAAGGAAACTGGTGATAATAGAGGAGCCCTAGCCTAATTGTTAACAGTCCTGAAAACTTATCAGCTTCCTTTCTACCTTGAAAACCCAAATCTGTTTTTAAAACAAACAAACCAGGCCTTTAAGGAATATCTAGAGGACTAGCTGGTGCAAATACTAAGGGAGGAAGGGCCCTGGCATTGACTAAGATGTATAAAAAGTCCGGCGTACAGTATGGCTGAAGCCAAGTGAGCAAAGGAGAGGAGGACAAAGTCAGCTAAGAGGAGGGGGCAGATCATGTAGGGCTTTACAGACCTTGGCATCCGACTCTTACTCTGACTGAAATGAAAAGCCCCTGGGGGGAGAGGGGGTTTGAGCATTTTGTGATGTTATCTGATTTCCGTTTTAAAAGGATCACTCTGGTTGTAAACAATGTAGAAGCAGGGACATTAATTAGTAAAGAATTTAGGAAATCCAGGTGAGAAATGCTAGTGGCTCTGACTAGAGTATTAACAGGGAGATTCTAAGAAGTAGAGCCAATAAGATTTCCTAATGGACTGAATGTGGGTATAACCATCATTTTCAGCCAGAGTGCATCACATCATGATATTCCTCTGCTTAAAAACAATGCAAGACTATTTTATTCAGAGTAAAGACCAGAAGTGCCCCAGATGATCATTTAACTACCTGACCTCTTCTACCTACCCGACTCTCCCCCATCACTCCACTCTTGCCTCTGGCCTCCTTACTTTGAGAACTGGCCAGCTACAATCCCACCTCCAGGCCCTTGCTCAAGCTGTTCTCTCTACTTGGAATACTAGAGGGCTGTATGGCCAACTTCCACTTCATTCAAGTCTATTTAAATCTCAGTTTCTCAGTAATCTACACCCACATACGTTGCTCTAGCTCTCCCAGTCCTCCTTACGCAACTCTACCCTTTTTAATACAAAGCTCTTATTTCCTAACACACAGTTTACTTATTTACTATGTTCACTGTCTGTCTTGGGTTGGAATGGAAGTTTCAGATGGTGGAGCTTCCATTAGTTCGAGTGATGAGACTAACAAAGAGGAGAAACCACCAGCATGTCAACCATAATAGACACGTGGCATGAACAAGAAATAAGCCCTGACCTTTTTTACGTTTAAAAAAAATCATTTCACGATTTAGCATGAAATCACTAGCAACATTCCTGTGGAATGGCAGGGGTAAAAGCCTGATTAAAGAGGGTTTAAGAGAAAATGGAAAGCAATCATTAGAGAAAGAAACCATATAAAACACTTCTGAGTTTTGTACAAAAGGAAGAAATAAAGTGGTGATAATTGGTAGGGGAAACAGAGTCAAGACGTTTGTAAAATGGGAATGACAGAATGTCTGTAATGCTAACAAGACTGATTTAATAAAAAGGAAAATGGATGATATGAGACGAATAGAACTACAGGAACAAGAAGAAGGGCCCTAAAGCATAAGTAGAGCAACTAGCCTTAGATAAATGCAGTTAATTGGGATGCTGGAAGGTGAATAGGTGTGCTGAGAATGTTAATTCTTTTCTGATTGCTTCAGTTTCTTCTGCAAGGTGCGAAACACATCATTCATTAGGTAAATAAGCATGAGAGGAGAGGAAGTGAATGGGAGGGCAAATGGACCAAGGACCTATTCTCTAATTCTGCCTAACAGAATTATGGGTCTACACAAGATATAACGTTTGTAATAATTTATTTAAAGTGAGAGCAGTCACTGAGATTGTTTTTCTCCAGCAACCTTCAGCCTCATCAGTCAGACAAATGAATAGATGAACTGCATTTAATCTGGGTTGTGGTTTTGCCAAGTATGATAAAGCTGGGGACTGGGTAGGCTTTGGGCTTGCAAGAAAAATGATGGGGTAGCAAAAGAATGAAAGTGATTGGCTATGGTTTTCAAGTTGGATAAGGAGGTGATAATATTAGAGGGTGAGGGACAATGAAAAGTAAAATCAATGAGCTGGGAGTTCCAATGGGATCAAAAGGATTAAAATATTAAAGAAAGCAATCTGGAATGACAGAAGATGGCTGAGTTGAAGACAAGAAATAAATTTCAAAAGACTAAGAGGATGGCATTTTTGAAGGATTGTCTTCAAACCAAAAAAACAAAACACACTTCTATATCAACTGGTGTTTAAGAATGGTGCACCACTGAGATGATTTACCCATTCCCCCTTGATGAAGGGGGAAAACACTGCCAACCAGGTTTCTTATCCATCTGCTATCTTAAAAGACATTCAAGGGCTTCCCTGGTGGTGCAGTGGTTAAGAATCCGCCTGTCAGTGCAGGGGACACGGGTTCGAGCCCTGGACCAGGAAGATCCCACATGCCGCGGAGCAACCAAGCCCGTGCGCCACAGCTACTGAGCCTGCGCTCTAGAGCCCACAGGCCACAACTACTGAAGCCCACGCGCCTAGAGCCTGTGCTCCGAAACAAGAGAAGCCACCGCAATGAGAAGCCCGCGCACCGCAATGAAGAGTAGCCCCCGCTCTCCACAACTAGAGAAAGCCCATGCGCAACAACAAAGGCCCAACACAGCCAAAAATAAAATAAATTAAAAAGAAAGAGACATTCAACACCAAAACCTAAAGGAAATTTGTTTAAAGAAATTGTTTAATGACTAAGTTAATTTATGACTGACTTTGGAGGATGCCCAGGTACTGTTTATTATTTCATTCTTCACTTTGGTAAATCAAATCAGTATGGTTCTAACATGACTCTTTCTAAATCCAAAGTTATAGTAACTACATAAGAAATTAATCTCTGATGAAAAATTGGACCAAACAGTAAGAATGCTGGTCTATACACTCCAAGTCAGTCAAATACTTTAGTGAAATTGCAGGGAGGTGGGTGTTAAAAAAATTTTTAAAGTCTGTTCTTGTTGCAGCACGAGAATGTAGCCGAACAGGACACCAAGAGGGGAAAATAAAAACAAAAAACCCATGGCTTTGGGCACCAAGAGAGTAAGATATCTGCTAATAAGCTATAGCTTGACCTACACAACCACTGCAGAAAACCAGTTTGGTAAAGTCTTCCACCCAGTAGGACATCTGGGGGATAAGATCTCCACTTAGGCCAACATAATGGCCCATAATTTTATAAGTCTAAGGTATGTCTTCCAGCCAGATAACTTACATATTGTAAAAGGCTACCTATAGCCTTAAAGCCCAATTCAAGAAAAAGGCCATGGGACATAAGTAAACTTCAAAATAGCAAACATAAGAACAGGCCAAATATGGCAATGCACCTATATGAAACTGGAACAGATTTATCACCAATCAAGTAGAAGAGCTCCTTCACCAAATATGAGGTGGTTCTAAAAACCTCGAAAAAAGGACTCCCCTGGTGGTCCAGCGATTAAGACTCCACACTCCCAATGCAGGGGGCCAGGTTCGATAGGAAACTAGATCCCACATCCATGCCACAACTAAGAGCCTGCCTGCCACAACTAGAAGATCCTGCATGCTGCAATGAAGATCCCACGTGCCACAACAATTTATTTGGAGCAGCCAAATAAATAAATATTAAAAAAAAAACAACCCTCAAATAAGCTTTGTTTTGGATTGCCAAGGGGGGATAACTTGACAAAGAAAAAAATTTTCAAAAGGGATTAAAATTTATGTATCTACCCCCAATTGTTCTGCATGCTGTCCACCAGAGATGGAAACAGTGTAAGACAGAATAGGTGAAGAGAGAAATGTCATTCTCATCCATCTTGACAAATAGAGGCACACTGGGTCCCTGTAGGTTCAATACTATTAGAGAAGTCCTGGGCATTGTCACAACTGGATTGGGGAGCACTATTGGTTGTTTGGTAGGTTCTGTAGGTTGACTCCTACAGATTGAATCCCTGGAGGACAGGCATGCCAAACCACAACAAATCCGATTTATACTCTATAAGTAAAGCCTAAATACATTATTCAGAGCACTCTAGGCACAGATTTACAACCAGGGTTGACTTTTCCCCCAAGGCCAACCCCTACAGACTGTGATTTAAAGGGTCTAAGGCAGTGGTTCCCTCTGGATAAGCAGGTTTTGTTAGAGTAGGTAGGACGCATCTGTATCCCGTTCATTCCAGTCTTCCAGGAAAAGTGCTAAAATTTCTTGCTTCTTATAATCAGAAGAGGAAATATGATGTTCTAACACTATTTTCATTCCTTTAGTTCTACTGCAATTAAATTGAGATTTCTTTCAATTTGGTCCCCAGCTGAGTGCCCACCTAGAAAGCAAAGTCAGGTATCTACCTCATACTTTATATCAAATAAATTCCAAATAGATTAAATTTTTAGTTAAAAAATGAAACCATTAAAGTATCAGGAAAAAAGTAAGAATGTTCTTCAAGTGCAGAAATCCCAAATATGATGCAAATCCTGAAGTCCTAAGAATAAAGGCTGGAAATTCAACTACCATACATTTTATTTTCTTACATGGCAAAAACATCATGAATAAAATGACAAATTGGGAAAAACACTAGCAACTCCTACCACAAAGAGCTAATTTCCTAAACATATACATTGCTTCCACAAGTTAGTTAACATGAAGACCCAATTTTTAAAAAAAGGTAAAGACTAAGGATATGAAAAGACAAAAAATGCAAATGGCTCTTAAAAATATAGAGATGATCAACCTCATTCATTATAAAAATAGACACTAAGTATAACTATAATAAGATACCATTTAACCCATCGGGTTGGGAAAGATGAACAAATGCACTGATGAGGGTTTAAAGAAACATTTGAAAAACTGGAATAAATTCTGAGAACAATCTGACATGTAGCAAAATGTAAAATGCCATTCCATCTCTAGGAATATAACTTACAGATACACTTGCACTCATGCAAAGTAACTATATTTCATCTAATCCAAATGCCACCGATTTTAAGGTCATCATTGATTTTAAGATGCATCGTTATTTTATGTACCACTAAAATCAAAACACTGCCAATTAAACTATGGATATTAAGATACAAATTTCTGATATTAAAAAATGTGGGGGAAATATATATATATATTCTATAACCTCATTAATTTCATTCCATAATTTTTTAAATTGAGGTAAATATTCAAAATCTGGTTCCCTATCTTTGCTGGGCATCCTGAATTTTACAAGATGTGCCATGCTGAAATTCTACAGGAAACCTTTTTGGGCATCTTAGCTCCCAGACTGCTTCTCTGGCTCTCCAGGGAAAACTTTTCATCATTTACTACGAAAGTCTGCTCTTCAAACCATTTCAAGTCTATAAATAAAATCAGAATGTTCTAGTCCAGCTCACGCTAGTGTGTAAAAACGATCCTCCTTCCCCTTGCAATAGGCTAGATGGAACAGATCAGGTTGGATGGTCTATACCATTGGTCCCCAACCTTTTTGGCACCAGGGAGTGGTTTCATGGAAGACAATTTTTCCGCGAACGGGGGCGGGGTATTCAGGTGGTAATGCGAGTGATGGGGAGCCGCAGATGAAGCTTCGCTCACTCCCTCGCCTGCCACTCACCTCCTGCTGTGCGGACCAGTTCATAAGCAGACCAGTACCAGTCCACGGCCTGGGGGTTGGGGACCCCAGGTGCTAAGGAAGCTCCAAACTCAATCTGGTTTCAATATTCCCTACATAGTGAAAATGAGAGAGGTCCCATCTCGCAGTTTAACTGAGTACAAACAATTCAGTATGTTCAGTAGAGGTACTCTACTGAACCAGCAGGCTTAGCCCTTCAAAGAACCAGCCCCAGTGGACTAAGAGCATAGTACTCAGTTTCCCTATTGGCCTTGACAAGTTAGAGAAAACATGAGCAGTAGTAACATACTCAATTCAACTTTAAGATTTACTTATCATTAGCTAAGCCCCTTCCTTCTTTGGTGTCTTATCTCCCTGACAAACTGCTAGCACCACCCCTATCCTGTATCTCAGGGGTGTTATTTACCTGCCAGTGAATAATACTAGGCCCTACTCATGTCAGAAAATTTTTATTTGGTGAGAAGTTGGAAGGTTTCCTATGTTAAGCCATCATCTCAGGCTTAAGTCAGAAAAAAGCCGTTAGCATAAAACTTATTTTTATCAAAATTATGCACGAACGGGCTTGCCTGGTGGCGCAGTGGTTGAGAGTCCGCCTGCCGATGCAGGGGACACGGGTTCGTGCCCCGGTCCGGGAAGATCCCACATGCCGCGGAGTGGCTGGGCCCGTGAGCCATGGCCGCTGAGCCTGCGCGTCCGGAGCCTGTGCTCCACAACGGGAGAGGCCACAACAGTGAGAGGCCCACGTACCGCAAAAAAAGAAAAATTATCCACGCACATGATTTAGCAAATACAACAAGGCTTTCACGTCTCTTGCCCCATCCTCCCCAGAAGCAACAGATCTTAGCTCTTTTCAGCGTTCCTTACCTTTGTGTCTGAGTAAGATGCTCCCTGTTCTTCATTTACCACTTTAAGAAATTATCTATTTTTTTTTTGGTAATATTTGGCTGTGCCAGGTCTCAGTTGAGGCACGTAGAATCTTCACTGCTGTGTACGGGATCTTCGTTGTGGCATGCGGGATTTTTTTTTTTTTTTCAGTTGTGTCGTGCAGGATCTAGTTCCCTGACCATGGATCGAACCCAGGGCCCCCACGTTGGACGCCAGGAGTCCCTATCTATTGATTTCTATTATGAAATTTTGAATTTTGCTCTTACACACCCCATTACTTACCCATCCACACTTCCCTATTCTCCCAATTTAGATGAAAATTATTTTATTAAATATATAAATCATGCTGCCATGATTATGACTCGGTAGAGCTCCTAATTATATTTTATGAGTTTTTGTTTACTCTGGAATTAGCATTTACATTTTTTCATTTATTTTCTATTTTCTTATCAGCAATTGAGCTAACTCTTCAAATGAACCAAAATTTCCTCAAGATATTCAAATATGCTAAGTTTCAAAATCAGTCTTAGAGTCATTCCATTCTAGAACTCAACTTTCCCTTGCTGCAACCTAGAGTACTGTTCTCCAAGCCAAAGCAGAAAAGCAGTCCTGGGACTTCCCATTGCCATCATTTCTGGGAATTCCGTTTGCCTCCGCATGAGACCACATGGAGAATTCCAGTACTAAGCAAACTCTACTTCAGTAATTTGCACCAGCATTTAATACCACAATGCAAATAGTCTACCTCTCACTACTCCATCCCCCTAGAGTCTAGCTTATTGCTGATGTAGCTCTGGGATAAGAAGCCTGGTTTAATTTAGCATTCCAACTCAACCCCAATTTTGAGGGTGTGTGGATGACTTTTAAGTGAAAGTTAATCTAACACCACATCAGTATCATCCTGAAAACTGCCCTCCTAAGCCCTCTGACTCATCCAGAATCGGGCTTGGCCAGACGCCATCACAACAGAATGGTGTAACCATTCCTATCTCCACCTAACATATATACCAGTTATTTGCACACCCAAATTGCCTATGCAGAAAGCTGCCTGTGTAGGCAAAATAAGGACAGGCACCTAATCATCTTTATTCTCCACATGGTACTTACATGTAGCTGGTAACCAGTGAGTACTTCACAATGTGCAAAGCAAGCTCTCAGGTGGATGCCAACCACAGTTTACTCAACGGAACAAAAAGAAAAGTGGAAGGCTACATGGGAATTCCCTGGCTGTCTGGTGGTTAGGACTCAGTGCTTTCACTGCTGAGGGCCCGGGTTCAATCCCCTGGTGCGGAACTAAGATCCCACAAGACATGCAGCGCAGCCAAAAAAAAAAAAGTGGAAGGCTACAGAAAGCTAGTGTATTAAAGCATCACTCTTAAAAAACTACTGTACAACTCCTGAGGCTAAGCGTTAGCAGTATAACTTTGTCAATGACACAGGGCAGACTATGTGGCCTCAACTCGAGATACATTGGATTGGAAATTCACACAAAAATAATTTCACAAAATGTAATGTTGAAATAGCGAATTCAATCATTTCAAAACACCTTTTTAAAGTTTTAGAACTACTTTTCCACTGTTCTTAACAGTGTTTTTCCTTTCAACAGTAATTTTAAAAAAAAAAGACAAAAAACCCCAACACTATAGTAGGAATACAGCATTAAACCAGCCCAGATTCTGGCAGTCATGAAAAACTCAGGTTGTCTGCTACAGGGAGATCATGCTCTCAGAGGGAGAAAGAATGCTTTATCATGCAAAAATATATTACTCCCATATTTAATCCACTGTGACACGTCACCACCTTCATTGACCATTCCCATCTAAAGGCTCTACTTGACATTATGTAGTCTCCCTCTCTTAGAATATAAGCTCCAGATCTAGACCTAAAACAGTACCTTGCAGAGTATCACTGAAAATTTTTATTTGTTGAATCAGTGAACACTGCTAGTGCCCATCTTTTGAAACTTGCCAACCCCACCCATCGGACCAAGGGGTATGTTCATCAGTGCTGATCAGTAATGGGTCCATCTCTGGCGGAAAAAAGGAACCAAAGCAGGAAAACCCTCTAAGTGGCAGTGGCAGAAAACCAAGCCCGCTAGGGAAGATAAAGACAAATACAAGGACCTAGCCTAGATATTAGTCATCATCTTCTTTGTTGATCACTTCTTATCTGTAGGAGCCAATAACTCTTCCCACCCCTAATCCCAACTCCAACAGTTTTCCCAGAACTGTTGTCTTTACCACTTGACCTCTCACCAAAGACAACTTCCATATTCAGTAAAATGGTGGCTGGGAGATTAACACACAAAACGTCTCTCACAGGGTCTCAGAGAACAAATATCCAATAAATTACAAGTTGTACTGTTATCCCCATCTCAGCCATCTATGAATTAGAAACATTAAGTAGGAAAATATGAGAGACTACCCAACTAAAAACCAGCTGCTTTTTCTTACCTCCCATTACCACAACCCACCTTTCCTAAAAGCATAAGGCCCAGCATACAGTAGGTGCTGAGTATTTGTTGAATGATGCTGGGAAATGCCCTAACCAGACAGAACCCCACTATATATATTAAAACTGGAGCAAGAAGGTACAGACAAAAAACATCTGCAAGACAGTCTGTTTTGATAAAAGCATGGAACTAAGAAGCAGTGGGTCTTCCTTGTACTCACCCCCCATCCTTGTTAAATAATCTAAAGCTCACTTCTGGGTCCTTCTTCTATGCCTATCATTCTAAAGGAAATGAGGTACTAGTGGGGCCACTGAGGAATTCTTTGGATTTTGGCAGAACTGTACAAATAGATGGTGAAAGGCATCAAAAGGTGTTGCTTACTGGCCTAGGAAAATAGCAGAATGCTGTTGGAGCCACAACTTAATTTTCCACATGGCATGAAGTGAAAGCTGACCTCCTGTTCCCTCAAACCCTTCCTTATTCTAGACCTCTTCCTTGGAAAGTAAGTCAAACTAGATGTACTGATTGACTGGGTGGTTGGAATGTTAGTAGTAAGGGGTGGGTGACAATTGTTTCTCAAGCAGGGAAAAGTCCCACATCTCAAAACTCCTAGTAAGTTGATGGTTTTATAACAAAGGTGTATGAGAGACAGAAAGTCTTTAATGGAATAAGCCTGCCTACCTGGGTTCTTCTATATAAGTCCTCTTTTACCTTTGGCACCTATAAATCCTATCTACAATAAGGAAAACAACTGCAGTGATGTTCACCCAGAACTGAATGTCAAACTTTATACCCTCCCCTTCTCTTCCAGAGACAAATAAAGAACCCAGACACAAGCCCAAGTAAGAACTCTCTCAAAGCACACATTCCCTAAGTTGAAAAACCATTTATTTCACCGGAAAGAAAAAAGTGATCCAACGCTATGTGTCTACCTGCCATAAGCCTTTAGGTCAAAAAGACTCAGGAGCAGTGACACTCTCACAACACCCACTGGAAGCAGGAGGTGGGGATACAGCACAACCCCCACCAGTTTCTGCACACAATGAGACCTGCTGGGAGAACAGAACATGATGGGAAGCTACAGAAGTATTGAAGGACAGAAAGAACACGGAAATGGGCAGGAGAGAGGAAAGAAGAGGTGGTCTGAACTTAACAAGGTAAATTAAGGTCCACGGTTCCTGGGGGACTGAACGCACAGAGCTGAGAACGTCCCGGAGATGGGGTACCACGAAGGGTGTATTCTCATGCACAACCGCAGCTCGGAATTTCAGCCCACACACATCCCACCTGAAAGAGAGCACAATACAGGGGCTTTACAGCAAAGCTCACAAGGGCTTTCCCACTTACACTTCAAAGAACATCTTTACAAAGTACGGTAACTTGACACTCCTTTTAAGTTTACTTGTATCCATCCATAGTATAATAATAATCTCTAAAAGTGAAAAGAGCTTGAAGGCCAGACAGTAACTGGGAAGGCTCAAGCAATCCCAGACTAGCCTTTCTCTAAACGAAATAGCAAATTTTCTTTCACGAGAGTAGACAGACATTGCATTTCTCTTGATGTTAGCACATTAGCATTCCTCAGAGAAGGCAATTCCACATTTACAAACTGTCACTGGAGAGCAGGAAAAAGGGAAAGGTTCCAATTAGCTCTTAGCTCTCCACAGTAAAAAGTATGTTTGAATCTTGGAGTTACAAGTTAAAAATCGTTTAAGGTCTAGGAAAAAGTGGCATTAACTGAACAAGCTGTAACACCTGAGGGCGTCCAACTCCGCCTAGGGAAGAAAATAAAAGAACGTACTGGAGGGCATGTGTAAGCTACACATCAGGTCACTCAAGTTTCTTCTCCAGCCCTATCAGTGATCTCCTATCCAATAACCCTGGGCAAATCACATACCTTCTGCCCTAATGGAAAAGATGACAGTATCACCCACCCTGTTACTACAGGATTACAGATCAATGGTAATGTCTGGGACACAATGGGAGCTACTCAAGACAAAGGGTGTTGTGAAACACCCTTTAATACAACAGCAGTCTCAAACACCTAGAGCCCAAAGCTGGCAAGCATCAGAAGAGAATACACTCAAGTAGAGCCAAATGGATCATGAGGCTCAAAATGTATAGGAAAAAGCCAGAGGACTCAAGGTAGAGCTGGTGGTTGAAGAGTGTTAAATGCTCATAGCTGGTGGGAAGATGAAGGGAGTGACGTGCTTAAGGCAAAGCTCCCAACCTTGGATTTCAATATTACTGAAGAAGAGTAGAATTAACAGGGTGCGTACATATTTACGTTATTATGTACCTTAAAGAAGTGGAGAGAATGTCAAATCTAATACCGTGGGGACAGTTTAAAAACAAAACTGAACAAAGTAAATGGGCTCTTACAGGACAGATTCAAAGATAAAGCAATGGGGTAGGCATTCTATTCAGCTCAGGGAATGAATGTGAACTGACCAGAAAAGTTGAATTTGAGTCTATGCCCCAGACTCCTTGCTGAAATCAACTTTATAAGTTGAAAGATATCTTTTTCTACTCCTCTCTGCCCCAACTTACCATCAGACCTTTCACACAGCATGAAGCAGAACAGGAACCTTGCAGACCTTAGTAATGTCACACACCTAGGAATTTCAACGAAGGCTCTGAGAAACGGCACACCTGGGTCTGAATGTCTGGTTTCCAGGTTTGGTTCAATTACAGCACACAGGTGTGACCCAAGATTCATCACACCACTGTTTGCTTTTCCAGGCACAAATGGAATCAGATTGACTCCCAGGACTAGGAGCCCTGGAAAAACAGCCATGAGGGATAAGGATGTTTATATATTTCACAAACTAGTTAGGACTTCTCCCTATCCTCTGAACCATTAGCAACCTTACCCTAACCCTGCAAAAGCAAGCAAGCAGGGCAGCCTAACTGGAGCCTTTAGGCTGCAGGAGGGATGGCAAAACCAGAACAAGGGACACCCCACCGCTCTCACCTCAAGCTTTAAAAGGCTGAATACCGCGCCCGATCCGCATACTGCTCCCGCTCATACCGGGCCATGTCGTACAGGGAATTCCGCGCGGCCGCCGAAGCTTGGGACAACTCACTCTCATGCCCGTAACCGTAGCCCTCTCCAACAGTGGGGACTGGGCCGCGACGCAGGGGGCTCCGATCGCGCCCGTAATATGAAGTGGAAGCTGCAGTAACAGCAGCAGCGGCTGCTGCAGCAGCAGCAGCTGTAGCAGCAGCAGCTCCTGAAGTCGGCAACAGGTGTCTATCGTAGGGATCGAGAGAGGTGGAGGTGAGGTGACTGGCCATGGCTGTATTCTGGACTTGTGGCAGCTGGGACAGGGTCTGCTCTGCGTAATTATACGCAGAGGCAGCTGCAGCAGCCACTGCCTCATAGGACCGGGCAGCACGGCAGCGCTTGTAGTAGGCATCGAGCGCTCCGTACGCGTTGTTGTAATACAATGAATCCCCATAGCTCATGGCGTAAGGTGTACGCACTGCTCCATATTGCTCATTATATTGCTCGGTAAAGTCTGCCACTCGGCCCGAACGATCTACCGGACACTCTTTGGACCAGTGCCCCTCTTTCCCGCACCGATAGCAGCCGCTCTGGTCTCCCATCCCGGGCGCAGTCCTAAGCCGGCTGGTGGACAACTGCACGTGCATTCGTTTGCCTTGAAGAAACAGACGCAAGAAGGGTTGCTATCACTCTTAGTCATAGCCCCAGCCCCTACCCCAGACACTGGTCATAGCAATGGCTTTACCTAGACAACTCTAATGCAGGATTCATTGCCATTTTTAAGATATTTTTAAAAGGTCCAGTATAAATTCAGTATAATGACCTGATTTCAGGCAAAGATCAATTAAAGGAAGAAATGTTTCAGCTCTAACACCAGTTTAACGCTTAAGAAAGAAACTACTCTAGCTCAAAAATAGGCATTTCATCCTTTGCCAAGTAACTGTGGACAAAAACTACTCTGAACGGTGGCCCAATGTCAAAAGAAACCACAATAATAGTGCTCCACAACATTCTGACACCTCCAATCTTCACTATTAAGACTCCTGAATTCAGTAAGCAGGAGAATGCAAAGGCCAGTCCCCCATACCGCCCCAAAATCAAAGAGAATAGAGTAGGACTCTAAAGTTACCATTGACAGTAATCCAGACTTGATCCGTGGCTGAGTGCAGTAGGCAAGTTTCAAGACTTTTGGGAAAAACACTCATGAATGGGGGAAGAGGGGTGAAATACGAGTTGAAGGACTGCCTTCCCCCTAAACTGGGTCCTTTAAATTGTTAGTTCTGATATTCATTCTAACAGGGATCCTTTACAATATTTAGTGACCCCTTATAACAGGGGGTCAAACAAAACAGGTCAGGCAGTTCACAAGATGCCTGAATTTTCAGAAAGAGTATTATGAAAAATGTGGAAGAAAAGAGGGGATGAAAAAAGTGGAGAATGACCAATAATGTTAGTGTATCAAACTGTTCATGTTAGCGCAAGATTAAAGTACTTTTTCTCCTTTAGAGATCTAAGATCCTAAGAACATGCACTTGATACTAGTTTTTGCTGAAAATTACAATTTGTATTCTGGAAATGAAAAAGTTTAAATTTTAAACCTTTTCACAGGAGCAGTTTCCACCTAACATGATCTACCATTTTAATGTAAGCAAAACTCCAGCAAAACCTTTCCAATACAAATGGCTATCATGCACCCAAGCATGCAGATGGCGAAGAAGTGAATGCTTAGAACCAGGGGAGTTAACAGATAGGTCATCTACTCAAGTAACGTTATAGAAAATGGTAAATATACAATTTCACCTACAAAATTAAAGTTAGGTTCTAGAAGACTAAAAAAGGGAAAAGGGAAGGACCAAAGTATCAAAAAAAAAGTCCCGGTTCAAACATTTTATCTGATAAGTGTAGGCTGCCAGTGAAAAGCTAAGATGTACAATTAAGTACTTAAGTGCTTTAAGTGCTAACCCATGTCCCTCATTATTTGTCCAAGTGGCCACTTTGGCACCTAACAAAACCAGAGAAAATAAGGGCAACCGAGGAACCAACCATGTCTCTTCAAGACATAAAGGTCATTAATAAATGTCCTGACCTAAAGATTTGCCAGAAAAAATTCCAAAATCAGAAAAAGCAACTAAGTCTTTAAAAAATATCTAAAATGGATGTTCCTTAAATGGGCAAACAATAAAAAGAATATCCCCAACACTGAGAAACTGAAAGGGAAAAAGACCATCATAATAAATACTGCTACTCTATGTACATACAGAACTGTACTAGACAATGCTAAAGAGAATGACTAACAGTAAGGAAAACAGAGCAAAAACAACTAAACCTCAGAGAGCCTAGACTTCAGATACCAAGAGTTATGCTCTAAGTATGATGTGTCCTGTATCAGTTCACAATACCCTTCCCTTACATGTGTTAACTGTTACAAGGAGACACCACCACCTCTTCTATGACTTGGTTAAAGTGTAGAAGAGTATCCAAAAATTAGATATCATAAACCCTCCACCAGAGCAGCCTTTCCTCCCAATTAAGTTGTTGACACAAAATAATTCTCAACTTACCAATTAAAAATGGAAAACCAGACCTGAGAGACCTGTGACATTTTTCTTTAATAATGCACAGCAATACCCATAACACAGGGCACCATTAACTTGGAAGAAATGATGATCAGACTTCCAGGTCTAAGAAGGTCCAGTATAAGTAAACATCAAAGATAGCCGAAATGACTCTTAACAAGAGGAGTGCTCAGGAGAAGCAGCAGCTACTACCTTGTTCGGGCTGAAAAAAGTTGGAATATAGATTAAAAATGTTAACAAGGAGTTGTGGGAATACTCCATAATTTAGAAGTAGTTACACTGAAGGGGAAAGGCTCTTTTCTGGCTTTGACACTGGGAACCCAAAGTGGGTGGACGAAGAGTAGAGTTAGCAACTCACCATGGTTACCACCCCCTTCACAACTGCCACCCTTGCCACAGGAGCTTAGATCTTAAACCAAGAAAACAAAATGTCTATCCACAGCATCACTCATGCTGCCTTCCAGGCACACTATTAATCTAGTCAAGGCTCCAAGGTTAACACCCATCTAAGTACTCTAATCACCAAGGATGTTAGAGCTCACTCCTCAAACCAGTGAAACGGCTTTGCCATTATCGCCCCCCAAATCCCAATACCTTCTCCTCAGAAACTCCTGAAATTAGCCTTCAGTTCTAGAGTGTCCTCGTCCTCCAAACCGAACCTCTTGGTGCAAGCGTAACAGAAAAGCGGTAAGAACTATAACAATTTAAAGACACTAGTTCTCTCAAGACTTGTTTAACGACAAATTATATTTACTGAGAAGCCATGAATTGGGATGAGGTGGGGGAGCTTCACAGATATTTTGCTCCTAAACATGTGGCTTAAGCCAGCTTTTGCCAGGTCCTTCCACATACAAAATAACACATGGGGTGCTGAGGCAATAAATTTCAGAGTGAAACACTGTTAGGTGCTCTACTACCCCCCCACCCCGCAAAAAAGACAAAACTGAATAAATCTTCAGAGAAAGGGATTTCTGCACTAATAGGCAAAAAAGCCTAGGGGTTCCAAACTAATGCCAAGTGGTTCTTCTCCCAAACTTGATTTGCCTAAGGTAAAGCCTCTAAATCCCATGCATTCTCCATTTAAGCCCATCACCCACACTTAATCCTCACAATCAGCCAACCAACAGCTGTATCTCTCTCTCTATCCCAGACCCCTCCTATCCAGCCTATTTTCTACACAAAACCTTGTGTTCAGCCCTCTTCCCAAAGAGGGTGGTTCACCTTGAAACTCTGTGTTGTCAAGGCCCCTGATGGCCTCCACTGCATCCTCTGCCCGCTCCATGTGTACAAAGGCATAATCTTTCACGATGTCACATTCGATGACTGGACCATACTCCTCAAACTTGGCCCGAAGCTCCTTGTTGGTACAAGTAGGACTGATGTTGCCTACATGCAACTTTGTGGATGTTTTGCTCTTATTCTTGCTGGCTTCCACGTTGATGTTCACCCCGTGCAGCTTGTAGTGGTGCAGGTTGCGTATGGCATCCTCGGCCGCCGTCTTGTCCTCTATGTGCACAAAGCCGTAGTTCTTAATGATGTCACACTCCAGCACCTTCCCATACTGCTCGAAGAGTGAGCGGATCTCCTGCTCTGTGGCCTCCCGGGGCAGGTTTCCAATGAACAGCTTCACCATCTCGGACACAGCCTGGGCGAAAAAAAATGAAATTTCTAACAGAAGACCTCAGGCCCATGTCAGTTAAAAAAAAAAAAAAAAAAATCAATACTGCCATCTCCTTTGGGTCTGGCAAATATTTCCAGTTTTCCCCCCTCTCAGACGCCCCACACGCACACGCACACCCCCAGATAATAATCAAAGGGAAGTAGGAATAAGGAGGCCCGCTACAATTCCAGCTATAGAACCTACAGAAAGGAGAAAGCATCTGTGACACAGATCCTTAGCAGACACAGACAAAGGGTTTGGTAAGAGCTGAATAGTTTCAAACGGAAACGCAAATGAAAGCGGGGCATAAATGCAGCCCTAGGGGTACTGGGCTTTCTACCTACTAAATAGACAGCAAATTCCCTGGAGGTCCGGTTAGGACTCCACGCTTTCACTGCTGAGGGCCCGGGTTCAATCCCTGGTCGGGGAACTAATATCCCGCAAGCCACGCGGCGGCTCCGCCGCCAAAAACAAAAAAAGACAGTCAGAAAACAAAGGTATAACTACTTGGCTGGCTGGACAGACAAATTATGAACTGGCTCTTCCTCTCGTAACCGAATTAGCCATTTCCTGAAAAAAGGACCTTATTATAGCTACATTTTAGGATTTCCTTTGGAAGCAGTGAACCCGTGACTTAAGCTGGATAGCGAGGCGTTCGGAGAGTACAGGAAGTGCTGGAGCGGGGAACGCCTCTCTCGGGGTGCCGTCCTACGAGCTCCTGGAGAATTGGAGAAATGCATGGCCAGAGAAGGGGCCTTGAGCCTCAACGGCCAGACGACAGTGTCTCGGGGCTTCAAAAATTTTCGAAACGGGGTTGTAATTCCTAAGTCTAACGGAAAAGCGGTTATCTCGGTAAAAGCCTCGAGGCAGTAAGCCGAGCAAAGTCGGATAGAGGGCAAGGTGGGGAAAAGCAAGGTATTCTCGGGGGAGGTCGTGGGGGAAGGGCTGCTTGAGGCTTACCGCGCAACGCCGAGCACCGAGGTCGGCTCTCAGTGACGAGTGCGGAGGCCAGGACCACCCTAGGATACCCCTAAAGCCCAAGTCGTGAGATTTAACAGGGCAAAAAAAAAGACAGTGAAGGGGCTCGGAGTCTCTCACCCGCACGAAAAGCAGCAGGGGCTCTTCTTCGCGGCGCGGACGCTTCTGACAAAACGCTAAAATGGCGGCGGCTGCAGCAGTGACTCTGGGTAGAGAGGGGGAGGTGAACCTACCACCGGATTGGCCGTTCAATAAAATAAAAGGCAGGCGTTCCCGTAGATCCTCTTCCTGATTGGTTACCACGAACGCCAATTACCTGAGGCCTGGAAGAGGTGGAAACGTCAGTAACCCCACAGAGTCTATACGAAAGCCAATGAGCACCTCTCTCGACAAACCGAGGTCACTGATTGGATGGAAGGTCGGCGTGAGGGAGGAACTACCAACGTGGGCTTCGCTGGCGGGGTTCCGCCCGCCATTAGGCGGAGCGAGCTAGGGATCCGGTGTGGCGGTCTTCAGCTTCATGGCGCCAACTTTGTTAAGCTTCCACATTTCGCCACTCCACGTGCGCTCCATTTTGCCTTCTACTCCACACTTCTCCCTCTAATCTCCCAAACGCCATCCCCCTCGCAGCCAGGGTGCTGCGGGCGGTAGCTTACGCAGACCCAGAAGCCAGGTAAGAAAAATAGCAAAGCTTCCCACCTGAAGAAACCAACCTCCTCCTTTGGCCAAGAATCCGCACTGGCGCCCTGGGAGTCCCGGAGCTACCCCCACATTGAAACTACTTTCATAGGTGGTGAAAGGAACTCTGAAAACGGTTAATGGGCTCAGCTTCAATTAGGGTATAAAGGCCCCGACGTCGGCTCGGTTGACGGCTGCATTTCTCAGGAGGCGCCGAAGAGACAAGTTCCTTGGAGGAACCAGCCTCCCGGGGTCCAAGATGAAGAAAAGGGTTCTCTGTGTGACCGTGGAGATTGCGCATACACCCCCACCCCGCCCTGAGAAAAAACTAGAGCAGCAAAGTTTTTTGTTTTATTTTATTGGGCGCCATCAGCCAGAGCTGTAGGTTTAAACTCCTAGAACCGACCTTAGAGGGAAGAGCCTAAGTCACAACCAGCTATAAGCAAAATACAATCAAAACAGCATTCTCCAGAGGGTCCGGCTTCCCTCCTCACATTTTTTTATCATCCTTTGGCTTCTTCACATAATCCCATAATTCACTGAACAAGCAAGGCAGCTTTTGAAGAGGGAGTTTAAAAAGGGGGATGGAAGAACTTAAAACATGATAAAAGCAGTGAGGAAAGGGATCATCAGGAAGTGAAGATGACAAAAGCAGAACATACTACCGTTCAAAGCAGCCCCCCCAAAAGGGGTGGGGATCATAAAGAGAAAGGTGAAGTCAAAGTTATGGAAATAGATTTTAAAACCTGACGTGACTCAGAAATCAAACGGTGGGGAATTGGTAAATAATTTATTCTAGGGTGGGAAAAGGCAGGAATCTAAAAATGTCACATTTACAAATGTAGTGGTCACTAATCTTGGTCCGTTTTCATTGTGGATCCTGATGCTGACACTGCGGCTCTGAATAAAGGCCAAAGGATCAGTGATGAAGAAAACCAACTGCATGTTAGCTGCAAGTGTGCCCTCTGGAGGGGCCCTGCATCGGGAGGTGGTCACAACTCCATGTGCGCAGGTTCGGAAACACATCTGGTATAGAAATCCTTTCAGCTCCTTTGTTTGATCTTCCAAAATTTTTGTCCTAATAGCCTTGGAGATAAAACTTTCTTCCAAAATACCAAAGCATATGAGATCAGCTTACTCTATGAAACTAGGAATCTCTCCAAGTCCAAAGGGGAAAAACTGGGAATAGAAATCTCGGGATCACAGTTCAGGCCAGTTTGCAGACCACCACCCACACCCACCCCCTGATCTAATTATTCTTGGTTTACCTTCTGAAAGCCCTCTAGGTCCAGTTATATTTGTTTCATTTTGCAAGCTCATCCAACTGAGTAAACCACATTAAATCATTCCCCTGCTTTTTAAATTAAAACCAACGGCAACTGGAAAAGTTTCAATTCACACTACCCAATCTGGTTGTTGCCAGAATCTCCCAATCTCTGTAACAATTCTCCCACCCCCATCCCTAACACACCCCACCCCAACTATGCTCCAGCACACTGGCCCCTTTGTCCCAAGCTCATTCAGACTGAAATGTTCTTTCTCCAGGTCCTTCGCTGGCCACCCCATCTAAACACAGCCCCCCACTCCAACGCTACACCTTGGAACTCTATCCCATGACTCCATGTTGTTTTTCCAAATACTTACCACCACTTGAAATCCTATTCGTTCATTTTCTTACTCCCTCCCAGCCCCTGCCCCCAGCAAATACTTGTTCTACAGGGGCAAGGACCTTTTCTTGTTGTCTATTACCCTGTGTTAAAACTAAAACTGCCCCTGGCATGTGGTAAGCACTCAAATATTTGTTGACTAACTTAACAAATAGATAAAGCATGAGTTAAAACCTTGATAACCAAGAGGAGAGAAATGACTTTGGATTTGCAGTCAGTATCAGCTTAAGAACATGGACACTTAGTACTAAAAACAAGCCCTTTTGCTCTTATCACCTAGTATACTTTCCAGTCTCCCTCAAACATAAAAAGCCCAAAAGCCAGGGGTAACTTATGCTACAGCTTCTGATCACCAGGATTACGTTTCACAAATGCTGCAAAATGAAGCTTTAGGTAGGGAGATTTGTAGCTCCAGTGTCTCCATACTGATGTTCATTTACCCAACTGTATTTTACCAAAATACTTAAAAATTAAAGGTTTTTAAATTAAGGATATCTGGTCCAAACCCTCTACCTTACCACACCAACTACAGAGAATCGGATGTTTTAAAAGCACTTTGTCTGGAACACTGAAAACGGCCACTTTGGTGATTCTTCTGATCAGGTTACCAAGCCTCTAAATTAAAAGATAAAGCAACTTGTCCAAAGTCATCTAGCCTTTCTGTCAGAGCCAAGCTTAAGTATGTTCTGGCTCCACATCTTGAAGAGATGAAAGAGGCTGGAGCCTGGACTCTTGAAAGGGAAATGAGGAACAAATCCAAATTCAGAGGGAAACACTGTTGTCAGTGTAGACCACTCAAATGTGAATAAGCAATCTATTTGTTTCAAACCCTTTCACACTCTTAGGAATGTATACAACTTATATACCTAATAACTCTGGCTCCTAATCCAGAAATGAGTTACTGGTATAATAAGGGCTCAAATTAAAAACCAGTAATCTCCAAGGATGTTCAGAGGGAGCCACTAGGCCAGTCAGTAAGCTTCCGAAGCCTCCAATCCCACTGCCAACTACACACTCTAAGCCTCCCCTTAATGTCTGTGCAGGGCCCCTACTCCGTACCTTTCTTCTCCATATCTAGGGGAATCTGACCCTCAGGACACAACAGTGTTGTCTGACACTGGAGGTGGCCAAAACTGGTATGGTCCAGTGGCCTACATCACACCTAGGTACCACTCATTACAGAAATCCCCCTTCTTCACTGTTACTCATACGTGCTGTACTCACACCTACACCCAAAGTCCTTTGCTCAGCTGTGTGCTACCCTACACAGTCCCAATCTCCCCAGAATGTTCTAACTTCTTATTTCTGAGATGGCTAGCATTTAATGAGCAGTGACTATATATGAGGCTCTACACTTGCTACATGTTATTTGCTCCAAAATGGCTGGTTCAATTCCTTGATCCACTACTTTCTAGCCATGTGATCTTCAGAAGTTACTTAACCTACAGCCTCAATTTCCGAAATAGGTTTAAAAGTACCTAATACAGGCTTCCCTGGTGGCGCAGTGGTTGAGAGTCCGCCTCTTGATGCAGGGGACACGGGTTCGTGCCCCAGTCCGGGAAGATCCCACATGCCGCGGAGCAGCTAGGCCCATGAGCCATGGCCGCTGAGCCTGCGCATCCAGAGCCTGTGCTCCGCAACGGGAGAGGCCACAACAATGAGAGGCCCGCGTACCGCAAAAAAAAAAAAAAGGTACCTAATACATTTGAGTTGCAATGAAGGTAAAATGAAATATATGAAAAGCACTTTTAACAATGCTTAGCATGTGTTAAATAGATGTTAACTATTTTCCCTATCTTACAGATGAAAAAACTTAGGGAGAATTCCTGACATGTCCAAGATCACCCAGATTAAGTGGCAGAACCGGGATTCAAACTTGGGAAGCCTGATTTTAGAGCCAGTACCCTCAGTAATGCTCTCTGTGCCAAGTCAGTTTTCAAATCAAACAAATTCCATCTCCACAGTTTTCTCTAGTGGGGCTGCCCCATCCTCTCCTTCCTTACCTGTCACTTCCCTAGCATTGCTTATTAACTGTAACTAGTTCATCGAGGTAGGTCCTGCACCCACCCCCACTATCGATTTCCCAAGGTCAGCCCAAGGGCTCAGCTACCTGAACACTATTTCTAGCAATACAGACACACAATGTTTCTAATGATTTACATACAGCTAGACTTGAAATCATTTATTAATAAATTTTTCTTCCTGGAAAACTAGATTGTACCCTTTATGATCTTTTTAAAGGTTCCTATAGAATTTAGGTGAATAAGAATTTTCCACCTATCATATCCATCTTATCTTCTTTATCACCCAAACTCCTATTACATTACATACTCGTCCATAAATCTAGGAAATTAAGTTTCATTATGACCTTAGTCATCCCACATTATAGTCAACTTACTTGGCTTGATAGGACAAAATGACTGCAGAACCAACAGTCTGCGCACAGACTTTGGCAGAGCTTAACTGATGGGCATGACTAGAAAGGCAGCCTACCCATGGAGGCTGACCACTCAGTGATAGTCCCGTTACCTCCAGCACAAGGGATGGGGCCCCAGGCCTACCCCAGACAGAATCTGAAACAAGGTCCAAACCGCAGGAGAGAAGAGGCTGTAGAGGGGAGAAGCCTTTACATAGTCTTGTTCCAGGAATAAACCATCTAAAGCTTCTCCAATGAAGGTCGAGTTATAGAGGTGATAGATCAGAAGAGCAAAGATCTGAAGGACACTGGGAGCGCATATTCCCACCCACCTCTCCCAAAACACACATTAAATGTCTATCCTCCCATTCACTCAACCCAACCGTCTCCGAGTTATAGGACCCTGGAAATCAGAAATCCACAAAAAGCAAAGTATGAAGAGTGGGCTATAGGATTAACACAGGTGGCATAATTTACAGAGGGAGGGAATTTTAAAACAATCTGCAAGAAAGAGGAAAATGACAAATGATTTAGCTTTAGCTCCTTCTAGCTTAAATGAGAAGCCTGGCAGCGGAGGCAACAAGGGCATCAGGACCTAAAGATAATAAGCAGAGTGATCATCTAGGCCAGGTCAGCCTGAAGAACTTGGGCTGCAATAAAGAAATATCAGCACTGGCCCTGAGAGCACATTAGGAACCATGTACTAATGGTTTCATAGGAACCATGGGATTGGGACAGTGGCAGAACCCTCACTGGAGAGAAAGATGACAGAAAGCCACTGACAAAGAAGTAATTACAAATACTCAGGCCACAATCACAGCACTACAATTAACCAACCCTTGATTTTCCAGGGAAATAACCAGAGCTAAGCCTGTTAGCTTGGCCCTGAGATTACCCCACCCTCACTGCAGAAAAGTGACAAAAAACCTATCAAATTCGCCCTCCTCACAGTCCTGCAAACAAATGAAAAGGAGCAGCAAAGCACCTGAAGGCAAAGAAGTGAGAAGAAAGAAAAGCAAGGAAGAGCACTATGGCCTCAGTACCCCTGAGATTACCCCCAGTTTGCATCCACAAATAGGAGCTCACAGTTAAACAAAAAACATATGCTTTTGCCCACTGGGCAGAGGAAAGAGAACACCTGGGGCAAACTACTCTGTCACAGGGAAGTTCACAAGAAACCAGTGAAGGAAGCAGAAGAGAACCCACCTGAACTCCATTTGACTGATACACACACACCCCAAAACCACCCTGCCCCAACAGACTCCCAAATCAAATTTATAAAGCCCCCTTTCCCAAAGGAATGTCAGTTTCCTGTCACCACCCTACCCAACCAGTCTTTCATTCACCCATCATAAAGCCCAAGCCTCTGTCTTGTCCATGGCTGGAATTGTCTTATTTTGTGCCCAGGTCCTCTGAACCCCTAGTCCCAGAATGAAAGTATAAACAATCAATTCCTCAGCCTATCCCAGCACCCCTATTTGGTTACGCTTGCACCTCACCCACTTCCCAGAGTCTATCATAACACCTTCAAATATAAACCCAACAAGAAAACATCTGGAAAATAGGCAATTTGAGTCTCAGGTGACTATGACAGGGGTTGGCAGGACGCAGGAAGGACACTCCGTGCTGATGTTCGACGTGCGAAATACCAGGTCTATAGCCAGAATCCCCCATACCAGCTTCCAACTGTCCCGACCACAGGGCATTACCAGACAGTGACATGACCCCCCCACCCCAACTACTGGCTCCTTCCCAGTAGTTGTCCCAGCCCCAGTACTTACTGGAGCCCACTGCCTGAAGGACCTACTAGCCTCATAAGCACCAAAGCCACCCATTCCCCACTTCTCACTTGAGAAGCCAAACCCCAGAACCACCCTGCTGGAGCTCAGGATTTTCCTGAACTGGAGACAAGTCAAGGAAAATAGCCAAGCACAGGCGAGGAAAATGGGCAGTAAATTTACTGCATTTTGGTGTGATTAACTCAAGCTGAAGCAACTTGGGCCAGACTCTCCAGTCCTAAAGATGGCAGACTAGCAGAACGACGATGGGTTAAATCCCTCTGGCAGCAGGGAAATCATTCTAATTCCTACATTCAAACCCCTTTCCTCATCTGCCCTGGGTTCTCTGGCCACCCTCCCTTTAGTTGTCATGTCTTCCTGGATGTCAAACTTCCTGAAACTGAGTGCAATCAAGACAATGACAACCAGGTTTCCAAACTGCAAATCGCCCCAAGTTTTATTTGTAGTCCATACAAAAGGGAAAAAAAATTAAGGTTTTCTAACACCACCTACTTGGGGAGATGGGGAAGTGGACTGTGCCGCACAGCATCAGCTAGAACATCAGGGGTCAGTAGGGATCTGGACATATACCAACCAACTGTCCCAACAGGAACTCAGTCTCAACACAGTCTACAGAGGGACAAAGTCAGGGCCCCCTGGACAACTGGCACAGCTTGGCGCATAGGAAATGGTTAAGCTAACCCTTTCCTGGCCTCCCTCACATCTAAAAAGAAAAAGGCGCCGCCGACCTCAGCTGCAGGTTGCTTCCCCATCCAGACGACCTTAAATATCGCGCACAAAAATAAAAGGGAGCCAGGAAAAAAATAAAAACATAAAAGAAATTCCCATCCTGGGGAGATGGGAGGCAGGGGAGAGGGGAACCGCAGATCTAGAGCCAGTAGCAAGATTCGCTGCTGAGGCGAAGGAATAAAGTAGGTTACTGCCGAACACTCAAAAGGATCGTCTCCTGGGGAAGGCCCACATGGTAGAGGGGATGAAAAACCGCAAACAGGAGAGGTATGGGCCAGTGGTTACAACCTGGGCCTGCACCCTACCCCACCTCTCCTCTCCTTCCCTCCCTGTGGAGCCCTGTCCCAGGATGGCCCTACATGCGGCGCTGGTAGCCAGAGTGCATCTGAGCTGCCCGCAGGTAATCATTATAGGAGCCCGAATAGCGTGCGTAATCGGAATGGGCATCGGGCAGGCGACGGTAATCCAGCGAGGACTTTGTCGGCGAGCGGCGGAACGAAAGCTGCGACTCTGATAAACGGCGGTAATCAGAGAGCTCGGCTAAACGCCGGTCGGAACCATACCTAGTCGAGAGAAGAAGACAGTTGGTGAATGAGACAATTGAGGGGAGGGCTCCAGGTGGGCACGGGGGAGATGCCAATGGGGATAGGGAGGGTGTAATCAGATTGGTCTCCAACAAACAAGATTTTGTCAGAAGGCTCAACACCCTATCCAGGGCAAGAATTCAAGCCTGGTCCAACTCAGTGGGAAACCAAGCCCACCACTGAAGACCACCCTTCTGAACTGGCCAAGGTGGATTCTGGTCTGCATTCCCAAACCACAGACAAACTATCCCCACCCTTGGGCCCTGCAGAGAAAGACCTTGGTTGTTTACCAACAGAACGGCGGACGAAAGCAAGGTCCCCAACTTCCCAAAGAGTGGACGCACCACATACACCCTGCCTTCAGCCAGTGACTGCCAAAGGGACTACTCTTTCAAACCCACCCCCACCAGAGGCCAGGACAACCACGTAACAGGCTTAAGGATCCTTCAGACAGTGGGAAAGACTATGGGCCACAATCTTGCAGGCAGTAGCTCCAATAGCACTTGGGCTAGCCTTGACAGGTGACACTTTTCCCAGCCTGACTAGCTGGTACCACCCCAGTCTGAGCACTATGCTCCACCTGAACCCTGGTGACCAGGAAAGTTCACAGACATCACCCCCCTCAGCTTCTGGACATCCCACAGGAGTAGAGAAGACCAAGGGAGGGGCCGATGGCTCCAGTTTCCCTCCCATGCCAACCTCAGCCCCTTGCCCTGAGCCCCAGCTGGGGGCAGAGGCGGGGGGGCATACAGTACCTTTTCGACATGGCGACAGCCTTTTTGTACGGATCGTCGTAGCTGGCCCGGGGTGGGGAGAGGCGCGTACGCTCATAGGGCGGCGGGGTGCTGTTGGCGTTGGCAACGGCCCCCTGGGACATGGACAAGTAGGCTGCAGACGGCTGACCTGCCCCATCGTAGGCATTGCCCGGCTGGCCACGGTAGGAGGCAGCAGCCTGAGGATGCTGCTGTGCAGCATAG
The DNA here is from genome assembly GCF_964270905.1 of Leucopleurus acutus. Taxonomy (NCBI): domain Eukaryota; kingdom Metazoa; phylum Chordata; class Mammalia; order Artiodactyla; family Delphinidae; genus Leucopleurus; species Leucopleurus acutus. The sequence continues at coordinate 103,600,077 of NC_139151.1, read as the reverse complement.
GAAGCAGCCAATGAGGCTGATGATTGGGTGCGGTAAGGAGCTGCCAGGGTGGCAGAAGGTTGGGCCCCGTAGGCAGCTGCAGCACCATAGGAGCCAGTGGCCGCAGCAGCTGACTGAGCCCCATACGAGCCTGATAGGCCCATTGATGCTTGAGCTCCATAACTATTCAGCTGGGTCTGAACAACTGGCTGGGCCCCATAGGAGCCAGCCATTGGGGTAGTGGCTTGTGCAGCATACGCAGCTGGCTGGCTAGCATAAGCAGCAGCTGTAGCTGGTTGTGCCACATAGGCAGCAGGTTGGGAAGAATAGGAAGCAGCCTGTTGTGCAGCGTATGGGGCAGACTGGGCATTATAAGAGGCCGAAGGCTGGGCACTGTAAGAAGCTGCCTGGGCCCCATAAGCTAGTGAAGAGGCTGCAGACTGGGCCCCATAGGAGGCTGCCTGGGCCCCATAGGAGCCTAGGGAGGAAGCTGCTCCCTGGGTGTTGTAGGAGGAGGCAGCCGCACGAACCCCATAGGAAGAGGCAGCCTGCGCCCCATAAGAGGATGGCTGGTTACCATAGGAGGCAAGGGAGGAGCCCTGAGCCCCATAGGAGTTGAGCGAAGAAGCCGCAGCTGGCTGACCCCCATAGGAGGAGAGGGCCGAGGCCGAGGGCTGGGCTCCACCATATGGACCAAGCGAGGAAGCTGCGGCAGACTGGGAGCTAGGGCTAGCCAGCTGGCCCCTGTATGGGGCCCCAAGGGAAACAGAGGGCTGAGCGCGGTAAGAGGCTGCCTGGGCTGTCATGGGCTGAGTCCGATAACCGACACCCAGAGAGGCAGAAGGCTGGGCCCTGTAGGCAGCGCCCAGTGACGCTGAGGGCTGGGCCCGGTAGGTGGCTGGCTGGGCCGTCAGAGGAGCCACATACGAGGCTCGGGGAGGTGAACGGCGCAGGGGGCTGCGGTCGCGACCAAAGAAGGGTGGTGTGGGCTGACGGGCTTGCCCATCAAAGCCACCAGTGCTGTTGCCAAAAGCCTGCTGGTAGTCGAAGGTGGCAGAGAAGCCACCAGTTCCGGGGAATGCCGTATCCCCAGCCCCTGGTTTCTTGGTCTTGTCCCCAGACTGGATAGCCAGGCCAGGCCCCTTCTTCTGACCCTTGGTTGAGAGTTCCACGTTGATGCGCTTGCCCTTCACTTCTTTGCCGTTGAGCTGCGCGATGGCGGCTTTGGCATCTGCTTCCTTCTCCATGTGAACAAACGCGTAGTCTGATAAAGCAGCAGACAGAGGGTTAGCAATTAGGGGGGCAGGGCATGCTACCTGATGGGTCCCAAACTGGACACACCAACAGCACCCAGCTGTTGCCAGCTACCTCCAGGCCTCCAAACCCTCCTCTCCAGGAGTAGGTCATAAAATGTGGCTCCCATATAACAAAGCTTCTGACTGTCCCAAGCAGGCAGCTTTGTCTATGGCTTTCTTCCCATTCTCCCCGTTCCCCCTGCCACCTCACCCAACTTCCTGGTGAGAGAAGAAAGAGCAAAGATGAACAGCAACACAGGATAAAAATCTTCACGTCTCCTGCAAGTATAAACGAGCAGACAAAAAGCAGAAAGCATTCCTGGATCACTCAATTATTCAGTACTGTCTATCCCAAGATTACCAAACACTACTGTTCACCTTTGAGGCTTAACTCTCAAACACTGAAAATGACCACTTATGTCTTGGAATGACCCATATCTCAGCCCAGGGTCCAATTAAGGCAGGAGAGCTACACTGCAATGCACAGTCCATGAAATTCCTCCAGTACAATCTCCCCCTTTCCCACAGTACTTCCCCGTTTTCAAAGCACTTCCATGCACAGGACCTCATTTGGGCCTCACAACAATCCCAGGAGGCAGGCAGAGCAAAGGATCATTATCCTTATTTTACAGGTGGGCAAACACACTCAGAGAATTTATACGGCTTGCGACAAAACCATGTGTCAGACCCAGAAACAGAATCCCAGCTCTCCATGCCTCTTCACTACACCAGTCTACCCCTGAGAAGTCAATGTGTAAGGCAGGATTGTGTATTAAGACTAGACATTTAAGCTTAGAAGGGGAGAAGCTGGACCCCACGTAAGCCAATAAGATGTGAGAATGGAAACTGAGCCTCCTGGCTGAGTTCAGGCCCAAGGCACGCGCGCGCGCGCGCGCACACACACACACGCCCCCCACCCCCAGGCTACATTACATCAGAGGTTACTCATCAAGAGACAGAAGTATTCCTTACCCCTTGGGCTTCTGTTCACAGAAAAGATTTGGTTTCTCAGCTTCACAGCAAGAAGCTGCAATTACCACAACTAGCAGGCTCTGCTAAGCAGGTTACCCCTCAGGTCCTCATTCAGTTCTAAATGAGCTGTGGTAGGAAAGCCTCTAAGACAGGATGTTGATCTCAAAGTCCTACTCATCTACCATATAGAACAAGAAAACTTTAGGAAAGGAAGTAATAGGAAGAAATTCTTGTTCACATCCAAACTCACAAACCACGATGGTGCAAGCAGAATCTGAAGAACAATGAAAAAGGTCATGCTGGTGGTAAGTAAGGCCATGCACTTAACCCCATCTGGACCTGTGGCTACTTTTAAAGTCCAAGCACCAGGACCCCATCTCTCTCACATCACTTTAGAAAATGAATTACCTAGATGAAGTTACTAAGGTTCCATTCTTGATAAGAAATCCTTTTAAATGGCCTCTAAACAAGTGTCCTAATTTCTAGAAACTTTCATACTGGGATGCCCTCTCTAGCTGTTCCTATAAAGCAAGCCATTTTCCTGGATGTAAGCCACCAACGTGACTCTCATGCAAATAAGAATAAAAATAATCAACAGGGGCTTCCCTGGTGGCACAGTGGTTGAGAGTCTGCCTGCCAATGCAGGGGACACGGGTTCCTGCCCCGGTCCAGGAAGATCCCACATGCCGCGGAGCAGCTGGGCCCGTGAGCCGTGGCCGCTGAGCCTGCGCGTCTGGAGCCTGTGCTCTGCAACGGGAGAGGCCACAACAGTGAGAGGCCCGCGTACCACAAAAAAAAAAATAAAGTAAAATAATCAACAGGTAGAAGTCAGAAGTGTGGTATAGCAAAAGGAATCCTGGGGCTAGGCGCTAAAATGCCTCAGCTGAAGATCCAGTTCACTAACTTGCTGTAAGTTCTTACGGAACTTACAATTTATTTCTCCATCTGACAATCTGTCCTACCCACCTCAGAGTTAGAAGATTCAAATGAGATGATAAAAATGCCTTGTAGGGCTTCCCTGGTGGCGCAGTGGTTGAGAGTCCGCCTGCTGATGCAGGGGACACGGGTTCGTGCCCCGGTCCGGGAAGATCCCACATGCCGCGGAGCGGCTGGGCCCGTGAGCCATGGCTGCTGAGCCTGCGCTCCGCAACGGGAGAAGCCACAACAGTGAGAGGGCCGCATACCGCCAATAAAAAAAAAGCCTTGTAAAGTATAAATAGCTATATAATGATAAAAATCATAATAATTATTCAAGCCTAGGAATAACCACAGGCTTAGTTCCCTACAGATATGATCTTTCATCTCTAATAAAACACAAGAAATACAATGTAACCTGTAAATGCTAATTTGGAACTAGCCAGAGATGATAAAGGAACAAAATGAACTATCACAACTGTCGTTACACCCCTATGGCCAGAACCTGATTCTTCCAATTGCGAAAGGCGAAAAGCAAAGCGTTCCTTTCGGCCTAGCCACAGGGCACCAGAACTGTCCTCTCATCTCTCACCTCCAGTTTGGGTACAGTGAGCTAAAAATCAATGCTGGTGGTCCCAGATCTCTTTAAAAGCAAAGGCTGAGCTGACCCTACCACCAGGAGAATGCAATGGCAAGCAGAAAGCAAGAGTGTAGGCAGATTAAAGGGAATTAAAAAACTTTCAGGCACTATGAGGGAATATTAAGGAACCATACTATATTCCTGGTTAACCTATCCACAAATTCCTAGGACTGGAATAAGCTAGGAAAAAACACCCAACAAAAACTTTCAATGGGTTTACAAGAGCAATAGGATGTCACATTATCTATTCCCTACTTAGCTCGGTTTTATTAAGAGACCAACTTGTGAAACTTGAAAATTGAGATTTCATGTGTACAATTCAATTGACCACACAGATAAGCTATATAGCTGATAAAAAGAAAGCCATCAGATACAATTATATCCAATTTATATCTGAGAGTTTCTAAGCCTGATACTGGAGGGAAGTGCGAATAGGTTGTCCAGCTGACTCCATCACATGAGGGCTAACTAACCCTTATCACAGTGAGCAGCTAAACCCAGACCCAGCCCTTCCAAAGATGCCCAGGAACCTAACTACTCCTAGGACAATAAAGAAAAACCAAAGATCTAGAAAACTCCAGGGACCCACCTGCCTGGAGAGGTAGTTCAAGGAAACGGTGACCCCTGAAGGAAATCCATCGCATTTAAAGGGACTAGCAGGCAATGATTTACAGAGCTATCCTAATGGTCTGGTGACTTCACAATTCCTCCAGTACCAAAGTTAAGAGAATCCAGAAAAATGAGTTTTCCTATTCTCAGAAGAGTAAAAAAATTCTAATTTGAAACTACAGAGCTGTATGTAGGAGGAAAGAATGGCCACCCACAACAAAGGAGAGGAAACAGTTTCCTATTCTGCCCTTCAGACTTCTCATGGAATCTAAATGGTTCCTAAAGCTGTCAGCAACTCTCAAACTTCATCCTTGAACACCCAACAGAATGTAGCTGTGGAGAGTGGTTACAATCTGCTGTTGCTATGGAAATTTTTATTCTACAAATCATATCTAAGCTCCTGGAACCAAGCAACTACGTTATTCCCCCTGTGAAATAAAACGGAACTGGCTGTCCTGTGCAATGCCAAGCTTCTGTGCTTTTCAAAGACCTGACAACCAACACAAGATGACTCAATCAAGTGCCCATTCCCAGAGCAAGAAATAAGTAAGCTATTTATAGAGCCAGAGCCAAGTCTCTTCTACTACATTCCCAACTTAAAAACTTCATTTTCCTTCACTCCAAATAGAAAGGCATCAGTGGAGAATATGATCCTCAAATCTTTACCACAGTCCCTTACCTCAAAATATTATCAGGCACTCTCTTACATATCAGCATAACTACAAACAACTAACCACCACTCCCTAAGGAAATCAGTGCATCTCTGCCAATCAAATGTTCGCAAAGGGACAAAATGCACAAAACTTTCACTCTAACTCTCACAAAGAAAACAGTCAAGAGTTCTAAAAACCACATGCAGTTACACACTTCACCCCACCCCCCCACTGTCACTTGGTGTCAGTCCCAAGCAAATTCAGGCAAATTTTTAGCCTTCTCTACCAACCCAAAGAAGGCTTCTTGACCAATGAGTTCCATAGAGACTGTCCCCTCAGATGCAAGTTTCTAGACTCCCAATCTAGTAGCCACCCTGTCTGAGAACCACACAAAAAAATGTAATAGGTCAATCAAACAGAACTCTCATAATGAGTCATATACATTTCCTGGCCAGGGGCCCAATCTGATGCCCTTCCCACTCTTTCACTCTAAATAAAAGCAAAAATTCATGCACCATACAGCCTGCCTCATCAGAGCACCCAGCAGGAAAGCCTGATTCCAGATAGTCATGAATTTGCATAGCCTGAGTTGAGGAAAACAAAATGCAGTATTAATGCAGAAGGAGGAATTACTCCTAGTGGTGGAGACTGCAACCCTCACACTTCCCCCGGTTACGGAAAGGATAAGGAATGACCCAAAAGATGTTATCTTGGTGGAAATGAATAAGCACCTGCTCCCAAATGTATTTACTATCCTTAAAACTTCTCACACAGGGTATGAGCAGCTATGAATCCAACACCAGGAGCAAGGGATCAGATACTCACTCCCAGGTTGCATCCCCGAAGATAGCAAGGCAAAGTTGACTCTGATCTGTTCCCAAGTGGAACAGAAACTGGCCACATACACAAGGGCTATACCTCCAAATCTTGCCAACAAAAAAGAAAAAGAGCTTAGGGATAAGAACCCAGACTATGAAAAAAGTCAACTAAGTCCCAAAAAGGAGGTCAGGCCTAAATTATAGTGATATATTCTTCTCGAAGGCAAACTAGGGATCTACCCTGACAATTAGACTACTCAAGCAAAGATGACTATTAAGTCCCCGCGTCCCCCTCAGAGTGTGCCCCCTCGCAAAATCACCAAGTTTCTAAAAGGATGCCGCCCTAGGGCACCGGCTTGACGACTTAGTTGCTCAGAAGAGGCCATTTCATAAAACAAGCCTTCGTCCACATGCGAAAAGTCGGGGTTTCCAGTTTATAGATGTAAAATCGACCCCAAAGGGGAAAAAAAAAAGTTTGAGGGAGTTGGAAAGCACAGAATTGCCACGCCTAACCCACCTAACAATACTGAAAGGCCAAAGTGGTTAGGAAGGGGCCCCTCCTTACCCACGAGTAACTATACCCATCAGTAGACCCACGCCACACAATACTAAAAGATCCCAGCCCAAGAAACTTCCAAGGGCCCCGTTACCTTCCGCTCGGGAGCATTCATCGAGAGGGAACACGACGGTGGCCTTGGGGGGGGTGGGGTTCAGCCCCCACCTTTTCCCTTTTCCCTTGCTCTGACAGACTTCTGAAGAGGAAGTGGGGAAGTGGCGAAATCTTCCCCGCTCCATGATCCGGCTTGTGCCCGTCACTTCCCAATTTCCGTTCGGCGCCAGGCCCAGGAGCCCAGTGGAAGGCGCGCCCCCGGTACCCTCCCAAGTCTCTCAGGCGCGTCCCCGGCCCCGTAGCTCGGCTCGCAGTGGCCGCCGCACCCACCCAGAGCCGCTTCCTCCCATTTGGTTAATGGTGCCTGGCCCGCACGGGAGGAGGGTGGCTCTACCCAACGCGCCCCCAACACCTCCGGCCTCACTCCCGCGGACTTCTCCCAGCCCCCACCGCCAACCGCGCAGTGACCGACCCCCGGGAAAGGGGCGTGGCTAACAAGCAGAGTGCCCCGAGCGCGCCCGCGCCCGCGCGCCCGCCTCCACATTACCTTTCACCACGTCACACTCGATGACGCGTCCGCGGCGCTCGAAGAGGCTGCGCAATTCCTGGCTCGTGCACGCAGCCGATACATTGCCCACGAATATCTTCCAAGTGTTAAGAGGCCGTGGGCGCGACATCTCCACCACGAGCGCGCGCCCCGGCCGCAGCTCGTGGCCATGCAGGG